>NC_080023.1:150146552-151391052 GCF_030020395.1 Manis pentadactyla
TTTTTTTGAGGTGATGAAATGTTCTCAAAATGACTGGTAATGGTTGGCTATATCTGTGAATATTGAAAACTTTAAATGCGTGAAAATTACGGCATATGAATTACATCTCAGTTAACAGCATTAGATGATGTTCTAAAACACATAAGGTGATGGCAGCATAGCCTGGTAAACTTACTAAAAATCACTGGATTCTACATTTTAAATGTTTGAATCTTTGTTATATAAACTATACCTCATTAAAGTTGGAAGGATAAGAACGTTTGGTAAGTGTAACTGGCAGCCTACAACAAATGGCCTCAATTTACTTCAGCAAAGGACATTGTCAACCTCTATACTCCTTATCCACAGCACATCTGCTCCCTCCTTCCCTCTGGATCTCTCATCTGCCCTTAACCCTGCTAACCACCTAAGAGTTCTTCCATGTTTACTCCTCCCTCTTCTCTCCTGGTCTCCTTTTGTCTCACTCATGAGGACCCTTTGATCAGTGTGCCAGGCAGAGGCTGGTGGGCCCCAGAGCCCAGTCTCTCTAGTAATTTCCAAGGCCATGGCTCTGGAATACCTCCTCTGAGCTCTGGATCAATATGACCAACTATATACTGGATACATTCACAGGATCACCCTATACCCAATACACCCTATATAGAATCATCCTATACTCTCTCTCACTTATACTATCAGTCACCAAGTGCTACTAAATTCTACCTCCAAAGTCATTTTTATTTTGCTGCTTCCTTTCCAATCTTTCTACAGGCCCTAATCATCTGTGACCTGCTATTGTAACAGTCCCAACTGGCCCCTCCTAAGTCCATGTTGCACATGGTAGCCTGCCTGAATGATCAATATGTAAATGGAGCCATGTCACTCCCAGGCTTTAACACTCTCAATGTTATTGCCTAGGGAATTAATCAAAACCCTTAGTTGTACTGAAATTTGCAGATACAATAAGGTGGCTCACTCAACGCCCAGTCCCACCCCCTCAGAACTTGACTCTTTTACTACAGAGAAACTAAAAGCTAACTTTCCTGGACTCTCTCGCAGCTCAGTTCTGCATAAGACTTAGCTTCTTTCTAGCAGATGCTCCCACACAGGACTTGGGGCAGAAGTGAGCAATGTGAGATGGTGACTGTGCTAGGAGGATAAGGTCTTTGGGCAAGCACGGCAGCAGGAGTACCCAGTTCTTCTGCAGCACCTGTGCAGACGTCTCACTATCAGAGTCACAAGGGGTAGTTGCATACGTCATCGGCTGCTCTGTTCCTTGCTGAGCAGCACCTTAGCTTGGCTCACTGGCTCTCCCATGGATTTTGTAAGCTACCCATATCTTACAACAAACCCCTTTCTACTTAAAAGATTAGACAGAAAGCAGACTCCATTGTCTGCAACTAAGAACCGCAATGACATCTAATGCTTTCCAAGATCGAGTTCCTACCAATCCCCCAAGCCTAATTCCCAGTGACTTCCTGTTTTGTACCTTACAATCTAAGACTACTGTTTCTAGTCTGACTTTGTTCATGCTTTCCCTTTTGCTTTGAAGTTTCTGCTCATCTTTCTTTTCCTGAGTTTAGACTTATGCTTTCCTATCAACCTCTACTGGATCACCAAGTTGGCTGAATGTTTCTTTCCCTAAGCCCCACAGAACCTGGCAATACCTCCTTCACATATTACAGATGGCAAAGCTTGCTTTTGTTTTTAGTTATCTTTAGCTCAATAAAGGATTCACTGACTCCTACAGAAAGCACACATTTAGATTCAGATTTCTGCATAGGAAACCTTTGGGAATGATGACAGGGTAAACATTAAGAATACATTTTAAAATACCTGTTTTGATCTTTAAAATCTTTTTCAGTCCCTTAAAAAAATTAAGATTCCTCAGAAAAAAACTGAAATGACAAATATTCTTCCTAATATGCAGCTTGGAAAGGAACCAGTAGATGGTAGCCAGCAATCACTCAAGGTAATATGAGAAATGAGAAAAGCTTGAGTTCCTTACATTGATGAATGAAGCATTGATGTAATCAGAATCTGGAACTCCTTCAACTGGTGTCAGATGGACTCTAGAGTGGTCATCTAGAAAAAAAATTAATATTTCAATTAAACTCAATTTTATTTTTCACTGGTGCTTATGTAACCAGGCCTGTTGAGATGTCTGTGCTCATGAGTACAGACAGAGATGTATAAAGATGTCACTGCAGCACTACCTCTAACAGCAAAAATTATGACCCATCTCAACAATCACTAGGGGATGATTAAATTAAGATATATCCATCATATGGAATAGTAAACAGCTAGTAAAAAGGAAAGTGTATATTTGTTTGACAGATGAATTGCCAATATATAGTTAAAAAAATAGAGCAATGTACATAGCATACCAATTATATTTTTTAAATATATACAATACACACATATTAATACACAAACAAGACACTAAGTATCAGTAAATGTAAATATATTATGTACCCAAAAATACATCAGCAATTTTTAAAGGATGAATTTAAAAAAAGAAGAATGACAAAAATAAAGCAAAGTTCAAACATTCCACTCCTGCATCCCACTAGATTATGCATATTCCATTCTGGAGACCACTGGCCTAGAGAAATATCTGTTATAGATCAACAATGATTAGCAATGGCTAACTTTGGAAAGGGGTCATGAAGAGAACTCTGAATTGGATTTTTTTTGCAATGAGCACTACAAAAAAACACAATGACTGTGTATATCTTATCTGGTCTTCTGGTGAAACTGCTCTCCTTAACCACTTAGAAACTTAAGGCCTGCCACAAAAATCCTAGTCAAGCACCTGACATGACTTTATGTTGCCCTGGGAACCAAAGACTTGACCCTACTCTTATTACCAACCCTCCTATGATCAACTGCAAGATTCTTTCCATCCTCAGAAAATCTGGCTAGAGATGCAATTTCAGGTTACATTCCAAAAACCCTACAAACACTCACAAGGCAAGATGTTTACATATCGATTTTTTTCCTTGTTTTCCTCCTTGGAGGCAGCTTCACAGGTAGCCTGGATAGGGCAAGCAGGGAGAGCCTGAAAGGTTAAGAGAAATCAGAGGATATTACTAAGAGGGATAACCACCAAACATGCAAACTGCTGCACCATACCCTGACTTGGCAAGTTTTGTCTTTTCTTGGGAGAAAAAGACGGGCCCAGGTGAATACTTGCAGCTCAAAACAGAGAGTACACCTCTCCTCTGAAGAGCCTGCAAGCTCCTTAGAATTTAACATGAAGAATCCCCAGGGGGCAAAACACCCTTCCTATTACTCTAAGTGCAGCATGCTCTTTATATGATTACGATGTGGTTAGGTGCCTGTTATAATGCTGGGTCAGAATGGACCACCCCTATAAACAGGACTGGGGACATAACTGAAGGGATGGGCCATTTATACTCCTGTTAACCACCATGCAAAGATGAGATGCATTTGAGTGAATGACAGGAAAGCTCCAGAATGTCAGCTGAGTTAGGTGCCCTCTAGGGGCCTGACAAGGGAGTACGGCAGCCTAGTCTCAACGCAGTAAGGAAGCAAGGACAGGCCGGGAGGTGGGAGGGACATTCACGTGGATGCAGCAGTTAAGAGGTAGAGGGTCTGGGTGAGATGATGGACTGCGGTAGTTTTAGAGCAAATGTACATTAGCTAGCACTGGGAAGTATGTGGGTAAGCACAAATGGCATGACATGAGATAGTCTGGACTGTGTGTGCTTAAGCAAATCTGACTCCTTACATAAGGCGTAATGTGTGCTTAAGCAAATGTTTGACTCCTTACATAAGGAGTTAAGTAAGATAATCTCATGTCTGACACAGAATAAGCATTCAATAAATTGGTTTTATAGGTGTGGGAAATTAAACTTTATTATTTAAACTGTTTTCTTCTTATATGTTCAAAACTAAGAAAGCAAAAAGGGAGGCAGCCTAAAATTCCATCCTGGACAACCATTCTGATAAATCATTTGGAAATGTTTTATGAGCCTCAAAAATATTCATACTCTTTGACCTAGCAACTCCACTTCTGATGATCTAGCCTAAAGATATAAAAATTTTATGTTCAAATTATTTACTTCATCATTGTTTAGAATGACCCAAAACTGAAAACAACCTTAGTATTCAGCAGTAGGGGAACAGTTAAGTAAATTATGGTTCATGTACTATTTTCCATTCATCCTTTCAACAAACATATATTGTGTACCTATTAGGTACTTGGCTAGGTACAGAGCAAACAGTGCTGAATCAAACATATAAGGTCCTTGATCTCATGGACAATACAGACTTGTGGGTTTAAGATGAACATAAAAACAAAAGAAGATAAAATTATACACCATGATAAATGCAATGAAAGAACAGAATGCTATTAGAGAAAGTATCAGAAAGCACAAGAAATACCCAAATACCCAAATTTAGATTAAGAATAGGTCTCTATGAGGAAGATAAGTGTGGAAAGTAGGATTCCAGGCACCAAAACCAGCATCTCCCAAAGACCTGCCCTGCCTTGTATGAGGAACTGAAAGGCCAGTGAGGGTGTTATGTGGAAAGCGTGGCTGGTGGGGGTAGCAAGAAGTGGAGTAGATGAGCTTGGCAAGGTCAGATCATACATTTCCATGTAGGTCCTTGACTAGGGACTGAGAATTTTATTTTAAGTGCATGAGGAAAACCATTCAAGGTTTTTAAGCTGCAATCCAATTTACATGTTGAAGAACCATGCTGGCTACAGGAAAATGGACCAGAAGGCAAGAATAGAAGCATGGAAAGATGATGTGATGGTTCAAGGAAACAAATGCACTTGACCTACATTCCAAGTTAGAATCACTCGATTTAGAGATGGAATGAGGGACGGTAGACTGGGGAGAGTAAGAGACAGGAATGAAGGATGTCTCTCAGGATTCTAGCTTTGATAATAAAAATATATATGAGTAAATAAAGGAAATACCAACCTAAAAGGAACCAATTTTTCCAGATGGAAGCAAAAGCTTTAAGGGAGCAACTATATTTCCTAGGAACTGGCAAGACTAGGAACTGGTATGAGAAATTAAAGTGAAAGACCCTTAGATAATGGTGGTCAGTGTCTCATAGTCTATCTGCCTTCACTTACTCAAGAGATTTTCCTTTGAGTTCAAACCCTGGAGGTTCTACATGCTATTTTACTGAGAGAGGCAATTTCTTTAGACTCTATGCTGCCAATACACAAAGGGGAAAAAGGAGTTTCCTGGGTTGGACTCTTACACATGGAACAGAGACCTTAGTTAGACTGGAATTTCTGCCCATAGCTTGCCTTCTCTTCATCCAGATAGGCTAGATTTCCACAGGTTTCCACGCTGGGCAGGGTGAGATACAAGTTTTTAAACCCTTATGACTAATTCAGAGGCATTAATTTTCTTGTACATCCCTTGTCTAGAATTATGTAGAACAGAGGTAGTAATAGCAAGACTCTTGAAAAAAGTCCTCAGGGTCAGGAATGACAACGACCTCACAGTCCTGTCAGCACCCATAGCTGCCCCTGTCACAGTGAAGAAAGGCTGCATCTCCTGCCAGGCTGAGGCTCCTAAAAGGAAAGTTAGGAAGAAACAGGAGGAGCCATTGTATGGTAAGAGAAAAGAAAGGGCCTGCCAAAGAGAACACTGTCTTAGAGGAAAAGGGTCAGACTGAAGAGCCTAGGTCAGGGATGAAACTACTACTTTTAGTTCCTACTTTGAAAAACCTAGCCCACAGAGCTAGGTAGAAGCTGCTGAACAAGAAGGTTATGTTACATTCTCTAGAAACACTAGGTGGCATCAAAGACCACTTCAGTTCTTGCTTAAGCCTTTACTGGAAGCAAAACTTACATACCAAGTAATTTTTTAAAAACATGCAATTTTTAAAAATAATTTCTTCAGTTTTTATATGTATAAAAAAGGATTGCCATCACCCAGTTTAACTTAGAAGTTCTCTTTGGGCCCTTCCTCATCATATCCTTTTCCTTCTCACAAGTAAATATGGAATTTTCTGTGTATTTTTACCTTGCTTTAATTTATTTGTATGCCTCAACATTTTGTATCCTTGAACAATATATTTTTATTGTTCAGTCTTTTTTTGGATAAAAATGGATCATAACCAAGTGGTTACTTGCTTTTTTTGCCCAACATTATGCTCTGAAGATCAACCCAGGTTGTTTCGTGTAGCTGAAGCTCATTCCCTTTAACTACCTTGTAGTGCTCCATTTTGAAACTATACCAACATTTATTTATCCATTCTACTACTGAATATTTGGGTTGTTTACAGTTAACAATTCTGCTTTGAGCACTAATCTGTATGTGTTTCTTTGTGCACATGTGCAAGTTTCAGGTATGAGTCTCTTTAACTTCACCAGGGAATGCCAAATCAATCTACACTCCCACCAGCAATGGAAAGTGTTCCAGTTGTTCTGGGTCCTTGTCAATATTTGCTGTCAGACTTCAACTGTATCAAATCTAGGTTTAATTTACATTTCTTTGATTATTAATGAGGTTCACCATCGTTCCATAATTTACTGGTCAACAGGGTTTCCTCTTCTGTGTAGTACCTAGTCAAGTGCTGTCCCCGTTTTTCCACTGATTATTTTCTTATTAATTTGTAGGAGTTCTTTACATATTCTGGACACTCATCCTTTATCAGTTGTAAGTGTTAACAAATATCTTTTTACCAAGTCTGTGGCCTGCCCTTTCATTTTCTTTATGGTATCTATTTACAAACAGAAGTTTTGCATTTTAATGCAGTCAAGTGGATCAATCTTTCTTTTTATCAACATTTTAAGACTTAAGAAACCCTTTCCTACTGTGAAATCATAGGCATATTTTCCTATACTATTGTCTCTATGTTTCATCATTTTGTCCTTTAAAGTTCAGTGTTTACATCAAAACTGGTTTTTGTTTGGTCTCAGACAAGAATTCAATTTCATTTATTCCCACAGGGTTACCCAACTGCCTGAGAACTATTTGTTGTGAAGACAAAAACTGCACCAGCATTTCTGTCATAAATAGGTTTCCACCTATACACGAATCTGCTTTGAGGCTATTTTATTCCATTGGTCAATCCATCTATCCCAGTGCCAATACAAAACTGTCTTAATTACTTTATTTTATAATAACTGTTTATATCTGGTAAGGCAGGTCTCCTCACCTTGTTCTTCTTCTTCAGGAATGTCTTGGCTATTCTTGAATCTTTTCTCCTCCATAAAAATTTTAGAATCAGCTTGTCAAGTTCCACAAAAAACCTGTTGGGATTTTTATTGGAATTGGATTGAATCTATGTGTCAGTTTGGGGAGAATTGACATCTTTACAATACTGAGCCTTCTAATCCGCTGACCTAACCTCTTCAACTAGTTTAGGCTTTTCTTTAATGTTTTCAAACATTTTTATAATTTTCTCCAAAGATTTTGTAAATATTTTGCTAAGTTTATTCCTGGTACATTTTAGATGCTATTGTAAATGGCATGTTTTAAAAATTACTAGATTTTCTGACTGTGGTTTATGTATTGAAATACATTAATTTTTATGCTGTCTTTGTACAACCTTACTAAAATAACTTATTAATTCTAGTAATATATTTGATGAGTCTTTGGATTTATCTTAGGACAGTATTTTCCTTGGTGAAAAATTTATGTTTGTTTATTCCTTTCCAATCCTTAATACCTTTCATTTCTTTTCATGCCTCACTGTGCTGCCTAAGATCTCCAGTACAGTACTGAATCTTACTCACTTTTAAGTTTGAGTCCCCTTTCAAATACTCTCACCTAACGGTCACCAGTGCCTGAACATTCTGCCATGATGGGGAATCTAATAGAGTTTGACTGTCTTTCAAGGCAGTTCTTCTCATCTTGGAACAATTCTGTTCAGAAGGACCCAACACCTAGATACAGAATTTCTTTTGCATTTCCCTTGTACTGACTAGTGTAAAACCCAGATGTCAGCTGGCGCCTTCTCTGCCCCTTGGAAATCTGGGGCCCTCAATTCCCTGGACTACTGAATTCCAAAGCCCTTGACACAGTTCCTACTAATTCCCCTAGACTTTTGGTTCTGATACATTTACTTGTAAACAACTCATCATTGTAGACGCTAGCTATTCTGCGTCTACCTCAACAGCTGCCACACAGTCTCATCATCAGATTACACATACATGCTTCTTCACCTGGAAATCCAAGAATTAAGCTTTCTCTACTAAAGATATAGGGTCCTTAGCAAGGTGTGTGTGTGTGTGTGTGGAGGGGGAGGGTCACATTTCATAATGCACAGAGTTTGACCATCTCACTGGCTCCACTTCTTTCCCTCTCTTCTCTCTCTCCCATCCCCTTCCTCTCAAGAACTACCTAAATGTTATCTTTCTGTTTGTTTTTTAAACCATGAGTATGCTTTTGGGACCTCAATAAATGGCTTTTCAAAGTGCTGTTTTTAAACAAATTCAGTGCTTCCTTCTAAGACAAATACTGATCAATAAAAAGGTTCCAGCTATAATTCTAGGACAAAAGCCACTTTCAACTGTGGTGGGGTTTCACAGAAATGCTACACACTCTCCTTTTAGCCTGTCAAATATCTGAAAACAGCTGTCATGTCCTATGCCTATTGTTCCTTCAGCTGTCATTCCCAATGGCCCAATTTTTCTCCAGAACAACTTTCCATTCAGTGGTATTCCTTTTCATAAAGACCTGACCACAAGACTGCTGGCATAGTTCAGTTTGGGGACATCAACTCTTTATTCTACCTGCTTTTGTATCCATTAGAGTATAATGAATATTATGCTAAGGCAAAGCTCCATTAACTTTAGTTACTGTATTAAAAAAAACTATTTCTAGGATGTTATAAAAAGAATAAGCTTATTGTAAAAGAAACTCAAGTAACTCAGTAGAAAACAGTTCCCTAGCATGTCTCTCCTATCTTCTACATACCCCCTTTGGAAATAACTGCTGCTCATACAGTTCACAGTATTTTTCCAAACTTTAAAAAATATGTTAGCACCCTCACATATGTACCTTTTTTTTTTAAGGGGATTATCCCATGTATAGTCCTCTGCAATGTTTTTTCTCCCATAACAATATGACTTGGAGATCTTTCTATGTCAACACATTATTTTAATGACAATACAGAATTTAAAAATAGATGCAAGAAATCATTTAGCCATTCTGCCATTTGATAAATACGATTTTCATTTTATTTTCTTTGCTATTATAAATAATGTTGTGATGAACATTGTTGTACAAATATATATTTTGTTTTCTGATAAGAGTCCAAGAAGTTAGGTCAGACAGCATAAGCATTTAAAGTTTGGTTGATGCTGCCAAATCCTCCTTCCTGTGCTATACCGATTTAACCCCTCCTCCCCGCCCTGGGTATAAAAGTGCCTGTATCCCCATATCTTTGTCCATACTTGAAATAAATCTTCTAAAATTTTTAAATCTAACAGGCCCAAAATAATGGTTTGTATTAATCAGGACTTCCTGATTACTTCATGTAGTTGAACTTCTTTTCATGTTTACAGACCATTTGTTTTTCTTCTGTGAACTACCAATGTTAGTTCTACTGCAATGTATACTTTTTTCCTCACAGGTTTGTAGAAGCCCTTTATATATTATGGAGAACTCTTTTTCTACCTGTGACAGTTTCTCCTATTGGCCAATTTCTTATTGGAAATTATTTTTCATAGAGACATTTAATATTTTAATATACTTAGTATCTTTCAATCTATTCCATTCTGGCTTCTGAATACCATGTTTTGCTTAGAAAGGCTTTCCTCTTCCCCTGACTCTAAGAATATTATTCTTTGACAGGAGACACAAATTGGTATGTTGGTCCTTTGTGTTATTCTTCCTCTTCCAGAGCCACCACGACAGGGCCTGCTCTGCCCAAGGGCTGGTAGTCTACCTCATTTTGGATCCTGCCAGCTTCCCCTATATCTTCCCAATGGATGGCTTTGGGTTTGTTTGTTTTTTTATTGCTTAATTTCGTTGAGTTGACTTCTTTTATTTTTAAATGAAAGGGCAAAAGACCTTAACTGACTTAGCAATTTAATATCAGAGTTGCAGTTGAGAGGCTGATGGGGGAAATGTGGGTGATGTGAATCTGATTCCTGCGTTAAGATGAAGGAATAGGAATTGTTTAGCCAATTTTCGGGATGGGAAAGAACAAGCCACTAACAGTTCATAACTGCACAAGTTATTTCAGGTACCGCTTGCAATCACCTGGGATGAGTTCCAGCTGGTGGTAAAGGGGTGGGGGAGTCCCAATTAACAGAAGACAAGAAATATTGAAACCAAGGAGTAGGGTTACTTCTGACAACATTAGAAAACAGAACAAGAAAAAACCCAACTCTAGTATCAAATGCTCATCTCCAAAGACAGTGCAAGACTCAGGGCCTTTCTATGACTGCCCTACAGTATTTTGCTAGAACAAATGTTAAGATTTTAGAATTTTGCTGGCTGCTAAATGTTAATGCCAATAGAATTCACATCTTTCCTGGTTTGCTCATGTGAAAGACAGGGCATTAGGTGAGACAATGGAAATGATACTCAAAGGAAGGGGTTGGAGAAAACCAACTTCTAAAAATCTCTACTATGCTCTCTATTGTACCTTGCTTTCATGATAAAAACTGCCCCATAACTCAGCTCTCATTGCTCACAGATAATCAGCATGCAAGTATAACATGATCTGGAGAGTAAAATACATAAACAAGATAGAAAAGCAAAGAGCTAATACTTAGAGAAAACTGCAAGAATTCACTGAGTTGAATTATTAAAAACTGCAGGAAGAGCTGATAGAGATTTTGTGGATGTTAGACCAAAGAGGGGAGAGCATAATTTTTGGATAAGGCCTAATTTCTAGTTATGGTATGGTTAACTGAACTTCTGTGGTCAGTGTGACAGCTCAGGAAACTGATCACAGCTCTAATGGTGGGCTAGGGTGGCCAGTGGAAAACTGGAAGGAATGCTGGATCCAGCTAGGTAACAGGGCAACAATGAAAAGTCAGAAAGTCCTTGCTTGGCACAACGTAGAGATCAGTGTTATCCATGACCCAACAGGCTCAACCTTCCTACTGATACCTTCACCATGTCCCTGATGGAATTCACAGCACATGACTTGCTAGAGGGTGTACCTTGGGAAGGAAAGCACTGGAATCGTTCAGAAGTGCTTTCCTACCTGTCTTCATCAGAGTGAGCTCCTGGTGGAAAGCACTAGCTTCAAAATGAGATTCTTGATCTTGGGGGGATGGAAGGAGCCTCAGAGGCCACAGTCACAAGGGCTCAGACATCTTTGGGTGAAGCTCTCATAATGGAAATGGGAGGCAGCAAGCCCAGGTCAGTTGTGAGGGCCTGACAAGACTGCCATGTTAGGGAAAGGGCCCTTGTCATCCAAATTCCAGGCCTGGGTCAGTTCACTAGAACTCTTCAATGATGGGCACATGTAAGGAACAACCCTGCCACAGCACATCACCATTCATATACCATGAAACTTCCTCCTCATCTTTCCTTAAGAATCTATAGCCATTTACCATGGTAACTCCACCAGGTAAAGGGTAATACACCTTTTGGGGTCTACTGGGTTCTGGCTTTGAGCTCACTAATTCCTAGGAATCCCAAATGCCACTATTTCATGCTAGCTAGAATGGAGCCTTTGCAGACCAGGTAATAGGAGTCTGGCCTCATGTAAGGACTGCCTATTTTCCCAATGTACTGCTGAAATAGCTATCTACAGCAAGAGGCAGAATACCCTAACCTTTTGGATAAGGCTCACTACAGAAGCAAGAGCAAGTGCAAGCTGCTGGAGCAGTAATCTCTCTTTACCAAAAGGCTAAGTTCCTAGGTGAGTGACAGAGACCCTAAGTGCTACAGAAGACTTAAAAGTTGCAGGATAATGAAGAGATAATCCATTTACATGTCTGAGTTTAGTGGTGGCATGAAGTGAGTGCTCAGTAAGTATTAAATATGAGCTATTCTGATACTTTCCACTATCCTCCAGGCAAGCTACCAGAAAGACTAACACAAATGATTGACAGTTTTGAAGAATGGCAGTAGGTCATAATATGCAAATCACGTGGAGCTGCAAATATGCAGTTACTTTCCCAGATGCATTCTCCTCTCTACAGATTAACATAACCCCTGGTACCTGAAATACAGTGCTAAATGAGGCAAGTGCATGTTTTTTCCTTTATGGTACACAAAGACTACATGGAGCAGTTTCCCTTTCTCATGGCAGGAGCAGCCTCAGTGATAAATCATCTTGACCACTCCCTGCTGTGATCTAGTTCACTGGGATTTTGTCTCAGTGTTTCACAGGATATCACCCTGACAACTACATTAATGACATCAAGATGACAGGTCTTGAAGAGCAGAATGTTATGTATCTTAAATGTACATGCCAGACATAAAAATTGAGTGGCCTGCCACCTCAGCCTAGTTTTCTAAAAGTCAAAGGCCTACAGCATGTCAGGTTATCTCCTCTGATGTAAAGGACAAGTTGCTGCTCCTTGACATGCATCCCCCTCCTCTGCTAAGAAGAAGTGATGCCTGCCGGGACACTTTGGATTTTGGAGACAGCATATACCACATGCTGTTATCCTGTTCTGACTCATTTACTAAGTGATCTGAAAAGAGAAGGCCACTGATCCAGACCACAGAGAAACTGTCTCTGGTAGATGCTATAGGGCCATAAGTGTCTGTGGTTAAGGCTGAGCAGTACAATCATAATGAAAAATCCTAGGATTTGAGGACAACACTACAAACCTGTCAGCAAAATCATGTTCTTGGCTTAACACTGGCTCTTGCAGAGACTGTAATGGGACACTAGATAAGCCAAATGACTTCAATAACCCATTATAAACTAAGAATTATGTGATTTAATAAGCCATAAATTTGGCCATTTCCATAGAATTCCAACACTAACTGGAAGTGATGTGTATAGAATGCTTGCCTCACACTCACTCGTTCAGTAGTCACCTCTGACTTCCTGATGATGTCAACAGCTGACAGAAGAAGAAAAAGTCCAGCCTAGTACAAATGGCTCTGTAAGACATGCTAGTCCATTCTGGAAGTAGACTGCTATGGGATAATCTACTTAAGGAAGGGCTCTCAATGAGTATAAAAGAGAAATCCTTCAAGTGAGCGGAAATTCAAGCAAGTATCACACTACCTCACTGGAGGCCAGGATTTAAGCCAATCCCTGGGTAGCAGGTAACTGGAATGAGATGGGAGATATTTAAGTTCTATGCATATGCTAGCCAGACAGCAGTCCCCACTAGGAACCCACAGCTGTGGTCCTCTAGTGCTGGCCCATTGAGCCATGGTAGCACAGCAACTGGCTCTTACCACAACATCTGTCTGAATTTGCCTACCAAGTCTTTAGGAACACTATCCTCACCCGGGGACTTACTAGAATGCACTACCATGGCATCTCAGGGAATATTACCTGCAAACTAAGAGCTATGGCCACGGGGTCACATACCCCATTACCCAGAAGCAGCACTAAAGATTATAAAACAGTAGAGTGTCTACAGGAGATATAGCTACAGTGCTGAGGCAGGGGTGCTATCTTCTGGGATGAGGTAAATGCTCCCAATCACAATAAACATTAATTGGCACTGTTTTGCCAACAGCCAGAAAAAGGATTCAAGGTATTCCATTAACTCTTGCCTGATAAATAGTCTCCTGCTTCAAGTCCTGCCTCCCTCCCATCTATTGTCCTCATTGCAGCCAGGGCAAATCTGACCATATCACTCTCCATCCCCCCTAAATCCTCCAGTGGTAGTGCAGGTATGAGTGGTGATCTGCCCACCCAATAACCATTCCTTCTTTCCTCCTTGCTACCAGAGCATCCGTTTTGTGGGTTTCTCTGTCTAACCCCTGCATGACACAGGAATAATCTGGATTGGCCTCAGCCAGCCTATTTCTCCCTTGCTTATTACTGGTTTAAAAAGGAGCATGTGATAAGAGAGTCTCTAGAAGCTTTCCTCACTGATAAAAGGAGACATACAGGAAGAAACAGTCATCCTTTTCCCACTGGACATTGTTATACCTCCATGTGGCACTTAAAATGGGGACAGCCATTTTGGCATCATGAGGTGAGCCAGACTAAGAGACAAAGCTGACACTTGGCTGCGTGGAAAGGTATGAAGGAGACTGAGAGTTTAATAATGTCCAAGTTGATGAATTGGCCCACTCTGGAACTGTTCCTCTGTATCCTCAAATCCATTCTCCTTTCCCTATCATTATCATCTTAGGTCAACCTATTAGCACTTCTGGTCTTAACCGTTGCAACCCTTAATGTACCCCATGCATCCATTCTGTTCTCCTCACAGGTTACTCCCTCTACAGCAGCCAGTCATTTTTTCAAAATACAAGTCTGGTTGGTCCATGGCTTTCCACTTCTCTCATCACAATACCTAGGTCCTATAGTCTAGCCCAGTCTTCTTCCACAGTTTCATTTGTTACTACTCCCTTGAGTCTCTGCCCTTTGGTGGCACAAAGCCCTTCTTTATTTGTTGCCTGTGTCCTTCCCTCCCTCACCTACACTACTGATAGTGCTCCTGCTATTTCCAGTACCTAAAAAGTTTCCCAGCCCCCTTTCCCAGTGCTCTTGTGTGTGATTAGGTCTCAATTAAAACATCATTTCCTCAAGGAAATTCTGACTTAGGATCAGAACTGGTAGGCTGGGATCACCAAATGGTAGATTCACAAACTTGTTCTGTTGAGGGAGTTACAAAAAATATAAATCTAAATACCAACATGAGGCCTGGGCTCTGCAGTGTGCCATAGTCTCCGTTTTTCATACTAATCTACTACTATATTGTCTACTTAAGAACTCTTTGGGCCCTGTGCTAGATGCTAAAAGGCCATCTCTTCATATAGTGTCCTATAACTATACAGTCCCTCATGTCCTATGCTGTTGTTTGAACTGATAGTTATTTTTGTTCTCATTTATGGGGTTCCCCTACTGAACAGTGAATTCCCTGAGTATAGGAACTGGGTCTGTTTTTGCTCACCCCCAAATCCCTGGAACCTAGAACATTTATTAGATCCTTGATAAGCACTTTTTAAACATAGTAACAGATGAGATGATGAATGGATGGATGGATGGGTAGAGATGAGAGAGGTGAGGCGATTTTTTTTTCACTTCCTGTTCATGGTCATATAGAAAAGGAGTCAGATACCCTCGTTAAAAAGTTTCTCACCTCTTTTTATTATGGGCAAATTAAAAGAAAATTCTCACCTCTTAACCCATAGAAACCTGTTTTCTATCCCATGATTCAAAAGGCCTGCCCTTAGGTCTGCCTTCCTCCCTGCTGACAACACCAGCCTCAGCAAAGAACTCACGTTAAATTCCTCCCTGAAGAGCTTATTGTCATCAGCCATTCTCCGGTTAATCTCCTCTTCCAGCTTGTCCACGGGGAGGGGCGGATACTTCCTGTTGGTGCTTGGAGACCTGGCCAGGAGCGGCACACTCTGGGGTTCTGCAGTATACAAAGGGGAAGGTTGATCAGGTGCTCAGGGGACCCAACTCAGTCTCATGGACCAGGCCTCTAAGAACTAGGGCTGTAATCTCCAAGTATTTTTTTGCCCCCTTTTAGGATGGGGAAACCCCTACTTTCTTGATTTTCTCCTCTATGAAGATTCCCCATGTCATTCCAGGGTGCCTTACCCACATCCTCAGTGCGGCCATTGGATAAGCGGAAAGAATTAGAATGGCTCCCAGCTTGCTTGTATTTCTTAAACCTAATGAGAAAATGTTCACAGTGATAAATGAAGCACAGAAGCAGGAGAGACCAATCATTGGCTTTGTACTTTCACTAATCAAGCCAGCCTTTCTAAATCTCATTTACCAAATAAACAGGCTCTTTGAGACACAGGCCCTGCACGTGCTGAGGCACCTCTATTCCATGGTGACTGAGTGCTTCACGATGCTCCTGCTCACCCTCAGCACACTAAGATCTAACCCAGATAACACCAAAAGTATATTCTGGTTCGTATGGCTCCTCTGTGTAGCTCCAGATTCAGCACTCACTGGAGACCACAGCTCAACCAGGTGGAAAAGGAATGAGTGGGTGGAATACAGCGAGGGGAGATAAGAATATCCGTATCAAACAAAATTTCTGGTTTTTCTGTGGTGCAACCAGGCAGAAGCCCAGAGCTTCAGACTGGGTGGGCACAGGTCTGGCTACAAGTCTCCTGCAGAATGGTGGAGACACAGGACAAATTATAGGAGTGCACGAGGTTCCCCTCTTTTTATTCTACAGAAGCAGCTTAAGCCAAAAATAAGGGCTGAGTTTAACCCAAAATTTGTTAGGGCAGTAACTTCAGCAGGAAGAGAACAAATGCATCTCCCTCTTTCCTTGGGTTTTACTTTTGCTCCCTGTTTGAGTACTAGTATGTAGAGGACCCCAAAAGAAAAGTCAGAAAGGGGAACCCTGTAACTCATGTGCTTCAGTTCAGTATGCCACGGTCAGGGGTCCTATACAGCTGTGGAGCTAACCCCCCAATAGAAATAAAATAGGCCTTTATTTAATCTCCACTGGAGCACATTCACAGGCTGCTACAACAGGGCTAGATCTGCAGATCTTCAAACACCTGTCAGTAATAACAGAGACTGGCTTCTTTCCTCAGCCTTCAAATCACCATCCTGGGTTTTAGCTTGAATGGGAGTTGGGGGACTGACAGGTGGAAAAAAAGGACAGGAGCTGGTCTTGGGAAGACTATTTAAACCATTTCTAAGTAGAATTTTAAACTTAGTAACACTACCATGAATCATTTCCCTTTATACTATTATTGTCTTTATTCTACTATCTTCTGGACTGTGTGGGCTTCTTGAGACCCTCCTGGGGTATTGAAATAGATTCCAAGAGAACACAGAAGCATTAGCATGCTCACCTTAACATGTACAGAACTATGATAATAAACACAATCACTAGCAGAGAGGACAGGGCCACCATCACAGCAATAATTGGCGTCTCATCTGAAATTGAGAGAACAAAACATGTCATTACCATTGTGTGCAATAGAGGGCTCAAGTCAGTTGCTAGGGAAACACCCAGATGAGGAAGATGGGCTTGTGCAATGCTTCTGTGGATTGCAGGGCGTGGACAGAGTGAGTGAGAGAGAAAGAGTGAGTGAATGAGACAGAGACAGAGAACAAAGATAAAACATCTGCTATAGCCACCCCAGGGCTTTTGGATGGAACAGAAGAAAGGGTAGGGTGAGGGCCTAGGGTGACTGACATGTGCACCCCATCTCTGGTTTACTATATATTTGTGTACTCTCTGAATCCCTGCCTTAGAATAAAAGCCCTTTGAAAGCAGAGACTTTGTTTCATTCATTGCCATAGAGCCTAAAAGAGTACTTACCACATACACAAGACTCAAATATCTGAAAGCACATCCAAACATGAAGGCAAGCTGGGTGTGTAGAGTCAGTAATGTACCCTCTCCCAGTCTCAATGGGCTCCATTTAGAGCAAGATAGGAGAGGAAGGGAAGAGGACAGTTTTCCTATCATAAACCAAATGGTTTCCAGGCACAGAGAACACTGTTTCTGATTAAAGGAGACATTTTTAGAACCCTAAGCCCTATGTACCCAAAAATACTGGGTAATCTTTTCTACCTCTTTCCACAGCCACCTTTTACAGCAACATCTGGCTTGGAGATATAGCAACTCTTCCCTCCATTCCACAGGGACTGGCTTCCTTTCCACCCAATACTTAGCCTCCTTTCTCATGGCAGCTGACCAGATGATAACGTATCCTCCTCCACTCTCACACCCCACCATTAACTACACAAACGTATGACTACATAACTATCTTCACCATTTTCCATCCTGCTAGAATGGAGGATATGTCCCTCCCATGTGAAGGTCAACCCTGTCACACATGCTCTGGATTACATCCATTACTATCATCTCAAAGACTTGTCTTCTTGCCCTTATTTACTCTCCTCCAGCCATCAAGAACCCATGCCTCTCTTCAGTTAACTTCCCACTATGAAACAGTTGTTTTCTCTAATTGCTTACCTCCAATATTCCTTAAGCTATTTTGCTTTGACTCTCACCCTCAGTGCTCCACTTAAACTGCTCATCAATGACACCAACAAATGGCATATTGCCAAGTCCAGCAGGAACACTCCCATCCTCATCTGATTCAACCTCTTAGCATTCATTAGAAAAAAATTTATGGACCAGCAATTGCATGTGAGGCACTGTTCCAGACTGGGAAAAGAGGAGTAATCAAGCAGACAGGTGATAGAAAGCCAACATTCTGGGTAAAGAGGGGACATTAGGGTTCTCCTCTCTTTATAATTAAACACATAATGTCAGACAGAGACAAGAGCTCTGAAGAAAAGAAGGGTAAAGGGATAGGGGGTGATGGATTGGGTCTATTTTTAGAGTAGTTTGGGAAGGTCTGAAGCGGTTGAGGTCTAAATAATGTGAAGAAGTGAACCATATGAAGATCTGGGCTAACAGCTTTCCAGACACAGGTAGCAGCAAACATAACAGTCCATAGGAGCTTGGCAGTTTCAAGAGATAGTACAAAGGGCAGCTGTGGTACAAGATGTGGCTGGAGAGGTAGGCAGGAACCAGAAGATTTACGGATTTGTAGGCCATGGTAATGAGTGTGAATTTAATTCTGAATGTGATGAAGAAAACTATGTGATTAAAGGGCTTGAAGAGATATAACTGGATTTACATTCTTTAAAAAGATCAGCTGGCTAAACTGACTCATAAGTGAAAGTCATGAGGTGGAAGGTAATCCAGCAGAATATTATATCACGGAAGCCATAAACAGTTTTTCAAGGAGGAAGTAATCAACTCAATCCAATACTACCAACAAATTAAGCAGGTACGTTTCACAGAGAACTGGACTGGATTTGACAAGATGGCAACTATTGGTGACCTTTCCAAGAGTGGTTTCAGTTGAGAAGTTGGTAAGAAAGCCTTAATGGAGTGAAATAAAGATGAAAGAGGAGACTGTGAGATTTATCTGAGGTGAGGACTTTTACCACAAAGGGCTACAGAGAAAAGGAACAGCAACTGGTGAGATATGTGAGGTGGAAAGCATTTTTTTTTAAGAGATGAGAGATAACATACCATGCCTCTTTACTGATGGCAGTTTTCAAACATACCCTGGAATGTGGCTCTCATCTTAAAATGAGCAAATCAGCTGACTACTCTCTCTTTAAAGAAGTTTCTTTTGGTTGCCACAACAAAGCACTCTTCACATTTTCTTTCTATCTCTTGGTTGCTCCATCTCATTTTCCCTCACTAGTTGTTACTCTTCCAACACCATATCTCTAGATGTCTGGTTTCCTCAGGGCTCTGTCCTTGGCAACTCCTCACTACACTATCTAGTTGATCTGATCAGACAGATGGCTTTAAGCACAAATGGTATGTCAGCAGTTCCCACATTTACACTGATTGGCGAGACCTCTCTTCTGAGCTTATGTGCCTCCTCAACTTTCAATTTCATAGGCAATATAAACTTTCTGTGTCTAAAACCTTTCCCTCACCATTCAGTGGCTAGCACTGCCATCTTCCCTGCTGTGCAAGTAAGAAATGTGGAAATCCCCTTGATTTCTTCCCTCATGCTTATTTTCTATATCCATCCCAGAAGCAAGTTATATGTTTAGAGTTAAACCAACACCTCAAATTTGTCTGCCTCTTTTCCATTCTGTCACCATCACTGTAGTCTAAATCTCTATTCCCTCTCATCTGGATCACAGAAGCCTCTGTCTCCTGCTAATCCATTCTTCACAAAGCAGTCAGAATGGTTTCTAAGTAAGCAAATCAGATCATGTTCTCTCCTATGTAAAACATTTCTATGGCTTCCCAAGCCTTTAGAATGAAATATAATATTCTGACCCTGTCTATAACAACCTCCCCCATTTAGTCACTGCTTTATCTCCTGGCACTCTTTCTTTGCTCACTGAACTTCAGCTACTGGCATCTTTTGATGCTGAGTTCACTTCTTCCTTAGGCCTTTGAAACATGTTATTCCTTTTGCTTTACATAGCTTCCCCTTCATTCTCTGTCTGGTTAACTCCTGGTCATCCAGTTCTCATTTTAAGTGTTACTTTTCCCAGAGAAGTCTTTTCTAACTTGCTAATACTAAATTAGCATCCTAAGTCTTTGTTTCCTTACCTCTAAAATTAGCCATTCTAAAGATTAAATGAGATCATCTATGTAATGTTCTTGGCACAGTAACTAGCACGAATTAGGTCCTCAGTCAATGTTAGCTATTATTTTCTTTATTACTCTCACACAGCACTCTATTATTTCTCTTGATAATACCTCTTCCACTTTATAATTATATATTTATTTGAGTGTAGTTGATTAATGAGTATCCCTCCTTTACATCATAAATTCCACAAGGGCAAGGATTTGTTTCTCATCATATACCTAAGACCCCACACAGAATTTCACACATAGTTAGCCCTAAACAAATACAGTACTACATTGAGTGAATGGATTAAAGAATGATTTGTCATTAAATATGTCTTTGTTAACACCAGTCACAGAAGGCTGTATACCAGATATTAAAAGAAGGTAATAAGAGAAGTCTGGCTCAAGACAGTGGGCTGAATCCATACTTTTTTCTCTTCCCAGAAGTACAATGAAATGATAGGAGAAATATGAAAACACTAATAAATCAAAAGCCTATCTGGAAGGCAGCAAAGAGAGGCATCAATAGACCAGAAACTTGGAGGAATTTGCAGAGGACAGAGCAGATGAGACCGGATTGCTGAAAAGATCACTCAGAACTGAAGAACCTCCAGCTGAAAGGTGAGCACTGGTTCTACCAGTTTGGGCCTGGAGACACCCGAAGCTTCAAGTCAACAAGGACTGGGGATGAAAGTGGGCAGATAGTATTTAACCAAAGGCTGGCTAACACAGGGCCAGGATATCCACAAGCGGAAAAACAAGCTGTGGTGTCCCATCCAGACTCAGCTGGAAAAACCGTGCTCTACACAGAGGGGAAGTTTTTCAGAGAATACTTATACTTTTAAATAAAAAAAATATTTTAAAAACTTTGTATTAGGGAAAACCTTTAAACTTACACAGGAGTAAAGAGAACACTACAAGAAATCCCTATGTACTTAACAGGCCACTTTAGCATTACCACTGCATGCCACTGGTTTTCATCTAGACCAGAGTTTCTCAACCTTGCACTATCGACATTTGGGGCTAAATAACTCTCTGTTGTGGGGGTGCTGTGGTGGGGGCACTGTGGTGGACACCGTAGGATATTTAACAACATGCCTGGCCTCTACTTACTAGATGCCAGCAGTAAACCTTCAATTTGATTATTAAAATCATCTCCAGATTTTGCCAAATGTCCTCTGGCAGGAAAACCTCCTGTAGCTGAGAACCACCACACTGGGTTATTTTAAAGCAAATCTGAGACATAACATTTCAACTGTAATTACTTCAGTATCTCTCATTAAGAGAAAAGGATTCTTAACATAATCACAGTACCATTATGCTATTTGAAAAACAATACTAATTCATTAATATAAGCTAATATTCAGTTACTGTTTAAATATCCCTGATTGTTTCATAAATGCTTTTTTGGTTTGGTTAAAATTGGTATTGAGAGAGGGTCCATCCATAGCACATGACTGCTAGGTACACTAGGTTCACAGAGGGGCCCTGAAGACAGAAGAACAGGTGGTGCCTGAGAGAATTTTTGGCAGCCACAGGAGATAAACAAGGGAAAAGGAAAAAGACAAGGAGTGCTGTCCAGAGGAGATCTGTGTCCAACTACTTAAACCGTGACTGAGTCCCTAGTTTAGGGTATGTTCCTGTTTGTCCTCCTGAAGGGACACTTGTGTGCACTCCTGTCCACCACTGCTCTACAGCAATGCTCAATCAGGGCCCTACAGGCAACCTCAATGAATACGAAGGATAGCAATGGTAGTTCTGGGAAACAGAGGCAATATAAAATAGAGAATAAATCTTTGAAAATACACTGCAATTTATGCAAGAGGACACTGCATGGATTTTTAAAAAAAGCCACTATAAAACAAGGAGCAATCTCATACCTTATCAGGATGGTTACTACCCAAAAAACCCAGAAAAATAGCAAGTGCTGGCCAGGATGTGGAGAAATCGGAACTCCTGTGCACTGTTGGTGAAACGCAAAATGGCACAGCTGCTGTGGAAAACAGTATGGTGGTTCCACAGAAAATTAAAAATAGTATTACCATATGATCAAACAATTCCATTTATGGATATATGCCCAAAGGAACTGAAAGCAGAATCTCAAGATATTTGTACACCCATGTTACAGCAGCATTAGTCATATGGCTAAAATGTAGAAGCAACCAGTTGTCCAATGATGGATGAACAGATAAGCAAAATGTGATATACGCATAAATGTGTGTATTTTCAGCTTTAAAAAGGAAGGAAATTCTGACATGTGCTACATATGGATGAACCTTGAAGACATTATGCTAAGTGAATAAGCCAGTCACAAAGAGACAAAACTATGATTCCACTTATATGAGGTACCTAGAGTGGTGAATTCATAGAGATAGAAAGTAAAATGGTAGTTGCCAGGAGCTGGAGGGAGGGGGTAATGGGGAGTTATTGTTTAATGGGTATGGAGTTTCAATTTTACAAGGTGAACAGAGTCATGGAGATGGATGGTGGTGATGGTGGCAGAACAGTATCAGTGAACTCAATGCCAATGAACGTTACACTTAAAAAGGGTTAAAATGGTAAGTTTTGTTATTTTTATTTTACCACAATAAAAAAATTGGGGACACAGGGAACAATCTGAGAATTAAGAAAGTTCTTAGGAAACTATAACATGACTTGGGGGGAGAAACGATCTCAATAGAAAGGCTAAACAGGAGAACAAACATAACTGAAAAATGAATTAGTAATGTGAAATACCAAATCATGGAAGTTGCCAGAACACAGAGCAGTAAGAATGAGATGGAAATTATGAGAACAGAGAAAAGAGACAAGCTGAACAGATCTAGGGGTTCTAATATCCATTTAACAGGAGTTTTCAAAGAAGAAAATAGTAAGGAGGAAGGGAAGAAATTATACAACAAAGTTTGCTGAGTTATTAGGCCAAAAGGTACCATCAAGTTTGAGTGGTCATATTGAAAAAAGATCTTTACCTAGATGCATCCTGACAAAACTTGGAATTTTGGATTGAAATCAACCAACTAACTACAAGCTATCCTTAAAAACTTCCAGAAGAAGGGATTCACATACAAATCAAGTATAAAAATCAAATGAATAATCATAGTTGACCTGATTGTTTATAGTTCATGATGCGTGATCAAAACCGAAAGTTTCTGTGATGACTGCCCTTGCACTGTTCACCATGTAAGAACTTATTCACTATGTAAGAACTTGTTCACCATGTAAAAACTTGTTCGTTATGCTTCAGAAGATTGGAGACTGTTGAGAATTAGGCTTGGGGTTGATTAATGACTGTGCATTGAGTCCCCTATACAGAATTTTATTGTTGTTAACAACCATATGATCAATAAATATGAGAGATGCCCTCTCAAAAAAAAAAAAAAAAGAATTACTGATACATGCAACAACATTTATGAACCTAGAAAATGTTACACTAAGTGAAAAAAGCCAGACACAGAATATACATATGGTATAATTCCATTGATATGAATTGTCCAAAAAAGATGAAGCCATAAAAACAGTCAGTATTTGCCTGGGGCTGGGATGGGGGCTGGAATTAATGAAATAGGCATGAGGGATCTTATTGGGATGATGAAAATGTTCTAAAACTACTGTGGTAATGGTTACATAACTTAGGAAGATTATTAGAAACCACTGGATTATGGACTTAATGTGGGTGAATTTATGGCATGTAAGTCATACCTCAATAAAGTTGTTTAAAAAAAAAAAAACTTCCAGAAGAAGATTCCCTACAGAGGAATAAGAACCAGATTCACATATGATTGCTCACCTAAAATATCACTGCTAGAAGTCAATGGTGCGCTATCAAATTCTTAGGAAGGACTTTGAACCTACAGTTATTTATCTAGCCAAATTTTCATTTCGCCACAGGTCAAAATAGAGTCATTTCCAGAGCATGGGCTTTAGGGTCAGACAGACCTGGGAATTCAAATCCCTACTACCCTACTTAGTAGTAGTGTGACAATCTCCCAGAACTCTTGTGGAATGCTTTATGAAATGCAAATACATCACCACTCTCCTCTTACAGTTAATGGAAGATTTAAAAGAAGCACTATTTGCAAAGTGTCAGAAGGAAAAAGATTGGGCCTTGGCATCCAGAAGCTCATATACTAGCAGAGAACCCTGGTCTAGCTTCCTACACACAGGCAGATCCCTTTTTACAGAACAGGGAAACTATAGTCCAGATGTAGCCTACTGCCCAGTTTTGTAAATAAACTTTTACTGGAGCACAGCCACATTCATCATTTACCTACTGTCTATGGTTGCTCTTGCACTACAAAGAGCTGAGCAGATATGACAGAGATAGAATGGCTGCAACACTGTAATTATTTATTATCTGGCTTTAAATAAAAAAAGTTTGCCGACCCCTCACCTAAAATGTTATCACCATGTTTCTTCTTAACACAATTCTCACACAAGTATCACTGATTTGGGGGGGAGGAGGGTAACTGTTTCTTTCTTATACTTCCATAACATTGGAACAACCCTTATCTATGGTACAATCCTCATCACATTATTATGAATTAAGTTTACTGGTAATCTGTCTATCAAATTATGAACTTCTTGAAGGCACAGATTCAAGATCATACCCAGATATCCCTGCTTCAATATTTATTCTTTCATTTAATAAATACATGAGTGCTTGTGCCAAGCAGGTCCTGATGATACAATAGTGAACAAATTAAAATTCCTTGCCCTTATGAATCTTAAATTCATGTGGAGGAGACAGAACAACAGGTAAGTAAAGAAACATATAATATAGATAGTGATAAGTGCTATGAAGAAAAGGCAGAGTAAAAGAGAGAACGGGGGGAGGTTTCTGTGATGTAAGATGACACGGTCAGAAAAAGTCCTGAATGAATGAATGGATGGATGGATGGAATGAGTAAAAGGAAGGCACAAACAGTGCAGTATCGTTTATGACCACTAACAGTAGAACTGACAACTATAAGCAATAGGGCAAGGAGAAAGACAGTAGCCAGATAACTTAGAAATAAATAAAAATTATTACAGTTAATATTTAAGCACTTATACACCTGGCACAGAGCAAAGCATCACACACATTATATCATTCAATTATCCTAACAACCTTAAAATAGATAGTTATTAACCCTATTTCATGAATGAGGAAACTGAGAGACGAACCTGCCCATATCACACAACTGTAAGTCTAAAGCAAGGAATACAAAGTAACACTATTCTCCAGACTCTTCATAAACTACAGGACCAACAACACTTTAGCCCTTCCAAGCTTTCAGGCCAGAATAGCCCTTTATCATGAAAGTCACATTTTATGTCTTGACATCTGAATTACATCCATGTTTTTGATATGGTTAAAAACAATACAGATGGTAAAGATGTCCACAGGCCTGTGTGAGCAAAGGAGACTCAAATGTATTAAGAAAACAGGAGAGAATTTACAGCTCTCTGTATCAAATCTTAATCGTGAAGATGGGCTCAGGATCAAGTCACCTTCCTTAGGGCTCCTCCTAACCTGGACAGACTCGTCGTCTCATTGTGTTCATGTTTGTCCTGGTCTAGGTCCTCTGGAGTGGTGGCCTTGCATGATACAGGCTGGTTAGGCAAGGCAGGCAAACCAGTCTATCCCCTTCCCTTCCCACTATTCACTCTAGCAAAATTTCACTTCCTAGACCAAGGGGTAGCAGTTCAAAAATACTAAAATGGTGTTCTGGAACAACAGATGTCTATTTGTTATATCCCCTTTTCAAGAAAACAAAGGGTTATACTATTCTAAGAGCTCACATGTAGACAGGTAAGTCTTGTAAGGACTGAGACACATCTTAGTCAACCACAAAAATAATCAATGAAGTAAAAGCCATATCCTTTAGCCTCAATCCTAAGGCCTGTCATGTTGCCACACTTTTTGGTAGAAATATTTACCAACTCTCAGAGGCAAAGTTGTAATGTTTTAAGTGCTTCTTACTGGCTCAAAAAACAGAAAGTCATCATGTTGCCTCAAGAGCCCAAACCACTTGGCTGAGCCAAATCACTATTGTCTTGTGCCAAATTATTATTCAGAAACTTTAATTGCTACTGCCCCCATCTATCCTCCCTGAGCCCTCTGGAGTTAATCTTTCTAAAACAAAAATATGACCATGTCACTTCCTTCCTTACCATCACCAGGAGATGCACTGACTCCTGAGGTCAATGCACCATCAAGCCCATTCTGTAGAGGCTAGCTCTGGCCACTCCTGACCTCATGCATGTCAACTGGGCACAGGTCCTCAAACATATGACTTGCTCTTTCATGTTTCCTTGCTTTTACCTTGTTTGGTACATCCTTATTTTCCTCACTGTATTAATTTAAACTGGCCAAAGCTCACGTCCATGCCTCCTTCCCAGTCCCCAGGTACAATGAGTCCTTTAAGTTCCTTCACAGCACTTTGTGGTATATCCAACAGCATGTAGCTGAGTGGACTTTGATTCTTGGTGTTCACATGTGTCTTCCATGAGATAGGGAATATTTTTTTTTCCTTTCTGGAATCCTCAGCATCTGGCAGGTGCTAGACGAATATATTATTAAAGTTGTTTAGGGAAAGCCATCATAAATGGAGTTCACAATAACAATGTTACTGTGATAATCCAAAAATAAGTCTCAACAAAAATGTCAACACTTTTCTAGACTCCAGCTCTAGCAAAGAATTGAAGGAGAAAGCCAGGAGGAGCAGGTGATCTGATCTGAGAGTTGAGAAATTTAAGGAGCCTCTGAGGTTCAGTAGAAGACTTAAATAAATCGCCTAGTTCTCGAACTCTGTAGTTTAAGGACTCTTCATAAATATTAAAAGGATAGTATTTCGAGATTTAAGAATACACATACACACACATACAAACAATGGCATCTAAAATAATTTAAAGTATGATTACAACAGCTTCATCTTGTGTTTCTGCTATTTAACAAATACGAGTTATAAGGTCTTTATGTGAAAATCCTATCACTATTCAAAAAACCATTAAAGTAAAAAATGTAGGATGAGATTGGTTAACGCAGAATTTTGTTTAAAGGGTACAGGGCAGAAGATTAGCTTATATCTACAGTTATTGTAAAAAGGCTGCAAGATGACCATGCCTTGGGATCCACCTCAAACACCAGCCTCTGGGCAACCTAGGAGCACCCTAGATTTTACAAGTTCTGACTGAACGGCTGAGATTCCTCATCTCCTTAGTCTCCCAAATAACAGTAACAGTAACAGAGTGATGATGGTGGTGGTAGGAGTTGCAATGTGATCAGCAACACTTGCTGAGCAACTGCCATGTGCCGGCCAAGCAATTTGTGTTATTTCATTCCTCAAATGACCTTAGGAAGGACATTCTGTTCCTATCCTATTTTGCAAATGGTGAAACGAGACACAGAGAAATTACAGAGAAAAACACCTACCCCACCTGGCTGGTAAGCGGCAGAGTCAAGACACAAACGCAGGGGATCTAGCTCCAGAGTTCATGCTTCTAACTACTATATACAGTGCCTCTCCAAATATCCCACTATGCCACTCCCCAGCCTTAATACATATTATCAAAATCATTCAATAGCATTTTCTTAGATGGGAAAATCTCTGTTTATAAATGGGAGCATGCATCATTATCTTGCTCACATTTCATGGGGATGGTAGTAGATGTTACAGATTCCCCTTCAGGACCAAAGAACCCATTCCCCCAGCTGCTGGGTTAGTGGCTGATGGGTCTCAGTCAAGCCCTTCTCCAGGAACTGCTCTTGGCCTAAGAGAGTAGCCTGGCCCAGGGAACTCTATCCACCCCCTCCAGCTCCAGAGCTTCCTCTGGGATTAGGTTAGGCCTTTGCTGCCTCTGCTCTGACTGTATGAAATCTCATATCCTCCCTCTACCCAGTACTACCCCAGCTTCACTGCCTCAAGGGTGGTAGGAACCAAGTACTCCCCAGTAAATATGCTGCAAGGGAATCTCTATCTCAGAGTTTGTTTCCCTAGAACAAAACTAATAAAACTGAGATGTAAATTTAGAAGACCTAATAACAACTAGAGAGTATACTCATGATCACTGACTTCACGGTGAAAGAGGTATTTGGTAAATAATGCCAGAATTGGATATACTGTGTTACTATACATTACACAAATCATCCAAATTAACACCAGTAAAAATGCCTTAAAAGAAAAGCTGGTTACAAAAGGACAAATATTGTATGATTCCACTTAAATTAGGTACCTAAAATAGACAAATTTATAGAAACAGAAAAGTAGAATAGCAGTTACCAGGTACTGGGGGAAGGAGAAATGAGGAGTTGCTGCTTAATGAGTATGAAGTTTTAGTTTGGAATGACAGAGTTCTGGCAATGGATGGTGATGGTTGCACACTAATGTCTTAATGCCACTGTACAGTTTAAATGGTAAATTTTATGTTATGCACATTTTACCACAATTAGAAAAAAAGTTGGTTTTACCAAAACAATTCAATAGCATTTTCTTAGATGGGAAAATTTTACTATTCAAAAAACCATTAAAGTAAAACATGTAGGAAAAAAAAAGAATACAAAGAGAAATACATTTAAAAAATAACACACATGAGAAAATAACCAGTTTCTTGGATTTTGAAAGAAAGGAAGTAAAGCTGCCTGCCTCCCTTCCTTTCTTTTTTATTTCTTTCTGCTCTGACAATTAAAACACCAGCCACTACTGTTCAAAAGTATCCCAAAGGCAAGAGCATAAAAACTTATAACCCTAAATTCAGCTGCATAAGACATCATCAGCCTAGCAAACCCATTATAATGCAAATATTACAAAACAATCACCTCATTTCTCAAAAAGCATTTGGCTTTAAAATTAAAGGTGACATCAAAATTTATAGCAATACTTCTAAAACTCTGCTGTGGAAAAATCATTACATATGAGGCTTTAGAAATTGATGAAAATATGTATGCCTCTTTATTTTCCTGTTTGGTCAAAGGCAATTACACAAAATTATTTTTTAACATAAAAAAGATTATTTTAGTATGTCATAATTAACAATAATCCAGATAATTATGGTAATTTTCCTTTTAATTGTAACTTATATAATCAAATCCTTATTAGTTAGCTAGGTAAAACAGGGATAATATCCACGACAAGAAAAAGGCTGAATACCAAGAATAAAAACTTTAAGTAGAGGAAGGAATCAGATCTTATCTTTAATTTTGAAGCCTACCACTCTAACTTGTGACTTTACTGTAAAACTGGTTAAAAGAGCAGCTTTAGGGAGCAAATATAAGCTTGCAACATAAATCTATTAAAGTTCTACACTTAATAGAATCTGTTAAACAAATGTGAACAGCAAAGACACTACACTAATCAAATTTAGTTCCTGAGTTTAGGAAAACGAGAACTGAAAAATTGAGGGAAATCTGTACACAGTATTAAGACCTCACTATTCCTAATCAAATGCAGTGGCAGAGAACACAAAGAGGGTGAGGTATCTACTTTTCTGACTCAAATGCTCCTTACTTACTAGGACTTCATAAGCCTTCAAATGTTACATTACTTAATTACGTAGGGAAAATTGTGCATGGTTAAATAATTGAATAAGAAAAAAATCTCAGAAAGTCTGATTTGATAAAATAGGAAATCATGAATAGAAAAATTGCTTCACAACATTTTCCAAACTCAAATGCAAAGATCTTTTGTTAGACTGCTGGATGATCTTTCTTTATGTTTTTTGATGATAGCTTTCCTGTTGTCCTAAGCAAAATGTGTCACCTCTTACACACAAGTACCCACATACTCTACTTGCTGGTGACCGGGGATTCAACAGTCCTGCTTAGACCTCTGACACAGCATCTCCAGCCAGAGGGTCTTTACACTGGAGGGCTGAAAATCCATAAAACCCATGTAAAGCAACAAAGAGTCGACATTTTATAGACTAGGAAAAAACAACACATAACTTGGATGTTTAAAGGTAATTACAGCCTAGAAATTAGAAATTAACTAGGGCAAAGAAATTATGATCTAATGTCACAGAAGGGTAATATTAAGGTGACATGACAAAGTAAAACGTAGCTATCTTATTACTTGTTAAAATACATCACAGCTGTAAAGTCCATAATCTACATTTTAACACATAATGAATACTTGTTTCTGTTACTCTTTCCAATGAGGTTAATATGGAAGCAACTTAGGGAAAGTAAACATGCAGCCACAGATGCACAAGGTTACCACAGACCACAAGCAGGGGAAATACGATGAATATTGTACACCGTAAAAGAGACAACAGACACAAGGTGAGTGGCTCACCTCTTCTGTCCTTCGAGTCAGAATTACCTGTGTAGTAAGTGAAAAATAGAAACATTCATTCAAAGAGAAACATTACTATTCAATATAAGGTACGACAAAATAAGCTCTAGGAATATAGATACTTTCTTCTGTGTATGCTGGAGCTAGAATGAGGTACCCTTCAACAACTGAGAAACAAGATTGCCTAGATGCACTAAACTTTAATCAGTGATTTGTCCTTCTCCCTTAGGACAAAAACAATACTGTATCAGTACTCATAAAAAGTATAAGAATACAAAGAGAAAAAAAAAAAGAATACAAAGAGAAGTATAAATATTATAGTATTAGAGGTCTGCATGTCTTTTAGGCCATTCAAATGCAACAGGGCAAAATTAAGGATATAAAAGACCTAAATGATAACAGGTAAAAAAATCTAACTGGTATAGACCAAACTCTGTATACTAACAGAAAGAACCTTTCCAGAGGCTTGTGGAATATCCACAATTACTAACGATAGCTTCCTTCTGCAACGCAAAAAAGCTAGATGACCAACTGGGGAAAAATACTTGCAACTTTATCATAGGAGGGCAAAGGGCTCATTTCCCTGACAGTAAAGAACTTCTATGAATGAGTCAAATCAACTTGACATTCTAGTAAGAAAAACAGGCAAAGGATAACAACAGCGCATCCTCAGAAGAAGAAATATAAACAATCCCTTCCAAATATGGAAAGATGCTCAACCTCACTCAGTGAGATGCAAATTAAAGCTACACTGAGATGCTAATTTTCACCTGTCAGACTGGCAGAGATCCAGAAGTCTGATACCCTACTGCATTCACCAGAGTGTAGGAAAACAGTAAATAACTCTGACACATGGCTTCCTGGTGTGTTTCCCAATAGATGGAAATCTGGCAATATCCATCAATTGACAAATGCACACTTAAAATAATTTATCCTATTAATACTCTTATGTACACTTGAAATGACAAATTGCATTTGTAAGAGTACTCTAAAAACAACCTTAAGGTATACTGATAGGGCTGGATAAATATATAAATATCTGTATAACGAAGCAGCTCTTTAATTTGGAACAAATATGATCAGTTAATTGAAAAAAGCAATGTACAGAAATGTACATAGTACATTTATCATTTGTGTTATATGTGGAAGAAAAAGGAATACATATACATCCATTTGCTTATTTTAAAAAGAAAAACAGAAACTCAAAGCAAAGGTCAATAGTAAAGAAAAATTAAGATTAAAGAATTAAAAAACACTCCCTAAATTACAGTTTCATCAAAATTCAAATAATAGGAGTTATAGAAGAAGAGAACAGAGAATATGGAAGAGGGGAGAAAGTTTTGGAAGAAATATAGGAAAAATTCCCACAACTGAAGGACCAAGGCTCTAAAGATCCTACCAAGTACCAAGCATAATGAGTGACAAGATTCACATCAAGACACATTTCTGTGAAATTTCAGGACACTAATGATAAAGAGAATATCTTAAAACAAACAAACAAACAAAGAATTACGTATCAGGATAGCAACAGAATCCTCCAAACCTGGGAATATAGAGTCAGTTAGGGCAATGCTTTAAAAAGTCTAGGAAAAAAATATTTGCTTAAATTCTATACACAGCCCTAAAGATTTTTTTAGACATGTAAGGTCTCATACAATTTACCTCCCACGGACCCCTTTCTCAGGAAGCTACTGAGGATATTTCAAATGATGGGGTAATCCAAGAAGAAGCCAATATGGAAGCCAAGAAGCAAAGAGAACTCCCACAATGACAGAGAAGGGGATTCCAAGACTGACAGCTGGGCAGCAGCCCAGTGATCAATAAGCCCAGACCTGAGTGAGACAACAGAGGATTCAGGAGGAAGATCTCTAACTGATTATCTAATAGGCCTGCCTTTGTGCAAAACTGTGTTGAGAGGCTATGTGTGGGAAGTGTTGGAAGAATTGGCTAGCAACAGGCAAACAGGACTAAAGAAACAAAAATACAAGGAAATTATTAAATCCAGAAAAATGTGTACAAGAAAGGAAAAACAATCACTTTACACCTACAGCTCAGCATAGAGCTATTTCATAGTTATAATAATAAAAAACATAAAATACTTATTTAACCAAAAGTCATGATGTAAAATGATGGAAGGATTGGTAAGATGGTGGTGATGAGTAGGATGTGGGGTTTCAGACTACGACATCTTGATGTACCATACAGGTTTCCATGCGTTTTAGTGATCTTGAATAAAAGACACCAGTGAAATGTAGTCTCAGTCTCCTCTGTGAAATATGTTAACTGTACAATAACTGGTTTCTTAGCTATGGCATAATTTGGATCTAAATCAGATTGTAGAAAACTCAGTTTCCTAACAACAGTGTGGGAAGACCACAAAAGTAAGACATAGGCCTTTGCTACTTGATATCCATAAGTACGGCAAATCATTTAACTTTCATAGTTTAATTAAGCATCTACTAAAAGGAGGTAATTACCCATGGTCATCCCAGAGAACTGTTAAATGAAGGACAGTACAGAATAGAAGTTAAGAACATAGGCTGTGGAGTCAGTCAGGCTTGGGTTACAGTCTCACTTTTTCCACTTACTAACAATTCAGCTTGTACAAGTTATTCTGTCTTTTCTCCCAAAGCAATGGCCATAACTCACAGCAAGGAATACATTTCACATCTTACTTAGTATGTGCTTGTATATAACTGAAACAAAGGTTTCACAAAATGCTACATACAACATGAGAAGAATAGAAATAGATTAATTCTTTAAAAAAAACAAAACACTTGTGGTGGTCCACTAAACTGATTTCATGAATTGGTCATGACCTGTACTTGGAAAAACACTCCCTAAATTACAGTTTCATCACTGTAAATCTCCTTCATCTAAAAACAAAATAAAATCTACTTCATATGATTCATAGGATATTTCAGAGGATTAGTCTATAAAACTCTTAATATAATGCCTAGCACTTAAAAATAGTACATCCCATTTGCAGATGCCATTGTGAATGCTTTACCCATAGTAACTCATTTAATCCTAATAGCTCTTCTCTGAGACAAATCTATTATTATCATTCATTCTTATTTTACAGATGAAGAAAGTGAGGTACAGAGATTAAATAAGCTTGTCTATGGTCATATAGCTACTGCATGGCACAGATGGGATTCAAACTTTTGTAGTATGGCTCAGTAGACTGTGCTCTTAGCTGCAAATGCTATAGTCTCTAACAGTACAAAACATGGGATTAAAACAGACAGGGTCCAGGTTGTAGGTCTAGCTAAAAAACGTCATCTGTAGTAGCCAAACAAGAGTCAGTTCAGCAAATACTTTCTGAATGCCTCCCATGAGCCAAATGTAATTCCACTTAGAGGCACTCACCATCTAACAAGAAATATGAGCCAAGGGAATAAGACTACAGAGGAACAGAGATTTTTGCTAGGATGACAGTTACATAGCTATCAGGGAACAATTATTTCCTTTATTCCTTGCAGAAGCCCTTTGAGGGACCCTCAAAGGATATTCCCCAGAATCTTTCTTCTTAACTGTATGTTAACCAGATATTCCTGAGAATTCCCTTTATCTAGGTTTCATTACTTTGTTCTTTTACAGACCTGGACTCTGAGACTCAAAGAGGTCAGAAAACTGCCCTTCCCCACATGGTCTCAGACTGAGGGCTCTGATCCTATCTCTGGAGCCACTTCTAATTCAACCAGTGACTGAAGGAGAGAAGTGGGTTGGGCTGAGGCCCTGAACAAACTGGCAGGGCAACTTAACCATTTCCCTAAGCTTCTCTTTCTAACTCCACCCCTAGCCATAGGCCTCCCACTTCACATCTAATTGTTGTGGACACCAAGGCCCATGGTCTCATCATCCCCATGGATCCCTTCCATTCAAGGCTAATCCTATGACTCAGCTTCTGTATCCTTTCATCTTACTCTCTAGCATCAATTACCTCCCCCTTGGCTTGTATTTTCAACTTTCTTCTCTACCTTTAAACATAACTAAGCCTCCCCAATATAACCAGGATATCCCCCGGAATCTTTCTTCTTTTCCTCTTAACTCTTATGTTAACTGGATATTCCTGAGAATTCCCTATGCTTAGGTTTCATTACTTTGCTCAGACAATTTTACATAGGTCAAGAAATTTTATGGCTAGAAAACACAAACAAAAATAATAAAAGGGTGAATAGATTCAAAGAGCCAACACAAGAACAAACTGAAACCATTTCTAGTACCTGAAGGAGGGAAAGTTTCTGGAGTGGTCACTGCAGTGCTGGAATTCCCCTCCCAAGGTTTTGTTCTGGTATCTGGAAGACCCGTTCCATTTGGTGAAATTGTAGTGACTACAGAATCAGTGCTTGCTGTTCTTGTGGTCCTACTGTCAGAGTCTGAAGAATTGACAGTGGTTACATAGGTGGCTCCCAGAGTTAGGTTTGGGCTAAATGTTGATGTCACAGAAAGGGAAGTTACTGAAGAAGTAGGACTTGAAGTTTTGGTCTCTTCTTTAACTGACCCTGCTGTCGATGTTTTAATAGATCTTGTAACGCTTACTGAAGGTGAAACTACAAACACCAAAAAAATAAGTTAATATCACATGAAGAATACGTTAGCTCAAAAGTTACGAGACTCAAAGCAAGCTCTAATAAACTCTGAAACACTTAGAAACCAAACAAAGACCAGATACACACTCTTGTACACACGTTACCTAACGCTGGACCTTCCTACCACCTCCAAAGGACTACTGCCTGAGGAAGGAATAACTTAGATTCTTTACTTAGTTCCTCAGAATCAATGCATATGAGTCACAAATGGCAACTTTTTTTTTTTTTTTTTTTACTTTTCAGGAATGAACAGTCTATTTATTTAGAGTACTATGTGGTATACGGAACAATGCTGAGCATTCAATATGATGCAGAGATTTCCAAAGACACACACTTACTATCACTTTTAAGTAAAACTAATATTTTTCTTTCTTTAATACGACCTACATCTTCAATTTTGGGTTATTAAATGTAAAAGTAAAATTATCTTCTGAAAACCAGCCTTATCAAGTGACAATTTACCTGTGGTAGTATTGTTGGCACCTATGCGTATCACAGTACTGCCCAGTAGAACAAGAATGAGCCAGGAATCCATGCTGACCTGGAAAACAGACAGCCATGTTAGATAAGGCCCTATATTATTGTAACTACGTCCAAAGTACTCAGCAAAGGGGTACTTTGGGCAAAATTTCCCCAGCTATTAAAATGTGCACACAGGACCAATGATCTTTAGGAAGTCTGATATGCACATTTCCCCAGGAATCGAACCACTTAATTAAATCCTTAAACAAATATAAATAAGATTTAATAAGGACAAACTTTTTAGAGAAGTTATTATTAACCTTGGCTGCACTTTAGAATCACCCAAAGAACTTAAAAATATCCCTGTGCCAGACTGCATCTCTGGGGGTGAGAGCTAGGTAGCAGCCTTTCTAAAAGCTCCCCTGGTGATAGCCACATGCAGCTTTAGCATCTTCAGCATGAGAAATATGGAAAAGGTAGCCTGGCTGCATGAATGCAATGCCCTTCAAAGCAGACATTGTGTATGTGTGTGTGTGTGTGTGTGTGTGTGTGTGTGTGTGTGTGTAATATCTCAACCTTGATTCTATCTCAGACCTGATCAGAAGGTTATGGCACATTCTCATTGGTAATAGTGGCTCATTTATCCATTCAGATATTTGTGCCCTACACTGAATGAGATACTAAGAAAACAACTGGGAAGCAATACACTCACAGGTCACATCTTCACAGGACTCACAGCCTAGAGGTAATTCAATACGGTAGTGACTCTCCAAGGGAAGCAGGACAATGCCTCTCCAAGGGGCATGTAAGAATCTCTGAAGATAGGAGGGGAGATTCATATACACCCTAGGTGTTTGCCTCTGGTACGAGCAAGCATGCTTAGCAGGAAAATGGGTTCAGCAGGTGACTTTTCCAAGATGCAGCCATGCAAGATATGACCACTTTCCTACTCTTCCCACTTGACCATAACCCAAAATTGGGAAAACATACAAGTCCCTCCATGAGAGTTAGGAAAAAGATTGGAAGGCCAATTATTGTATATGTATACATATGTATTCTTGATAAATCAACAGGAAATGGTTAGGGGAAAAATAACTGTATTTGAGGGGAGAGGGTTAGACCATCACTTTATTCCATACAAAATAAAATCCAGATGTGTTGAGGAATTAAATGCTTAAAAACACATATTAAATGGGAATAAATGAAATTATGTGAGCTCAAGATGAGGAAGGATTTTCTAAACATAAAGGCAATGGAAGAAATAACAAAGGTAAACAGGAAAATCTGACAGTAGAAAAAAATAAAAGCTTCTAAATGTAAGAGAAATCAATCTTTTTTTTTTTTTTTTTAATAATTATTTTTTATTGAAGGGTAGTTGACACACAGTATTACATTACATGAGTTTCAAGTGTACAACACAGTGGTAGAACATTTATATACATAATTCTAGGTTCCAGCTATCACCCTACCAGGCTGTTACAATATCTTGACTATATTCCTTATGCTATACATTACATCCCGGTTACTAATTTATTTTACCATTGGAAGTCTGTCCTTTTTTTTTTTTTTGTGAGGGCATCTCTCATATTTATTGATCAAATGGTTGTTAACGACAATAAAATTCTGTATAGGGGAGTCAATGCTCAATGCACAATCATTATTCCACCCCAAGCCTAATTTTTGTCAGTCTCCAATCTTCTGAGGCATAACAAACAAGTTTTTACATGTAGAACAAATTCTTACATAATGAATAAGTTACATAGTGAACAGTACAAGGGCAGTCATCACAGAAACTTTCGGTTTTGCTCATGCATTATGAACTATAAACAGTCAGTTCAAATATGAATACTCATTTGGTTTTTATACTTGATTTATATGTGGATACCACATTTCTCTCTTTATTATTATTATTTTTAATAAAATGCTGAAGTGGTAGGTAGATACAAGATAAAGGTAGAAAACATAGTTTAGTGTTGTAAGAGAGCACATGTAGATGATCAGGTGTGTGCCTGTAGACTATGTGTTAATCCAAGCTAGACCAGGGCAATAAAACATCCACGTATGCAGAAGATTTCTCTCAGAACAGGGGGGTGAGGTTCTAAGCCTCACCTCTGTTGATCCCCAATTTCTCACCTGATGGCCCCCCTGCGACTGTGCCTGTCTTAGGTTGTTCCTCCCTTGAGGAATCTTACCCGTCTCTGGCTAACCAGTCATCTTCCGGGGCCATACAGGGAAATGTGAAGTTGGTAAGTGAGAGAGAAGCCTTATTGTTTGAAAAAGTTAGCTTTTTACTTCTTTGCATATTTATGCCCTGTGGCTTCTATGCCCAGCATTTGTCTTGAGGTATCTTTACCACTTGGAAGAATTATGATACTCGGTAAATTTGATATGAGGCACGAATTCTATTTAAGGGTTGTAATTAGGAAGGAAGAAGAAAAGCTATAGAAGTAGCAGGCGGAAGAAAACATGGGAAGATTGATTATTTCTTTGATATATCTTCTTGTAGAGTAACTTCAGCATGTATAGGTTTTAAGCTACTACTTAAATTGCACACACACATTAACATAATAGGAGTATAGTTACATAACCAAAGCATATCTGTAATTACCAGCCATCTGCAGTGAAACCAAGAAAACCAGTTAGGCACCTTAGGCATTTGTGAAAACTTATCTATGATATGGTGGATATTGTCCAAATGAACTTGAACAGTCTGAGAGAAATCAGACAAATTAAAACAACCCATTCCTGGGGACTGTTCACATGCCATATGTTCTTTTAACAATAAATAGTTTGTAGTTGTAAGACTTTGGAGCGCTACAATTTGCACTTCTCCAAATTCTTGGTTGAGTTCCAACAGTATAGATCCAGTCCAATTTTGTTGTTTTACTGTATGCACAGGCCAGCTTAGATATCTCCTTCCTCATTCCCATGGCAGGTCCAGGAACTGGTGGGATGAGTGCATCTACAGCTGTAGCAGTGCGTGGATCTTTGTTGGGGTTTTTTGATGATCATCTTCTGGCATGAGTCTTCCAGAGGGTGCAGATGTTGGAAGTTCTTTTTCATATCGTATCTTAGTTCATTTTCGGGGTAGCCCAATTAGGCTTTGATCCTCTGTATAAACACAAACAGACCCTTTGCCTACACTTTTATATGCCCTTTATACCCTTGTGTAGAACTCGTTGGAGGTTACCACACAGGAACTGCCCTTTTTTTTTTTTTTGCTATCACTAATCTACACTTACATGACGAATATTATGTTTACTAGGCTCTCCCCTATACCAGGTCTCCCCTATAAACCCCTTTACAGTCACTGTCCATCAGCATAGCAAAATGTTGTAGAATCACTACTTGCCTTCTCTGTGTTGTACAGCCCTCCCTTTTCTCCTACCCCCCCATGCATGTTAATCTTAATACCCCCCTACTTCTCCCCCCCTTATCCCTCCCTACCCACCCATCCTCCCCAGTCCCTTTCCCTTTGGTACCTGTTAGTCCATTCTTGAGTTCTGTGATTCTGCTGCTGTTTTGTTCCTTCAGTTTTTCCTTTGTTCTTATATTCCACAGATAAGTGAAATCATTTGGTATTTCTCTTTCTCCGCTTGGCTTGTTTCACTGAGCATAATACCCTCCAGCTCCATCCATGTTGCTGCAAATGATTGGATTTGCCCTTTTCTTATAGCTGAGTAGTATTCCATTGTGTATATGTACCACATCTTCTTTATCCATTCATCTATTGATGGACATTTAGGTTGCTTCCAATTCTTGGCTATTGTAAATAGTGCTGCAATAAACATAGGGGTGCATCTGTCTTTCTCAAACTTGATTGCTGCATTCTTAGGGTAAATTCCTAGGAGTGGAATTCCTGGGTCAAATGGTAAGTCTGTTTTGAGCATTTTGATGTACCTCCATACTGCTTTCCACAATGGTTGAACTAACTTACATTCCCACCAGCAGTGTAGGAGGGTTCCCCTTTCTCCACAGCCTCGCCAACATTTGTTGTTGTTTGTCTTTTGGATGGCAGCCATCCTTACTGGTGTGAGGTGATACCTCATTGTAGTTTTAATTTGCATTTCTCTGATAATTAGCGATGTGGAGCATCTTTTCATGTGTCTGTTGGCCATCTGTATTTCTTTTTTGGAGAACTGTCTGTTCAGTTCCTCTGCCCATTTTTTAATTGGGTTATTTGTTTTTTGTTTGTTGAGGCGTGAGAGCTCCTTATATATTCTGGACGTCAAGCCTTTATCGGATGTGTCATTTTCAAATATATTCTCCCATACTGTAGGGATCCTTCTTGTTCTATTGATGGTGTCTTTTGCTGTACAGAAGCTTTTCAGCTTAATATAGTCCCACTTACTCATTTTTGCTGTTGTTTTCCTTGCCCGGGGAGATATGTTCAAGAAGAGGTCACTCATGTTTATGTCTAAGAGGTTTTCGCCTATGTTTTCTTCCAGGAGTTTAATGGTTTCATGGCTTACATTCAGGTCTTTGATCCATTTTGAGTTTACTTTTGTATATGGGGTTAGACAATGGTCCAGTTTCATTCTCCTACATGTAGCTGTCCAGTTTTGCCAGCACCACCTGTTGAAGAGACTGTCATTTCGCCATTGTATGTCCATGGCTCCTTTATCAAATATTAATTGACCATATATGTCTGGGTTAATGTCTGGATTCTCTAGTCTGTTCCATTGGTCTGTGGCTCTGCTCTTGTGCCAGTACCAAATTGTCTTGATTACTATGGCTTTATAGTAGAGCTTGAAGTTGGGGAGTGAGATCCCCCCTACTTTATTCTTCTTTCTCAGGATTGCTTTGGCTATTCGGGGTCTTTGGTGTTTCCATATGAATTTTTGAATTATTTGTTCCAGTTCATTGAAGAATGTTGCTGGTAGTTTCATAGGGATTGCATCAAATCTGTATATTGCTTTGGGCAGGATGGCCATTTTAACGATATTAATTCTTCCTAGCCACGAGCATGGGATGAGTTTCCATCTGTTAGTGTCCCCTTTAATTTCTCTTAAGAGTGACTTGTACTTTTCAGAGTATAAGTCTTTCACTTCTTTGGTTAGGTTTATTCCTAGGTATTTTATTTTTTTTGATGCAATTGTGAATGGAGTTGTTTTCCTGATTTCTCTCTCTGTTGGTTCATTGTTAGTATATAGGAAAGCCACAGATTTCTGTGTGTTGATTTTGTATCCTGCAACTTTGCTGTATTCCGATATCAGTTCTAGTAGTTTTGGGGTGGAGTCTTTAGGGTTTTTTATGTACAGTATCATGTCATCTGCAAATAGTGACAGTTTAACTTCTTCTTTACCAATCTGGATTCCTTGTATTTCTTTATTTTGTCTGATTGCCGTGGCTAGGACCTCCAGTACTATGTTAAATAACAGTGGAGAGAGTGGGCATCCCTGTCTAGTTCCCGATCTCAGAGGAAATGCTTTCAGCTTCTCGCTGTTCAATATAATGTTGGCTGTGGGTTTATCATAGATGGCCTTTATTATGTTGAGGTACTTGCCCTCTATTCCCATTTTGCTGAGAGTTTTTAACATGAATGGATGTTGAACTTTGTCAAATGCTTTTTCAGCATCTATTGAGATGATCATGTGGTTTTTGCCTTTCTTTTTGTTGATGTGGTGGATGATGTTGATGGACTTTCGAATGTTGTACCATCCTTGCATCCCTGGAATGAATCCCACTTGGTCATGGTGTATGATCCTTTTGATGTATTTTTGAATTCGGTTTGCTAATATTTTGTTGAGTATTTTTGCATCTACGTTCATCAGGGATATTGGTCTGTAGTTTTCTTTTTTGGTGGGGTCTTTGCCTGGTTTTGGTATTAGGGTGATGTTAGCTTCATAGAATGAGTTTGGGAGTATCCCCTCCTCCTCTATTTTTTGGAAGACTTTAAGGAGAATGGGTATTATGTCTTCCCTGTATGTCTGATAAAATTCCGAGGTAAATCCATCTGGCCCGGGGGTTTTGTTCTTTGGTAGTTTTTTGATTACCTCTTCAATTTCATTGCTGGTAATTGGTCTGTTTAGATTTTCTGTTTCTTCCTGGGTCAATCTTGGAAGGTTATATTTTTCTAGGAAGTTGTCCATTTCTCCTAGGTTTCCCAGCTTGTTAGCATATAGGTTTTCATAGTATTCTCCAATAATTCTTTGCATTTCCGTGGGATCCGTCGTGATTTTTCCTTTCTCGTTTCTGATACTGTTGATTTGTGTTGACTCTCTTTTCTTCTTAATAAGTCTGGCTAGAGGCTTATCTATTTTGTTTATTTTCTCGAAGAACCAGCTCTTGGTTTCATTGATTTTTGCTATTGTTTTATTCTTCTCAATTTTATTTATTTCTTCTCTGATCTTTATTATGTCCCTCCTTCTGCTGACCTTAGGCCTCATCTGTTCTTCTTTTTCCAATTTCGATAATTGTGACATTAGACCATTCATTTGGGATTGCTCTTCCTTTTTTAAATATGCTTGGATTGCTATATACTTTCCTCTTAAGACTGCTTTTGCTGTGTCCCACAGAAGTTGGGGCTTAGTGTTGTTGTTGTCATTTGTTTCCATATATTGCTGGATCTCCATTTTGATTTGGTCATTGATCCATTGATTATTTAGGAGCGTGTTGTTAAGCCTCCATGTGTTCGTGAGCCTCTTTGCTTTCTTTGTACAGTTTATTTCTAGTTTTATGCCTTTGTGGTCTGAAAAGTTGGTTGGTAGGATTTCAATCTTTTGGAATTTTCTGAGGCTCTTTTTGTGGCCTAGTATGTGGTCTATTCTGGAGAATGTTCCATGTGCACTTGAGAAGAATGTATATCCCGCTGCTTTTGGATGTAGAGTTCTATAGATGTCTATTAGGTCCATCTGCTCTACTGTGTTGTTCAGTGCTTCCGTGTCCTTACTTATTTTCTGCCCAGTGGATCTATCCTTTGGGGTGAGTGGTGTGTTGAAGTCTCCTAGAATGAATGCATTGCAGTCTATATCCCCCTTTAGTTCTGTTAGTATTTGTTTCACATATGCTGGTGCTCCTGTGTTGGGTGCATATATATTTAGAATGGTTATATCCTCTTGTTTGACTGAGCCCTTTATCATTATGTAGTGTCCTTCTTTATCTCTTGTTACTTTCTTTGTTTTGAAGTCTATTTTGTCTGATATTAGTACTGCAACCCCTGCTTTCTTCTCACTGTTGTTTGCTTGAAATATGTTTTTCCATCCCTTGACTTTTAGTCTGTACATGTCTTTGGGTTTGAGGTGAGTTTCTTGTAAGCAGCATATAGATGGGTCTTGCTTTTTTATCCATTCTGTTACTCTGTGTCTTTTGATTGGTGCATTCAACCCATTAACATTTAGGGTGACTATTGAAAGATATGTACTTATTGCCATTGCAGGCTTTAAATTCGTGCTTACCAAAGGTTCAAGGTTAGCCTCTTTAGTATCTTACTGCCTAACTTAGCTCGCTTATTGAGCTGTTATATACACTGTCTGGAGATTCTTTTCTTCTCTCCCTTCTTGTTCCTCCTCCTCGATTCTTCATATGTTGGGTGTTTTGTGCTGTGCTCTTTCTGGGAGTGCTCCCATCTAGAGCAGTCCCTGTAAGATGTTCTGTAGAGGTGGTTTGTGGAAAGCAAATTCCCTCAGCTTTTGTTTGTCTGGGAATTGTTTAATCCCACCGTCATATTTGAATGATAGTCGTGCTGGATACAGTATCCTTGGTTCAAGGCCCTTCTGTTTCATTGTATTAAATATATCATGCCATTCTCTTCTGGCCTGTAGGGTTTCTGTTGAGAAATCTGACGTTAGCCTGATGGGTTTCCCTTTATAGGTGACCTTTTTCTCTCTAGCTGCCTTTAACACTCTTTCCTTGTCCTTGATCTTTGCCATTTTAATTATTATGTGTCTTGGTGTTGCCCTTCTTGGATCCTTTCTGTTGGGGGTTCTGTGTATTTCCGTGGTCTGTTTGATTACTTCCTCCCCCAGTGTGGGGAAGTTTTCAGCAATTATTTCTTCTAAGATACTTTCCATCTCTTTGCCTCTCTCTTCTTCTTCTGGGACCCCTATAATACGGATATTGCTCCTTTTAGATTGGTCACACAGTTCTCTTAATATTGTTTCATTCCTGGAGATCCTTTTGTCTCTCTCTATGTCAGCTTCCATGCGTTCCTGTTCTCTGATTTCAATTCCATCAATGGCCTCTTGCATTCTATCCATTCTGCTTATAAACCCTTCCAGAGTTTGTTTCATTTCTGCGATCTCCTTTCTGGCATCTGTGATCTCTTTCCGGACTTCATCCCATTTTTCTTGCGTATTTCTCTGCATCTCTGTCAGCATGTTTATGATTCTTATTTTGAATTCTTTGTCAGGAAGACTGGTTAGGTCTGTCTCCTTCTCTGGTGTTGTCTCTGTGATCTTTGTCTGCCTGTAGCTTTGCCTTTTCATGGTGATAGGAATAGTCTGCAGAACTGGGACGAGTGACGGCTGGAAGGACTTCCTTTCTTGTTGGTTTGTGGCCCTCCTCTCCTGGGAGAACAGCGGCCTCTAGTGGCTTGTGCTGCGCAGCTGCGCGCAGACAGGGTTTCTGCTTCCTGCCCGGCTGCTATGGAGTTAATCTCCGCTGTTGCTGTGGGCGTGGCCTGGCTCAGGCAGCTACTCCAAAATGGTGGAGTCGCGTTGGAGCAGGAGCTGCTGGGAGGCTATTTATCTCCGTAAGGGGCCTCCCTGCTCCCTGCAGCCCAGGGGTTAGGGTGCCCAGAGGTCCCGGATTCCCTACCTCTGGATTAAGTGTCCCGCCCTGCCCCTTTAAGACTTCCAAAAAGTACCCGCCAAAACAAAACAACGACCACAAAAAAAAACAAGAAAAAAAAATTTTTTTTAATTAAAAAAAAAAAAATTTTTTTTATTTAAAAAAAAAAGGTGGTCGTTCGTTTTTCTTTATTCTCTGGTGCCAGCCTCAGGCCTCTGCTCACCGGTCTTTCTGCCCTGTTTCCCTAATATTGGGGTCCCTGTCCCTTTAAGACTTCCAAACAGCGCTCGCCAAAACAAAGCAGCAAAAAAGCAAAAAAAAAAAAATGGTCGCGCGCTTTTCTTATGTCCTCTGTCGCCCAGCCTCCAGTGCCTGCTCACTGTTCTTGCTACCCTGTTTTCCCAGTATCGAGGGCCCTACACTCTGGCCCGGATGGCTGGGGCTGGGTGTTCGGCAGCCCTGGGCTCCGTCTCCCTCCCGCTCTGCCTGCTCTTCTCCCGCCGGGAGCTGGGGGGAGGGGCGCTCGGCTCCCGCGGGGCCGGGGCTTGTATCTTACCCCCTTCGCGAGGCGCTGGGTTCTCTCAGGTGTGGATGTGGTCTGGATATTGTCCTGTGTCCTCTGGTCTTTATTCTAGGAAGGGTTGTCTTTGTTATATTTTCATAGATATATGTTGTTTTGGGAGGAGATTTCCGCTGCTCTACTCACGCCGCCATCTTCCGCCCCAGCCGAAATCAATCTTAAAGAATGTTTGTAGGAAGATTTAATATTGTCAAAATGTCATTTCTTCCCAACTTGGTCTCCAGAGTCACTGCAATCTCAATTAAAATCTTAGCAAGTTACTTTGTGGATACTGACACTGCTTCTCAGGTTTGTATGCAGAGGCAAAAGACAGAATAGCCAACAATATTGAAGAACAAAGCTGGAAGACTAACAATACCTGATTTCAAGACTTACTATAAAGCAAAAGTAATCAAGACAGTGTAGTATTGGTGAAAGACCAAACAGATCAATACAAAAGAGCCCAGGTACAGACCCACATAAATTGATCTCTGACAAAGGAGCAAAGGCAATACAATGAGCAAAGGCAAACTTTTTCTATACATGGTGTTGGACAACTGGGCATACATATGCAAAAAACCCAAATCTAGACACAGACCTCATACTGTTCACAAAAATTAATTCAAAATGGATCATAGCCCTAAATGTAAAAGCAGAACTATAAAACTCCTAGAAGATAACACAGAAGAAAATAAAATGACCTTGAATATGGGGATGACTTAACACCAAAGGCATGACCCATGAAAAAAAGCTGGACTTTATTAAATTAAAAACTTTTGCTCTATAAAAGACAATGTCAGGAGAATGAGGAACAAGCCATAGATGGGAGAAAATATCTGCAAGAGACACATCTGCTAAAGGAGGGTTATCCAAACTATGCAAAGAACTATTAAAACTCAGTAAGTAAACTGCCAACTCAATTAAAAATGGTCAAAAGGCCTGAAGAAACACCTCATCAGAGAAGACAGAAAAATGGTAAATAAGCATATGAAAAGATGTTTAACAAGGCATGTCATTAGGAAACTGAAAATTGAGACAACGATGAGATTCCACAACACACCTATCACAATGGCCAAAATCCAAAACCCTGACACCACTGAATACTTCTATGGTGTGGAGGAACAGGGACTCTCATTCACTGCTGGTAAGAATGAAATGTGGTACTTTGGAAGATAATAAAACTAAACATGCTCTTAACCATATTGAGGCAGAGTAGGGACATGGGATAAGCTTCATGATTAATTTTTCCTGCCTACGATGAAAAATGCCAGGATACAAATAGTATAGTAAAAACAGTAGGAGTGAGATATCACCTCATACAAGTTAGGATGGCCAACATCCAAGACAAGGAACAAAAAATGCTGGCAAGGATGCAGAGAAAGGGGAACCCTCCTACACTGCTGGTGGGAATATAAATTAGTTCAACCTTTGTGGAAAGCAATATAGAAGTTCCTCAAAAAACTAAAAATGGAAATACTATTTGACCCAGGTATTCCACTCGTAGGAATTTACCCAAAGAAAACAAAATCCCAGATTCAAAAAGACGTATGTACTTGCTGCACTGATGGATAGTGACTGCATTGGGGTATGGGTGGGGATTTGATAATATGCATAAATGTAGTAACCACGTTGTTTTTTCATGTGAAACCTTCATAAGAGTGTATATCAATCATACCTTAATAAAAAAAAAAGACATATACACCCCTTATGTTTAATGCAGCACTATTTACAACAGCCAAGATATGGAAGCAACCTAAGTGTCCATCAGTAGATGAATGCATAAAGAAGATGTGGGACATATACACAATGGAATGCTATCCAGCCATAAGAAGAAAACAAATCTCACCATTTGCAACAACATGAATAGAGGTAGAGGGTATTATGTTCAGTGAAATAAGCCAGACGGAGAAAGACAAGTACCAAATGATTTCCCTCATTTGTGGAGTATAGCAACAAAACAAAACCAAAGGAAAAAAACAGCAGCAGACTCACGGATTCACGGAAGGGGGTGGGGAGGTGGAAACGGTGGGTGGGGAGGGAGGGAGGAAGGGGCACTATGATTAGCACACATAATGTAGGGAGGTCACGGGGAAGGCAGTATAGCACAGAGAAGACAAGTAATGATTCTATAGCACCTTACTATGCTGATGGTGAGTGATTGCAGTGGGGTGTTCAGGGGGATTCGATAATACACGTGAATGTTGTAACCACAATGTTGCTCATCTGCAACTTTCATAAGATTGTAATCAATGATACCTTAATAAAAAAAAAGTCCGAACTTAACCTAATTATCAGCATGTCAAGAGAAAAAAAAAAAGAACAGTTAAGGCTAAGATTCCATTTTAAAACCAGGGAGTAAGTAAGAAGGCAAGATTCCTAACATATTTTATAGTAATCAGCCAATAACCTACCCTATCTTAAGTCAGGGCAAGTAGTCCTAAATGGTATGTCCCCACTACTCCAAGAACTACTATCTTTGAGAAGAACAGGATCAAGAAATTCCTTGTGATAAGTTTATCTTACAGAATATCTAGAGGACTGACTATGGTTACTTGACATATCTCTCACTGGAGACAGACACTGTAAGACCACATGTCAAGGCTATGTCTCCCCCTACCCTCCTAATCCAGCCCTTTGCCCCATTCTTGAAAGCCTTAAAAGAGAATCCTAAGCATTTAAGTGCACCTCCTCTCTGAGGCTGCCTGTACTCCCCTTTCTTTGAGTATGTATTTCACCTCTACATAAAGCCTTCTTGTTGCTCAACTTACTGTGTTTTGTCTCCATGTTCTTCTATGCCTCTTGGGAGGTTAATAAGAGACCCCTTCTCCCAGTGGTAAGCATCTTTGTACTTTGCTATTTCATTCAATTTTCTAGACTTAAGCACAAGTCTTCACTCTCTCTGTTCAACTTCAGACAAGTAGGCAAGGGCTACTAAGATCTCTGATTTAGGCTTGCAAGTTCCCATTGGCTAGGTGACCTAACAATCATGCTCTTTAGCAACCTGCCCAAAAATCTGCTTTCTTTGCTTTGGTAAGTTGTCAGAACATAACTGCCCTCCATCCAGTGCTCTGTGGCTCCCTCCAAATCCTGGGGTGGTAGGGGTTTAGTTCCCACGCTGTGCAGATTCAAGTGGACACTGGACACTAGGTGACCCTGGCTTCAGGAGTTGGCAAGGGATTTGCACTATGGTCAGCAGTTCAGTGAACTTCCCTTTCCTCCCACTGTTCTTCCTTGTGCCCTAGAGCCTGCACAGTTGCTGCCATTCAGTACTACTTTTGCTTTAATAAATTTCTTCCTTCACTTCCTTCCTACACTCATCCAACCTGTTTGAGAATTCTTTCTTGATCAGAGTCAAGAAACCCTCCTATCCCTCAACCCCCCACCTCCTGTTCAGGTTGAGGTTTCACCTAGTGCACAGGAAGAGACCTCCCCAGATGCAGCTGCCTGACAACAATATGATCCAGCAATTGTGCTCCTTGGTATTTGCCCAAGAGAGTTGAAAGCATATGTCCACACAAAAACCAGCACATGATGTTTATAGAAGCTTTATTCATAATTACTGAAACTTGGAAGCAACCAAGATGTCCTTTGGTAGATGAATAGATAAATAAACTGTGGTACATCCAGACTATAGAATATTATTCGCCAATAAAAGGGAATGAGCTACAAAGGAGGAAGCTTAAATGAAAATTACTAAATGCATATAAGTAAAAGAAACCAATATGAAAAAACTACATATGGATGGTATGATTCCAATTATATGACATTCTTGAAAAGGCATGACTATGGAGACAATAAAAAGAGCTGTAGGAGGGAGGATCTAAGATGGCAGCATGAGTAGGACAGTGGAAATCTCCTCCCAAAACCATAAATATTTTTGAAAATACAACAAATACAACTATTCCTAAAAGAGAGACCAGAAGATACAGCACAACAACCAAGCTACATCTACATCTGCGAGAACCCAGCATCTCACGAAGGGGGTAAGATACAAGGAGCAGCCCGGAGGGACCCGAGCGCCCCACCCACCCCAGCTCCCAGGTGGAAGGAAAGGAGTTGGAGCGGGGAGGAAGAGGGAGCCCAGGACTGCTAAACACCCAGCTCTAGTCATCTGCACTGGGAGCACAGACACATAGTGCGTGGTATGCTGGATATTAGGGAAAAGGAACAGTAAAATCTGCGAGCGGGTCCCCACAGCTGGCGCCCCTGAGATAAAAGAAAAGCAAGTGCTTTTTGAAAGTCTTAAAGGGACAGGGACCCCACAGCTGTACGGAACCATCCTGACACACTCAGCCCAGCAGCTGGGAATCCAGGGGAACTCTGGGTGCCCTAACCCTCTGGGAGGCAGCACGGCTCTGAGGCCCTTCACGGCGATAAACAGCCTCCCATTCATTCTCCCTCCGGCGCGGCCCTGCCATAGCAGGGGAGCAGCCTGAGAGTGGCCACACCCAGAGCAACCGCACGGAGCCTCCTCCGCAGCCACCTGGGCAAGACTGAGGCCCCATCAGCACAGAGTTCCCCAGCACAAGCGGCTAGGGGTCGCTGTCCTTGCAGAAGAGGAAGGCGACAAGCAAGTGGGAAGGGACTTTGTTCTTCCAGCTGATACATGCGCCAACTGCCCACAACTACCACTATTGTCATGAAAAGTCAGAAGAATTTGATCCAGACAACAATCACATATACAACCCCCGAGGAGGAGCCTGGGGAGATAGACTTAACCAATCTTCCTGAAAAAGAATTCAAAATAAAGGTCATAACGATGCTGATGTAGATGCACAGAAATATACAAGAGCTAAAGGATCAAGTTGGGACGGAGAATACAGAAATGAAACAATCTCGAGAAGGACTTAAGAGTAGACTGGATGAGGTGCAAGAGGCCGTTAATGGAAAAGAAATCAGAGAACAGGAACACAGAGAAGCTGACACAGAGAGACATAGAAGGATCTCCACGAATGAAAGAATATTAAGAGAACTGTGTGACCAATCCAAACAGAACAATATGCACATTATAGGGGTACCAGAAGAAGAGGAGAGAGAAAAAAGGGATATAAAGTGTATTTGAAGAAATAATTGCTGAAAACTTCCCCAAACTGGGGGAGGAAATAGTCTCTCAGACCACGGAAGTGCACAGAACTCCCAACAGAAGAGACCCAAGGAGGACAACACCAAGACATAATAATTAAAATGGAAAAGATCAAGGACAAGGACAGAGTATTAAAGGTAGCCAGAGAGAGAAAAAAGATCACCTACAAAGGAAAACCCATCAGGCTATCATCAGACTTCTCAACAGAAACCTTACAGGCCAGAAGAGAATGGCATGATATATTTAATGCAATGAAACAGAAGGGCCTTGAGAATACTGTATCCAGCACGACTATCATTTAAATATGAAGGAGGGATTAAAAATTCCCAGACAAGCAAAAGTTGAGGGAATCTGTCTCCCACAAACCACCTCTACAGGGTATTTTAAAGGGACTGCTCTAGATGGAAGCACTCCTAAGGCTAAATAGATATCAACAGAGAAAATAAAATCACAGCAAAGAAAGCAGACCAACCAAATACTAACTAAAGGCAAAACATAAAATCAACTATTCACAAAAGCAGTCGAGGGAAACACAAAAGAGTACAGAATAAAACACCTAACATATAAAGAAAGGAGGAGGAGGAATAAGAAGGGAGAGAAATAAAGAATCATCAGATGGTGTTTATAATAGCTCAATAAGCAAGTTAAGTTAGACAGTTAGATAGTAAAGAAGCTACCCTTGAACCTTTGGTAACCATGAATCTAAAGCCTGCAATGGCAATAAGTACATAACTTTCAATAATCACCCTAAATGTAAATGGACTGAATGTACTGATCAAAAGACACAGAGTAATAGAATGGATAAAAAAGCAAGACTCATCTATATGTTGTTTACAAGAGACTCACGTCAAACCCAAAGACATACACAGACTAAAAGTGAAGAGATGGAAAAAGATACTTCATGCAAACAATAGGGAGAAAAAAGCAGGTGTTGCAGTACTTGTATCAGACAAAATAGACTTCAAAATAAAGAAAGTAACAAGAGATAAAGAAGAACATTACATAATGATAAAGGGCTCAGTCCAACAAGAGGATATAACCATTACAAATATATATGCACTCAATACAGGAGCACCAACATATGTGAAACAAATACTAACAGAATTAAAGTAGGAAATAGAATGCAATGCATTCATTTTAGGAGACTTCAACACACCACTCACTCCAAAGGACAGACCCACCAGACAGAAAATAAGTTAGGACACAGAGACACTGAACAACACACTAGAACAGATGGACCTAAAAGACATCTGTAGAACTCTACACCCAAAAGCAGCAGGATACATATTCTTCTCAAGTGCACATGGAACATTTTCCAGAATAGACCACATACTAGGCCACAAAAAGAGCCTCAGTAAATTAAAAAAGATTGAAATTCTACCAACCAACTTCTTGGACCACAAAGGGATAAACCTAGAAATAAATTGTACAAAGAAAGCAAAAAGGCTCACAAACACATGGAGGCTTAACAACATGCTCCTGAATAATCAATGGATCAATGACCAAATTAAAATAGAGATCAAGCAAAATATGGAGACAAATGACAACAACAACACAAAGTCCCAACTACTGTGGGACACAGCAAAAGCAGTTTTAGGAGGAAAGTATATAGCAATCCAGACATATTTAAAGAAGGAAGAACAGTCCCAAATGAATAGTCTAAATTCACAATTATTGAAATTGGAAAAAAGAAGAACAAATGAGGCCTGAAGTCAGCAGAAGGAGGGACATAATAAAGATCAGAGAAGAAATAAATAAAATTGACAATAAAACAATAGAAAAAAAATCAATGAAACTAAGAGCTGGTTCTTTGAGAAAATAAACAAAATAGATAAGTCCCCAGCCAGACTTATTTAGAAAAAAAGAGAATCAACACACATCAACAGAATCAGAAATGAGAAACAAAAAATCATGACAGACCCCACAGAAATACAAAGAATTATTAGAGAATACTATGAAAACCTATATGCTAACAAGCTGGAAAATCTAGTAGAAATGGACAACTTCCTAGGAAAATACAACCTTCCAAGACTGCCCAAGGAAGAAACAGAAAATCTAAACAGACCAATTACGAGCAACGAAATTGAAGCCGTAATTAAAAAACTACCCAAGAGCAAAACCCCCAGGCCAGATGGACTTACCACGGAATTTTATCAGACATACAGAGAAGACATAATACCCATTCTCCTTAAAGTTTTTCAAAAAATAGAAGACGATGGCACACTCTCAAACTCATTCTATGAAGCCAGCATCACCATAATACCAAAACCAGCCAAAGACACCACAAAAAATGAAAATTACAGACCAATATCTCTGATGAACATAGATGCAAAAATACTCCACAAAATATTAGCAAACCGAATTCAAAAATACATCAAGAAGATCATACACCATGACCAAGTGGGATTCATCTCAGGGATGCAAGGATGGTACAACATTCGAAAATCCATCAACATCATCCACCACATCAACAAAAAGGACAAAATCCACATGATCATCTCCATAGACACTGAAACAGCATTTGACAAAATTCAACATCCATTCATGATAAAAACGCTCAACAAAATGGGTATAGAGGGCAAGTACCTCAACATAATAAAGGCCATATATGATAAACCCACAGCCAACATCATACTGAACAGCAAGAAGCTGAAAGCTTTTCCTCTAAGATTGGGAACAAGACAGGGATGCCCACTCTCCCCACTGTTATTCAACATACTACTGGAGGTCCTAGCCACAGCAATTAGACAAAACAAAGAAATACAAGGATTCCAGATCTGTAAAGAAGAATTCAAATGGTCACTATTTGCAGATGACATGACATTGTACATAAAGAACCCTAAAGACTCCACTCCAAAACTACTAGAACTGATATCAGAGTACAGCAAAGTTGCAGGATACAAAATTAATGCACAGAAATCTGTTGCTTTCCTATACACTAACAATGAACTAACAGAAAGAGAAATCAGGAAAACAATTCCATTCACAATTGCATCAAAAACAATAAAATACCTAGGAATAAACCTACCCAAGGAAGTGAAAGACCTATACCCTGAAAACTACAAGACACTCTTAAGAGAAATTAAAGAGGACACTAACAAATGGAAACATCCCATGCTCCTGGCTAGGAAGAATTAATATTGTCAAAATGGCCATCCTGCCCAAAGCCATATACAGATTCGATGCAATCCCTATCAAATTACCAACAGCATTCTTCAATGAACTGGAACAAGTAGTTCAAAAATTCATATGTAACCACCAAAGACCCCGAATAGCCAAAGCAATCCTGAAAAGGAAGAATAAAGTGGGAGGGATCTCGCTCCCCAACTTCAAGCTCTACTACAAAGCCACAGTAATCAAGACAATTCGGTAGTGGCAGAAGAACAGACATTAATCCAAACATACATGGTCAATTAATATACGATAAAGGAGCCATGGACATACAATGGGGAAATGACAGCCCCTTCAACAGTTGGTGTTGGCAAAACTGGACAGCTACATGTAAGAGAATGAAACTGGATCACTGTCTAACCCCACAGACAAAAGTAGATTCAAAATGGATCAGAAACCTGAATGTAAGTCATGAAACCATAAAATTCTTGGAAAACAACATGAGCAAAAATCTCTTGGACATAACATGAGCAACTTCTTCATGAACATATCTCCTCTGGTAAGGGAAACAAAAGCAAAAATGAACAAGTGGGACTATAACAAGCTGAAAAGCTTCTGTACAGCAAAGGACACCACCATGAATAGAACAAAAAGGCATCCTACAGTATGGGACAATATATTCACAAATGACAGATCTGATAAAGTGTTGACATCCAAAATATATAAAGAGCTCATGCACTTCAACAAACAAAAAGCAAATAATCCAATTAAAAAATGGGCAGAGGAACTGAACAGACAGTTCTCCAAAGAAGAAATTCAAATGGTCAACAGACACATGAAAAGATGCTCCACATCACTAGTCATCAGAGAAATGCAAATTAAAACCACAATGAGATATCACCTCACACCAGTAAGGATCGCCACTATGCAAAAGACAAACAACAACAAATGTTGGCGAGGTTGTGGAGAAAGGGGAACCTTCCTACACTGCTGGTGGGAATGTAAATTAGTTCAACGATTGTGGAAAGCAGTATGGAGGTTCCTCAAAATGCTCAAAGTAGAAATACCATTTGACCCAGGAATTCCATTCTTAGGAATTTACCCTAAGAATGCAGGAGCCCAGTTTGAAAAAGACAGATGCACCCCTATGTTTACTGCAACAGTGTTTACAATAGCCAAGAAATGGAAGCAACCTAAGTGTCCATCAGTAGATGAATGGATAAAGAAGATGTGGTACATATACACAATGGAATATTATTCAGCTATAAGAAGAAAACAAATCCTACCATTTGCAACAACATGAATGGAGCTGGAGGACATTATGCTCATTGAAATAAGCCAGACAGAGAAAGACAAGTATCAAATGATTTCCCTCATTTGTGGAGTATAACAACGAAGCAAAGCTGAAAGAACAAAATAGCAGCAGAATCACAGAACCCAAGAATGGACTAACCATTACCAAAGGGAAAGGAAGTGGGGAGGATGGGTGGGATGGGAGACATAAGGGGAGGGGAGAAAGGGGCATTACAAATAGCATGTATAATTTGGGGGGTGGCATGGGAAGGGCTGTGCAACACAGAGAAGACAAGTAGTGATTCTACAGCATCTTACTACGCTGATGGGCAGTGACTCTAATGGGGTTTGTCAGGGGGAATTAGTTAACAGGGGAGTCTAGTAGACATAAATGTTCCTCGTGTAATTGTAGATTAATGATACCATAAAAAAAAGATCTGTAGATGTGGGGTTAGAGAGGAGGGGAGGGAATAAATGGGTGGAATACAGAGGATTTTAAGGGCAGTGAAATTATTCTATATGAGAATACAATGATGCATACATGTCATTATATATTTGTCCAAACCCAGAGTATGTACAATACCAAAAGAGAAGTCTAATGTAAACTATGGACTTTGGGTGATAATGATGTGTCAGTATAGGGTCATCAATTGTAATAAATGTACCACTGCGGTTGGGATGTCAATAGTGTGGGAGGTTGTACATATGTACGGGGGAGGGAGTATTTGGGAACTGTATAATTGCTCCTCAATTTTGCTGTGAACCTAAAACTGCTCTAAAAAAATAGTTTTTTTTTTAAAGTAAATAAACTGGGGAAATTGTCTCAAATAAGACAAAGGCTTAAAATAAGAATTCATGTATTAATATGGAAAAATTAAGATATCAATTTTGAAAAATCTGAAGAACCTAAACAGAGAACTTACAGAAGAGAAAATGAAAAGCTAAGCAAATACACAAAAAAGTGTTGACCATCTGCACTAATTAAAGGAATATGATACTGAGATAAGATTCTTACTTCCAAATCAGAAAAGATCAATCATATGAAATATTCAATTCTGGCAAAAGACCTAAGAAAAGGAATCAAATACTGGTGGTAATGCCAATTAGCCCATAATAACAAACTCCTTTCCAGAAATATTATACTAGAATTTTAATGTGTCCCTATTGTTTTCTGACCCATTTTCAAGGTTCTATTCTGAAATAAATGGAAATAATCTGACACTCAGACTAAACTGATCTACTGATGCACAAGATTATTAAGTGGAAAAGTAGAAATAGTCCAAATACCCAACAATAGGGAGAACAGAAAACAGGTGAAATAAATATTATGTTGCTATTCAACATGATATATTATTGGCATTCAAAATACTACATTCAAAGAATTTTTAAAAATGGAACAAGCCTTTTATTTTTTAAGCTTAAAAAAAGCCAGATCAAAACTGAATATACCATATGATCTTAACTAAATTTACGTATGTATATGAATATATATGTATGAAAGGAAGACTAGAAAGAAAAATCTGTAAACATTTTGGCATAGAGCTTTCTGATTTTTATTTTTTCTATATATTGTACTTCCATTTTCTAATTTTAAAAAATAAAGTGTAATATTTTATAAATAAAAATAAAGTTAGAAAGATTGCACTACAGATGAATATAGGAAGCAAAACTAAAAGAAGGGAATTGCAGAAGAAAGACATACTTGAAGCAGAAGAAATGCTTAGTGGATGGCAAGTTGGAGAGGATTTGTACACATAAGTTAGGGAGAGAGAGGTCTTAATTTAGTAAGATCTATTTCACTGGCAAGGTATATTCATAGACCACACCAGGAAAACCAGAGAGGTGGCCTCATTCTTCCCAGAGGATATAAAGACCCTCAGGCAAATTAGTGTGACTTCCTGACCTCCAGACTAAACTGCAACCACACCTATGCTGACTTCCCCTCTTCCAGTCTCCAAGTCTTTTATTCCAAGCATCCCAGAGCTGCACATCAGGAAATAAAGTGGAGGTTACCTCACTGCTCAAGGATGCCATATGCAAACCATTTTCCCTAGAGCCTGCTCTAACAGTCCCTGTTCTTGAGGACTTCTTTGTCTAATGATTTGCTGGCAATCCCTTGTCACTGGAGACACTGCAATGTGGTTCACAGTTTTCTTTCCATTCCCAAGTCCTGATATTCTCCGGGAAGACTGTTCAACATCCTCACAGATGGCAGCTACCACAATTCACATCTGAGCCAGCCTCTGAGATCTCTGACTTCTTCAACTCAACAACCTTGTACTTCTACTCTGCTTGGGCTGCTCATGACAATGGCTCACTCTAGGTTCTGGTCTGTTATCACCAAGAAAAGCTCTCATACAGAACCTTACTTGCCAATTTCCAACCACACTCCCTATCCTTGCAGTTCTCTGTTCAATCTACTTACATTTGTTCTCTGACCTCACCCAGAATTTTGGTCTCTTGAACACCTAACGTCTCTGTCCTGTCTTTATTCCTTCTCTACCCAACCAAGAAAACTTGGTGTCAGTTCCATCACTCTCTTGCTAATACCCTAAATTCCTTTGCTATACTGTTCTGTTACACTTACATGGAAAAAGTAAACAAAACAAAACCCAATTCTTTACTATTCCAACTGTTGGCCCTACAACTGGACTGCCAAATGCTACTTAAGAAAATCAAACAACCCGTAAGATTGATATCACTAATTCTGCCTCAATGGAACCCCAAATACTTTCTATAATCTTTCTGTATTTCCCTACTCAGCTCTCTCCAATTCTCTATAGCAGTGATGTCAAAAAACATCCTCTCCTCTCTGGCCATCTCCTCCGACACCCTTGGTTTTGCCCTTACCAGGGTGTCACTGGACTGTGACACCCTCCCAGTCACATTTACAAATTTCTCCTCTGCAATTCCTCCTACCAATCTCACTCAATCAGAAACCTTGTCCTGCTGATCCTCTACCACTACCTCTTAGCTTTAACTCTTCCCTTTCATAACAGCATTTAAACACAGAATTTCTCAATGAAAAGAAGAACTCCTCTGAATCTCCAGCAACCCTCCAGCTAACATTCTCTCCACTCTACTTTGCAGCCAAATTTCTAGAAAGAGTTGTCTCCATGGCAGTCTGGCTTCTTTTCCCACCATCCCACTAAAGTAACTATCTCCATATTTTCAGAGTGAGCACTTAAAAAATATTTCCAACTCATTTACAAGGATCTCATTTCACTAATACATAAAGGACTTCTACAGGTTAAAACAAAGAGAACCAACAATCCAAAAGAAAAGTGGGCAAAGATATGAAACAGATAATTCACAGAAAACCAAACAGTGCTCTTAAACATACAAAAAGATGCTCAATCTCACTCATGACCAGAGAAAGCCAAATTAAAGCTATGCTGTGATAACATTTTTCACTTACTAGGTAGGCAAATATAAAAAACTTTAACGACATTGCAACCCTCATATCCAACACTACCCCCACACACAGTTATTGAATTTTCTCAACCTCTATCACATCTGATTCACTGATAACCCCACACTCTCCCAAATTCACCTCTCCACACCTCTTTCTGAATTGAGGATTTTAAGAGCTGGTTCTACAATTAACATCTAGTCTCAGAAACGATGAATTGTTAAATGGTTAGCATCAGAGAAAAATATGCACTTATCAAATGTCAGAAGGAAACCAGCCCTGCCAGCTGTAGTCTTCATGATGCCAGAAACCCTGCACACACATTCTAATAATGGGAAGGGTTCTACCTTGTCACAAACTTATTTTTAGGATGAACTACTATTTGTGATATTTTTATTTCATTTTAAAATTGATTTATCTGACAGCTTCTTATAAAACTGAATATATACCTACTTTATGATACAGTAATTCCATTCCTATATATTTATCTAAGAGAAATAAAAATGTATGTCCACAAAAAGACTAGTATAAGAGTGTTCATAATAAAAAACTTAAAACCCAGGAAACCATCAGTAAGAGATTATATAAACAGTAGTATTTTTCACAACAGAATATTACTCTGCAGTTAAAAGGAAAGAATTACGGATATACACAACAACATGAATGAATCTAAAAACCTCATGCTGAGTGAAAAAAAGCCTTACACAAAAGAGTATATAATACATGATTCCACACATATGAAGTTCTAGAACAAATAAAACTAATCTATGGTGGAAAAAAATCAGAACATTTGTTGAAAAACCAGCAACAATGGTTGTTTGGGGAACAATGGGAAAAAATGGAGGATTTATTGGAAAGGAACACTGAGGTTACTTCCTGGACGAGTAATTTTCTGTGTCTTGACAGGGAATTGGGTTACATGGGTGTGTGCATTTTTCAAAACTCACTGAATGGTAAGGTAATTCAAGATTTGTGCATTTCAGTGTCCATAAATTTCACCTCTAAAAAAGACTCCACCCATAAACAAATATTGTAAATGATATCTATGCTTAAGTATTTGGAAAGAAGTTTACTGACATGTGTGATTTACTCTGAAATACATTAAACAGAACATGAATTGATGGATGGGTAGTCAGATACATGATAAAACAAGTATAATAACTGTAGAATCTAGGTGGTGGGTATAAAATTCTTTCAACGTTTCTCTATATTTGAAAATTTTTATAATAAAAGGTTGACAAAATCATCAGTTCAGGGAAACTGCCATTTCATGGTACTGAATTTTATAATGTTGGGACACAGTATTTTCTCCATTTACTCAAGTTTTTATGTTCCTCAAAGTGTTACTGTATTTTTTTGCCCTATTTATTTCTTCCTGAAGTTTTTCCTGATCATTTTATATAATGTTACCCTTGTGAATGGAATATTTTACCTTTTTAATTTCATCTTTATTAAGATATAATTGACAAATGAAATTGTAAGATATTTAAAGTGTACATTGTGATTTGACACATATATATATACATTGTGAAAGGATTCCACCCATCTAGCTAATTATCACATTCATCACTTCCCCCTTTTTTTTTTTTTTGCTCAGAACATTTAAGATCTACTCTTTTGGCAAATTTTAATTATGCAATATAAAGTTGTCAATTACAGTCACCATGTTTTACATTAGCTCCTCAGCCCTTATTCACCTTCTAGTAGAAATGAATGGAATCTTTCAATGTTATTTATGAAAACATTGCTTTTGTTATATAGGAAAGATACTGGTTCTCTTCCCCTTTACTGCGATTATAACTACTTAAAAAAAAAGTGAAGCATGCTCATATAAGAAATATGACCAAAACACAAGGAAATAAAACAAAATATAAGTCGCATTCATCTCCTACCATTCCCATTTCTCAAGTGATCACTACTTTCTTCCATGTCTTTTAGAAATTTCCTGTGCTATACCAGCATAAAAAAAAAGAACACTAAAAAAAAGAACCCTTATAAATAGCATATTACATACAATGTCTATAGTTTGTATTTTTTTCCTTAAATAATAAACTCTGGACACCTTCCACATCAATATATCTAGTTAACTTTCTTTTCAGTGGCTGCATAGTGTTTCATCATGTGGATGTATCAAAATTATTTTAACCAGTCTTTCTTGCTTTTGTTAGATAAGAGTTAATTGTGTATGATTTCCTCCCCTATGCTATACATCATTTTTAATTAGGCAGTGGTAGCCTAAGTGAAGAAGAATTATATATTCCAGGAAACCCAAAATGATGAAAGAAATTCAAGTTTGTATATTGTTCATTTTTCAAAAAGCACTTGTGAATCATAAGCCTATGGTTAACTGTGAGTACAGACTGACTGAGCATGGGAGGCTTTGGGAGATGAGTCATGAAGACTCGGCAGTTCCCTAATCTACTGGACACAATGTCACACACATTGTGTTCTCTCTCCTATCCCGCCACACCCAGAGAAAAGGCGAATATAGAGTCCTTATTTCATTACAAAAACATTTCTTACTTAAAAAAAAATTGTTTCCACTACACATACATTAGGATGCCCAGTCAGGAAACTGACTACACTTAGAAGCCCAAGGATAAATGACAAAGGCCATCTGAAAAATTATAGCTGTGTTCTTGATATTTGAGTATCTAAGAACATTCCCTAAATGTCCCTAAAATTCAAATTCAGTACAATATTCCCCAGGAATGCATATGGTGGTGTCTGAATTCTGCAATGGGGACATGGATGGTGGGCAGTGCCCACTGACTGTTAAATGACTCACACTGTCTGTCCTTCAGTCTCAAAGTCCAGTGTGTAGTGAGCACTTTGTATGCCTCCTTTCACTCCCTTCCTAACCCTACAATAAGTGATATTAGTGTTATTATAGCTTACCATGCTGTACACCTTCGGGGAGGGGGGTGTCTCTTAAACTGTAGAAACCTCGAATGTTAAATTCATAAGCAATGGATTATGTATGCTTACATGCATTTCAGGGGTAAATTATTTGAAATATATCACCTGCACCTAAGAAGAACAAACAACTCACAGGTGTAATGAACCAGGTAAAGAAAGATTCCTTTGGCTTCTGGCCAAAGAGAAACACTTCTGGTCCAGACATACACTCCCTGTCAATGGACTGTGAGGTCCAGAGAAACAGACATGCCATCCTTACCTAGGAGCAAAGAGAGGAAGAAGAAAGAAAATTGGGTGCTAGAACATGCCCATTCCTGAGTTAGGTGTGGACAAGTGACTAAATTCTGGTCAAGGAAATATAAGTGTATTGAAATCTCAAGGAAGGTAGTTTTAAAGTGAGAGAGCTTTTCCCATCGTCTTCCCTCCTGTGATCTGGAATTTAGATGTGACAATTAGAGCCCCAGCAGCCATTAAGGATCCTGCAGTGACTCTGAGGACAGGAGAATAGAAATCAAGAGAGAAACTGAATTCTTTGATGAAACTGTCAGGCTGCCATACCAGTCCTGCTTACTTTCAGATTTCATATATATGAGAAAGAAATAAACCTTCTGATATATATAACCAACCCCAATTGTGATACAGCTAGCTACAGGGAATAAGACCAACTCTTAATGATATGACTTGTGATGATCCAACGGGAATGATGATATGACAGGAATGGTGAGGATTCTATAGAATGCATTTCTCTCAGCCCTCTTATTAGTAAGTGCAAAGCTGCACCCATTTGCTAAAGAAAAATGTTACAAGGAGTCAGTACTACCAAGTCTCCACTACCAAAGGAGAGCTCAGCCAATCTGCACATTCCCCAGAGTTCAGACTTTGGCTGTGACAGCTTCCATTAGAGGAGTCCATCAAACCAAAGTTTGGCATTCAATATTCAACACATCAGCACAGACAAAATACGATCAAGTATCAAGTACATATTATTTCAATATTTGACATTTTACCTCAGTTAAATCTCAGAGCAATTCTATAAGTTAGACACTTTGATTACTCCCATTTTGCAGATAAAGAAATTGAGATGGTCACATAGCTGGTAAACTGTGGAAGAGTTCAAATCCAAGACTACCTGACTTTTCTTAACATATCTTATCAACATTTAAACCCTCAAAAGCTGAAAGACTAATGAAGAAACAGATCTTCCTAATGCCAACTAAAACTAACTGATGATTATTTCCATTTTACAGATTTCTAAACACAGAGGCAGTGATTTTTTTTTATGTGCTCACATTAATCAACTACTGATTTGCAGATACTTAATATATATGACTATTCAATTACTAATCTTGATTTTAAATAAACTCACCTCTTTTGCAGAGATGATGCTTTTTGTGGGAAAGGTACATACTAAATTCTCAGTCTTACTGAGGATGTCTCCCAGGTGTGGGAGAAAGAAGGAAGTGGCAGCCAGGAGCATTAAGCTCTGCCTTGGGCCTTCTTATAAGAGAGCTGCTCAGGTTCTCAGATTTGACGAAAACGCACCCAGAAGGAGGGTTCAGTTCCTTCAGCTAATTCTTTACTCAATCAAAATCAACATCCTACTTTTTATTATTAAGAATAAAAACTATGTTGTACAATTGCAATCCTTGGTTGCCTGGTATGTGCTAGTCCCTTGACTAGGCATTCAATTAACACTAAGGTGAGGCAGTGAAACTGCAGACCAGAGGAGGAATTTTCAGGGGAGTAAATAAATGCTTGAGCTGAACCTGGGAGAATAAAGAGTAGTTAGCCAAGAGAAGTGTCGTGCTTCAGTCTTTCAAGCAAAGAGGACTCAGAAGCTTGAAAAAACCCATCTGTTTTCATGAATGGCAAAGAGCTAGGTAAATGTATCAAGCAGGACCTCACTGAAAATCACAGACATGAAAGATTGGGGTCTGTGAGGGTATGTGGAGGAAATTCAGGTGGTGAAGCTAAAGGAAGCAGTGATCTGATCATGAAGGGGTCTGAAGGCCACAATAAAAAGTTTTGACTTCCTACTGAACACACAAAGGAACCATTAAAGGCTTTAGCACAGAGAGGTTGACCAGAACAATTTGGATTTTAGAAACAATGACTGACAGCAGGGTGGAGGATCAACTGGTGGGGTTTGAGGTTTAGGAGGGCCACTGACTGAAGCCTTTAGATGTAAACTAACCAATAAATCAGGAGGACCTTAGAGCAGGACACAAATATCTAGAGACTGATAAGAGAATTTATAGAGTACAGTACTGTGATTTTTAAGAAATATATATTATTTGGTCATTCTGATGACCAAAATGTATTTCTCAGATACATATGGCCTTCATTCACAGTTCCTGGCTCATAGCTCCCCAAACCCTTGGAATTTCCTGAGAGATAAGAGCAATGGAAGCACCTTTGTTAGGATATTTGTTCTCCTGTCCTTGGTTCCTGAAAACTTTATGACTTCAGAGCCATAATGGTGAAATGGATATCTTATTATTCATAAGAAGCCCTTTCCACAAAACTGGATTTAAGTTAATGAACATGATTTTTGCAAAGCGTCTAAGGCTGGATGCTTGGTGCCAGGGGAACCTACCATGAAATAGACAGTTGGAACTTTTAGTCCCACCAGGTTTCCAGGGAAGCAAGAGGGTGAATCAATCGCCAAAGAGTTAATCAATTGTTGTTTATGTGATGAAACCTCCATAAAAAATAAAAAAGGAGGGGAGAGAGAACCAAGATGGCGGCATGAGTAGAGCAGCGGAAATCTCCTCCCAAAACCATATATATTTTTGAAAATACAACAAATATAACTAGTCCTAAAACAGAGACCAGAAGACACAGGAAAACAGCCAGACTACATCCACACACATGAGAACCCACCACCTTGCGAAGGGGGTAAGATACAAGCCGCGGCCTGGCGGGACCTGAGCGCCCCTCACCCCAGCTCCCGGCGGGAGGAGAGAAGTCGGAGCGGGGAGGGAAAGGGAGGCCAGGACTGCTGAACACCCAGCCCTAGCCATCCACAACGGAGCGCAGACACACAGTGCGTGCGTGGGGTGCTGGAAACTAGGGAAACAGGACAGCAAGACGTGCGAGCGGGTCCCCGCAGCCAGTGCACCCGGGACAAAGAAAAGTGAGTGATTTTTGAAAGTCTTAAAGGGACAGGGACCCCACAACTGGAAGGAAGTGCCCTGGGACACTTAGCCCAGCAGCTGGGAATCCCAGGGAACTCTGGGAGCCCAAACCCCCACGGCACAGCTTGGAGGCCCCTCACCGTGATAAACAGCCTCCCGCCTGTTCCCCCTCCGACGTGGCTCCGCCATATTGGAGAAGCAGCCTGAGGCAGGCCACGCCCACAGCAACTGCAGAGCTAAATAAACTCCATAGCGGTCGGGCAAGATCAGAAGCCCCGTCTGCACGCAGCTGCCCAGCACAAGCTGCTAGAGGCTGCTGTTCTCCCAGGAGAGGAAGGCCACAAACTGGCAAGAAGGGACTCTCTTACCCAACACATGCGCCAGCTCCCCACAAATATATCTATTGCCATGAAAAGGCAGAAGAAATTGATACAGACCAAGATCACAGAGGCAAACCCTGAGAAGGAGATAGACCTAACCAGTCTTCCTGAAAAAGAATTAAAAATAAAGCTCATAACCATGATGATGGAGCTGCAGAGAAATATGCAAGAGCTAAGGGATGATGTCCGGAAGGACATTACAGAAATGAAACAATCTCTAGAAGAATTTATAAACAGAATGGATAAGATGCAAGAGGTCACTGATGGAATAGAAACCAGAGAACAGGAACGCACAGAAGCTGACGCAGAGAGAGATAAAAGGATTTCCAGGAATGAAACAATATTAAGAGAACTGTGTGACCAATCCAAAAGGAACAGTATCTGCATTATAGGGGTACCAGAAGAAGAAGAGAGAGAAAAAAGGATACAAAGTGTATTTGAAGAAATAATTGCTGAAAACTTACCCAAACTGGGGGAGGAAATAATCGATCAGACCACAGAGGTACACAGAACTCCCAACAGAAAGGACCCAAGGAGGACAACACCAAGACACATAATAATTAAAATGGCAAAGATCAAGGACAAGGACAGAGTTTTAAAGGCAGCTAGAGAGAGGAAAAAGGTCACCGACAAAGGAAAACCCATCAGGCTATCATCAGACTTCTCAACAGAAACCTTACAGGCCAGAAGAGAATGGCATGATATATTTAATGCAATGAAACAGAAGGGCCTTGAGAATACTGTATCCAGCACGACTATCATTTAAATATGAAGGAGGGATTAAAAATTCCCAGACAAGCAAAAGTTGAGGGAATTTGCCTCCCACAAACCACCTCTACAGGGTATTTTAGAGGAACTGCTCTAGATGGGAGCACTCCTAAGACTAAATAGATGTCACCAGAGAAAATAAAATCACAGCAAAGAAAGCAGACCAACCAAATACTAACTAAAGGCAAAAAATAAAATCAACTACCCACAAAAGCAGTTAAAGGAAGCACAAAAGAGCACAGAATAAAACAACCAACATATAAAGAACGGAGGAGGAGGGATAAGAAGGGAGAAAAATAAAGAATGACCAGACAGTGTTTAAAATAGCTCAATAAGTGAGTTAAGTTAGACAGTAAGATACTAAAGAAGCTAACCTTGAACCTTTGGCAACCACGAATCTAAAGCCTGCAATGGCAATAAGTACATATCTTTCAATAATCACACTAAATGTAAATGGACTGAATGCACCAATCAAAAGACACAGAATAATAGAATGGATAAAAAAGCAAGACCCATCTCTATGCTGCTTACAAGAGACTCACCTCAAACCCAAAGACAATAGAAACAAAGAAAGACTGAAGGAACAAAACAGCAGCAGAATCATAGAACCTAAGAATGGACTAACAGTTGCCAAAGGGAAAGGGACTGGGGAGAAAGGGAGGGAAGGGAGGGATAAGGGTGGGGAAAAAAAGGGGACATTATGATTAGCATGTATAATGTGGGGGGGGGCATGGGGAGGGCTGTGCAACACAGAGAAGACAAATAGAGATTCTACAGCATCTTACTACGCTGATGGACAGTACTGTAATGGGGTTTGTGGGGGGGATTTGGTGAAGGGGGGACCCTAGTAAACATAATATTCTTCATGTAATTGTAGATTAATGACAACAAAATTAATTAATTAATTAATTTAAAAAAAAGGAGGGAGTTTGGAGAGCTTCCATGTTGGGGAAACAAAATAAATGCTTCCATGTGCTACCATGCCATACCCAAAGCTCCACAAGGACAAAAGCTCCTTTGTTTGGGACCCCACCCTATATATTCCTTCATTTGGCTGTAATTCTGTCATTTGGCTTTACTATCCTTTGTAATAAATCTATAATTTAGTGAAAAATGGGTTTTCCTGAGTTCTGTGAGCCATTTTAGCAAGCTAATCGAACCCAAGGAAGGGGGTCACAGGAAACTGATTCATAGCCTGTTGGTCAGAAGTATAGGTAACAACCTAGACTTTCAACTGGCACCCTAAGTTGGGAGGAGGTCGCTGGAACCTCCAACTTGCAGCCAGTTGTGTGAAGTGAAGGGCAGTTGTGGGGCTGAATCCTTTAGACTGTGGAATCTAATTCTATCTCTAGTTAGTGTCAGAATTAGCTGGATTTTCAAATACCCTGTTGGTGTTGGAGAAGAACTGCTATTGTATGGGGAAACCTACACACACTCACACACACACGTTAGACCTGGATCCAGGAACCCTTTCACAGGGGAAGAATTGAAGACTGAATGAGATGCTAGTGGTAAGAAAGGCCCAGGTGTCTGACTTAGGTGAACTGCAGAGTTATAAGCAGGAAAATGACTGTTTGGGGACATACCATGGGGAAAATGACGAGCTTAGTTCTGAGCATGGAGAATGTACTATTGTACCTACATGGGGCAGAGGTGGAGGATGGGAGAAGGAGCAGAATGGCAGACAGGCAAAGACAGAGCAGCTGCCATGGACGTCAGGCATTAATCCAAAGAAAGGAAGACAGCTGTAAGAGTGACAAAAGCAGCAATGAGCAAGCCAGGCAAGAGACATATGACAAGCACAGGAGGCAGGAGTAGGTGGATGCTGCTGAACAGAAAACTGATACATGCCACCAAGGGAGGATAGGGTAGGAATAGCACACTGAATAATTGCCAGTAAGAGAAAACAGCTTGAAAAACTGCTGAAGGCTTCTGAAGACATCCTAGAACACGAGTTATCAACTTTCATTACAGGTCTTCTTTTGAGAAGGACGATGTGATAGAGATGCCAAAAATGAAGGGAAGAGGACCCTCTAAATTTAGTAGGAGTCTGAAGCCTTGAAGAATAGCTCACTTCCATAGATTAAATTATACAGAGAATTAAACAGGACCACTAAGGCTGTAACACAAACTGTTAAATTCTACTGCCTTTAAATTACACCTCAGGCCAATATTCAGTTTGGGGCCTGAAGAGAGATGAGCCTGGAGGCAAGGAGGTCAGTCAGATTACTTCAATCAACAAACGTACAGAATAGTTTGGTATAAATTTATATTGAAAATAAATTAAGAAAACTGGACAGCTACATGTAAGAGAATGAAACTGGATTACTATCTAACCCCATACACAAAAGTAAACTCGAAACGGATCAAAGACCTGAATGTAAGTCATGAAACCAGAACACTCTTAGAAGAAAACATAGGCAAAACTCTCTTGAATATAAACATGAGCAACTTTTGCATCTCCTCTGGCAATAGAAACAAAAGCAAAAATGAAGAAATGGGACTGCATCAAACTACAAAGCTTTTGTACAGCAAAGAACACCATCAGTAGAACAAAAAGGCATCCTACGGTATGGGAGAATACAGTCATAAATTACATATACCAACAAGGGGTTAACATCCAAAATATATAAAGAACTCAAATGCCTCAACACCCAAAAAGCAAATAACCCGATTAAAAATGGGAAGAGGTAATGACTTTGTGACAGATGCTAACTACACACAGTGGTGAGCATTTCCTAGTGTATATAATTGTCAAATCATTACGGTGTACACCCGAAATGATATAATACTGTCTGTCAACACTACTGCAATTAAAACAAATTTTAATTTTAAAAATAAACATATATAAAAAAGAAAAAAAATGGGAAGAGGATATGAACAGACACTTCTTCAAAGAAGAAATTCAGATGGCCAACAGACACATGAAAAGATGTTCCACATCACTAATCATCAGGGAAATGCAAATTAAAACCACAGTGAGATATCACCTCACACAAATTAGGATGGCCAACATCCAAAAGACTAGGAACAACAAATGCTGGCTGGGATGCAGAGAAAGGGGAACCCTAGTTACATTCCATCACTGCTGGTGGGAATGTAAGCTAGTTCAACCATTGTGGAAAGCCAGTATGGAGGTTCCTCAAAAAACTCAAAATAGAAATACCATTTTACCCGGAATTTCACTTCTAGGAATTTACCCAAAGAAAACAAGTTCTCAGACTCAAAAAGACATATGCACCCCTATGTTTACTGTAGCACTATTTACAATCACCAAGATATGGAAGAGTCCTTTGCTTCCATGTAAGATGTCCACCAGTAGATGAATGGATAAAGAAGATGTGGTACATATGTACAATGGAATACTATTCAGCCATAAGAAGAAAACATATCCTACCATTTGCAACAACATGGATGGAGCTAGAGGGTATCATGGTCAGTGAAATACACCAGGCAGAGAAAGACAAGTACCAAATGATTTCACCCATTTAACATCGAAGCAAAGCTGAAGGAACTAAACAGCAGCAGACTCACAGACTTCAAGAAGGGACTACTGGTTACCAAAAGGGTGGGGTAGGGAGGGTGGGTAAGGAGGGAGAAGGGGATTGAGGGGTATTTTGACTGGCACACATGGCGTGTTGGAGGTCATGGGAAAGATAGTGTAGCACAGAAAAGACAAGCAGTGACTCTGTGGCATCTTACTACACTGATGGACCGTGACTTCAATGGGGTATGGGGGGGACTTGATGATATGGGTGAATGTAGTAACCACATTGTTTTTCATGAGAAACCTTCATAAGAGTGTATATCAATATACCTTAATAAAAAAAGAAAGAAAGAAAAGAAATTAAGACAAAAACAATATAGAAAAGTATTTGTTCTACTTAAAAGCACATCTTAGAATAAACTACTGGACATACAAAATCAAAGTATAGTACAGATTATATGAATGAAATAAAGAAAATAAACCAGAGAGAATTTGGAAAAAGAAGAATAAAACAGGAGTAATTCATTTATCCAAATGTAAGGCTTAGTATACAGATACTCTAATTAAGACAGTATGATATTAACAAAGAGATAAACATACAGGTGTATGGAATAAAGTAGAAAACCAGAAATAAATCCACACAATATGCCTAAACAATTTTTTACAAAGGTGCAAAAACAATTCAGTGCAGGAAGGACAGCCCTGTCAACAAATGGTCCTGAGAAAACTGGAAATTGTATCCATATGTAGAAGAATAAAGTTGGAGCATACCTTTCACCATACACAAAAATTAACTTGAAATGGATGAAAGACCTAAATGTAAGAGGTTAACATGATGAAATTCTTACAAGAAAATGTATGAGAAAACCTTCATGACACTGAATGGTAGCAATGATTTTTAAATATAACACCAAAAGCACAGTCAACAATAAAAAATAGGTAAGCTGGACTTCATCAAAATTAAAAACTTACGTGTATCAAAGAATACCATCAACAGAATGAAGTGGAAATTTACAGATGGAAGAAAATATGTGCAAATCATCTATCTGATAAAGGACTGAAAAGCAGAATATATAAAGAACTATAACTCAACAACGAAAAAAACTAAACTGATTAAAAAATGAACAAAGGACTTGAATAGACATTTCTCCAAAGAAGATATGCAAATGGCCAATAAACAATGAAAAGATGATCAACATCACTAATGATTAGGGAAATGCAAGTAAAAATCATACTGATACACCACTTCACACCCATTAGGATAGCTATTATTTTAAAAAAAAGGAAAATAACAAGTGTTGGCAAGGATGTGAAGAAACTGGAACACCTGCACATTGCTGTTGGAATGTAAAATGGTACAGCCACTGTGGAAAACAGTAAGGTGATTCCTCAAAAAATTAAACACAGAATTACCATATGATACAGCAATTTACTTCTGGGTGAATACCCAAAAGAAATGAAAGACAGGGACTCAAACAGATATTTGTACATGAGTATTCACAGCAGCATTATTCACAAGAGGCAAAAGATGGAAGCAACCCAAGAATCCAAGAATTGATGGATGAATGGATAAAAAAGATGTGGTATACATACAGGTATTATTCAGCCTGACAAATGCTACAACATGGATGACCCTTGAAGACATCATACTAAGTTAAATAAGCTAGTCACAAAAGTATGAATATTGTATGACCTCATTTATATACACAGTAATATGTATACAAAGAGTGGTACATAAGTAATCAAATTCATAGAAATAGAACACAGAACAGTGGTTGCCAGGCAGGGAAGGAAGAATGAGAGGAGTTGTTTCATGGGTATAGAGTTTCAGTTTTGCAAGGTAAAGAAGTTTTGGAGATGGATAGTGGTAGTGGTTAGCCAACAATGTGAATAAATTAAATGCCACAAAACTATACACATAAATATTATTAAATGGTAAATTTTATGTTACACATATTTATTCACAGTTCTTAAAAAAGACAAGCTACAGACTAGGAGAAAATCTTGCAAAGAATTTATCTGATAAGGACTGTACTAGATATATAAAGAACTCTCACCACTCAACAGTTAAAAAACAAGCATCCAAATAAAACAATGGGCAAAGATTTGGACATTTTCACAAAAGAAGATATATATAAGGCAAACAAGCACAAGAAAGATGATGCAAATCATTAATCATTAGGGAAATGCAGAGTAAAACACAAGATACCACTTTATGCCCACTTCAAGTGGCTAAAATTAAAAGATGAACAATACCAAGTATTGTCAAAGATATGGAGAAATAAGAACTCTCACATTGCTGGTGGGAATATAAAAGAAATCGTTAGGTAGTTTCTTAAAAAGTTAAGTATAAACCTAGCACACACTCCAGCCATTCCACTCTTGGATATTGTATTCATCCAAGAGAACAGGAAATATAAGTTCATATGAAAGCTTACACATTAATATACACAGAAGCTCTAACTGTAGTAACCAAAAACTAGAAACAACCCAAATGTCCATCAATAGATGAATGGATGAACAAATTATAGTATATCCATATACTGGAATACTACTCAGCAATAAGAATGATGAACTATTGATACATACAACATGGATGAATCTCAAAATAATTATGCTGAGTAAAAGCAGCAAGACAGAAAAGAGTACATAATTGTTTTAGAAATGTAGGTTTTATTATTACTCAGATATGGTGAGACCAACAAATCAGATGACTGCCACTGAAAAGATAGTTTGTTACTCACAGTTCCCAGGAGTAGGTGGCATGCCATGACACACAGGAGCCACATAGGGAAGCACCAGGGTTATGAGAGGGAAAAATTAAGAACCTTTACTGTGGCTTCTCCAGGAAGGGATGGGAAGAGGCAGAGTAAACAAGTTTAGGATTCAAATTATATTATTCAAATTATAAATATTCAAATTAGCCAATCTGAAAATTAGTTCTGGGGCTTGGAGTTTCTTCCTAATTGTCTGGTACCTGGCCCTGGTGTGAATCGAACAGATGGATAGTGATCTAGAGTATGGAAGCCCAATAAAGGTGGGTGGGGTAGGGCTCTAGATTGCCTTGTATATGAAAGGCATGCCACCAGGTCTCCACGGTGAGCAAGGTCCTAGACGTTAAAGCATCAGAAACACATGATTAAGACAATAATGGAATATTCCAATATTCTTATATTATAGTATGTGAATAGAAAATATAAACTTATCTATAGTGAAAGGAAATAGATGAGTAGTTGCGTGGGGGCAGAGAGGTAGGCAGGGGAAACAGGGAGAGATTACAAGGGGGCAAGAAAGCTGGGGGGTGATGCAGAGGTTCACACTCTCTTGACTGTGGTGACAGTTTCACCACTGTATATGAATGTCAAAATTTAATAAATTTAACACTTTAATGTATACAGTTTATTGCATGTCAACTATAAAGGTTAAAAATTATAGGAATAATAAAAAAACAATAATGCATGAAATATACAATAAAAATGAAACAAGGCCAGAAGATGGTTCTTCAATTTACAAAAAAAATACTTTTTTAAAAAAGGCATAAATTAATATTATGAACGGAAAGTGGAAATAACTACAGACACAGCAGATTAAAATTGGGACTATTACCAACAACTATACGCAAATAACTTGAACACTTAAGAGAAACGGACAATTTTCTTAAAAATAGAACTTAAGACTACCACAGGAAGAAGTAAAAAACCTGACTATCCTTTTTTTTTTTGGTATCATTAATCTACAATTACATGAGCAATATTATGTTTACTAGACTCCACCCATCATCAAGTCTCCCCCACATAACCCATTACAATCGCTGCTCATCAGCATAGTAAGATGATATAGAATCACTAATTGTCTTCTCTGTATTATACAGCCCTCCCTGTACCCCCTCATTATGTCTGCTAATAGTATGCCCCCCCCATTTTTTTCCCCTTATCTCTCCCTTCCCACCCATCATCCCCAGTCCCTTTCCCTTTGGTAACTATTAGTCCATTCTTGCGTTATGTGATTCTGCGGCTGTTCTGTTCCTTCAGTTTTTCTTTGTTCTTATACTCCACATATGAGTGAAATCATTTGATATTTGTCTTTTTCCACCTGGCTTATTTCACTGAGCATAATACCCTCTAGCTCCATCCATGATGTTGCAAATGGTAAGATTTGTTTTCTTCTTATGACTGAATAATATTCCACTGTGTATATGTACCACATCTTCTTTATCCATTCATCTAATGACGGACACTTAGGTTGCTTCCATTTCTTGGCTATTGTAAATGTGCTGCGATAAACATAGGGGTGCATATGTCTTTTTCAAACTGGGCTCCTGCATTCTTAGGGTAAATTCCTAGGAGTGGAAATCCTGGGTCAAATGGTATTTCTATTTTGAGTGTTTTGAGGAACCTCCATACTGCTTTCCACAATGGGTGAACTAATTTACATTCCCACCAACAGTGTAGGAGGGTTGCCCTTTCTCCACAACCTCGCCAATGTTTGTTGTTGTTTGTCTTTGGGAGGGTGGCGATCCTTACTGGTGTGAGGTGATATCTCATTGTGCTTTTAATTTGCACTTCTCCGATGATTAGCGATGTGGAGCATCTTTTCATGTGTCTGTTGGCCATCTGAATTTCTTCTTTGGAGAACTGTCTGTTCAGCTCCTCTGAGCATTTTTCTTTTTTTTTTTTTGTATCATTACTCTACAATTACATGAGGAACATTATGTTTACTAAACTCCCTCCATAACCAAGTTCCCCCCACATTCCCCATTGCAGTCATTGCCCATCAGTGTAATAAGATGTTGGAGAATCACTACTTACCTTCTCTGTGTTGTACAGTCCTCCCTATGCAACCCCAACATTATACATGCTAATCATAATGCCCCCATTCTCCCTAACCCCCTTATCCCTCCTTTCCCACCACCCGTCCTCGCCAGTCCTTCTTCCTTTGGTAAGTGTTAGTCCATTCCTGGGTTCTGTGAGTCTTCTGGTGTTTTGCCCCTTCAGTTTTTCCTTTGTTCTTATACTACACAGATGAGTGAAATCATTTGATACTTATCTTTCTCCGTATGGCTTATTTCACTGAGCATAATACCCTCTAGCTCCATCCATGTTGTTGCAAATGGTAGGATTTGTTTTCTTCTTATGGCTGAATAATATTCCACTGTATATATGTACCACATCTTCTTTATCCATTCATCTACTGATGGACACTTAGGTTGCTTCCATTTCTTGGCTACTGTGAATAGTGCTGCAATAAACATAGGGGTGCATTTGTCTTTTTCAAACTGGGCTGCTGCGTTCTTAGGGTAAATTCCTAGGAGTGGGATTCCTGGGTCAAATGGTATTTCTATTCTGAGTGTTTTGAGGAACCTCCATAATGCTTTCCACAATGGTTGAACTAGTTTACATTCCCACCAGCAGTGTAGGAGGGCTGCCCTTTCTCCACAATATTGCCAATATTTGTTGTTGTTTGTCTTTTGGATGGTGGACATCCTTACTGGTGTGAGGTGATATCTCATTGTGGTTTTATTTTATTTTATTTATTTATTTTTTTACTTATTTTTATTAAGGTATGATTGATATACACTTTTATGAAGGTTTCACATGAAAAACAATGTGGTTACTACATTTACCCATATTATCAAGTCCCCACCCATACCCCAATGCAGTCACTGTCCATCAGTGTAGTAAGATGCCATAGATCCACTATGTGCCTTCTCTGTGCTACACTGTTCTCCGTGTGATCCCACACACCATGTGTACTAAACATACTACCCCTCAATCCCCTTCTCCCTCCCTCCTCACCCACCCTCCCACACCCCTCCTCTTTGGTAACCAATAGTTCATTCTTGGAGTCTCTGAGTCTGCTGCTATTTTGTTCCTGCAGTTTTGCTTCATTGTTATACTGCACAAATGAGGAAAATCATTTGGCATTTGTCTTTCTCCGCCTGGCTTATTTCACTGAGCATAATGTCCTCCAGCTCCATCCATTTGGTTGCAAATGGTAGAACCTGTTTCTTTCTTACTGCTGAATAGTATTCCATTGTGTATATGTACCACATCTTCTTTACCATTCATCTACTGAAGAACACTTAGGTTGCTTCAATATCTTGGCTATTGTAAAAAGTGCTGCGATAATCATAGGAGTGCATATGTCTTTCTGAATCTGAGAAGTTGTATTCTTTGGGTAAATTCCAAGGAGTGGAATTTCTGGTCAAATGGTATTTCTATTTTTAATTTTTTGAGGAACCTCCATATTGCTTTCCACAATGGTTGAACTAGCTTACATTCCCAACAGCAGTGTAGGAGGGTTCCCCTTTCTCTGCATCCTCGCCAGCATTTGTTGTTCTCAGTCTTTTCGATGCTGGCCATCCTTACTAGTGTGAGGTGATATCTCACTGTGGTTTTAATTTGCATTTCCCTGATGATCAGTTATGTGAAGCGTCTTTTCATGTGTCTCTTGGCCATCTGAATTTCTTCTTCAGAGAACTGTCTCTTCATATCCTCTGCCTATTAATCGGGTTCTTTGGTTTTTGGGTGTTGAGGCGTGTAAGTTCTTTATATATTTTGGATGTTAACCCCTTGTCGGATATGTCATTTATGAATATATTCTCCCATACTGTAGGGTGCCTTCTTGTTCTATTGGTGGTGTCCTTTCCTGTACAGAAGCTTTTCAGCTTGATATAGTCCCACTTCTTCATTTTTGCTTTTGTTTCTCTTACCCAGGGAGATATGATCATGAAGAAGTTGCTCATGTTTATGTCCAAGAGATTTCTGCCTATGTTTTTTTCTAAGAGTTTTATGGTTTCATGACTTACATTCAGGTCTTTGATCCATTTCAAATTTACTTTTATGTATGGGGTTAGACAATGATCCAGTTTTATTCTCCTACAAGTAGATGCCCAGTTTTGTGAACACCAACTGTTGAAGAAGCTGTCATTTCCCCATTGTATGTCCATGGCTCCTTTATCATATATTAATTGACCATATATGTTTGGGTTAATATCTGGACTCTCTGTTCTGTTCTACTGGTCTCTGGGTCTGTTCTTGTGCCACTACCAAATTGTCTTGATTACTGTGGCTCTGTAGTAGAGCTTGATGTTGGGGAGCGAGATCCCTCCCACTTTATTCTTCCTTCTCAGGATTGCTTTGGCTATTCGGGGTCTTTGGTGGTTCCATATGAATTTTTGAACTATTTGTTCCAGTTCATTGAAGAATGTTGTTGGTATTTTGATAGGCATTGCACTGAATCTGTAGATTGCTTTAGGCAGGATGGCCATTTTAATGATATTAATTCTTCCTAGCCAAGAGCATGGGATGAGTTTCCATTTGTTAGTGTCCTCTTTAATTTCTCTTAAGAGTGTCTTAGAGTTTTCAGGGTATAAGTCTTTCACTTCCTTGGATAGGTTTATTCCTAGGTATTTTATTCTCTTTGTTGCAATCGTGAATGGAATTGTTTTCCTGATTTCTCTTTCTATTAGTTTACCATTAGTGTATAGGAAAGCAACAGATTTCTGTGTATTAATTTTGTATCCTGAAACTTTGCCAAATTCCAATATTAGTTCTAGTAGTTTTGGAGTGGATTCTTTAGGGTTTTTTATGTACAATATCATGTCATCTGCAAATAGTGACCGTTTGACTTTTTCTTTACCAATCTGGATGCCTTGTATTTCTTTGTTTTGTCTGATTGCCGTGGCTAGGACCTCCAGTAGTATGCTGAATAACAGTGGGGAGAGTGGGCATCCCTGTCTTGTTCCCAATCTTAAAGGAAAAGCTTTCAGCTTCTCACTGTTCAGTATGATGTTGGCTGTGGGCTTGTAGTATATGGCCTTTATTATGTTGAGGTGCTTGCCCTCTGTACCCATTTTGTTGAGAGTTTTTACCATGAATGGATGTTGAATTTTGTCGAATGCTTTTTCAGCATCTATGGAAATGATCATTTGGTTTTTATCCTTCTTTTTGTTGATGTGGTGGATGATGTTGATGGATTTCTGAATCTTGTACCATCCTTGCATCCCTAAGATAAATCCCACTTGATTATGTGGTATGATCCTCTTGATATAGTTTTGAATTTGGTTTGCTAATATTTTGTTGAGTATTTTTGCATCTACGTTCATCAGGGATATTGGTCTGTAGTTTTCTTTTTTGGTGGGTTCTTTGCCTGGTTTTGGTATTAGAGTGATGTTGGCTTCATAGAATGAGTTTGGAAGTATTCCCTCCTCCTCTATGTTTTGGAAAACTTTAAGGAGAATGGGTGTTATGTCTTCTCTATATGTGTGATAAAATTCAGCGGTGAATCCATCTGGCCCAGGAGTTTTGTTCTTTGGTGTTTTTTGATTACTGATTCAATTTTGTTACTGCTAATTGGTTTGTTTAGATATTGTTTCTTCCTTGGTCAGTCTTGGAAGGTTGTATTCTTCTAGGATGTTGTCCATTTCTTCTAGGTTTTCCAGCGTGTTAGCATATAGGTTTTCATAGTATTCTCTAATTACTCTTTGTATTTCTGTGGGGTCCGTCATGATTTTCCTTTATCATTTCTGATTCGGTTTATGTGTGTAGATTCTCTTTTTCTCTTAATAAGTCTGGCTAGAGGCTTATCTATTTTGTTTATTTTCTCAAAGAACCAGCTCTTGGTTTCATTGATTTTTTCAATTGTTTTATTCTTCTCAATTTATTTATTTCCTCTCTGATCTTTATTATGTCCCTCCTTCTTATGACTTTAGGCTTCATTTGTTGTTCTTTGTCTAGTTTCAATAATTTTGACTTTAGACTATTCATTTGGGATTGTTCTTCCTTCTTTAAATAGGCCTGGATTGCTATATACTTTCCTCTAGAACTGCCTTCGCTGCATCCCACAGAAGCTGGGGCTTTGTACTGTTGTTGTCATTTGTTTCAATATATTCCTTGATCTCTGTTTTAATTTGGTCATTGATCCATTGATTATTTAGGAGCATGTTGTTAAGCCTCCATGTGTTTGTGAGCCTTTTTGTTATCTTTGTACAATTTATTTCTAATTTTATATCTTTGTGGTCCAAGAAGCTGGTTGGTAGAATTTCAATCTTTTTAAATTTACTGAAGCTCTTTTTGTGGCCCAGTATGTGGAGTATACTGGAAAATGTTCCATGTGCACTTGAGAAGAATGTGTATCCTGCTGCTTTTGGGTGTAGAGTTCTGTAGATGTCTGTTAGGTCCATCTGTTCTAATGTGTTGTTCCGTGCCTCTGTGTCCCTGAATATTCTTATAACTATTAAAAGTTGAACCAGAAGTTAACAATTTTCCCACAAAGAAAACACTGGGCCCAGATGATAGAAGAGAAATAAGAAGAAACAATTCCCAACTCATTTGAGTGAAACCTGGCACTAAAACTGGACAAAAATATTAGTCCCTCTTCCACTTAATAATATAGATTCAAAAATTGTAAACAAAATATTAACAAATTGAATCTGGTATTAAAAAAAGATAACCCATGATCAATTTGAATTTATCCAAGGTATACAAGGATGTTTTGATATAAAATCTATAGATATAATTCACATATATTAACAAAGAAAGATCATATAATCATTAGAATTGATGCAGAAAAAGCACTGGATAAAAATAGATGAACTCATGATTTAAAGAAACCTTCTTAGCAGGAATAGAACACTTTTTTAACCTGTTGAAAGTTACTATTTTAAAACAATAACACTACACAATTATCATCTTCAATTGGTAAACATTAAAAGCATTCCCTTTAAAATAAGGAATAAGGCAAGATGGACCCAGTATCACTTCAATAATGTATGAGAGGTCCTAGCCTTTGCAAGAAGAAAAAGAAATTACAATCATAAAAATTAGATAGTTTAAGATTATTTGCAGAAAAGGTGATCATTTACATAGAATAACCACAATAACCTACAGGCAAATTACTAGAAATAATAAGGGGGGTTTTATCAAGGGGACTAGATAAAGGATTTTTATGCCCTAGCAAAAATAGCCTCTGATTTGCACTCAAGAAAGGATTGGTTGGTTAGGTTAAGAGAGAACTAATCAAGTATAAATGCTGATAAAAAAAGATTCAGATCAGAAAGGTAGGAAGAAATCAGAGAAAGAGTAGCAAGTCAGGGAGCTTCAATGTGACACCTCCAAATATTCTGTGAAGAATGTAGCAAAGTCAAGGGCTAAAGAAGAGGGGGAAATAGTGGGATAAAGTTTTAAGTGGTAAGACTAAAACTGCTGCTGCAGAAAAGGGCAGGAAGTGCTGACATTCGGCAGCCTGGAGTTCTCAGGTGAGATGAGACCCATTTTTCAAGAATTATTTTCTGGAAAAATTCTCTAAGCAGTAATGTTTTGGAGAACACAGAGAATTAAGGTTTTGCTGTGTTAATGGAACAGAACTATAAGCAACAGAGTTGAGTACTGGGGGCAAAGGAAGAGCTGAACTGCAGAACCAAAGAATCTAGCCTTGATAGGAAAGGAAGGTAGATATTAAAGATGGTTAGAGAAAATAAGACTTAAGTGACTAAAAACTCAAAAGATGTTAGAGAATATTTCTTCATGGGAACAATGGAGCAGATAAACTTGAAGGCTCCAAGAGACTAATTTCAACAGAACTGTTTAGAATCTACTGTGACCGATAGGCTGTAGTTCTTGAAATCAATAAATATGGTTATTTCTACATCATTATAGTTTCCTTGAGATGTATGGATCTCAATGCCAGTAAAATGCAAATCATTTATTACCCCCAGACTATGTCACAAGCAACTTGCTCAATAGCCCTTCAAAATTCCATGAAACTCTCTACTCCTGCAGCCAAACAAATTATTTCAGTGTGGATTATCTTCTTTTTAAAAGTTAATTGTGAGTATGTAGGTTATTTGAAGCATTCATCAACCTCCTATCCAAATGATTAGACAAAAATTATCTAAAGGCAAATTTTATATATGCTTTAATATAAACACTTAAACTTTGGCCTAATAATCTAGCAAAAACTAGGCTGCAAGTCATTATTAGATACTGTTAGACATTAACTTCTTTGACTATGACATAATCAATTCTGAAATCTCTTATGTGGAATGAGGACAATTCATATATTCAGTGTCTGAAATGAGTTCCCATTTAGCTAAACACAGTGCAGTAAATACTCTAAAGTGTCCATGACACAGGCATTTGGTGAAGAGGGCAGTATAATTCTTTCACAATGCCTGCAGAGTCTGGGAGTGACGAAAGCCTAGAAAATTCATGAAAGGCCCTTTTATAACAAGGGTGAATGTGGAGCCACAAAAGCAAAGTCAGATGACCTACTTTAAGCTTTGCTTTTACTGATGAGAATTAATTCTCATTCCAGATTAGTCTCTTTCTAGAAAAAGAAAACCTCACACAATGGTTGAAAAATTAAGGTACAGGGAGTATAATTCAATAGTAAGTTCCAATCTTTCCCTCTCAAATATCAGTTAAGACCTAGAATCTGCTGACAGAAACAAAATACACTTCATAAGGCTCTGAGAGGTATGCTCTTGTTTACCTCAGTGTAACAATGTGTTCTCTCACTACTGGGTTTTGAAGAAATTTAAATTCTATAATCCATTGATCAGCTCAAAGTTTGGGTTAATAATATTGTGAGAGGAAATAGTTTTTAAATCTCTTCTTGGCCCTTATACAAAGCAAATGGATGATAAACCTGTTTTGTAAGGTAAGGACAGCCTAAGTTTCTTCAAAGCAGGAACCATTCATTTGTTTATTTGTTCAACTAAGTTCCTTGTCCCATGCCAGGTGGGGGGTGGGGTGTGCAAAGAGAAAAACTCCTGCCCTTGAGGAGCTCACAACTCAAGTGTTTTCTTCCCTACCTTTCCCATGTTATCCAAAACACGTTTTGGTTAGTCAACAGAACTTTTATCACCCAAGAGGTAGATAAAGGAACTTTTCTTAATTTTGATTCATTTACTCTTTTCCTTTAAGTAGAAGAATAGGAGATGAAAAATTCTTACCTCATTCTTCTTTCCTATAATTAATATCCCATTTAAAAAATTCTGATCTGTTCTCATTTTGCTAAATCAACAGGTACTTATAAAATATATATTACATGTGTCAAATGAGGAAACTTGATGTGGCCTCCCCCTTCATGTGCTCCTGTCATTACTTCCCATTTTACTTGCATGTGTTTCCCTCCCTCCCTGTGTAAAGAATTAGGTAACTACTCCAAGATCATAGAGCTAAATGTAGAGCCTAGATTGATCAATTCCCAATTCACTCATCTTTCTGAGGGGAAATGGGAGAAAAATGGCAGAGGGCAGGAGGTGGGGGTTATCTCCCAGAGCTCATCAATATGGTTCTAAAGCAGCCTCAACTCACCCTCCACCACTCTCCCACCCACTCCTCAATGGTTTTTGTGTCATCAAGCTTTTCTACTGACAACTGCTTCTGTTTGGAAACTTCTGCTTCTTGTTCTCTCACATCAGTCAGGTTTCAGCTTAAATGAAACCGGCCCAGTTAGTTATGGTAGGACCATTCTCACTCACTCCTGACTCCAAATATTCACTATTATCACAATCTACTCATTGCTTTCACAGAATTTAATTGTATATATATTTACCTGTCAGTTATAATAAAGACTCTGTGCTCCATGTAGGTCAAAGACCATGTCTTATCTGTTCATAGGACCTATCCAGAACTTAGCAAAATGCCCCACACATAATAGGCATCTCAGGAAGTGGACGAAAGTCAACATGCCTCTGCATAGGGACTAAAGTCCTGTGTAATAGAATCTCAATCCCTGAAACTGGATTAAAATGGTTCAAGACTCCCAGGCAAGACCAAAAATAATTGTAAATCTAAATCTCCAGAAAAAATACATTATCCTAAATCTCAAATTACTTCTATGAACAATTTTAAACATAGAATATCTGGTCCACAAGAAGTAACATGAGACTCAGCAGAAAACAGACTAGAACATTACAGCCTTAAAAATTTCAGCCAAGCATCAGCGCTATTAAAAAAGAGAAAAAAGAGGATCAAGCAGAAATTCTAAAACAGAGAAAATACAATAACTGACATAAATATCTTAATAGATGAATTTAAGAACAGATAAAATACAAAGAGAATTAGTGAAAAGGAAGATTGGTCAAAAGGATGTATCTAGAATAAAGTAGAGGCAGGCAAGAGGACAAAAAATGCAGAAGAGAGGTACAGAGGTATAAAGAATACAGTTAGATCACCTAGCCTACATGTAATCTGACTCTTAGATAAGAGGAAATAGAGAAATCAGGCACATGAAATATTTAAAAAGACTCAAGCCTGAAAATTCTCTAAAACTGACAAAAGACATCAAGCCACAGATTGTTAAAATCATAAGAAACCCAAGCAGATAAACAAAAAGGATATCTGTGTTTATATACACCATAGCAGTTACTTCTGAAAACCAGAGTATTAAAAAAAATTTTTTTAAGCAGTCAGAAGGCAACAAAAAGACATTGTGGTAGATTGTTTGCCAAGACGGCTACAAAAACTCTCCTATTTCTATACAGATACATTTTATAATGCGAATTTGGTACTCCTCCTTCCAAAAGATTATTTCCCCATCCCTTGAGTTTGAGCTGGCCCTGTGACTTGCTTGAATAAAATCCAACAGAAGAGATGGTCTAACTTCCAAGTTGATACCTCAAGTGACCTTGCAGCTTCCATTTTGCTCTCTGGGAACCCTGCTACTATAATACGAAGAGCCTTAGCTCTCCTCTTCACACAGGAGGTGGAACAGACAACCAATAGCAACTGCTACACATGTGCTTGAGACAGTCTCAGCCTCAGATTAACAACTAGCTGATGATAGTTGCACAAATGACTCCAATCAAGACCAGAGAAGAACCAAACAGCCAACCCAGTATAGACTGTTGATTCACAAAACAAGCTCATTAGATTATTGTTTTAAGCTACTAAGTTTTGGGGTCTTCTGCTATAAAGCACCAGAAAATAGATAACAAATATTTTCTTCAAGGAAAAACAATTAGATGAAACAGCTGATCATAGTATTTAAGTACTGTTAACTTTACCTCACCTTATTTAAGTTACAGGTATCAAGGAGAAAAGTAAACATACAAGGATTTCTGCATACTCTTCTGGAGAAAGGGTTAGTGGGTTTTTTATTTTATGCAGTAGTTGTATCACGTTAGGCAGAACATGTTAGGCTATTGTCTGTACTGAGAGATTAAGTATGATTTGAGGAGACGCAACACACACACACACACACACACACACACACACACACACACACACACACACACACACACACACGACTCTCTTTTTCTGGAAAACCCTAACTAATATAGATAGAAGACAGAAGACAATGGAATGAATATTCTTCAAAGGGCAACCTAGAATTTTATATTTGATAAAAATACCATTCAAGAAGTTAAGAGGTGAAACAAAAAATTTTGAGACAAAGAAAATCAAACAAAATTATCACAAAACTACACTAAGAAATTCCTAAAGGGATTTCTTCAAGCAGAAGGAAAATAATTCCAAAAAGATTCAGAAAGGAGTGAAGAAAAATGAAAATGGTAATATGTAGGTAGATCTAAATGTAAGCCAAACCAGAAAATAATAGTAATGTCTAATAGGCCTTAAGACATATATGATTAAAATACACAATGAGGAAATTCATCCCACGCTCTTGGCTAGGAAGAATTATTATTGTCAAAATGTCCATCCTGCCTAAAGCAATCTACAGATTCAATGCAATCCCTATCAAAATACCAACAGCATTCTTCAACAAACTGGAACGAATAGTTCTAAAACTCATATGGAACCACAAAAGTCCCTGAATAGCCAAAGCAATCCTGAGAAGGAAGAACAAAGCAGGGGGGATCTCACTTCCCAACTTCCAGCTCTACTACAAAGCCACAGTAATCAAGACAATTTGGTAGTGGCACAAGAACAGACCCACAGACCAGTGAAACAGAATAGAGAGTCCAGATATTAACCCAAACATATATGGTCAATTAATACATAATAAAGGAGCAATGGATATACAATGGGGAAATGACAGCCTCTTCAACAGCTGGTGTTGGCAAAAATGGACAACTATGTATAAGAGAAGGAAACTGGATAACTGTCTAACCCCATGCACAAAAGTAAATTTGAAATGGATCAAAGACCTGAATGTAAGTCATGAACCCATAAAACTCTTAGAAAAAAAAAAACAGGCAAAAATCTCTTGGACATAACATGAGCGACTTCTTCATGAACATATTTCCCTGGGCAAGGGAAACAAAAGCAAAAATGAACAAGTGGGACTATATCAAGCTTCTGTACAGCAAAGGACACCATCAATAGAACAAAAAGGCATCCTACAGTATGGGACAATATATTCATAAATGACAGATTAAATAAAGGGTTGACATCCAAAAGATATAAAGAGCTCACGCACTTCAACAAACAAAAAGCAAATAAACCAATTAAAAAATGAGCACAAGGAGGAGCCAAGATGGCGGCGTGAGTAGAGCAGCGGAAATCTCCTCCCAAAACCACATATATCTATGAAAATATAACAAAGGCAACTCTTCCTAGAATAAAGACCAACAGACACAGGACACCATCCAGACCACATCCACACCTGCGAGAACCCAGTGCCTCGTAAAGGGGGGAATCCACCATTTTGGAGCAGCAGCCTGAGCCAGGCCACGCCCACAGCAACAGCGGAGATAAACTCCATAGCAGCCGGGCAGGAAGCAGAAGCCCTGTCTGCGCGCAGCTGCCCAGCACAAGCCACTAGAGGTCGCTGTTCTCCCAGGAGAGGAGGGCCACAAACCAACAAGAAAGGAAGTTCTTCCAGCCGTCACTCGTTCCAGCTCTGCAAACTATTCCTATCACCATGAAAAGGCAAAACTACAGGCAGACAAAGATCACAGAGACAACACCAGAGAAGGAGACAGACTTAACCAGTCTTCCTGACAAAGAATTCAAAATAAGAATCATAAACATGCTGACAGAGATGCAGAGAAATACACAAGAGATATGGGATGAAGTCCGGACGGAGATTACAGATGCCAGAAAGGAGATTACAGAAATGAAACAAACTCTGGAAGGGTTTATAAGCAGAATGGATAGGATGCAAGAGGCCATTGATGGAACTGAAACCAGAGAACAGGAACGCATAGAAGCTGACATAGAGAGAGATAAAAGGATCTACAGGAATGAAACAATGTTAAGAGAACTGTGTGACCAATCCAAAAAGAACAATATCCATATTATAGGGGAACCAGAAGAAGAAGAGAGAGGAAAAGGGATGGAAAGTATCTTGGAAGAAATAATTGTTGAAAACTTCCCCAAACTGGGGGAGGAAATAAACGAACAGACCACGGAAATACACAGAACCCCCAACAGAAAGGATCCAAGGAGGACAACACCAAGACACATAATAATTAAAGGCAAAGATCAAGGACAAGGAAAGAGTTTTAAAGGCAGCTAGAGAGAAAAAGGTCACCTATAAAGGAAAACCCATCAGGCTAACATCAGACTTCTCGACAGAAACCTTACAGGCCAGAAGAGAATGGCATGATATATTAAATGCAATGAAACAGAAGGGCCTTGAACCAAGGATACTGTATCCAGCACGACTATCATTCAAATATGATGGTGGGATTAAACAATTCCCAGACAAACAAAAGCTGAGGGAATTTGCTTCCCACAAACCACCTCTACAGGACATCTTACAGGGATTGCTATAGATGGGAGCACTCCTAGAAAGAGCACAGAACAAAACACCCAACATATGAAGAATCGAGGAAGAGGAATAAGAAGGGAGAGAAGAAAAGAATCTCCAGACAGTGTATATAACAGCTCAATAAGCGAGCAAAGTTAGGCAGTAAGATACTAAACAGGCTAACCTTGAACCTTTGGTAACCACGAATTTAAAGCCTGCAATGGCAATAAGTACATATCTTTCAATAGTCACCCTAAATGTTAATGGACTGAATGCACCAATCAAAAGACACAGAGTAATAGAATGGATAAAAAAGCAAGACCCATCTATATGCTGCTTACAAGAAACTCACCTCAAACCCAAAGACATGCACAGAATAAAAGTCAAGGGATGGAAAAACATATTTCAGGCAAACAACAGCGAGAAGAAAGCAGGGGTTGCAGTACTAATATCAGGCAAAATAGACTTCAAAACAAAGAAAGTAACAAGTGATAAAGAAGGACACTACATAATGATAAACAGCTCAGCCAACAAGAGGATATAACCATTATAAATATATATGCACCCAACACAGGAGCCCCAGCATATGTGAAACAAATACCAACAGAACTAAAGGGGGAAATAGACTGCAATGCATTCATTCTAGGAGACTTCAACACACCATTCACCCCAAAGGATAGATCCACCGGGCAGAAAATAAGTAAGGACACAGAAGCACTGAACAACACAGTAGAGCAGATGGACCTAATAGACATCTATAGAACTCTACATCCAAAAGCAACAGAATATACATTCTTCTCAAGTGCACATGGAACATTCTCCAGAATAGACCACATACTAGGCCACAAAAAGAGCCTCAGTAAATTCCAAAAGATTGAAATCCTACCAACCAACTTTTCAGACCACAAAGGCATAAAACTAGAAATAAACTGTACAAAAAAGCAAAAATGCTCACAAACACATGGAGGCTAAACAACACGCTCCTAAATAATGAATGGATCAATGACCAAATCAAAATGGAGATCCAGCAATATATGGAAACAAATGACAAAAACAACACTAAGCCCCAACTTCTGTCGGGCACAGCAAAAGCAGTCTTAAGAGGAAAGTATATAGCAATCCAAGCATATTTAAGAAAGGAAGGACAAGCCCAAATCAATGTTCTAATGTCACAATTATCAAAATTGGAAAAAGAAGAACAAATGAGGCCTAAGGTCAGCAGAAGGAGGGACATAATAAAGATCAGAGAAGAAATAAATAAAATTGAGAAGAATAAAACAGTAGCAAAAATCAATGAAACCAAGAGCTGGTTCTTCGAGAAAATAAACAAAATAGATAAGCCTCTAGCCAGACTTATTAAGAGGAAAAGAGAGTCAACACAAATCAACAGTATCAGAAACGAGAAAGGAAAAATCACAACGGACCCCACAGAAATACAAAGAATTATTAGAGAATACTATGAAAACCTATATGGTAACAAGCTGGGAAACCTAGGAGAAATGGACAACTTCCTAGAAAAATACAACCTTCCAAGACTGACCCAGAAAGAAACAGAAAATCTAAACAGAGCAATTACCAGCAACAAAATTGAAGTGGTAATAAAAAAACTACCAAACAACAAAACGCCTGGGCCAGATGGATTTACTGCGGAAATTTATCAGACATACAGGGAAGACATAATACCCATTCTCCTTAAAGTTTTCCAAAAAATAGAAGAGGAGGGGATACTCCGAAACTCATTCTATGAAGCTAACATCACCCTAATACCAAAACCAGGCAAAGACCCCACCAAAAAAGAAAACTACAGACCAATATCCCTGATGAACGTAGATGCAAAAATACTCAACAAAATATTAGCAAACCGAATTCAAAAATACATCAAAAGGATCATACACCATGACCAAGTGGGATTCATCCCAGGGATGCAAAGATGGTACAACATTCGAAAGTCCATCAACATCATCCACCACATCAACAAAAAGAAAGACAAAAACCACATGATCATCTCCATAGATGCTGAAAAAGCATTTGACAAAGTTCAACATCCATTCATGGTAAAAACTCTCAGCAAAATGGAAATAGAGGGCAAGTACCTCAACATAATAAAGGCCATCTATGATAAACCCACAGCCAACATTATATTGAACAGCGAGAAGCTGAAAGCATTTCCTCTGAGATCGCGAACTAGACAGGGATGCCCACTCTCCCCACTGTTATTTAACATAGTACTGGAGGTCCTAGCCATGGCAATCAGACAAAACAAAAAAATACAAGGAACCCAGCTTGGAAAAGAAGAAGATAAACTGTCACTATTTGCAGATGACATGATACTGTACATTAAAAACCCTAAAGACTCCACCCCAAAACTACTAGAACTGATATCAGAATACAGCAAAGTTGCAGGATACAAAATCAACACACAGAAATCTGTGGCTTTCCTATACACTAGCAATGAACCAACAGAAAGAGAAATCAGGAAAACAACTCCATTCACAATTGCATCCAAAAAAATAAAATACCTAGGAATAAACCTAACCAAAGAAGTGAAAGACTTATACTCTGAAAAGTACAAGTCACTCTTAAGAGAAATTAAAGGGGACACTAACAGATGGAAACTCATCCCATGCTCGTGGCTAGGAAGAATTAATATCGTCAAAATGGCCATCCTGCCCAAAGCAATATACAGATTTGATGCAATCCCTTTGAAACTACCAGAAACATTCTTCAATGAACTAGAACAAATAATTCAAAAATTCATATGGAAATACCAAAAACCCTGAATAGCCAAAGCAATCCTGAGAAAGAAGAATAAAGTAGGGGGGATCTCACTCCCCAACTTCAAGCTCTACTATAAAGCCATAGTAAACAAGACAATTTGGTACTGGCACAAGAACAGAGTCACAGACCAATGGAACAGACTAGAGAATCCAGACATTAACCCAGACATATATGGTCAATTAATATTTGATAAAGGAGCCATGGACATACAATGGCAAAATGACAGTCTCTTCAACAGATGGTGCTGGCAAAACTGGACAGCTACATGTAGGAGAATGAAACTGGACCATTGTCTAACCCCATATACAAAAGTAAACTCAAAATGGATCAAAGACCTGAATATAAGTCATGAAACCATTAAACTCTTGGAAGAAAACATAGGCAAAAACCTCTTAGACATAAACATGAGAGACCTCTTCTTGAACATATCTCCCCGGGCAAGGAAAACAACAGCAAAAATGAACAAGTGGGACTATATTAAGCTGAAAAGCTTCTGTACAGCAAAAGACACCACCAATAGAACAAAAAGGAACCCTACAGTATGGTAGAATATATTTGAAAATGACACATCCGATAAAGGCTTGACGTCCAGAATATATAAAGAGCTCACACACCTCAACAAACAAAAAACAAATAACCCAATTAAAAAATGGGCAGAGGAACTGAACAGACAGTTCTCTAAAACAGAAATACAGATGGCCAACAGACACATGAAAAGATGCTCCACATCGCTAATTATCAGAGAAATGCAAATTAAAACTACAATGAGGTATCACCTCACACCAGTAAGGATGGCTGCCATCCAAAAGACAAACAACAACAAATGTTGGCGAGGCTGTGGAGAAAGGGGAACCCTCCTACACTGCTGGTGGTGGGAATGTAAATTAGTTCAACCATTGTGGAAAGCAGTATGGAGGTACATCAAAATGCTCAAAACAGACTTACCATATGACCCAGGAATTGCACTCCTAGGAATTTACCCTAAGAATGCAGCAATCAAGTATGAGAAAGACCAATGCAGCCCTATGTTTATCGCAGCACTGTTTACAATAGCCAAGAATTGGAAGCAACCTAAATGTCCATCTATAGATGAATGGATAAAGAAGAAGTGGTACATATACACAATGGAATACTACTCAGCCATAAGAAAAGGGCAAATCCTACCATTTGCAGCAACATGGATGGAGCTGGAGGGTATTATGCTCAGTGAAACAAGCCAAGCAGAGAAAGAGAAATACCAAATGATTCGACTCATCTGTGGAATATAAGAACAAAGGAAAAACTGAAGGAACAAAACAGCAGCAGAATCACAGAACACAAGAATGGACTAACAGGTACCAAAGGGAAAGGGACTGGGGAGGATGGGTGGGAAGGGAGGGATAAGAGTGGGGGAGAAGAAGTGGGATATTAAGATTAGCATGCATGGGGGTGGGTGGAAGAAAGGGGAAGGCTGTACAACACAGAGAAGGCAAGTAGTGATTCTACAACATTTGCTATGCTGATGGACAGTGACTGTAAAGGGGTTTATGGGGGGACGTGGTATAGGGGAGAGCCTAGTAAATATAATATTCATCAAGTAAGTGTAGATTAATGACACCAAAAAAAAAAAAAAAGGCAGCTCCTGTGTGGAGACCTCCAATGAGTTCTACACAAGGGTATAAAGGGCATATAAAAGTGTAGGCAAAGGGTCTGTTTGTGTTTATACAGAGGATCAAAGCCTAATTGGGCTACCCCGAAAATCAACTAAGATATGATATGAAAAAGAACTTCCAACATCAGCACTCTCAGGAACACTCATGCCAGAAGATGATCATCAAAAAACCCCAACAAAGATCCACGCACTGCTACAGCTGTAGATGCACTCATCCCACCAGCTCCTGGACTTGCCACGGGAATGAAGAAGGAAATATCTAAGCTGGCCTGTGCATACAGTAAAACAACAAATTTGACTGGATCTATACTGTTGGAACTCAACCAAGAATTAGGAGAAGTGCAAATTGTAGCGCTCCAAAATCTTACAACTACAGACTATTTACTGTTAGAAGAACATAAGGGATGTGAACATTCCCCAGGAATGGTTTGTTTTAATTTGTCTGATTTCTCTCAGACTGTTCAAGTTCAGTTGGACAATGTCCACCATATCATAGATAAGTTTTCACAAATGCCTAAGGTGCCTAACTGGTTTTCTTGGTTTCACTGGAGATGGCTGGTAATTACAGGTATGCTTTGGTTATGTAACTATACTCCTATTATGTTAATGTGTGTGCGCAATTTAAGTAGTAGCTTAAAACCTATACATGCTGAAGTTACTCTACAAGAAGATATGTCAAAGAAATAATCAATCTTCCCATGTTTTCTTCCGCCTGCTACTTCTATAGCTTTTCTTCTTCCTTCCTAATTACAACCCTTAAATAGAATCTGTGCCTCATATCAAATTTACCGAGTATCATAATTCTTCCAAGTGGTAAAGATACCTCAAGACAAATGCTGGGCATAGAAGCCACAGGGCATAAATCTGTAAAGAAGTAAAAAGCTAACCTTTTCAACAATAAGGCTTCTCTCTCACTTACCAACTTTACATTTCCCTGTATGGCCCCGGAAGATGACTGGTTAGCCAGAGACAGGTAAGATTCCTCAAGGGAGGAACAACCTAAGACAGGCACAGTCGCAGGGGGGCCATCAGGTGAGAAATTGGGGATCAACAGAGGTGAGGCTTAGAAACTCATCCCCCCGTTCTGAGAGAAATCTTCTGCATACGTGGATGTTTTATTGCCCTTGTCTAGCTTGGATTAACACATAGTCTACAGGCACACACCTGATCATCTACATTTGCTCTCTTACAACACTAAACTATGTTTCTACCTTTATCTTGTACCTATCTACCACTTCATTTTATTAAAAATAGTAATAATAAAGAGTGAAATGTGGTATCCACATATAAATCAAGTATAAAAATCAAATGAGTATTCATATTTGAACTGTTTATAGTTCATAATGCATGAGCAAAATCAAAAGTTTCTGTGATGACTGCCCTTGTACTGCTCACCATGTAACTTATTCAATATGTAAGAATTTGTTCTCCATGTAAGAACTTGTTTGTTATGCCTCAGAAGATTGGAGACTGACGAAAATTAGGCTTGGGGTGGATTAATGATTGTGCATTGAGCATTGACTCCCCTATACAGAATTTTATTGTTGTTAACAACCATTTGATCCATAAATATGAGAGATGCCCTCACCAAAAAAAAAAAAAAGACTAGTAATTGTCGTGCTTATTTTTTATTGCCTCTCCTCCTGCTGGAATGTAAGTTCCACAAGGGTGGTATTTTTGTTTCTTTTGTTCACTGTTTATCTTCAGTAACTAAACCAATACCCAGCACATAGCAGGTATTAAATAAATATTTGCTGAATTTAATGAATAGCATATATTTAGATGTGGCTCATCTTTCAGTAACCTAAAATAAAGATAGCGTCAGTGAGACAGGGACCATGGGTGTAGTCAGAGTAGGGTGTGGGCCTCTGGGAAAAGCCGGGCAGAATATTTACAGTCAGAGCAATGTAACAATGGGCAAAGAAGTCCCCATTCAAACTCTGTTAAGCATTATGCAAAGTCAAGGTCACACTAATTCTCTAGGGAAAGATACCTAAGAATATAGACATCTTCAGTGAGAACAGTTAAAGGTCAAAAGGCCAGAAGCAACTTGGCCTGGAATGTTTGAGTGTTCTGCAAGGGTATCAGCATAACCTGTGACTCCACTGTCAGCCCTAGCAATCAGACTATGACCCATCCACCTTGAAGACAGGCCAGGTGATGCAAGCCCAAACCCCTAATGCAAGTCTCATGTTCTCGAAAAATCCTCAACTGCCTATAAAACCCCCTAGACAACGCACCACTACGGACTCTCCTGTCTCCTCCTGGCATGAGCCAGGAACTCTATTCTCTCACTTTATTTATAAATAAAAGCCTGTACCTTGCTCTCCTAAAAAAAAAAATGAGCACAGAATCTCACAAAGAACAAATTAAGATGGCCAATAGACACATGAAAAGATGCTCCACATCGCTAATCATCAGGCAAATGCAAATTAAAACCACAATGAGATATCACCTCACACCAGTAAGGATGGTCACCATCCAAAAGACAAACAACAAATGTTGGCGAGGTTGTGGAGAAAGGGCAACCCTCCTACACTGCTGGTGGGAATGCAAACTAATTCAACCATTGTGGAAAGCAGTATGGAGGTTCCTCAAATAACTCAAAATAGAAATACCATTTGACCCAGGAATTCCACTCCTAGGAATTTACCCTAAGAATGCAGGATCCCAGTTTGAAAAAGACATATGCACCCCTATGTTTATCGCAGCACTATTTACAATAGCCAAGAAATGGAAGCAACCTAAGTGTCTATGAGTAGATGAATGGTTAAAGAAAATGTGGTACATATATACAATGGAATATTATTCAGCCATAAGAAGAAAACAAACCCTACCATTTGCAACAACATGGATGGAGCTGGAGGACATTATGCTCAGTGAAATAAACCAGGTGGAGAAAGACAAGTATCAAATGATTTCCCTCATTTGTGGAGTATAACAATGAAGCAAAGCTGAAGGAACAAAATAGCAGCAGACTCAGAGACTCCAAGAAGGGACTAGTGGTTACCAAAGGGGAAGCGTGTAGGAGGGCAGGTGGGGAGGGAGGGAAAAGGGAATTGAGGGGTATTATGCTTAGTACACATGGTGTGGGGGATCACGGGGAAAACAGTGTAGCACAGAGAAGGCAAATAGTCGATCTGTGGCATCTTACTACACTGATGGACAGTGACTGCATTGGGGTATGGGTGGGGACTTGATAATATGGGTAAATGTAGTAACCACATTGTTTTTTCATGTGAAACCTTCATAAGAGTGTATATCAATAATACCGTAATAAAAAATTTTTTAAAAAGAACAAAGCAAAAACTGAGGGAACAAAACAGCAGCAGACTCACAGAACCCAAGAATGGACTAACAGTTGCCAAAGGGAAAATGACTAGAGGGCTAGGGGGTGGGAAGGGAGGGAGAAGGGGAATAAGGGGCATTACGATTAGCACACATAATGTAGTGGGGGGTCATGGGGAAGGCAGTATAGCACAGAGAAGACAAGTAGTGACTCTATAGCATCTTACTATGCTGATAGACAGTGACTGTAATGGGGTATGTGGTGGGGACTTGATCATGGGGGGAATCTAGTAACCACAATGTTGCTCATGTGATTTGTATATTAATGATACCAAAATAAATAAATAAAAGCATGAGGTACCACCAAAAAAAACATAAGGATATAGAAAAGTTGAAAATAATGAAAATAAACAACACTAGTACAACCCTTATATCGGCACATACCTATAATGTATCCATATACACACAAAAAAAAATGTACTACAAAATCTTAAAATTCTAGCCAGGGACACAGCATATATTATAATTATACTACAATATAACCAAGTAAGATCTATTTCAGATTTTAACTGTGTTTATTATTAGGAAACATTAATAAAAATCCTCGCAAAAATAATTCAGAATATTAAAAGGCACATGATTATTGTGATGGATGCCAGAAAAGTTGCTTGTAAAACTCCTGATTTTTTAAAAAGTGCATTCATTGAAGGAAAAAAACCACAACATTTATTTAGCATTTACTGTGTGCCAGGTCCTGTTCCTAGTATTAGAAATAGTAAGCAAAATCTAACTGAATCCCTACTTTCATGAAACTTACGATCTAGGAGCAAAAAAACAACATTAAACAAATCACCTCACAGACAAACGTTGCAAGTAATAGAAGGAGAATTACAGGATTCTAAGAGCCTGTTAGACGAAAATTTGACCTGGTCAAGGAATTCCATGAAAGCCACCCTGAGGCACTGACTCTGGAACTGAGATGTGCAGGATGAATAGGAGTTAAGCAGGCAAGGAAACCAGAGAACTCCGTTCTAGCCAGTAATCTCAGAAACGGTGAGGGCAGTATTCTCAGAAACGGTGAAAAAACCCATTGTGTCAGGAGCATGAAGAGCAAGGAAGAGTATGGTGCCAGAGAAGGTTGGGGATGTATGCAGGGCAGGACCACACAAAGGGGATTTTTCTTTGTCCTATAAGCTTTTAGAAGGCTTTGGAGAGCAGAAGCATGAGGGTGATTTACTGCCCACGAACACTCTGGCTAGGTATAGGGGACAGAGTACAGGATATGAATATCCCAGTTAGGAAGCTAAGCTACTGGCAGAGATGTAAGTGTTACAAGTAGAGAGATATTTAGAAGGTAAGTTGCACCGGTCTTGATACTGGATTTGCCCTGGAGGTGAGGGAGAAGGTGATGTCAAATTCTACTCCTTTTGGCTCACCTGGCAGGTACCATTCAGTGAGTCAGGGAATAGAGGAATAAAACCATGTTTGTGAGGGGAGGTTCTCAGGAATTCTTAGAAACTAGAAACAAAAGAGTATTTCAGCTGAAAAAAGTCTCAAAATAAAGCCCAAAAACATACTAAAAAGCAAAACACTGAAATTTGCTATCACTAAAGGAGGATAAGAAAAGTATGTCAGCTATCATCACTATGATATACTAAGCTTCTAGGAGAGGGGCTGGCATAAGGTCTCTTTTAACTACTCAACTCTGCTGTTGTACCGTGAAGGCAGCTGAGGACAGTATGTAAATGAAAGAGCATGGCTGTGTTTCAATAAAACTTTATTTGTGAGCACTGAAATTTGAATTTAATGTAATTCACATTTAACATAATTTTCATATAGTATTCCTTTGTTGAGTTTTCCCATCCATTAAAAATGTAAAACCCATTTTGAGCTCCTATGTGGTATCAAAAAAGGCAGAAGGCTAGATATGGTAGGCAGGGTATATAGTTTGCTGACCTTTCTTCTAGAAGTTTTAGCTAATGGGATGAGAAAAGAAAACCAAAATAAAAAAAGAAAATTTTTAAATATAATGGTGCAAAATAAAATAAAAAAAAAAAGAAAACCAAGTAAGATATAATCATTAGGGAACATCCCAAAACTTATTTGCAGATGAAAGACTGTATACTTAGGAAAAAAAAATGCATAGTAAAAACTAGTGTTTTAAAACTAATGAAAATAATTTAAAACTGAAATGGGCACTTTCAGTTCAGGACCAGATGGAATAAGCATATTCTGTCCTATTCCTCACACTAGCTATAACCAAAAAACCCCAGACATTTTTCACTTATTTTGGTTTGACCTCTAGCATGTCCTGGCCTGACCTATGGAGAGGCCCACAACCCTAGAGAGGCTAAAAACAACAACCAATGAGCACAGACAAAAAATAACAAGAAAAACCAGTTTTCTCTAAACAAAAGATCAGGAAAAAGACAACTCAAATCAGACAGAAACATTTTGCCCATACCTGACGCACTCCAGGCAAACATCAACAAAAAAGTGGCAGCCCTCCCTCTTGTCACTGGGAACTGTGGCCCAGAAACTGGGTAGAGTTCTGTCTTCCAACCCTGTCCTGCATTAATGAGGCAGCACCTTTCCCCATCCCCCATGTTGCAGCTTTGGACAATATGGGTGTCTTCCATTGGCACTCTGGAATAACAAGGTGAAGTACCAAGCCCAGCCCAACTAGAGAGTAAGGGGAGGATTATGGTGAGGACAGAGCTAGAGAAACAAATCCTCTAACTATATGTTATATGCACAAAATCCTAGACATACCTTTGAGCGACCTATGCATAAAAGTGATGGAACCAACAAAGCAAAAGGTTTCGCAACTGAATACTGGTCTTGAACAACACCCAGGTTTCATGTTGGCCTCTTGTAGCATACAAGTAGGGCAGACCAGAATAACACAGTAAGACTTTGATAACTACACTGACTTTTGAACCACAGCCAAAAAAAGTGACCTAGGGTGTCTCTCTAAACCTAAACAGGTTAACTGCTTACTAAATATAAAGATTCAAACAGGAATTAGAATACTCAGAATGTCTAGGATGCAATCCAAAATTATGTCATACTAAATACCATGAAAATCTCAACCTGAATGAAGAAAAGACAAACAACAGATGCCAACACAAAGATGATACAGATATTAGAATTATTCAAACAGGATTTTAAAGAAGCTATGACCAACATCCTCCCAACAAAGAATTTTAAATACCCAGCAAACAAAAGGTATAAGGAGTATCAAATGGAAACTTCAGAACTGAAAAACACAATAGCTGAATTGAAAAAACAAAACAAAACAAAACCCCACCAGATGGGCTCAATAGCAAAATGGAATTGATAGAGGAGTCAGTGAACTTTAAAACAGATCAATAGAAATTTTCCAAACGGTAGAAGAGACATTAAAAAGAAATGAACAGAATTTCAGAGTCCTGTGCAACAATAATCTATCACTTGAGTCATCAGAGTCCCAAGAATGAGGGAGACAGAAGAAAAAATATTTGAAGAAATAATGGTTGAAAAATTCCCAAATTCAATAAAAAAATTTAAATCTTCAAACTGCTGAAAAACTAAAGACAAAGTTCTGAAAGTAACTAGAGAGAAACAACACATTATTTATAAAAGAAAAACAATTTGAAGGAGAGCATATTTTCATCAGGAGCCACAGAAGCCACAGGAAGTGTACATTTTTCAAATGCTGAAAAAAAGGATCAAGTCAGAATTCTATACAGGGAGGATATCCCTCAGGAAAGAAGGTAAAATAAAGGTATTGGCAGATGAAGGAAACTAAGACTGTGTTACCAGCAAATCAGCTCTAAACAGAATGGCTTCCAAAAGAAAGCATATGATAACAGAAGGAAACCTCTAACTTCAGGAATAAAGAGCATTGGAAAGAGGGTATACACACACACAGACATACATATATGTTATACATGTATATTAACACATTACCACAAATACACTAACTAAACAATTTTTGAATTTTTAAAATTATGTTTGATGGTTGGAAGTAAAAATTACATCACCATGAGGTTCTCAATGTAAATGTAGGTAATATTTAAGACAGTGTCTCATGAAGGAAGAAGGTAAAAGGATCTAAAACGTGGTAAGATTTCTACCCTCCAGTTAAAGTGGTAAAAAGTTGGTATTAGCAAATTGTGTTATGTACATATATTTTAATTCCTAGAGCAACCGCATAAACTATACAAAGATATACTCAAAACACTAAAGATAAAGTAAATATGAAATACAAAATAAATGTTCAGAGAGAAGTGGAGCCAAGATGGTGGTGTGAGTAGAGCAACGGAAATCTCCCAAAACCACATATATTTTTGAAAATACAACAAATACAACTCTTCCTAAGAGAGAGACCAGAAGACACAGGACAACAGCCAGACTACATCCACACCTGTGAGAACCCAGAGTGTCGCGAAGGGGGTAAGATACAAGCCACGGCACAGAGGGAACTGAGCACCCCTCACCCCAGCTCCTGGCAGGAGGAGAGGAGTCGGAGCAGGGAGGGAAAGGGAGCCCAGGACTGCTAAACACCCAGCCCTAGCCATCTGCACCAGAGTGCAGACACAGTGCATGCGTGAGGTGCTGCAAACTAGGGAAACAGGGCAGTAAGACCTGTGAGTGGGTCCCCGCAGCCGGCGCCCCTGGGACAAAGAAAAGCAAGTGCTTTTTCAAAGTTTTAAAGGGACAGGGACCCCACAGCTGGATGGAAGCGTCCCAGGACACATAGCCCAGCAGCTGAGAATCCCGGGGTACTCTGGGCACCCTAACACCCTGGACAGCAGGGCAGCTCAGAGGCCCCTCACGGAGGTAAACAGCCTCATGGCCGTTTCCCCTGCGACGAGGCTGAGCCATATCAAAGCGGCAGCCGGAGGCAGGCCACGCCCACAGCAACCACGGACCTAAACTCCATAGCGGCCGGGCAAGAATCAGAAGCCCCGTCTGCACGCAGCTGCCCAGCACAAGCCACTAGAGGTCGCTGTTCTCCCAGGAAAGGAAGGCCACAAACTAACAAGGGACGTTCTCTCAGCCATCACTTACACAGCTCCGCAAACTATCTCTATCGCCATGAAAAGGCAAAAGAATTTGATACAGACCAAAATCACAGCCCCTGAGAAGGAGATAGACCTAACCAGTCTTCCTGAAAAAGAATTCAAAATAAAAATCATAAACATGCTGACGGAGATGCAGAGAAATATACAAGAGCTAAGAGATGACGTCCGGAGGGAGATTACAGAAGTGAAAAAATCTCTGGAAGAATTTATAAGCAGAATGGATAAGATGCAAGAGGCCATTGATGGAATACCAGAGAACAGGAACGCATAGAAGCTGACACAGAGAGAGATAAAAGGATCTCCAGGAATGAAACAATATTAAGAGAACTGTGTGACGAATCCAAAAGGAACAATGTCCGCATTATAGGGATACCAGAAGAAGAGAGAGAAAAAGGGATAGAAACTATCTTTGAAGAAATAATTGCTGAGAACGTCCCCAAACTGGGGGAGAAAATAGTTGCTCAGACTACGGAAGCCCACAGAAATCCCAACAGAAGGGACCCAAACAGGGCAACACCAAGACACATGATAATTAAAATGGCAAAGATCAAGGACAAGGACAGAGTATTAAAGGCAGCTAGAGAGAGAAAAAGGGTCACCTACAAACGAAAACCCATCAAGCTATCATCAGACTATCAACAGAAACCTTACAGGCCAGAAGAGAATGGCATGATATATTTAATGCAATGAAACAGAAGGGCCTTGAACCAAGGGTACTGTATCCGGCACAATTATCATTTAAATATGAAGGAGGGATTAAACAATTCCCAGACAAGCAAAAGTTGAGGGGATTTGCCTCCCACAAACCACCTCTACAAGGTATTTTAGAGGGACTGCTCTAGATGGGAGCACTCCTAAAAAGAGCACAGAACAAAACACCCAACATATGAAGAAGGGAGGAGGAGGAATAAGAAGGGAGAGAAATAATCATCAGACTGTGTTTACAATAGTTCAATGAGTGAGTTAAGTTAGACAGTAAGGTAGTAAAGAAGCTAATTCTGAACCTTTGGCAAGCACGAATCTAAAGCCTGCAATGGCAATAAGTACATATCTTTCAATAATCAACCTAAATGAAAACGGACTGAATGCACCAACAAAAGACACAGAGTAATAGAATGGATAAAAAAGCAAGACTCACCTATATGCTGCTTACAAGAGACTCACCTCAAACACAAAGACATGCACAGATTAAAAGTCATGGAATGGAAAAAGATATTTCATGCAAACAACAGGGAGACAAAAGCAGATGTTGCAATACTAGTATCAGACAAAACAGACTTCAAAATAAAGAAAGTAACAAGAGATAAAGAAGGACATTACATAATGATAAAGGGCTCAGTCCAACAAGAGGATATAACCACCATAAATATATATGCACCCAATACGGGAGCACCAACACATGTTAAACAAATACTAACAGAATTAAAGGAGGAAATAGAATGCAATGCATTCATTTTGGGAGACTTTTAACACACCACTCACTCCAAAGGACAGATCCACCAGACAGAAAGGAAGTAAGGACACAGTGGCACTGAACAACACACTAGAACAGATGGACCTAATAGATATCTATAGAACTCTACATCCAAAAGCAACAGGATACACATTCTTCTCAAGTGTACATGGAACATTCTCCAGAATAGACCACATACTAGGCCACAAAAAGAGCCTCAGTAAATTCCAAAAGATTGAAATCCTACCAACCAACTTTCCAGACCACAAAGGTATGAAACTAGAAACAAATTGTACAATGAAAGCAAAAAGGCTCACAAACACATGGAGGCTTAACAACATGCTCCTAATAATCAATGGATCAACGATCTAATTAAAATGGAGATCCAGCAATATACGGAGACAAATGACAACAACAACACAAAGCCCCAACTTCTGTGGGACGCAGCAAAAGCAGTCTTAAGAGGAAAGTATATAGCAATGATAATGCAAGGATGGTACAACATTTGAAAATCCATCAACATCATCCACCACATCAACAAAAAGAAGGATAAAAACCAAATGATCATTTCCATAGATGCTGAAAAAGCATTCGACAAAATTCAACATCCATTCATGGTAAAAACTCTCAACAAAATGGGTACAGAGGGCAAGCACCTCAACATAATAAAGGCCATATACTACAAGCCCACAGCCAACATCATACTGAACAGCGAGAAGCTGAAAGCTTTTCCTTTACGATTGGGAACAAGACAGGGATGCCCACTCTCCCCACTGTTATTCAACATACTACTGGAGGTCCTAGCCATGGCAATCAGACAAAACAAAGAAATACAAGGCATCCAGATTGGTAAAGAAGAAGTCAAACGGTCACTTTTTGCAGATGACATGATATTGTACATAAAAAACCCTAAAGACTCCAATCCAAAACTACTAGAACTAATATCGGAATTCAGGAAAGTTGAAGGATACAAAATTAACACACAGAAATCTGTGGCTTTTCTATACACTAACAATGAACTAATAGAATGAGAAATCTGGAAAACAATTCCATTCACAATAGCATCAAAAAGAATAAAATACCTAGGAATAAACCTAACCAAGGAAGTGAAAGACCTATACCCTGAAAACTACAAGACACTCTTAAGAGAAATTAAAGAGGCCACTAACAAATGGAAACTCATCCCATGCTCCTGGCTAGGAAGAATTAATATCATCAAAATGGCCATCCTGCCCAAAGCCATATACAGACTCGATGCAATCCCTATCAAATTACCAACAGCATTCTTCAATGAACTGGAACAAATAGTTCAAAAATTCATGTGTAACAACCAAAGACCCCGAATAGCCAAAGCAATCCTGAGAAGGAAGAATAAAGTTGGGTGGGGGGATCTCGCTCCCCAACATCAAGCTCTACTACAAAGCCACAGTAATCAAGACAATTTGGTACTGGCACCAGAACAGAGCCAGAGACCAGTGGAACAGAATAGAGTCTCCAGACATTAACCCAAACATATATGGTCAATTAATATAAGATCAAGGAGCCATGGACATACAATGGGGAAACAACAGCCTCTTCAACAGCTGGTGTTGGCAAAACTGGACAGCTACATGTAAGAAAATGAAACTGGATCACTGTCTAACCCCATACACAAAAGTAAATTCTAAATGGATCAAAGACCTGAATGTAAGTCATGAAACCATAAAACTCTTAGAAAAAAACATAGGCAAAAATCTCATGGACATAAACATGAGTGACTTCTTCATGAACATATCTCCCGGGCAAGGGAAATAAAAGCAAAAATGAACAAGTGGGACTATATCAAGCTAAAAAGCTTCTGTACAGCAAAGGACACCATCAATAGAACAAAAAGGTACCCTACAGTATCGGAGAATATTTTCGTAAATGACAGATCCAATAAAGGCTTGACATCCAAAATATATAAAGAGCTCATGCACCTCAACAAACAAAAAGCAAACAATCCAATTAAAAAATAGGCAGAGGAGCTGAATAGACAGTTCTCTAAAGAAGAAATTCAGATAGCCAACAGACACATGAAAAGATGCTCCACATCACTAGCCATCACAGAAATACAAATTAAAACCACAATGAGGTATCACCTCACACCAGTAAGGATGGCCATCATCAAAAAGACAAACAACAAATGCTGGTGAGGTTGTGGAGAAAGGAGAACCCTCCTACACTGCTGGTGGGAATGTGAATTAGTTCAACCATTGTGGAAAGCAATATGGAGGTTCCTCAAAATGCTCAAAATAGACTTACCATTTGACCCAGGAATTCCACTTCTAGGAATTTACCCTAAGAATGCAGCAGCCCAGTTTGAAAAAGCCATATGCTCTCCTATGTTTATCGCAGCACTATTTACAATAGCCAAGAAATGGAAGCAACCTACGTGTCCATCAGTAGATGAATGGATAAAGAAGATGTGGTATATATACACAATGGAATATTATTCAGCCATAAGAAGAAAACAAATCCTACCATTTGCAACAACATGGATGAAGCTAGAGGGTTTTATGCTCAGTGAAATAAGCCAAGAGGAGAAAGACAAATACCAAATGATTTCACTCATCTGTGGAGTATAAGAACAAAGAAAAACTGAAGGAACAAAACAGCAGCAGACTCACAGAATCCAAGAATGAGTAAGAGTTACCAAAGGGAAAGAGACTGGGGAAAATGGGAGGGTTGGGAGGGATAAGGGCGGTGAAGAAGAAAGGGGGTATAATGATTAGCATGTATAATGTGGGGGGTGGGGGAAAGGGGAGGGCTTTGAAACACAGAGAAGACAATTAGTGATTCTACAACATCTTACTATGCTGATGGACAGTGACGGTAATGGGGTGTGTGTGGGGGACTTGGGGTAGGGGAGAGACTAGTAAACATAATGTTCTTCATGTAATTGTAGATTAATGATAACAAAAAAAAAATGTTCAGGGAAACCACAGGAAAATAAGGAAAAAAAGAACAAAGAAAAAGAGAGTAAAGAACAAAAATAAAACAATAAAATGGCCAAATTAAATGCAAAACATTAATAATTACATTAAGTATAAGAGGTTTAAATGCACCAACTGAAAGAGAAAACCGAGCATTAAGTTAAAAAAGGAAAAAGACCCAACTAGTGCTGTCTACAAGAAATTTACTTTAAATATAATGATATAAGTATGTTAAAAACAAATGGATTCAATAGGATCAAAGCCTAATTGGGCTACCCCGAAAATCAACTAAGATATGATATGAAAAAGAACTTCCAACATCAGCACTCTCTGGAACACTCATGCCAGAAGATGATCATCAAAAAACCCCAACAAAGATCCACGCACTGCTACAGCTGTAGATGCACTCATCCCACCAGCTCCTGGACTTGCCATGGGAATGAAGGAGATATCTAAGCTGGCCTGTGCATACAGTAAAACAACAAATTTGACTGGATCGATACTGTTGGAACTCAACCAAGAATTAGGAGAAGTGCAAATTGTAGCACTCCAAAATCTTACAACTACAGACTATTTACTGTTAAAAGAACATAAGGGATGTGAACATTCCCCAGGAATGGTTTGTTTTAATTTGTCTGATTTCTCTCAGACTGTTCAAGTTCAGTTGGATAATATCCACCATATCATAGATAAGTTTTCACAAATGCCTAAGGTGCCTAACTGGTTTTCTTGGTTTCACTGGAGATGGCTGGTAATTACAGGTATGCTTTGGTTATGTAACTATACTCCTATTATGTTAATGTGTGTGCGCAATTTAAGTAGTAGCTTAAAACCTATACATGCTGAAGTTACTCTACAAGAAGATATGTCAAAGAAATAATCAATCTTCCCATGTTTTCTTCCGCCTGCTACTTCTATAGCTTTTCTTCTTCCTTCCTAATTACAACCCTTAAATAGAATCTGTGCCTCATATCAAATTTACCGAGTATCATAATTCTTCCAAGTGGTAAGGATACCTCAAGACAAATGCTGGGCATAGAAGCTACAGGGCATAAATATGCAAAGAAATAAAAAGCTAACCATTTCAAACAATAAGGCTTCTCTCTCACTTACCAACTTTACATTTCCCTGTATGGCCCCAGAAGATGACTGGTTAGCCAGAGACGGGTAAGATTCCTCAAGGGAGAAACAACCTAAGACAGGCACAGTCGCAGGGGGGTCATCAGGTGAGAAATTGGGGATCAACAGAGGTGAGGCTTAGAACCTCACCCCCCCGTTCTGAGAGAAATCTTCTGCATACGTGGATGTTTTATTGCCCTTGTCTAGCTTGGATTAACACATAGTCTACAGGCACACACCTGATCATCTACATTTGCTCTCTTACAACACTAAACTATGTTTTCTACCTTTATTTTGTATCTACCTACCACTTCAGCATTTTATTAAAAATAATAATAATAAAGAGAGAAATGTGGTATCCACATATAAATCAAGTATAAAAACCAAATTAGTATTCATATTTGAACTGACTGTTTATAGTTCATAATGCATGAGCAAAACCAAAAGTTTCTGTGATGACTGCCCTTGTACTGTTCACTATGTAACTTATTCACTATGTAAGAATTTGTTCTCCATGTAAGAACTTGTTTGTTATGCCTCAGAAGATTGGAGACTGACGAAAATTAGGCTTGGGGTGGATTAATGATTGTGCATTGAGCATTGACTCCCCTATACAGAATTTTATTGTTGTTAACACCCATTTGATCAATAAATATGAGAGATGCCCTCACAAAAAAATTTTTTTAAAAAGTACACACTTCCAATGGTAAAATAAATAAGTAACTGGGATGTAATGTATAGCATAAGGAATATAGTCAAGATATTGTAACAGCTTGGTATGGTGATAGCTGGTACCTAGAATTGTCATGTATATAAATGTTGAATCACTATGTTGTACACCTGAAACTAATGTAATGTAATACTGTGTGTCAACTACCCTTCAATAAAAAATAATTATCTACAAAAAAAACCCAAATGGATTCAGTGTTTCAGGGAGAGAAAGGGTAGGAAGGATGAATAAGTAGAGCACAAAGGATTTTTAGTGCAATGAATCTATTCCATATGATATTTAAATGGATACATTATATATTTGTTAAAATTCATAAAATGTTTAATATAAGGAATGAACCTCAATGTAAACTTGGGACTTTAGTTAATAATATTATATCAAAATCGGCTAGTCAACTGTAACAAATCTACCACATTAATGCAAAATATTAATAATAGGGGAAACAGGAGTGGGGACATGGGAAGGGGTTTTGTAAAGGGGAACACTGTGCTTTCTACTCAAATTTTTCTGTAAAACACAAACTGCGTAAAACTTTTTCTACTAATTTTTCTAAATGAATGAGGGAAATACTTTGCAAATATTCATCAAAAGAAAACATGTAGCTATATTAATATCAGATAAAGTATTCTTCAGAGCAAGGAAAATTATCAGGGACAAAGAGGAATAACACATAATGATAAAAGGGCCAATACATCAACAAAACATAAAAATTCTAAATGTGTATGCACCAAACAGAGCTTCAAATATACAAGGAAAAAACTGGCAGAATTGAAAAAAGAGATAGACGACTCAAATAACTGTAGTTTGAGAGTTCAGTAACCCTCTCTAATTAATTGCTAAAACAACTAGATGAGAAATCATCAAGGAATCCAGAAACACTGAAAAATATTATCGACCAAAAAGATCTAACTGATGTTTGTAAGACATTATATCCAACAACAGCAGATTACTTTTTTTTTTTTCAAGCGTCCATGAAACACTTCCTAAGGCAGACCATATTCTGGTTCATAAAACAAGCCATCAAAATTTAAGAAAAAGTATCACTACAGATACTAAAAGGATAATGGAATACTATGAAGAACTCTATATACAGAAATTCAACAACTCAGATAAAATTGACTAATTCCCACAATCTACCAAACCTCCTATAACTATCAAATAAATTTTTCTATATACTCTTATGAGGATTTCACATGAAAAATATTCTGGTTACTAAATTCACCCACGTTATCAAGTTTCCCCCACACCGCATTGCAGTCACTGTCCATCACTGTAGTAAGATGCCACAGAGTCCCTACTTGTTTTCTCTGTGCAGCACTGTCTTCCCCAAAAGCACCAATACACCAGGTGTGCCAATCATAATACCCATCAATCTCCTACTCCCTACCTCCCCACCCCTCCCCTTTGATAACTAGTCACTTCTTGGAGTCTGTGAGTCAGTTGCTGTTTTGTTCCTTCAGTTTTTTCTTTGTTCTTATACTCCACAGATGAGTGAAATCATTTGATACTTGTCTTTCTCTGCCTGGTGTATTTCACTGAGCATAATACCCTCCAGTTCCATCCATGTTGTTGCAAATGAAAGGATTGGTTTTCTTCTCATGTCTCAGTAATATTCCATTGTGTATATGTACCACCTCTTCTTTATCCATTCATCTACTGAAGGACACTTAGGTTGCTTCCATATGTTGGCTATTGTAAATAGTGTGACGATAAACATAGGGGTGCATATTTCTTTTTGAATATGTGATATTGCTTTCTTTGGGTAAATCCTAGGAGTGGAATGCCTGGGTCAAATGGTATTTCTATTCTGAGTTTCTTAAGGAACCTCCGTATTGGTTGAACTAATTTACATTCCCACCAGCAGTGTAGGAGAGTTCCCCTTTCTCTGCATCCCTGCCAGCATTTGTTGTTGTTTGTCTTTTGGATGTTGGCCATCCTAACTGGTGTGAGGTGATATCTCATTGTGGTTTTAATTTGCATTTCCCTGTAATTAGCGATGTGGAGCATCTTTTCATGTGCCTGTTGGCCATCTAAATTTCTTCTTCGGAGAAGTGTCTGTTCATATCCTCCACCCATTTTTTAATCAGGTTATTTGCTTTTTGGGAATTGAGGAGTTTGAGTTCTTTATATATTTTGGATGTTAACCCCGTGTTAGATATGTCATTTATAACTATATTCTCCCATACTGCAGGATGCCTTTTTGTTCTACTGATGGTGTCCTTTGCTGTACAGAACCTTTTTAGTTTGATGCAGTCCCATTTCTTTTGCTTTTGTTTCCCTTGCCTGAGGAGATACGTTCAGGAAAAAGCTGCTCATGTTTATATTCGAGAGATTTTTGCCTATACTCTTCTAAGAATTTTATGGTTTCATGACTTACATTCAGGTCTTTGATCCATTTTGAGTTTACTTTTGTTTATGGAGTTAGACAATCATCCAGTTCAATTCTCTTACATGTAGCTGACTAGTTTTGCCTACAATAGTTTTTGGAAAGGCTGTCATTTCCCCATTGTATATCCATGGCTCCTTTATCATGTATTAATTGACCATATATGCTTGGGTTTATATCTGGGCTCTCTAGTCTCTTCCATTGATCTATGGGTTTGTTCTTGTGCCAGTACCAAATTGTCTTGATTACTATGGCTTTGTAGTAGAGCTTGATGTTGGGGAGCGTAAATTCCTCAGCTTTATTCTTCCTTCTCAGGATTGCTTTGGCTATTCGGGGTCTTTTGTGGTTCCATATGAATTATAGAACTATTTGTTCTAGTTCACTGAAGAATTCCATTGGTATTTTGATAGGGATTGCATTGAATGTGTAGATTGCTTTAGGCAGGATGTTCATTTTGACAATATTAATTCTTCCTGTCCATGAGCACAGGTTGTATTTCCATTTATTGGTATCTTCTTTAATTTCCCTCATGAGTGTCTTGTACTTTTCAGGATATAGGTCTTTCGCTTCCCTGGTTAGTTTTATTCTTAGGTATGTTATTCTTTTTGATGCAATGTGGATAGAATTGTTTTCCTGATTTTCTTTCTGCCATTTCATCATTAATATATAGGAATGCCACAGATTTCTGTCCATTGATTTTGGATCCTGCAACTTTTGCTGAATTCAGTTATTCTAGAAGGTTTAGGGTGGATTCTTGTGGATTCTTAAGTGTTTTGTATGTACAATATCATGTCATCTGCAAACACTGACAGTTTAACTTCTTCGTTACCAATCTGAATGACTTTTATTTCTTTGTGTGGTCTGATTGCCATGGCTAGGACCTCCAGTACTATGTTGAATAAAAGTGGGGAGAGTGGTTATCCTTGTCTTTTACCCGATCTTAAAGGAAAAGCTTCCAGCTTCTTGATGTTAAGAATGATGTTCACTGTGGGTTTGTCGCATATGGTCATTATTATGTTGAGGTACTTGCCCTCTATACCCATTTTGCTGAGAATTTTTATCATTAATGGGTGTTGAATTTTGTCAAATGCTTTTTCAGCATCTATGGAGATGATTTGATTATGTAGTTTTTGTCCTTCTTTTGGTTGACATGGTATATGATATTGATGGATTTTCAAATATTGTACCATTCTTGCATCACTGGAACACATCCTACTTGATTATGATGATCTTTCTGAGGTATTTTTGAATTCAGTTTGCTAATATTTTGTTGAGTATTTTTGCATCTATGTTCATCAGTGATATTGGTCTGTATTTTCTTTTTTTGTGGTGTCTTTGCCTGGTTTTGGTATTTGATGCCGGTCTCAGAATGAATTTGGAAGTATTCCCTCCTCTTCTACTTCTTGGAAAACTTTAAGGAGGATGGGTATTAGGTCTTCACTAAATGTTTGGTAAAATTCAGCGGTGAAGCCATCTGGTCCAGTTTTGTTCTTAGGTAGTTTTTTGATTACCAGTTCAATTTCCTTGTTGGTAATTGGTCTGTTCAGATTTTGTATTTCTTCCTGTGCCAGCTTTGGAAGGTTGTATTTTTCTAGAAAGTTGTCTGTTTTTTCTAGGTTATCCAGTTTGTTACCATATAATTTTTCATAGTATTGTCTAATAATTCTTTCTTTGTGTGAAATCCATAGTAAATTTTCCTTTCTAATTTCTGATTCTGCTTATGTGTGTAGACTCTTTTTTCTTGATAAGTCTGGCTAAGGGCTTATATATTTTGTTTATTTCCTCAAAGAATCGATTCCTACTTTCATTGATTCTTTCTATTGTTTTATTCTTCTAATTTTATTTCTCCTCTGGTCTTTATTATGTCCCTCCTTCTACTGACTTTGGGCCTCATTTGTTCTTTATCTAGTTTCATTAATTGTGAGTTTAGACTGATCATATGGGATTGTGCTTCTTTGCTGAGATAAGCCTGCACTGCAATATACTTGCCTCTTATCACGGCCTTTGTTGCGTGTCAGATTTTGCGGTGTTGAGTTATTGATGTCATTTGTCTCCATATATTGCTTAATCTCTGTTTTTATTTGGTCATTGATCCACTGATTATTTAGGAGCATGTTGTGAAGCTCCATGTGTTTGTGGGCCTTTTTGCTTTCTCTGAATAATTTATTTCTGGTTTCACACCTTTGTGATCTGAAAAGCTGTTTGATACAATTTCAATCTTTATGAACTTACTGAGGCTCTTTCTGTGGCCGAGTATATGATCTATTCTTGAAAATGTTCCATGTGCATTTGAGAAGAATGTGTATTCTGCTGCTTTTGTGGGTAGAGCTCTGTAGATGTCTGTTAGGTTCATCTGCTCTAATGTGTTGTTCAGTGCCTCTGTCTCCTTACTTAGTTTCTGTCTGGTTGATCTGTCCTTTGGAATGAGTGTTGTGTTGAAGTCTCCTAAAATGAATGCATTGCATTCTATTTCCCCCTTCAATTCTGTTAGTATTTGTTTCACATATGTAGGTGTTCCTGTGCTGGGTGCATAGATATTTATAATGGTTATATCCTCATTAGACCGACCCCTTAATCATTATGTAATGTCCTTCTTTGTCTCTTGTGACTTTCTTTGTTTTGAAGTCTATTTTGTCTGATACAAGTACTGCAACTCCTGCTTTTTTCTCCCTATTAGTTGCACGAAATATTTTTTTCCATCCCTTCACTTTAAGTCTATGTATGTCTTTGGGTTTGAAATGAGTCTCTTATAGGCACCATATACACGGGGCTCGTTTTTTTTAATCCATTCAGTGACTCTATGTCTTTTAACTGGTGCATTCAGACCATTTACATTTAGGGTGATTATTGAAAGATATGCAGTTGTTGCCACTGTAGTCTTTAGAATCTTGGTTACCAAAGGTTCAAGGGTAGCTTCTTTACTATCTAACAGTCTAACTTAACTCGCTTAGTATGCTATTACAAACACAATCTAAAGGCTCTTTTTTTTTTTAGCTCCTTTTTCTTCCTCCTCCATTCTTTATATATTAGGTATCATATTCTCTACTCTTTGTCTATCCCTTGACTGACTTTGGGGGTAGTTGATTTAATTCTGCATTTGCTTAGTCATTAATTGGTTTACTTCCTTTACTGCAGTTCTATTTTCTCTGGTGACAGCTATTTAGCCTTAGGCACACTTCCATCTATAGCAGTTCCTCCAAAATACACTGTAGAGGTGGTTTGTGGGAGGTAAATTCTCTCAGCTTTTGCTTATCTGAAAATTGTTCAATCCCTCCTTCAAATTTAAATGATAATCTATCCGGGTAGAGTACTCTTGGTTCTAGGCCCTTCTGTTTCATTCCATTAAATATATCATGTCACTCCCTTCTGGCCTGTAAGGTTTCTGTTGAGAAGTCTGATGATAGCCTGATGGGTTTTCCTTTGTATGTGATCTTTTTTCTCTCTCTGGCTGCTTTTAATAGTCTGTCCTTATCCTTGATTTTGCTATTTTAATTCTTATATGTCTTGGCGTTGTCTTCCTTGGGTGTACTGTGTTGGGAGATCTGTGCATCCCCATGGCCTGAGAGGCTATCTCCTTCCCCAGACTGGGGCAGTTTTCAGCAATTACCTCCTCAAAGACACTTTCTATCTCTTTTCCTCTCTCTTCTTGGTATCCCTATAATGTGAATATTTTTCGGTTTGGATTAGTCACACAGTTCTCTTAACTATTCTTTCATTTCTAGAGATCCACTTTTCTCTCTGTGCCTCAGCTTCTTTGTATTCCTGTTCTCTAATTTCTACTTCATTTACCATCTCCTCTACCTAATCAATTTACTTTTAAATCCTGTTGTGTGTTTTATTTCAGGTACTGTATTTTTCAAAGTTTCTTATCTCTTTCTTGAATTCCTCCCTGAGATCTTGAATATTTTTCTGTAGCTCTGTGAGCATGTTTATGATTTTTATTTTGAACTATTTTTCAGGAAGATTGGTGAGTTCAGTTTCACTTGGCCCTCTTTCTGGTGTTTGTGGGATTTCGGTTTGTACCAGGTTCTTCTGACGTTTCATATTTGTAAAAATAACTTGGTATACACAGTGCCCTCTAGTGCCCAGAAGCTCTACTCTCTGGAGCTGCTCAGCCCCTGAAGCGATGGCAGGGTTCGCAGTCAAGCAGTGCTGGTGCCTGCCAGGAGGAAGGAGCTCTTTCCTGCTTGCCAGCTGCAGTGCCAGCCTCCACTGCCAGGGCCAGTGGGCTCAGCACACAGGGAGGAGCCTCTATGCTATGCCTTTGTAGCTGCTGTAGGAAGGGCCACCCTCTGGCTGGCCTGGTACAATGGCTGGGGGCAGCAGGTTTGCAAACCAGTGCTGGCCAGGAGGAAGGAGCAGCAGGCAGCGTATCGTGGTAGGAGGCCTTCGAGCTGCATTACCAGTGAGCAGAGTGTGCCTGGACAATTCTGTCCACATGTCCTTTCTCCTGAGCAGCAAGCTCTGTGCAATCCTTGCCCTTTTAGCAGTCCGCTCACTGTTAGGAAGTCTCTCAGACTCCCTGACTTTCTTTAGTCGCAGAGTGGCCGGTTGTGGGTACCTGTTCTCCACAGGTGGCTGGAATCTCAGTCTCTCCAAGTATTCCGCCTGTCTTATCTTTCTCACCCACTAATCTCCAGAGCACCATGTAATGTAGGTTCATGCTCCCAGAGTATATCTCCAGGGCTGGGTGTTCAGTAGTCCTAGGCCTCCACCCACTCCCCACTCCATTTTCTTCCTCTGGCTAGAAAGCTGTGGTGGAGGAGGTGCTTCGGTCCTGCCATATCATGGCTTTGGTACATTACCCTTTTCCATAAGGTCTTCTCTTTTCCCCAGATGTAGGCAGTCTGTCACAGCCTTCTTTCCTGTTGCTCTTTCAGGATTAGTTGTATTTGCTATATTTTCATATTGTATGTGGTTTGGGAGGAGGTTTCTGTCTCACCTCTCATGCCACCATCTTTAAGCCAATCCAGAAATGTTTAACTTTTGAAAAATAAATCTTCAGGCCCAGATGGCTTCAGTGGCAAATCCCACCAAACATTAAAAGAAGGAAGCAACACCAATTCTATGCAATCTCTATTCCAAAAAATAGAAGAGGAGGGAACAATACAGAACAATTTCCCTCATAGATATAGAAACAAAAGTCCTCAACAGAGTAATAACAAATCAAATGCAGCAACATATAAAAAGAATAATACACCATGATCAAATGGGGTTTATCCCAAGAATGGCAGGTTGGTTCAATTAAAAATAATAATAAATCAATGTGAATCAACAGTCTAAAGAAAAACCCACAAGATCCTATCAATGATGCAGAAAATGCATTTGACAGAACCTAACACCCATTCATGAGATAAACTTAGCAAAGTAAGAATAGAAGTAATCTTCCTCTACCCAAAAAAAGGCATCGAAACAAATAAACAAAACCTAAAGTCTGAAAATTTTCCCCCTAAAATCATAAACAAGGCCAAGATGTCTCACAACTCTTCAACATAGTACCAGAAGTCCTATCCAGTGCAATAAAGCAAGAAAAAGAAATAAAAATCCCTATAGATTAGAAAGTAACAACTGAAACTGCCCTTATTCTTATAGAGGACATGATACCTGCCTAGAAAATCCCAAAGAATCTACCGAAAAACTCCTGGAACTAGTGACTTCAGCAATGGCACAGGATATAAGGTCAACACAGAAAAATCAACAGTGTTTCTACTTACTAGCAATGACTAATTGAAAAACAAACTTAAAAACATAATACCATTTACATTAATTCCCCAAAATAGGAAATAAGTAGGTACACATCTATTAAAACATGTTCAGGATCTGTATACTAAAAATTACAAAACACTGATGAGAGGAATAAAAGTGGACCTAAACAAATGCCAAGACATACATATTAATGTTTTGGATAACTCAACATTAGTAAAGCTGCCAATTCTAAAATGACCTATAGTTTTAACATAATTTCTAATCAAAATCACAGCAACTTTTTGGTAGCTATGGACAAGTTGACTGTAAAATTTATATGAAAGGCAAAGGAATTAGAATAAAACAATACTGAAAAGTAAACTTGGAAGGACTTTACTATTCAATTTTAAGACTTACTATAAATCTACATTAATCAAGACTATACAGCACTCAAGAAGGGATAGAATAACATATCAATAAAACAGGACAGAGAGTTCAGAAAATAATCACAAGTACAACTAATTGATTTGTGACAAAAATAAAAAAGCAATTCAATGGAGGACAGAATTCAATGGGGCTGGAACAACTGGACTTACACAGCAAAAAAAGAACCTTGACAAAAATCTCATCTTATGTAAAAATTAACTCAAAATGAATCACAGAAGTAAATATAAAATGTGAAACTAAAAATTTTAGAAGGAAGCATAGAAGAAAATCTTAGTGACCCAAGTTGAAGTGAAAAACACAGCGTGACCTAAGGAAGAAATTCATAAGTTGGACTTCATCAAAACTAAAAACCACGTCTATAGAAGACCCTGTTTGGGGGATAAAAAGACAAAACACAGACTGGGAGAAGTATTAGCAAAACAATTCTCTATTAAGCATAATTAACTCTAAACTCAACAAAGAATTTCATTAGAAAATGGGCAAAATACGTACAGAGATATTTCATTGAAGAATATATTCACATGGCGTATAAAGGGAATGAAAAAATGTTCACTGCCATTAGCCATCAAGGAAATAGAAACTGAAGTCATGATGAGACACTACTGCACACCTATCAGAACAACTAAAATTTAAAAATGGTGACAATGCCACAGCTACTGAGGATATAGAGGAACTGCATCTTTCACACAATGTTCGTGGTGGGAATGTAATATGTTACAGCCACCCAGGAAAAGAGTTTGGCAGTTTCTTTACAAACTAAACATTCACTTACCATAATCACCTAGCAATGGCACTTCTGGGCCAATTTATCCCAGAGAAATGGAAAACATGTCCATGCAAAAAAATATGTACATGAATGTTCCTCACAGTCTTTCTGTAATAGCTACAAACTTGAAACAACATAAATGTCCCTCAACTAGGAGATGGACAAACTGTGCTACACCCATAAAATAGACTACTACTGAGCTACAAAAAAAAGAACTACTGATACAGACAAACATGTAGATGGATCTGAGAAGCATTATGCTGAGTGCAAATGCCAATCTTAAATTATATACACTGTATAATTTCACTTATACACCATTCTTGAAGTGACTATAGTGATAGATTGCCAAAGTTTAAAGTTGGTAAGCAGATCTGATGTAAAGGGGTAGGCATGAAAAGGATTTTTAATTTGTGATGATCAAACAGTTCTATATCCTGACTGTGGCTGGGGTTATACAAATCTACACATCTGATAAAATTTCACAGTAATATACACCAAAAACATAAACACATATACACACAAATATAAAATGTGGCAAAAACCTAAATAATACTTGTTTGGGTTTTTTTTCCACAATGAACACCTACTATTTATTAAGCATGCACAACGTGCCAGGTCTAAGGCAAATGCTTCACAGATATATTTTTTTATTTTGGTATCATTAATATACAATCACATGAGCAACACTGTGCTTACTAGATTCTCTCCATTATCAAGTACCCACCACATACCCCATTACAGTCACTTCCAATCAGTGTAGTAAGATGCTATAGAGTCACTACTTGTCTTCTCTGTGCTATACTGCCTTCCCTGTGCACCCACCCCTACATTATGTGTGCTAATTATAATGTCCCTTGTTCCCCTTCTCCCTCCCTTCCTACCCACCCTCCCCAGTCCCTTTCCCTTTGGAGATTGTTAGTCCATTCTTGGGTTCTGTGAGTCTGCTGCTGTTTTGTTCCTTCAGTTTTTGCTTTGTTCTTATGCTCCACGGATGAGTGAAACCATTTGGTACTTGTCTTTCTCTGCCTGGCTTATTTCACTGAGCATAATACCCTCTAGCTCCACCCATGTTGTTGCAAATGGTAGGATTTGTTTTCTTCTTATGGCTGAATAATATTCCATTGTGTATATGTACCACATCTTTTTTATCCATTCATCTACTGTTGGACACCTAGGTTGCTTCCATTTCTTGGCTATTGTAAATAGTGCTGTGATAAACATAGGGGTGCATATGTCTTTTTGAAACTGGGATCCTGCATTCTTGGGGTAAATTCCTAGGAGTGGAACTCCTGGGTCAAATGGTATTTCTATTTTGAGTTTTTTGAGGAACCTCCATACTGCTTTCCACAATGGTTGAACTAGTTTACATTCCCACCAGCAGTGTAGGAGGGTTGCCCTTTCTCCACATGCTCACCAGCATTTGTTGTTCCTAGACTTTTCTATGTTGGCCATCCTAACTGGTGTGAGGTGATATCTCACTGTGGTTTTAATTTGCATTTCCCCGATAATTAGCGAGATGGAGCATCTTTTCATGTGCCTGTTGGCCATCTGAATTTCTTCCTTGGAGAAGTGTCTGTTCATATCCTCTGCCCATTTTTTAATAGGGTTATTTGCTTAATAATATCTGTTTTTTAGTGAACAGTATTATACCAATTCCAATTTCCTGCTTTTGAAAATGCACTATGATTATACAAGATGTTACCACTGGAGCACACTGTATGAAGTATAAACGGGAACTCTGTACTATTTTTGCAGCTAGCGAGTCTTAAATTATTTTTTAAAAAAAACCAAACTTCAAATATATAAACAGGTGAGCATAGTCCAGGAATTTTTTTAAACAAATAATGAAAAGGTACTAATATTATGAGCTATTATATAATTAACTTCACTAAAATTTTGTACAATGGTTCAGGAACAGATTAACAAACAAGAAAATCTGTATATGTAAGTATTAAATATATTATAAAGAAAGCATTTCAAATCAGGGGAAAATAAATGGATTATTTAATTATATCCAGTTGGTACATATTCCATATGGTTTAAAATGTAAGTATAAATACCAATAACATATTATAACATACATAAATAGAAATAAATTATTAAACAATTTGATAAATAACATTTGCAAGTACCTATTCTTGGGGTGCAGCAGCACTTTTTAAACACTGAATAACTTCAAATACATAAAATGTTTAAACTCCTGTATGCCAACAAAACATCATAAACAAAATTTAAATTAAAATAAGAAACTAGGAGATGGCCAACAGACACATGAAAAGATGCTCCACAACACTAATCATTAGGGAAATGCAAATTAAAACCACAATGAGATATCACCTCACACCAGTAAGGATGGCCAGCATCGAAAAGACTAAGAACAACAAATGCTGACGAGGATGTGGAGAAAGGGGAACCCTCCTATACTGCTTGTGGGAATGTAAACTAGTTCAACCATTGTGAAAAGCAGTATGGAGGTTCCTCAAAAAACTAAAAATAGAAATACCATTTGACCTGGGAATTCCACTCCTTGGAATTTACCCAAAGAATACAAGTTCTCAGATTCAAAAAGACATATGCAGCCCTGTTTATCACAGCACTTTTTACAATAGCCAAGGTATGGAAGCAACCTAAGTGTCCAACAGTAGATGAATGGATAAAGAATGTGGTACATACACACAATGGAATACTATTCAGCCATAAGAAAGAAACAAATCCTACCATTTGCAACAACATGGATGGAGCTGGAGGATATCATGGCTCAGTGAAATAAGCCAGGCGGAGAAAGAAAAGTACCAAATGATTTCCCTCATTTGTGGAGTATAACAACAAAGCAAAACTGAAGAAACAAAACAGCAGCAGACTCACAGACTCCAAGAAGGGACTAGCAGTTACCAAAGGGGAGGAGTGGGGGGGTCAGGTGGGGAGGGAGGGGAAGGGGATTGAGGGGTATTATGTTTAGTACACATGGTGTGAGGAGTCACAGGGAAGACAGTGAAGCAAAGAGAAGGCAAACAGTCAATCTGTGGCATCTTACTACACTGATGGACAGTGACTGCACTGGGGTATGGGTGGGGACTTGATAATACAGGTAAATGTAGTAACCACATTGCTTTTTCATGTGAAACCTTCATAAGAGTGTATATCAATAATACCTTAATAAAAGAAAAAGAAACTAGGAAAAACATTTGTAAAACGTTATGGGCAAAGGGTTAAATAACCTTATTTTTAAAAGTGTTTACAAATCGTAAGTACAAACATGGAAGGTGGACAAAAGGCATGAACAGACAATTCACAGAAAGTGAAACAATGATAAATGAAGAAAATTCACCCCTACTAATGTAAATTGGTGCAACCACTATGGAAAGCAGTATGGTGGTTCCACAAGATACTAAAAGTAGAAATACCATTCAATGCAGTAATTCCACTTCTAGGTATTTACCCAAAGAAAACAAAATCCCTGATTTGAAAAGATATAAGCACCCCTGTGTTTATCACCACACACTATTTGCAGTAGCCAAGATATGGAAGCAACCTAAGTGTCCATTAATATGTGAATGGCTAAAGAAGATATGGTACATATACACAATGGAATATTATTCAGCCATAAGAAGAAAACAAATCCTGCCATTTGCAACATAGATGGATCTAGAGAGTTTTACGTTCAGTGAAATAAGCCAGGCGGAAAAAGACAAATACCATATGATCTCACTTATATATGGAATATAAAAACAAAGCAAAACAGAAGGAACAAAACAGCAGTAGACTCATAGACACTGAGAAGTGACTAGTGGTTACCAAGGCAGAGGGGTTGGGACAGGTGGAGTTGGGAGGGGGATAAAGGGGCACAATAATTCACAATCACAATATAAGTTGGTCATGGGGACAGTAGTACAGCATGAAGGACATAGTCAATGATTCTGTAACATTTTTCTATGTTGACAGTAACTGTACTAAAGGGGATGAGGATTTAATAATATGGGTAACTGCTGAACCACTGTGTTGTACATCTGAAACATATAGGATTGTACATCAATGATACTTTAATAAAAAAATTCATCCCTCCTAATAATCACGATAAAGCAAATTAAAGCAACTAGGTACTTTTTTCACCTCTCAACTCAAATTGGCACATATTAATAAAAGTGGTAAGATTTAAATGTTCAGAAGCTATGGGGAAATGACCTCAAGGTATACTGCTATATAATTTAAATCTCTGTGAAGTATATCTACTCTACTTATTTGGTACTTAGTCTATAAATGCTATGTACCATTCACTAATTTTTCTTTTTACAGTAAGTACAAACACGTAAGACCAGAAACCTCAAGGCAGGAATTTTCTTACTTTATTGTTTTCCCAACATTAAAATAAAACCTACACATGACAGGGATCCAATATTGCTAATGAAATATTATAAAGTTACTGAAAATTATAAAAACCTTTGAATCACTTATATAAGAGAAGAGTGAAAAAAAGTAAACCTCTGTTATAGACGGAATGTTTGTTCCCTCCTCCTCTCCCCCAGATTACTATGCTAAAGCTCTAATCTACACTATATTTGGAGATGGGGCTTTTGGAAGGTAATTAAAGTTAGATTAGATCATGGAGGTAAAGCCCTCATGATAGGATTAGTGGCTTTATGAGATGAAGAAAGATTTCCCTCCTTTCTCCTACCCCATCCCAACCAACCATGCATCAAGAAAAGGCCCCATGAGGACACAAGGAGAAGTCAGCTGTCTGCAATCCAAGGAAAAACTTCTCACCAGACACCAACCTTTCTGAAACCTTGATCTTGAACTTCCATCTCCAGAACTGTGAGAAATTAAGTTTCAGTTGTTGAAGCCACCCGGTCTACAGTATTTTGTTTAGGCAGCCTGAGTGGACTAAGACAATCACTATCCTGTAATTCCCTATCCACAAAACACTGCCATCTTGATTTGTGCATTATGTACAGCATCTGGTTCATTCCCATCTCAAGCTGCCAACCACAGTTCCCAAGTATCATGCCCAGGGTCTCAGTGTTGTGCAGAAAACATCCATCCTTTGTCAGTTTTCAGCACAGTAGCCCAAGCTCCCTCTAGACAGATGGCTTCAGTGACAAGAGGACACACTTCTCCCTCCTCTAAAGGGCTTCTAGTCTGTTTCTGTTTCTAGAACTAGAAAAACAGATTCTCTCATCATTTCAAGGGCTAATAATCTCTGTGTCCTTGGTCCCAACTAAGATCTTTCCTCTCAAACTATGTTTTTCCTTCTGGTACCTTATCTTTCCCTCTCCAGCCCTCATTTCCTTCTATTTGCAAACAGGCACAGATGTTCCAAACAGATTTTTAAAAATATAAAATAATCTTCCCATTTAACCCTACCACCTCCTCTTTCTTTCCTCATATCACCCATTTGTGTAAGATGTACTTTGCTTTTATTTCCTCACTTTCCCCCTCTCCTTAATGGCCTCATTATGTTCTTAATGCCTTCACACTCAAATCTATAAATAACCTCCTAATCAAATCCAATGTTTTCCCCATAGTTTTCATTTTCAACTTGGATTTGTTCTGTGATAGCTACCTCCTTTCTCAAAAGTTTCTGTTTCCTGGTTCTCTTTGACACAATGAGTACTCAATTTTAGCTACAATAGCTTTTCTTCCTCTACCTTTCACAGATCAATATTTATTGGACTCCTATTACAGGACAGTCATTGCATTAAAAGTTAGGGATTTGAAGAAGAAAAAGACAAAGTTCTTGGCCTTAGGTTCATTTTCCAGTTCAGTCATTTGCCAAATTTTCACTGAAAAGCCAGGTGCTGGGTTTTGAAAGCAAATTAAAGCCTGTCATCAGTGAGTTCACAGCTCACAGACAAACTTCTTTTTTGTGTCCCCAACTTACACTATATACTACTTGAGAGTAAAATCCAAGTCTTCTAATTTCCTGAATCCCAAAAAGTGTTTTACCCTCAGCAAGTGTCCAATACTTGTGAAGAAAAAAGGACTAACACTGCTTGGTTTAGAAACAGTGTATTTTTCATCATACATGAGACACTGAGAAAGGAATTATTTCCTAAGAAAGGCAACACAGTGGAATGAAAAAAAAAGTATCGAATGCAGAGTTTCACAAACTTGTATTTGAATCTTAGCTCTGTCAGTACTATAGCTTGATGTTTAACTTTTGAGTTTTCATCTCCTCGTCTTTAAAACAGCTCTCCCACCAATATCAGAAGATTGCTAGGAGTGCTATAAAATAATGTCAAATACATGTAAATATATCCACATGTAATAATATAAAACCTCTATCACAAAGTCCAGTACACTGCAGGCAATATCCAAGTAACCCCCTTGATGTGTTCCTTATTTTTCTTTATACTCACTAATCCTTTCCTACGGCCAAAATGACTATTTGTATTCAAATAATATACTTTGCCTTGATTTTCATGGCTCAGAACAAGCCCTCACCTTAACGTACATGTTCAAGATGAGGAACTCAAATTCCACGTAATTCAGTATCAGAGAACCCAAATTCTTAAGACTTTACACCCAAATGTTTTCCCTAAGCCAAATGTTTTCCCTAAGGAGTATTCTACATGTTCCTTGATTATTGAAATTTCTACCTGTATTAAAGAAGAATATGCATGAACATATAGCAGGGGCTAAATAAAGCTGGAAAGATAAGAACAAAAGAACAAAGAGGGCTAATGCTATAGTCAACTGTTAACCCTCATAAAAAGAAAAAAAGAGAGAAAGCGAGAGAGGGAGAGAAGGAGAGAGAGAGACAGCATCAGAGGGGATATTTTATGAAAATAGTAAACACACTGACTACAGAAACCCAGAGCTGCTGATATGAAAGTAAGTACTCCAGGGGGAAGCCCTTTGCATTCTTCAAAGTGTAAGAGCCAACTCTTACACACTCTGCCCGGTGACAAGTCCTGCCTACATACTCAGGGTTTTTGTTCAGTTTTTCTAATTTTTCATCCTTAAAAATGAAAAAACAGACAAGGGTCACATAAGTTAGAATGGCCACTATTCAAAAGATGAGAAATAATAACTGTTGGTGAGGATGTGGAGAAATGGGAACCCTCCTACACTGTTGGTGGGAATGTCAATTCGTGTAGCCATTGTGGAAAGCAGTATGGAGGTTCCTCAAAAAAACAAAAAATAGAAATACCATTCATCCCAGTAATTCCACTTCCAGGATTTACCCAGAGAAATTCCTGATCTGAAAAGATATATGCACCCCTATGATATCACCATATTATTTGCAATAGCCAAGATATAGAGGCAACCTAAGTGTCCGTGAATAGATGAATGGATAAAGATGTGGTACTTACACGCAATGGAATATTATTCAGCCATAGAAAGAAAAGAAATCCTGACATTTGCAACAACATGGAAGGATCTATAGAGTATTATTATATTCAGTGAAATAAGCCAGGTGGAGGAAGACAAATACCATATGATTTCACTTATATGTGGAATCTAAAAACAAAGCAAAACAAAATGAACAAAACAGCAGTAGACTCACTGACAGACACTGAGAAGTGACTGGTGGTTACCATGGGGGAGGGTCTGGGGTGCGTGCGTAAGGAGGGTAAGAGGGTTAAAGGGGCATAAAAATTCTCAACCATAATACAAGTTGGTCAGGGAGATAATAATACAGTCAATGATTCTGTAACATCTTCCTGTGTTGACAGATAGTAACTGCACTAGTGGGGGTGAGGATTTAATAATATGAGTAACTGTTGAAGTACTGTGTTGTATATTTGAAACCAACATAAGATTGTATATCAAAGATACTTCAATAAAGAAATAAATTAAAATAAAGAACAGGCAAGGATCATCAGACCAAGATAAACAATGAATATCTCGCAGAAGAAGGAACCAAAGGCAAAGAAAACAAGAGAGAATAGATAAGAACATTACACAAACAATCCAGGAAGCCCAATTTCAGAAAGTTTCTGACAGAAAAAGCAAGGAAATGGAGGGGAGGGCATTGTCTAAGAAAATAACATAAGACAATTCATTAAATATGAAAAAGATTCATTAAATATGAATCTTCAGATTAAGGGGGCCATCAAGTATACCACTACGGAATTATAAAATATATGGGATATATAACAGAGAAGCTTCCAAAAAAGGGAGAAAATTAATTTCCTACTGGAAACAAAAATGAAACAATTTCTAATTCCCACAAATTAGAACAATGAATGCCAACAGCACTGACTTCAAAGTTCTGAGGGAAAATAATCTGCAATAGAATTCTATACCCAACCTAACCACCACTCAAACATGAGGAAAGGACACCAGAATCCAAGTTTATTTACCATGTACACTTTCTCTCAAGGAGTTACATGAAACAAACTCCAACAAAATTTTTAAAAAGAATTCTTTTTAAATTAAAAAAAAGGGAAGACTGAAATCTAAGATCAGTGGAGTAGATCCAACTCAAAAATGCAGCAAGGAAAATCTCAAGAATACAGTTGTGCAGATGGCCTAAAACAGTTAGTACGAATTGGAACAGGATCTTGACAGACTAATGTGTATGATTAAGAGCTTGGGAAAAAGTGAGACAATAATAAAAACAGACAGACAAGAAAAACAGAAAATGAAGAACTTCAGGAGAAAAAATGGTCTAAATATGAAATAAAGATATGACTGGAAGCAACTGATAGTTTTAAAACAAGAATTAACTTTTTCTTCACTTTCTCCTTTGAACAGCCCAGGGTCCGTGACATTGAACCTACAAGGAAAGAAATATTAACCCAAAAAACAATGCCTGGCCTGACGATGAACAATATTTACTTAGCTATAATAATGAAAATACTACTTACTGGCTACTCAGTTTTAGAGATAACCTATGAACTATGAAAGGCTTGGCTGTGTAGAACACAGAACAAATATGTGGAGGTTAAAACTTTGACAAGTTGAACTGAAAACTGTACCTGACAGCAAGGTAGAGGTGCCAATATCTTCCCACAAAGTGGGTCAAGAAATACACCTAACAATTAACACACAAAAAAATAAAAGTTCAAGAGTGCTTCTGAGAGAAGTTGAACTATTGCACTATTGCCCCCAAGAGGATGTTAAGTCCTAACCCTTAGTATATGTGAATATGATCTTATTTGGAAACAGGGTTTTTGCAAATAACTAAGTTAAGATGAGGTAGGTCATTAGGGTGGGCCCTAACCTAGTATGACTGGTAACATAAAAAAGGGGAAATTTGGACACAGAGACAGACATAAAGGGAAGGCAGAGCCGTTCAGATGATGTGAAGACACAGGGAGAATGCCACCTACAGAGCAAGGAATGCCTGAGGCTATTAAGGGCTAGAAGAGGAGCAAGGCACAAAACCCCTCCCCCCAACACCCTCAGAAGGAAGCAAGCCTGCCAACACCTTGATTATGGACTTCTAGCCTTCAGAACTGTGAGGCAATAAATTTCTGTTGTTGAAACCACTCAGTTCATGGTAATTTGTTATAGCAGCCCCAGGAGACTAATAGAGGACAGAAAAACAAAAAATAATGGGGGTGGAGTGTGAGAAAAATCCTCATCATTCATATTGGAGAAGCAGAAAATTGCGGTAAATTAATTTTTGGGGTAAATTGATTTTTTTTAAAAGATAAAAGAAAGAAAGACATGTAAATACGTAATCTAGAATTATGAAGATCATCAAAAAACAGCCTCAAAAACAACTAACGACTGTCTCAGCAGAGCGGAATGGGAGTTGGAGAACATGTTTACTTCAGGCTCCCTTGCAGTACTTTCTTTATAACCTTGTATGTTCACATTACAGTAAGAATTAGAAATGTTTAACCAAGTTACAGAACATACCTAGTAATCTCACCTTTGAAAAAGACATATGACAACCCAATTTTTTAAATGGGCAAAGAGCCTGAATAGACATTTCTCCAAAGAAAATATACGAATGGCCAATGAGCACATGAAAAGATCTCAACATCACTAATCATTAGAGAAATGCAAATCAAAACCACAACAAGATACCATTTTACACACATTAGGGTGCCTATTATTAAAACAAAGAAACAAACAAAAAACAGAAAGCAAAGCTGGTGAGGATACAGAAAAAAAAAGAACCCTTGTGCACTGCTGTTGGGAATATAAAACCGTGCAGCCACTGTGGAAAACAGGATGGCGGTTCCTCAAAATATTGAACATAAAATTACCATCTGATCCAGCACTCCACTTCTAAGTATATATCCCAAAGAACTGAAAGCAGAGACTTGAACAGATATTTGTTTATCAATATTCATAACAGCAGCATTATTCACAACAGCCAAAAGTGGAGACAACTCAAATATCCATTGAAGAATGAATAGGAAAATAAAATGTGGTATATACATACAACAGAATATTATTCAACCTAAAAGGAAGTAAATTCTGATATATGCTATAACATGGATGAACCCTGAGACACTATGCTAACTGAAATAAGCCAGACACCAGACACAAAAGGATACTGTATGATCCGACTTACATGAGGTACCTTACAGCAGTCAAATCCAAAGACAGAAAGTAGAATGGTGGTTGTCTGTGGGGAGGGGAGAATGGGGGCTTTGTGTGTAAGGAGTTAAGAGTTTCAGTTGGGGAAAGATGAAAAAATTCTGGAGATGGATGGTGGTACTGGCTGCACAACAATGTAAATAAACAATGCCAATGAATCACACACTTAAAAATGGTAAAAACTGTAAATTTTATATAATGTATATTTTACAAGAAAGAAAGAAAAAAACATATGTACATGAGTACATTAACATATAAAACCTTTCCAGCACTGCAGAGGCTCTTTCATAGATCCGTCTGGTCACAACTTCCCACCTTCTGCTAGAGGAGCCACTAGCTTACCTTCTCGTAACTGAACTACATCTGCTGTTTTTTGTGTCTGGCTTCTTTCACTCAACCTTCTTTCTATCTGTGAGATTCATCCACACTGTTGTGTGCGTTTGGTAGTTTGTTCCTTTCTATTGCTGAGTAGAATTCCATTGTATGAATGTATCACAATTTATCTGTTTGCCTGTTTTGGATATTTGATTATTTCCATTTTTTGACTATTATGAAGAAAGCTACACACATGGTGTGGGGGATCACAGGGAGAACAGTGTAACACAGAGAAGGCACAGAGTGGACCTGTGGCATCTTGCTGCACTGATGGACAGTGACTGCATTGGGGTATGGGTGGGGACTTGATAATATGGGTAAATGTAGTAACCACATTGTTTTTCATGTGAAACCTTCATAAGAGTGTATATCAATAATACCTTAACAAAAATTAGCATTATTTTTTATAAAAAGAAGCTACAGTGAATGCTTATATGCACATCTTTTATAAACATGTTTTCATTTCTCAAGGGTAAATACCTAGGAGTGGAATTCCTGGGTCATTGAGTATATATGTACGTTTAGCTTTGTAGAAAATACCCAACAGTTTTCCAAAGCTGTAGTAGTGGTTTACACTCCCAGTAAAAACTTGGAGCAATGGAAGGCTGAATAATAAAAACCTGCTTTTCCTTTAAATACAAGTTACTTAGTGCTATATATAAATATAAGACAAGTATTGCATTCTTTGACTCTCTAGTGCATCAGCTTTTCACCAAGGATCACTTGTGCTCTGATTACAAAAATTTCAATTCAACAAGGGCAGAATGACAGGACATAGACTTTGGGGTTTTTTTTGTAAAGCTCTTTAGGTGATTCTGAGTCATGATGACCAGGTTGAAAGCCATCATTTTAAATGATGATAATTATAATGTTTTTAATCACAAAAAAAGTTTAAGAAATCATAAAAAAAAGTTTTAATCACAAGAATTACTCTTACAGTTTAGAAATAAAATGGAGTGGAAGAGAACCTGATTTTAGCTTTATTTTGTGAGGTCACTAACTTGGGTAACAAAGCCTCCTCACAGCTCTGGTTTTATTTCTCTTACCTTAATTATCTGAACTGCATCATACATCACCATTCATTGGAATTCCATAAATACCTTTTTTTTAGTTGTGCCACCTGTAATCACCAAAGGAAAAAAAACTTAAGAAAGATAAAAACAGTTCTATTTAAACCCATAGATTGTTCCTGGGGAGAGGAATATACTCTAACAAGATGTTTGACAGAGCAGTGTTGAACTAGGAGCCATAGGACAAAGAACCATCCTAAATATTAAACAGTCAGTTGAGATCACTGAAGAGCATGTGAGAACTGAATTCAGTGGGAAATTAGGTCTTTCTTTCCAGTGGAGGCAGAGAGGAACATTCCTCCCTTATCCCAAAACTTGGACTACTCCACTGCACAACTGTTTACCCCCTAGGGGACATTTGGCAATGCCTAAAGATAATTCTGATTGTCTTATAAATCACAGGACAGTCCTCCCATTACAAAGAATTATCCCCAAATGCCAAGGTTAAAAATTCCTGTACTGGTCAAAGACCCAAGTTCAGGTCTAAGCCCTGTAACTCATTAGCTAAGTGACCCAGGCCAAATCTATTAACCTCTTTCGGCATCAGTTTCTTCTCTTAGAAAAACAGTAGAGTCTGAGTTAAATATTCTCTCCCATTCTAATTCTTAAGGTACTAAAATAATCAAATTTATACTGAAATAACAGCTGTATTTAAGTATATGTGTTTTACCTCATTTAACCTCAGAATAGCCCTATAAATCAGATGCTATCGTTAATCTCACTATTCAGGTAAATAAGCTGATACAGAGACTTGCCTAGGGTCAGAAAGTGGTAAACAACAGTTAGGATCTGAACCCAGCCAATCTGATTCTGGAGCCCTTGTTCTTGTCATTATCTTCCTCACCCCTTTGGACCTTTGGACAGATGATTGAGTTAACCACATCCCTCAATTCATAGACCACTAAACACCAATTGAGGGTGTAGGTCAGAAACAGGGAAGAGACAACATTTTTCAGCTATAGATTGACCAAGATGAATAAAACAAGGTTTGAAGCTATTCAGGATCTAATGTCACAGGTTGCTCACTGACACTGTGAAAGACAACCCCTTTCGACACAAAGAGCACTCTTCAATCTATTGCTCTTCTGGAAATCTCTTTAAGAAAATAATTCTAAAAACAGTAAAGAACTTCATACATAAGACAGTCATTACTCTATTTTTATTAATATGGAAAATTTAGAAACAGGAATTCTAGGGAATTTTGGGAATGGATACATAAACTAAGCAAGCACTTGATAGAATGTTACATATCCATTTTGAAAGTTAATGAACATGACAAAATAACCCACTTATGTTAAAGAGAAAAGGCAGGATACAGAATTTAATGTCATGGCAGACACAAAGATAAATGTTCATATCCTCCTTCAAGAAAGGACTTGCTGCCCACCTGCAAGGTGTGTGGTTAGCTGAGAGCTTCCTGCTGTGAACTCCTTTAAAATCCATGTCAGCTTTCAAGCAGAGAGCACTCTTTCCTTGGGACTGCTCCCAGTCAATGACTGGACAATGTGGTGGTCCAAGGGCCTGGCATGCCTGCCCAGTGAGGTTCTCCTCTATTGGGCAATCTGGCCTGCCAGAGACTTTGTCAGGTGTGCACTGCAATCTGATATGGCTTCCCAGACCAAAACTTCCTTCTTCACAGGCATTACTCCAACAATAAATCCTTTACCCTCCTACTCCATCTCAGTTGGCTTCCTGGAAACCCAACTGCCACATATATTTAGTGTACTTACACTGAAGAAACAAAAGCCACTGGGGGGGACAGACAGCTCCCAATAAATAAACCAAAATGTTAACAATGGTGGGACCTCTGTGCTTCCAAGCATTCCTTAACTATCATCTATTATTTGTAAATAATAAAAAGAAATCAAAGGAGGAGAAAATGGAACTCTTCTACACTGTTGGTGGGAATGTAAATTGGTGCAGCCATTGTGGAAAGAAATATGGAGGCTCCTCAAACAACTAAAAATAGAAATACCATTTGACTCAGGAATTCCACTGCTAGGAATTTACCCAAAGAAAACAAGACCCGTGATTTGAAAAGACAGATGCACCCCAATGTTTATCGTTGCACTATTTACAAGAGCCAAGATATGGAAGCAACCTAAGTGTCCAACAAAGGATAAAGAGGATGTAATACACATACACAATGAAATATTACTCAGCCATAAAAAGAAAAGAAATCCTGCTATTTGGAACAACATGGATGGATCCTGAGACTATCATGCTCAGTGAAATAAGTCGGGTGGAGAAAGACAAATACCAAATAATTTCACTCATTTGCGGAGCATAAAAACAAAGCAAAACAGAAGGAACAATATAGCAGTAGACTCACAGACACCAAAACGGGACTAGTGGTTACCAAAGGAGAGGAGTTGGGGAGAGTAGGGGAGAGGGAGGAGATTAGGGGGCACAATAATTTGCAATCACAATATAGGTAGGTCATGGGTATGTTAGTACAGCATGGAGAATACAATTAATGACTCCATAATATTAAGATGTGCACTGCAATGGAGGGGGTGAGGACTTGATAATACGGGTGAACGCTGAATCACTGTTGTGTATTTGAAACCATCATAAGATTGCATATCAACGATACTTGAATTTTTTTAAAAATTAAAGGAAGACTTTGTTAAATTTTACCCCTTAAGAAATATTCTAATGCCAGGATAAATTATTATTTTGTACACAATGTGCTCAAATTCCCCAAGGGGTAAATTATAGCCAAACAGACGGAATTCTTCAAATAATGCACATGCCCATGCACTAAGGAACTAAAAGATTAGAATTTCATAAGCTCAGCTTCCTCATTTGTTTAGTTAAAAGATGTACTAGTTTAGGATTCAAGATGGTGGCATGAGAGGTGAGATGGAGAACTCCTCCCAAAACCACAAATAGTACGAAAATATAGTTAATTAATACAACTAACCCTAAAACAGCAACAAGGAAGAAGACTGAACCAGACTGCATACAGACCTCAGGAACAGAGCAGACCTCACGAAACAGAGTAACATATGAAAGCCTTAATCCGCCAGGACCCAAGCCCTTCCCCCACCCCAGCTCACCGGCGGGAGGAAGAGAAACAGAGAGGGGAGGGGGTGGAAGCCTGGGACTGCTGAACACCTAGCCCTGGAGATCTGAATTGCGAGCAGAAATGTACACTGTGTGGTGCTCTGGAGGTTGGGGAGTTGGAACAGGCAGACTGCTTGAGATTGAGATTCCAGCCATAGGTCGAGGACAGGATCCACACACGGCCACTCTGTGACAGAGGAAAGACAGGCGGTCTGCGAGGATTCCTACCAGCGAGAGGGCTGCTGAAGGGGCGGGGTTTGAACGGAGCTTGCTGCGCAGGAGAAGGGAGAGCTGGACAAGGCTGTTTGAGCGTGCTCTGCACAGAAGGTTGGGAACTTGGAGGAGCTTTAGGCGCTCCTTTCACCTGGCTGGCTGCTCAGCTCCGAGGCCCCCCACTGAGACACGCAGCCTGCTGCGCCTGCCTCCTAGCCTGCCCACACCTGTTCGAAATCCGTCAGTGACTGCGCTGGCGTCAGGCCAACATGAGGGATGCCCCCGCCTACAACAGCTAGAGACGCAAAGCACAGAGGCATACACCTGTGTGCTTGGCACACTGGCTCTGACACTGAAGACAGGCACCACAGACGGGAATCAGGAGACAGATCTTTCCTCCCAACAGGCACCAGTGCCGCTCCCCTACAACCCCCAACCTCATTCTAGGGGCTGAGCAGCTCCAGAGACTGAAGCTTCTGGAACTAGGGGGGAACAACACAGAAATATGAAATGTCAAAAGAACCTGATTCAGACCAAAATCTCACATACCCCAGAAAAAGGGCCAAATGAAACTGAACTCACCAGTCTTCCTGAGAGTTCAAAATAAAAATCATATACATGCTTATACAGGTACAGAAAAATATTCAAGAAATCAAGAACAAATTTAAGTCAGAGACTCAATCATAAAGAAATTCCATATCTGAAATGAAACATACAATGGAGGATTTAAAAGCAGATTAGATGTAGTAGAAGAGATAGTAAATGGAACAGAAACTAAAGAGGCACACAGAGAAAAAAGAATCTCTAAGAGTGAAAGAATATTGAGAGAACGGTGTGACCAATCCAAACAGAACAATATTCGCCTTATAAGCATACCAGCAGAAGAAGAAAGAGAGAAAGGGATAGAAAGTGTCTTTGAGGAGGTAACTGCTGAAAACTTCCCCAATCTGGGGAAGGAGATAGTCTCGCAAGCCATGGAGGTGCACAGATCTCCCAACACAAGAGACCCAAGGAAGACAACATCAAGACATATAATAATTAAAATGGCAAAGATCAAGGATAAAGACAGACTTTTAAAAGCAGCCAGAGAGAGATAAAAGATCACATACAAAGGAAAACCCATTAGGCTATCATCAGACTTCTCAACGAAACCTTACAGGCCAGAAGGGAGTGTCATGATATATTTAATGCAATCAAGCAGAAGGGCCTTGAACCAAGAATACTCTAATCGGTTAGGTTATCATTTAATTTGAAGGCGGGATTAAACAATTTTCAGATGAGCAAAAGCTGAGGGCATGTACCTCCCACAAACCACTTCTACAGTGCATTTTGGAGGGACTCTATAGATGAAAGTATTCCTAAGGCCAAATAGATGTCACCCAAGGGATAGACAAAGAGAACAGAATATGATTCATAATATACAAAGAAAGGAGGAGGAAGACAAAGGAGGAAAAAAGAAAAAGAACCTTTAGGTTGTGTTTATAAAAGCATACAAAGTGAGTTAAATTAGACTGTTAGATAGTAAGGGAATTACCCTTGAACTTTGGTAACCACGGATCTAAAGCCTGTAATGGCAGTAAGTACATACCTATTGATAATCACCCTAAATGTAAATGGACTGAACGCACCAATAAAAAGACAGAGTCACTGAATGGACGAAAAAAAAAAAGACCCATCTATATGCTGCCTAAAAGAGACTCGCTTCAAACCCAAAGACATACACAGGCTGAAAGTAAAGGGATGGAAAAAAGATATTTCATGCAACTGATAGGGAGAAAAAAGCATGAGTTGCAGTACTTGTATCAGACAAAATAGACTTCAAAACAAAGAAAGCAACAAGAGACAAAGAAGGACATTACATAATGATAAAAGGGTCAGTACAACAAGAGAATATAACTATTATAAATATCTATGCACCCAACACAGGAGTACCTACATATGTGAAACAAATACAAATAGAATTAAAGGGGGAAATAGAATGCAATGCATTCATTTTAGGAAACTTCAACAGACCACTCACTCCAAAGGACAGTTAAACCAGACAGAAAACACATAAAGAGACAGAGGCACTGAACAACATATTAGAACAGATGGACCTAATGGACATTTACAGAACACTCCATCCAAAAGCAACAAGATACACACTCTTCTCAAGTGCACATGGAACATTTTCCAGAATAGATCATATACTAGGCCACAAAAAGAACCTCAGTAAATTCAAAAAGTTTGAAATTGTACCAACCAGCTTCTCGGATCACAAAAGTATGAAACTAGAAATAAATTACACAAAGAAGATGAAAAAGCCCACAAACACATGGAGGCTTAAAAACATGCTCCTAAATAATCAATGGATCAATGACCAAATAAAAACAGAGATGAAACAATATACGGAGACAAATGAAAACACTAATTCAACACCACAAAAATCTGTGGGATGCAGCGAAGGCAGTGCTAAGAGGGAAATGTATTGCAATACAGGCCTACCTCAGGAAAGAACAATCCCAAATGAACAGTCTAAACTCATAATTAATGAAACTAGAAAAGAAAGAACAAGTGAGGCTCAAAGTCAGTAGAAGGAGGGACATAATAAAGATTAAAGCAGAAATAAATAAAATTGAGAAGAATAAAACAATAGAAAGAATTGATAAAAGCAGGAGCTGGTTCTTTGAGAAAATAAAATAGATAAACCCATAGCCAGACTTATGAAGAAAAAAAAGAGAGTCTACACATAAACAGAATCAGAGATGAGAAAGGAAAAATCACTACAGACACCACAGAAATACAAAGAATTATGACAGAACACCATGAAAAACTGTATGGTAACACACTGGATAATGCAGAAGACATGGACAACATTCTAGAAAAATACAACCCTTGAAGGCTGACCTAGGAAGAAACAGAAAATCTGAACAGACCAATTACCAGCAAAGAAATTGAACTGGTAATCAAAAAACTACCTAAGAACAAAACTCCTGGCCCAGATGTTTTCACTGCTGAATTTTATCAAACATTTAGTGAAGACCGAATACCCATCCTCCTTAAAGTTTTCCAAAAAGCAGAAGAGGAGGTAATACTCCCAAACTCATTTTACGAGGCCAACATCACTCTAATACCAAAACCAGGCAAAGACACCACAAAAAAAGAAAATTACAGACCAATATTCCTGATGAACATAGCTGCAAAAATACTCAACAAAATATTAGCAAACCAAATTCAAAAATATATCAAAAAGATCAACCATCATGATCAAGTGGGATTCATCCCAGGGATGCAAGGATGGTACAACGTTCGAAAATCCATCAACATCATCCACCACATCAACAAAAATAAGGAAAAAAAAACACACGATTATCTCCATAGATGCTGAAAAAGCATTCGACAAAATTCAACATTCATGATAAAAACACTCAACAAAATGGGTAGAGAGGGCAAGCACCTCAACATAATAAAGGCCATATATGACAAACCCACAGCTAACATTATACTTAACAGTGAGAAGCTGAAAGCTTTTCCTTTAAGATTGTGAAGAAGACAAGGATGCCCACTCTCCCTGCTTTTATTCACATATTCTGGAGGTCCTAGCCATGGCAATTAGACAACACAAAGAAATAAAAGGCATCCAAATTGGAAAGGAAGAAGTCAAACTGTCCCTGCTTGCAGATGAAATGATACTGTACATAAAAAACCCTTAAAATCCACTCCAAAGCTACTAAATCTAATATCTGAATTCAGCAAAGTTGCAGGATACAAAATTCATACACAGAAATCTGTTGCATTCCTATACACTAATGATAAACTAGCAGAAAGAGAAATCAGGAAAACAATTCCATTCACAATTGCATCAAAAAGAATAAAAAACATAGGAATAAACCTAACCAAGGAAGTGAAAGACATACACACTGAAAACTACAAGACACTCTTAAGAGAAATTAAAGAGGAAACTAATAAATGGAAATTCATCCCATGCTCTTGGCTAGGAAGAATTAATATTGTCAAAATGGCCATCCTGCCCAAAGCAATATACAGATTCGATGCAATCCCTATGAAAATACCAAAAGCAATTTTCAATGAACTAGAGCAAATAGTTCTAAAATTCATATGGAATGACAAAAGACACTGAATAGCCAAAGCAATCCTGAGAAGGAAGAATAAAGCAGGGGGAATTATGCTCCCTGACTTCAAGCTCTACTACAAAGCCACAGTAATCAAGACAATTTGGTACTGGCACAAGAACAGAGCCACAGACCAATGGAACAGACTAGAGAGCCCAGATATAAACCCAAGCACATATGGTCAATTAATATACGATAAAGGAGCCATGGAAATACAATGGGGAAATGACATCCTCTTCAACAGCTGGTGTTGGAAAACTGGACAGTTACAAGTAAGAGAATGAAACTGGATTGTTGTCTAACCCCATGCACAAAAGTAAATTCAAAATGGATCAAAGACCTGAATGTAAGTCATGAAACCATAATACTCTTAGAAAAAAACATAGGCAAAAATCTCTTGGACATAAACATGAGCGACTTCCTCATAAACACATCTCCCCAGGCAAGGGAAACAAAAGTAAAAATTAACAAGTGGGATTATATCAAGCTAAAAAGCTTCTGTACAGCCAAGGACACCATCAGTAGAACAAAAAGACATCCTACAGTATGGGAGAATATATTCATAAATGACATATCCGATAAGGGGTTGACATCCAAATTATATAAAGAGCTCATGCACCTCAACAAACAAAAAGCAAATAAGCCAATTAAAAAATGGGCAGAGGAGCTGAACAGACACTTCTCCAGAGAAGAAATTCAGATGGCCAACAGGCACATGAAAAGATGCTCCATATCGCTAGTCATCAGAGAAATGCAAATTAAAACCACAATGAGATATCACCTCACACCAGTTAGGATGGCCAACATCCAAAAGACAAACAACAACAAATGTTGATGAGGTTGTGGAGAAAGGGGAACCCTCCTACACTGCTGGTGGGAATGTAAACTAGTTCAACCATTGTGGAAAGCAGTATGGAGGTTCCTCAAAAAACTACAAATAGAAACACCATTTGACCCAGGAATTCCACTCCTAGGAATTTACCCTAAGAACGCAGGAGCCCAGTTTTAAAAAGATATGCACCCCTATGTTTATCGCAGCACTATTTACAATAGCCAAGAAATGGAAGCAACCTAAGTGTCCATCAGTAGATGAATGGATAAAGAAGATGTGGTACATATACACAATGGAATATTATTCAGCCATAAAAAGAAAACAAATCCTACCATTTGCAACAACATGGAGATGGAGCTGGAGGGTATTATGCTCAGTGACATAAGCCAGGCAGAGAAAGACAAGTATCTTATGATTTCACTTATCTGTGGAGTATAAGGACAAAGAAAAAACTGAGGGAACAAAACAGTAGCAGACTCACAGAACCCAAGAATGGACTAACAGTTACCAAAGGGAAAGGGACTAGGGAGGATGGGTGGGAAGGGAGGGATAAGGGGGGAAAAGGGGCATTACAATTAGCACACATAATGTAGCGGCGGTGGGGGGTAGACACAGGAAAGGCAGTATACACAGAGAACACAAGTAATGACTGTATCGCATCTTACTATTCTGATCGACAGTGACTGTAATGGTGTAATGTGGTGGGGACTTGATAATAGGGGGAGTCTAGTGACCATAATGTTGTTCAAGTAATTGTACATTAACGATACCAAAATAAAAAAATAAAAAGATGTACTATTTTAAACTAAAGACTTTTAGAAGAGACTGGAGCCTATTCAGTTCACCCTCCTTTCCTCACAGATGGGTTCAATGGCCTAGGTAGGATGACAGTGAATGGGGTGAGCAGAGAACAGCTGATGGCTTTGTGCCCCAATACCTAGGTCTATTTCCCTTTCCAGCTATGCTAGTAATATGTCTACATGTAGAAAGTACATTAAACATACAATTCCAAAAAGGCAAAAATATTAAGATTATTCCAAGAACTATTCATATGTACATTTGAATATTTCCTTTTCCTATGAAAACTGAATGGTGACATCTGATAGTGTCATTCCAAGCAGTTTCCTTACCGAGTGCTGACTTTCCCAGCACATAAATGAGCTCAAACTTTATCAACTTAAAATACTTCTCTTGAACAAACCATATATCCAGTGCCTCCCCATCCCAGCTATCACTTTCCCCTTTTCATTCATTCCCTATCAATCTTCTCAATAATTCACACAGTGTCTGTCCTCCCCTACCTCTTTGATATACACCCTCAGTTGGTCTCCACAGAAATTGCTCCTGATAATCAACAATGATCTCCAAAGAAGAGTTCTCAATCCTTATTTATTCCACCAAACTGCAGATCTGACCACTCCCACAGGTCCCATCATCACTCAATCAGCATTTCTTCACAGTAGATCCAGAACTGCCCTTAAAATGTTTGTGCTTCTCAAGGCACCAACATTCTTACTGTACACTAGGAGTTCCAAAAGCTGGCTTTTAAAAAATCCTAGTGCCCAAACCACCCTGCTCCCACCCCAGCTCAAGTACATCATAATCTTGGGGTGGGGATGGGAGTTGGGGGGGCGGTGACGCAGTGTTTGGGTTTTGTTTAACACCTCAGGTAATTCCAATGTGCAGCCAGGGCTAAGAACGACTCCTCCATCCAGTCTTCTAGATCTCATCCTTTCTTTCCCCTTCTATCTCCAGTTCTCCTCAGAACCCCCACGTCTATGTATGCCCTTGCCTTCTAGAACTGCGTGTCTCGCAAGTTCCTCTGATTCAGATAATCAACACTCAGATAAATGTTATTTTACTCTGTATCTGTTTCTCCTTAATTGCTTATCCCAGTGGATAAAAATCACCATCTATCTGAGATGTCAGCAAACTTTTCCTATAAAGAGCCACATAGTAAATATTTGGCTCTGCAAGTAATACAGGCCTTGTCACAGTTATTCTGCTCTGCTGTTGTAGCACAAAAGCAGCCACAGACAAAAAATTTGAGCATAGGTGTCATCCAATAAAACCTTATGAACACTGAAATTTGTATTTTAAATAATTTCCACATGTCATAAAATATTCTTCTTTTGTTTTTTTCCAACAATTTAAAGATATAAAAACAATTCCTAGTTTGTGGGCTGTGCAAAAATTGTCAGATCACAGTTTGCCAACTCTGGTCTACCTTTTTTCCCAAGTCAGAAATCCTAGTTGTCCTGACTCCTTCCTCTCTCTTAGCCACTAGAATATATCATTACCTCTAGGAAAACTACTTGTCACAAACTACTGCAACTGTTTACAGCCTCCCACAACTGACAGTAAGATCCTTGAGGGTAAGAACTGTGTCTTAATAATATCCATAGAACCTAGGAGAATCCCTTACACATTGTAAGCCTTGTAAAAGGGCTCTTTCCTTTAAGTCTTTCCCCTAGTTCAAAATAGAGAAAATTCCATCACCATGAAAGTTAATGGTATGCCCTACTAATCTGACTCTTTCTCTATTCTAAGACATCAGTTTCTTTTTGGTTTAGGTTATTCTTGAACTTTATAGTAAGGTTTAAAGGAAAAAGAGAAGCAGCAATTTTTTAAATGGATTAAATAAAGGTTCAGGCAACCATGGAGATAGTCCTTATTAAGTATAAGTAATAATGAGCATTACTACTTAATGCTTTAATAACTGCTTAGTTTCTGTTCCCTGGACAACTTTTTGTTTTTCAAAGCCTGCGAATGTTGCTGGAATCTTTCAAACAGTCAACCCAGTCAGATCTTAGAAGATGCTAAATGGTGGCTAATTACCAATCAGAGATAACTAGATACATCAATAGCAGCAGTTCAAAAAGATCAGAAAAATAATCATTTATTCAGTGCTTATAATGTGTCAGGCACTGTGTCAAATTATATAATGTACATTATTTAACATTACCTTCACAACAAGCACAGGAAATAAATGCTTCATTTTGCAGAAGACAAAACTGTGACACAGAGCAGTTAAATAACTGGAAAGTGGCAAGACTGAGACTCAAATCGAGGTATATTTGATTCCAAAATCTGTGTTCTCACCCCACGGTTGAATTGGGCCTATAACCAATGTCAATAGCTACAGGAGGAAAAGGGTCTCCCTCCAAAAGGAGCTGCATGGAAAGTTTCAAAGCCCTGTTTCAAACATATCATAATTGTCATATAATCACAAAATTTCTAAGTATGGTGCAATGTACACAGCTGGTGAGACTTCCTAATCAGTATAACTGAATTAATAAAATAATTGGAAGAGTCAGTTCCTTGATATAGAAGAATCTCCCACTCTAAAGATGGGAAACAAAACCTTGTGACAAATTGGAGAAACACTGCCATGGCTCCACTTCCTACCGTTAAAAGAGCCATTGCCAGGAAGTCCCATGCTTACTATAGCAACCACTGGTCTTGCTATTCACCAAGTTTCTTCCTTTTTGCTTCCTCAGGAAGCAGACAGGAAAATCAGGCTTCTGATCTTTTTAAAGAAGAGCTACCATTTAAAAATAGAAATTAATAAATGAATATGTAAAAAGCAATTTTATACTGTATATTAAACTCAATATTTTTTTAAATTTTTATGTATTAAATGCTCTAACCTATATGAACAAAATATGCACAGAAAAGACGAAGTAATTTTGTCAGAATGTTATTTTTGGGTGGTGGAATTTTGTGTAATTTGTAAGATATGCTCACAATATTTTTCTGAATTGATAAAATAATTCTTACCGGGAAAAAATTTTTTTGCTTGGCAAATAACTTCTTTTTTTAAAAAAGTTTTCATATTGAGGTACATACAATAAAATGCACAAATCATACTGTGCAGCTTGATGAATTAATGACTCTTGAAGGCCAAGATCCAGGGTAAAGAAGGTATCCACCAGACCAGCAGAGGCTCATCTTTGCAGGCAAACAGCTGGAAGACTACTGTCCTCTTTCTGATTACAGCATCCAGAGTCACCCCTGCACCTGGTCCTCCGCCTGAGGGGTAGCTGTTAATTCTTCAATCTTACATTCATAGTGCCCAGTGATGGCATTACTCTACACTCTACCATCGGCACCAATTTAAGTTTAGAAATTACCCGTTTCAGTAATAGCTGAATAGCTAGTTTTCTAAATAGTTGTTCAAAATGTTAATAAAGGTTTTGTTGGGGGAAAAAAATTCCTCAATCTTTAAAGTACAGTCTTATCATTTTTATCTTGCAATACAGCAATCTAGAAAATTGATTAAAGCTTTCCAGCTACTAAAATCTAGAAATGCTGGACAAATGCTGATGTACTTTGAAAAGCTTAGCTAAGTTCTCAAGAAAGTAAACTGCCAGTGGCATGAAACGAAGTCTGAACTTTCCAAAGCCAGGGCTGGACATATGTGCTGACCTGTGTATTGGCCCCAAGCACTCATTAAGACATTTCAGTAACCGAGAGAAGTGGAGGAAAGGAGACAGGAAGCAGGAGCAAAGTAGAAAAGGTTCTTGAGAAAGGTGAGGAGCTGGATCCAAGAGCTCTTACAAAGTTGTGGCCCTCAAAGGCCTATGCTGTCAATGAAAATAGACAGGAAAAATCCACCTGCATGAACAGAAGACCAGAAAGCTTGTCTGCCTCAGTTTGAACTGTGGGTAAGAGGAGGTAAAGACTCCCCTACAGACAAATGCTTCATATGAATTTGAGGTCTAAATTTACTCTATCTTATGATCTAGGAATGACTCTTTATGGGTAGTTAACAAAACTGGCCCATGCCAGTGATGCATGCCCCTAAACATCTCTAGTAGAAACAAAAGTAAAACCACAGTTGAAAGGCAAACCCACAACACAAAATGCACAGGATTCAGAAAGCAGAATAGTCTCATAAAGACATAAAATAAGTGTGTTTAATACTGATTAAAGGTAAAAGCACCAAAACCATAAAGAAGGCATAAGACATTTTCAAAAGAAAGCAGAACCACCAATTGGAACCTCCAGAATAAAAAAGTAAATGAAATCTAAAATGCTATAGATGGTTAACCACCAGAAGACACAGCTGAAAACAGAATAAACTGGAAAATATATCTGAATAACTTATCCAAAATGCATACAGAAAAATAAAGAAACATTCCCTGATCTAGAAAAATAGCTGCAGAACTAAAAGCTATAAAGCTAACTGTAAAATTTACATAGAAATTCAAAGAACTTAGAATTGACAAAATAATGGTAATAAAGAAAAAAGCTGGAAGAATATCTGAATTCAGGAAGTTGAGTCACTTTGCACTCTTTCTTCTTATATAACCTGAATCATCCAAATAAACTCCTTTCAGAAAACTAGATAAGAAAACTTTGTCAACCTGATGAAAGCCATCTATTAGAAACTTAAAGTTAACATTATATTTAATGGTGAAATACTGAATGCTTCACCCCTAAATCAGAAACAAGACAAAGATACCCACTCTTACCACTTCTTTTCAACATTACATTGAAGGGTCCTAGCCAGTGCAACAAAGCAAGAAGAATAAATAAAAAGGCATCTATATTCAAAAAGAGGTACTAAAGCTGTATTTACAGAGAACATGGTCCAATAGATAGAAACCCTTAAGAAGTCTACAAAAGTAAGTTTATAAAAGTAGCAGAATACAAGGTCAACATAAAATATATACATACGTATCAACCATATCTTTATGTAGCATGGCCATTCATGACCATGAATGTGAGTACTGATTTTGGGGTTACAAATAAATTTTAGCAAGTAGGTGAACCAGCAAATACCCAAATAATGTGAATAATGAGATATAATCTGTGAATAATGATGACCTTTCCTTCCTGAATAATAAAGTCTAAAAACCATTAGCTTCTGCTAAGCAAAACTGGCATTCACATGGTCTCATAAGGAAATAAAGACTGGGTACATTAGAGGAGCTTGATCAATTAACTAGATATATTAAGAATAATAGGAGCCAAGTATCTCTATTAGAGGAAGGAGTTACAAATAAGAGAAGGGAGAAAAATAAAATGAACTCTTAAGTGTTGGACTGAAATAGGAGGCTACCAGTGTGAATTCACAGCATTTTATATATACAAATATATGTACAGATATATACAAATATTTATATGTAGGGAAAAATATATTCATGGCTGCATGTAAAAGTGTTCATATATGTTTGTGGTCTGTGTGTATTCACTAGCTCTGTCCACTGAGAGACCTAGGAGCAGTGATGCCCCAAGAGAATAATCACAACTAGTGTCCAGACCTGGTTTCAAATACATTCTCCAATAAAAGGAACTAAGATTTCTTGGTGAAATCAGACTGATTTCAAGGCCGAGGCAGGAAAAGTACAAGAGACTGGAACATCCTGATGTATCAGAAAGTAAGGAAGGGAAGTGATCAAAGAATGGCAGGACATGTTACAGGAGACAGCTTGAAGCCAGGGGCTTCCAATGGCCACATCTGGCACAAATTCAGCATCAAAATAATATTTTATTAATAAATAATAGCTCATTGAATAAAATAGGAATCCATAAGCCATATTAATGTAAGTTAATAAATAAATGGGGAGAAAAGAAAGCTTTTCCTTAACATGTCAACTGATAAATGTGAAAAGAATGATGAAATTCGAAAAATAATCATTTGAGAACTACTGTAGTAATAATCTAGGCAAGAAAAACCAATGATGCTAAAACTAGTGGGTGAAAGTTTGACAAGGAATTAGATATTTACATAGTCTCAAAGTGCTTCCTCCTCATAAAATACTTACTGACTACAAAGGGAAAAAACAGATAAATTACAGTAGAGAAAGCTGGCAGACACCATCTCAATCAAGCGACTACAGTTAGTATCATGAGAAATGGTACACATGGAAATTGTGTACTTGCTGACAGAATACATAAGAATACAGCACCGTATGTGGTATTCCTGACAAAACATATGTTCTGAATGTAACCATGAAGAAACATCAGACCCTAACTGAAGAATATTCCTCAAAATAATTGGCTACATTCTTCAAAAGAATCAAGATGATCAAATCAAAGACAGGACAACTAAACGCAATGTGTGATTTTGAACTGGACCCTTCTGCTTAGAGGATAATGGGACAAAGGTGAAACCTGAATGGGATCCAAGGATAAGCTGGTACTACTGTTAAGGTCCTGATTTTAATGGGTGTATTGTGGTTATACAGAAGGTCCCTGTTTGTAGGATATATATACATTAAAGAATTCAGGGCTGATGGGCATCAAGTGAGAAACTTACTCTCAAAAGTTTCAGATAGGCTTTTTGTATTATTACTGAAACTTACCTGTAAATCTAAAATTATTTCAAAATAAAGGAGAAAATGCAAATACAACAAAAAAGTACACACCAATGTCTCAGTATTATAAAAACCTAATTCATCCTTAGTAAAATTTCTGGATAAAGAAGTACCCCACTATCCCTACTTACTTTTCTAGCCTTTCTAACGTGTCTCATTTTCACAGCACTTACCATTAGAAATTTCTGTGATGTTGGACATGCTCTACATGCATGCTGTCCAATACATTAGCATATGTGGTTAATAACTATTATATTGAACAGTGCAGGTATAGAGAATAGCTATCAAAGCCATAAAAGATTAAAAGATCATACAAAATTAGTTTTAATGCTTATTAGATTCTTTACTTTTTCTATACTTGCTGATAGACTAATGGCTCTATATATTTTTCAAAACTCCTGTCTTCTGATTTCTTAGTTGAGAGCAGTTTTTGTTTTTCTTTAAATTGACTTCTCTTTTGGTATACCATTTCTATCAACTCATACCCATGTCTTCTCTACTTTTTGAAGTACATACCTTCCTAAAACCTAGCAACATGTACACATATACCCAATATTCCCACCTCTGGCTCTTAGAAAGTTAGATCACTTTCTCCCAAAGTTCTTATAATTTAGACTTTACTCTTACTACATCTCAAACTCATCTTCCCCCAGTCATAGATGTTATACTATACATATTGGTGCTATAGTTTACTTCCTGCCATGCTCAGAATAAAGTTCCTCCCAATTAGATCGGCTTATTTCAGGACACCCATATGATTCCTTTTCCACATAAAATATACTTAATTATTGCATAGTCAATTATTCCAGTATTTTAAAACAAGATCTAAAAGCCAAAGTGTAGTTTAATGACATCATTTACAAAGACTACTGGAAAAGAATAAGAGCATCCTTTAAGCACATCAAATTCTACAATTCCTGATTTGAAAAGAGATGCAAAGTAGAATTCTTATCTGTTGTGATTCACCTTGGTAACATAATGCTTGAGCGAATGCAATAGCTGTCAGTCACCTACCAGGTTTTATTATTGTTCACAACTTAATTCAGAACTAGAAAAAAAAAACTGGCTATACACAACAGTCCCACAAAGTTAATACCTATGCCAAACATCTTTAGAAACACCGAACAAATCTAGGAAAATCTAGAGTCCTACCAAAAGCAGAACTATTTTTAAGCAAGAGCTGATTCATAAGATTCCCTCTACCCCCTTGCTTCTCTTAATAACTATTCAAAACAACAAATATAGAATTGAAAAACAAAATTTGTAACATCAAAATTATTTATAAGATGCTTAACAGAACCAAAAAAGTTCTATCTTCATTTGAAAAATCAAGACTCTGAACTTCCAAGTCAACATGGCATCAGTACAGGCAGTGCCTGTACTGTTATTCCAGTAAAACACCCAAGATATAAAGCCAGACCTGGAGTAGGGGAATCTGACAGGGTCTAAAGCCTACATGTTCTGTCTTCTAAACCAGAGCAGCAAAGGGAGGAGCAGCAGAGGCAGGAAAGGGAAATGATTCACCCTTTTCTAACTTTGTTCAGGGATACAGAAAATTTAGGGACCAGATAACCAAGCAGCAATTCAAAAGCTTTACAAGAAAAAAATTTTTTTTTTGCTTTTTAAATATTGGTAAATGTATAGTATCTGCTTGCTGTAAAAATTTCAAGCAATACTAAAGTGTGTTGCATAAAATGAAAATCTCCCGTTTTCATCAGGTATTAGATCAATAGTTGATAAGTGTAGGATTAGATCAATAGCTGATATAGGTTATGCTTGTATTTGATGAATTACTTTTTTCTGTCCTTTGTACAGTTTTCTAATAGGGTATCTGTTTATTTAATGGTACTCTTTCATACTAAGATGATACTAACCTTTTCCTGTCATATGGTTACAAATATTTTTCCCCAATTGGTAGCTTATCTTTTAGCTTTGTTTATATTATCTTTATATGTAATCAAGTTTTATGCAGTCTTTTCCTTCCTGATTTTGGCCTTGGTATAATGCTTTACACTAAACAGAGGTGAGCAAACTATTTTTTCAGTAAGGCCTGAGAGTTAAGAAAGATTTTTACCTTTTTTAAGGGTTGAAAAAATCAAAATAGTATTTCATGATGTGAAAACTATATGGTGGTGCTCAGAGCTTCACATGGCTGCTCAGTGCATCATAAATCACAGTGATGAAGTTACAACTCAACAGTACTCTGAGTGCCATGTGCACATGTTCAGATACTGGGATATTTTATTTACTTTGTATTAACAGTGCACAGCTATCATGTCAAAAAAAAAGTAGAAAAGTGGACTTTGTCATGTTTTGAAGGCACAGTGGAGAGTGTGAATTGTTTTGTTACCAAGTTAGATGGGAAAACATTTCATTTATTCTGCAATGACACTATAGTTATGTTAGAAGAATTCAATATATATACATCATTAGCAGACTATGTAGTCATCCCAATATTCCCAATTCACAGGAAACCAATGGTCAGAAAAATTACAAAATTTGAAGTGGAATATATCAGCATAGCAGAATTTCTTGAAGGGAAGTAGGAGGTAGGGAAGAAAAAAAAAATGAGGCCACAACCAACGTAAGCTTCCAAGAGGCTCATTTGCTAGCCAAACAAGGACAATAATTCACCAACAGCAAATTAATTAAATCACGCTTGACTGCAGGGGCTGAAAAACATATTCAGAAAATATAAACTTAAGACTACTAGCCTTTCAACAAAATCAACTGCTCCAAAAATTGAGGACAATGGGAGTAAGATCAGGTGAAGGTTATAAAGAGGTACAAACTTCCAATTATAAAATAAATTAGTCACAGAAATGAAAATACAGCAAGGGAATATAGTCAATAATATCTTTCTATGATGACACATGACAACGACACTTATTGTGGCAAACATTTAATAATGTATATAATTGTTGAATGTTGCATACCTGAAACGAATATAATGTGTATCAACTACACTTCAAAACAAAAACAAGGAATGTAAACAACAACAAAAACTTACTTAAAAAATAAGGCAAATGATTTCAAGTGGAAATTTTCAGGTGTTGCACACCTGAAACGAATATAATGTGTATCAACTATACTTCAGAACAAAAACAAGGAATATAAACAAAAAATTATTTAAAAACTAAGGCAACTGATTTCAAGTTGATTCCCCTATTTCTTGAGGAGTTGACAGATGTTACCTATATGGCTCAGTTGTTACTTACTCAAGGATTCAATGTCAAGTTTTTAATTTTTTTTGGAATCATTAATGTACAATTACATGAGGAACATTATGTTTACAAGGGTCCCCCCTTTACCAAGACACCCCACATACCCCATTAGTCACTGTACATCAGCATAGTAAGATGCTGTAAAATCACTTTTCTTCTCTGTGCTGAACAGATCTCCCCGTGCCCCACCCCACATTATAAATGCTAATCGTAATGCCTCCTTTCTTTTTCCCCAACCCCTTATCCCTCCCTTCCCACCCACCCTCCCCAGTCCCTTTTCCTTTGGTGACTGTTAGTCCATTCATGGGTTCTGTGAGTTTGCTGCTGTTTTGTTCCTTCAGTTTTTCCTTTGTTCTTATATTCCACATATGAGTGAAGTCATTTCGTACTTGTCTTTCTCTGCCTGGCATATTTCACTGAGTATAAGACCCTCTAGCTTCATCCATGTTGCTGCAAATGGTAGGATTTGTTTTCTTCTCATGGCTGAATAATATTCCATTGTGTATATGTACCACCTCTTCTTTATCCATTCATCTACTGATGGACACTTACATTGCTTCCATTTCTTGGCTGTTGTAAATAGTACTGCAATAAACATAGGGGTGCATCTGTCTTTCTCAAACTGGGCTGCTGCATTCTTAGGGTAAATTACTACAAATGGGATTCTGAGGTCAAATGATATTTCTATTCTGAGCTTTCTGAGGAACCTCCATACTGCTTTCCACAATGGCTGAACTGATATACATTCCCACCAGCAGTGTAGGAGGGTTCCACTTTCTCCACAACCTCGCCAACATTTGTTGATGTTTGTCTCTTGGATGGTGGCGATCCTTACTGGTGTGAGGTGATATCACATAGTGGTTTTAATTTGCATTTCTCTGGTGACTAGCGATGTGGAGCTTTTAATGTGTCTGTTTGTCATCTGAATTTCTTCTTTGGAGAACTGTCTGCTCAACTGCTCCTTCCATTTTTTAATTGGATTATTTGCTTTTTGATTGTTGAGGTATATGAGCTCTTTATATATTTTGGATGTCAACGCATTACCGGATCTGTCATTTATCAATATATTCTACTATACTGTAGGATGAATTTTTGTTCTATTGATGGTGTCCTTTGTTGTACAGAAGCTTTTCATCTTGATATAGTCCCACTTGTTCATTTTTGCTTTGGTTTCCCTTGCTCAGGCAGATATATTCATGAAGAAGTCACTCATGTTTATGTCCAAGAGATTTTTGCCTATGTTTTATTCTAAGAGCTTTATGTTTTCTTGGCTTACATTCAGGTCTTTGATCCATTATGAATTTACTTTTGTGTATGGGGTTAGACAATGATCCAGTTTCATTCTCTTACATGTAGCTGTCAGGTTTTGCAAACACCAGCTGTTGAAGAGACTGTAATTTCCCATTGTATGTCCATGGCTCCTTTATCGTATATAAATTGACCATACATGTTTGGGTTAGTGACTGGAGACTCTATTCTGTTTCACTGGTCTGTGGCTCTGTTCTTGTGCCAGTACCAAATTGTCTTGATTACTGTGCCTTTGGAGTAGAGCTTGAAGTTGGGGAGCAAGATCCAGCCCACTTTATTCTTCCTTCTCAGGATTGCTTTGACTATTCGGGGGTCTTTGGTGGTTCCTTATGAATTTTAGAACTATTTGTTGCAGTTAATTGAAGAATGTTGTTGGTAATTTGATAGGGATTGCATTGAATATGTAGATTGCTTTGGGCAGGATGGCCATTTTGACAATATTAATTCTTCCTAGCCAAGAGCATGGGATTAGTTTCCATTTGTTAGTGTTCTCTTTAATTTCTCTTAAGAGTATCTTGTAGTTTTCGGGGTATAGGTCATTCACTTTCTTGGTTAGATTTATTTCTAGGTACGTTATTCTTTTTGATGCCATTGTGAATGGAATTGTTTTCCTGATTTCTCTTTCTATTAGTTCATTGTTAGTGTATAGGAAAGCCTCAGGTTTCTGTGTATTAATTTTGTATGCTGCAACTTTGCTGTATTCCAATATCAGTTCTAGCAGTTTTGGAGTGGCTTTTTCAGGAATTTTTATGCACAATATCATGTCATCTGCAAATAGTGACAGTTTGACTTCTTCTTTACCCATCTGGATTCCTTGTATTTCTTTGTTTTGTCTAATTGCTGTGGATAGGACCTCCAGTACTATGTTGAATAACAGTGGGGAGAGTGGGCATCCCTGTCTTATTCCCAATCTTAGAGGAAAAGCTTTCAGCTTCTCGCTATTCAGTATGATGTTGGCTGTGGGTTTATCATATATGGCCTTTATTATGTTGAGGTACTTGCCCTCTATACCCATTTTGTTGAGAGTTTTTATCATGAATGGATGTTGAATTTTGCTGAATGCTTTTTCAGTGTCTATGGAGATGATCATGTGGTTTTTGTCTTTTTATTTCGTTTATGTGGTGGATGATGTTGATGGATTTTCAAATGTTCTACTGTCCTTGTATCCCTGAGATGAATCCCACTTCATCATGGTATATGATCCTCTTGATGTATTTTAGAATTCGGTTTGCTAATATTTTGTTGAGTATATTTGCAGCTATGTTCATCAGGGATATCGGTCTGTAATTTTCTTTTCTGGTGGGGTCTTTGCCTGCTCTTGGTACTAGGGTGATGCTGGCTTCATAGAATGAGTTTGGAAGTATTGCCTCTTTTATTTTTTGGAAAACTTTAAGGAGAATGGGTATTATGTCTTCTCTGTATGTCTGATAAAATTCCGAGGTAAATCCATCTGGCCTGGGAGTTTTGTTCTTGGGTAGTTTTTTGATTGCCACTTCAATTTCGTTGCTGGTAATTGGTCTGTTTAGATTTTTTGTTTCTTCCTTGGTCAGTCTTGGAAGGATGTATATTTCTAGGAAGTTGTCCATTTCTTCTAGGTTTTCCAGCTTGCTAGCATATAATTTTTTGTCGTGTTCTCTAATAATTCTTTGTATTTCTGTGGGGACCTTTGTGATTTTTCCTTTCTCATTTCTGATTCTGTTGATGTGTGTATATTCTCTTTTTCTCTTAATAAGTCTGGCTATGGGCTTATCTATTTTGTTTGTTTAAAGAGCCAGCTCTTGGTTTCACTGACTTTTTCTATTGTTCTATTCTTCTCAATTTTATTTATTTCTTCTCTGATCTTTACTATGTCCCTCCTTTTGCTAACTTTAGGCCTCATTTGTTCTTCTTTTTCCAATTTCGAGAATTGTGTCTTCAGACTATTCATTTGAAATTGTTCTTCCTTCTTTAAATATACCTGGATTGCTATATACATTTCTCTTAAAACTGCTTTTGCTGTGTCCAACAGAAGTTGGGGCTTTGTACTGTTGCTGTCATTTGTTTCCATACATTCCTTGATCTCTATTTTGATTTGGTCGTTGATCCATTGATTATTTAGGAGCATGTTATTAAGCCCCCATGTGTTTGTGAGCCTTTTTGCTTTCTTTGTGCAATTTATTTCTAGTTTTATATGTTTGTGGTCTGAAAAGTTGGTTGGTAGAATTTCAATCTTTTTGAATTTACTGAGGCTCTTTCTGTGGCCTAGTATGTGGTCTATTCTGGAGAATGTTCCATGTGCACTTGAGAAGCATGTGTATCCTGCTGCTTTTGGGTGTGGAGTTTTATAGATGTCTATTAGGTCCATCTGTTCTAGTGTGTTGTTCAGTGCCTCTGTGTCCTTACTCATTTTCTGTCTCGTGGATCTGTCCTTTGGAGTGAGTGGTGTGTTGAACTCTCCTCAAATAAATGTGTTGCTTTCTATTTCCTCCTTTAATTCTGTTAGTACTTGTTTTAAATATGTTGGTGCTCCTGTATGGGTACATATATTTTTATAATGGTTAAATCTTCTTGTTGGATTGACCCCTTTATCATTATGTGAATGTCCTTCTTTATCTCTTGTGACTTTCTTTGTATTCAAGTCTATTTTCTCTGACACTAGTACTGCAACACCTGCTTTTTTCTCCCTGTTGTTTGCCTGAAATATCTTTTTCCATCCCTTGACTTTTAGTGTGTGTATGTCTTTGGGTTTGAGCTGAGTCTCTTATAGGCAGCATATAGATGGGTCTTGCTTTTTTATCCATTCTCTTACTCTATATCTTTTGATTGGTGCGTTCAGTCCATTTACATTTAGGGTGATTATTGAAAGATATGTACTTATTGCCATTGCAGGCTTTAGGTTCATGGTTACCAAAGGTTCAAGGTTATCTTCTTTAGTATCTTAGTGTCTAACTTAACTTCCTTATTGAGCTATTATAAACACAGTCTGATGATTCTTTATTTCTCTCCCTTCTTATTCCTCCTTCTCCATTCTTTATATGTTAGGTGTTTTATTTTGTGCTCTTCTGTGTTTCCTTTGACTGCTTTTGTGGGTAGTTGATTTTATTTTTTGCCTTTAGTTAGTATTTGATTATTGTGCTTTCTTTGCTGTGATTTTATTTTTTCTGGTGACATCTATTTGGCCTTAGGAGTGTTTCCATCTCAAGCAGTCCCTCTAAAATACCCTGTAGAGGTGATTTGTGGGAGGCAAATTCCCTCAACTTTTGCTTGTCTGGGAATTGTTTAATCCCTCCTTCATATTTGAATGATAATCGTGCTGGATACACTATTCTTGGTTCAAGGCCCTTCTGTTTCATTGCATTACATATATCATGCCATTCTCTTCTGGCCTGTAAGGTTTCTGTTGAGAAGTCTGATGACAGCCTGATGGGTTTTCCTTTGTAGGTGATCTTTTTTCGCTCTCTGGCTGCCTTTAATACTCTGTCCTTGTCCGTGATCTTTGCCGTTTTAATTATTATGTGTCTTGGTGTTGTCCTCCTTAGGTCCCTTGTGTTGGGAGTGCTGTGTGCTTCCGTTGTCTGAGCGACTATTTCCTCTCCCCATTTGGGGAAGTTTTCAGCAATTACTTTTTCATATACACTTTCTATCCCTTTTTCTCTCTTCTTCTTCTGGTACCCCAATAATGCGCATATTGTTCTGTTTGGATTGGTCACACAGTTCTGTTAATATTGTTTCATTCCTGGAGATCCTTTTATCTCTCTCTGCATTAGCTTCTCTGCGTTCCTGTTCTCTGATTTCTATTCCATTAACAGCCTTTTGGACCTCATCCATTCTGCTTTTAAGTCTTTCCAGAGATTATTTTATATGTGTATTCTCCCTCCTTAGCTCTTGCATATTTCTCCACAAGTCCATCAGCATGGTTATGACCTTTATTTTGAATTCTTTTCAGGAAGACTGGTTAAATTTATCTCCCCAGTTTCCTTCTCAGGGGATGTTTGTATTAATCTTGTCTGTAGCAAATTCTTCTGCCTTTTTATGGTGATAGAGGTAGTCGTGGGCTATTGGCGCATATGTCAGCTGAGATAGCAAAGTCCATTCCCCCTTGCTCCTTGCCTTCCTCTCCTGGGAGAACGGCGACCCCTAGCAGCTTCTGCTGGGCAGCTGCGCACAAACAGTCTCTGATTCTTGCCCGGACCACTGTGGAGGAAGCTCTATGCGGCTGCTGTGGGTGTAGCCAGTCTCAGGCTGCTTCTCTGCTATGGCGGGACCGCGCCGGAGGTGGAACAGGCGGGAGGCTGTTTATCCCCATGTGGGGCCTCAGAGCTGGCTGCCCCCCAGGGGTTAGGGCACCCGGAGTTCCCCAGGATTCCCAGCTGCTCGGCTGAGTGTGCTGGGACACTTCCATCCAGCTGTGAGACTCCTGTCTCTTTAAGACTTTCAAAAAGCACTCGCTTTTCTTTTGTCCCAGGGGCACTGGCTGCGGGGACCCACTCACAGGTTTTACTGTTCCATTTCTCTAGTATCCAGCACACCATGCACTGTGTGTCTATGCTCCCGGTGCAGATGACTAGGGCTGAGTATTTAGCAGTCCTGGGCTCCCTCTCCCTCCCCGCTCTCACTCCTCTCCTCCCACCGGGGAGCTGGGGTAGAGGTGATGCTCGGGTCCCGCCGGGCCGCAGCTTGTATCTTACCCCGTTCATGAGGCGCTGGATTCTCACAGATGTAGATGGAGCCTGGCTGTTGTACTGTATCATCTGGTCTCTCTTTTAGGAAGAGTTGTATTTGTTGTATTTTCAAAAATATATATGCTTTTGGGAGATTTCCAGTGCTCTACTCACGCCGCCATCTTCCAAAATCAAGGTTATTGTAACTGAAGAATTGGCTTCTATGAATAGTGTGTGGAACAACTACAGGATAGAAGTTGACAAAATACTAACTCAGTACAACCTGAAGTGGAATCTACTAAGATGTGTTATAATTGATAATGGTAAAAATATGTGTGGAGTAGAAAAGGCTTAGCTGGATAATTTACAGAGCTTGTAAGGATGTAAGGTAGCTAGCTATTCATCATATTTTTCATCACTGAGTACTCTGGAAAATATCTGAATTTACCATGGGTTACTGAACCAACAGTGTCAGTAGTGAAATTCATTTGTTGTCGTGGACTTAACCACTGTCAGAAATAAAAGCAGAATAACCTGCAGTTTTATGGATTAGCAGTAGTAAAGTTTTATTGCAGTATTTTTTTTTAAAGCTCAGGGCTGACTGGAAATTTTCAGAACAATAAGACCTCTTTCAGACACTATTGTCAATCAATGAATGCTGTGATACTTACCTTTTACTACAGATTTTATATTAAACAAATTCAACCAAAAACTATGGGACAGAATAGCACTTATATATCAGACCTAAACTGCAGTTAAGTCGTTTAGACAAAAAACAATTTTTGAGTCAAGCAATGTAAAGCTGCTTTATATACTTCCCATGCTGTCAAAACTTAAAACAAGAAGTGAGATTTCCATTTCCAAAGAATTTTCACTGAATATGTGTACTTAGCTTGAACTACAGTTCCAGAAGAATTTTTAGGACTTCACTGCAAGTACAAAGAAAATTTCCATATTTCAAAATCTATTTAACAATGCAACCATGGAACTTCTACCTAACCTTCAACTGGAATTAATCTGCAATGTAATGATATGCTAAAAGGCAAATATTAAAGAAAAATCAAATTCTATAAGTGCTTTACAAGTGATCAATATGCTCAATTAAAATCGTATGCTTGTGGGCTCATATCAATATTTGGCTGCACATCTGCGTGAAGACATTTTCAAAGACGAAATACGTAAAATCCCATTACAGATCAGCATTAATAGATAAATATGTGCACAATCAATTCTGATGATAGGAAACACTAAGTCTGAAGCCCCACTGAGCAAAATGTACCACGTTAAAAAAAACTCCATTATTCTCTTTAGTATACCTATATTACAAAAACTTGTCCTTAATAATAGTAAAATCATCATTATTGGATTTGAATTTTATTAATTAGAAATGTGGGGAAATGTATTTTCTCTCTTGTTATAAATAGCCTTGATTTTGCTTTTTGGCTTTCAAAGCCTAAAATATTTACTCCCCAGCTTTTTACAGATGTTTGATGAACCCTACATAGGAGAAAGGTTTTCTTTACCCTTAAGCCTATAAAGCATCTCTCTGATTCCTTCAAGGATTGGTAAAAAATTACTCAACACAAATAGGACATGGGGTTGGTTAGTTACATGAAAAAGTGTAGTAAAAACAGGTAATTTAAAAATACATACATAAGAGATTAAAGATGGTGGCGTGAGAGGAGAGACTGAGGCTTCCTCCTAAAACTGGATTCAATTAGAAAATTTAATTGGCGCAACTAATCCTGAGAGAGCAACAGGAAAGAGGACGGCGTCAGACTGCACACACCTGGAGAAAAGAGCACTCCTCACAGAACGGTAACGTACCAGAGCTGTGGCTCCACAGGACCCAAGCCCCTCCCTGACCCCAGCTCACCGGCGGGAGGAAGAGAAACGGAGCAGGGAGGGAGTGGAAGGGTTGGGACTGCTGAATACCTAGCTCCAGAGATCTGCTCTGGGAGCCCAAACCTACATTTCATGGTGCTTTCATGAGACTTACATGACTACCGGGTTGGAAAGTTAATACAGGCAGAGTTCCTGGGGAGACTGGGATTCTGGCTGCTTGTGGAAAGCAGGGATCCATATCCGGCTGCTCTGGGACAAAAACTTATACCTGTGTGCCTGGACCACTGGCTCAGGCAGAGGACACAGGCACAGCAGCCAGGAGGTGGGGAACAGGTCTTTCCTCCCCCCAGGTACTAGTACCATTCCCCTGCGACCCTCGACATGGCTTCAGGGGCTGAGCAGCTCTAGAATAGAGCTTCTGGACACTAGAGGGCGCCATATACAAACATGAACCGCCAAAGGAACCTTGTCCAGAGTAAAATTATTAATACAACTCCCGAGAAAGGTTTAAATGATATGGACCTCGTAACTCTTCCTGAAAGGGAGTTGAAAATAAAAATCATCAACATTCTAATGAAGGTATGGAAAGACATCCAAGAACTCAGGAATGAATTCAATCACTGACTGAATTCAGTTGGAGACCCAATCGCTGAAGAACACGATGGAGGGTATTAAAAGCAGGTTGCATACGGTGGAGGAGATAATAAATGAAATAGAAACTAGAGAAGAGGAATACAAAGAAGCTGAGGCACAGAGAGAAAAAAGGATCTCTAAAAATGAAAGAATACTGAAAGAACTGTGTGACCAATCCAAACGGAACAATATTTGCATTATAGGGATTCCAGAAGAAGAAGAGAGAAACGGATAGAAAGTGTCTTTGAGGAGGTAGTTGCTAAAAACTTCCCCAATGTGGGGAAGGAAACAGTCTCTCAAGCCATGGAGACCCACAGATCTCCCAACACAAGGGACCCAAGGAAGACAACACCAAGACACACAGTAATTAAAATGGGAAAGATCAAGGATGAGGACAGAATGTTAAAAGCACCCAAAGACAGAAATAAGATCAAATACAAAGGAAAGCCCATCAGGCTAACATCAAACTTCTCAGCAGAAACCTTACAGGCCAGAAGGGAGTAGCATGAAGTATTTAATGCCATGAAGCAGAAGGGCCTGGAAACAATATTACTTTATCTGGCAAGATTATCATTTAAATTTGACTGAGGGATTAAACAATTCCCAGATTAGAAAAGCTGAGAGTTTAACGTCCATAAACCATCTCTGCAGTCTATTTTAGAGGGACTGCTATAGATGGAAGTGTTCCTAGGGTTGGATAGCTGTCACCAGAAGTAGGAAAACCATCGTAGGGAGGGTGGGAGTAGATGATTGTGAGGCAAATGCAAAATTAAACTGACTATCCCCAATGTCAATCAAAGGATAGATAAAAAGTACAGAATTTGATACCTAATATATAAAGAATGAAGGACGAAGAAAAAGGAGCAGAAATAAAAAAGAACCTTTAGATTGTGTTTGTAACAGCACACTAAGTGAGTTAAGTTAGACTCTTAGATAGTAAGGAAAGAAAACTGGAACCTTTCGTAACCAAGAATCTAAAGCCTGAAATGGCAATAACTACATACCTATCAATAATGACCCTAAATGTAAATGGACTGAATGCACCAATCTAAAGACAGAGAGTCACTGAATGGATAAAAAAACAAGACCCATCTATATGCTGCTTACAAGAGACTCACCTCAAAACCAAAGATATGCTCAGACTAAAAGTCAAGGGATGGAAAAAGATATTTGATGCAAACAATAGGGAGAAAAGAGCAGGTATTGCAGTATTAGTATCAGGCAAAATAGATTTCAAAAAAAAGAAAGTAACAAGAGATAAAGAAGGACATTACATAATTATAAAGGGCTCAGTCCAACAAGATGATATAACCATTATAAATATATATGCACCCAACACAGGAGCACCAGCATATGTGAAAAAAATCCGAACAGAACTAAAGGAGGAAATAGAATGCAATGCATTCATTTTAGGAGACTTCAACACACCATTCACTCCAAAGGACAGGTCCAGCAGACAGAAAATAAGGACACAGAGGCACTGAACAACACACTAGAATAGATGGACCTAATAGACATCTATAGAGCTCTACAACCAAAAGCAGCAAGATACACATTCTTCTCAAGTGCACATGGAACATTCTCCAGATAGACCACATACTAGGCCACAAAAAGAGCCTCAGTAAATTCAAATAGATTGAAATTCTACCAACCAACTTTTCAGACCACAAAGGTATAAAACTAGAAATAAATTGTACAAAGAAAGCAAAAAGGCTCAAAAACACATGGAGGCTTAACAACATGCTTCTAAATAGTCAATGGATCAACAACCAAATTAAAATGGAGATCCAGCAATATATGGAAATAAATGACAACAACAACAACAAGCCCCAACTTCTGTGGACGCAGCAAAACCAGTCTTAAGAGAAAAGTATATAGCAATCCAGGCATATTCAAAGAAGGAAGAACAAACCCAAATGAATAGTGTAACGTCACAATTATCAAAATTGGAAAAAGAAGAACAAATGAGGCCTAAAGTCAGCAGAAGGAGGGACATAAAAAAGATCAGAGAAAAAATAAACAAAATTGAGAAGAATAAAACAATAGAAAAAATCAATGAAACCAAGAGCTAGTTCTTTGAGAAAATAAATAAAATAGATAAGCCTCTAGCCAGACTTATTAAGAGAAAAAGAGAATCTACACACATCAACAGAATCAGAAATGAGAAAGAAAACACCACGACGGACCCAACAGAAATACAAAGAATTACTAGAGATTACTCTGGAAACCTATATGCTAAGAAGCTGGGAAACCTAGAAGAAATGGGCAACTTCCTAGAAAAATAAGCCTTCCAAGACTGACCAAGGAAGAAACACAAAATCAAAACAAACCAATTAATAGCAAAGAAATTGAAGCAGTAATGAAAACACTACACAAGAAAAAAAAAACCCGGGCCAGATGGATTTACCTTGGAATTTTATCAGACATACAGAGAAGATATAATACCCATTCTCCTTAAAGTTCTCCAAAAAATAGAAGAGGAGGGAATATTCCCAAACTCATTCAATGAAGGCAACATCACCCTAATACCAAAACCAGGCAAAGACCCCACCAAAAAAGAAAATTACACACCAATATCCCTGATGAACGTAGAAGCAAAAATACTCAATAAAATACCAGCAAACCAAATTCAAAAGTATATCAAAAGGATCTTACACCACGACCAAGTGGGATTCATCCCAGGGATGAAAGGATGGTACAACACTTGAAAATCCATCAACATCATCCACCACATAAACAAAAAGAAAGACAAAAACCACATGATCATCTCCACAGATGCTGAAAAAGCATTCAGCAAAATTCAACATCCGTTCATGATAATTACTCTCAGCAAAATGGGTATAGAGGGCAAGTACCTCAACATAATAAAGGCCATATATGATGAACCCACAGCCAACATCATATTGAACAGTGATAAGCTGAAAGCTTTTCCTCTGAGATCGGGAACAAGACAGGGATGCCCACTCTCCCCACTGTTATTCAACATAGTACTGGAGGTCCCAGCCACAGCAATTAGACAAAATAAAGAAATACAAGGAATCCAGATTGGTAAAGAAGAAGTCAAACTGTGACTATTTGCAGATGACATGATAGTGTACATAAAAAACCCTAAAGACGCCACTCCAAAACTACTAGAAGTTATATTGGAATACAGCAAACTTACAGGATACAAAATTAACACACAGAAATCTGTGGCTTTCCAATACACTAACAATGAACTAATAGAAAGAAAAATCAGGAAAACAATTCCATTCACAATTGCATCAAAAAGAATACAATAACTAGGAATAAACCTAACCAAAGAAGTGAAAGACCTACACCCTGAAAACTACAAGATACTCATAAGAGAAATTAAAGAGGACACTACAAATGGAAACTCATCCCATGCTCTTGGCTAGGAAGAATTAATATAGTCAAAATGGCCATCCTGCCCAAAACAATATACAGATTTGATGCAATCCCTATCAAATTACCAACAACATTCTTCAACGAACTGGAACTAATAGTTGAAAAATTCATATGGAAACACCAAAGACCCCGAATAGACAAAGCAATCCTGAGAAGGAAGAATAAAGTTGGGGGGGGATCTCGCTCCCCAACATCAAGCTCTACTACAAAGCCACAGTAATCAAGACAATTTGGTACTGGCACCAGAACAGAGCCAGAGACCAGTGGAACAGAATAGAGTCTCCAGACATTAACCCAAACATATATGGTCAATTAATATAAGATCAAGGAGCCATGGACATACAATGGGGAAATGACAGTCTCTTCAACAGATGGTGCTGGCAAAACTGGACAGCTACATGTAAGAGAATGAAACTGGATCATTGTCTAACCCCATACACAAGAGTCAATTCGAAATGGATCAAAGACCTGAATGTAAGTCATGAAACCATAAAACTCTTAGAAAAAAACATAGGCAAAAATCTCTTGGACATAAACATTAGCAACTTCTTCATGAACATATCTCCCCGGGCAAGGAAAACAAAGGCAAAAATGAACAAGTGGGACTATATCAAGCTGAAAAGCTTCTGTACAGCAAAGAACACCATCAATAGAACAAAAAGTACCCTACAGTATGGGAGAATATATTCGTAAATGACGATCCGATAAAGGCTTGACATCCAAAATATATAAAGAGCTCACGCACCTCAACAAACAAAAAGGAAATAACCCAATTAAAAAAATGGGCAGAGGAGCTGAACAGACAGGTCTCCAAAGAAGAAATTTAGATGGCCAACAGACAGATGAAAAGATGCTCCACATCGGTAGTTCTCAGAGAAATGCATTTTAAAACCACAATCAGATATCACCTCACAACAGTAAGGTTGGCTACCATCCAAAAGACAAACAACAACAAATGTTGGCGAGGTTGTGGAGAAAGGGGAACCCTCCTACACTGCTGGTGGGAATGTAAATTAGTTCAACCATTGTGCAAAGCAGTATGGAGGTTCCTCAAAATGCTCAAAGTAGACTTACCATTTGACCCAGGAATTCTACTTGCAGGAATTTACCTAAGAATGCAGCACTCCAGTTTGAAAAAGACAGATGCACCCCTATGTTTATCGCAGCACTATTTACAATAGCCAAGAAATGGAAGCAACCTAAGTGTCCATCAGTAGATGAATAGATAAAGTAGATGTGGTACATATACACAATGGAATGTTATTCAGCCATAAGAAGAAAAACAAATCCTACCATTTGCAACAACATGGATGGAGCTAGAGGGTATTATGCTCAGTGAAATAAGCCAAGTGGAGAAAGACAAATACCAAATGTTTTCACTCATCTGTGGAGTATAAGAACAAAGGAAAAAGTGAAGGAACAAAACAGCAGCACAATCACAGAACACAAGAATGGACTAACAGTTACCAAAGGGAAAGAGACTGGGGAGAATGGGAGGGTAGGGAGGGATAAGGGTGGGGAAGAAGAAAGGGGCTATTATGATTAGCATGTATAATGTGGGGGGTGGAGGAAAGGGGAGGGCTGTGCAACACAGAATCTAGTGATTCTAGAACATCTTAGTATGCTGATGGACAGTGACTGTAATGGGGTTTGTGGGGGGGACTTCGTGTAGGGGAGAGCTAGGAAACATAATGTTCTTCATGTACTTGTACATTAACGATAACAAAAAAAAATTTAAATAAATGTGTGTGCTTTAAAAAAAAAACCATAGAATAAAGCTATAAAAAAATACTCTACAAAATATTAGCAAACCAAATTCAAAAATACATCAAAAAGATCATCCAACATGATCAAGTAGGATTTATTCCAGGGTTGCAAGGATGGTGTAGTATTAGAAAATCCATCAACATCACACATCAACAAAAAGAAGGATGAAAACCACACGATAATCTCCATAGTGCCGAAAAAGCATTTGACAAAATTCAACATCCATTCATGATAAAAACTCTCAACAAAATGGGTGCAGAGAGCAAGTACCTCAACATAATAAAGGCCGTTTATGACAAGCCCACAGCTAACATCATACTGAACAGCGAGAAGCTGAAAGCCTTTCCTTTAAGATCGGGAAGAAGACAACGATGCCCACTGTCTCCACGTTTATTCAACATAGCTCTGGAGGTCCTCGCCACAGTAATCAGATAACACAAAGAAATAAAAGGCATCCAAATCGATAAAGAAGTTGTTAAACTGTCACTGTTTACAGATGACATGATATTGTACGTAAAATACCTAAAGGAATCCACTCGAAAACTACTAGATCTAATTTCTGAATTCAGCAAAGTTGTAGGATACAAAATTAATATACAGAAATCTGTTGCATTCCTGTACACTAATGATGATGAACTAGCACAGAGAGAAATCAGGAAAACAACTCCATTCACAATTGCATCAAAAAGAATAAAATACATAGGAAAAAACCTAAGCAAGGAAGTAAAAGACCTATACTCTGAAAACAATGTCACTCATGAGACAAATTAAAGAAGATACAAATAAATGGAAACACATCCCATGATCATGGATAGGAAGAATTAATATTGTCAAAATGGCCATCCTGCATAAAGCAATCTATAGATTCAATGCAATCCCTATCAAAATACCAATAGCATTCTTGAACGAACTAGAGCAAACAGTTCTAAAATTCATATGGAACCACAAAAGACCAAAATAGCCAAAGCAATCCTGAGAAGGAAGAATAAAGCAGGGGTGATTACACTCCCCAACTTCAAGCTCTACTACAAAGCTACAGTAATCAAGACAATTTTGTACTGGCACAAGAACAGACTCATAGATCAATGGAACAGAAAAGAGAGCCCAGATATAAACCCAAGCATATATGGTCAATTAATATATAATAAAGGAGCCATGGATATACAATGGGGAAATGACAGCCTCTTCAACAACTGGTGTTGGCAAAACTGGATAGCTACATGTAAGAGAATGAAACAGGATTATTGTCTAACCCCATACACAAAAGTAAACTCGAAATAGATCAAAGACCTGAATGTCAGTCATGAAACCATAAAACTCTTAGAAGGTAACATAGGCAAAAAACTCCTAAATATAAACATGAGCAACTTTATCCTGAAAGCCTCTCCTTAGGAAAGGGAAACAAAAGCAAAAATGAACACATGGAACTACATCAACCTAATAACTTTCTGTACAGCAAAGGACACCATCAATAGAACAAAAAGGCATCCTACAGTATGGGAGAATATATTTGTAAAGGACATATCTGATAAGGGGTTAACATCCAAAATATATAAAGAACTCACATACCTCAACAACCAAAAAGCAAATAACCCGATTAAAAAATGGGCAGAGAATATTAACAGACACTTCTCCAAAGAAGAATTTAGATGACTAATATGCGCATGAACAGATACTCCACGTCACTAATTATCAGTGAAGTGCAAATTAAAACCACAATGAGATATCACCTCACACCAGTAAGGATGGCCAGCATTGAAAAGACTAAGAACAACAAATGCTGGCAAGAATGTGGAGAAAGGGGAACCCCCCTACACTGCTGGTGGGAATGTAAGCTAGTTCAACCATTGCGGAAAGCAATATGGAGGTTCCTCAAAAAACTAAAAATAGAAATACCATTTGACCCAGGAATTCCACTCCTAGGAATTTACCCAAAGACTGCAAGTTCTCAGATTCAAAAAGGCATATGCACTACTCAGCCATAAGAAAAGGGCAAATCCAACCATTTGCAGCAACATGGAAGGAGCTGGAGGGTATTATGCTCAGTGAAACAAGCCAAGCAGAGAAAGAGAAATACCAAATGATTTCACTTATCTGTGGAATATAAGAACAAAGGAAAAACTGAAGGAACAAAACAGCAGCAGAATCACAGAACTCAAGAATGGACTAACAGGTACCAAAGGGAAAGGGACTGGGGAGGATGGGTGGGTAGGGAGGCATAAGGAGGGGGGAGAAGTAGGGGGGTATTAAGATTAGCATGCATGGGGGGGTAAGAGAAAAGGGAGGGCTGTACAACACAGAGAAGGCAAGTAGTGATTCTACAACATTTTGCTATGCTGATGGACAGTGACTGTAAAAGGGTTTATAGGGGAGACCGGGTATAGGGGAGAGCCTAGTAAAAACATAATATTTGTCATGTAAGTGTAGATTAGTGATACCAAAAAAAAAAAAAAAAAAAAAGGCAGTTCCTGTGTGGTAACCTCCAATGAGTTCTACACAAGGGTATAAAGGGCATATAAAAGTGTAGACAAAGGGTCTGTTTGTGTTTATACAGAGGATCAAAGCCTAATTGGGCTACCCCGAAAATGAACTAAGATACGATATGAAAAAGAACTTCCAACATCAGCACTCTCTGGAAGACTCATGCCAGAAGATGATCATCAAAAAACCCCAACAAAGATCCACGCACTGCTACAGCTAGATGCACTCATCCCACCGGTTCCTGGACTTGCCACGGGAATGAAGAAGGAGATATCTAAGCTGGCCTGTGCATACAGTAAAACAACAAATTTGACTGGATCTATACTGTTGGAACTCAACCAAGAATTAGGAGAAGTGCAAATTGTAGCGCTCCAAAATCTTACAACTACAGACTATTTACTGTTAAAAGAACATAAGGGATGTGAACATTCCCCAGGAATGGTTTGTTTTAATTTGTCTGATTTCTCTCAGACTGTTCAAGTTCAGTTGGACAATGTCCACCATATCATAGATAAGTTTTCACAAATGCCTAAGGTGCCTAACTGGTTTTCTTGGTTTCACTGGAGATGGCTGGTAATTACAGGTATGCTTTGGTTATGTAACTATACTCCTATTATGTTAATGTGTGTGCGCAATTTAAGTAGTAGCTTAAAACCTATACATGCTGAAGTTACTCTACAAGAAGATATGTCAAAGAAATAATCAATCTTCCCATGTTTTCTTCCGCCTGCTACTTCTATAGCTTTTCTTCTTCCTTCCTAATTACAACCCTTAAATAGAATTCGTGCCTCATATCAAATTTACCGAGTGTCATAATTCTTCCAAGTGGTAAAGATACCTCAAGACAAATGCTGGGCATAGAAGCCACAGGGCATAAATATGCAAAGAAGTAAAAAGCTAACTTTTTCAAACAATAAGGCTTCTCTCTCACTTACCAACTTCACATTTCCCTGTATGGCCCCGGAAGATGACTGGTTAGCCAGAGACGGGTAAGATTCCTCAAGGGAGGAACAACCTAAGACAGGCACAGTCGCAGGGGGGACATCAGGTGAGAAATTGGGGATCAACAGAGGTGAGGCTTAGAACCTCACCCCCCCTGTTCTGAGAGAAATCTTCTGCATACATGGATGTTTTATTGCCCTGGTCTAGCTTGGATTAACAAATAGTCTACAGGCACACACCTGATCATCTACATGTGCTCTCTTACAACACTAAACTATGTTTTCTACCTTTATCTTGTATCTACCTACCACTTCAGCATTTTATTAAAAATAATAATAATAAAGAGAGAAATGTGGTATCCACATATAAATCAAGTATAAAAACCAAATGAGTATTCATATTTGAACTGACTGTTTATAGTTCATAATGCATGAGCAAAACCGAAAGTTTCTGTGATGACTGCCCTTGTACTGTTCACTATGTAACTTATTCATTATGTAAGAATTTGTTCTACATGTAAAAACTTGTTTGTTATGCCTCAGAAGATTGGAGACTGACAAAAATTAGGCTTGGGGTGGAATAATGATTGTGCATGATTGTGCATTGAGCATTGACTCCCCTATACAGAATTTTATTGTCGTTAACAACTATTTGATCAATAAATATGAGAGATGCTCTCACAAAAAAAAAAAAAAAAAAAAGAAGAAGGACAGACTTCCAATGGTAAAATAAATTAGTAACCGGGATGTAATGTATAGCATAAGGAATATAGTCAAGATATTGTAACAGCTTGGTAGGGTGATAGCTGGAACCTAGAATTATGTATATAAATGTTCTACCACTGTGTTGTACACTTGAAACTCATGTAATGTAATACTGTGTGTCAACTACCCTTCAATAAAAAATAATTATTTAAAAAAAAAAAAAAAGAAGATATGTCAAAGAAATAATCAATCTTCCCAGGTTTTCTGCCGCCTGCTACTTCTATAGCTTTTCTTCTTCCTTCCTAATTACAACCCTTAAATAGAATCTGTGCCTCATATCAAATTTACCGAGTATCATAATTCTTCCAAGTGGTAAAGATACCTCAAGACAAATGCTGGGCATAGAAGCTACAGGGCATAAATATGCAAAGAAATAAAAAGCTAACCATTTCAAACAATAAGGCTTCTCTCTCACTTACCAACTTTACATTTCCCTGTGTGGCCCCGGAAGATGACTGGTTAGCCAGAGACGGGTAAGATTCCTCAAGGGAGAAACAACCTAAGACAGGCACAGTCGCAGGGGGGTCATCAGGTGAGAAATTGGGGATCAACAGAGGTGAGGCTTAGAACCTCACCCCCCCGTTCTGAGAGAAATCTTCTGCATACGTGGATGTTTTATTGCCCTTGTCTAGCTTGGATTAACACATAGTCTACAGGCACACACCTGATCATCTACATTTGCTCTCTTACAACACTAAACTATGTTTTCTACCTTTATCTTGTATCTACCTACCACTTCAGCATTTTATTAAAAATAATAATAATAAAGAGAGAAATGTGGTATCCACATATAAATCAAGTATAAAAATCAAATGAGTATTCATATTTGAACTGACTGTTTATAGTTCATAATGCATGAGCAAAACCGAAGGTTTCTGTGATGGCTGCCCTTGTACTGTTCACCATGTAAGAACTTATTCACTATGTAAGAATTTGTTCTCCATGTAAGAACTTGTTTGTTATGCCTCAGAAGATTGGAGACTGACGAAAATTAGGCTTGGGGTGGATTAATGATTGTGCATTGAGCATTGACTTCCCTATATCAGAATTTTATTGTTGTTAACAACCATTTGATCAATAAATATGAGAGATGCCCTCACAAACAAACAAACAAAAAAAAGTACACACTTCCAATGGTAAAATAAATAAGTAACGGGGATGTAATGTATAGCATAAGGAATATAGTCAAAATATTGTAACAACTTGGTATGGTGATAGCTGGTACCTAGAATTATCATGTATATAAATGTTGAATCACTATGTTGTACACCTCAAAACTAATGTAATGTAATACTGTGTGTCAACTACCCTTCAATAAAAAATAATTATCTACAAAAAAAAAAAAGGCATATGCAGCTCTATGCTTATCACAGCACTTTTTTCAATAGCCAAGGTATGGAGGCAACGTAAGTGTCCAACAGTAGATGAGTGGATAAAGAAGATGTGGTACATATACACAATGGAATACTATTCAGCCTTAAGAAAGTAACAAATCCTACCATTTGCAACAACATGGATGGAGCTGGAGGATATTATGTTCAGTGAAATAAGCCAGGCGGAGAAGGAAAAGTACCAAATGAGTTTCCTCATTTGTGGAGTATAACAACGAATAAAACTGAAGTAACAAAACAGCAGCAGAGTCACAGACTCCAAGAAGGGACTAGTGGTCATGAAAGGTGTGGGGTGGGGTGCGTAGGGTGGATGGGGAGGGAGGGAGAAGGGGATTGAGGGATATTATGATTGGTACTCATGGTGTGTGTGGGGGATCATGGGGAAGACAGAGAAGGCAATAGTGACTCTGTGTCATCTTACTACACTGATGGACAGTGACTATAATGGGATATGGGGGGGTGACTCGATAATATGGGTGAATTTAGTAAGAAACCTTCATAACAGTGTATATCAATAATACCTTAGTTAAAAAACAAGGAAACAAACAAAAAACAAAAAAAGAATAGGTCATCATCTGAATGGATAAAGAAGATGTGGTACATATACACAGTAGAATATTATTCAGCCCTAAAAAGAAAACAAATCCTACCATTTGCAACACCATGGATGGAGCTATAGGGTATTATGGCTCAGTGAAATAAGCCAGGCAGAGAAACACAAGTACCAAATGATTTCACTCATTTGTGGAGTATAATAACAAAGCAAAACTGCATGAACAAAACAACAAAAGACTCACAGACTCCAAGAAGGGAGTCGCAGTTACCAAAAGGAAGGGGGTTGCAGAGGGATGGAGGGTGGGTGGGGAGGGAGGGAGAAGGGGATTAAGGGGCATTATAATTGGCACTTAAAATATAGGTAGGTCTCAGGAAGGCAGTACAGCATGGAGAAGACAAGTAATGACTCTATAGCATCTTACTACACCAATGGACAGTGACTTCAATGGGGCGGTGGGGGGAACTTGATAATATGGGTGAATGTTGAAACCACAATGTTGCTGATGTGAAACCTTCACAAGATTGTATATCTATGACAGTTTAATTTTTTAAAAAAAGAATGTCTTCAGCACTTATTTACCCTTCTCTACCCATACCCGTACAAAATAGGAAGCTGTAGAGCAAAGGAGGATGTGCCTTACTCACTTCTGAAATCCTAGCACCTACCTAGCATGTGTCAATCAACCAATGAATGTTTCCCAAATTGACAATATCTTGCTAAGTTATGTAAACGCAATACTAAGTCTTTAAACAGGACAAGAAAACAGACGGTTTATTTATTTAGGGTGGGGAGGAGATTCCTAAATCCTCTATATTAACCTAAAAAACAATACATATGTCAAAAATACCTTTCTTCCATTAATGGTCTTTCATAAATGAACTCAGTAGAAACTTTTTCTGAATTTATTTTTCAGCCTTTACAACATCATCAGTAATTCTGTTCCTCATGTATAAACAGAATAGCCCATGTTTGCTGAGTAATCCCTGTAAGGCATGTTACATAATTTAGTTCATTTACTCCTCACCACAACCCCATTAATTAGATGTTATTTTCCCCCATTTGCAGGTGAGGAAATTGAGGCACAGACAGGTAGTTACATGTCTAATAAGTAGCAGAGATGGGATTTAAATTAAGGCAGTCGGCCTGAGAATCCACAGAATTTTTAGAAAACACATTAGCTCATATTTTCATTCCATTAGTGGACAGACTTTAGTGGGCCAGTTGAAAACCCTCAGTGTGCTAAATAAAGCTCACCTACAATTCTTAGTATTTTGAATGTAAAGTTAAAAACAAAAAATAGAATGCTCAAATTGTAATTAAGACGAGAACCAAGATGGCGGCGTGAGTAGAGCAGTGGAAATCTCCTCGCAAAACCATATATATTTTTGAAAATACAATACAAGTAATCCTAAAAGAGAGACGAGAAGACACAGGATAACAGCCAAACTACATCCACACCTGCAAGAACCCAGCACCTGGCGAAGGGGGTAAGATAAAAGCCCCGGCCCGGCAGGATCCAAGCACCCCTCACCCCAGCTCCTGGCAGGAGGAGAGGAGTCAGAGCAGGGAGGGAGAGGAAGCCCAGGACTGCTAAACACCCAGCCCCAGCCATCCGCACCAGAGCGCAGACACACAGTGCGTGCGTGGGGTGTTGGATACTAGGGAAACAGGACAGTTAAGACCTGTGAGCGGGTCCCTGCAGCCAGCGCACCCAGGACAAAGAAAAGCGAGTGCTTTTTGAAAGTCTTAAAGGGACAGGGACCCCACAACTGGAAGGAAGTGCCCCGGGACACTTAGCCCAGCAGCTGGGAATCACGGGGAATTCTGGGGACCCGAACCCCCGCAGCGCAGCGCGATAAACAGCCTCCCGCCTGTTCCCCCTCTGACGTGGCTCCACCATATTGGAGAAGCAGCCTGAGGCAGGCCACGCCCACAGCAACTGCAGAGCTAAATAAACTCCATAGTGGCCAGGCAAGATCAGAAGCCCCGTCTGCACACAACTGCCCAGCACAAGCCGCTAGAGGCTGCTGTTCTCCCAGGAGAGGAAGGCCACAAACTGGCAAGAAGGGACTTTCTTACCCAACACACGCACCAGCTCCCCACAATATCTATCGCCATGAAAAGGCAGAAGAAATTGATACAGACCAAGATCGCAGAGGCAAATCCTGAGAAGGAGATAGACCTAACCAGTCTTCCTGAAAAAGAATTAAAAATAAAGCTCATAACCATGATGATGGAGCTGCAGAGAAATATGCAAGAGCTAAGGGATGATGTCTGTCCGGAAGGACATTACAGAAATGAAACAATCTCTGGAAGGATTTATAAACAGAATGGATAAGATGCAAGAGGCCACTGATGGAATAGAAACCAGAGAAGAGGAACACATAGAAGCTGACGCAGAGAGATAAAAGGATCGCCAGGAATGAAACAACATTAAGAGAACTGTGTGACCGATCCAAAAGGAACAATATCCGTATTATAGGGGTACCAGAAGAAGAAGAGAGACAAAAAGGGGTAGAAAGTGTATTTGAAGAAATAATTGCTGAAAACTTACCCAAACTGGGGGAGGAAATAATCGATCAGACCATGGAAGTGTACAGAACTCCCAACAGAAAGGACCCAAGGACAACACCAAGACACATAATAATTAAAATGGCAAAGATCAAGGACAAGGACAGAGTTTTAAAGGCAGCTAGAGAGAGGAAAAAGGTCACCGACAAAGGAAAACCCATCAGGCTATCATCAGACTCCTCAACAGAAACCTTACAGGCCAGAAGAGAATGGCATGATACATTTAATGCAATGAAAGAGAAGGGCCTTGAACCAAGAATACTGTATCCAGCACGACTATCATTTAAATATGAAGGAGGGGTTAAATAAGTCCCAGACAAGCAAAAGTTGAGGGAATTTGCCTCCCACAAACCATCGCTACAGGGTATTTTGAAGGGACTGCTCTAGATGGGAGCACTCTTAAGACTAAACAGATGTCACCAGAGAAAATAAAATCACAGCAAAGAAAGCAGACCAACCAAATACTAAATAAAGGCAAAAAATAAAATCAACTACCCACAAAAGCAGTTAAAGGAAGCATAAAAGAGCACAGAATTAAACAACCAACATATTTTTGAGATACTAAGAACGGAGGAGGAGGGATAAGAAGGGAGAAAAATAAAGAATGACCAGACAGTGTTTAAAATAGCTCAATAAGCGAGTTAAGTTAGACAGTAAGATACTAAAGAAGCTAACCTTGAACCTTTGGCAACCACGAATCTAAAGCCTGCTATGGCAATAAGTACATATCTTTCAATAATCACACTAAATGTAAATGGACTGAATGCACCAACCAAAAGACACAGAATAATAGAATGGATAAAAAAGCAAGACCCATCTCTATGCTGCTTACAAGAGACTCACCTCAAACCCAAAGACTATAGGAACAAAGAAAGACTGAAGGAACAAAACAGCAGCAGAATCATAGAACCTAAGAATGGACTAACAGTTGCCAAAGGGAAAGGGACTGGGGAGAAAGGGAGGGAAGAGAGGGATAAGGGTGGGGAAAAAGAAAGGGGGCACTACGATTAGCATGTATAATGTGGGGAGGCATGGGGAGGGTTGTGCAACACAGAGAAGACAAGTAGTGTAGTGATTCTCCAGCATCTTACTACACTGATGGACAGTACTGTAATGGGGTTTGTGGGGGGATTTGGTGAAGGGGGAACCCTAGTAAACATAATATTCTTTATGTAATTGTAGATTAATGACAACAAAATTAATTAATTAAAAAAATTGTAATTAAGAATGTTTTAAAATATTCCAAAAAAGGATTACACATTAATAATTCTGTGTTTTATAGTCCCTCTGTTTAAATGAGACATAAAAATCATTAGTTAAATCACTGCAGTTTTGTTTAGCAACCTGTTAATACTTACCTGAATCACTTAAATCTATTCAACAACATCCCCAACCCCCCTCTGCGATGACCTGGAATCATTTGGCACTAACTTTCCCAAAATGTATTATTAAAGAATCTCATGCTTTTAAATGAAAGGATCAGACCAATGGTGGCAGCTGCCAAGTATGAGTTTACTACCTGGTTTCCATGACTGCATCAATCTGAGACCAGGATAAGAAAGAAAATGTATGTATCCTTGGAAACCAGCTCTTTGGTTCTCTGAATTAAGGAAGGGATAGGTTAAAAAAAAAAAAACATAGAAAAAGCTTCAGAATCATTTCATTTGTGTTTAATGTGCCCACTGCACAAATCATGTGCAAAAGTTCTGTCCCAATCAAACTTGTGAGAAAGTTATATAGTGTCTGGTGGAAAACCCTGAATTAGTTTATTTATTACTATATTAAGATTGAGAATATCTTAAGATCTGTATACAATACTTTGGTTTCAGTCTTTAAAAGAAAATCAAAACAGAAGCTATACCAATAAGAACTGCATGAATAGTATCTAATTGGGAACAATATTTAGTTCCCCTCAACATCCTTACTGTACAACTGCATTACCATCTGATTCCTCCACACACATCCTGTATAGTCGAGAAGTGTCCTTTGTCATAGGCATTGCAAACTGTGAAATTTCCAAATGGAAGATTTTCCAAAATTCAGGAGCAGATTGAATATACTTATGAAAATACCTGTATTTCATAAATTATGGGTCCAGTCATCGCAACTACTCTTCTAAGGCAAGAACTTGTTATGAAGTGCGAAGGAGCTTTTATTAAAGATATTAAGTACAGCCTCCCCTGCTTTCTTAAACTAGGACCCTCTTTCCCTGAAGTTATAAATATACTTACTGTCATCAACAGCAATGACTGGAGCAACCCCTCTGTTCCAAAGGGCTAAAAGTACATTATTATACATATCCTCTTTCCTGCTACCCACCCACCATTCCAAGAGCAACTGTCAGAGGGAAATGCAGAGCTGTGTAAAGCTCAGCTGAGTGCAGTGGAGACTGTAATTATCCTTTAAAAAAAAAAAGGCTACCTTCAACTGAATGATGTCTAGGGAGGTATTAATCAGCTATTACTGGGTTAGAATAAATTTTAAAGGTTTTGGAGAAGCTACTCCTGGAGCAAAAAGGAGAGCCAGAGTCTCAATGTCAGAGAAGGGAAGTACAAATTTGGAAAGGAGAAAGACTAGAAAAAACACTGTGGTGTTGGAATGGAATTGGAGGTATCAGAGTGAAATCATGGCTTTCAATATTTATAGGCTGATACAGATGTTTGTGTATGCTTATATGCATGTCTATGTATATGTATACAAATATTATAAGCCCTCCAATCACAAACACTGGCCCTACAAAGCATGGTATGCCTCCTGCTTCTGGGGAACTATCAGTAAACTTTCTTCAGCAGCACTCATCTCTTCATGTCATCACTCAGTCATACTTATAAACTAAATCCTGAGTACATTTTAAAACAATACCCTACCTCTGACCTCTAATAGGACCTAAGAACAAGCTATACCCCAGTAGCAAGGAACACATCTGGTGTCCAGATCTTGTTTTCCTAAATACATCCTCTAATAAAAGGAACCAGAGTTCCTTGATGAAATGGTTGATTCCAGGACTAGAGGAGTGCAAGTACAAGATGAGTATGGAAATCTCTTTGTGCCAAAAAGAAAGAAAAGTAAGTCATCAAAGAATGATGGGAACATGAAAAAAGGGCACAGCGTTTCCCACTTGCCAGATTTGGGATAATTCAAGCACTGAAATGAATGAAAAATGAGTAAAATAGGGATCCAGGACTTCATGCTGATACGTTTAAATAGTTCTTTAAAACACAGGGAGAGGATGGACAGTGACCGTAATGGGGTATGTGCAGGGGACTTGATAATGGGGGGAGTCTAGTAACCATAATGTTGTTCAAGTAATTGTACATTAATGATATCAAAATTTAAAAAAAATAAAAAATAAAAAAGCACAGGGAGAGGAGACGTCCATACAGTGAAATGTCAAATGATGAATGCAGAAGGAATGATGAAATTTTTAAAATTCACCATCTAGCAACCACTACAGTAATAACTGATTCAGGCACAAATCATCAATGGATATTAAAACCAGTAGGGGAACATCTGGTGGAAAATGGACTATTTACATAGCCTCAAAATATCATCCCATAAAATGTATATTATTTATTTACTAATTAGTAAGTGCAAAATACTTCTGAACTAACTTTACACTATAGAAACCTGTCAGACAACCTCTTAACCAAGTGATAAAATTTAACATAACTAGTAATGGGACAAACTAATGTGTGCCTCCTGATATGATGCAGTGAGAACACATCATGTCTGTGGTATTCCTACCAAAATGCATAACCTAAATCTATTTATGAGGAGACATCAGAGTAACTCAAATTCAGGAGCATTCTAAAGTATAATTTGCCTATTCTTCAAAAATGTCAAAACCACAGAAAACAAGACTGAGAAACTATCCCAAATTGAGGGAGACTAAAGAGACATGACAACTAAATGCAAGGCATGTCCTAAATGGTCTCTGAATTGGAAATACAAGGGGAAAGGGAAGAGGTTTTCCTGCATTTGCTTTGAGGGGGAAATTGATTTTTTGTTGGTCTTTTGTTTTTTTTAATTTTTGCATAAAGAACATAATTGAGAGAGAGTGAAATGTGAGTGGTGTCTGTGAATTAAATAGGAGTATTTATTCTCTAATTATAATGGGTATGCTGTGGTTATAAAGTAGGGTGCCTTTGTTTTTAGGAAATACACAGATTTAGAGGTTATAGAGCAATATGTCTGCAACTTCTCAAATCACTCACAAAATTTGTATAGTCAGAAAGACAAAGTGACAAAGATAAGGCAATAATGATAAAACATTAACAATTTAACATTAACAGCGTGAAATTTGAGTGAAGGACATACTAGGCCAAACAAGCAAATAAATATTACCAAGTCCCAAAGGACTCAAATCACATAAGCCATATTCTTTAACCACAATGCAATTAATCTATAAACCCATGAAAAAAATGAACCAGAAAAACCTCATTTTGAAAACTAAAAGACATACATATAACCCATGAATAAAATAAGAAAATCAAAATGGAAGTTAGAAAACAGTCTCAACAGTTACTGAAAAAAAAAATCTAATTGTAATATTAGTAATCTGATGCCACCAACATACAAGATAAAAAAGATAATATAGTACACATCACGATCAACTTGTGTTTAATGCTAAAAACTAATTAATGAAAGGTATTTGCCAGGGGACAGAAGGTGGGGGAATGGAAGTTATAAAAGGTACAGAGTCAGGAATGATGAAGAAGTTCTGGAGATTGACAGTGATGATAGTAACACAATAATCAGTGTGAGTGTACACTGAACTGCAAACTTAAAATACTTAAAGTGGCCAATTTTGTTATGTATATTTACAATGAAAAATTAGATAAAATTAGTTTAATAGAAAAAAGAAAACGCCATTTTCTCATAAAAAATTGACTAATGTGGAGAAGATTCAAGATGACGGCATGAGAGGTAAGACAGAGAACTCCTTCCAAAAACATTACTACAACTAACCCGAAAACAGCAACAGGAAAGAAGGCTGAACCAAACTACATACAGACCTCACGAACAGAGGAGACCTCACGAAACATGGTAAGGTATGAAAGCCTTGATCTGGCGGGACCCAAGCCCTTCCCCAACACCAGCTTACTGGCAGGAGGAATAGAAACGGGAGCGGGGAAGGGGTGGAAGCCTGGGACTGCTGAATACCTAGCCCTGGAGATCTGCTTTGTGAGCAGAAACCTACATCATGTGGTGCTCTGGAGGTTGGGGAGCTGGGACAGGCAGAGTGCTTGAAAGACTGAGATTCGGCTGTTTGTGGAGGACTGGATTCACATCCGGCCGCACTGGGACAAAGGAAAGGCAGGCGGTCTGAGAGGATTCCTAGCAACTAGAGGGCTGCTGAAGGGGCGGGGTTTGCACGAAGCTTGCTGCGCGGGAAAAGGGAGAGCTGGACAAGGTTGTCTGAGTGCGCTCTGCACAGCAGGTTGGGAACTTGGAGAAGCTTCAGGTGCTCCATCCCCCTGGCTGCCCACTCAGCCCCAAGGCCCCCCACTGTGACACACAGTCTGCCAAGCCTTTCTCCTGGCCTGATGGCACTGGCTCCCAAACTGGCAGTCACTGCGCAGGTGTCAGATCAGCCAGAAGGATCCGTTGCCTACAACAGCTGGAGACACCAAGCACAGAGGCTTACACCAGTGTGCTTGGCCAACTGGCTCTTATACTAGAGACAGGCAGCACAGAAGGGAATCAGGAAACAGATCTTTCCTCCCACCAGACATCAGTTCCGCTCCCCTATGACCCCTAACCTCATTCTAGGGTCTGAGCAGATCCACTTCTGGCCACTAGAGGGCACCACATAGAAATATGAAACATCAAAAGAACCTGGTTCAGACCAAAATCTAACATACCCCAGAAAAAGGGTTCAATGAAACTGAACCCACCAATCTTCCTGAAAGAGAGTTCAAAATAAAAATCATAAACAGGCCTATGGAGGTATAGAAAAATATTCAAGAACTCAGGAATGAAATTAAAGATGGAGATTCAATCATTAAGAAATTCCATATCTGAAATGAAACATACAATGGAGGGGTTTAAAAGCACATTAGATGTAGCAGAAGAGACAGTAAACGGAAAAGAAATTACAGAAGAGGAATACAAGAAGCTGAGGCACAGAGAGAAAAAAGAATCTCTAAGAATGGAAAAATATTGACAGAACTGTGTGACCAATCCAAACGCAACAATACTCTCATTATAGGCATACCAGAAGAAGAGAGAAAAAGGGATACAAAGTGCCAGTGAGGAGGTAATTGCTGAAAACTTCCCCAATCTAGGGAAGGAGATAGTCTCTCAAGCCATGGAGGTGCAAAGATCTCCCAACACAAAAGACTCAAGGAAGACAACAACATTGACATGTAATAATTAAAAGGGATATTTTAATTATTAAGAATATTTACCATTTATCAAGAATAAAGACAGACATTTAAAAGCAGCTAGAGAGAGATACAAGATCACATACAAAGGAAAACCCATCAGGCTATCATCAGACTTAGCAACAGAAACCTTACAGGCCACAAGGGAGTGTCATGATACATTTAATGTAATGAAGCAAAAGGGCCCTGAACCAAGAATACTCTACCTGGCAAGGTTATCATTTAAATTTGAAGGAGGGATTAAACAATTTTCACATAAGCAAAAGCTGAGAGAATTTACCTTCCACAAACAACCTCTACAGTGTATTTTGAAGGGACTCCTATACATGGAAGTATTCCTAAGGCCAAATTGATGTAACCCAACGGATAGACAAAAGTACAGAATATGATTCATAACATACAAAGAATGGAGGAGTTAAAAAAAGGAGGAAAAAAAAAAAAAGAACCTGTAGGTTGTGCTTGTAATAGCATGCAAAGTGAGTCAAGTTAGACTGTTAGTTAGTAAGGGAATTACCCTTGAACTCTGGTAACCAAGAATCTAAAGCCTGCAATGGCAATAAGTACATACCTATTGATAATCACCATAAATGTAAATGGTATGAATGCAACAATCAAAAGACATAGAGTGACTGAATGGATTTAAAAAAAAGACCCATCTATATGCTGCCTATAAGAGACTCACTTCAAACCCAAACGCATACACAAACTGAAAGTAAAGGGATGGAAAAAGATATTTCATGCAACAATAGAGAGAAAAAAGCAGGACTTGTAATACGTGTATCAGACAAAATACACTTCAGAACAAAGAAAGTCACAAGAGACAAAGAAGGACATCACATAATGATAAAAGGGTCAGTACAAAAAGAGGATATAACTATTATAAATATCTATGCACCCAACACAGGATCACCTACATATGTGAAACAAATACTAACAGAATTAATGCATTCATTATAGGCGACTTCAACCCACCACTCACTCCAAAGGACAGATCCACCAGACACAAAATAAGTAAGGACACAGAGACACTGAACAACACACTAGAACAGATGGGCTTAACAGACATCTGCAGAACTCTACACCCAAAAGCAGCAGGATACACATTCTTCTCAAGTGCACATGGAACATTTTCCAGAATACACGACATACTAGGCCACAAAAAGAGCCTCCATAAATTCAAAAAGACTGAAATTCTACCAACCAACTTCTCAGACCACAAAAGCCTAAAACTAGAAATAAATTGTACAAAGAAAACAAAAAGGCTCACAAACACATGGAAGCTTAACAACATGCTCCTAAATAATCAATGGATCAATGACCAAATTAAAACAGAGATCAAGCAATATATGGAGACAAATGACAACAATAATTCAACACCACAAACTCTGTGGGACGCAGCCAAGGCCGTGTTAAGACAGAAATATACTGCAATACAGGCGTACTGCAGGAAAGAAGAACAATCCCATATAAGCAGTCTAAACTCACAATTAATGAAACTAGAAAGGGAAGAACAAATGAGGCCCAAAGTCAGTAGAAAGAGGGACATAATAAAGATTAAAGCGGAAATAAATAAAATTGAGAAGAATAAAACAATAGAAAGAATCAATGAAAGCAGGAGCTGGTTCTTCACGAAAATAAACAAAACAGATAAACCCCTACCAAGACTAAGCAAGAAAAAAAGAGAGTCTACACACATAAACAGAATCAGAAATGAGAAAGGAAAAATCACTACAGACACCACAGAAATACGAAGAATCATGACAGAATACTATGAAAAATTATATGGAAACACACTGGATAACCTAGAAGACATGGACAACTTTCTAGAAAAATACAACCTTCCAAGGCTGACCCAGGAAGAAACAGAAAATCCGAATACACCAATTACCAGCAATGAAATTGAAGTGGAAATCAAAAAACTACCTAAGAACAAAACTCCTGGACCAAATGGTTTCATTGCTGAATGTTACCAAACATTTAGTGAAGACCTAATACCCATCCCTCCTTAAAGTTTTCCAAAAACTGGAAGAGGAGGGAATACCCCCAAACTCATTTTACAAGGCCAACATCACTCTAATACCAAAAGCAGGCAGAGAAACCACAAAAAAAGAAAATTACACACCAATATCCCTAATGAACATAGATGCATGAATACTCAACAAAACATTAGCAAAGCATATTCAAAAATACATCAAAAAGATCATCCATCATGATCAAGTGGAATTTATTCCAGGGATGCAAGGATGATACAACATTCGAAAATCCATCAACATCATCCACAACATCAACAAAAAGAAGGACAAAAACACATGACCATCTCCATAGATGCCGAAAAAGCATTTGACAAAATTCAACATCCATTCATGATAAAAACTCTCAACAAAATGGGTATAGAGGGCAAGTACCTCAACATAATCCACAGCCAACATTTTACTTCACAGTGGAAGCTGAAAGCTTTCAACCTTTAAGATCGGGAAAAAGACAATGATGCCCACTCTCCCTGCTTTTATTCACATAGTTCTGGAGGTCTAGCCATGGCAATCAGACAACACAAAGAAATAAAAGGCATCCAGATTGGCAAGGAAGAAGTCAAAATGTCCCTGTTTGCAGATGACATGATACTGTACATAAAAAACCCTAAAGAATCATCTCCAAAACTAGTAGATCTAATATCTGAATTCAGCAAAGTTGTGGGATACAAAATTAATATGCAGAAATGTTGAATTCCTACACACTAATAATGAACAAGCAGAAAGAGAAATCAGGAAAAACAATTTCATTCACAGTTGCATAAAAAACAATAAAATACATAGGAATAAACCTAACCAAGGAAGTGAAAGACCTATACTCTGAAAACTACAAGACACTCATGAGAGAAATTAAAGAAGAAACCAATAAATGGAAACACATCCCATGCTCATGGATACGAAGAATTAATATTGTCAAAATGGCCTTCCTGTATAAAGCAACCTACAGATTCAATGCAATCCCTATCAAAATACCAATAGCAATTTTCAATGAACTAGAACAAATAGTTCTAAAATTCATATGGAATGACAAAAGACCCTGAATAGCCAAAGCAATCCTGAGAAGGAAGAATAAAGCAGGGTGAATTAAGCTCCCCAACTTCAAGCTCTACTACAAAGCCACAGTAATCAAGACAATTTGGTACTGGCACAAGAACAGTCTGACAGACCAACAGAGCAGACTGGAGAGTCCAGATATAAACCCAAGCATATATGGTCAATTAATATATGATAAAGGAGCCATGGATATACAATGGTGAAATGACAGCCTCTTCAACAACTGGTGTTGGCAAAACTGGACAGCTACATGTAAGAGAATGAAACTGGATTATTGTCTAACCCCATTAACAAAAGTAAACTCAAAATGTATCAAAGACCTGAATGTAAGTCATGAAACCATAAAACTCTTAGAAAAAAACATAGGCAAAAATCTCTTGGACATAAACATAAGCAACTTCTTCATGAACATATCTCCCTAGGCAAGGGAAACAAAAGCAAAAATGAACAAGTGGGACTATACCCAACTAAAAACCTTCTATACAGCAAAGGACACCATCAGTAGAGCAAAAAGACATCCTACAGTATGGAGAATTTATCCATAAATGACATATCCAATAAGGGGTTGACATCCAAATTATATAAAGAGCTCACGCACCTTAACAAACAAAAAGCAAATAAGCAAATTTAAAAATGGGCAGAGGAAAGGGTGGAGCCAAGATGGCGGCTTGAGTAGAGCAGCGGAAATCCCCTCCCAAAACCATATATATTTTTGAAAATACAACAAATACAACTATTCCTAAAAGAGAGACCAGAAGACACAGGACAACAGCCAGACTACATCCATACCTGTGAGAACCCAGCACCTCGCGAAGGGGTTAAGACACAAGCTGTGGCCTGGCGGGACCCGAGCGCCCCTTACCCCAACTCCTGGCAGGAGGAGAGGACTTGGAGCGGGGAGGGAGAGGGAGCCCAGGACTGCTAAATAGCCAGCCCTAGCCATCAGCACCAGAGCACAGACACACAGTGCGTGGTGTGCAGGATACTTGGGGAACAGGACAGTAAGACCTGTGATCGGGTCCCTGCAGCAAGCGCCCCTGGGACAAAGAAAACCGAGTGCTTTCTGAAAGTCTTAAAGGGACAGGGATCCCACAGCTGGATGGAAGAGTCCCAGGACACTTAGGCCAGCGGCTGGGAAACCGAGGGTACAACGGGTGCCCTAATCCCCTGGGCAGCAGCGCCGCTCGGAAGCCCCTCACAGCGATAAACAGCCTCCCACCTGTCTCCCCTCCAACGAGGCTCTGCCATATTGGAGCAGCAGACCGAGGTCAGCCACACCCATAGCAACTGGGGAGCAAAACTTCACAGCCACTGCAGAGCTTAACTCCACAGCGGCCAGGCAAGAATCAGAGGTCCCTGTCTGCACGCAGTTGCCCAGCACAAGTCACTAGAAGTCACTGTTCTCTCAGGAGAGGAAGGCCACAAACCAGCAAGAAGGGACGTTCTCCCAGCCAAGACACAGCACCAGCCCCGCACAACTACCTCTATCGCCATGAAGAGGCAAAAGAATTTGATACAGACCAAAATCAGAGAGTCAACCCCTGAAAAGGAGATAGACCTAACCAATCTTCCTGAAAAAGAACTCAAAATAAAGGTCATAACCATGGTGACAGAGCTGCAGAGAAATATACAAGAGCTAAGGGATGACATCCAGAGGGAGATAACAGAAATGAAACAATCTCTGAAAGGATTTATAAGCAGAATGGATAAGATGCAAGAGGCCATTCATGGAATAGAAACCAGAGAACAGGAACACATAGAAGCTGATGCAGAGAGAAATGAAAGGATCTCAAGGAATGAAACAATATTAAGAAAACTGTACGACCAATCCAAAAGGAACAATATCCGCATTATAGGGGTACCAGAAGAAGTAGAGAGACAAAAAGGGGTAGAAAGTGTCTTTGAAGAAATAATGGCTGAAAACTTCCCCAAACTGGGGGAGGAAATAATCGATCAGACCACAGAAGTACACAGAACTCCCAACAGAAGGGACCCAAGGAGGACAACACCAAGACACATAATAATTAAAATGGCAAAGATCAAGGACAAGGACAGACAGAGTTTTAAAGGCAGCTAGAGAGAGGAAAAAGGTCACCGACAAAGGAAAACCCATCAGGCTATCAACAGACTTCTCAACAGAAACCTTACAGGCCAGAAGAGAATGGCATGATATATTTAATGCAATGAAACAGAAGGGGCTTGAACCAAGAATACTGTATCCAGCATGATTATCATTTAAATATGAAGGAGGGATTAAACAATTCCCAGACAAGCAAAAGTTGAGGGAATTTGCCTCCCACATACCATCTCTACAGGGTATGTTAGAGGGACGACTCTAGATGGGAGCACTCCTAAGACTAAACAGATGTCACCAGAGAAAATAAAATCACAGCAAAGAAAGCAGACCAATGAAATACTATCTAAAGGCAAAAAATAAAATAAACTACCCACAATGGCACTTAAAGGAAACACAAAAGAGCACAGCCTAAAACAACCAACATATAAAGAATGGAGGAGGAGGAATAAGAAGGGAGAGAAATAAAGAATCACCAGACAGTGTTTATAACAGCTCAATAAGTGAGGTAAGTTAGACAGTAAGATACTAAAGAAGATAACCTTACACCTTTGGTAACCATGAATCTAAAGCCTGCAATGGCAATAAGTACATATCTTTCAATAATCACCCTAAATGTAAATGCACTGAATGCACCAATCAAAAGACACAGAGTAAAAGAATGGATAAAAAAGCAAGACCCATCTATATGCTGCTTACAAGAAACTCACCTCAAACCCAAAGACATGCACAGACTAAAAGTCAAGGGATGGAAAAAGATATTTCATGCAAACAAAGGGAGAGAAAAGCAGGTGTTGCAGTACTATTATCAGACAAAATAGACTTCAAAACAAAGAAAGTCACAAGAGATAAAAAAGGACATTACATAATGATAAAGGGCTCAGTCCAACAAGAGGATATAACCATTATAAATACATATGCACCCAACACAGGAGCACCAACATATGTGAAACAAATACTACCAGAACTAAAGGATGAAACAGAATGCAATGCATTCATTTTAGGAGACTCCAAAACTCCACTCACTCCAAAGGATAGACTCACCTGACAGAAAATACTTAAGGACATGGAGGCACTGAACAACACACTAGAACAGATGGACCTAATAGACATCTATACAACTCTACATCCAAAAGCAACAGCATACACATTCTTCTCAAGTGCACATGGAACATTCTCCAGAATAGACCACATACTAGGCCACAAAAAGAGCCTCAGTAAATTCCAAAAGATTGAAATTCTATCAACCAACTTTTCAGACCACAAAGACATAAAACTAGAAATAAATTGTACAAAGAAAACAAAAAGGCTTGCAAACACATGGAGGCTTAAGAACATGCTCCTAAATAATCAATGCATCAATGAAAAAATTAAAATAGAGATCAAGGAATATATGGAAACAAATGACAACAACAACACAAAGCCCCAAATTCTGTGGGATGCAACGAAAGCAGTCTTAAGAGGAAAGTATATAGCGATCCAGGCATACTTAAAGAAGGAAGAACAAACCCAAATGAATAGTCTAACATCACAATAATCGAAATTGGAAAAAGAAGAACAAATGAGGCCTAAAGGCAGCAGAAGGAGGGACATAATAAAGATCAGAGAAGAAATAAATAAAATTGAGAAGAATAAAACAATAGAAAAAAATCAATGAAACCAAGAGCTGGTTCTTTGAGAAAATAAACAAAATACATAAGCCTCTAGCCAGACTTATTAAGAGAAAAAGAGAATCTACACACATCAACAGAATCAGAAATGAGAAAGGAAACATCATGACGGACCCTACAGAAATACAAAGAATTATTAGAGACTACTATGAATACCTATATGCTAAGAAGCTGGAAAACTTAGAAGAAATGGACAACTTCCTAGAAAAATATAGCCTTCCAAGACTGACCAAGTAAGAAACACAAAATCTAAACAAACCAATTACTAGCAAAGAAATTGAAGCGGTAATCAAAAAACTACCCAAGAAAAAAAACCCTGGGCCAGATGGATTTACCTCAGAATTTTATCAGACATACAGAGAAGATATAATACCCATTCTCCTTGAAGTTTTCCAAAAAAAATAGAAGAGGAGGGAATACTAGCAAACTCATTCTATGAAGCCAACATCACCCTAATATCAAAACCAGGCAAAGACCCCACCAAAAAAGAGAATTACAGACCAATATCCCTGATGAATGTAGATGCAAAAATACTCAATAAAATATTAGCAAACCGAATTCAAAAATATATCAAAAGGATCATACACCATGACCAAGTGGGATTCATCCCAGGGATGCAAGGATGGTACAGCATTCGAAAATCCATCAACATCATCCACCACATAAATGAAAAAAAAGACAAAAAACATATGATCATCTCCATAGATGCTGAAAAAGCATTTGACAAAATTCAACATCCATTCATGATAAAAACTCTCAGCAAAATGGGTATAGAGGGCAAGTACCTCAACATAATAAAGGCCATATATGATGAACCCACAGCCAACATCATATTGAACAGTGATAAGCTGAAAGCTTTTCCTCTGAGATTGGGAACAAGACAGGGATGCCCACTCTCCCCACTGTTATTCAACATAGTACTGGAGGTCCCAGCCACAGCAATTAGACAAAATAAAGAAATACAAGGAATCCAGATTGGTAAAGAAGAAGTCAAACTGTGACTATTTGCAGATGACATGATAGTGTACATAAAAAACCCTAAAGACGCCACTCCAAAACTACTAGAACTGATATTGGAATACAGCAAAGTTGCAGGATACAAAATTAACACACAGAAATCTGTGGCTTTCCTATACACTAACAATGAACCAGCAGAAAGAGTAATCAGGAAAACAATTCCATTCACAATTGCGTCAAAAAGAATACAATACCTAGGAATAAACCTAACCAAAGAAGTGAAAGACCTACACCCTGAAAACTACAAGATACTCTTAAGAGAAATTAAAGAGGACACTAACAAATAGAAACTCATCCCATGCTCTTGGCTAGGAAGAATTAATATAGTCAAAATGGCCATCCTGCCCAAAGCAATATAGAGGTTTGATGCAATCCCCATCAAATTACCAACAACATTCTTCAACAAACTGGAACAAACAGTTAAAAAATTCATATGGAAACACCAAAGATACCAAATAGCCAAAGCAATCCTGAGACGGAAGAATAAAGTTGGGGGGATCTCACTCCCCAACTTCAAGCTCTACTACAAAGCCATAGTAATCAAGACAATTTGGTACTGGCACAAGAACAGAGCCACAGACCAGTGTAATAGAATAAAGACTCCAGACATTAATCCAAATATATATGGTCAATTAATGTATGATAAAGGAGCCATGGACATACAATGGCGAAATGACAGTCTCTTCAACAGATGGTGCTGGCAAAACCGGACAGCTACATGTAAGAGAATGAAACTGGATCACTGTCTAACCCCATACACAAGAGTAAGTTCGAAATGGATCAAAGACCTGAATGTAAGTCATGAAACCATAAAACTCTTAGAAAAAAACATAGGTAAAAAATTTCTTGGCCATAAACATTAGAGACTTCTTCATGAACATATCTCCCGGACAAGGAAAACAAAAGGGAAAATGAACAAGTGGGAGTACATCAAGCTGAAAGCCTCTGTACAGCAAAGGACACCATCAATAGAACAAAAATGTACCCTACAGTATGGGAGAATATATTCGTAAATGACAGATCCAATAAAGAGTTGACATCCAAAATATATAAAGAGCTCATACACCTCAACAAACAAAAAACAAATAATCCAATTAAAAAATGGGCAGAGGAGATGAGCAAACAGTTCTCCAAGGAAGAAATTCAGATGGCCAACAGACAGATGAAAAGATGCTCCACATCGCTAGTTATCAGAGAAATGCAAATTAAAACCACAATGAGATATCACCTCACACCAGTAAGGATGGCTACCATCCAAAAGACAAACAACAACAAATGTTGGCGAGGTTGTGGAGAAAGGGGAACCCTCCTACACTGCTGGTGGGAATGTAAATTAGTTCAACCATTGTGGAAAGCAGTATGGAGGTTCCTCAAAATGCTCAAAATAGACATATCATTTGTCCCAGAAATTCCACTTCTAGGAATTTACCCTAAGAATGCAGGAGCCCAGTTTGAAAAAGACAGATGTACCCCTATGTTTATCGCAGCACTATTTACCATAGCCAAGAAATGGAAGCAACCTAAGTGTCCATCAGTAGATGAATGGATAAAGATGTGGTACACATACACAATGGAATATTATTTAGCCATAAGAAGGAAACAAAGCCTATCATTTGCAACAACATGGATGGAGGTAGAGGGTATTATGCTCAGTGACATAAGCCAGGTGGAGAAAGACAAGTATCAAATGATTTCACTCATCTGTGGAGTATAAGAACAAAGAAAAAACTGAAGGAACAAAACAGCAGCAGACTCACAGAACCCAAGAATGGACTAACAGTTACCAAAGGGAAAGGGATTGGGGAGGATGGATAGGAAGGGAGGGATAAAGGGGGAAAAGTGTCATTACGATTAGCATGTATAATGTAGCGGGGGCCGGGTGGGGGGCATATGGGGAAGGCAGTATAACACAAAGAAGACAAGTAGTGATTCTACAGCACCTTACTACACTGATGGACAGTGACTATAAAGGGGTATGTGGTTGTCACTTGATAATAGGGGGAGTCTAGTAACCATAATGTTGTTCATGTAACTGTACATTAATGATAGCAAAAAGAAAAAATCAGTTGACAGTAAACACAAAAAAGCCCAAGTAGATTAATACAGTATCTGAAAACATTGTAATAAACTAGTAATCAAAATTCAAAAAATTGATTAATGTCAGTCACTATATTGACAATCTAAAAAAAAATCAAATATCAGAAGAGGCATAAAAATCATGGAATATAATTCAACATCCATTCATTAAAAACTCTTTTCAGACAAGGAATGGAAGGGAATTTCCTTAATCTGTTAAATGGTAACTAAAGCCAAACTGCCCTAAGAATCACAAGGACGGATGCAACAAAGTTTCTGCCAGATCAGATAACACTGCAGGGAATACAAAATCTTCCATCCTTCTTTTAAGATTTAACACAATTATTTTAAATGTAAAAAAGAGAAAAATAAGTTATCTCCTCTACACTGATAAATATTGCTTTGATGTCAAGAATAGCTAACTTAAGAGAAAAGTATTTCTTCTAAGCACTATCAGCAAAAAAACAGCTTAAGTCCAACAACTTTAAAATCATCATTTGGGCAAAAGTTTATGTCCAAAAATTTCTTAAAACAGCACAATTCTGTTTTCTAGAGTTACCTTTTCCAAAAGAGTTGTCCTGTGGCTCAAAAGAAATTATGCTGCTTGAAATTAGGCACTGCACAAGCAGATTACTGATACCTTTCTACAGCTAAATGCAGTACTGGGTACTTCAATTTTGACACTTCCGAATAAACTAATTCAAATTGTGCCCTCTTCAGTTGTAGAGAAGTCTGCTATCCATTCATTTGTCTGTTGGAGCAGCTGAACTCTTTTCTAATTACCATCTCAGTCCTGTCTGCAAGTGCTCGGGGTAGAGATGGAGTCACCACCTATTCAAGGCAGTGTTGTCTTTAGACTCCATCATTTTCAAAGTCTAAGTTGGATCTGTCATTAATCAGCAATTATATTCATGATTTTAAACTTTCTTTTTCTAATTCAACAAAATTTAATTATGAGAATGTGTAGAAAATTGCCTTTCATTTGAGCATTTGTAGACTTTGCTTACAATGAGCAAAGCTGTAACAAATGATTTATAACAAAATCATTACTGCAGTGTTTCCAAATGAGATTTACAGATCCTTTTCAAAGGAAAACAAAATCTTTAACACACCTCCAATGCTAACTTAAATTCTTTTTAATTAATGAATAATAAACAAAAAACTAAGCTTTCATAAAACTACAGAACCAAAACAAAGTTGCAAATGAAATACAAAACAAATGAAATTTAAATTAACAATATTAATAGAGAACATTAGCTTTAATGCTGAAATTAAATCACCACTCACATGAATATGGTATTCACTACGACATTTTTTTTTTTTTAGTTTGGCATGCCTTAACATATGCCGTATAATCAAAATTCTCCTACCACTTTACATTCAGATAACTACAAAGAAGTTGCCCAGTATGCCCCGCACTGGCTTTCCACTGGTCCCACTAACTACTTATTTACAAATAAGGAAGTATAAAAACAATGATTATAAACATATATACAAACATGGGCACTTGAAATTATGTGGCAATAACAAGTTACAAAGTGGGCAGTCATTTATATACTTATAGTTCAGATTATTGAAAATTTTTAAGTTATCATAGAGTCTACGCAGAGAAACTTTTCTCCAAAATACATCCAAGGACTCCCACTGGTGATACCACACTACAGTATGACTGCAGAGGTATTTTTGAAAACATCCTTCACCATATCACAAAATACCCCTTTTAAGAGAAAAATGCCTCAAACCTTAGCACCAGGGAAGGCTGTTTTTCACTACTGATGATAGTTTATTATCTCTTAAGTCAAGTGAATCTCTTGGAACCTCCTTGCATTGGCTAATATAACTTGAGAGCTCACTGTAAGTCTTTATATAACTACACAGGATCTAATGAACTTCACTCTCTATATTAATATCCTCAGGCTGCCCCTCTCTTACCATGAGACCCTTACTTTCCCTTTCCTCTGACTTCTCTGTGTGTGTGTCTGTGTATAATTTTATTTGCCTTTATTGAATAGATAATCAAGCACACATTATAAAGTTCAAAGAAAAAAAAAACCACTAAAGAGAAGGTATCCTTCCCACCACCCATCCAGTGTCCCACCTCTCAAGAGGTAATTATTAACAGTCTCTTGGGTGTTTTTCTAGAGAGCTCCTAAACACACACACACACATATTATGGTATTTTATGTATTTCAGTAAATTAGTCCAAATTCTCTTTAGAATGAACTACACCATAAAAACTTCTTTCACTAGTCCTAATGTTTCAGAAATTACAGTGTTTAAAATTAAATAATTTTAGGGATAGAAGGACCTGACATCATCAAGCTCCTTATTACTTTACAGATGAAGAAACTGTGCCCCCAGAGAGACTTACCTAAAGAGACAAGGCTATTTCATTTTGTCAAAAATTAAGTTGAGGTCTGCTAACTCCAAATCCCTCCTTCACCCAAGGTGTACTCAAATTTATTTACATTTTCCACAGTCATCAGGTGTTTAACTTGTCTTAACCATGTGTAATTGGAAGCAGGAAGTTCCCCTTGTAATGGATCTTTTCTCAGGGAAATAAAATACTGATTATTTGTGATTAAGCTATTTAGTCACCATCTGTACAAATACAATTTGTCCACCAAAGCCAACATAGATATATCATCACTAACATCCTTGGTAACTTCCAAGAAATAAAACTGAAATTCAGTGTAGACACAAAGCCCTTCAAATCATCAAAAGAAAAAGAAATGTTAGTATACTCTAGACCTTCACATTTTGGCTTTAATCAATACCTGTTCATCAACAAACATGTCTGTTTACTAAATGCCTAGCACTTCACTCAATATTCAACAGGAAAGTATTGAACTCCTAATAGAATAAGACATGTTCCTCAATAAACTACCAGGAAATTAGACATAAAAGTAAATAATTAAAATGCATTGTAATCAATGCTATAGTTGTTATACAAATACTAAAAAATAGGAAAAATAATTCTTGGGAAAATTCAGGAAACTTCATTGAGTAGTCTAGAAGAATAAGTAACATGGTTAGTTAACTTGTTAAAAAAATAAGTTTCAGAGAAAAAGATAAATGGAATCATATACATACACTCTGGCAGTTACAGTCAAGGTCACAAACTAGTCACACAATGTTTTAGAAAAAAAAAAGAGACTGAATGTGAACTCCTTTTAGATAGAATGTAGAACCTCCAGTGTGACACAGGACCTAGTAGACCTACTTCTCTCATTCATATTGCCTGTCTGCCCTCCAAAGACACATTTGAATTGCATCCCCTGACAAACTTAATGCTAAAGGTAAAGGGTGATTGGAAGAGGAAAGGGGATAAACAAGACATCTTAAAAACCTTCTCAGTTTTTAAGGGCAATATAGGGGCTTAAAGTTTCTTGTTTAAAAGTATTTTCCAATTTTGGAGTCGGAAAATAAAACATAAAAAACTAGACGATAAACAGGAAAAAGCAGGAAATACTAAAAACAGTTTTAGATGCTGAGTAAGGTTAGGCTCATGAAGAGTTCAGTGAACTCACCTGCTGCCACCAAACTCAAAGCGCAAGTAATATAAACCTGTGTCTAAGCAAAGTTATAGATTCTGGACCTCCAGGATCCTTCAAAGCCCATTAATCTGCACATGCCAAACGTAATATAAATGTATAGATTATCACACAATATGGTAAGTGATGTGACAGAAACAAGCACAGGATGTATACCTAGATCAGACTTGGGGCAGTCAGTGGGATAATGCTGATTGGAGGAGCTGGTCCCTATCCAACAAATTATGTCAGGTAAAGAGTGAGAAGGGCAGTCCAGACAAAGGCAGAGGGTCTGAAAGAGGACAGCTGGGGTTTGGTCAAGCCACAGTGAGCCAGGGAAAAGGTTAAAGGGCTCAGAGCAATTGGATTGCAAAACCTTGCTTTGATAAGGAATTTGGATTTTATCCAGAGAATTTTTAACTGGGGGGTGCTGTGATGAGATAAGGAAGTCAAAAAGATCACTCTTGGCAGCAATGTAATAAATGACCTGGAACAAGGAAGTAATACCGACTAGACAGCTAGGGAACCTGCAGCAGTCATCTAAGTGAGAAGAAACCTCAATTAAGACATAGAAGAGATGGGGGAAAGTAAACAATTTTGAGAAATATTAAAGGTAAAACACAGAAATGCATCACCAACCAGGTGAACATTATCATTCAGGCTTCTGGTTTGGGTTACTGGGTTGTGCCATTCACCAAGATAGAGAATATAAAAATAACACACTTAAAGGGAAGATGAGCCCAGTTCTGAGCCTGTAGAAGGTGTCTGGAAAACAGCCCAATGGAGACGACCAGTTGGTTGCAGGCTATCATCCATCTGTAGTGAGGACAAACTTTCTCCTAATTAGCAAGGAGTCGGAAGCTGAAACCATGGGCATAGGCATGTGCTTCAAGGAAGAATGTGGAGGATGAAACACAAGGGCAATGAGGATGGAAATCCTTGGTAAAGTCAAAGAGTCATCAGCAAAGAGGCCTATGGGAACTGAGGAGTGGCCAGAGAGGTAAAGAAAAACCCAGAGAATGGGAGAGAGTGTCAAGGAACTCCAGGTAAGACAGTTAAGGGAGTAAATGTACAATTTATTACATTTACTCATTTCTTCTCCCTCTCTCTTCCCTCTCCTATACTTTCCACTTTTTCCCGATGAGAAAGATAAGTTATTCTGTGATAATTTATATAAGCTATACTGTATACCAACCAACTTACCAGGGAAGAGAAACAGATATATATAATCAAGATAATATTTCCTAACATTTCTTGAAAGTTTATTATGTACTAAGTAAATTGCTACACACTTGACATGCACAATTTAATCCTTAAAACAACTATACGCAGTAAAAGACTACTATTGTTGAACCCACTTATTAGGTGAGGAAACTGAGTCTCAGAAGGGTTAAGTACTTCATGCAACTTCATAAAGACACAGCAGGTATGAGATGTGAACCCCAAAATGAGATATGAATCACAATAAACTCCCCAAATTAAAATAACTGTAAGGCCTGACAAGAAATAAATACAAAATCTAATTTGATTTGGAAAAAAATTAAGAAGTTGAAAAAAAAAAAAAGTACAGTGGGGTACAAGCAAATTCCAGACACTGATGCCAAATTCAGGATTCTAATATAAGGAAGGGCACCTCTTAAGTAGAATTATCCTAAAAATATACATCCCTCAGGTCTCTTTTCTCAGTCTGGGACCTCTGACCAATAAGAAATAGTATTGTGTTTCAATCCAGTAACCGTGGCTGTCTTACATGGTAAAGCTGTTCTCTTTAACTGGGTAAGTGATATTACAACTCTGGAAGAAAAAGATGGGGGCAATAAGATGAGGCATATCAAACCCACAGTACTAATTTTTTTTGTTATCATTAATCTACAATTACATGAAGAACATTATGTTTACTAGGCTCCCCCCTTCACCAAGTCCCCCACACACACCCCATTACAGTCACTGTCCATCAGCATAGTAAGATGCTGTAGAATCACTACTTGTCTTCACTGTGTTGCACAGCCCTCCCCATGCCCCCCCACTACATTATACATGGTAATCGTAATTCCCCTTTCTTTTTCCCCCGCCCTTATCCCTCCCTTCCCACCCATCCTCCCTAGTCCCTTTCCCTTTGGTAACTGTTAGTCCATTCTTGGGTTCTCACAGTACTAATATTTTGAGTCAAGGTTAGGGTATGTGTTTTTTAAATGTTGGTAATCAGATTTAGCTAATGAAAAGCACTGGAAGTCTTAAGAAACATGCTTTACTACATTTGTTCAGTTTAATTTCTTAGAATTGCTAAGTGCTTAAAGAGATTCTACTTATTAAGGTGGCAAATCTGACCTGTCAAGGCTGGCTGTGCTTGACAGACTGAATGTACAAATGCATTTTAAACATCTAAAGAAATTTAATTCACTAACAAAAGGGTATGGAGAAATGTAATTTGTTAAACTTGAATTAACATTAATAAAACAGCAAGTGAAAATTACTATTCTTATTTCTATACAGAAATTACAATGCTTATAAGTATAATAACAAGACTAAAGGAAAAACTAGGTTTTTAATTTGCCACTTAAATAAACTGAATATTAATTTGAAACACAAGAAATGTTATGTAGTCCTTTCCATGTGCAGAAGCCCCACTCAGACATTAAGGAACATGGGTAACTGAGCTGCTCTGTTAACCATTACTTGATCTACAACAGCCTTCTTCAAAGTGGAGCCTTTGAAAACTAAGTGCAACTGAGTTAAGTATGAATTGTTTAAGCAGTGTCTGAAGAAACTGAACTGAACTCCATATAACCCCCACCTAAAGGTAAGAAAGAACAACACATCTCAATTTGCCTTCATACTCACACATTTTGACAAACCTAAAACTTATACCCTCCTTTCTTGTTAGCTGAAGTGTCAAACTGAAGTTAACTCTTATATTGTATGGGTGTGTACTATTTCTGGAAGGTTTCACAAGAACTGTCCATAGTACATGGGGATGCCTCTGGAAAGCGGAGCTTGGAAGATGGGGGAGAGGGAATTATCTTTTACTGCGCATTTTTAGTACTATTTGAATATTTTAACATGTACATGTATTAATCATTCAAATTCATACATGATTTGAAATGAAGCAAAATTTAAAAACATAACACCGTATTTTTTCTTTTTTAAACATATCTTTTTCAATCTTCTGTGCAGCAAAGGACACCATCAATAGAACAAAAAGGCATCCTACAGTATGGGAGAATATATTCATAAATGACATATCCGATAGGGAGTTGACATCCAAAATATATAAAGAGCTCAAGCACCTCAACAAACAAAAAGCAAAAAAGCCAATTAAAAAATGGGCAGAGGAGCTGAACAGACACTTCTCCAAAGAAGAAATTCAGATGGCCAACAGACACATGAAAAGATGTTCCACATGGCTAATCATCTGAGAAATGCAAACTAAAACCACAATGAGATACCACCTCACACCAGTAAGGATGGCCACCATCCAAAAGACAAACAACAACAAATGTTGGCAAGGTTGTGGAGAAAGGGGAACCCTCCTACACTGCTGGTGGGAATGTAAACTAGTTCAACTACTGTGGAAAACAGTATGGAGGTTCCTCAAAAAATGAAAAATAGAAATACCATTTGACCCAGGAATTCCACTTCTAGGAATTTACCCTAAGAATGCAGCAGCCCAGTTTGAAAAGGCCATATGCTCTCCTATGTTTATCGCAGCACTATTTACAATAGCCAAGAAATGGAAGCAACCTAAGTGTCCATCAGTAGATGAATGGATAAAGAAGATGTGGTACATATACACAATGGAATATTATTTAGCTATAAGAAGAAAACAAATCCTACCATTTGCAACAAAATAGATGGAGGTAGAGGGTATTATGCTCAGTGAAATAAGCCAGGTAGAAAAAGACAAGTATCAAATTATTTCACTCATCTGTGTAGTATAAGAACAAAGAAAAAAACTGAAGGAACAAAACAGCAGCAGACTCACAGAATGGAGAACCCAAGAATGGACTAACAGTTACCAAAGGGAACAGGACTGGGGAGGATGGGTGGGAAGGGAGGGATAAGGTGGGGGAAAAGAAAGGGGCCATTAAGATTAGCATGTATAATGTGGGGGGAGGCACAGGGATGGCTCTGCAACATGGAGAAGACAAGTAGTGACTCTACAGCATCTTACTACGCTGATGGACAGTGACTGTAATGGGGTATGTGGGGGGGACTTGACTATGGGGGGAGTCTAGTAAACATGATGTTGCTCATGTAAAAAAAAAAAAAAAAAAAGCTTTTTCAAGCTTACCTCTTCCTCACCAGTCAGCTGTCACTGAGAATCACTGCCTTAGAGGTTCACAACTGCTACCAACAGCACTACTGCAAATTGGGTAGGGATACAGGAAGGAAAAGGATCTTCTATGATTTCTACCAACAAGCAGCAAGATCCTGGGCCAGGCTGGCACACCAGCCTGGGGAAGGAGAAACACCAATGGGTAGTCGCTGTGAATTCAGCCCCTGTAAACAAAGTGAGCAGGCTCAGGTGGTAAGTAAGGAGCACTGGAGGGTAGTGGTCTCACAGAACGGACACAGGCACTGATTTGGAGCTGGCCTCACTCCCTGAAAGGTGGGTAAAGCATTCATATCACTGGAGACATGGAAAGGGCCACAGGAGAACAGAGGAATCCCTGTAAAAGGTCTGCCTCACCTCCCTCAGTTCCTTTTGGAATAGTGGAAATCCTGAAACTATTCCACATTGCTCTGGTAACTACTGCTGATACATCAATGGAAGACATTCTCTTTATTAACGGGTAATATTAATGCATTTACAATATTGTATGAAGCCACCAGTCAACCACTGTTTGAAAACTAATTGTTGAAGTTTCTCCCCATTGCCCTTTATCCCTCTAACAGAAAGAAAGAAAGAAAGAAAGAAAGAGAGAGAGAGAGAGAGAGAGAGAGGGAGGGAGGGAAGGCAGGCAGGCAGGCAGGCAGGCAGGCAGGCAGGCAGGAAGGAAGGAAGGAAGGAAGGAAGGAAGGAAGGAAGGAAGGAAGGAAGGAAGGAAGGAAGGAAGGAAGGAAGGAGAAAAGAAAACTAATCGCTGGTTATTTGTCAATCAATATTTAAGAACTACTTGCACAATTCACAACAGTTGGGTTTCAACTTCTTCCCATACACAAAAGCTCAGCTCACTAAGAATCATCTCTTCCAAAAAGCCAGAAATCTTGGAACCCCAATAACACTTCAACTGCTTAAATCATACTTATCTACATATCTCCATCCTCATCACCACTCCCTCTACCCCAAACTAGTTGAGAACACTACCATCCCTGGCCACATCTGCTGTAACAATAACCAAATTAGTCTCTGTTAGCTCAGTCCATTCTCCACAGTAATGACAATCAAATCTTTTGACTGCACACTGACAAATCAGTAAATGCATAAATATATCCCCAACATATGTTCACCTATAAATATGACAAAGGTACTAATACGTATGAATACTAGAAAATATTCATTTCCAATGTAACAAAATAATTATTGTAATAATGGTTTTTATATGTGTAAGCATAAAAGCAAATATAAAAACCATTATTGCTATCACTAAAATATCCATATTGGTTTTTAGTTATTTTGTGAAAATATTTGTTTAAAAATATTTTAATGTGATCCATTTAATCAAATATTTCTCATTCTGCTTGGAAAATCTAATTTTAATATTTTGTGACAGAGCAATCTTAAAGTCAGTTTCAAGTCAATAATTTAATGGCTATGATAGCCAAAAAGAAACAAGGGTCCCAAGGGAAGAAAGTCCTAGGGCTGTGCTTACTAAATCATGATACTTCATTTTTCTGACCCTATCCAATTATACAAACATTTTCCTTTAAATATGATTAGTAAATGTTAATCTTCCCTGATGCAATTAGTTTTGAAAACTAATCAGAAGATTATTTCTAACAAATGGATTTGAAATCACTAAATGTATTAACTTGGAATATTTTCTTTTTAGATTTTTAACTGTGGGAATTTTGATACCTGTATACCTATTACCCAGCTTCAATAATTATCAATATACGGCAAATCATCTAGAAACCTCCAAAGGCAATGAATTACATTACTTATTATTTTTACTTGATATTTGGGGCACTTAAAATGTACTTTTCTGCAAATTAAAACCGCAGTGAGATATCACCTCACACCAGTAAGGATGGCTACCATCCAAAAGGCAAACAACAACAAATGTTGGCGAGGTTGTGGAGAAAGGGGAGCCCTCCTACACTGCTGGTGGGGATGTAAACTAGTTCAACCATTGTGGAAAGCAGTAAGGAGGTTCCTCAAAAAACTCAAAATAGAAATACCATTTGACCCAGGAATTCCACTTCTAGGAATTTACCCTAAGAATGCAGGAGCCCAGTTTGAAAAAGACAGATGCACCCCTATGTTTATCGCTGCACTATTTACCATAGCCAAGAAATGGAAGCAACCTAAGTGTCCATCAGTAGATGAATGGATAAAGAAGATGTGGTACACATACACAATGGAATATTATTTAGCCATAAGAAGAAAACAAATCCTACCATTTGCAACAACATGGATGGAGCTAGAGGGTATAATGCTCAGTGAAATAAGCCAGGCAGAGAAAGACAAGTACCAAATGATTTCACTCATCTGTGTAGTATAAGAACAAAGAAAACCTGAAGGAACAAAACAGCAGCAGAATCACAGAACCCATGAATGGACTAACAGTTACCAAAGGGAAAGGGACTGGGGACGATGGGTGGGAAGGGAGGGATAAGGGCGGGGAAAAAGAAAGGGGGCCTTACGATTAGCATGTATAGTGTTGGGGGGTACAGGGAGGGCTGTACAACACAGAGAAGACAGGTGGTGATTATACAGCATCTTGCTACACTGATGGACACTGACTGTAGTGGGGTGTGTTGGGGGGACTTGGTATGGGGGGGAGCCTGGTAAACATAGTGTTCTTCATGTAATTTAGATTAATGATAGCAAAAATTAAAAATTTTAAAAATGTACTTTTCCCATGCTAGGCAAAAAGTCAGAAAGAAGACAAATAACCTAACACTGAGCATACTTGCAGCAGGAAAGTGTACTGCCTTCTAATTTCTATTCTAGAAGAAAGAAAAATTGCCCAGTGGTTGCACCAATAAAAAACAGCAGCAAAAATGTGTCTGCTTTTCTTGACAAACTGAGCTTTTTATAAAATCTTTTTGCCACGTTGCTGGTAGTAGGTTTTTATACCAACAGGTTCACCAACTCACTCAGATTCTCAGAGAAGGCAGAGTAAGAGTGTTCACCTTGACTTACATCTCTTTCTCATCAGGTTTAGCTGCAGGCAAAATGAATTATTTTAAAGCAAATTTCAGACATCTATATATCATTTTATCCATAAATACTTCAGTATTTACTTCTAAGAGAAAGGAGTCTTCCCTTTTAAAATAACTGCAATACTATTATCATATCTTAAGAACTAAAATAACTATTTAAAAATCATCTAACATACAGGTGGCATTCAAATCACTCCCACTGGTCTCATAAATATCTTGGTACAGTTGGTTTGTATGAAATCATATCTAAACAAGGTCTATACATTTAGTTAATGTCTCGTCTTTCTAATCTGTAATAGTTCCTTTACTTCTTCTTATCACTGATTTGAAGTAACTGGGTTCATATGCCCTATGGAATTTTTGAGCTTTCTAATTACATTCTGTAAACTGGTTGTTAGATTTAGAAGCTTAATCAGTCAGGTTTGATTTTATATTGAGGGGGAAAGAATATGTAATGAATGGTGTTGTATTTTTCCCATTGTATCACATCTGAAGAATATAAGGTTTGGTTGTATCCATTTTAGAGATGTTATGATTAATCGTAAGACTGACAATCTGATCCTTCTATTATAAAGTTCCCTAATGGTTTTACAGCTACTGATAATCAATGCCTTAGGTCTTTTATTTCATTAGGCCATCTGAAATTTTTTAGAAATACATTTGGAGATTTTTATCAGGTAACAAATTTATATTTCCAAGTTCTTCATGTGTAAAGTTGTAAGGGTTTTTATAGGTGCAATAAAATCACAATGAGATCATGAGTCATTAGGGAAATGCAAATTAAAACCATGAGATTACTGATTCACACCCAGTAAGATAGCTATAGTCACAAAGACAGAGAATAACAAGTGTTGGTGCAGATGTGGAGAAACTGGACCCCTTGTGCATTACTATTGGGCATGTAGAATGGTGCAGTAGCTTTAGAAAACAGTTTGGCAGCCCCTTTAAAAATTACACAGTTATTGCCATTTAACCCAGCAATTCTGCTCCTAGATACTCCAAGAAAAATGAAAACGAATGTCTAGACTGAAACTTGTACATGAATATTATTCCTAACAGCCAGGAAGTAGAAACAAACCAAGAGTTTACTACCTGATGAATGGATAAAGTGTGGCATCCATACAAGGGAATATTTATTATATAGCTACAGAAAGGAATGAAGTACTGATACATGCTACAACACGGATGAACCCCAAAAACATGCTAAGTAAAAGGAGCCTGCAAAAAGGCCACACATTGTATGACTCCATTTATACGTAATGTCCAGAACAGGCAAATCCAAAGATAGAAATATTACTGGTCGCCAGGGGTTGTAGAGAGGGCAGAAAGTTTATGGGTGCAGGGCTTGTTCTTAGGGTGATAAAAATTAGACAGTGATGATGATTGCACAACTCCATGAATATACTAAAAACTGCTGAATTGTATACTTTAAAAAGATAAATTTTATGGTATGTAAATTCTGTCTCAATAAAGCTTTTTTTTAAATTATAAGGAAAAATGTTATCTCACAGCACTTTTTTTTAAAGAAAAAAGCAGTTACTTTCTCATTCACCATTAAAATAACATCTTTACTTGAAGAGATGGATTAAGGATATTAACTTTTCAAATAATATTTGCAAGGAGGATATTTATCACAGAAAAAGTCAACATTTATTTATGAAAAAGAAAAATGCATTATATTAATAACTCAACCACAAGATAGCTAACAAAAGATAACCTGCCTCAGTAATCCATCAAGATGCAGTGAATGAATTTCATCCTTTTATTCTGTCAAAGCAACTGTTCTGTCAGTATTACATTTTGACAAGTACGTCATATAGCAATGTTATTAGGGCAGTCATTTACTATTGAGACTATGTCTTCTCCAGTACAATTTCCCTCCAGTAGCCCACAAAAGAAATGATTTTTCTTAGATTTAATTACTGAAGATAATCTAGCAAATACTAAGAGATGCCAGAAGCTTTAACACTTTTATGACTATACAGAAAACCTCCCACACTGCAAAATCTGTCCTAGTATTGTATGTCCAAATCTTGAGCAAAATGTCCTATGCATCTTACAAGAGTTATGACAAAGGAATGCATTTTGGCTTCTTGACATATATTCCACATAAAGTTGACCCTTGAACAACATGAGTTCGAACTGTGTAGGTCTACTTAAACATTTGATTTTTTTTTCCAATAAATACACTGGGAAATTTTTTGGAGATTTATGACCATTTGAAAAAGGTTTTCTTTTCTCTAGCTTAAAAGAATACAGTATATAAAATGTATAACATACAAAATAGGTGTTAATCTACTGTTTATGGTATTGGTAAGGCTTCCAAGTCACCAATAGGCTATTAGTAGTTAAGTTTTGAAGGAGTCAAAAGTTACACTCAGATTGTCAACTGCGCAGAGGTTGGCAACCCTAGCCCCCAAGTTGTTCAAAGGTTCACTGTACCATATCAGTCTTTCTAAAAAATCAGATCATTCTGGGGGCCTGGAAGAGAAGGGATAAGAAGAACCTGCCATTAGTGAGGGCCTTTTTGTCTTTTCTAAGAAGAAACCTCAAAATATACCTTTAATCATTAGGTTAGTAAAATTGTATATAGCATCTCAATGAATAGTCAATGACTTTGAAACATCATTGGATAAAAAAAATGTAGAGATTCTTTTTATGGTCTAGGTGATTAGGTTTCAAATGTCCTAGTACTAGTAATACCCTCATATTATTTACTATCTCAAAGTTCTACATACTCTCAAAGTAAGATTCCTACTAATGACAGAGGATGCAAATCCATGTTTCAAACAGGCTTGATATATTCAATGTAATAAGTGCTGATTTATTTAATGTGATTTAATAGCTCACCAAGAGTTCATAATGGCTGAGCAAGGCTCAGCTCTGCCATTTTGATTGTTTGCTTGTGCTTGCATTATTAGTATTTTTTTCAATCACTGATTTATTTGCAGGAAATCTCTAATGTCCATTTTATGAAAGTTTAATGAAAATGGATAATAGAAATCATTATCACTGTGTTGCAATACACTGAAAGAAAATGTATGAATATGGCTCTCCTTGCTCACTGCCAAACTCCTTTCTCTTCCCTTCAGGACACCTAAAGTTCTATAGTTAACACATTAACACTGTTTGACATATAGACCCAAGAAGGTACCAGTAACAATCCCTAAATTTAATTTTTTTAGATAAAAATAAGAAAAAGCTCTACAATTTTCTTCTAGTATCCTAGTGAATCATCTTGTCTAACTCATTTTGAGAAATCCTGCTCTAAATTACAGCCACAGTGAACTTCTTACAACTGCAAATCGTATCATTTCACTTTCTTTAAAATCATTGAATGGCTTAGTTCTGTCTTCTGGATAAAGTCCAAAATCCTTGCATGGTGTAAAGGGCCCTCAACTCTCGCCCCTGTCTCTCTCTAATCCAGTGGTTCTCAACCCTGACTGTATCCTAGCATGATCCGAAGCGTTAAAAAAAAAAATTAAATATAAACACACACACATACATATATACACACACACATATGTGTACATGAGTACATGTGTGTGTATATGTATACACACACACACATGTACTTTCTCAGGGTCCCCACTAGATCGATTAAGTCAAAATACGTGGATAGGGTATTTGCATCCCTGATTTTTGCAAGTTCTCCAGGTGAAATCAAAGTGCAGCCAGGGTAGAGAACTGCCCCCTCCTACTCACCATGGTCATCTAGCTTTAAGTGCTCATCAAGCTACCCCAAGTGTAAACCACCCTCCAGTAGCACCTGCCTCACTGGTTGGTAATGCAGAATTCCAAGTCCCACCCCAGACCTACTAAATCAGGACTTGGCATTTTAACAAGATCCCCAGATGGTTCATGTGAACAGTTGAGTTAGAGAAGCACTGCCCTAAAGTACCAAATCCCTTTCCTCAGGTCCTTTGTAAGTGTTGTTTAACTGCAAACATTGTTTAATATTCAACTTTTCTGGCACTTCGAAGACATCTTATTCTTCCCCTTTGATCCCATCTGTAATTACGGTAGTGATTAATGTCTGTCTACTGCCTTGGCCTGTAAGTGTCATATGGACAGACCATGTTACTCTGAGGTATCCCCAGCTCCTGACACAATGTCTGGTATTTTCAAAATGAACAGCATCTAGTCTAGTGTTTCATACCAATACGATCTTACCCTAAATTTCCACAATATTTCTGTCCCATTAATCATGTCTTCAAAAACAAGTTGGCTTTAGCTACATAACTCTTGGATATGATATGTGTTATCGCAATGCACTTATTTCAAAGTCTAAATAAGCTCCTGGTCACTTCCTAAAGGATGTAAATTAAACCTAATTCAAAGTACCATTATATTTATTTTAAAATAAATAAAACCAAATATTAGGTTTTGTTTGTAATAGCATTGGCTCGATCATCAGAAAACAGGGCCATATAAATTGTTGATGATGTTGTAAGTAAATTCAACCTTTCTAGAAGGTCATTTGGCACTGAAACCGTATCTTGAGTCAGTGAACCCACTTCAGGGGTAAGAGACCAAGAAAATAATCCAGAAGAAGTATTTGAACAAGGGTAGTCAGAAGTACCACTTACAACAATAAAAAGGAAAAAAAAATGGAAGAAAAAATAAAGTTTGCACAAACTACGGTCATCAATGAATAGTCTATTACTCTGTGATTTAAAATAAAGATACATAACTAAATATAAAATGTTTGATGCTCTCAGGAATACAAAAATCATTTTCTTCTGTATGTACTGAATTATAAAAATTCTATTCCTATACAGTGACACAAATGGATGTAAATTTAGAGTAAATATAGTTTTACATTTAATGGATTCTCTTTTCTATAGAGAACATATTAAATCAAATTTTAATGTTGGGTTATTTGTGGGTTTTCTGCTCAGTTTTATTGTTAGTGTTACATTATTGATATTTTTGCTGTTGCTACTCAGACTCACTAAAAAACATTTCTTTAGCTTTAGCATTTGGGAACATACATTTGTTACTGCACTAGAAGTAAAAAAACAAGATTCTGTATTTGGCCAGCTTCCTCCTTATAATTCAAACTTCACCTGCATTTCATTTTTTCCATATGAAGGTGGAGAAAAATAATACAACAACGTTTACAAATCAATTCTGACACCTCAATGAAAGGCCCTGGGCAAATACAAATATCAGAGCTGCTTAAAAAACCACAACCACCCACACTGACTGTCTTGCATAAGTCACTTTATCCTTCCAGGTCTCGAGGTCTCCCTGGTAAATTCAAAGAAATACGCTAGGATCACATGGGGGTAGGGGAGCTTTAGTAAGGGAAAAGTAGGCATATGATAGATGAAAAAGGAGATCCCAATGCATACTCTGATGAAGATCTGTTGACTCCCATTCACATTTGTGGGGGACAGGATAAGTTAGTACAACCCCCTCAAAGGGGTGGTGATTTGGCTACACGTGTGAAAATTTTAAATGCACACATATCCTTTTACCCAGTAATTCCACTTCTAGAAATATATTGTTTAGATAATTTTACACATGAGCACCTAACAAAGTATGTACAGGACATTCATTGAAACATTGTGATAGAAAACCTGGAAACAACTTAAATGTTTAACCTGAAAACTAGTTACAAATTACTGTGCAGGGCCATACAACGAAGTAGAAGACTGTCAATAAAAAGAATGAACAGCTCTATATGCTTACTAACATGGAATAATTTCTTAAATATGTTAAGTAAAGAACAAGATGTAACTGGTATATACAATACAAGGGGTAGGAGTAGGGGGAAATGGATAGGTACACAAGTTTACAAAGGAACAGTGTATATGTAAGGCCATAGAAACTGGAAACTTCAGCCATCTCTGGGGAGGTAGGGGTAGAAGGGAGACTTACTTTTCTCTATATACCCTTCTTTAATGCTGAAATTTTTTCTCATATGTATATATGTATTATCTTTAACCCAAACTGAGCAGGATTCTCTCTAGGCCTCCCTCTGGGTCTGAGAGGCTGTAATTCCACCTCTGTGGGGCCTGTCCATTGCTTCTGAAATTGCTGGGGCATCAACAGCTGGCCCCACACTACTCCCGAATGACCCTTTCCAAAGGCCAGTCAGCCAAATTTCCTGACTGCCCTTAAAATCCTCCAGCGGCTCTCCACTGCCCCAACTCTAACACAGCACATACAGCCCTTCAAGCTCACCCTAATCTCATGCCCCACTCTTCTTCCCTCTACCCAATCCAAATATATTTAACCTCTTGCTGTTCTGCAAAGGCAGTGGCTTCCTTCCACTTCCAAGCCTGCTTGGGCAGCCCTCTCTTTGCTGTATCCTATCCACTATACCCAAACTCCTATGCATCCTTCATAATCCAAAGGCCCCCTCCCAGGACAGCTTTCTCAGACAACCCAGGGAGGAAAGCTTTCTATACAATCTGGCAGATGCTCTGTCATCTGCCTCAGTTTCCACCCTTGTCAAGTTGGAACAAGCCCCTATTGGATTAAATAAGATAATTTGTGGAAAGCATTTATTTCATAGCCTGTCATAAGACAAATAAAAGATAACAGAATAGCTATTATCACACTCATAGCACCTGCATGCATTTGTATCCACCTGTCCTACATTGGACTATGAGTTCCTCAAAGGTAAAGATTTGATCTTCTTCCTTTTCTTTTGTATCGCAAGCACTTCGCCTGCATATCGAAGGTACTTGAATGTACTTAAGTCAGAGGACTGGCTCTTCTGGTAATGAATTTCATCCAGATGGTAAACAAGTGGCTAAAATGTACCTACCTAGTGACAGCCTCCTGGATCCCACCATGCCTTAGAGTGCACATATCAGCCAGGCTACTGGAGGTAGGCAGAAGTGAAAAGAGACCATGGGGATTTGGGCCTTTAGAGACAGGCAAGAAGACTGGAAGCCAGTAGGATGAGACCTGCTATTTCCTGCCTGCTGACAAATAATTAGGGCTAAACATGGGGAACTGGAGAATCAGAAAGATAGAAGTCCTAGGCATGCACTTCTCTCAGGAAGTGTGCACCTGGAAGTAATCAAAGCTGAGACATAAGGGGGAAAATAGGACAGGACCTTCAAGACAATTCGAAGAATTGTCTCAGGTGAGAGATGGCAAAGTAAACAAGACACAGCTCCTGCCCTCAAGACACTTCCCAAACGAAAAGGGCTTTAAAGGAAGAGGTAGAGCTTAGTAAGTAAAGGTGTGGAGGAAAGTGAGTTACACAAGCATCCGACAGTGAAGAGGCAGTCAAGCAGCTCTGAATGGCTAGGGATGAGGAGGAGAATGGAAGGACTGGGTTAAAAGTTTTAAAATTGAGGTAAGACTATCAAGGGCCTGTATGGCTAGATAAGGCATTTTGTTGGGCTTTGTTCATCCCATGGGAAAAAGAGCGGGGAGTTTTTAAGTAAACAAGTGACAGCATCAGATCTGTGTTTTTTGAAGGAGTGGCCAGGCAGGAAGATGTTCGCCCATCTTCCACCATCAGTCCTCTCCGCACCCGTCTCCATGCCCACCATCTTCTGGTTATAGGGCTGCCTGAACAGCAAGCAGGTGGCAAGTGTAGAAAGCTTTCGGGAGCTGTGACTGGTTCTAGGGCAGGAATCCCTACCCTGGACAAAGGATTCTGAAGGCATTTACCCTGCCCTAGGAGGTTTTGAACATTCCTTTTTTCCTGTCTTACAAACATCACTGACCTAAAACAAACAACAACAAAAAACCTCTCAACACTGGGCTCAGCTCTGCCATTATTATTTTTATCTTCAGGAAATACAATTAGGAACTAATTTTTCAAAACACGATATTCTTTTATTTACCAAAAGTAAAAAGGGAGGGGATCTGCACTCCCAACTGGCTCATTTTGAATTCTGGGCAGCTCCGAGCCTCTATTTCCTTTCTTAAGCAGCTTCAACAGTTGGAAGTGGGCGGAAAAGACAGGGGCCTCGGGGAAGAGGTAGGGGGGCTTTAAGGGAAAGAAAAGTTGGTCTCCGCAGTAGCAGATTTTCTCATTCCAGGAGTTTTTCTCTTTCTTCCCATTAAATGGGCCTGAGCAAATTTTGTTCTCACTGTTTCGAGTTTCTTCTTTCAGAATGAACTACGGCAGCGCCCTGGCCTGGCCCCAGGAGGACGCACGCAAAGTTCCCGGGCACTCACGAGGGGTCGGCGTCCCGCACGTTTCCGGGGACCCGCCTATGGACAGCGCAAGGATGTGGGATCCGACTGGAGACGCCAGATGGATTCTACCCAGAAAAGAGGGATTTGGGCTCGCGCCGGGGACCCCTCCCACCCGCGCCCGGGAGCCGCCCTCCCTTTTCAGAGCTCACCCGGGCGGCGGCCGCCGCGAACACTCACCGAGTCCGGCTTTGGGCGGGACCGCTGGGGACGAGGACACGGCTCCGCCTCGGTTCCGCGGCGGTGTCTCGGCCCGCCACACGCTCTCAGGGCCGCCGCCCGGCCCGCGGCTCGGAGCTTCGCGGCGGCGGCGGCGGCCTCGCCTCCATGACGAGGGGAAGAGGCTGAGGGGCGACTGGACGGGCAGCGGTGATGGCGGTGGCGGTGGCGGCGGCTGCCCGGGTTCGAGCTGGCTCGGGAGCGCGCGCGCGCGTCTCTGTCAGTGGTGTACTCGCCGGAGCCTCGCTCCCGACCCGGCCTTGGCTGTAAAGCGCTTCCTCATTGGCCATTCAGAGATGGGCGCTGGTTGGCCCACACCGAAAGAGAGTCTCCCCGCTCCCGCGGGCCCCGCCCTTGTGCGCCTCCGTTCGCTCGCTCGGCGGGCTGGGGCGCTTTGCCGGGTCTCAAGCTCTCAGGCTTGCGGTGGGCGGTGTGCGCATCACTGCATCCTGGTGCTCGGGGAGGCAGGACCCCAGGAGCACCAGCCGCCCGTGCCCCAACGCCATCCGCCTCTCTACAGTCCCAGCGCCATGGTTGTGGGCCTTCTTCCCAGTTTACAGGTGGTGAACACTGAGGCCAAATACCAGTTACAAATGGTCTAGCGACCAGGGCAGCCTGGAACCCAAAAGCATTCTTTGCGCTGCTCTCTCTAAACGTGTTCCATTCGGATTTTTTTATTTTCTTGTTTATTTTTTATTTTTCTAAGTGCAGCAATATATTTAAAAGACGAGGGCTCTCGGCGGAGAGGGAGGGATCTGCAAATCCCTTAGCCAGGACCTGGCATTGTGGGTGTCATGTGACATCAACTGAGCCCACGCCATCCCCTCCCGAGCTTCAGGGAAATCTCCCGCTTTCCAGACGTGCGTACCGGGACCTGAAGCCACGGAGCCGGGAAGAAAGAAACACAAAACATGGTCCTCTGCGGTGGGGGGAGTTGTTTGCTAGTGGCCTGGCGAGGAAGGGGAGACTCAAAGAGCAGAGAGGACCCGGAGATGCGCAGTTCCCAACCCCCCGCTGGGGACTGGGACCGTGCTGCGTCCGCGGACCTCTTATCCAGCGCCTCCACCCTAGGTGCGCATCCTAAAGCCATCTGTCCATATGTCCGGGTCAGCGGATTCCCAGGCTCCAGGACCCGGGCGTCTGCGGCACACAGTCGTGGTGAATGTCGGGGAGACAATCTGGTTAGGGCCCCCACGCGAGGTCCCTCGGGCGCGCAGGAACCCGCGCCGGTCGAGTGTTTGGGAGTCTGTAGGCTGGAGATATTGCGCAACAGGGTTAAGCGGAGCTTGCTGGCCCTTCAATCCCAGCTCCAAACTCTGCGCTCCCTGGAGAGAGTGGCAGGCCCATTAGCCTCTGAGCTCCTCTCTCCTACCTCCACGGCAGGCAGACTCCCAAGTTCGGCGCGCCCCAGGGGAACAGTATGTGACCAGCAACAACTCTTCATGGCGGGAAAGGTGCAGTGGGGACCTTTTGGCGCCAGAGGAGCCCTCATCACCTGCCGTTTACCCGGGCTGGTGCGCCTACCACCTCCAGTCCCCACCACCCCCTGCAGCTGGGACACCAGCTTAGGACTCTACGCACTTCCCCTCCACCGTGTTTGTGGAATAAGTGAGTGAATGTGAGTGTATGTCCCACGGCCTGGGAATACAGGTGTGGTGGACCTCTTTCAGGCCATTCCTCCCCAGCAGGGAAGTCCCTTCTCTAGGGGGAGCTGGGCCTCTCTCACTCCATCTTAACAGGACGGGCCCAGAGGTGTCCTGAAATGGCTAAACCCAAAGCACCTCTCCCGTATTGACGCTCCAGCCCAAAGACCCAGTGGCCACATGACCAGTCTCTTGGTAGACCCCGGACAGCCAATGAGGGCAGGTTCTTCCACATGCCCACCTTTCCTGTGTCCCAGGGAGTCCAAATTCAGTCTATCCGCACACCAAATGGTAAAGTGAAAAGTCTGAACTCAGCGTTTAGAAACCCTGAAGGTTAATGAGTGGGAGTGCAGGAGGTACCTGGGCAGCCAGAGGAGCTGCAGGCGGGCACCAAACCCTAGCTTGCTTTGCCTTCTCTACATCTATCTGATCTACGCTATTATTTCTTTATGTTTCTTTTGGTTGCTTTTTCATTTATACTTTTATTTACATTACCATAAAAGGGTTGACATGCTACTTACATTTTCTAACATGTTAAAATAAATAGCTATTAGAAAGAGTACCCATCCAAGCTGGAGGACATTGTGCTCAGTGAAATAAACCAGGCGGAGAAAGACAAATGCCAAATGATTTCCCTCATTTGTGGAGTATAACAATGAAGCAAAACTGAAGGAACAAAATGGTAGCAGACTCAGAGAGTCCAAGAATGAACTAGTGGTTACCAAAGGGGAGGGGTGTGGGAGGGTGGGTGGGGAGAGGGGGAGAAGGGGACTGAGGGGTATTATGTTTAGTACACATGGTGTGGGGGATCACGGGGAGAACAGTGTATCACAGAGAAGGCATATAGTGGATCTCTGGCATCTTGCTGCACTGGACAGTGACTGCATTGGGGTATGGGTGGGGACTTGATAATATGGGTAAATGTAGTAACCACGTTGTTTCTTCATGTGAAACCTTAATAAGAGCGTGTATCAATCATATCTTAATAAAAAATTTAAAAAAAAGAAAGAAAGAGTACCCATCCTTGTGAGCATCTGAAGGCTGTACCAATCTGACCTGACCACATTTGGGAAAATGCTGCTGTTGGGTGTGGGAATCAGAGAGCCCTAGGAATCAAGTCCCTCCATTGGCTGGGTGACCTGAGTCTCCCTCTGCTACTCTTCCTGGAACCTCCCTGGCTTGTACTGAGAACTATAAGCATGTACAGCTTGGCAAGTAACCCACTCTCAGGAAATGCATTTCCTTCTCTTCGTGAGACAGCTGCACTGTGGTTAAAGCATTTGTGGTGTGTGTGAACGGAACCTCAGACCAAGGGAAAGTCTTGCATATCCTATCTTGGAGACTCTTGGAAGGAAGAGTTTGCTGGAAAACCACACAGACCCTTTTGACAGTGGGAGAGGACAGAGTCCCATTCTCAGTTGCCTACCTCTGGAGACCTGCCCAGCCTCCCCCTCTTACCTGATGCCCTGGTGGTGGGGGTTGGGGTCCACAGCTTCACCTTATCACCCCAGGGGCAAAGAGCTGTCTTTGAAAAGGAAGGATATGGGATTACTGAGAAAGGGGGAGGAGGCAGGCTTCTAGTACAGTCCACCCAAGTGGGAGGCCAAAGCCCTGCTCCCAGTCCTGCTCTACGGCCACCCCTCAGAAGCAAACACTATGGGCAGGCACATGCTAGCCACCCAACAGGTACCCTAAGAGCCACATATCTTGTGAGAAAAAGACCAGACTAGAAGAGCTAGAGGACGGGGCTAAAGGACTCCTGTTACTTTAGGCAAGTCACTTCCCCTTTCCAGGACTCCATTCCCCATCTAGTAAATGGAAAAATTGAGTCATTCACTCCAACAAATACTTATTGAATACAGACCTGTGCTGGACACAACAAGGAATAAGACAGAAGAGCTCTCTGCTCTCAGGAGCTTACATTCTGTGTGGCAGACAGACAATAAGCAAACAACTCAACAAGAAAATCTCCTAAATGCTGTAATGAAATAAAGCAATGCAATAAGATGTAAAATTGAGTGAGAGCCAAGTGCCTTTCCAGGCCACTGTTCTATTCCCAAAGGTCATTTGCCAAGTCCTTGTACCTAAAAGAGAGTGCAGCCCCTTACCCTGAGAAGGTAACTTTAGGAGGAGCCTTTGTCCTGACTCTTGCTCCAGAGCTGCCATTGATATCCTAAACCAGAAGAAATGTTTACAAATTCTCTGCCCCCAGTCTAAAATTCTTGGTCCCAGGCCCAGTCCTAGCCCCATCCACTGGTCAGGACTTGGCCTCACCTATAACTGTAGACTCAGGCCTGCTGTACAAATCACTCAGATATAAGTCATTTTACACTAATTTCAACTGAGCAAAGATTTGAAAAAAAATCCTAGTTGTTTTTAAAATATCACTATTTGTAAGTGCATGCATTTGTCAAAACTCAGCAAATATACACTTAAGATCTGATCGTTGTATTTTGTCTGAAAAGAAAAAAATTGCAAACAATGAACTTAGTATGACAAAATGCATTCTGAAGTATTTAGAGGGAGTATATAAATGACTGCATCAGAAATAAGGTAGACTAAGGGACAGATAACTAGACGTATGATAAAGTAGGTATAGTAAAATGGTAGAATCCAGGTGGTGGGTATATAAGATGTTCATTGTAAAATTCTTCCAACTCAGTGGTATGTTTAAGTTTTCATGATAAAATGTTGGAGGAAAAAAATCAGTGTTCAACTTTCAAAAATTATATAAAGCTGCCTTTAATTTCCAAACAACTCTCCCTATGGACAATTTCAGCACTTCTCCACATGCATCCACACTTTATGAATTAGGAATCACTACATTTGAATGTCTTTGTTGTTCTAATATGTTCCTAAAACTTTATGTGTACATTATTTAGCGTTTGCCTATCACATGAGTAATATGCTCTATGTTCCTTTGGGGAGACAGGTTTTTATAACATTCTGAAAGCACTGCACGGTGCCCCCCTCCCAGAGAGGGTAGACTGAGTTGTATGGTACCAACTCTTTTTCACTGAGGACTAGAAAAGGTGAAGAAAACATTTTAAAAAGCCACTATAGAACTACCAGGGCTGTGAGGAATTGTGGGGCCAAGACTAGGGAGGAAAAATGCCCAGAATAATGAGCCCAGTATTGAGAATCCTTCTTTTGAACTAAAGTATAGTTGATATACAGTATTATATTGGTTTTGGGTGTAAACCATAGTAATTCAACAAGTATATATATACTACAAAATACCACAATAAGTGTATCAGCTGTCATCATACATTATTAGAGTATTATTGACTATATTTCCTACACTGTACTTTTCAACCCTGTGACTTATCTTTAAGATCTGAATGCCATGTTGTGAGGCACCACAGGTTGTAGGTTCTGGCCAACAGCTCCAGCAAAGGCACTAGTAAACAACCAACTTCAACTGTCAGACTCGTTGAGTTACCCAGCCTTCAGATGACTTCAGCCCTCAGGTGTCAAGCCACCCCCAGATACTACAGAAAAGAGACAAACCACCATTTTAACTTGTGATTTACCCATGTAATATGTGATGAGCACAATAAATGGTTGCATTACAATTTGATTTACATCCTTAAAGGATTTTCATACTTCATTTACAAATCAGGTGGAGGAAGACAGACACCTTACCAGGCCCCAAGTCTCTCTTTCCAAGCATGGGCAACCCTAGGGGCACTAAAGTGGCAAAAGCCAGAAGCTCCAGTGAGGCCTACCCTCCATCTGGGCTTGGGTTTCCTCCTCTGTCCTCCTTCTGGACTAAGGAGGCAATAAGAGGGAAAAGTAATCCCCTCAATGTTGGGTGGGGAGCCGGGCATGAAGCCAAGGTGCACTGGACTACAAATGAAAGGCTAACCATGGGAGACTGGAGGCAAGGAAGGCTGGTTGGAGTGAAGCCTCCACTGGGGGGAGGATAGAGCCAGGGGTCTCTTGTTTGCAGTTTACTTTGGCAGAATTGCAATCTTCCATCCTCTTCTATTCAGCCCAGAGACTACTCAGGACTTACTAACCACTGTTCAGTGCACAGGATTTCTGAAGGTTCCTGTCCAACCCCTCCAGCCCTCCGGCCACACCCCACCCTCACTGTAGCATACACTGGGGGCCTTGCCTTGGGATCCTCTGCCCAGACTTCAGTTCTGGCTCAGAGATAATCCCTTCTCTGTCACAAAAGCCAAGGAGATGCCCTGAGACCCCCAGATGCCATCCTGGTTTCAATTCCCAGTTTTGCCATATACTCACTGGTACCAAATTTCCCCTATCTTCAATTTCCCTTACTTTTAAATGGGGTGATGTTACTTACCTCACAGGGCTGTCATATGGAATAAATATCAAAGGTAAAGTGTTCAACATGGTTTTTGTGTGTATAATGCTTTTCAGTGTGATTCTTGATGGGTTGGTGCTTTAAGTTTTGTGCCATCTCTTCCCATAATCTTCCGAGGGGCTCTGAGTTTGAGAGGCCTTTCCTTGGTAACTGTGGAGAGGGGTAAGTCTCTTGTAAATGTCACTGAAAAGCTCCTTCTCTAGCCCCAGTATAATCACACACATCGAGTTCTGCTTAAGTCTCTGGAATGATCCAGCTTGCTTTCACTTAGGCTGAACAGCGTAAGACAAGAACTCTACAAAGTTCCAACTTTATTTACAACCAGACCCCAGATCCCACCCCACACCAGCTCCTAGGCTTAGCTCTGCAGGAGGAGCTGGATGAACAGTGACACTTCTGTCAAGCCCAGGGCTTCAGGAGATGTGCAGGGTATGCCCCTCACTTCTTCTGGGCTTGTGCCCTGGCCCGCTGAATCTTATCAACCGTGGGCCCATCTGTGGTTCCAGTGCAGTGGGACAGTACGAGGCTCAGCTCTGCTTCATTCCGGTGCTCAATGGCCACATCTGCAGCCTGAGCCATATCCCTGTGGTTTGAGCAGAGAGGGAGATGATGTCAGGCTGCCCGAGAGCACAAAACATGCCCCTAATCATCCCACTGGCTCAGCCACCCAGCACCCACAGGACTCTCAGACTGACGCACCCAACGAGAAGGAAGGCCTTGACCTTCTGCTCGGGACCCACGCGGGAGGCATACTTCTTGGCCTCATATTTGTTGTGTTGCTTCATGCAGATCTCCACAAAAGGCTTAGGAGAAGGAGTGGTGGAGAGGGAAGGTAAGAAAGAACCCTCCTGCCCTCTCTTACGAGCAAAAGCCCAATGGATTCATTGTCACTATATATTTTTTATATACCCTAAGTACATGTGATTCCACCCCATCCCCTGCCCCAACACACAGACAACAGTTGTGATCTCAACATTCACAGGGCACAAATGACCTAAACCTAAAGTCTGTAAGAGCCTTGAGACCAATTATTTCCAAATATCCACCCCACCATCTGCTGCTACTACCTCACAACAGGAGTTCCTTGCTCTCTCTCAGGGACTGTGTTTCTCTCATAGCTGCCCTTATCCCACCTACCCACCACACCCATGAACCACGGCCACAGAGACCCCCTCAGTATCCTCCTTTGCCTTGCAGATATGCCCTCCCCAGCTCCCTCCACCACCCATTCAGGCAATACTTTCCCTTAGGCATATGGTGAGGGGAAAGCAGCTTATTCCCCCGCCCCACGTCTGCATGCAGGCTAGGCCCATTCTTGCATGTACCTGGCTTATAAATGAGCATACAGACACACCCACTAAGTATGCAGGATGGCTGGACAGATGCATGAGCTGAGTGGGCCATCTGCCTATCTCTGAGCTGGGTCCTCTCCTCAGGACTACTCTCCCTGGAGGTGGGGGAAGAGGAGGGCCCCTGCCTCACCAGGTAGCCAATGGGTGATTTCTTGCTCTTAGAAAACTTCTCTAGCTCCTCCCAGTCTTCCAGTTCTGCCAGGGCAGTCAGCTTCAGCCACCAGAGCCTGTGGGAAACCTGGGCTTGGAGGTTTTGCAGAAGCAGGTGGTCCTAGGACCTACATGCAACCCAGGCCCTCACCTACCTCTTGTCAGGGATACGGAAATCACGTGCCAGTTGCTCCGCGCGCTTGTTGTGGCCACCCAGGATGAGGGTGGCGACTGTGTCATGTAGAGACAGATCGAGGAACCGGTCCCCCAGCTCATCTTCTAGGCGTCGCTGCAGTCGGAGGAGTCGCATTTGATCTTCTGTGGCCTGGAGATAGACATGAGGTGGGACAGCAATGAGAGGGACAAGGCGGAAAGACTGTGAGGAGAGGAGGTTCTTAGAAAAAAGTAGGACAGAGGCAGAGCCAAGATGGCGGCGTCAGTGGGACAGTGGGAATCTCCTCCCAAAAACATATATTTTTGAAAATACAACAAATACAACTATCCCTAAAAGACAGAACAGAAGACACAGGACAACAGCAAGACTACATCCACAATTGCAAGAACCCAGCGCCTCGCAAAGGGGGTAAGATACAAGCCCTGGCCCAGCGGGACCCGAGCACCCCTCACCCCAGCTCCCAGTGGGAGGAGAGGAGTCGGAGCAGGGAGGGAGAGGGAGCCCAGGACAGCTGAACACCCAGCCCCATCCATCCGCACCCAGAGTGCAGACACACAGTGAGAGGAGTGCAGGAAACTAGCAAAATGGAATACTAAAACCTGTGAGCGGGTCCCTGCAGCTGGCACAGGGACAAAGAAAAGCGAGTGCTTTTTGAAAGTCTTAAAGGGACAGGGACCCCACAGCTGGATGGAAGCATCCCGGGACACTTAGCCCAGCAGCTGGGAATCCCAGGAAACTCTGGGAGCCCTAACCCCCTGGGTGGCAGTGCAGCTCTGAGACCCCTCACGGCGATAAACAGCCCCCCGCCCATTCCCTCTCCAGGGCGGACCCACCATAGCAGAGCAGCAGCCTGAGGCTGGCCATGCCCACAGCAAGGGAGCTTCCTCCATAGGGGAGGGCAAGAAACAGAGACCCAGTCTACACGCAACTGCCCAACACAAGCTGCTAGGGGTCGCCATTGTCCCAGGAAAGAAAGGCCAGGAGGAAGTGGAAAGGGTCTTGGTTCTCTCAGCTGACAGATGAGTCAACAGCATACCACTGCAGCTATCAACATGAAAAGGCAGAAAAATTTGATAAGGACCAGACTAACCCAGACATCCTCCATATCCTCCCCTGAGAAGGAATCTGGGGAGATAGATTTAACCAATCTTCCTGAAAAAGAATTCAAAATAAAAGTCATAACCATGCTGATAGACTTGCAGAGAAATATGCAAGAGCTAAGGAGGGAGAATATTGAAATAAAACAATCTCTGGAAGGATTTCAAAGCAGAATGGACAAGGTGCAAGAGACCATTAATGGACTAGAAATCAGAGAACAGGAATGCAGAGAAGCTGACAAAGAGAGAGATAAAAGGATCTACCGCAATGAAAGAATATTAAGAGAACTGTGTGACCAATCCAAAAGGAACAATACCCGCATTATAGGAATACCAGAAGAAGAAGAGAGAGAAAAAGGGATAGAAAGTGTCTTTGAAGAAATGACTGCTGAAAACTTCCCCAAACTAGGGGAGGAAATGGCCTCTTAAGACCAGAGAAGCACACAGAACTCCCACGACAAGGTACACAAGGAGGACAACACCAAGACACAAAATAATTAAAATGGCAAAGATCAAGGACAAGAACAGAGTATTAAAGGCAGCCAGAGAGAAAAAAAAGGTAACCTACAAAGAAAAACCCAACAGGCTATCATCAGACTTCTCAACAGAAACCTTACAGGCCAGAAGAGAATGGCATGATATAGTTAATGCAATGAAACAGAAGGGCCTTGAACCAAGAATACTGTATCCAGCATGATTATCATTTAAATATGAAGGAGGAATTAAACAATTCCCAGACAAGCAAAAGTTGAGGGAATATGCCTCCCACAAACCACCTCTACAGGGTACCTTAGAGGGACTGCTCTAGATGGGAGCGCTCCTAAAAATAGCACAGAACAAAACACCCAACATATGAAAAATGGACGAGGAGGAAAAAGAAGGGAGAGAAATAAAGAATGACAGACAGTGTTTATAATAGCTCAATAAGTGAGTTAACTTAGACAGTAAGATAGTAAAGAAGCTAACTTGAACCTTTGGTAACCACAAACTTAAAGCCTGCAATGGCAATAAGTACATATCTCTGAATAAGCACCCTAAATGTAAATGGACTGAATGCACCAATCAAAAGACACAAAGTAACAGAATGGATGAAAAAGCAAGATCCATCTATATGCTGCTTACAAGAGACTCACCTCAAACCCAAAGACATGCACAGATTAAAAGTCAAGGGATGGAAAACAATATTTCATGCAAACAACAGGGAGAAAAAAGCAGGTGTTGCAATACTAGTATCAGACAAAATACACTTCAAAACAAAGAAAGTCACAAGAGATAAAGGACATTACATAATGATAAAGGGCTCAGTCCAACAAGAGGATATAACCATTATGAATATATATGCACCCAACACAGGAGTACCAACATATGTGAAAAAAATACTAACAGAATTAAAGGAGGAAACAGAATGCAATGCATTCATTTGGGGAGACTTCAACACACCACTCATTCCAAAGGACAGATCCACCAGACAGAAAATAAGTGAGGACACAGAGGCACTGAACAACACACTAGAACAGATGGACCTAATAAACATCTATAGAACTCTACATCCAAAAGCAACAGCATACACATTCTTCTCAAGTGCACATGGAACATTCTCCAGAATAGACAACATACTAGGCCACAAAATGAGCCTCAGTAAATTCCAAAAGATTGAAATCCTACCAACCAACTTTTCAGACTACAAACATATAACTAGAAATAAATTGTACAAAGAAAGCAAAAAGGCTCGCAAACACATGGAGGCTCAACAACATGCTCCTAAATAATCAATGGATCAACAACTAAATTAAAATGGAGATCCAGCAATATATGGAAACAAATGACAACAACAACACAAAGCCCCAACTACTGTGGGAAACAGCGAAAGCAGTCTTAAGAGAAAAGTATACAGCAATCCAGGGACATTTAAAGAAGGAAGAACAATCCCAAATGAATAGTCTAATGTCACAATTATCAAAATTGGCAAAAGCAAAACAAATGAGGCCTAAGGTCAGCAGAAGGAGGGACATAATAAAGATCAGAGAAGAAATAAATAAAATTGAGAAGTATAAAAAAATAGAAAAAAATCAATGAAACCAAGAGCTGGTTCTTTGAGAGAATAAACAAAATAGATATGCCTCTAGCCAGACTTACTAAGAGAAAAAGAGAATCAACACACAACAGAATCTGAAACGAGAAAGTAAACATCACGACGGACCCCACAGAAATACAAAGAATTATTAGAAAATACTATGAAAACCTATAAGCTAACAAGCTGGAAAACCTAGGAGAAATGGACAACTTCCTAGAAAAATACAACCTTCCAAGACTGACCCAGAAAGAAACAGAAAATCGAAACAGACCAATTACCAGCAACGAAATTGAAGCGGTAATCAAAAAACAACCCAAGAACAAAACCCCCGGGTCAGGTGGATTTACCTCAGAAATTTATCAGACATACAGAGAAGGCATAATACCCATTCTCCTTAAAGTTTTCCAAGAAATAGAAGAGGAGGGAATACTCCCAAACTCACTCTATGAAGCCAACATCATCCTAATACCAAAACCAGGCAAAAACCCCACCAAAAAAGAAAACTACAGACCAATATCCCTGATGAACGTAGATGCAAAAATACTCAATAAAATATTAGCAAACCGAATTCAAAAATATATCAAGAGGATCATACACCATGACCAAGTGGGATTCATCCCAGAGATGCAAGGATGGTACAGCATTCGAAAATCCATCAACATCATCCACCACATAAATGAAAAAAAAGACAAAAACCATATGATCATCTCCATAGATGCTGAAAAAGCATTTGACAAAATTCAACATCCATTCATGATAAAAACTCTCAGCAAAATGGGTATAGAGGGCAAGTACCTCAACATAATAAAGGCCATATATGATAAACCCACAGCCAACATCATACTGAACAGCGAGAAGCTGAAAGCTTTTCCTCTGAGATTGGGAACAAGACAGGGATGCCCACTCTCCCCACTGTTATTCAACATAGTACTGGAGGTCCTAGTCACGGCAATTAGACAAAAGAAAGAAATACAAGGAATCCAGATTGGTAAAGAAGAAGTTAAACTGTCACTATTTGCAGATGACATGATATTGTACATAAAAAACCCTAAAGACGCCACTCCAAAACTACTAGAACTAATATCGGAATTCAGGAAAGTTGAAGGATACAAAATTAACACACAGAAATCTGTGGCTTTCCTATACACTAACAATGAACTAATAGAAAGAGAAATCAGGAAAACAATTCTGTTCACAATAGCATCAAAAAGAATAAAATACCTAGGAATAAACCTAACCAAGGAAGTGAAAGACCTATACCCTGAAAACTATAATACACTCTTAAGAGAAATTAAAGAGGCCACTAACAAATGGAAACTCATCCCATGCTCCTGGCTAGGAAGAATTAATATTGTCAAAAAGGCCATCCTGCCCACAACATATACAGATTTGATGCAATCCCTATCAAATTACCAACAGCATTCTTCAATGAACTGGAACAAATAGTTCAAAAATTCATATGGGAACACCAAAGACCCCGAATAGCTAAAGCAATCCTGAGAAAGAAGAATAAAGTGGGGGGAATCTCACTCCCCAACTTCAAGCTCTACTACAATGCCATAGTAGTTAAGACAATTTGGTACTGGCACAAGAACAGACCCACAGACCAGTGGAACAGAATAGAGACTCCAGACATTAACCCAAACACATATGGCAATTAATATTTGACAAAGGAGCCATGGACATACAATGGGGAAATGACAGCCTCTTCAACAGATAGTGCTGGCAAAACTGGACAGCCACATGTAAGAGAATGAAACTGGATCACTGTCTAACCCCATACACAAAAGTAAATTCGAAATGGATCAAAGACATGAATGCAAGTCATGAAACCATAAAACTCTTAGAAAAAAACATAGGCAAAAATCTCTTAGACATAAACATGAGTGACCTCTTCTTGAACATATCTCCCCGGGCAAGGGAAACAAAAGCAAAAATGAACAAGTGGGACTATATCAAGCTGAAAAGCTTCTGTACAGCAAAGGACACCATCAATAGAACAAAAAGGTATCCTACAGTATGGGAGAATATATTCATAAATGACAGATCTGATAAAGGGTTGACATCCAAAATATATAAAGAGCTCAAGCACCTCAACAAACAAAAAGCAAATAATCCAATTAAAAAATGGGCAGAGGAGCTGAATAGACAGTTCTCTAAAGAAGAATTTCAGATGGCCAACAGACACATGAAAAGATGTTCCACATTGCTTGTCATCAGAGAAATGCAAATTAAAACCACAATGAGAAATCACCTCACACCAGTAAGGATGGCTACCATCCAAAATACAAACAACAACAAATGTTGGCGAGGTTGTAGAGAAAGGGGAACCCTCCTACACTGCTGGTGGGAATGCAAATTAGTTCAACCATTCTGGAAAGCAGTATGGAGGTTCCTCAAAAAGCTCAAAATAGAAATACCATTTGACCCAGGGATTCCACTTCTAGGAATTTACCCTAAGAATGCAGCACTTCAGTTTGAAAAAGACAGATGCACCACTATGTTTATCACAGCATTATTTACAATAGCCAAGAAATGGAAGCAACCTAAGTGTCCATCAGTAGATGAATGGATAAAGAAGATGTGGTACATATACACAATGGAATATTACTCAGTCATAAGAAAAAAACAGATCCTACCATTTGCAACAACATGGATGGAGCTGGAGGTTATTAAGCTCAGTGAAATAAGCCAGGCGGAGAAAGACAAGTACCAAATGATTTCACCCATCCGTGGAGTATAGGAACAAAGAAAAACTGAAGGAACAGAACAGCAGCAAAATCACAGAACCCAAGAATGGACTAACGGTTACCAAAGGGAAGGGGACTGGGGATGATGGGTGGGAAGGGAGGGATAAGGGCAGGGAAAAAGAAAGGGGGCATTACGATTAATTAGCATGTATAGTGTTGTGGGGGGATACAGGGAGGGCTGTACAACACAGAGAAGACAGGTGGTGATTATATAGCATCTTGCTATGCTGATGGGCAGTGACTGTATTGGGGTGTATGTGGGGGACTTGGTGACGGGGGGAGCCTGGTAAACACAGTGTTCTTCATGTAATTGTAGATTAATGATAGCAATAATAATAAATAAATAAATAAATAAAAAGAAAAGAGTAGGACAAACCTTGGCTGCAAACTCATTTTTGGCCTTGTAGAAGGCATCAGCTGCTGTCTGCAGAGCTGAGACTCGCCCCTCAATACGCTACAAGGGTAAGAAGGGAATCCTAAGCTCATACACAAAGGGCCTCAGGCCTCCATCCCCAGGGTCTCCGAGGCCAGCCTTACCCACTGGGTGCACCACTCTGGTATCCCTAGTGGGAAGACTAACTCCACTGGGACCAACCCCCACCTTGGCCTCCCATCTTCTCAGACTCTCCCTCAGCAGTGAAGACCAGGTGCAATGTGTGCCAAACACAAGGCCTAGATTCTTAAGAGAAGGAACCAGACCAAGAGACCTGCCCCAGTCCCCACCCACTCTGTGGACCTCAGACCTCCTCTGCAGCATAGCTGGCTCGGATGTGGAAGCTGCCCAACTCCTGGTGGTTGTCATCCTGATTGTAGAGATCCTTCAGCGTCTCTAGCTCCTGATGCTTACAGAACTGGGGACCATGAGCAAGCAGGCAGGCAGTCAGTAAGGCCAACTCAGGGCAGGAGGTTCCAGCCACATCCCTGCCCAACACATACACACCTGTCGGTACAAACTCAGGGCCATGGGCTGGTTCCGAAGGGTCATGAAAAAATCTCCTCTGTTCAGCTCGTTTTTCAGGTGCAGCAACACCGTGAACACTACAGGATGATAAGGGCGGGGGTTGGCATTCTAGCCTAGCCCCTTGCTTGACCCAGGGACTCAGGCCTTGTCCTCACCCAAATCCTGCTCACCCAGGTCAGTGTCACCACTCTCGATGGCCTTGCTCAGTGCCAGTTTGCTCCTCTTCATCTTTAGGAGAAGGGGTACTTGTTCCCCAGAACGTGGCTCATACTCCAGCAGCTGTGGGATGAAGAGGAAGGAACAAAGAGAAGGAGCTGGCCTGGGGGCCTCTAATCCTACCATCAGAGCATCTGGGGAGGGCTGGGCACCCACACCTTGATGGCCAGTTCTGTGCGGCCACAGCCATAGGCCCGTGCAGCAATGTCAGAATAAGATACACCAGGTGTGTCCCCCAGCTTCTGGTTAATGGCTCGAGCAACATCCTCATCAGACACATCCTTCTGTTGTACCTGCAGAGGAAGGGGGGGTGCCACACACATATGGCTCTCTCCTTTCTCACTAGCCCTCAATCAAGACCTACACCCTCAGCTCTACAATTTTTATTTCCTATACCTACACCTGGAATCTCTAAAATGCCTTTGGACCTTGCATCCTACATTCTCACCTTATAGCAGGCCCAGTGAGCCAGGATCCTGCTGACACCCTGCACTTCAGGAAGACGCAAGTACTCGCATATCTGGATGGCCAGGGGGTAAAGCCTCCGCAACACAAGCCTGGCCGGCAAGGGAGTTAAGGGTACAGGGGGTGAGGTCGGGTAGAAAGGGCAGGGTAGTCCCAGCCTGCACCTCGGGTCTTCTACATCCCGAAGAGTCAGTCAGGAGCAGTGACCACAAGAACCCACTATGGGCTGAAATGCCCGCCCACCTACAGCCTCCTCCAGTACCCTTGGGTTTGCAGTACCTGTCCAGCAGCACCTGGATGGTGAGCTGTTTATATCTGCATTTTACTTGGTTAAGGATCCAGCTTGGGGGATACACCTTATTTGCCAAGGACTTTTAGGCGGCATCTCCAGCTTCTTCCCCTTCCACCCCTGGCTGTACACACCCCTCCAGCATGCTGGAGGATACTGGCTATAGGTGAGGGGGATCCCAATGTGATAGTCCCGAACAGCATTAAGCACACGCAGGTCCTGACACATGCGTACGAAGCTGTCAGGTGGAAATCTGTCGAGGAAACACTTTCCAAAGGAGGCCGCCTGAGAAGAGGCAGAGGGCAATAGAGGAGAGCTTCTTCCCCCCTACCCTCCCCACCTCCTGCCCAGCACCCCCTCCCATTCCCTGCCATCCAGGCCAACCCTGAGCAGACTCTTCTGCATGTCTGGTCGGTGCTCATGTCCCGCGGCATCAATGCACTGCTGCACAGCCTGGGTGAGCTGCCCCAGCTCCTGGATCTCCCGCAGGTACTCATCTGCCTTCTGGCTTTCTTTCTGGTGGATGGGAGGAAGGTACCAGGGAAGGGGCAACATGACAGAGAAACCCCCACATCCGGCCTCCTGGACTGTGATTCAAATAGGCTGGTTTAGAGGGGCTAAGGGCCTGGAGCCCAAACCCTTACAGCCCGCTCAGTCTACCCGAGGTGCCCATACATTTCCTCGTGAAGGAAATGCAACTGCCTGTGAGGGCCCCTGATAGTACCTGACTTGTGTGTGCCTGGCTGGACTGGGGATAGTCGGGGCTCACTGCCCTCCCCATCACCACATGGAGGACACCATGTCATTTCAGTCCACCTGATGGCTCTCCCCAGCCCAGCCCAGTGTCCTACCTGGACCCTTCTCTTGACAGATGTACCTGGTTGTGTCCACTCTTGCCCAGGCAGGGGCAGGGGTCTGGGTCAATCAGGGGAAGGGGAAGGAGAAGAGCATCCTAGAACCCAGGGAGAAGGCCAGAGCTTTACCTCATATTCCTTCTGGGCCTCTAACAGCAGTGCTCCAGGAGCCATCGAGGCAATTTTGAAGATCTCCTCACTGGCCACTGGGGGTAGGGGGTAGCTGGTGAGTTGGGGAAGGGGACAGGGAACCCTCAGCCCTGACTCAATGCCCTGATCCTGCTCTGGGGCACTGGCTCAGGGCAGCTGCGGTGCTGAGGAGCTACCACTCCGGGTCACATGGTACCCTGAGGGCCTCACCTGGAACTTCGTGCAGGAACTCGTGGGTGCTATGGGAGACAATGCGGACTCCATCCAGCTCAGGCACCAGGTAGGAGTCCTCATCCAGCACGAACCTAAACTTGGTCAAGGTGCCCAAGAGGACCCAAAAATGGGGTGGGGCTGGTGACTCCCCTCCCTTTCCCCCTTCCACTCCCAAAGGTAGTCCTCCAAGGATACTGGATGCTCTCAGGTGCATCGCCCACAACCATTAGCCGCCTCTCCCAGGCCACCACGACAGCCCTCTCCTTGCTGCGAGGACGGCTACACCTGTAGGCAGAACCACACACACATCTGGAATATGCACAACATGCTGGGCCCACAGCTATGTCTCCCACACCACTGCTTACATCACTTCCTTGGGACAGCCCTGTATATGCCTGCCTGCTGCCCCTTATCCCATTCCTTTGATTGGTGTCTGCTTCCCTCTCATGCTGTGTTGTCAGTTGTGGGTTCACATGTAGGCAGGAATTTCCCTCAAGCATGCATAGAAGATACAATGCAAGCTCCACTTGGCTTGGCCAGTAGACAGGACGAATCAGGGTGTCCCAGGAAACAAGGCTATTCCCACCCTCACCCCCAAAAATACAACCCTATCCTCACCAGACCATCTGCTTTGGTGGGGTCCGGATGCTGCAGTTGAACTCACACAGCTTCTCCTGAAAGGTTGCAGGGAATATCACAGCCCTGTCCCAGCAGGCACCAGTCTAGTTAAAAAGCCCTTCTCCTCCTCCCAACAGACATTCCCTTAACAAACCGTGGTACCCATGTGTTGTCCTGGGATCACACCTTGAGTGATGCTGTCCCCATCCAAATGTAGCCTGTGTCTGTGAAGAGTGCCAGGTGTCGGTAGGTGAAGGAGACAGCCATCTGCAGGAAGCTGCTCACTCCTGGGGCCAGGCCAGGGGGTGTCTGGGGCAGGGCCAGGGAGGACACCAGAAATAATGACTTCTCAGGTCTTCCCTACTGCCTGCCCCAGCCTCTCCATTTCACTCCCACTCAGGGCCCTTACCACTGTGGAGCAGGCTGCATGGTCCAGGAGGTAAAGATCGGGCCCCACAGCAAGAAGAATGTGTGCCACTCGCTCCTGGCATAGTGTGGTCCAGCACGAGGGTGCAGCCTGCAGACCTGTGGCCCAGGGCAGAGGACAACCTCAGAATGACCCAAGCCCACAGCTTTGGCCTCTGTTGACTCCACGGTCTGCAGGCACATCTGTGAGTACTGAATGGCTCTCAGGGGTGTCAGGGCTCACCTGGCACCTCTGGCATCCGGCGGAGTTTGAGGTCACCCACGTTGGCACTGAGGGTGAAGCGGTGGGCCCCTGTGAGGATGGCCACCCCAGAACCAAATTCGGTATGGAAGATCCGAGCATCTAGAACCCGGTTCTGGAGTACTTCCTGGGGAGAGGCGCCGTGGGTTACAGGAACCACAGGGTCACAGACTCCCTCCCTTTTGCCCAGCCTACATTGCCCATGCTGAAGTGTCTCCGGAAGTCTCCGTGAAGCCCGTAAACCAGCACCGCACCATCTTCCTGCACACAGAGCAGCTCCTCCTCAGCGGACCAGCCGAGGGACACCACAGGCCCACTCTTCCACTGCAGAGGAGGAGGTTGTGGAAGTTGATCTCAGAACACAGAACCCACCCAGCCCCCAGTCCCAGGGCGGGGCGGGGCTGCACACCGGCAGACTGGCCAGAAGCACCCCCGAAGCAGAGTAGATCCTGAGCACTGGCCGTGCGCTGGCAGCCTTCTCCTTCCTCCAGGGGCTCCTCAGCAGTGCTGTAGTTCGAGAAGAGATTTTCTGTCCAGCTCCCCAGACCCTCCCCATATGGTACAGGCCTTATGAGACCAGAATTAAAAGCATCTCAGTGCAGGCGGGGGAATGGAGGGGACTACCAGCACACATCAGCGAGAACAGGAATGAAGGACCTTGAGTTTACCCAATGGTCCCAGAACATACAGTGGCAGAGGGGTGGCATACCAATGGGGCCCCCATAGGGCGCAGCAGCGACCAGGCAGTCTCTGAGTTCCTCCTTCAGATCCCAGGCCATGCTGTACAGTTCATACTTCCTGCCACACAGAGGCAAGCAGAGATTAACCTTCTTGTGACCCTGCATCCAGATGGAGTGAGTCCCAGAGGAACCCCTAAAGGCTCCATCTACCCTCTACAGGGCAGTAGAAGAGCCCCCCCCACCCCCCAATGAGGCAGGGACAGGGGTGATGGCTTGGAACAGCTAGGCCAACTAACCATATGCATGCTTAGGGACAACAGGCAAGGGAACAGAGGGTGTTGGCAGGAAAGGGGCAAGTATCCAAGGATGGTAGGAGCTCCTGGGACAGGCAGACTGTGTGGCCAAATACAGGGCACAAATTAAGGCAGGACTAGGGTAGGGTGGCTGGCTTGGACCTATGTTGGCAAGAAATACAAGGGTCTTTCGGAGCAGCTAGCATTTCTTCTATTTCTGGTTCTTGGCTTAATACCCAGGGGTCCAGCTGAAGCTTGTTGATAATGAACTGTTTTAAAGGTACTGAATTAGCAGTGCCTGAAAGAAATCCAAGAGGAGCTTCAGTGAGCCCAGAGCTGAAGAGAGAGTCCTGATTGGAGATGTCAATCTGTGAATGCCTGACTCACGGAAGGCAACTGAAATCACAGGCCAGCACGAAATGACTACAATCTAAGATGTGCATGGTTCATCGAAAAGGTGTGTGCTGCATGAGAAGACAGAGTAAAAAGTTTGAGGCTCACCATCATTTAATGGTTGGAGATGGGGAAAGGGGACAGAAAAGGACTGGGCATTATTCCAGGACACCAAGAGAAAACAGTGCTTAAGAAGCAGAATGTTTTGGCTACTATCATTTCAGGAGCCTTCCCATTAGAGATCAAAAAGGTGCCCACTATTACCTTCTATTTGATATTCTTCTTGGGTTTCTAGCCAAAATAATTTAAGAAAAAAATAGAGAGATTTATATTTTGGAGTAAGACTGCTACTGTTTATAATAATGTGATTGTCTATTTAGAAAATCCAAAGTAGTCTACAGAATAAAGAATAAAAGAGCTCAGTTGGGTGAACAAGAAAAATCAGTGTATTTTGCGTATCAATAAATTCTCTACCACAGGGAGAATCAATTAGAAATACAACTTTAAAAAGATCCTAACATGATAGCAATAAAATAAGATACCCAAGAATAAACCTAATAAAACATGTTTACAAAATCAAATCAAAGTTTACTCAAGAATATAGAAGACATGAAGAAGTATTCTAGTATGATCTATAATTGCTAGAATTCCAACAAAAATCACCCCCAATTTCTTTTGGGTGGGGGCTCAAACTGATTCTAACATTCATCTGTTGAACAAAAAGACCATCTTAAAGAGAAAATACTGGAAAATATTTAAGAACATTTTGAAAATATGAGCACAAATATATATCAGATATCAATATACACTATATAAAACTAAAATCAATTAAAATGGTTGTTTGGCACAGGAATAAGTCAATAGACCAATGGAAGAGACCAGAATCCAGAGAAAGACCTGGAAATTGAGCATGTAATAAAGATTGCATTTCAAATTGGTGCAAACTAATACTTGAAATGAGACAATGAGCCATATGGGAAGAATCACAATAAATGTTATTTCATTACTTAATCTCTACAATAAAATAGTTTCCAGATGGGATTCAAGATTTAAGTGTTAAAAAAATAAAGATGTATCAGAACAAATCTTGGCTATTTTTACAATCTCAAAGTAGAAACAAATTCTAAGCATGATATAAAACCCGGGTGTCACAGAGAAAAAGACCAAAAGATGTGTCTAAGTAATAGTAGGACTTCTGTATACTTCTACATAAAAGGGGTAAAAACAATACATGTATTTATATTAGCTTCTATTTGAAAAAAGAAACTGGAAATATTTCCAAGAACGTAAAAATAGCGGTTACTTATATGTGAGGGGTGGAATTAGATGAATAAGGGCAGGGATAGGACTGAGACTTTAAGTTTTTAAATCACATTAGCAGTCATTTATATTAAAACAATCATTAAAAACTCTCATACATTAAAAAAAAATCCACCAAAACAAACTAGTAAGACATACTATGAAAAGGGGAAAAAAATGTTGTTGACATATATGAAAAAGAGATCCCTTCCTTAAAAATACAAAAGGCTGTAATTTTTAAAAAGAAAAAGAAGAAAAATGGTCAAGGGTTATTATCCACTATTTTATGTAAAAGTACTTAAAAACTAAACATGAAAAACTTGAGAATATATGAACTAGTATTTTTATAATGTGAACTATGGAAAAGTCTTTTAGAGCAAGACACAAAACCCAGAAATTATCAAGGAAAAAAACAATAGATTTTATTACATGAAAATTGAAAATCTGTGTTAAGAATTAATACATAAAAGTGACACTGTAAGAAAACATTTTCAACATTTGTAACAAAAAGCTAATGTGTACTACACAAAGAGTTCCTTTGTAAATCAACAGAAACAACACAATAGAAAAATAGTCAAAGGATATGAATAGATATATCTAATGACTAGGTAAATACAAGTTTAAAAATTATGTTTTTACCATCTGAATGGCAAAAATTATTACTAACAACAACCAGTATTGTTGAAGACATAGAAAAATGAACATTTGCATATATATTGGTGGGATAATAAATCGGTTCAGCCTCTATGGAAGAAAGGCTATCTATCCAACTTTTAAATATGTACACTGTGACTTAGCAATTTCCTTCTAAGAGTCTAACTTATAAAAGTACTTGCATTAAGTGCACAAAGGTATGAATTCACTGCAGCACTATTTAATAGTTAAAGAAAAAAACCTGGAAAAACCTCCTTAAAGGTCCATCCAAATGGGATGGGTTAATGAACTATGCTATGCCCATTTGGGGGAATATTATGTGGCCATTAATAAGGTGACTCTGTGTACTGACATGAAATGATCTCTAAAATACACTGTTAGATTAAAAAAGTAAGCTGCAGCTCAATATGAACTCTGTGAACCTATTTATTTATGTAATAAAAAAAACAAGCACATATTTTTGACAAATATATTACATATAATCACATGTATATGTATAAATACATAGAAAAACACTTAGAGACCCTAAACTGCACTAACCCAGAGATAGTGGTTACATTGGAGAGGGTGGTGAATGGGTGAGGGATGTAGGGGGACTGCCAATGTTTAGACTACATACTTTTGCATTGTTTGAATTTTTTATAATGCCATATGCATTTCTTCTGCCATTTTGTCACAAAATCATTGGATGAAAATAAGATGAGAAAATATTCACAGACCTAACATGTCAGTTATCAATTCACTGATGCTCAGCTCCAAATTCACCCTTCAGTGCCATTTTGTATGATAACAGACAGTACTCCTTTGTGCTTCTGCTTTATAGTAAGTGCAATGCTAGTAATCTTTGCCAGTAGAAGATGCTGGAGGAACACTGCTGCCTGAGGAAGGGGCTCTCTTGCAGCTTCCAGAAGGGGTACAAGCAGACAGCAGCCAGGGTGTGAGCACATCTGGTGGTACTATCATGCCAATAACCTTGAAGGTTCACCCAGACTGGTGATCATCTTCCCATGGCTCCCTGGACAGACCCCGCATTCTTGGCCTGCCCACACCAGGCCCTACTTCCTCTGCATGTCAAGATGCCTGACCACTGGCAAGCCCGCCCGGACCACTCAAGTGTTTCCAGTGGCCCTCTCTGCACACCCATGCTCCCAGCCACTGGTTGTGGCTTACCTTACAGACACCATGTGCTCAAGACCTCCTGTCTGCACGAGCACTCTTCCTGCAGGCTGGCCCATGAATCCCAGAGGGTTGCTTCTTGCTTGCCCAGTAACTGGGCCAATTGTGGCCCAGGCAAACCAGTGAACTTCTCTGCTATCCAGTGAGGTGCAACTGTAATTTCTCCAGCAAGGTCTGAAACCCAACCTGGAAAGGGGCTCCCTTCAAGTTTGTCTTCCTTGGGTACTCTCCCTCAGCCCTACGCTACTAAGTAAGATTGGCTTATATCTTACAGTTACTCTTCTATCACAGCTTAATCATTCTTTGTGTTTATTAAAATTTGCCAGTTTGTCTCCTGACTGGACCTAGACTGATATAAACTTGGCACAAGGAGCGGTCTCAGGAGACAGACCCTTAAAGATGTGATTTGGAGATAGGTTTGGTTGCGTGCTTGGGCTTGAAGGCAGTGCTAAGCTTGCTATCAATGAGAAACAGGTGCCAGTGACCTACTGCATGCAGTGGCCTCACAGTTCATCAAGCTTCAGTTTACTGTGGTAAATGCCAAGGCAAACAGGTGCTTTGGGAGTGACTTCTGTGCCTGACCATATGGCAGTAATGATGATTACTAGGACTGTGTGGCAAGACAGATTATTTTAAGTGCATGTGAACATTTCCAAAGAGAAAATGACAAGCCTGGGTCTAACTTTCAGCTCAAGTCATGGTCTGGGAAGCAAAAAGCTTCTGTAACAGCCCTAAAAGAATCTCTTATTTCTTGTAGCCATACAGCTGCTACCACTGAAAATCAAACACAAAATTTAATTGTGTGGGTTGTTAAATTAAAATAGTTTAATTTACCAACACCGACATGTCATTTCTCATGTGAAAGTTAGGACACCGATCAGGCAAGAAATGGATCCTGAAACCTAGAAGGGGAGTATCTGGTTAGACCCAGATGAAACTGACAACATTGAACCCTGAATTCATTCTGAGCCTACTGTACCAGAGAAGCAGCTTGCTCTGCTATGTCTAAAGAGACTAGCCTTCCGCTGCATGAAAATCCTGTGATAACCTCACTTGGGGTAGCTGTCTTGTTTGGGAACCTCCCTTCCCAGGACTGACCTGAACACCACTGCTTAGCTGAGTGGAGAATCTGCCAACAGCAGAGCCAATACCTTGTCTGAATATGGCATGATTCCTGGGGAGACCAGCCTGCCAGTTGATTAGGTGGGACTTTACAATGGAGGTCATGGCCATCAGCATTCAAACCCACCGGGCAATCTCAACTTCCCTGGCAGTGGACAAACCTGGTATGAAGATGCCTCCAGACATGATGCAGCATAAACACCACTGCATCACCTGTGAAGCATTTCTACCAAAAATGTTCAACTCAAATCCATCAAGACTCTGGATCTAACACAGTTTCAGGAAACACAGAATGTGATACAGAAAAAAGTTCCAAGGCACTGCAATGAAGCAATGGGACAAATCCAGAAAGTGACTTGGTCTTTTAGGTCAATGTCATGAAAACAAAAGGTAGGAGTGGGTGTGGGAGTAATAATGTGAAACTTACAAGAGACTTGAGTGATAAGCAAACAAGTAATTCTTGTGTGAATCTTGATTTGAACAAACTAGTTGTAAGAAGACACTTGAAGACAAGGAGTAAGGACTGGATGATATTAAACATTATTTAGATGACATTAAATGTGAATTTTGTTAGATGTGAAGCAGTATTGCAGTTCTATAGGAAACCATCATCTTTTTAAGTAACACACACCAAAGTTATGTCTGTAATTTACTTTAAAATATAGCAGAAAAATTATCTGACTGAAAAGATATGTCTAGGGTTGATTTATAAATGGTCTCCAAAAAGGTAGGTACTTGGGGGAGGGATAAGATGAAAAAAGAATGGCAAACTGTTGATACTTGTTGAAGCTGGCTGATGAGTACATGGATGTCCACGGAATTACTTTTAATATGTTTATGTATATTTAGACTTTTTCTTAATAAAATATTTTACTTCCAAAAGAATTAAAGCAAATACTGCAATACTAACAATTTTTAGGCCTAAATGTTGGATGTTCATTATGTTATTCTACTTTGTTGTACAGTTGAAAATGTTAATGGAAAAAGGTTAAATAAAATGCCCTAGAAAGAAGGAGGGTGCAGGGGTTCACCACTATCCAGTGTTCCAGGGAGTCATGCTCAGAAGAGGCCTGAGGTGTGTCCAATGCCGTGATGCTATGTCACTAAGAACAGGGTGACCAGACCAGAGTGAATGGTCGGTGGGAAGAGAGAAAATGGAAACAAGTACAGATGGTGGTCTTTGGACCTTTGGCTGGGATGGGGAAGAGAGAGAGGGGGTGAGGAGGAGGGACCTGTAGAATAGGGGAGTCTATTTTTTGTTACAATGGGTAGGTTTGAGTATATTAGAAATCTGATAGGGAGCTCTTGGAGGTAAGGATGGTGGAAAACAATGTAGAGCAGTGCCCTCCAAAATTTCCTGCAGCAAAGTTACTCCTGGATGCTGGTTAAAATATAAAATGAATTCCCAGAACCCATCCCAGAGATAAGGAGTGAATCTGGCCTAGGAAGCTCCATATAGCCAATATTTCAGGTGACCCGGATGCAGGGGAGTTCTGGACAATAGTGGAGAAAGATTGGCTGATGGAGGGTGCGGGTGGATAGCACATGGTTTCTGAGAAGGCCCATCTCAGTAGTCGGGAAAGAGAGCTGGCAGGTTTGGTCTGGGGAAACCTAGGTTCTTTTATGCAATGACTTCCAATTCTCAGAGAAACATGAGGTAAAGTCGGCTGTTGGAAGGAGAGGCCAAGAGGATTTCAATTTTCAGTATTTCCAAAACATTTTAATTGTCTTAGGTAATCTTTTAAAAGAAAAGTAGAGCCCTATGGTGAGTGAGTATAGGCTGACCCCACATACAGGACTGTGAGAGTCCACCTGAGGCTGGCAGGCATGGATCTGTAGTCCCAACCCGCCTGTGTGTGGCCTGCATGGAAGCTCACAACAGCGTGGACACAGGTATAGAGATGGTGAGTGGCTGATAACTGCGAGGTGGTTCTGGGCCAGGCACGTGCAATCAAAGGAGAAAGGAACAAGGTTGTCAGGGAAAAGGCAAGAAACTGAACTGACTATGGGTGTACTCCAAGCTGGACAGAGAGGGACACATTTATAGGAGGGGGTTCAGCATGTGGACACAAAGAGAACAGGGAGCTCCAAGAATAGAGATCCCAGTGAGGGGAGGTATAAAAGGAGGGATCAGAGCATCAGTGAGGACAGGAGCTAATGGTCAGAGAAGGAACTGCCTGAATTTAATGTTTCAGAGATAGAGCACTTCTGGAAGAGCAAAGGGGTGGGGTGAAAGTGGATAAAATCACTTGAGTAGAGCTCATGGAACTGAGAAGTCAGGTGGCCACTTAAGTCCCCCTGGAAGGTGGCAGAAGCTGGGATGCCTAGTAGGCTGTCCAATCAAACAATTAATGAGGGATGTGCTCCAGGAGGCTGGCAGCAACACAGACTGGGGTGGGAAGGAGGCAGAGCCCCTGAACAGGGGACAGGGGCATGGTCAGGGAGTAAAGAGCAACAAAGCATGGACTACCTCCTCAAACTTTCAAGGTAAAGGCTTCTCAAGGTGAGGTGACTCAAGCTGAACCTTGAGTGTGGCTCAGCAAAGTAAGGACAGCAGTAAGGGGGGCCTCTCCAAAGGGCCCAGCAGTGTGGACTTTGTGAGGAAGGCCAGTTACACCTTTCTCATCTACTGCCAGGTCCTGGAAGTGGAAATCCCCTCAGCTGCAGTGAATGGACGCTGGCAGGAAATCACTTAACTAGCAGCTCTGGCAGCCCCAGTTCCAGCCCTTCCAGGAAAACAGTGAAGAAATCCCTGTGACAGTGAAGCTGAACTGCTGGAAAAGAGTAGTCCACTAAGTGAGAGGGGAGTCTTTGTATGCAAACAGATGTCTCCAGACTGTCTGGGCTGGACTATCAGACCACTGTGGGGGTGGAAAGGCACATCAGGGCTAACTTTGGGGGATAATCTATTAGTTCCCAAATCCCTAGGCCTGAAAGACAGTCCACATCACTCCTGAAATTCCTTAACTCCAGCCTGCCTCAAAAATAAATACTACTGAAGAACTCATATGCACTGTTGCTGGAAATGGAAAATGGTGCAGCCACCATGGAAAACAGAAAGATGGCTCCTCAAAAAATTAAACCCAGAATTACCATATGATCCAGCAATTCCATTTCTGGGTATACACCCAAAAGAATTGAAAATAGGGTCTCGAAGGGATATTTGTATCCCCATGTTCATAGTGGTATCATTCCCAATAGCCACAAGATGGAAGTAACCCAAGTGTGCACTGACAGATGAATGTATAGATAAAATGTGGTATGTACACAAAATGGGACTACTATTCAGCCTTTAAGAAGAATGAAATTTTGACACATGGATGAACTTTGAAAGTGTGCTAAGTGAAATAAGCCAGTCATGAAAAGACAAATAATGGATGATTCCACTTATATGAGCTATACACAGTCAAATTCATAGAAACAAAAAATAGAATGGTGGGTACCAGGACTGAGGAAGGGGAAGAATGGGGAGTTGTTATTTAATGGATACAGAGTTCCAGTTTTATAAAAGGAAAAAGTTCCAGAAATTGGTTGCACAACAATACAAAATATTTAACACTACTGGACAGTACTTTAGAATGGTTAGGATGGTAAATTTTATGTTCTATGTTTTTAACCACAATTTTAAAAATGTTCATGTTTACCTACACAAAACAAAAAAACATCAAAAAACCTACTAAAATGTTCAACCTCTTTCAAAGAGCTTCAGGAGGTACATAATGTATCTTCAAGTCTATTTTGTTTTACTTGAGGGATGTTTCTAAAGTATCTGAAACAATGTGTTCAAAATCAAGTTCACCCTCTTCCCAAGAAACTCACTCTTCCCTTTTTGTTATCTTAAAATCCAAGTCATCCTGGATTCTTTGCTCTTCCTCCTCCCTACCAAGTGGAACCCACTGCAATCTCCTTCACTTTTACTTCTTAAAATCTCACAAACATCCCCTTCTTTCCTTCTCCACCACTCCTGCTCGAGTGCTTACCACCACCAGCTGCTCCCTGGTCTATTTCATGGGCCTCCAGACCAGTCTCCCTTGCCTCCATTCTTGCTTGTCCCTTCCAGCTTGTCCCCCACTCGCCCACACAAACGTGTGCATATCCAGTCACATCAATCCTTTCATTAAGAGACCTTCATTTAAGGGTTTCCCATTGTTCTTCAAATAACGGTGGCTTACAAGGCCCAGCAGGTTGTGGCAGCTACAAGAAAGGCACCTCACCTCACTGCTTGTCTTGCATTCACTCCTTGCCTCTGGCACTCCAGCTACACTGGCTCTCTCTATTTAGGTCCCTGGGAGTGTCCCTCTTTCCTGCCTCAGGACTTTTGTATACACTCTTCCCCATTCCAACCCTGCATCTAAGTTTACTCATCCCCCAAATGGGGTATTATTATTTCCTTCAGAAAAGTCTTCTTTACCTCTACCTCCCAGGCTGCTATTTGCTCTCTTAGGACCCTAAACCTCTCCATTATAGTGATTATGATTAAACCCATGCTGAGTCATTAGTGGTTATCAACTGCCTTCTCAGCTGTCTGTAAGCTGTATGAGGGCAGATGCCTTTTTATTGGTCCATATGCTACACTCAGTCTGACAAAAGGTTGAACAAACTTAATTAATGGGATTAGTTCAAATTGGGTTTGTGGATAAAAATGGCTAAAATGATGGGAGCCCCATAAGAGCCAGTCACCATTTCCTCTCCTTGCCTTCTCAAATTAGGTGAGTTTTCCAGCACACTACTTCCAATGCAAAAGAATCCTGTCCTACAGAGAAGACTTGAAATGCAGTGTCTGCCACTTGTCATTCATTCCCTTGCTCAAACATATATTAAGTCTAGCATAAAGCTATGCACAAACATAAACAAAATCAAGTACGTGTATTTAAAGCATTTCCACTCTCATTAAGAAGCTAGAATACACTATTATATTTTCTTGTTTAAAAAAAAAAATCTATGTTTTAGAATAGGTTCTAGAACACTGGGCTCAAATCCTGACTCTACCCCGTTACTAACTATGTACCCTACCCAACTAACTTCTCTGTGGCTCAGTTTCCTCATCAACAAGATGGGAGCTAAGGATTCCAGGGGTTGAGACTTAAACAAGTTAATATACAAAAAGTACTTAGCATGGTGTCTAGTTCATAGTAAGATTCTACATCCACTAGCAAAAATCACATATCCTCCACAGCAAAACCTAGGCTTCTCCTTTCTGGCAGCACAACACAGGTAAGGGTATGCTAGCCATGAAGGTCGTGCCTGTGGCATTCACTCAATACTTAAAATTCATTCCAGACTTTCCATGTGTATCAACAAAGTAAAGACTTCATGTGATAAACAGAAGCTCTGTGGTAATGAGGTCATCGTTTTTAGTACTCTCTGATTCAACAAACCTGTATAGGCAATGTTCATTTTCAAAAGTAATACAAGTTAATATTTAGAAAAGTGTACGCTGACCTAAGTGTCCATCAGTAGATGAATGGATAAAGATGTGGTACATATACACAATGGAATATTACTCAGCCATAAGAAGAAAACAAATCCTACCATTTGCAACAACACGGATGGAGCTAGAGGGTATTATGCTCAGTGAAATAAGCCAGGCAGAGAAAGACAAGTATCAAATGATTTCACTCATCTGTGGAGTATAACAACAAAGAAAAAACTGAAGGAACAAAACAGCAGCAGACTCACAGAACCCAAGAGTGGACTAACAGTTACCAAAGGGAAAGGGACTGGGGAGGATGGGTGGGAAGGGAGGGATAAGGGGGAAAATGGGGCATTACGATTAGCACACATAATGTAGGGGGTTGGGGACATGGGGAAGGCAATATAAACAGAGAAGTAATGATTCTATAGCATCTTACTATGCTGATGAACAGTGACTGTAATGGGGTATGTGGGGGGTACTTGATAATAGGGGGAGTCTAGTAACCATAATGTTATTTAAGTAATTGTACATTAACGATATCAAAAAAAATATTTTTTAAGTGTATGCTGTGTGTCATCATTAAATTACATGGCTGCTTTTGTCAACTCACATCCCTTCTCCACAAAAACAGTTGAAGTTACTGTTATTTTCTACTGACTTGACTGCTTTTTAACAAAATTTTTGCCACTTTTTCATACTGTGCAGACATATCTATAAAAGACACAAACTATAAATAAACAATATATGCAACAGATCTCTAAAAATCGCCACAAGGCATTTGTCCATGTTGGAAATGTTGAGGGTTGACATTCTGTGCACCTAAAAATTACATTGAAAAGTTTTAACATGTAAGAACAGTACATAGTTTCACTGACAAAAATGAGTGTTTTCTATTGAAATTAGACCCCAATGAGATGTTGTTGTGGCTTTTAGTTGTAATCAATACAGTGTTTTTAAAAACGTTACTGGGCAACTACTAAGTAGCAGGCACTGTTCTAATGCATTGGAAATAGATGCAAGAAGCATGCTCTCAGCCCTCAAAAAACCTGGTTGAGCAGAAGAAACCTATACAAATATTGCTCTACTGTGGAACACTAAACAGATCGAAGCCGTGGGCGCTGTGAGGACCAAAGGAAAGTCAGCTGACTCCACTGTGATCAGGGAAGGTTTCGGAAAGAATCCTTCAACTAGAGGGAAATGACAGTGCCCACAAAAAGAACGGCAGGCAGCTGCAAACTCAATAGCTGTGCAACATCATGGTGTGCTGGGGCCCTGTAATTTTGGGCAACTGAACACACAACTTGGGTAGGAGGGTGGAGATGGAGCTGGAGAGACAAACTGGGGCTGATGTATAGATATTCCACGAAATGGAGTTTGTATTTTATCCTACAGAAAAAGCTACTGAATTATCCTAACCAGGGTAATGATGTAATCAGTTTACACTTTATTAAGATCAGTGGTTAAAGATTCTAGGACTCCCATGAAAGTCCTCAATCACGCTACCCCTGAATTCACAGAAGACTCCCCACCTTCTCCCAGCCTGGGTCAGCACTGTTACCCCGCCTGCCGTGCGATCCCGCCCCCTCAGACTTCAGTAGCATTTCCCAGCAGAGGCTATAGACACTTGGCTGTCAGCCACGGGCGACCTCCTTCAACGTGATCTAAGCATCCTTCCAGAGGCTGACAGACCTGGGCTTCAGCGCTGGGCTCTGCCCCTACTTATGCGACCACAGTGCTTGACTCAACTATACTACTCTGGAGCAGAGGAAGGCCCGGCTCCCTGGCCAAAGCCGGCTGTGCGTTAAGAGCAGTAGAGCAGGCGAGGGGCGGACCCCAGTGCTGACGGGGCCGCGCACCGCCGGCTCCGCCCGGAGACTCCAGCCGGCGGGCGAACAGGGTAAGCCGGACCGTGGGCGGGAAGACGGGGCGGCTCACCGGTAAAAGGCAGAGTCTCCAAGCGGGTTCCAGTTTGCCGTGTAGCAGTCCATGCTTGGTGCAGGGGACGAAAGCTAGGCAGCGCGCAGGGAACTCCTCTCAAGCGCGGGCTCCAGGCCGGCACTTCCGCTTCCGCCCATCCGCATCACGTGGCGAGGCCGCTGCCACGGCCATCACCACTGTGGGCAGCTGCTCGGGACCGCCGCCGCCGCTCCCCCGCCCATACCTGGGCCTCGTGCCTGCCCGGGTGGGCCAGGCTTTGTCTCCTGCCCCCAACGGCGGCCACCCCACCTCCTTCCTGTCCCCTCGGGCGTTGGGAGGGGTCGCGCAGGGCGGGACATGGGTGACCGGAAGTGGGAACTGTGAGCGTCGCCGCCCGGGGCGCCGAGACCTGTGGCGCCGTCGGGGCCGCGGCGACGCACGCATGGGGAAGGCTGGGCGCTGGGCTGCGCACCGACGGCAAACCCAGACGCACGGGTTTTGCCGGGTGCGGGCTGTGCAGAACCGACTGGCCTCCCGCGGTGCGGGAACGTGAGGCTAGGCCCCGAGCCCGCTTCGGGTGTGGCGCACGGTGTCCGGGTCTGCTCTGCTTGCGGGTGAACAGCGCGGAGCCCCGAGACTCGGTAAATGGCGCGAGCGGGAGCGCGCATGCGCTGGGAGGCGGCGGCACGTGGCGCGGCGCAGGGCGGCGCCGCGCGGGAAGCGCCTCTGCTTTGGAGGTATGCAGGCCTGGCGGCCCCTTGGCGCTGGTACTAGGTGTGACCGAAGCCGGCGCTACTCTCTGCCCTCCTGTGCTGCCTCCCCTTCATCGCTGTAGCCTGGAGCAGCCCGAGCGAGGCCGGTGGCGGAAGTCTCATTTACCCCGGGGCGGGCCTTGCTGCCGACCTGCCCTGAGTCCCCGCCCTCGCGCGGCTTAGTGGCATCTTCCCGCAGCCCGTCCTTGTCGGAGGCATGGTCTTCTGCCTGAGGAAGGAGGAGCGGCGCCTCCCGCTGCGAAGCGCCATGGTCCACTTCCAGGCCTCGGAAGTCCAGCAGCTGCTACACAACAAGTTCGTGGTCATCTTGGGGGACTCAAGTGAGTGACCCTCTAGGATCAGAAGTACTGGTCTCACACCTGTAGCCCGTTCTGTCTGGATCGTTCGACTACATCTCAGACCTCCTTTCTGACCCCTAGTCTATTCCAGTCCAGTAGGTTTTCTCTTATTCCGCCATTCACTTTCCACAGGTGTCCTGACAGATGTAGCCTGTCAAGTTTTTTACCCCATCAGTAAAAAAGTTTTTTTTTTTGCTCAGTATTTTTCTCCCTGACAGTCCTCCATAATTTCCCTCATGGGAGAGTGCTGGATTGTTACCTGTCTCCAGGGTGACTTACCCTACTTACTTGTGCCAGCTGATCTTGGGTCATTGTGTGTTAAGGTGGGGGGTAGTATACAGCTTAAGGAACAAAGGTAGGGTCAGGACTTTTATTAAACCTCTTTTCTTCCGCCTTAATGCCAACACTCCACGGAAGTGGTGTTGGGCAACCCCAGCTTGGGAAGATGGGAGCCCTAGACTTGGGAGAAACCGGGATGGGGTGAGGCCTGTCTTAGCCTCAGGATCTCACTCTCCCTGCAGTCCAGCGGGCTGTGTACAAGGACCTGGTGCTCTTGCTCCAAAAAGACTCACTGCTCACAGCTGCCCAGCTGAAAGCCAAGGTGAGGGAAGATTGGTGACCATGCCAGGGGTGGGTGGGCACAGACCCTGGCCTGGCAGGGTCCTCCTTCCTGGCATGGGTCTGATCAGCTGGGTCGGGGGGTGGGCAGGGGGAGCTGAGCTTTGAACAGGACCAGCTGGTGGCTGGGGGTCAGCTGGGTGAGTTGCACAACGGGACACAGTACCGTGAGGTCCGCCAATTCTGCTCGGGTTCTGGCCACCACCTTGTGCGCTTCTACTTCCTCACCCGAGTTTACTCCGAGTACCTCGAGGCCGTCCTGGAGGAGCTGACATATGGGCCTGCCCCGGACCTGGTGATCATCAACTCCTGCCTCTGGGATATCTCCAGGTTGGGGCAGGGGGAGAGGGAAATACTGGTTGGGGGTGGAAGTATGGCCCAGAGGCCATCCACCGCTGTGCTTTTGCCCACCCTGTGTGGTGCCTGACAGGTATGGCCGCTGCTCAATGGAGAGCTATCGAGAGAACCTGGAGCGGGTTTTTGTGCGTATGGACCAGGTGTTGCCAGACTCCTGCCTGCTGGTGTGGAACATGGCGATGCCCCTGGGGGAACGTGTCACTGGGGGTTTCCTTCTGCCAGAGGCAAGTGACCTGGGCAACTCAGGATGGGGGAGGAGGCAGCTGATGGGTAGATAGAGGACCTTCCCTCCCGACCCTGCTTCCTTCTGCAGCTCTTAGATGCTGTGCTTTATCTCTCAGCTCCAGCCCCTGGCGGGCTCTCTGCGGCGAGATGTGGTTGAAGGGAACTTCTACAGTGCTACGCTGGCTGGGGACCACTGTTTCGATGTCCTGGACCTCCACTTTCATTTCCGGCATGCAGTACGGCACCGGCACTGGGACGGTGTGCACTGGGACCAACATGCCCACCGCCACCTCTCACACTTGCTTCTGACCCATGTGGCTGATGCTTGGGGTGTCGAGCTCCCCAAGCGTGACTGTCCACCTGGTGAGCCCTACATGAGGGGGAAGGATAGTGGTGCAGAGGGGGCCCTCAGAAAGGGGACAGGACAGATACTCAAGGATTGTAGAGGCCCCTTGAAGAACTGTTGTGGCCCCTGAGTGCCCCTTCCTCATCCCTGGGGTGGATTGAGATCATTCCAGTCCAAGTTCCAGTTCTGTATGGTCTAGCCAGGTAGTCACCTCTGTGTACCCAAGTGAGCTTATACAAGCATTGGGCACCTAGAGAAATTACGTCAGAAGATGCCTTTCCTGGGAAAGAAGGTACCTAGCTATGTATAGGTGCAAGGGTGGGAAGACAGAAATAGGAAGAGCAGTCTGTGCAGTGTGGCAGAAGCAAAGAAGCCTCGTGACTGGTGCTGTCAGCCTCCCAGTTCCCGCTTGCTCACGAAGGGAGCAAAGCAAGCATCCTGGTGGATTGTTTCCATGTCTGCTTTCCCCATATCATGTCCTCAAAGGGCCAGGTTCCTGCCTCACTTGAGAGCTCATCCCTTTTGGCCTGTGTCTAGCCCAGCTGCTGTGTGCACAGTACACAGTGGATAGTGTTGAATTGGAGGCACAGGTTGTGTTAGGAGGCTGTTTCTAGCAGCAGTAGAGGGTGTGGGGGCACAGAGGGGCAGCAGTGTCATAGAGGTGAACTATGAGGATTTCGTAGCCAGGAGTTGGAGCATCAGGAAGGTGAATCAGGACTTTAATTGTGTAATAGTCCAGTGTCTTTGCTTTTCTGATGAGGGAACTGATCTAGCAAAGCAAGGGATGCTCAAAAGTTGTAAGGCTACCTGGTGGTGGCTCAGGTCTCCAGAACCCAGTTTGGAGCTATATACACAGAGCCATCAAAAGGAAGAGGTGGGTGGGAGGATGAGTTGGTGAGTTCTGTCAGGGTAGATGTCTTTGAGGAACTGTGGAAATGAGTGGATTTGGAGTCAGTGGTCCCAGCAGAGAGATGGAGGCTGAGGGCCTGAGTGTGAACCATGCAGGAGAGCTGAATGGCCACACTTTGGAGTTGGAAGGGAAGAGGGGTTGGTGGGGGAAACAAAAGGAGATGAGGAGGGAGGCACTTTCTGGGATGACGGGGCATTGGACTGCCAGGAAGAAAGGAAGTTGTTACATTTGCAGTGAGTGGTTATGTTTAGTAGGAAAAATGTTGGAGTGAAGTAGGATTAAAAGAGGCAGTGAGCAGTTGATGAGGGAGTGGAAACCAGGCAATATACTCTTTGTGGAAGTTTGAAAGACAGGAGACTCATGGGAAGAGATAGTGACAGGGTCATTAGGTTTTTAAGGGAGATTTACCAAGCTCATGTATCAGCCAGGGAAGAACTGGGAGAGGAAAAAGCTCCAGATCCAGGAGCAGGGAATGCAAGGAGCAGGCTCTGGAGGGAGCAGGGGGCAGAACAAGGGCAGATCCCCTGGCTTTTGAGAAAAGCAAGACAGAAGGCTCAAACCTTGGGCTTGGCCTGAAGTGCCAGGGAATGAGGAAAACTGGAGACAGAGGATGCCCCTGCCTGGTGGCCCTGTTCTCTGAGAAGAGCGAGTCATTGGAAAGTGTGGACAGCAAGAGTCCAGGGCAGCTTGGCTTCCCAGAACTAAAACCACCATCCCATTCTAGACCCGTGGACTGAGGATTGGCCAGAGTCGGATCATCCATTCCAGGGGAGCCATGGGCAGCCCCCAGACTTCGGGGAGCAGCTGGCCTTACCCCGCCCCTCCCCTCTGCCTCCTCCCATGCCCTTTTCCTACCCCTTTCCCCAGCCCTCACTGCCTCCCCTGTTCCCACCCCTGCCCCAGGATGCCCCCTTTTTCCCAGGCCAGCCCTTCCCACCCAATGAATTCTTCAATTATAATCCAACGGAGGACTTCTCAATGCCACCCCACTTAGGTAGGTGCCTCTGCAGCCCCCCTGCACCTGCCCGAGTAGCTTCCTGTGCTCATGTGGGCTGAGAGGAGTTGGGTAGCTCCTTGTGGCCCCAGGATTGGGTTCAGTCACTGCTGAGTCTGGAACAGCATCTGTAGACTCTTAATCAACTCATTGATTGTCACAGTATCCTGGTTTGGAGGTAGAGGAAGTGGTATTGCCATTTTGCTGGTAGGAAAATTGAAGCCCAGAGAAACTCATCCTGGAGGACCAGAACTGCCTAAGGGCAGAGCTGGGCTCACCTTGGCCAGGAGCCCATTCTGATAATGACTGGTTCTTTTCTAGGATGTGGCCCTGGAGTGAATTTTGTGCCTGGCCCCCTGCCACCTCCAGTCCCTGGCCCTGTCTCCCATGGTCAGCACCGGGGCCCAGTGGTCCACCGGGGGATGCCACGCTGTGTTCCCAGTGGCCCCTACCATGTGCCAAGGATGAGGGCGCCCTGCAGGCAGCGGGTCAGACACTCAGACAGACTGATCCACACGTACAAACTGGACAGGCGGCCTTCTGCCCATTCAGGGACATGGCCTGGGTAGACTGGATCTTGGGCTGGGACTGGATGTGCCAATGGCCCTTCAGGGCCTGCTTGCCACCCAGGCACCAGGTCAGGGTGTCCACTACGCCTGACTTTGTTCTTGTCCATTGCTGTCACCAATAAAGGCATGGAAGAACAGAGTGGCATCTTCCTAGATAAGGGTGTGGGTCACCCAAACCATGATCTTAAAGAGTTTGGGAGGCTGCCTCTAGATTGTCTCCGACTTTGGACCTTTCATCCCATGCTATTTAGAAATCAACAAATGTGTCCCTTCTACTATCTCACATACTAATTTCCACCCTCACAGAAAGTGTGCTTAACAAAAGTCCTAGAGGGGTCTCCTGTTGCCAGCAGCATTTTGGGATTGAGAAATATCAAGGGCTGAGTTGAAATTGTTAATATTTTGTATGGAGTTTGGGATTTGGCTAGTTCTTACATATATTTCCCAGTCTCATGCATTCATGTATACATTCAACATTCATCTACTTCTGGAGATAAACATGTATCTTAATTACCTTGCATAATTCTTGGAACATGGTGGACACTCAGTAATTGGAACTAAATAAGTTCCCAAATCCAAGGGGGAGACTGATTAGAAACCCATTATTTGATCCATATAACATGCAATGGAAGCAAAGTGAACATAAATCAACTTCCTGAGGGTGGGGTGGGGTGAAGGGTGTAGAGGAGGAGCAAAGGGAGAATTCCAAGGAGGGGCTGTGCCAAACTGTAAGGAAGTTAGGAGAGTACATCTCAGCTTAGACAAGTGGTCTTGCCCCTAGGTTCCTGACTACTAAGCATTAAGGGAGGAGTGTGGGCTGAACAGTGGCAGGAGGTGGAGAATGGAGCATGGTAATGTGACATGCAGCAGAGCTGAAGACCCACTAAATAACCTTCAAGTAGAATTGGATGAAAGAGAGGGATACAGATTTCTTGTATTGACTTCCCATACTTGCTGTTGAAAACTTACCTTGGCAAAGGATGTAACATCTCATGCAAAAGGAGATGGAAATAGACCAGAAAAGTATTGATCCTTGCTAGCAACCTACTAAGTGCAAATGAAAGGGAGCTGATAACACATGCTGGTGCTGGGGAAACTGGTACAGACAATGTGAGTTTTCTACCTCTGCATTTCTAATGTCCTCCACATCTTGCTAGGTAGCTCCTGTTGCCCACAGTGAGGTTTCATCACCTTTTCTTTAGCGTCCCAACAGAGAGATTTGAAGTCTATCATAAGAATAGGATGGAGATAACAATTTTCAGTTTGTTGTCACATAAGCATAAGCAGTACAAGACACATGACTCCCTCGATACGGATTTTATTCAGTTGTGACCAGGGACAAGAAACCTAAAAAATAGCCCCCAAAGAGTCATATATTTTAATGTGTGTGTGTATATACACACATATATAATGAAATACATATTATATACATTGTTTCTCTGCCTTCATTTTGGGATGTAAAAATGATGAAAATCTTGTTTTTCCAGTAGGTAAGCACATTGTTGGCTAGTTAAGCATGAGAGAATTCAAACTTCATTGTCTCAAAAATCATTCATTTTTGGCAAGTCATTTAATAAGACAATCTTTACATAGACTCCCTCTCAAATATGGAAGCTTGGGTTTTAAAGAATGGCTCCAGTGTCCTTTCCTCTGCCATACCAAGGTATTCCTGAAAGGAGTAAAAGATGCATGAGCATTCCAGTCGTGATGTCAACCTTTTTTTTCCAAGGGAAAGAAAGTCTTCTAAGAAAAGAGAACTAGTGCAGTTAGCCTTCAGAACATTTTAACCAGATGAAGTTTCCAAACAAAAGCAAATAACTTGCCTTCTGGACATTATCCAGTTACTTGCATAGGTGATGTGTTGAGTTCATTTTAGTGTTTAAGTACCTCTACCGTATGCATTGGTGAAAGATAAATGCTTTCTGACTGCAAGGAAATGGATTTATACTTAAAAAGATTACTGCTGTCCTGAGGTATAACTGACAAGACAATAAACTGCACATTTCAAATGTATTTGATGTTTTGACGTGTACATTTGTAAAACCATCTTCACAATAAAGATAACGAAATTAACCTTCTTTCCTCTTTATGATTCTTCCCTGCAGCCCCTCTGCACAACCTCCTCACATCTCCCCACTGCCATCCTCAAGCAATCATTGATACTGATCTGCTTCTGTTACTGTTGATCAGTTGACACTTCCTAGGGTTTTATATAAATAGAACCATTCAATAGGCATTGTTTTTTTCATCTGGCTTCTTTTGTTCAGTCTAATTAATAGAATTAGTAGAATAACATGGACATTCATCTGTGGTGGTATATTGGTAGTTCACTCCTTTTTATTGCTTAGTAGTAGTCTGTTACAGGATAGTGCCGGTGTTGATTTTTCCATCCACCTGTTGATGGAAGTTTGAATTATTTTTAGGTTTTAGCAATTACTAATAAGGTTGCTATGAACATCCCATTTTATATTCCTGCTAGCAGTGTACAAGGGTTGTAGTTCCTCCACAACTTTGCCAACACTTGGTATTGGTCTGTCTTTTTAACATTAACCATTATAATGCGTAGTATGGTTTTAATTTGTATTTCCATAATGATTTTTCAATGATGCTGAACATCTTTTACTGTGCTTATTTGTGATCTCTCTATCTTTGGTAAAGTTTCTGTTCGTTGTTCCTCCTCTCCCCTGCCGACTTTAAAAAAATTTATTATTGAGCTTTGGGAGTTATTTTGGATCCAAGTCCTTTATCAGATGTATGGTTTGCAAACACTTCCTCCCAGTCTGTGATTTGTCTGTTCTTTTGAAGAACAGAAAACTTTTTAAAATTCATCCATAAGAAGAAAACATCCATAAGAAGAAAATAATACAATCTTACGATGGTTTCACATATACAAAATAGTGAATAACAGAAGACTTTCATTTTGATCAAGGACAGTTTATTAAATTTTTCCTTTATGGATGATGCTTTTGCTTTCACACTTAATTTTCACCTAACCCAAGGTCACAGCTATTGTCCTATATGTTTTTTCTAGAGGGTTTTACATTTAAGTCCAAATTTTGAATTAATTTTTATATATGGTACAAGGTATAAATTGAAAAAAAAGGTTTTTTCGCATAAGAATATCCAATGATTCCAGCACTATTTGTTGAAGACTGTTCTTTCTCCACTAAGTTCCCTTTGCAACTTTGTTGAAAATTTGTACATACATGTGTAGATCGGTTTCTGGATTTACTCTGTTCTACTGACCTATTTATCTTTATGCCTATACCCCACTCTTGATTATTATAGCTTTAGGGTAAGTCTTGAAATCGTCTTACCCCCCCAATTTTGTTCTTTATCTAAATTACTTTGACTATTCTAGGTTCTTTACATTTCCTGATGAGTTTGAAAGTCACCTGGTTAATTTCTATGAAAATGCTAGGATTTTAATTGTGATTGTATTGAATACATAGACCAATTTTGGAAAAATTGGCATCTTAATACTGGATCATCTAACCATTGAGCAAGATATCTCCATTTATTTAGGTCTTTAATTTCTCTCAACAATATCTTACCTGTGTACAGACCTTCCCACCTTTTTGTCAAATTTACTACTCATAATGTTTATTGTAAATGATACTATTTAAAATTTTTTTATTTCTGATCATTCATTGCTAGTGCAGAAATGCGGTTGATTCTTCTATATTTACCTTGTATCATAACCATGACCATGTACATATGTTAATTACTTTGCTATGTTCACCTACTCTAGCTTTTTAATAGATTCCAATGGAATCTCCATTGAAAACCCTGTTGTCTGTGAATAAAGACAGTTTTACTTTCTGCTTTCCAATCTTTATGCTTTTTATTTATATTTCTTTCCTTAATGCACTGAATAGGACATCCAGTACAATGCTGAATAGAAATGGTAAGAACACAGATTCAAAAAGACACATGCACCCCTATGTTTATCACAGCACTATTTACAATAGCCAAGATATGGAAGCAACCTAGTTGTCCATCAGTAGATGGACGGATAAAGAAAATACGGTACATATACATGTAAGTCTGGGGAGAGGAAATCCCAGGGCAAAATACCTCTAAAAACCGAAATCAGTCAAAGGGAGAAATAAAGTTTAAAATCCATTTATTGCTCACAAGCTGCAGTCCCGGACAGTTTCTCCTGCTCCAACAGAAGCAAAACCAGCCCTCTCCTCACCTCAGGCACAGATAAGCCCTCCTTGCCCAGGTAATTATCCATTGATATGGAAATAAACTTCTCTCCACCCCTGGGAATGATGCAAACTACCAAAGCCACACTTCTTTCCACCTCTGAATGCCTATTGATATGCAGATGTCCTAAAGCCAGGCGAGATATTCTGGAAATGTTACAATTTTACCCACTACACAATGGAATATTATTCATCCATAAGAAGAAAACAAATTCTACCATTTGTAACAACATGGATGGAGCTAGAGGGTATTATGCTCAGTGAAATAAGCTACGCGGGGAAAGACAAGTACCAAATGGTTTCCCTCATTTGTAGAGTATCACAAGGAAGCAAAACCGAAGGAACAAAACAGCAGCAGACTCACGGACTCCAAGAAAGGACTAGTGGTTACCAAAGGGAAGGGGTTGGGGAGAAGGGGATTAAGGGGCATTATGATTAGCACACATGATATAGGGGGGGGTCACAGGGAAGGCAGTATAGCACAGAGAAGACAAGTAGTGACTATAGCATCTTACTATGCTGGTAGACAGTGACTGCAATAGGGTGTGGGGGGGACTTGATAATGTGGGTGAATGTAGTAACCACAATGTTGCTCATGTGAAATCTCCATAAGATTGTATATTGATGATACCTTAATTTTAAAAAATGGTGAGTACAGACATACTTGTCTTGTTCCTGGTCTTAGGGGAAAACTATTCAAGCTTTTTCACCATTAAGTATGAGATTAACTATAGGTTTTCATAGATTCCTTCTATAAAGTTGATGTTTCTTTCTATTCCTAATTTGCAGAGAAATTTTTTGGTTTGGGCTTGCTTTTTTTCTAATCAGGCATCGATTTTGGATTTTGCCAAATGACTTTTCCTGCATCATTGGAATGATCATTAACTTTTTAAAATTGTAGTGAATTACAGTAATTGTGTTTTTTTAAATGTTAAACCAAACTTTTGTTTTTGGCTTTAAAAAGGTAAGAAGAGGTTGTGCAGTTTGAAGGCTATAAAGATGGTATTTCCTCCTCCAACCAAAAGTGAGAAACAAGTGTAAATACCTATCTGATGGCCAGCAGAAACCACAGACAATGACTTAGGTGGATAGGTGAAGAAAGCAGTGGAATCACACAGCCTGGCACAAATCATTTTGGAAGTTTCTGGGCAGCATTTACTAAAGTTGGACATTTATATACTCTATAATCCAACAATTGCACTTCAAGAGAAATGCATGCATCTGTCTACCAAAAGACTCATACAAGAAATTCATACAACTTTTATTCATAGCAGCCAAAACTTGAAAACAAGCCAAGTGTCCATCAACAGGAGAGTGGATAAATTGTCTTCCCAGACAATGGGATAGTACACACTAAAAAAGGAGAACAAACTGCTGACAGATGCAACCACATTGATAAATCTTACAGATGTAAACTTGAAAGAAGCCTGACACTAGAATATATTTTACACGATTATATATTCTGTATGATTTCAAGAACAAGCTTATCTATAGTGATAGAATAGTGGTTAACTTTTGGGGGAGGTATTGATTGGGAAGGGTGTTAGTCCCGAATTTCATAGGACCAACTGCTTGTACCAGGAGAGCACAGACACACCAGACCACAACCAGAATACAGGAGAAAAAGAAGTTATTTATTAGCAATAAGGCCACCTGCACAGAGGCTGCCAGCCTTAGATCGGCTAACAGCAACCTCAAGAGTTTGGTCAACATTTTTATATTCTCTGAACTTCCTGTTGGCTAACTGTCCTAGTTTCGCTTGGTTGCCTGAGACTAGTTTCTAGGTCAGTTGCTTCTTCCTGGGTCAGCTAGTATGCACCAGTTTGAAATAACAATTCTTTCAATAAATCAGTTTTGCAATAACAGGATATGGCTGTCTGCCACTTCTACCGAGGCAAGCACTAATACAGAAGCAGAAATGGCAAGTTAATTTTTAGCCCTCACAAAGGGTATAATGGACTTTATTTATGGGGTGATGGAAAAGTTCTTGATCTGGGTGGTAATTACATGGACACACACACAAATATGTAGAAATGCACTGAGCTGTATCCTTAAGATTTAGTACCTTTTACTTCTGTTAGACAGAAAGACAGAAATGAGTGGGATGAAAAGGAGAAAGGGCCCCCCAAAGATGACTCAGGGAGTTGATCAGATAGAGCCAGAAATAACTCAGGGAGTTAATCAGATGAAGCCACAGGATCCAAGAATGACTCAGGAAATGTCCAGCATCTCCCCAGATAAGAAACATCAGAAGCACAGGCACAGCACAGCCCGTCCCCATCTCACCAATCAGAACAAGCCTAGAGAGCTGACAGCTGTCAATCAAGGACCTCTCTGCCCTACCAAAACCACATAAAAACCTCAGAATGAGCTTCCGGGCCTGTCTTAGACCTTAGGCAGGCCCGCGCTGCACGCTGTTACTCTAGGCAGAGTGCATTAAAGCATACTTTGCTTTCTTGACTTTGGTCTCTCGTCTCACTGTATCCAACCTCCCTGCAACACAAAGCCGAGTCCTTTCCTTCCTAACACTTCTATGTAAAATGTGTGTGAATTATTTGTCTATTAAAAGGGAACCAGATGGATTAGGATAGAATGGTTTAATATTAAAAGACATCTAAAAATGTAATATAAACAGAATAACCAAATATTCCTTGTAGTAGATACAGGGAAAACAATTTTATCATTCAACATTCATTCATGATCAAAACTGCTAGCAATCTAGGAATGGAAAGGAATTTTGTTAACTAAGTAAAGGTAAAACTCCAAAAACTCTACAGTAATCTATTTAATTCTTAATGGTAGAACTTTACAAGCAGTTCCTTTTATTTGTTTATTAACTGATGTATAGTTGATATACAATCTTATATTAGTTTCAAGTATACAACACATTGGTTCAGTGGTTACCCATATTATTAAATCCTCCCCCCTACTAGTACAGCTACTGTCTGTCAACATAAGAAGATGTTATAGAATCACTAACTATATTCTCCATGCTGTACCACTATCCCACGGCCAACCTACATTATGATGTAGAATTTTTGTGCCCCTTTATTCCCTTCAACCTCCCCACCCACTCACCCCAATACCTCCCCCATGGTAGCCACGAGTCACTTCTCAGTGTCCACAAGTCTACACAAGCAGTTCCTTTTAAATCAGTATCAAGTCAAAAGTGCCTATGAACAGCAATTACAGATGCCATTGTCTGGGAATCCCAGCTTGTACACACAGGAAGACGAACACAAAGAAAGCCCTATCCTATGTGGTATCCTTAGGTTCAAAAGGTTTCACAACTTTCACATACGTTACAAATATTTTGCAAATAAATACACAATTTCACATATCAATTCTAAAAATTGTTTTTTGGTTAGACATTTGAAGACACAGGCCAGAAAATCAAGTAGAAGTGTTCGGGAGGTGTTGTGTATTTTCCTCAGTTCTTGTCCCCACCGTAACAAAGAATTGAAGGGCAGAGACACAGTAGTGAAGCAGAGTAAAAGTTTTATTTAAAGTTACTTAAAGAGAGAAAAAGTATAGGCGACCTCAGGGAGGAGAGGCACCCTGAAAGGCTGAAGAGAGAAAGATTTGTTGTGCCCCGTTTCCTTGAGTTCCCCGTGTGGAGCCGCAGTCACCAAGCCCAGTCGTAAGATGCAAGAGCAAAACAGGTCTTTATTGCTAGTTCAGACTAGGGTCTCAGCAGCCTGTCAGAACACAGGACACAATCTGAGACCCTGAGCAAAGTTCCCTTTTTGCTTTTATACTCCTTTTGAAAGCAATTACCAGTTAGCAGATGTAGCAAAAATGGTTAGGGGCTTTCCAAGGGGCAGATTCAGCAAAATGGATATTTACTTATTGTGGTTTTTCTCGGTATTTCTAGCTTGTCGTTTTTCCAGGGATGGGGTACTTCCTATCTCTTATTTTGCTTAGGACTGGGGTTTTAATACAAAATGGAGTTAGTTAGGCTAAGCTTCACAAAATGGAGTGAGTTAGGTCAAGCTAACTTTCCGGGGGTCCCACAGATTAAGGTTAAAAGGTTACACACTTGGAAAGTGCAGGCAACCTCAGAGAGAGGAGTTGAAAGGTTGAGAGTTCTCCCTTTTAAGGATTTTTCAGGAATGTGAAAAAGGACTGGGGGTGCAGACTTGTTAAATGGTCCCCAAATATTTAAAATTAACGTAACACAAGAAATTTACTGCTCTGATTTCTCCCTGAGATACCGGCTTCTTGGCCTGGGAGCATATCAACAAGCCTGCTTGCCCCCGCCCCCAAGGTGGGCTGAGTTATTGTCTCTTTGCTAAAGAGTAAGTTAAGAATCTTAACTTCTTCTTGAGTTTTAAAATGCAATCTTACCTTTAAGATGGAATCCTTTCTTTTACTATGTTGTTTACAGCTGGGCCTGCTCGTTAAATTAATTGCCCAGGTTGTAAATTACTTGATTAGAGCTGAAGGAGAAAAAACAGCATATAGGTAAAGTTAAAAATAAGCTGGGACTGCATGATGAACAAAATAAAGACATGGGCTTTGCTGAGGTACCCTCCTTTATCTGGAGAATATTCAGACATTCCAGGCCAAACTGCTCCTGGCCTTTTGAGCTTTAACTGATTAACTCATTAACTCTGATTCTTTTCTGGGTCTCTAGTTTTAACTGGTTAACTTTTTGAGCCCCTTGTAGTGGGCTTTACTGGCCTTAATTCTCTCTCCACCCTGCTCCTATTTTCCTGCCTAACAGAAGCAACAGATCTTAAATCAAGTTATTTAGTTAGGTAGAAAGACTGAGAAGAGTTGGGTGAAAATAGGGTAGGGCGCACCAGAATCTGTGGGAGTTCACCAGACAAAGCCAGCGAGCCAGAAAGGACTCACAGAGTTAACGCCCTGTTGTGCCGTTTCCTTGAGTCCCCCGTGTGGAGCCGCAGTCACCAGACTCAGTCGCGAGATGCAAGAGCAAAACAGGTCTTTATTGCTAGCTCGAACTACGGTCTCAGTGGCCCGTTCAAACCACAGGACTCGGTCTGAGACCCTGAATAAAGTTCCCTTTTTGCTTTTATACTTTTGGAAAACAGGTAGGGGCTTTCCAAGGGGGTGGTTTATTGTGACCTTAGCTGATTGGCTGAGGAGGGTCAGGGTCTTGTTGGACAGGTTGCTGGGCTTGGTTTCCGTGAGAATGGGCGTGGCTTGAGCGGGAAACTTCTTACTCAAGACGGAGGACACAGAACAAAATGGAAGCAGGGGGGTCATGTAGGGGACATAGTTATTCAAGATGGAGGACCCAAAATGGAGGCAGGGGGTCATAGTTATTCAAGATGGAGGACACATAATGGAGGCAGGGGTCATAGTTATTCAAGATGGAGGACACATAATGGAGGCAGGGGGGTCATGCTAATCTTCCAGGGGTCCCACAGACCTTTGCAATGTGAGTTCATTCCACTTGCTCCGAATCTGGGCTGACTTTGAGACTTGCTCCAACTAATGGTGGTGAGACAGGGCAGAGACCTGGGACAAGCATCATGATCACGTTTTCCTGCCATTTATGAAAAATGCTAAGATATAAATAGTGTAGTAAGAACAGGAGGGACTCCATCTTAAGGCTAAGATTCCATTTTAAAAACCAGGGAGTTAGGAGGTAAGATTCCTAACCTATTCTTTGGTAATCAGACAATAACCCAGCCTACCTTAAGGCAGGGCAAGCAGCCTTAACTGGTAGGTTCCCAGTGCTTGAGGGAAACTACTATCTTGGAGAAGAACTGGAAGTTTATCCTACAGAATTATCTAGAGGACTGTGTGGCTAGTGACATAACGTCTATTACCGGAGAGACACATCTTGAGACCACAAGTCAAGCCTTGCCCCATTCTTGGAATCCCCAACCCCCGCCCTTTGCCCCATTCTTGGAAGCCTTAAAAGACAGAAGAATCCTAAGCCCTTAGGTGCATCTCCTCTCTGAGGTTGCCTTCACTCCCCTTTCTTGGAGTGGGTATTTTTAAAAGACTTCCTACTGCTCAGTATACTATGTTTTGTCTCTGCTCTTCCAGGGGTGTCTTTGTTACTTTGCTGTTTCATTGTTTTCCAGACGTTAAGCACAAATCTTCACTCTCTCTGTCCTACTTCAGATTAGGGAGGGGCTACTGAGAGCGTATTTGAGCCTTGCGAGTTCCCGTCAAAGAGCTTCCCCTTCCTCTCTGCTTTTACGCAAGTAAACCTTTGTCTACTTTTCTAGTCTGTACCTCCCTTGGAGTGTATTCAAATAAAACTTTTGCTTCGCTTCACTGTGTCTCTGCCCTTCAGTTGTTGTGACGGGGTCAAGAACTGAGAACAAATTCAACCCAACACTTTTATTTTTAAGACGGAAAATACTTGAAAGGGAAGCAAGATCCAGAATATAGATGGTGAGACGTTTGCTCAGAAGAAAAAATAACTTGTCCAAAGTTGGTTGCATCCAGATGCTAATGGAACCTGACAAAAGACAGCTCTTTGCTGCAGGAGGAATGGGGTAACAGATTAGGGCTGGGTCAGAAGTCCAGGACACAGCGAAGCAGCCTAGATTGAGCCCTTTTCTAGGATTTCATGACCTCTGCCTTCGATGCCTCTTGCTTTCTGGCTGGAGGACCAGGCTGGGGATTTGAGTTAAGGGTGAGGCGTCTACGAAACCGCCACCGCGAGGACAGTGGGCCGATGATGCCCCGCCCTAGCCCCAGGATATGCCCTCGCGCCCAGGGCAGGTATCCGAGACTGCGAGGTACCCCTCCCGTCTTTCTTTCCCTCCTCCCACGGCAGCCTCGCCCGACCCTTCATTGCTGGAGTTGACGATCTCCACCAGGGGGCGCGCCTTGCACCGTCGGTCTGCAAGCTGTGATTCCGGGGGCGGGGTATAGATTTTTCGGAATGTCTACAACCTTCTCTGCGCGTCTACCTGCAGCATTCTGATCGCCGCGTCCTTCCCAGCTTTGCTGGCTCCGCTCTGTCGCCGCGATCAACGCACCCGCCTCGACGACCCTCAGCCGTAGCGCTGGCCCCTCTCCGCGCATCCGAGCCTAGGGGATTGCACAGTGCCTATGCTCTAGCAGCACCCAGCACCTGCCCTGCTGCTCGGCGACCTCTTGCGCCGCGCAGACCGCTTCTCCTCCCGCCAGAACCCGATCTTCTCCCGCCTCCTCTGTGGCCACCAACTCTCGGTGAGCGGCCGCTCCCTTCATAACCCTTTCCTTTGCACACGCGTGTCTGAGGCAGCGCGCCCCCTCCCGGCTTCCCGAAACTGCGCCTTAGAGGTTCCCGGGAGCCGCACAGCCTCCTTCCGGGGACCCCTCTCCTTTCCCCAGGGTGGCCACGGACAACACAGTCTCATGGGGTGCTCCCCAGCCTCATGAGCCCCCTTGATACCGCCCTCTTGGACCCTCCCTAACCCAGCCGCTCCTACTCACTGCTGCTTGTTCCTTGCGGCGGAGAGGGAAGTCCTACTGGGAGCTCCTGCTCCTAGGCGCCCCCTGGTGTGCATGCTGCTGTGGATTCCCTCTGCGCTTTGTGAGATGCAAAGGACCTCCCGCAGACGCCTCCTCCGCTCAGGTCTGTGCTTGGTCCGATCTGATTATTTTTCTGGCCAGGCCACACGGGTTACTGGATTCCCTACTCCCACCCATCCTCATCAGAGCAGGCTGCGGGGTGGAATGGGGAAGGGCGGGCAAAGATATGGACTCAGCTGCCCGGGTCACTCAGGCCAGTGGGACAGCTTTCCCTTCTTGGCCCAAATGGGAAAGGCTTAGAACCCCTTGGTTCAAGCGTGTCCCTTTTCCCCATGCTTGCATTTTTAAGCCTTTTATCTCTAAGTGGGAGACTTTCTCTACATGTAAAGGAATTTCAGGAATGACATTCGGGATACAATGTTTCTTTGCTCTCTGCAAGGTCCCTCACTTTATTCCCTGTTATCTGTACACTCCATTCCCATTTGCCTGCCCCTAGCACTGGCCATTCCATTCCATTCTATTTATCATTCGTTTTTATGTATTCTTGCCAAAAACAAGAAAGTCTTGCTTTGCTGGCATGCATTTTAAATTTGTTTAAAAAAACTACTCTCAGTTTCTTTTCACTAAAGTATTCTGCTATCAGTAGATACGGTCTCTGCCCCTTCTAACTGCTGCCTCTTCTCCACCCTGCTTGTCCACCATGTTCTAGCTTTCCATCTCCTTCCTCCACTAGTAACAGTGCAATCACCTGTTTCCTACATGCCGCCTCTCATTCAGCAGTTCCCAAATATTAGTGTGCCTGTGGATCACCTGGCCTCTTCTTACAATGCAGGCTCTGAGTCAGCAGGCCTGGGGTGGAGCCTGAGACTGTGCATTTCTAGCCAGTTTCCAGGTGGTGCCCATACTGCTGGTCCTGGGGCCACACTTTGGGGAGCAAGACCCTCATGGGCATATGTGGAAATTCATTTTGGGTTGCCAGCCCACAGGGTATATGTTGATGTCATTTGGTAAATATTGCCATAAGTAAAGCTGAACCACCTTATCCCACACCAGCAGAGGGTGGAAGGCGTATATATGTGGGGAAGGGGGAAGGCCTTCTCCTTGCTTCTGACCTCATCCTGATCCCTTTTCCCCCAACTCAGTGTGTCTGGTTTGAGCCAAAACCTCTTCTTTTATTCAGACTGGTCCCGAGGCTCTGGAGTAATGTTCCTGGCCAGAGATTCATGATCAAGTCAATGATGGAACCAAGACTGGCATCCTGGCTTTATCTCTGCTGGGAGCTCTTAGAAACAGTCATTGAGAAGACACGGGGTCTTCAGTTAGGTTGTATTTCATCCATTTCTTTCCTTTTAGTAGCCTGTTAGGGTGGATGAGGACTTAAACAACCTGGCCTCGCCACTGGCAAGTGACTATCCTGAATCTGACTTCTCTGTAGAATGGGACAATATCAGCATAGCTACACTTTGTGGTAAGACAACTTAATACAACAATTTAGCCCACATGCCAAGAGCACCACAGGGGACCTAAGACAGATGTTCTTGCCTTTGTTTTACCCATGAAGAAAATGACGTTCAGGCAGGTTTAGCAATTTCTACCAAGGCCATGAAGCTAGAAAATGACAGAGCTAGAATGCAAACCCAGCCTCAGCTAATACACCAGAGCCTATCCTAACCATGAGGCTATACCATCTCTATGTCCTGCCTTGCCCTGCCTTGATACCAGGCCATTTTTCAGGGAGAACCACAAGGAAATGGGAGGGAAGGACAGAGTCTGGGATTTCAGGCACTGACTGATGCTGAAGGCATCTACCAGTGGCATGTAACCAGGGCTACAAACCAGAGCAAAAGGGTTTTAGAAAAATGAAACTGGGTTCTAAGGGCTGGTCCCTAGGGCCTGAGTGGTTAGGTAGCAGGAGAGGGGGACTTTGGGTCCAGGGCTTCAGAAGCAGAGATTTTAGGGTTGGAGATGCATTGGAGTCAGGACTGGGGAGTTGGGGTGGGTCAGGGATTAGGTGGTGGTCAGCAGTGGGATGGAGGGCATGTGGGTGAGACTGTCTTTCATGTGCCTTACTTGGTAATAACTGACCACTCACTGTTGTGTGTGGAGGGTTAGCTTATGTGTGAAGGGCCAGCATCGTAGGCATCAAAGGGTACCACCCTCCAAGGCCCTCCTGGTGCTGTGAGTAGCTTGCTGGGTCGGCTTTAGAAACTTATGGGCTCTGCTTTCCCCACTCACACAGCTGTGCAAACATATCCTGGCACCAAGCGCCAGCTCCAAGCATTTCACAATTAGAAGAGTTCAACATCTGCACATTTTGAGATTTCATGGTACATGACCTTTTACATCTTGTCCATATCCATCCATTCTTTGTTTACCATCGCAGGACCATGCTATATCTATGACAGCAATATCTCTGAGTGCCCAGGAATGCTTCCTGCTTTTTCAACAGCTTTTGGGGTCAAGACCTTCTGAGCCTACAGAATGTTCCTAGAGTTCAATACAGTATCTTACAATTTTCTGAGCTTGACAAAATACTTCACATATAGGTGTTGCCTTGGGCTCACAACAACCCCATAAAAGAGTTGGAACTCACCTAACACTGAGGCTCAAAATAATTAATTAGCCAGGGCCATACATTGCATAGGTGGGGAAATATGACTTTTGTTTTTCCATAATAGACCTTAGGAGTCTTAAAAGAGTAGGTGCTCTCTGGGGCCCTCCCTACTCTGGTTGGCCAATTTTCTGGACCTGGGGCTGTGAACTGAGGCAGGAAGTAGGAAGTCTAGAGAGAGGGGACACATAGACAGGAAAGTCTGGGAGGTAAGCTAGTTGTGGTCTTTTGGAGCTTCTGGCCAGTCCTTTCTCGGCTAGGTTTCTGTCACTGGGCTCTTTCTAGGGCCTGGAGAACTGAAAAGAGGTTGGTGGGAGGAATGGCAAGCCCATGGATACCTGGGTAGGTCTTAATGAGTCTGCAGCCAAGACAGCTGAGCAGCTACAAGATAAGGATGCTGCCAATTGCTGTGGAGACCCCAGTGGTGTCACCACACTACCCCCTTTGAGCTTGTAGTGACTTGGCCAACCTCTGCTCCTAACTAAGCCTTTTACCCTTGTCCCTTCTTGAAGCCCCTGATCCCCTACACCAAGTACCTGAAGCATTGGCTTGAGTAAGGTGCTCAAAGGTCTGGCTGGTCTACCCTGCCAACTCTAACAACATCAAGCGTACCCCGACCAGTGCGAGGAGCCTGCTGAGGCAGGAAGGCCCAGGTCCCACTGCCCTCCCTCTCCATAGGACCTCAGGCCCTGGGCCAGGGCTCAACAGACACAGGCAGTGGGATGGAGTTGCCCTTCTATTGGTCCAAGTCCTGAGCATTGTCTGGGTGAGACATGGAGGTGAGGAGGCCCACGAGGCTCAGCAGTATGGAGAACAGCAGCAGGAAGGAAGCCATGAAGAACAGGGCAGGGAGGGCACTGAGCACCAGCAGCAGGATTGCTGGCAGCAGATGGCGCCACGCTGCAGCTGCGATGGACCACAGGGAGCTCAGCAGGTGGGAGCCGGTGGTAAAGAGCGCGTGGCACAGCATCATCATGAACAGCAGGTAGAGGATACTCTCCAGCCCCCATAGCACACGCAGCAGAGGTTGCTGCCAGCCTGATGTGGTCCACCACTGGGTCCAGCGCTGGGGCACATGGCACAGACACCAGTGCAACCTGCTCTGCCACGTGACCCAGGCCCACCAGGGCACTGCTGGCTGCGGCCCCTCGCCGGCCCCGATGGTATCCGTTTCCACTTGTGGCCGCTGCATCATGGCTGGTGCACCTGGAGAGAGGGCCGGGCCAGCTGTAGGAGCAACCCTGGAGATGCCTGGGACCTCAGGGCAGGAGGGGCACAAGGGTGGGGAGGACACCAGCGTGGGTGGGGTGGGTTTTACCTCTGGGCAGAGCGCCTAAGTCATGGTGCTTCCTGCAATGCCCAGAATGGCCACAAGCAGGGCCCCCACGCTCACCCACATGACCCTGCCCAGGGGAGCCCCATTGTGACCCGGGTGGGGGTGGGGTCCAGCCAGGAGAGGAGCCAGTGTGTGGGGCTCACCTCAGCCCCTCTCCACAGACCCTCCAGGCTGGCAGGGGAGCCTACGGAGCCCACAGATGTAGATTCTCATATTTATGGGAAGCCCCCTCTGCAGCCCTGTCCCTTCCCTGCGGGCTGATACCCAATCTCACTCTGTTCTCTTGCAAGCCTTCCAATCTGGATGCTCCTTCCATAGAACCGCAGAGGAGGCCTGAGCGGCCACCCCAACCGGCAAGCCCTGAGTTGGCCACCACATCCTGCCCTGGGCTCCCTGTCCCTTATCTTGCCTTCTGTCACTGCCCTCAGACTCAGACCCAGGTGTCCACTGTCCATATTGTAGGGCTGGAGCCCCCTGAGGTTCAGGCTGGGGGTAAAGGGTTACCCTCCAGCCTGGCAGCCCCGGATGGAGGAAAGGAGGCCTGAGAAAATGGCATGGCCAGTGTATTTCTGGAGGGCAGTCAGGCCCAAGTATGTAGGCAGAAAGCCAGGCCAGGCAGGACCAAGGGCACACCGCAGGCTCCCGGGAGCAGCTCCAGACCCACGAGCGGCAGTGGCAGAGCCTCCTGGAGGCCAGTCATCCTGTGACTGCCACTGGCGGCAGGAGCACAAAACCTCCTGCTGTCCTGGACCCTCTCTGGCCCCCTGACTGTGGCTCCCTGTGAGAAGTATGTGCTGTGGGCCTGTGGAGAAAGAGGGGGACAGCTGGGCTTCGGAAGGTTGACCATTTGCTTGCCTGCCTGCCTGCCTGCATTGGCCTACCTGCCAGCCTGCTGCTCACTTACCAGTGGAACAGGTCGAAGGCCAGGAAGCTGACCAGTAGTAGCAGCAGCAGCCAGGCCAGGCCCCTGTAAGGACTGCCTGACTTGCCAGCCCCTGTGCCCCTAACCCCAGGACACTGTCCAAAGGGGGCCAGGCTAGGGCCCCAAGGGATACACACGGACCCACTGGACTACCCAACCCATCCCTGGCCCCCAAGGCCCTGGGAAGGACTGGGATAGGGTAAAGCAGGGGCTTTGGGCCTGGGTTCCAGCCGCGTAAGCAGGGCTGGGGCGGAGAAGAAGGTGGTTACAGGAAGCCAGTAGTGCTGGGAGGGACTAGGGTGGTGGGAGGGGTCGGGGGGCCCTTGCAGATACTCAAGGGTGAGCCCAGGGAGTGTGGAACTGGCCTCCCTGGGAATCTCCCCCTCTCCCCTCCTCCCACTCTGGTCAGCCATTCTGGGACTGGGCAGCTGGGACATCATGACTGTTGCCAGGTGGGCCCTGGGGTAGGGAGGGGGGCCCTGCTACTGATTCTGGCCTCATAAGCAACTGGTGGCTTAGGTGGGGCTTAGGCAGAAGGAGGTCAGCAATGTCTGAGAACTAAAACCCTCGTGCCTTTATTAATTTTCTGCCTTAGGCCCCCCCCATGAGGGTATGAGTTGCCAGGGAAAGCATTCTAACCCCATCACTATATGGGCAGCTGACCAAGGGAGACAGGACTGCTTTCTTTTTGCCCCCGGGGCTCCCAGAGCTGCGTATCCAGGGGCAAGCCATTCAGTCTTCCTGTCCGCAGCTCTCTCCCCTCAGAGTAGGGTGATGCCTGTGGGCCCTGGTGGGGGATTTTTCAGGACTACAGTCCTGTAATGCAGAGATAGGCTCTGCTAGGAAGCAGCCTGAGACCTTCTGGGGCTGGTCTCCCATGTGACCTGCTAAGTGGGGGTGGGGTGGAAGGGGGCTGTTTTGTGGAGGTGTTCCATTTACTGGGATTCCAGAAATGCCGTGGAGGATGTGAATATAAGAGGGCTATAACAGTAATCCCCAAACTGGATGTTCAGGTTACCCTCAGAGAGTGAAATTAAGGATAGTGTACATGTAATGAAGGGATTGGTCACCTGGAAAACGTATCCCCACTGTTAGTCTGTAAATGGGTGGCAGTTACAAGGGTTCCAGCCCAACTGTTTAGTGACTTGAGAGGCAAGAGTGGAAATAAATCACAATTGAGAGAACTTAATCCTTGTCCATATATCATTCTTTGAAGGAAAACTGATAGGGGTGGAGGAAGAGGAGGTAGTGACCATACAGCCCTTAGGAAAGGAGGAACCAGAACAAGAAGTAGGCTGCATATCTGCCTCCACGGGGCCCTGTCCAAAGACTCAAGCCCGGTGGCTTTGACGTCTTTGATAGATGCAGGCTTAACAGCCCGGTGCCACCAGCCCTTGGGATCATTCTTTGATTGCCCTTGCTCTGGCTTGTCCCAGAGCAATAAAGCAATGCCCACAAAATTCTGAAGGAAAATGATTCCTAACCTAGAAATGTGTATCCAATGATTATCAATTGTGAAGGTAGAATAAAGACATTTTAAGCCATGCAAGTTTTCAGAAATATGACCTTGCATGAATTCAGGAAGCTACTGGAGGATGTGCTACAGCAAAACAAGGAATTAAACTAAGAGAGGATCATATGGAATTTAAAAAATGAGGCTAAACACAGGAGAAGGATGATGAAAAAGACCTGGGTGTCAGCTGTGCTTCCAGGTGAAGAAAGAAGCAACCTGGTCTAGAATTAAAAGATAGATGCTCCAGGAGGGATGTTTCCAGAAGAAAATGAGATAGACTATCTGCTGTTTTTAGACATAAAAAATAAATGTTCAGTTCTGTTGGAAGTTTTGGGATTAAATTAGCAACCGGTGCCTAGAAAACCAAACAGATGATAAAACAAAGTAACTACCAACTCCAGGGAACACAGAAAGCTGAACGATAATATTGAGTGGTTATAAGCACTAAATATTGACTCTAGTGATTTTGCTCTTTTGGGAGGGTGGAGGGAGGAAAAGTGTATGTTTCTGTATTTGCGTGTGTGTTTGTTGTGAGGTAGGGTGGTAGGAAAGCGAAATTCTTAATTCCATAGCAGGAAATCCACAAATAACATCTAACATAGAAACATCAAGAAATAGCAATAAGAGCATAAAGGTAGATACAAGGAGAAATAGCAAAAGGAACTAAAAGTGTTTAATCTGGTAATGGAGAAGCATAGAAAAGAGTCTTCTATTACAAGCCTAAATGTGATTGACCTTTAAAACTAGTATTTTGACTAAAATGATTAAGTTAAAAAAAGCAAATCAATATAGGGTTATATGCAGACATCAGGGATATACCCTCCCAGGATGAATGAAATACCAATTTTCAAGTGTTATATGGATGTACTCTTGTGGCTTGAGGTAAAATTTCCAGTGACAGCATCAAATACCAGCAAACTTGAAAGTCATGAATCTCATGCATTTTGGATGGAGGTGCTCTAAATCTCCATCTAGTGCTTTTCAGCCTTTAATGTGCACATGAGTCTCCTGGGGTTGAATCCTCTGGGATCTTGTTAAAATGCAGATTCTGATTCAGTAGGTCTGGGGCGAGATTCCTCATTTCTAACAAGCTCCCCGGGGACATGTGCTGTTGGTTCTGGGCCACACTTTGAGGAGCAAGGCTCTCAAAGACACTGATGTACCAAAGAAAGACAGCTGGGGGAGGTGCTGGTGAGGGGAGGATGGGTGTGTCAAGAGGTTCCTCCCTGTGCATCTAGGTGCAGGGGAGTCACCATCAATGCTCACCTGCCTCATAGGGACAGCACCTACTAGGGAGTGAGTCCTGCTCAGCACCAGGCACAAGAGATTAGGAGGCAGGATATTCCACTATTGCTCTGTTTGTGCAGCCAGACACATAGCTTACTTTCTTTTCCTGATACTGTTTTATTCCATCATGTATGTGGGAGCAAAAGGATTCTTTTAAACTGTTTTCTCCACCTTTATTCATGTGGTTAATTTAAGGGCTCCCCTGGAAACACATATTATCTCACTTTACCATCACAGCAACCCTGGGAAGAAGAAGATACTAATGTTCCCACTTTATAGATGAGGAAACTGCGGCTCAAAGAAGTGAAATTACTGTCCAAGGATACCCAAACAAAATAAACGACAGAAGCACAATGTGAAACAGCCAGTGTGGCACAGTCATCTGTCCTCTCCGCTTCCAGCCACCTAACCACACTGGGAAGCTGGCAGGGGATTCCCAGTCCATCCCTTGGGCTGAAATCCTTTTGGGGAAGGTGTCTCCACCCAGTATGGTTCAGTCCTGCTCAAAAAATTGTGCTTTGCAACATACTCTCTCTCTTGTGAGGCCATGAAAAATCTTCCAGCTGGCTCCTTGGGCTAGAGGTCTGGCTGTGCATTGCCTGGGTGCAAACCTGCCACCCACTGCATCCACAGAGCTGCTGCTTCCAGAACCTGCTTCCTGGCTTGGCAACTTTCCAGCCTCAGGTAACCAAGTGGTAAGAGCCAGAGGTAGCAGCTGGGCTGGGAGTGCCGAAGGACCTGAGGGTATGAGCACATGAAATTATAAAGGGTGAGAAGGTGCAGAGGGGCAGGAAGGGACCCTAAATGTTGCAGTAGGGCAGAGAGGCAAGGGGATAGGGGTGGGGAGAAGGATGAGGGGGTGCAGGGGACACAAGAGGTACGATCATCCCACAGATCCGAGTCTCTGAGGGACTGGAGGGGGGTGATCAGCATGCCCTGTCCCACTAGTCCCTTTAGGGGTGGATCTCCCAGTACGTGGCCTGCTATTTCCTCTCTTGAAAAACGTGGCACTGTTGTGGAGGGTCAGCTTTCCTCCAGCCCTGCTTGGTCCCCTCTAACCCTGAGTATATTGTGCACATACTTTCTGAGCTCTGACTAAGGACCCTGATGTGCAGCTGTGAACATTAGGGTACAAAAGCCTCTTCTGGAGGGTTGCTTACCTCCTGCTGGGGTTGGGGGGGTGGTTACGCAGACAGTGAACAAATAACAGATAAAACAGATCATCTCAAGCAGTGTTGAGTGCCTTAGAGATAATAATGAAATAGAGTGAGAGGCAGAGTGTGTGTAAAGGATAGGCTTACTTTTCTTAGAATGGTCAGGGAAGGCCTTTGGGAGCAGGTGACATTGGAAGGCAGCCTGCATGATGAGGGCGCAAACTTGGTGAACCAGTGCAAAGGCCCTGAGGCTGGTGGGGCTGGTGCATTGGAGGAATAGCTAGAATGCCAGTGTGTCTGGAGGGAGACGAGCCAGGAGGAGAGCACAAGGAGAAGAGGTGGGGAAGGTGTGTGTGGGGAAGAACCTTGTCATGATGGGTCTTGAAGGTGAGCCCACTGGGGCTTAAGTCAAGAGGAACTTGACACAATTTGGCTGTTTTTTGGGAATGGCTTAGAAGGGGTGGGAAGCCTTAGGAGGCTGAGATGTCCTAGATGGGAGCCTCCTTGACCCCACCATACCTCTCTGAGGGGTCAAGAGCCATGGTTGTGGCCAGATTGGACTTTGGCTGGAGACTGAGCAGCCCTCCAGCCCTGTTCAGACCTGCTTCTAGCTCCAGTGGGGCCTGTCCTGGCCTCCCACTCCTGACAAGCCTTAGCCTGCAGTACTGTCTTTTTGCCACTGACCTGGCCCCAAGTTTCAGGGACCCTCAGCTTTGGTGCGTCGTCCTTGAGATTTTCTAAGCCCCCTCATGCAGGAGTAAAACCCGCGTGGGCCCTGTACAAGTTACACCCTCTGAAAGGGGCTGTCTGCCCACAGGGCCTGGGTGGACCACATCCTTGAGGAGCTCTAGGACCTGCGTCTATGAGGTTGCTCTTGCTGGTGGTGGATCTCAGTTCCAGGAGCATGGCCCGGTGAGACTGTCCAGCCAGAATGGTTCTGACAGTGCCGATTTGGGGTGATCCAAATTGTTTACACAAATATCGACCCTGCAAAAAAAAAAAATCGCGCAGGGACCCCTGCACTCCGGAGGATTCCTGGCCACCTCTGGGCGTTGCTTCTTGCTGGGGGACGGCGGGCTCCTTGCATGGGCAAAGCACCGATCAGAGGCGCACAGTGGACACGTTTCCTTCCTTCGGGAGAGGCGACCCTGGCGTGAGGGATCAAAGGGCCCTCAGAGAGAGGATGGGAAGTGTCCTGCGCTGTGGGATCCCTGGGTCTGGGGCGGTCCCACGAACGGAGACCCGGGATTGCCCGCTCCCGGAGGAGAGCGAGGCGGGCGCGGGGAGGGCCGGACGTGCGCCCACCAAGCCCTGGCCCCTCCACCCCGGCCCCATCCCCGCTGGGTATGGGCTCCGGCTTCTCTCCTTAGATTATGTAACCCCGGAACGTGGCAGCTTAGCGAGCAGAGGAGTACGGAGGGGAGGGACCGGAGGAGAGAGGAGAGGCGGGGCGGGGGTGGTGGCGGTGGGAAGCACCGCCCCCGGCTGGCCCACGGGGTTGTCCACCAGAAGGATTCCTGGAGGACTAGCCCTCCCCTCCCTTCCCCGCCTCAGTTTCCCCACACTCTTCTTTCTGCCCCACCCACGTTGGCATGGGGCCTTCGGCTCTGGGAGAATTTCCTTCTCGGGTAGTGGTTTCCTGCCCCACATTCCCGATTTTTCTATCTTGGCCAAGTAAGTTAGATGCTCAGAGCATCAGTTTACCAGTTTGTAAATGAGGTTTGATAGAGAGGCCATTTGTAAAGCTGTTGGCATGATGCATGGTAGCTGCCCACTGTGGGATGGGCGCCTCAGAATTAAGTGAAATCGAGGGAGCCGAGGGGCTTGCAGACTGTAAGGGGCAGCGCATGAGCGAAGCTGGTGAGCTCGGGACGGCCGGTGGGTGCGGAGACCTCGGGCGACCCCGCCACACCTCGCGGCCCCTTGGGGGTCCTCCCCGCCGGCTCCGCCCAGGTCCTGCCTCCGTCCCCTCCCGGGTCCGAGGCCAGCCAGCGGGCTGTGGGCGGGCCGAGGCTGCAGGGGGCGTGCGGCGGCGGCAGGAAGGGGCGGGGGGCTCCGGAGCAGCCAGCAGGAAGAGAAGAACCCACCGACCGCCCAGCGCCCGGCGCGTCAGCACTCCGGACCCCGCCATGTGGGGGCTCCTGCTCGTCTTGGCCGCCTTCGCACCTGCCGTCGGTGTGGGTCTGGGGGCGCCCGGCGCCTCCGTGCTGGGCCTTGCGCCGCCCGCGACCACCGAAGCCCCGGGCTCGACCCCAGCCCACCGTAGCAGTCCGGCACAGCCGCCCGCGGGGAAGGATAACGGTGAGCTCCGGGGCCGAGGGCCCGCTTCTCGGGCAAGTCGGTTACGCTACTCCCCGGTCTCCTGTGTGATGACCCTTCCCCAACACGCTAGCGAGCGCGCGCACACACACACTCACTCACACACTCACACTCACTCACTCACACACTCACTCCTTACCCCGCCCCCCCCCCCAACTGCAATGGCTGCTGACTCAGCTGCCCCAGTTCCCAGCCTAAGTCAGCAGTCCTGGGACAGGAACCGGTGGGATGCTTTCTCTCCCAGCCACAAAACTTCCCTTTTCACAGATGAGAAAACTGAGAACGGAGCCAGGGGCAGGGAAGAGAGAGGGTAGACAAAGGCACCAAGACCAAAAAGTACAGAGCAGGACACTGCAGAAGAGAACTTGAGGGCAGGGACTGGAAGGAAAGAACAAGAGAAAGGCTAGGAGAGCGCTCTGTTAACACCTGACTGGGGAGGGGCAGAGGCAGGCTGCCTGACTTACCACCTTTTTAGATGTGGGACTATAGAGGAGGAAGGCAAGGGGAATGCGTCAAGGAGGGCTCCTCAGAGGAGGCGAGTGGAAGTGGGTCCTGAAGAGTAAATATCTGGATCAGGAAGAGCTGAAGAGAGGGCAGCCAAGAAGGAAACAGATGTGCAAAGGCACGAGACACTAGACTTGAAAATGTACAGTATGTTCCTGTGGAGCTTGGGTGGGTGGGGGAACTAATGGCACCTGCCCTGTGCTTCAGGGCAAGTGGCACACAGGACCAGCCCTGGAAAGTCTGAGCACCTAGGTGGACATGGGTTTGAGAATAGGACATCTTTGCCCAGAGGGCAGATGCAATGATGGAAGTGGCATAGTGACTTTGGAGCATGAGACCGATTATGGAGCTAAGGCAGGTTCCTCAAAGGGCATCTGGGCTGAGAAGTGAAGGAAGAATGGGAATTAGGCAATGAAATCAGGTGGTGGTGGCATGACAGGGTGGACAGCCAGAGCAAAGGCCTAGAGGTAAAGAACCAAACTCAACTCTTCGGAGTAACCAAATAGTTCCTAGGGGCTGGGTGTAGCTCTCCATCCCAGTGGGTCAGAGGTCAGACTGCCTATGCACGTAGTCATGTCTACAGGAAGGAGAAGGAGCCAAGAAGTGGCTAGAGAGGCAGCTGCGGTCAGACTGTGCAGGCCTTTAAGTCCACACGAAGGACCTTAGATACATGGGTTGAGGGGTGCTGCTGTGGGCTTGCATGCGTTCTTGAGCTGCCAGACTTCTGCATCTGCCCTTCTTCCTTCCCGGGTGCTGTGCCTCCCTGGTTCCCAGGGACCTCAGAACAGTATGTCCAGATTCGCATCATCAAGAAGAAAAAGGTCATTATGAAGAAGCGAAAGAAGTTAACTCGCCCCAGACCCCTGGTCACCACCAGGCCCCCAGTGACCACGAGCCCAAGAGCCCTTGACTTCCCTGAGGAGCAGGAAGCAGGTACCACCCCTCCAGGGACCTTGCCCAGACTTGTAGTCCCTGGGCCACATACTAACTTAGCTCTTGGCCTCACAGGCCCAGGTGTGCCCCCAGCCTGCCCAGCACACAGGCTGAGCTCCCCACCTACCATGACCACTCACTCTCTGGTCCTGGCTTTCTGCTCTGATCCTGCCCTAGACTGTCCTCCATTGGGCCTGGAGTCCCTGCGAGTTTCAGATAGTCAGCTCGAGGCATCCAGCAGCCAGTCCTTTGGTCTTGGACCACACCGAGGACGGCTCAACATCCAGGTCAGCAACCCTGGCCCAGAGCATGACAACCTCGTGGACCTTTGTCCCTGCCTCTCCCACACTGCCCACCTGGGCCTGATCCCCATGTCCTATGCCCACAGTCAGGCCTGGAGGATGATGATCTCTATGATGGAGCCTGGTGTGCTGAGCAGCAGGACACTGAGCCGTGGCTGCAGGTGGATGCTAGGCACCCCACCCGCTTCTCGGGCATTATCACACAGGGCAGGAACTCTGTCTGGAGGTGAGGCCAGCTATCCTCAGGCCAGGAAGTCATGGGGAGACTTAGGGGCTGGGGTGGGAGTACTGGGAGCCACCAATGACCTCGCTCTACCTCTCCTGCCAGGTACGACTGGGTCACATCATACAAGGTCCAGTTTAGCAATGACAGTTGGACCTGGTGGGGGAGTAGGAACCACAGCAGTGGGATGGATGCCGTAAGTGGTCCCATGGTGGCTGGGGCCCACCATGCTGGGAGGTGGGCCCTTGGCCTACCGTAGGATGCTGGGCTGGCCTGGGCTGGGGCTCCTCTGGAAACAAGAAATATACCTACTTGGGCATCCCAGGAGCAAGGGATTGTTGTCAGGATGAGTGGCACCCAGTGGGCAGCCTCAGGAGCCAGGCTGCTTTGGAACATGCCTGCAGCCTCCCCGATACTTGCTCTGTGCTCTATGGGGTGGGTGCCACTTTGTGCCCCAATTTCTTGCAGGAACATCCTTCCCAGCAGTGGGCTTCAGATCTTTGTATCACTTCTCATGTCCTCACGGCTCTGGCTTTCCCATCCCATGGGCCCCTTTTTACACCAGGCTACAGCGTAGGACCTGGACAGCTTTAAGATTGGCTGGTCCTGAGTCATGTGGCCCTATTGGTCCAATGAGCTGTAACCAAGCCAGAAAGCATGGCTGCCTAGGACTGCCAGCTGGCCGGGGCTGTGGGCAGGGCGTCTGTGATTGGTACAGAGTGCAGGTCTCCAGCTGAGACCCCCCAGGTTGGGTGTGATGGTGATCTTAGAGGCATGAGTTCCTTCTCTGGGTCCTGGGCCAGGCTTCTGGGGTTTGAACAGCCCCACCAAAGGACTTGATGCCTCCAGGTATTTCCTGCCAATTCGGACCCAGAGACACCAGTGCTGAACCTCCTACCTGAGCCCCAGGTGGCCCGCTTTATTCGCCTGCTGCCTCAGACCTGGCTCCAGGGAGGGGCATCCTGCCTCCGGGCCGAGATCCTGGCTTGCCCTGTCTCAGGTAGGCAGACGACAACAGCTGGATGGGCAGGGTACAGCCTCCTCTGTGCACTCACCTTTTACCATGAACTCACCCTCCACCAGATCCTAATGGCCTGTTCCCTGAAGCCCCTGCAGTGGGGTCCTCTGACCCTTTGGACTTCCGGCATCACAATTATAAGGCCATGAGGAAGGTCAGACATAACCCCCATGACCCAGGAAGGGGGAGCCGCCTATCTCAGGTCCCCTTCCCACCAGGGCACAACCTGCTGGACTGCCCTCATGTCCCCACCGCCTCTGCTGTCTCACCTTTCTGTCCTGCTGACTCCCTAAACTCTGCCCCAATTTCCCTTGTTACGACGCTTCCCCCATTTTGACCCTTCCGATCTGCTGCTTCCCTCCTGCACCGTGCCCTGGTCCCCCCGCCCCCATCTGTGTGCGCCACCACTGGCTTTTGTAAGTCCTTCCACAGCCATGTATGGTCTGACCCCTGGGTCTGATCCGCCCGCGCCCCATGCCTTGCTCTACCCCGGCCCGCAGCTGATGAAACATGTGAACGAGCAGTGCCCCAACATCACCCGCGTCTACAGCATCGGGAAGAGCCACCAGGGCCTGAAGCTCTATGTGATGGAAATGTCAGACCAGCCCGGGGAGCATGAGCTGGGTACTGGCTGGTGGTAGGGAGAGGTAGGCACAGGGAAAGGCGGTGGGCGTGAACCAGCTGTGAGCCCCTGTGTTCCCAGGAGAGCCTGAGGTGCGCTATGTGGCCGGCATGCATGGGAATGAGGCCCTGGGGCGGGAGTTGCTCCTGCTCCTGATGCAGTTCCTGTGCCATGAGTTCCTGCGAGGGGACCCACGGGTGACCCGGCTGCTCACCGAGACGCGCATTCACCTGCTGCCTTCCATGAACCCTGATGGTTATGAGACTGCCTTCCGCCGGGTAGGCCTCTTGGCACGAATGCCACCTGCTCCTTCTGCCCTGGTGCCCCAAGCCTGCTTGGGTTGAACAAGCCCCTTCCCTGGCAGGGCTCGGAACTGGTGGGCTGGGCAGAGGGCCGCTGGAACCAGCAGGGCATTGATCTTAACCATAATTTTGCTGATCTCAACACACCACTGTGGGAAGCTGAGGATGATGGGCTGGTACCTGACAGTGTCCCCAACCATCACCTGCCACTGCCCAATTATTACACCCTGCCCAATGCCACTGTGAGTATTCTAGGGATGGCGGTGGAGGGCCACCCTGGGGGCCCTTGTCTCTGTCTCCTGCCCCTCCTGACCTGCCCCTGTCCAGGTGGCTCCTGAAACTCGGGCAGTGATTGAGTGGATGAAGCGGATCCCCTTTGTGCTGAGTGCCAACCTCCATGGGGGTGAACTTGTGGTGTCCTACCCATTCGACATGACTCGGACCCCGTGGGCTGCCCGAGAACTCACGCCCACGCCAGATGATGCTGTGTTCCGCTGGCTCAGCACTGTCTATGCTGGCACTAATCGGGCCATGCAGGATCCAGATCGCCGACCCTGCCACAGCCAGGACTTCTCTTTGCATGGCAACGTCATCAATGGGGCTGACTGGCACACAGTCCCTGGGAGTATGTGTCCAAGGGTGGAGTTGGCCCTGTCCCCAAACCCTCCCCCAATAAGTGTGCTGTCACAGTGGTGATGTCCATTCCCACCGGGAAGAATCTCCCAGAGGAGGGTGCCAGGAGGGCAGGGCTCCCATCCCACCAGCTCCTTAGGCGCCAGTGTCTGTGGTACCCCCAGGCATGAATGACTTCAGCTACCTACACACCAACTGCTTTGAGGTCACTGTGGAGCTGTCCTGTGACAAGTTCCCTCATGAGAATGAGCTGCCCCAGGAATGGGAGAACAACAAAGATGCCCTTCTCACCTACCTAGAACAGGTTGGAACCAAGTCCCCTAGCCCCAGCCTGCCCAAGGCACTCCTGACTGGTCTAGACCATGTAGGTTGCAGCTCCCATGAGGGGTGTCACCTGAAGTCTGGATGGACACGCCAGTGCACAGATGCCATGGGGCACAATGGCATCAGACTGCCTCAGGGATATAGGATGGGATGCACATGCCAGCAGGGTGGTGCAGACATTGTTAGCTAAGAGTAGACCCCATAGCCATCTGGGCAGTGACCCGTGGGGCCATCCAACTCATGTGCAAGAGAGCTGTTCTTAAAAAAGACATTATGCCAGTGCAGGAGGTGCCCTGGCATAGCCACTTCATGTTCCACAGGAATTTATGTGCCTTGTAGTGGCTCCATAGGTATAGTCTCCAAGGGTTCTAAAATGACAAGCCCAATAACAAGGGTCACACAACCGGGGGAATCCTAAAGATGTGCCTTCCTGCCTAGTATTTATAGGATGCAGTTTTTATATTTATAAAAATATGTAAGTATTTATAGTCCAGATGCAGTGTATCAACCAGGAGATACTTTTACCAGAGTATTGTCACCTAGGAGCATAGTAGACATCCAACTTACCAAGTTCGCAGGGGGTCAGAGCCAGCAGGGGAACTGCAGGTCACACGCTTGTGCTGAAGGGGAAAGGCTTTTGAGAACCTTTTCCCACACAGGTGCGCATGGGCATTTCGGGGGTTGTGCGGGACAAGGACACGGAGCTTGGGATTGCGGATGCTGTCATTGCTGTGGATGGGATTAACCATGATGTGACAACAGGTGTGTGTGGTGGGGGGCGGGGTGGAGGTGCAGGAGGCCTTTAGGCTGGGTCAGGAGCTAAGGATTGCTGGACCCTGATCTTGTCCTTCACTCTGCTCAGCCTGGGCTGGGGATTACTGGCGCCTGCTGACCCCCGGGGACTATCTGGTGACCGCCAGTGCTGAGGGCTACCACACAGCAACGCGGAGCTGCCAGGTCACCTTTGAAGAGGGCCCTGTGCCCTGCAATTTCCGCCTTACCAAGACTCCCAAACAGAGACTCCGAGAGCTGCTGGCAGCTGGGGCCAAGGTGCCCCCAGACCTTCGGAGGCGGCTGGAGCGGCTGAGGGGACAGAAGAACTAACACCTCCAGCTGAAGAGTCCCAGAGGCTTGGGCAGGCTGGACCTGTCCAGAACTGAATGGGGGGTGGTGCGTTGAGAGTGGGAGGCAGGAACCAAGTGAGGGAAGAGGTGCTCCGGCTCATTAAAGCTACTTGGCACCTCAGCCCATCTTCCTGTGGTCTCTAGGTCCCAGGTCCTCCCCCTGGGCCGGGCCCCAGCTTTCCCCTCCACCCTGATCCTATTCTGCACACACTTGCAGTCTCATCAGTTGACTTCGGGGGAAATAGTGTGGAAAGAGGATCCCATGTGGGTTCTTGAGCAGAGCACTCATTTTGTTAATCCATTGACTTCTGTAGCGGGCGCCAGCACTGTGCTCAACATTCTGTGGGTGCCTGCTCAGGGCAAGGGTGCAAGGGGTGGAGGGTAGTCAGTGTCCACCCAACCTCCTGGGGCTCCCAGCCAAGAGGGGGGCCGGTTAGAACAGCCTGAGGCATGCTAAGGTGCAGGCTGCTTGTTGTGGGAGTCAGTGGCTGCTCCCTACATGGGAGTGAAATTCAGCAGTGGGGATCCACAGGGCTGCTTGGCCTCCTCTGACAGCACTCGGGGGGCTGGGGATGTTGGGTACCTCAGGGCAGCCTCGAGAGGCTGGCAGTTTAAGCTCCCCACTGGGCTTTGCTATTGTGTGGGTGTTGGTGTTGGTGGGGCCTCAGTTTGTTCTGTGGGGTTTGGCTGTAGTAGAAACTATTTTGTCTTAAAAGTTTGTCTTACCAGGTTGCTCTTTTGGCTCCTTGGCTGGAGGGTGGGTTTTGGTGTGCCTGTTGTTGGCACCTATTGGCATTTCTGGGTTGCCAGCTCCTTCAATTCCAGACCTGGTATCTACGGGGCAAAAGGCAGACCCAGGGAACTCACTGCCATGTGTTTCCTCAGATATTGAGGTCTCCAGATAATCTGCCTCCTTTTCTTTACCGTTCAGAGTCTTTTAATGTTTGTTTTATGTATAATGTCCAGGGCTTTCAGCTCTACTTAGCAGAAAGAATAGGGAAAAGCACATCTGCTTTCAGCTTCTCAGAAGTGGGGGTGTCTGCTGCTCTTGTTTGTTTTGATGCATAAAGTGCTTTCTGTTTGTGTCCTTTATTTTTTCCTAACTCCCTCTGTCAGCTTCCTGTTGAATGCCTCCTTCCCAGGCTTCCCCTCAGAGCCTACTGCTGTCTTTACCCTCTGGACGCTGCACCCCATCCCTCTGAACTTTCCTTCTCCCTTTTCTCATTTAGTGACCCTCCCCCAGTCAGTCAGTCAGTAGGATCCACTGCCCGAAGAATTAGGACTGCTCGCTCAGCAATTCAGAGGGCGGAACAGAGCAGGCTCAGTGTTGTTTGTTTTTTGGAAATTGGCTCTTGAGTATCAAAAGGGAAGACTCAAGGGAAGCAGGAGCTGATGCCAAGATATCTTGGAAAGAGACTAGAGGGACCGGCAAGACTGCCACCCTTCCCCCCTACCTAGGGGACCTGGCAGAGGGTCACCTGATCAGGGAGGCAGAGGAGAAGGGAAACAGGGCCCAGCCTGGAGTGGGGAGGGGGAGGACAGGCACAAGAGGGAGGGTCAGCTTTCAGAGACAGCTGTGGTAAGGACCGGGGGAGCCCTGGGTCAGCAGAGCCAGTGTAGACACTACCCATCATCCAAGGAGTGAGCACTGTTGAGTTCACAGTTCCACTGGCTGTGTGGCCGCCAGACCCTGCAGAGCTCTGCCGAGCTTCTGATCCCCACCCTTTGTCCTCAGCCCAGGACACTCCCTATAAGCCCTGCTTGAAACGGAAGGGAAATCCTTGACACTCAAGAAGTAACAGTGCCAGAAAGGAAGGCCTACCCTGTTCTCAAGGCGCCAGGTAGATGGGTATTTTGGGGGCCTTAGTGGCCCACCCAGGTCCTCCTTACCAGCCAGTGCACCCATCCCCTAACTGTGGGGAGTGTTGGCTGCGAACAGCTCACAGCTGCGCCCTTGCCCCAAGTACTGCTCCAGGCCAGATGGGAGCTGCTCCACTCAGCACTCCTTGCTCCACCCCACCCTAGCATCCTGCAGCCAGTGACTGATTGGCACAGTGGTATAGCCATCTCCTTGCTATTAAAAGGTCCAACTGAGGTGCCCTCTATGCGCTAGAGCTCCCCGAGGAATCAAGCTGGATGACTGCTGAGACCATGCTTGCAGTTGCTTAGCTCTTGCCCCTGCCCTGTCCTGCCTCCCTCACCTTTTTGCTTCCAGAAAGCACTTTGCTATGCACCTAAATCCCCCTTTCAGGCTCTGTTCTAGGGAATCCCACCTATGAGAATGTGCTTCTGGCAAGTGCTGAATAAATGGGGGATCCAGCGGCAATGTAGGCCCCTCATACTGGGCTGTTACGGGAAGTGGAGACCTTGCTGGGCTCTTTCTCCTGCCCTGGCAGCCCCCACTGCACGCAGACACAGGCACCCATATTTCCCTGCAGTCCCACCTCCCCGCTCCTGCTACTGAGCTGCTGCCCTGAGGAAGTGGGTTTGGAGGAATTCTGTCAACTTTGAGGCTTGATTATGGATTTCTGGTTTTCAGGTGAGACCCTGAGAAGGGATACCCATATCTTACTCAACAAAGGGCACAGGGGGGTACCCTGCTGTCTCTTGATGCCTGCTCTTGACCCGGCCTCACCCTGGCGACCCTGTAGGGCTTTGTGCCAGCTGACAGGCCTGACAGGTTTGGGCCTGCTTAGCAGCCACTCCACCACATTCCACCGGGCAGCCACAATTTGTCTTGGCAAGTTGGCCTCTAGGCCCACCTCCAAGAAGGGCCTAGGGAGCAGCCCGGACAAACCAGCTTTTACCACAGAAGCCAAAGCTGGCTGGGCTTGAGTCCATACCAGCCCGAAAGTGGCCAGACCCTTCCACCCACCAGAAGGTAGACTCAAACTCTGGGTGAGTGGGCAGATGTGTGGAGGGGGGCCGGTTCCCAGGTGGGTAGAACCCCAAGAGGCAGCAGGGATGGACCCAGGCCAGAGAGAGGGCTTTCCTGGACTCATGGACGGCTGCCCAACTATGGAGTGGCCCTTGGCCACACTGCCAGGTGACGGCCCTTTACCACCCTGCCATGGTGAGACATCCACACCTCCCCTAACTCAGCAGCCCAGCAGCTTGCCCAGCTCAGCCCAGGGGCTCTGGCAGCCTAACTTTTGGGTCCACTGCACAGCCAAGGGTGCATTAGGAGCAGCCTCCACTCCTGGGCTGGCCAGCAGTCAGGGAGGAAAGGCTTTGGAGAACCAAGATGCCGGGATGCTGGGCCCCAAGGATCAACAGACTTGTTCCTTGACGGCATTTTTCCTTCCCCTTTTAAACACTTGGCTCCTTCTCTCTCAAGGAATAAAATAGCCTACAGGAATGTGTGAAAAATAGTCTTATTTCTGTTACTACTCTTCTGGAAAGCCTCTTCTACACCATTAAGAGTCATGAGGTCTTTTCCAGCCTGTCTCCAGTAGGGCCGTCTGTGCACTCAGAGCTCTCCCAGGGACCCCTGGGCCATCCCTGCAGCTCTAAGCCCTCCCCTCCCCCAGGGGCTGCCACTCCGTGTTCTCCTGCCAAGGCTGCGGTGAGGCTGAAGGTTGGGGCACCTTCCCCTTTGGGAAGTGAGTGGTGGCAGGAGTTCCTGGCTCACGAAGACTCTTCTGAACACCAACAGAGGGGACCCAGAACTAACACTCTAGCTGGGAGACAAGGTTATTAACTGAGGTAGAATGACTTGGAGACTAATTTATGTTTGTTCTTGTTCCTCCCTCCCCTCCTCCCAGGTCGCATGGCAGCGTGAAGTACTGAGGTGGTCTGCAGATCTCTGCATGGTTTTCCAGAAGCCTGGCTTCTTCAGGAGAAGTGGGGAAGGTGAGGGCCAATGGGTGCCTTCTAGGAGAGTAGTACAAAGAGAGAAGGAAAGAGAGAAAGAATGGGCTGCAAGTTAAAAACAGTATATCCTGGGAAAAGGACATACAAGGGTTTACCATTAAACACATTAGACAGTTAATGCAATGGTTTAACATTGACATATAATGAATGTAATTCAGCGTACTAACAAAATAATGGAGAAAGTCATATACCAATATATGCAGAAAAGCATTCCATAAGATTTGGCATCTATTCATAATTTCAAATTTTTAGAAGAAAATTAGGAATAGGATGATGTCTATAAAACCAAACATGATACCTAACAGTGAAATGTTAAGTTTGCCTTCTGAGATCAGGAACAAAACAAAGCTTTATTGTTTTAGCTTTTACAATCTACATGGAATTGATTTTTGTGTATGCTGTGAGGTAGAGGTCAACTTTAATTCTTCATATGAATATTGACTGAATGCCATTTATTGAAAAGGCTGGAAGCAGGAACTGAGCAGGGGGCTAGGTGAACATGGAGAATATGGAAGCATGACCAGAAGATTACCCGTCAAGGGTCCCGGGTGAGATGAATCCAGGTATTGGCCAAGAACACAAAAGAAGGAGTTAGAGGCCTCTGAAGAACAGGACCAGCCCAACTACCTTGGCAAGTGTATTTGTCCACAGGGCTATGGGCACAGGCACATGGACTGGGGAAGTACCCAGTTTCCAGAGGCCAGAGCCAAGAGGTGTTACCAGGAGAGGAAAGCTTGAGGCCTGGGGCTGGACGCTGGGCTCCCTGGACAGTGGGTCAAAGAAGTAGCTTCCAGGGCCAGATGGCTAGACCTTTGGGATGTAGGGGACACACCTCAGGGGGATGACAGGGATTCATCTCAGGAAGGGGGAAATAAGCACAGGAATCTTGTCTCTTTATTACCATTCTTCCCAAACTCTGAGACAGTAGAGCCAGAGCTGCTCAGGCAGAAGAGGAGGGGTGTGAGTTGGGACTCATTCAGATGGGCAACCTCGGGAGCCAAAGCTGCTCTGCCCAGCACAGGTGAGGCCATGCAGCCTCTGTTCCAGAACAATCTCACTTTTGAGCCTCTGTACATCTGGGTGTTGTTTAGCTTGCTCTATCTGGTTTCCAGAAAATCCTCTGACAGCCCCACCTTAGTCCTTGTCAGACAGCTGGGGGACTGAGTCCTAAGTGGCCAAATTGTACTCCCAGTCAGAGTTCTTGGGGCTGAGCCCATATCCTGGGTCCTCAGGCCTACTAGCCTGCCTGCTCCCCCAACTCCCTCCCCCCCACCTGCCCTCCAACAGTACCTGAGGGTGGCCATGGGGCAGGGAATACTTGCTCAGTTGAACTCTGGGGCTGTTGAATAAGCACAAAGTGAAAGAAGGCTGCACAAGGGCATGGTTTGGAGAGGCCCCACAAATGCTACAGCACCCGCTGAGAAAAGGAGACCCACGCCAAGGAGGCAGGCAAGAGAGGCCAGGTGGCCACCTGCATCTGTGTTTATTGTTGTTTCTTCAACCTCGGTAGAGCAGAATATGAGGTCAATGGCAACTGGGCCTATTCCATGGTTCTATGGAGCCAGCCAGAGTCATGTAGGGGTGGGGCCAGAGTTCATGAGACATCCACTGGGGGTAAGACCCCCTCTTCTGCATTCTCCATGCCCAAAGCCCCCACTGAGATTCATGATGTAGCAAGCATGAGTGTGCAGGCCTCAAAGGGCATGGGGCAGCCACGGGGTCAAGCAGCTGATGGCAGCTCCATGGGAGCCTGGGCAGGCCTCCTGAGGCTGCTGGGCACCACCCCTTGAGCTGGAGAGAAGTTGGGATGCTGGGCGGGTTAAGATGAGTCAGACACAAACAGGGCCTTCCCAGGCCACCTCTCCCTGAGCTGTCCTTTTCCCCATGGTCCCCATCCTGTGCTCCTGTCACCCGATGCCCCTGGTCTGCACAAAGTCCATCTCTTCTAGAGGAACTGACCCAGTGAGTGAGGCCCAGCATCCCAGTACCTCCGTTGGATGCTCTCCTGCCAAGAGCATCGGCACAGTGCTGAGGCTTCTGACCAGCCCCAAGAAAGGGAGGTGAGATAAGCCAGTGAAGCGGGGGGCCTTGAACACAGGGAGGAAGGCCTCTCCCTTATCAGGCCCTGGGTTGAGGTCTGCCCACAGCCTTGGCCCTGCATCTGTCTGTGCTGCCATCCAGGGCATGGGTGTGAATTCCAGAAGAACCTCCGTCTGGGGGCAACACCTGCACACCTGGTCGGAAGAGGGAGAGAAGGTTCTGGAGGAAGGCTGGCTGCAAGGGAACAGGAAGCCACCTTTATCCACTTGTTCAGCTTGCACCACTGGAGTGAGCGATGTGGCCCCAACAGCTGTCTTGATGGGCCCTGGAGAGGGCGATTTGACCCCAGTTCCCTATCCTTGCTAAGGTCTTTTGGAGAGAGATCCCATCCAGGGCCAGGGGAGGAAGCAAGACCCATCCAGAGACCTACCGTAATTAGGAGTAGGCCAAGCCCTGAAGCCCCCGGGCTGGAGAGTGGAACTTGTCGGAATCCTCAAAAGGCTGGTCTGTGGTAACCAAGGAGAGGAGCCATAAGCCATGTGTAGACTGGGGACCCTATGTGGCTGTTCCTCTCTCGGCTGGGGACAGCATGTAGGGTATATAGCACCTTCAAGATTCCAGAAGGTAGTCAGCCACCCTAGCCCTGGACTGGAGCCAGCACTGCAGATAGTCAGGGGCTTTGTTAAGTTGGATGTTGAGTTGGAGGAGAGTGATCAATGGCAAATGACAATCACTTCACTAATGGCACATGGAGGGGTGATATGGTCTCAGTTCCCTATTTGTAAAATAGCGGGTGGGGGAAGCTGGGCTAAACCTTATCTAAGGTCAGTCCCCTTCCAGCCAGCAAGTGACCCAGTCTCTTGCAGTGGTGTGTGCTGGCCTCCAGTGGACACAGGGAGGCAGAGGTCAAAGGCATACAGCGGAGTTCCTTCAGCTGAGTGTTGAATCTCTGGGTTTAAGTGGACAGGGGTGGGGCCTTGGAATGGTTTCCAGACTTTCTCCAACTGGGACTTGAGTCTTGTCTTTGGTTAAGTGGCCACTTGACAGTATCCAGTGGTGACCACCCAAGCTAGGAGGCACAGGAAGTAGGATCCAGATGGATCTCCTTGGACCCCGGCAGGGCTCTCTGTTCTGTACCCTCCAGGGAGAACTGGTCAACAGCATGAGGCTCTGGTGAGATGTGGATGGAGTGGGACCTTCACGCCTAGCTGCTCCACCAGGCCATAGTGGGGAGCATGGGCCACTCACCTGGAAGCCCCTCTCCATGGGCTCTGGGGCAGGCCTGGGGTGGGGAGCTGGGTGGGCGCAGCACGGGGGCAAAGGCGCTCCTCTGTTTGACAGCAGAGATCATGTTGACAGGCGAGAAGGAGAAGACGCTGGTGGTGGGGGCAGCGGCCGGGAGGGACATGGAGGAGGCAGCAGCCAGCGGGGGGCTAGAGGGCATGACTCCGGGGCGGGGCGGGGAGGGGCAGGTGCAACAGGGAAGGTGATGGGAGACACAACAGGGAGACAGCACCAGAGTGAGCAGCTCAGTTGGGCCCTGGCCTGGGCAGTGGTCCCACATGGGCTGCTGACCAGGGCATCAGGCTCAGACTTCACTGGGGGCTGTAAAGGTCCTGGGGAGACCAGCACAGAGCAGGGTCTGGGGGCAGGCTGGGAACTATGGGGTCCTGGGCCAGCACTTGCCTTTTTTGTGGGGTGGGAGGATGGCATTCTGGAGACCCTTTCTCAGGGATGGAGGTGACAGGGACAGACTAGGTAAAAATAACAGCAAAACCAGAACACCAACAAAACCAAATATTGGGAGGTACCCCCAAAGAGGAGGGATGAGCAAGAGATGGAATAGGTCAGGACTCCTGCTGAAAGCCCCTGATATCTGAGATGCTAAGAGAGATTGATGGCCCCTGGGTACCAAGGTTAGAGCCAAAGATCAGGATTCATAGCAGAGCTGAGGCAAGTGGTCAGGAATGAAGTTTGGAGGTGCATGTAGGCTCCTGTTATAAGGCCTTTCTGTCCAGAATCACAGCTCACAACACACACTAACTTCCCACATAAATATGCTCCCCTTGCCAATTACCACCCTGCCACCCCCAACCCCTGGGCACTTTGTTCTCTTCCAGCTTAATGCAAGTCCTTGCCATTTCCAGCCTGGGTCCTGGAGACTCCTCTATTTCCCTCTTCCAGCCAAATTTAAAGAAAGGCTCAGACTCCTACATCCTCAGATCTTTATGTTTTCCAATCCCTGGTTACCCAGGGTACCTCTGGATCTCCCTTCCTATATCTTCAACTGAACCTAATTCACTGCTTCTTTCTTCTAAAGACCATTAAGGCTGTGATTTAAGTGTTGTCCAACTGGGTGGAGTGGTTATTTCCGGGAAGAAACCAATAGCCTGAGAAGGCTGCCTTTACGTATCAGAACTCTATATGGCTAGCTTTATTACAAAAACAGTTATTCTCACAATTACATTTCTATGAATTCAAGCACAACCCTGCCCCTTGGTTACAGTGATGGCTCCAACAGCTGTCCCTGTTGTAAATGTCCACAGCCTCATGGATCACCAGCTCCTTTAGGATAATGCTTGCTGCTAACTCATGAGGCCCATGGGCTCCAGAGGGCTTGAGCAAATGCCAGAAAATGTATTATATCTCTCAAGGCTGGGGGCTCATAGCCACACACTGCAGTGTGGGTAGTACTGGGAGTCGTGGGTCAGTCCAAGGCTGCAGGTGGCTGAAGCAGAAGACCAAGCAGACAGCCCCAGACCACCTGGCTGGGATAGTTTTGGATGTCATTCCAGGCATGTCCTGGCAAACTTGATGAGAAAGGCAGCCTATGGAGCTGGCCACCAAGTACCATGCACCTGGGGAGTGGGAAGGGACTTGGGAAAGAACTGGCCAAGACTTTATCACATGCAGTAGATGCTTGGGCAAGTCTGGGTGATGCTGGAAGCAGGGCTTAAGCAGCTCTAGAATTCTCAATCCTCTAGCTGAATGGGGAGACCCCAGGTGGGCTGGCTTCTGTCTCCTGGGGCAGTGCGCTCCTCCCTTGCTGACTACTGTGTGTGGCGGTGGAGAGGGGCTGGTATTCCAGAGCCCACTACTTTCAAATCAGAGGGGCACCCAGAGAGAGGCTGTAAAATGTCCCAGAACTAAAGATTAGTGGAAGCCATACAGCCTGGTCTGAACAAAGGGCCAGGAGAGAGAGGGTTCTCGGTAGGAACACCAGAGGGTCATGGCTTGTGTCCCATGACCAGTGTCATGGCATAAGGGGATTCAAGTCCCAGAAATTAAGCCCAGGTCATGAGGAGAGAGCTCAGCTCAAACCCATTGCCAGAAAAAGTAATAATAAAGTATTTAAGAGTCAGGCAAAAAAGTTAAGGCCACAGGCATAAGTGTGTCATCACCAAATGAGCCCTTTTGATTGTATCTGGGCCCAAGTGATCCAATTATAAGCCTCTAATAGTCAAGATTTCTAGAGATCTCATACTTCCAAAGTAGCCAAGATGCAGGTCACTGGCAATGAAGGCTAGGCAGGTGGCCAGATATTTCAGTCCTCAGCAATAACAGACAGACAGAGGACAGAGGAGGGAACCACAGGAAAAGCCACAACCAGCTACTTCTTGGGCAGCCTTCTCCACTGTGGCTGATGGCTCAGGACTTGAGATACAAACTCTCTTACAATTGATAGGGAGGCTTCTTGCAGGTGATCGGGGTGGAGCTATTCCCCAGCCTGGTGGTTTGCACAAAGTAGATGGTTTATAAATGTCTGATGAATAGCTAAGCTAAAAGGAGCTGTAAACAGGCTTTTCTAGAACTTGGTATTGGAAGGAGGGATTTGAGAGCAGTGCAAAATGATAAACGCATAAGAGCGATGTTGCCCATCTACCCAGCTCTAAGCTGCCCACCCCAAGAAGCCAGACGATGGTTAGTGCCCATAGTCAGTGCTGGGACTGTGGGATCACACACTCTTTCTGAATTGGATTCTTTATGCAAAATGGCACATTCAGATTTGAGATCAACCTGAGGGAGAGATGACACTGACCCCATTTTTCAGAAAGGAAACCGAAGTTCAAAGAAATGAAGCAACTTGCTTAGTGTCAAGACATTTCCTGATTTGGACATTCAAACCCTGAATCCAGCTCTCTGACTACACAGAATTTGCTTGCTCTGCCTGACCAGATCGCAGGGAGCCACGTTTTCCCTCCTCCCACTGCAGCTTCTCAAATCAGTGCTCCAGGGGGCGTGGGACAGGTAAATCACTTTCTTGAGCCCTGAGTTCCCTCAGGCTTCCGGCAGGGGGCGCCAGCCTCCTCCCGAATTCCTAACGTAGGATGGAAAGGTGGCCGACCGCCACCTTTCAGTCGGACATCCTCCACCCCAGCACCCCACCATTAAAGTCTGTTTCAGGATTCGGGAATAGAAGCGAGGTCTATAATTGGAGTCCGCAAAGAAAGCTAAGATGCCAGAACTGTCCCGGTCCTAGGGCCCCGGGATGAGCAGCTGAGGGGTAGGGTTGAGGGGTAGGAGCCCAACAGCATACGCCTCTCCTGCAGAGGTGCTGGCTTGACTCCCAAGGGCAAGGCTAGGCTCGACCTCAGGAGACAGGCACCGGACACCCTGCCAACACGGGCTTGGAGCGGGCAGGACTGAGCCCCCATCCCGATCCCTGGCGCCCGGGTCTCTCCCTCCGCGGGTAGGGGACACTCACTGGCAAAGGGTGAGGTGGCCGTGGAGCCATTGAGGAAGCTAGGGGACCCGGGCACGCCGAGGCCGGCCACGCCTGGCGCCGCGTAGCCGCCGAGGCCTGGGCCGAGGCCGCTGCCGTAGCTGCTCTGCTGTGAGCCGGGGCTGGGCGCGAATCCACGGGGAGACGCACTGCTGCAGCTGCGCGCGTAGCCTGCAAGGGAGCAGCCATCAGGGGCGCCGAAGCGGGCAGGGCAGGGGTCGTCGGGGCGCTGGGGACTGTGGGAGAGGCAGCAGGACTTACCCGGCTCGGGTCCCGGCGTGGCGTCCCCGACGGCGATGGCCAGCGGGCTGCTGAAGGCATTGATGCCCACGACGGCGGGGTGCGGGTGGCTCGGGGCCAGGGGTCCGAGCGGCGCGGGCGCACGGGGGGCGCTGTACAGAGCCTCGGCCACGTCCGCCGCGCGCTTCAGAAGAAACTCCTGCGAAGACAAGAGCAGGGCACGGCCGGGGCTGCCGCAGGTGCCGGGAGGGGGCAGCCCCGGGCCTGGCTGTGCTGGGAGGCGGGCGGAGGCGCCATACCTGGTTACTGCTGGGCACGCCGTACAGGGCCTCCGCCAAGTCGGCCGCCCGCTTCAACAGCACTTCCTAGGGACAGGGGAGGAGACAGCAGGATGGAGGGGCAGCCCCTAGGGGGCAGTGGAGTGGCGGCCCTCTTCCCCTCCTTTGTCTCAAGACACCCTCATCCCCGCCCCGCTGCACCCCTCTGAGTACCTTGGGCAGCCTCTCGGGATCTCCAGGGTGTCTGGGGATAGCTTTCTGCAACCTCTGGAATCCGTAGTCAATGGTGGGCTCATTCAGGGCTGGGAAGAGGGGAAGTATTTGGAGGATGCCCCCTCCCAGCCCAGGACGCAGGGCCAAGCCCGCAAGCAACCATTCAGAGAGCTTTGCTGCAGACCCCGTCCACCAAGCCCGGCCCACACCTCTCAGAAAACTCTGGGCACAAGGGTCAGTTCAAAAAGTCTCCTCAATTCCTTTCTTTGCTCATTCATTCAACAGATATTTACAGAGCCAGGCCCAGTGCCAGGCGTTTGGCCTAACACACATGTGCTATACCTTACCACTTGTGATTAGAAAAAAGGTAATTGTGTACATACACATTAGCTTCTATATTCCTAGGGGCAGGACTGGAGGAAGAGTTTTCCGTTTGCATTTGGTCTTATCAGGAATGTTATGTATTATAAAGAAAAAGAAAAAAAGCCCAGATTTCCATTTCTCACAGCTCAGGTGGCCCCTCAACAGCACCTGCCCATTAGGGGTTTGCATGTGCCCCGGGGAAGGGATTGAGCCACATCCAGGGCTTGTGGGAGGAGGCAGCCGCCCACCCCCGCCCAACTCACCAGCCTCAAAACCCTACCTACTTCACCACCAACTCCAGATCTAGCAAATTTCCTTTAGTTTCGCCCTAAGTGTAAGGCACTCACATTCAGGTCTTCGCACTTGCCATCCCTTCTCCCTGACCACCTTTCTTTTCTGTCTCAATTTAGCCCAGTTAAGTCCACACCACCTCCTAGACGTTTGCCTGACCACCAGCCCCTCCACCCTGTAACTCTATCCACCTCACATTTTCTTCATTGCTTGGCCTCCCGGCCGGCCGCTTAGACTGAAACTCCCTGACAGTAAGCAATGTCACACTGAGTGTTTAGGTGCCTGCAAAGGGCTTAGTGATTATCTTTTAGAGGGCAGGGATGGGGAGAAGTGGGTGTGACTTGGGAGGATCCTGGCCAGTGGCCAGAGGATGGCGGGATGGAGGATTCTACATGGGGGACTGCCACACCTTCAGGGAGTGGCTGTCACTCCTGCCCCGTGACCCAGGTTCTTCCTACAAGGGTGTGTGTGTGTGTGTGTGTGTGTGTGTGTTGTGTGTGTTGTGTGTGTTATGTGTGTGTGTGTTGTGTGTGTGTGTTCATGACCATGCAGCGTGAGGGCTGACCCCAGGTTCGTGTGTGTGTGTGTTGTGTGTGTTGTGTGTGTTATGTGTGTGTGTGTTGTGTGTGTGTGTGTGTTCATGACCATGCAGCGTGAGGGCTGACCCCAGGTTCTTCCTACAAGGGTGTGTGTGTGTGTGTGTGTGTGTGTGTGTTGTGTGTGTTGTGTGTTCATGACCATGCAGCATGAGGGCTGACCACAGGTTCGTGTGTGTGTGTGTTGTGTGTGTGTTCATGACCATGCAGCGTGAGGGCTGACCCCAGGTTCGTGTGTGTGTGTGTTGTGTGTGTTGTGTGTGTGTGTGTTGTGTGTGTGTGTGTGTGTTCATGACCATGCAGCGTGAGGGCTGAGGTAGCTCCAGAGAACCAAGAGGCCCAAGGAAGTTTAGGGGAGGACTAAGCCTATTTGGGGGCACCTTTGGAGATGTTCTAGACCCTGGGGAGTGGGTGTAGGGGTGGGAAGCCACCTGGGCAAAGAGGCCTGAGGCAGAGAGAATGTCTGAGCAAGGCTGAGACTCAGAGCCTGGGAGGTGTTTGAGGAGCCAGAGGCCAGGAAGGGAGACCCAGAAGCCCGGGGAAAGAAGGTCCTGTGAGGAGGGGTCACGGGACACAGGTGGAGGAAGAGGAAACAGCCGCTTATGGGGCATGACAACTCAGAGGTTTTCGCTAACTCAGAGACCAGGGCTCTGTGCACAAGGTGGGGCTCCTTCCAGCAATCCCAGCCCACCCTGTCCAGCCTGATGCCTTACCTGTGTAGACGAAGCGGCCAGGGGCTCCCTTGCAAAACTGCTTTGACTTGTAGGACAGGGTCACCTCCACCACCCCGGGGATGTGCCGCGGGGGTGTCTGCACCCGTATAGCATGGGGTGTGATGAGCTGCAAGGGGAGAAGGGAGGCTTGTGGATTCCACTCGGCAAGGAGGAGGGCCCAACCACAAGGCCCAGAGGGAGACTGGCAGGGGGTGGCCCACCTCACTCCACACGAGCATGTTTCCAAACACGACCTGCAATCCATCGAAGAAGTTGTCGCCGATGACAATGACAGTGGCGCCGCCCGTGGTCCAGCCCTCCCCGGGGCTGATGGCCTTGATGCAGGGGGTGGCAGCTGGGAGGCAGGAGAGGAGCCAGGTCAGAGGCTCGAGCCAAGGTGGACACTGGGGGCTGGCTGGGTCTGTGGCAGCTGGGGGTCCTGACCTTCAGAGGGGTCCAGGCGGCGTGCCCTGCGGCCATGCTTGGAGTTGTTGTGCACAAACATGTTGTCAGAAACGGCCAGCACGTGTCCGTCCACGCTCACTGTCGTGGACACCACCACCTGGGGGGAGAGCCAAGGCCAGCCTGGTTGGGGCCCTCGGGGGGCTCCTAGCGGGGCTGTTGTGGGGAACCAGCAACTTGAAGCCAGTGGCTGGATGCTGGAATTCAGGGTCACTGGCATGGGGAAGAGCTTCAGCCCCTCAGGAACTGAGCTGGTGGAGGGGGGTGGCCAGCTGGGTCAGGTGACATCCTCAGATGCACAATCTTTGACTGCCCGGGGGAACTGACCCCCAGGGGCCAGAAAAATCAAGAGGCCTGAAAAAAGACACTGGCTCTTTGGGCAAAGTGGCTACTGTTTCTGCGCGCGCACGCACGCACGCACGCACGCACGCACGCACACGCACACACACACACACACACACACACACGCGCGCACACACACACACGCGCGCACACACACACGCGCGCGCACACACACACACACACACACACACACACACACACACACACACACACACACACACACACACACACACACACACACAGCTGTATCCCTGGGGATCTAAGGCAGAAATGGGTCTTAGGCAAGTGGGAGTGAGAGTTTTGATTCCTGGGGGAGCAGCATCAGCATGAGAACCCATCAGCAGGAGCCCCCATCCTTGGGAAGAAACTGGGGCTGCCTCTTTCTAGCCCCCATCCTTCACTGGGGTGGGGGGGGCGGTGAGCAGGTTGGGGATGTGTTAAGGGCAGCTGCTCTCTGCTCCACGCTATGCAAATTAGCTGGGTCGTTAATCATGTAAAAATGTCACAATTAGCATCTCCTTAAGTGGAACTCTAATGAAGCCTCCCTTGGCAGCCAGCATAAGTTGAGAAGGAGCAGCCCCACCCCCAGCAGGCATGGGGCCCTGAAGCACAAGGCTGGGCAGAGAGCTGCCCTGGGGCCTTTCTAGGGTGGCAGGGCCACAACCTCCCCCCACTGGCTCTCAGGAAAGGGCCGGTCTGCAGGGGGACCCCTCTCCCAGACCCACCTGGAAGCGTCGCATGTCTCGGGGATTCCCCGCATTCTTCAGGCAGTTCTGGTTGCACTTGAGGAAGAACTTGAGGAAGAACCTGAAACAGTGTGGTGGGTGGGCTCAAGGGGTGGGGGTGCGGGTGGGGTGCTTCTGGAAATGGATTAAGATCCATCTGCTCCCTGCCATGCCCCTTCCTGGTGGGGTGACTCATCACAAGCTGCATACATACGAGGTGCTGATACATACCAAGTAGCCCCTTCCCAACAACTACTTCACTACACACAGAATCTCCCCATCCCCCTGGTGGTGCTCATTTGTCCCACAAAGTATATATATGCATCACACCTGCACAAAAGATATTCATCATAGAGAATATGTCCACCATATATACTACCTATACCATCGCTCACAAATCACAGCCACCACACCATGCATATATCATATGTGGCATAAGTACTCAGATATACCTGTAAACTCATGCCACACCACATATATTTGTCATAGTATATGCCCGTCACACGTATAGTGCTTACAACATAGCATATCCCTTCCTCAGAGTATACCCAACACCCACACAGTGTGTACTCATCAGAAACAGTACATCCATTTATATGTACTGCATATGCCTTATGTACTATTGCTCATAAAAGTAGCCATTGCATACCCAACCCGCTCAGGGCATTCCGTTCACAGAAGCAGGAACGATACACACTCCACATACAGCCTGTGCTCACCACACACAGGTGGCCTACTAATCGCCCACAGAGTCCATACCCATCAGGTGCAGCATACACCCATCCTACACAGTTCATGCACAGGAAGAATATGAGTGTATATACACTAATACACCATTTATGTTGTATGACTGCTCAAAACATAGTCATTGTAAATACTGTACAGTCATTGTACATGGCAAGCAGATCTTCCCAGAGAATCTCCCTTGCACACAGCAGCTCTCGTTCACACATAGCAGACCCCCTGCCCCAGCAATCCCCCAAACAAATCTCCCTCATACAGCTTCTATATCCATTATACACACAGCAAAAACCTAATCACACAGAGCCGACACCCATCGTATATACACACAGAGTGTACCTGTCAGACACGCCATACAGATTCACAGTGAATACCTTCTTTTTCACATGCAGTAATTGATCAAAATGCAGAGAGGAGACTGCTTTTTAGACAAACACATGAGAACTTGGTCGTTCAGTCCTTTCAGGCAGCTGGCTGGGATGATGGGACCTTGGCCCTGCCACCCACCAGTGACGGAACCACGGATAATACTATGGCTTTGTGCTCTTAGTAAACTCAGAATACTATTAATATCTGCCTAAGCCCCTACAGGACTGTGCGCATCTGGGGAAATGCCTTTACAAACTGTAGTGAGCAGGGCTACAGTCTGCAGAGATCCTGGTCTGTGGCACAGCTTCCTGGGCCTGCCTATGAGCCCCTCATTTCATTTTACACCATGCCCTGGTTTTGAACCCCAAATTTAAACATGCATTAAACTCGTCAGGCCTGCCTTCTGAAGTTGACAAGCATGAAATTCACATTCAGAGGAAGATTTGTTACAGGCTCTCCAGGCTAGTACCCAAAGGGGAGGTCCCCAAGGGCTGGGAAGGGTAGGTACCATCCCTGGAATGGGAATGTCCCAAGCGGCAGCCCCTCATTGGGATTTGGCACCACTTTCCAGGATGCACCTGTCTCTGCCTGCCTCTGTCCACACAGCTGACCCCTTGGCATCTGTCATATTCCCCCACACAAGGGGTACCCTTCTGGGATCCTCCTTTATTTCCCTTTCCATAGGGACCTTACATCAGCATGCATTTCCATCCATAGTGGACATCCAACCCCATACTTTCATGTAGTGTAGACCATACACCCCTGCAGAGCATTCTGAGATACAGATACCTCATATGACTCCAAACAGTGCACACCACTGTGTAGACACCCCACTCACCCTTATAGAACAGCTTGTATGCCCCCGAATGGTAGTCACCACAGTGTAGATGCCCTATATACCCCTAGATCACCGCAATGCCCAGACACCTCACATGCTCCCAAATAGGATCCCTGCACAGTGTAGATATCCCATTTGCCTCACGTTACATGCCACGGTAATGACTCCCTATACCCCTTTAAGACATCCCCTGGTGTAGACACCCCTATGCCTACTGCATGTCTTGCATTTATATGACGCCCTAATCACACATGGTGCAGACTAGTGCATTTAGGTTCGATATTCATGACCTTGGTCCTCGGCAAAGGGGGAGGGCAAAACCCAGACAGGACAGTCCCTGTCCTGAAGGGGACTGATGCCAACCCTTGGACAGCACAGATGATGCCAGAGCATGGGAGCGTCCCAAAGATGAAGTGCACTTCCCTTACACCCACACACATGCCCACTGCACCCAGCCCCACCTCTCAAACCTACAGTCCAGAGGAAGGGTTCCCGGATGGGGCTGGAGACATGGCTCTGGCCCAGGCACTGACTCACTGTGGGGCCTGGAGTAAATCTGGTCTCTCTGGCATCCATCTTCATCCAGTAACCAGGAGAGCAGCAACTGAGAACTGCTGAGGCGCCTTCCAGTCCTGCCTCCAGGACACCCTTTAATTCCAACCACCCAGGGCCTCAGGTTGCAGTTTCCTGCAGGGTCTTGGCTCCCTCCTGGGGGAGTCCCCTCCAGTCCCTTCCACAGCCCTTACTCAAGAGACCTTCCCATCTTTTCCCTCTTCCTCTAAAACTTCCTTCTGAGCCTCTAGCTCAGAGCCACACAGAGTGCATCTAGTCATGCCATCAATGGGACAGCGGCTGCAGTCTCGCCCACTGCCAGCTGGACACTGCTCCCACCCAGTCAGGGGCTGAACCAACACGCTCTCCAGAGAGTCTGCCGCTACGGCAGCGTGTACCCTGAGCCCCGCGCCAGCCCCATGAGCGCGAGGAAAAATTATCCACAATCCAAAATTAGGCAAAAAGATGACTGTGCATCCTTTTAAAGTCATCCTGGGACAGTGGCGTTCAAAGTGTGGCACCCTGAAGAGCAGAAGCATCATCATATGGGCACTTGCTGGAAATGCAGAATTCCAGGCCCTGCCTCAGACCCTGCTGACATTCTTGGGATGGGTGGTGCAGCCATTTTTTTCATAAGCCCTCCAGGTGACTCGGATGCACCCTAGAGTTTGAGAAGCCCTGCCCTGGAATTGTACTATTCAATCCAGCAGCCACTAGCCCTGGGTGGCACTAAGATATGGTTGAGCTCAACTGAGATGCGCTGTAAGTGTAAGATACACATAGGACTTCAATGACTTAGTTAGAAATAAAAGAATGTAAAGTAACTGACTAGTAATTTTTACATTGCTTACATGTTGAAATGATAATATTTGGGATATACTGGCTTAAATAAGATATATTATCACAATTAATGTTACCATTTCTTTTGGTTTTTTAAGATGTGGCTACTAGAAAATCTAAAATAACATATGTGGCTTGCATTATATTTATATTGGACAATGCTCCTCTAGAGGATGATGTTAACAAAGCCACTTGAGAGTTATCTATCTGACACTCTAGGGGAAAGTAACTTTGACTCATATTTGCTATTGACTGGGACCCAGACTGTAAAGTTAGGCTCCAACATGCAGAAAACTGGTAAAATGCAAATGACTTTGCTGGGAGAAGTAAATAATTTCTGTTTGGTAGAGAAATCAACCCTAAAGTTTACAATTTTGTGTCCTATGGACATTAACTAGCTTTTTATAGAACTTGGCAATCTTATTCCGATATTTTTTACATAGTCCATTTTTTCTCCCTCCTCCCTCCCTTCCTCCACCCCTTCTCCGTGTATATATATATATATATATATATATATATATATATATATATATATATATATATATACATATATACATAGGGACACACTCTCCTGGAAAGCGGGACACCTGGTAGGGTCTGGGCAAGCAAGGACAAGCATAAGGTTATGGGGCCCAGGGCATCCCATAGGGACCTGAGGCAGGAACAGACGTGGGCTTTATTGAGGGGCTGTGAAGTCCTGCTTGTCAACAGGACAGCAAGCCCCAAGCCTGGATGAGCCTGGGAGCAAGGGGGTGTTTTCCCCCACCTGGTGGTGCTAGAAGGGAACCTTGGGGAGACCCTTTTCCTGGCTGCGCTGGGCCACAGTCTGAGGGAAGTAAGATGAGGTCATGCTGGCCTGAGTGCCTCGGGGAAGGCGAGCATTTCAGGATGCCCCTGGGTCGGGGCGGGACCTGTGCCCAGTGCCAGCCCCACGGTGGCCGTAAGGCTCTCTAGGGGCATGGTCTCCTCATTTGGTGGTAAAAGGAAGGTCAAGTCCCAGGAGCTGCCATTAAGAATTACTGGAGGAAAACATCAAAAGTACAAGCATGAATTACAAATAAAATGCAAAACTTTGCAAAAAGTATTTAAAAAGTGATCCGGGTCTAGTCTATCAAGCACTTAGTGAGAGGCTGGTACTCTGCTGAGCTCATCAGTTGCATTATCTTGTTTAATCCTGTCATAACCCTGAGGTGGGTAGGTCTGCAATCATTCCCACTTTACAGATGAGAAAACTGAGAATAAGCAAGATGAAAGAGTCACAGAAAATGCCAAAGTTGGGATGCAAACTCAGGACTTTATGAACCACTGATAGTAACAAGGGTCATGGAAAGTCCTAAACAGGGTTCTCAGAGTCCAGCCCTGCCCCAGATACGAGGCTGGCCCTGTACATGGTGCAGTAAGCCGTCCTTCAAAAGCAGCCCTGAGAAGCAGGCTGTGCAGGGACCAGGTTAGCTACTTCATGAAGACCTCCTCATGGTTACAAATCCATCAGGGTTGCAAAGGAGACTCAGGTCCCCTTGCTCCTTGTCTGGGGCCTTTGGCTGTTGTGGCCGCTGCTCTCAGTCTGATATTTCCAGGATTAAAGACCAGTTGTGCAAGATGAGCCAAGAGTTGGTCATTGTTGAAGTTCACTGAAGGGTACACGTAGTTCCTTATTCTACTCTGCCTAGATGCTCAACATTCTCCATAATAAAAAATTTAGTGAAAGATCAGATTAGGAGCAGTGGACAGTGGTCATCCAGCTAACAAAGCAATTAAAGGGTGGTGGTTAGGCATTATGACTCTGATGCCTATGATTTAAATAAAATTAAAGAAAAGAGCAGTTCACTCGCACACTTACCTTACCATATTGTGAACTTGGTTAGTCTTCCTAATCCTTCCTGTAAATGCTCTTTATTCCTCCTTATAAAAACAACTCAAGATGAAATTAAAATGAGCCTTCCTTATCAATGGAACATTTCCTACCAAAGAAGCAACTGTTGGAGTGAATATGACTCAAGTGCAAACATTAGACTTACGCACAGCTTCTCAGGGGTGACACCAGTGTATAAGGAAAACTCCCCTAGTACAGCGCTTTACTCAAATGACACACTCAATTGATAAGGCAAATGTGGAGGTGACTGATGTTAGTCCACTCTTCAACTCTGGGTTCTCAGTGGGTGAAGAGCAGAGTGGGGTGCAGCTGCCCTGGAAAGCAGTATCCAGGTATCATATGGAGGGCTGGGGCATGCCTGGATTCCGCCATCCCCTGCTGCTGCAAGTGCTCACAGCTACCCACACTACCCAGGAATTATCCTCGGCCAGACGTCTATATTCCTCACCAGAAGCCCACAGCCAAAGATAGACTGAATCACAGGAGGACCAACTCTTAGCGCTATTCATATTCCAGAACTCCCTGAGCCATCAGGCTGCTGCTAGACTCCAGGAGAGACTATCTCCTTGCTAAGCTCCCTTTCCTGCCTGATTGATCCTGCTCCTCTCTCTCCCTCCCTCCCCAGAGCTCTCCTCCAGTATATCACTTTCACAACAATCCCATCTCCAGCTCTGCTTCTAGGAATCTCATCCTCAGAAACCAGGTCAAAGAGCTTTCCACGAACTCTTTCCTCCCTTCATCCCCATGAGGTATTTAGAGCTGAAATCATTCTCCCAGTTCTAGAATGAAAGCTGTTAGTAACTGAAAGAGCTGGACTGAGCTCAAGGACTTGCAACCACAGGACTGTCAAGAGCAAGAAAACCAATGTCTAGCTAGATTACAAGTGCTGCCCCAAAGACCTTTCCCCAAATGATATCCATTAGGCATATGTGGCTACTGAACACTTGACATGTGGTTAGTGTGACTGAGAAACTGACGTTTTATTTTTATTTCACATTAATTAATTTAAATGTAAATAGTCACATGTGGGCTCATGGCTACCATGTCAGACAGTGCAGGTCTAGGAAAAGGAAGTGGTGTGCATAGACACGTGGGTTAGTGTAGGGTATCCAAAACAAAAACGAGAGGGTGTCCTGTGAATGTCTTGGGAAAGTCAGCAGATTGGGAGCAAAGGGTACAGTAAAACTAGATTTTTATTATTTCCAATTCCAAAGTTGTCACTGCAGCCTAGGATGAGAAAATGGGGGATCCTCTGCTAATTTTCACCCCAAAGCGCTTGACTTTGAGCTCATGAGCCTCAGGAGAAACAACATATCTTCTGGGCAGGGTCTGGGCTCTCCGCTGTTTTTATTGTTTGCTGCTCCCTGTGCTCAGCTCAGAACAGAGGATACAGATGGCTGGACCACTCATCCCCTCATTTACTCAGTACACCCATTTAAAAAGATGTGTCAAACATCTTCTATGTGTCAGGCAGTGCAATCTAGAGGCAAACAAGATCTTAAGGAAATTACAATCCAGTGGGAAAGAGAGAAACTCAAAGTACAACCAGTAAGACAGCGTGGACATGGCAGGGTAACTGGCCAGGTGTAATGTGCAGCAGCCACTGTGTCTGGGAGAGGGGGAAGGGTGCTAGAGCTTGCATTCACTCTTGGGCATTTTGGGTCTTGGAAGGAAGACCAGGAGTATTTTCATTTTCCGTTGAAGAGAAGTAGGAGGCAGGGGCCCACCATGCAAAGGGAGTAATAGCCCTGCCAGGCATGTGGCATCATGGCACAATTTCCCAGTGGTAACTGATGAGGTGGAGGAGGGCAGCTGTGGGCCATGGCTTGGGGGTTTGGCATCCAATCATGCAGGAATTGGCCCCTAAGGGTGATGGAGAGTCAACAGGGGGTGCTCACTGGCTGCCATTTGGAAGAGTCAGTTTGCCTCCAGGGAGAGGCGGTACTGAAGGGCCCAATCTAGAGGAGGGATGGTGAACGTGGAGGTTGGTGTGAGTTCAGGCCCAGGTTGGGGAGATCCGGATGGGGGTGGCCCACACTACTTCCTGCATGGTCAAGTGTCCCAGGGCCACAACCACCTGCCAGGACTGGACCTGGCCTCCCCACCATGATCCTTTCTTGGGGCAGAAGTGGCTGCAGTACAGATGGGCTGGGGGACTATAAATAGCCAGGGCGCATACATTAGCATGCCAATGCACCCGCACCCCATCCTCTATGCTAATGGCCCACCATGCGCCTGAACACCTTCTGTTCCTCTGCATGCATTTGCATGCACAATTAGCATAATCTTGTATAATTAATGAACAGCGTCAATTTTAGCTCCTAAGTAATTTGATTAACATGTTGATAGGGCACTTACTAGGCTCTCCAAACCACGGGGCTGGGCATGGGGCCTGAGGAGAGGGGAAGAAGAGGTGGAGAGACTGCTGAGGGGCCCCCAGCTGCCCATGAAGAGTGGTGGTGAATCCACTTCCCCTAATGGGGGTCCGAGGGGAGGGGAGGAGCAGGGAGGGACTGCTGATGAGGCCTCTGGGTACCCCACATGGAGGGGCACCGTGGACAGGCTGGGGCACAGTTACAGTGGATCATAGGAGCATAAAGTCCATTTGTGCCTGTGTGGACACAGACACACACACACACATGCCCTGCAGGTTCCCCCAGATCAGAAAGTCCAACCCCTGAATGCAGGATATTGGACTCGAAGAACAGAAGAGGAAGAGGGATGGAGAAAAGGTAGGAGGGATGGGAGGTTGGGGGATGGACAGGGAGATGGAAACCAAGAGAATGACGGTACATCTGTTAGTAATTGGGGATATAAAGGGGAAAGTGGGGGGTCCTGGGACTGACAGGAAGAAGAAGTGTACTCCTCTGGCCTTGGACGGTCTCCAAAAGCAGAGACCTTGGCATCTCCTCTTTATGAATCATGTGAGAGGAGAGGTTGGGGGTTGGCAAAGCCTGGCACCATCCTTAATGTGCCAAGTGACCCAGGGTAGAGAGAACAGACAGAAACCTGACAGTACTGTCCCTTTTCTATTCAGAAACATACCCATTTCCTGGACATCCAGGGCCACTGGAAGAGGCTCACAATGACTTTCTTGCTGCTGTCTGGGCTCAGTTGCCCTTATGCTCTTTGATGGGCAATCAGGGTGAGGGCAGGGTGGGGTAAGAAATGATATTATGGCAAGTACTGGATAAATACATCTTACTAAACCCTACCAAGTGGGGTTAAGAGTCAGCTCCATTTTACAAATGTTGAAAGTGAAGCGGAGGGAGGTGAGACCTTGCTCCAAGTGTCATATGACCAGACATTCAAGGTTGGCTGGAGTCCCCAACCCTGCATAGCCCTTTGCTTTATGGAGGGAATTTGTCATTCCAGTTGCAGACATCTCATTCATTAGCCATCTCCCACCCCACCTATTATGGTCCACAGGCTTCCTCATGCCTGTAGTTTCCCTCTCCTCCAATAGCCTCTGGGGAAATTGTCTACAGCTCTACTTCTGCCTCAGTATGAGGGCTGCTCTGATCCTGAGTTTGGCTTCAGCTTCCCAGAGGTCTTCCCTTAAGTCCTTGCTTTGAATTAGGGGTACCTCAGAGGGACCCTTGTTCTTGTGATTGACATCCCAGCCTACATGACCCCCAGGGCACCTGGGGGAATCGCTCATGAACCTACCTGAGTCTCCCTCCTTCAAATGCTCCCAGGTCTGAAAGGGGTGGGTGGTGGTGGGAAGTGCAGTTCATTCTGCAGGCAAGAGGGAAAACCTCAGTCCTACCTCAGCACTGACCCAGCAGGTTCTAGGACTTCCAAGGGGAATTGCCTTAGACAGAAGAATGGGTTTTAGCCAGAAGCCTGTGTTTGCAGCTCAGGTGTGGGAGCAAAGAGACCCAACTCGAAAGGGTGGGAGGGGACAGATGCTATTGTGAGCTTGATTTGCAGCTGTGGAGAAAAACAGTGAATGTTGCTTTGACCACTAGGTTAGGAAATGGGGTTGATTCTTTTGCAGCTGCCACAACCCCTTCTCATCACTTTTGCTGTAAACCTAAAACTGCTCTAAAAAATAAAATCTGTTAAAGAAAACTGCATAAAGCATCAATTATAAAACTGTTGATGGGCTTATAATGTATAAATATGTAATTGATTGATAAGGATGTAACGAAGGAGAAAAGAGGGACTGAAGCTGTACTGAAGCATTGCTTTTATATACTATTAAAATTAAGTTGATATTCATCTAAATTACGATAGTAGTTGTAATTCAAGGCGAGTACTAAACAAACTACTCAAATATACAGTAAAAACAAAAATGGAATTAAAACAGTACACTGGAAAATATTAATTTAACACAAAAAAGGCAGGAATGGAGGAATAGTGAAACAAAAAAATTAAGACTGATAAAAAACACATAGCAAAATGGCAGACATACATCTTACTTTATCAGAAATTACATTAAATGTGAATGGATTAAAAACTCCAATTAAAAGGCAGAGATTAGAAGAATAGATTGAGAATGCATAATCTAACTATATGCTGTCTATGACAGATAGTTTAGATTCAAAGATAGAAAGGTTAGATTCAAAGGTTGAAAATAAAAGGATTGGAAAAAAATATATCAAGCAAACTTTAACCAAAAGACAGCTGGAGCAGCTTTATTAATACACAAAATAGAATTTAAGATAAAATTATTACAAGAGACAAGGAAAGACATTCTATACTAATAAAAGTATCAACCTATAAGAAATAACAATTATAAACATATACATATGAGATAATAGAGCTCCAGAATACATGTAGTAAAAAATGACAGAATTGAAAGATAACTCAATAATAGTTGAAGACTTCAATGGTCTACTTTCAATAATGGGCAGAACTACTAAACAGAAGTTCAACTAGGAAACAGAAGACATGCATAACCATCCCTATTGCAGCTTATACTATAGATGAGTTACATTTTACATAACACTTTCAAGACTTAGAACCATAAAGATTTCATTTCCACTTAGGTTAGTGTGGATTAGTCATCTCAATAAAAATGACATCTACAGAAGAGGAGAAAATATTTGCAAGTATATATCTGATAAGGGATTAATATCCAGAATATATAAGGAACTACAACTCAACGACAAAAAACAACCCAATAAAAAAATGGGCAAAGGACTTCAGCAGACATTTTTCCAAAGATGATATACAAATGGTCAACAAGCATTTGAAAAAGATGCTCAACATCACTTATCATTAGAGAAATGCAAGTCAAAACCACAGTGAGATCTCACACCCATTAGTATATAACTACTATAAAAAAATGCAGAAAATAAAAGGTGTTGGTGAGGAAGTGGAGAAATTAGGGCCCTTACATACTTTTGGTGGGATTGTAAAATGGTGTGACTGCTATGGGAAACAGTGTGGTGTTCCTAAAAAACCTTCTTAAAAACTACCATATGATCCAGCAATCCCACTTCTGGGTAAATATCCAGAAGAATTGACAGCAGGGTATCAGAGAGATATTTTCACACTTATATTCATAGCGGCATTATTCGTAATAGCCTAGAAATGGAAGCACTCAAATGTCCATTGATGGATGAATATGGTACACACATAAAATGGAATATTATTTGGCCTTAAAACAGAAGGAAATCCTGTTACATGCTACAACACAGATGAACCTTGAGGAGAGCATGCTAAGTGAAATAAACCAGACCCAAAAAGACAAATCGTATATGATTCCACTTACATGAAGTATCTAAAGTAACCAAATTCACAGAAACAGAAAGCAGAATATTGGCTACCAGGACTAGAGAGAGGGGAAAATGGAGAGTTGCTGTGTAATGGGTATAGAGTTTCAGTTCTGCAAGAATAAGTTCTGGAGATCTTTTGCACAACAATGTGAATATACTTAACATTACTGAACTGTACATTTAAAAATCATAAAGATGGTTAATATGTTATGGGTTTTCTACCAAAACGTAAAAAATGACATCAGGTAGTAATTTTTTGGTGACCTAGACAATCTAATTGTAAAGTTAATATGAAAAAAATACTAAAATATAAGAGTAATGGGAAGGAGAAAGTGCTAGATTTAAGTTACTAAAACATGTTATAAATCTTTGAAAATTAGAACAGCATCATATTTCCACATTAATAAATAGATGGAATAGTGAAATGGGATGGAAAGTCCAGAAATACAGACAATTACATTTAGAATATAGCAAGGGAGATATTTACAGTTGGTGGGGAAAGATGGATTATTTAATAATTGCTATTAGGACAACTGGTAGCTATCAGAAAAAAATATAGGTACACTCATATTTCCTATCTTTCACCAGGGCAAATTCCAAATGGACTGTTTTCTCTTCCAGTATTATGGCAGACTACATATCTTGAAATGTCTTCCCAGTACAACTAGATACTAAGCTTTTATCTTAAATGTAAGGAAAATTTCCAAGGATATTAAAAAACAAAACAAGTGAGATGAAATCTGAGTAGGAGCCATGGATTATGTGCTAACACAAGTACTAAGGTGTACCAGTGGCAAAACATCAGCGTAAACACTGGGATGGAGAGTAGGGACCACCTCAGAGGAAGGACATGGATCCTCTGAGGAACCTAGGAAAATCCCATGTTAGTAGGACCTGCTCCCCCATTCTCCCCCATTCCTGGTAGAATCAAACATAAATCCTTCCTGAGGAAAGCATACCCTGTATTGGCCCAAATTTGGTTCAACCAAGTGTGAGCTAAAATCATCACTGCCACAACAATAAAAACAAAAACAACAAAGAAACAAACCATCCTGAATGAGTCACAGAAGTAATAAATAAGAGATTTAGAACCCAAAGGTATTCAGATATTAGAATTATCAAATACAGAATATAAAATAACCACAAAAGCTTTAAAGAAATAAAAAGTTAACTTTAAAAAATGAGTAAGCATCCCACTCACTCCAAAGGTTAGATCCACCAGACAGAAAATAAGTAAGGACACAGAGGCACTGAACAACACACTAGAACAGATGGACATAATAGACATCTATAGAATTCTACATCCAAAAGCAGCAGGATACACATTCTTCTCAAGTGCACACGAAACATTCTCCAGAATAGAACACATACTAGGCCACAAAAAGAGCCTCAGTAAATTCAAAAAGATTGAAATTCTACCAACCAACTTTTCAGACCACAAAGGTATGAAACTAGAAATAAATTGTACAAAGAAAGCAAAAAGGCTCACAAACACATGGAGGCTTAACAACGTGCTCCTAAATAATCAATGGATCAATGACCAAATTAAAATAGAGATCAAGCAATATATGGAAACAAATGACAACAACAACACAAAGCCCCAAATTCTGTGGGATGCAGCGAAAGCTGTCTTAAGAGGAAAGTATATAGCAATCCAGGCATATTTAAAGAAGGAAGAACAATCCCAAATGAATAGTCTAATGTCACAATTATCAAAATTGGAAAAAGAAGAACAAATGAGGCCTAAAGTCAGCAGAAGGAGTGACATAATAAAGATCAGAGAAGAAATAAATAAAACTGAGAAGAATAAAACAATGGAAAAAAATCAATGAAACGAAGAGCTGGTTCTTTGAGAAAATAAACAAAATACATAAGCCTCTAGCCAGACTTATTAAGAGAAAAAGAGAATCAACACACATCAACAGAATCAGAAATGAGAAAGGAAAAATCACAATGGACCCCAAAGAAATACAAAGAATTATTACAGAATACTATGAAACCCACATGCTAACAAGCTGAAAAACCTAGAACTAATGGACAACTTCCTAGAAAAATACAACCTTCCAAGACTGACCAAGGAAGAAACAGAAAATCTAAACAGACCAGTTAGCAACAAAATTGAAGTGGCAATCAAAAAACTACCCAAGAACAAAACCCCTGGGCCAGATGGATTTACCTCAGAATTTTATCAGACATACAGAGAAGACATAATAGCCATTCTCCTTAAAGTTTTCCAAAAAATAGAAGAGGAGGGAATACTCCCAAACTAATTCTATGAAGCTAACATCACCCTAATACCAAAACCAGGCAAAGACCCCACCCAAAAATAAAATTACACACCAATATCCCTGATGAACGTAGATGCAAAAATACTCAACAAAATATTAGCAAACCGAATTCAAAAATACATCAAAAGGGTCATACACCATGACCAAGTGGGATTCATCCAGGGACGCAAGGATGGCAAGAAATCCATCAACATCATCCACCACATAAACAAAAAGAAGGACAAAAAAACCACATGATAATCTCCATAGCTGCTGAAAAAGCATTTGACAAAATTCAACATCCATTCATGATAAAAACTCTCAACATAATGGGTATATAGGGAAGTACCTCAACATAATAAAGGCCATATATGATAAACCCACAGCTAACATCATACTGAACAGTGAGAGGCTGAAAGCTTTTCCTCTGAGATCGGGAACAAGACAGGGATGCCCACTCTCACCACTGTTATTCAACATAGTACTGGAGGTCCTAGTCATGGCAATTAGACAAAACAAAGAATACAAGGAATCCAGATTGGTAAAGAAGAAGTTAAATTGTCACTATTTGCAGATGACATGATATTGTACATAAAAAACCCTAAAGATTCCACTCCAAAACTACTAGAACTAATATTGGAATTCAGCAAAGCTGCAGGGTACAGAATTAACACTCAGAAATCTGTGGCTTTCCTATACACTAACAATGAACTAAAAGAAAGAGAAATCAGGAAAAGAATTCCATTCACAGTGGCATCAAAAAGAATAAAATACCTAGGAATAACTTGGTGAAGGGGGGACCCAAGTAAGCTTAATGTTCTTCATGTAATTGTAGATTAATGATAACAACAACAATAAAATACCTAAGAATATATGTAGCCAAGGAAGTGAAAGACCTATACCCTGAAAAGTACAGGACACTCTTAAGAGAAATTAAAGAAGACACTAACAAATGGAAACACATCTCATGCTTCTGGCTAGGGAGAATTAATATCGACAAAATGGCCACCCTGCCCAAAGCAATATACAGATTCAATGCAATCCCTATCAAATTACCAACAGCATTCTTCAATGAACTGGAACAAACAGTTCAAAAATTCATATGGAAACATCAAAGACCCCGAATAGCCAAAGCAATCCTGAGAAGGAAGAAAAATGTGGGGGGATCTCGCTCTCCAACTTCAAGCTCTACTACAAAGCCACAGTAACCAAGACAATTTGGTACTGGCACAAGAACAGAGCCACAGACCAGTGGAACAGAATAGAGACTCCAGACATTAACCCAAACATATATGGTCAATTAATATTCGATAAAGGAGCCATGGACATACAATGGGGAAATGACAGTCTCTTCAACAGATGGTGCTGGCAAAACTGGACAGCTACATGCAAGAGAATGAAACTGGATCACTGTCTAACTCCATACACAAAAGTAAATTCGAAATGGATCAAAGACCTGAATGTAAGTCATGAAACCATAAAACTCTTAGAAAAAAACATAGGCAAAAATCTCTTGGACATAAACATGAGCGACTTCTTCATGAACATATCTCCCTGGGCAAGGGAAACAAAAGCAAAAATGAAGAAGTGGAACTATATCAAGCTGAAAAGCTTCTGTACAGCAAAGGACACCATCAATAGAACAAAAAGGTACCCTACAGTATGGGAGAATATATTCATAAATGACAGATCCGATAATGGGTTGACATCCAAAATATATAAACAGCTCACGCACCTCAACAAACAAAAGGCAAATAATCCAATTAAAAAATGGGCAGAGGAGTTGAACAGACAGTTCTCCAAAGAAGAAATTCAGATGGCCAACAGACACATGAAAAGATGCTCCACATCACTTGTCATCAGAGAAATGCAAATTAAAACCACAATGAGATATCACCTCACACCAGTAAGGATGGCCAACATCCAAAGACAAACAACAACAAATGTTGGCGAGGTTGTGGAGAAAGGGGAACCCTCCTACACTGCTGGTGGGAATGTAAATTAGTTCAACCATTGTGGAAAGCAGTATGGAGGTTCCTCAAAAAGCTCAAAATAGAAATACCATTTTACCCAGGAATTCCACTTCTAGAATTTACCGTAAGAATGCAGCACTCCAGTTTGAAAAAGACAGATGCACCCCTATGTTTACTGCAGCATTATTTACAATAGCCAAGAAATGGAAGCAACCTAAGTGTCCAACTGTAGATGAATGGATAAAGAAGATGTGGTACATATACACAATGGAATCTTATTCAGCCATAAGAAGAAAACAAATCCTACAATTTGCAACATGGATGGACTTGGAGGGTATTATGCTCAGTGAAATAAGCCAGGTGGAGAAAGACAAGTACCAAATGATTTCACTCATGTGGAGTATAAGAACAAAGAAAAACTGAAGGAACAAAACAGCAGCAGAATCACAGAACCCAAGAATGGACTAACAGTTACCAAAGGGAAAGGGACTGGGGAGGATGGGTGGGAAGGGAGGGATAAGGGCTGGGAAGAAAGGGGGCATTATGATTAGCATGTATAATGTGGGGGGGCACAGGGAGGGCTGTGCAACACAGAGAAGACAAGCAGTGATTCTATGGCATCTTAGTACGCTGATGGACAGTGACTGTATAATGGGGTTTGTTGGGGGAACCTGGTGAAGGAGGAGCCTAGTAAACATAATGTTCTTCATGTAACTGTGATTAATGATACCAATAAACAAACAAACAAATAAATAAATGCTACTTTTTAAAGGGAAAAAAAATGAATGAGACCTCCATGGCGAAGGTAGTATAGCACAGAGAACACAGTTAATGATCCTGTAACATGTTACTATGTTGATTGATAGTGACAGCTGTAGAAGAGGTGAGGATTTAATAATATGGGTAGCTGTTGAACCACTGTGTTGTATGATTGAAACCAACATAAGATTGTGTATCATGATACTTCAGTTTAAAAAAATGAATGAGAAAAAAAAATGAGCAAGCATCAAGAGACCACCCAAGTAACTAGACATACTTGAAAAAGAACTAAATAAAACTTTTGGAAATGAAAAAAAAAGTCACTAAAATTAGAAACTCATTGGATGGATTAAATAATAGTTTAGATCAACTAAAGAGAGAATTAGTAGTAAACTAGGAAATGCCATTTAAAAAATCACCCAGAATGCAGAACAAAGAGAAATATAGGTCACAAATATAACATTTCTTAGGATATATGGGAGAATAGAATGAAAGGCCTGAATTGGAGTGCCATTTGGAGTGCCATTAGGAGAAAAGAGACAAGATGAATGAGATGAACATTAGAGAGAGGCTAAGAAATTTCTGGAAGTGATGAAAAATATAAATCTGTAGATATAAGTAGGTCAAGAAATTCTAAGAAGGGTAAGAAAAAATCCACACATAGACACATCAGAGTGAAAATGAAGAACTCCAAAGACAAAGAGAAACTCTTACAGAGGAAAGAGAATTTACCTCCAAAAGAATGACATTTATGCTGCATTTTTCAACAGCAACAGTGGAGATATTTTCAAAGTGCTAAGGAAAAAATCACTGGCAATCTATAATTGTGTTCTCAGGAAAACCATCTTTCAAGACAGAGTAATAAAAATACATTGATAGTAAAAAAAAAAGGGAGTCACAGACCTTCACCAAAGTAGGAACTTCTAAAAGAATGTACTTCAGAAAGAGAGAAAATGATCCTAGAGGAAGTTGGAGATGCAAGAAGGAAAAGATGAGCAAAAATTTGGTAAGTCTAAAGAAAAACTGTTCATACATAATAAAAATAATGATGTGAAGAAAAAAAAATAATGATGTGGAATTTAAAGAGAATTAAAATTCTGGTTTACATGGCTTGTAAATAGGGCAGAGGTAATAGACTAGTATGAGACCAGTGGTATGCTTAAAACAATTGGTAAATGTTTAATAACCAAATCAGGAGGGAAAACCTGACATAATGTTTGTGACTTCCATGCTTATATATATGTTACCCACTGTGGATGACTTCAACCTAGTAATGTGATGTCATTGAACATGAGTTGAGAAGAGATGATGCTAACAATGAGCTTTTGTAAACCCTTATTAGCTGACTACAGCACACCACTGTCAAAGATTCTAGGAAAGGAAAGGAATTATGATTTGTTAAGAGTATATAGTAAATTTCATGGATAATAACTAAAAGCAGATAAGTGAAATTAATAAATTTCTAAACCAGTAATGGGAAAATGGAATAAGAAACACATAACTATACCAAACAAAGTATTCAAGTTTTTAAAAAGCAAGAAAGGAAAAGAAAGACAGAAGAAGAAATAGAAAGCACAAAGTAAGATGGTAGGAAATAGTTGAAATAAATCCATAATCTCATAAAGTAAATGGACTGTTTGTCAATTTAAAAAAAGACGATAAAAAAATAAATCCAGCAATATGCTGTTAAAAGAGAAATATCTGAGACAAAATGGTTTAAGATAAAGTTTGGAAAAAGGTATATTAGGCAAGTATAACCAAAAGTAAGTTGAGAGAGCCTCTAAATAGTATCATATCATAGACTTTAAAATAATAATACAGAAATAAAGAAATCGGTAAATGCTAATACAAGGTTCAACTCAGAAGGAAGCTATATGATTTTAAAACTTGTTCACACTTAATAATAATAGTCAATTATATGTATTACATATTATATATTAATCTTCCACATGAACTTTCAATTGCTAAAAATGAATAATAAAGAGAAAATCTTAAAAGCAGCAAGAGATAAGAGACATGTTCTGTGTAAGGATAAAAAATAATGATGTCAAAAAAAATAATAATGATGTCAGATTTCTCATCAGGAATGCAGGAGAGAAGACAGTGGAGCAATATCTTAAAACAACAATGAAAAAAACAACTGTCAATCTAGAATTCTATTCCTAGCAAAAATATCTTTAAAAAATACAAAAATATTAGAGGATGCCCTTCAGGCATAAGAAACATGATACCAGATGGAAATCTGGATCTATAAAAAAGAATGAAGAACATTAGGACTGGTAGATACACAGGTAAATATGTAAGATATTTTTCATAGTATTTAAATCTCATTAAAAATAATTGTTTAAACAAAAGTAATATCAGTGTATTGTGGGTTTTATAACACATGTAAAAATAAAACTCATGACAATAATAACATGTATTATACATGAAGTGGTATAACTGAACATAGATTTCAATAAATTAAAGATGTGTATTTTAAGTCCTAAAGTAATCACTGAAATAACAAAATAGTTTTGCTAAGAAGCTAATAAAGGCAATAAAGTGAAATAATATAAAAAACTAAATTATCTAAAAGAATAGGAAAAGAAAGAAAAGGAGAACAAAGGGAACAGAATCAAATATCAAGATGATAGACTCAAACCTAACCATATGAATAATTACATTAAGTGTAAATGGTCTACATATCTCAATTCAAAGGCAGAAATGATCAGATTGGATATAAATAAAAAAGACTGAACTATATTCTTTGTACAAGAAATACATGCTAAATATAAAGATAAAAAAGATCAAAAGTAAAAGGATGGAAAAAGACTTAATGTTAATATCAGTCAAAAGAAAGGTGGAATAGCTCTATTATTATCAAAGTAGATTTCATGGATTCATGATAAAAGAGTCAATTAAACAAGAGGACATAATAATCATAAATATCTATGTATCTAATAACAGGTTTTCAAATTACATGAAGCAAAACTGATAGAATCCCAAGGAGGAACATACAAATCCACAATAACAGTTAGTGATTTTAATACCCTTCTATTAGTAAGAGAATAAACAGACCAAAAAGAAAAAATCAGCCAGAACATATTAGACTTAAACAACACTATCAACTAACTTGACCTGTTTGATATTTTTAGAACATTTCACCCAACAACAACAGAACACACACATTCTTCCCAAGTGCACACAAAGCATTTACCAAGAAAGGCTATATTCTGGGCCATAAGATAAGTCTCAATACATTTAAAAAGATTCAAGCTGTTCAAACATGTTCTCTGAATGGGTAAAAAAAAAAATTCAAAAAGGAAATTACAAAGTATTTTTAGATGAATGGAAATGAAAACACAACATATCAATCTGTGGTATGCCCCTAGAGCAGTACTTATGGAAAAATATATAGCACCAAATGTCTTAAATGAGCACTTAAATGACCTCAGCTTTTTCTCTAGGAAGTTAGAAAAGGGAGAGGAAATTAAATTCAAACTAAGCAGAAGAAAGGAACTGATAAAAATCAAAATAGGAAACAGATAAAAAAATGGAGAAAATCAATAAACACAAAAACTGGTTCTTTTAGAAGATCAATAAAATGGATAAACCTGTAGCTACACTGATCAGTAAAAAAGAGACAAAATTTGCAAATATCAGAAATGAGAGTGGTAATATCACTACAGATTCTAGAGATATTAAATGGGTAGGAAGATTATGAACAATTTTATGCCAACAAATTCAACAACTTACAAAAAATGGATAAGTTCCTCGAAAGATACAAATTAAAAGCTCAAAGAAGTAGATAATCTAGCCTATTAGAGACACTAAAATTATAGTTAAAATACTTGCTACCAAGAAAATTCCATACCCAGATGTCTTCACTGATAAATTCTACCAAACACTTAAGAAAGAGTAATACCAATTATACACAAACTCTTCCAAAAACTTGGAGGAGCAAATACCTCCCAACTCATTCTAGGAGGCCAGCATATCAACATACCTGATGCCAAATCCAGACAAATAAATTAAGAGAAAACTATAGATAAATATCCATCATGAATATAGATGCTAAAATTCTAAACAAGATTTTACTATATCAAATCCAAATCCAGTAGTATATTAAACAAGATAATACACCATGATGAAGTAAGGTTTATCTGGGAAATGAAGGATTGGTTTAACATTGAAAAACCAGTTGATGTGATCCAATATATTGAACTACAGAATAAAAAAATGATCATTTCAACATATACAGAAAAAAAATTTTACAAAATCTAACACCCATTCCTGATAAAAATGTTCAGTAACTAAAACTAGTAGGGGATTCTCTCAACCTGATGAAAGGCATCTATGAAAAATCTATAACTACTTACATACATACATGCATACATACATACTTACATACATACATAATGGTAAAAGACTTTCCAGCTAAGATCAGGAACAAAACAGATGTCCATTCTCACTACTACTATTCAGCATTGTAGTGCAAGATCTAGCCAATACAATCAGTTAAGAAAAATAAATAAAATACATCCAGTTTGGAAAAGAATAAATAAAAGTGTATTCTTTTTGCAGATGATATGATTGTCTATATAGAAAATCTGATGGAATCTTTAAAAAGCTACTAGAACTAATAAATGAGTTTAGCAAGGCTACAGGATACAAGATGCATATACAAAAACCATTCATATTTATATATACCAGAAACAAACAATTGGAAGTTGAAATTTAAAACAGCATTTATGATAGATGAAAATAATGAACTACTAAGGTATAAATCTGAACAAAGGATGTGAAAGATCTGTACTCTTAAATCTACAAAAGGTTGATGAGAGAGATTAAGAGAAACCTAAATAAATGGAGAAATATACCATTTCATGGGTTGGAAGACTCAATATTAAGATACTAATTTTCCCAAATCAATCTATAGATTTCAAGTAATCCCCTTAAAAATATCAATGGGACTTTTTGGTAGAAATCGACAAGTTGATCCCCAAATCCACATGAAAATGCAAAGAATGAATTTGCAATGAAGAAACAAAGTTCGAATACCAACATTACCTGATTTCAAGAATTATTACAAAGCAACAGTAATTGAAACGGTGCTAGTGGCATAACAGCTAGACTAATGGATCAATGGAACAGAATAGAGTCCCAAAATAACCTCATGCATATAGAAACAACTGATTTTTTACAAGGAAGCAAAGGTAATGCAATGGAAAAAAGATAGCTTTTTAAAATAAATGGTACTGGAACAAGTGAATAGCTATTGCAAAACAAAACAAAACAAAACAAAAAGCCTTGAATCCATACCTCCCACCATCTACAAAAATTAACATAAATTGTATGCTACACTTACATGTAAAACCTAAAACTATGAAATTTATAGAAGGGGAAAATTTCCATGACCTTGGCTGAGGCAAAGATTTTTTTAGCTATGATATCAAAAGCACAATACACAAATGAAAAAATGTATAAGTTGGACTTTACCAAAATTAAAAATTTGTACTCTTCAAAAAACAGTGTTAAAAGAATGAAAAGACAGTAAGAAAAACAACTTAATAAAAAAAAGGATGGGGTGATGGTGGAAGATAGGCGCATAGACAATTCACCTAAAGAAAATAAATGGATGGCAAATGAGCGTATGAAAAGTATTCAATATCATTAGTCATTAGGGATATGCAAATAAAATCACAATGAGATACTGCTATATACCTATTAGAGTGGTTAAAATTAAAAACACAATTATTGTGCCAACGAGAATGTAGAGGAACTACAACTCTCACACACTGCTGATGGGAATGTAAAATGGTACAATCACTATGGAAAAGAGGCAATTACTTATATCCCTACCATATGATCCAATACTCCAGTCCTAGGTATTTTATTCAAGAGAAATAAAAGCATTTGTTCACACAAGGGCTTGTACATAAATGTTTATAAAGCTTTATTTATAATAGCCTCAAACTGAAAACAGCCCAAATGTCTACGAAGAGATGATGGCACAAACATATTTTGCTATATATATATTCATACATACAATGGAATACTACTTAGCAATAAAAAGAAATGAACTATTGATACATGCAACAACAGGGATGAAACAAAAAGAAATACTTATGCTGAGTCAAAGAAGCTAGACAAAGAAAGCATATACTGTATAACTCCACGTATGTAAAACTCTAGAAAATGCAAACAAATCTATACATGACAGAAGGCAGATCAATGGTTGCTTGAGGATAGAACGAAGGGGAGAAAGGGAGAGACTCTAATGGGGCATGAAGAAACCTTTGGGGAATACATATGCCATATGTTTATTACGTCAGTTGTGGTTACGGCTTCACCAGTGCACATGTATGTTAAAACTTTTTCAAATGGTATGTTTCAGGCAAATCTTATTGTATGTTAATTATGTCTCATAAAGTTAATTTAAAAATAAAGAATAAGGAAAAAAAATAAAGAATAAGGAAACATACTTCTAAATAGCCCATGCTTTAAAAGAGAAATCATAACAGAAATTCAACAATCCTTGGAATTGAGTGATAATGAAAATGTGAGATACAGGAAAAGTAGTATTTTAAGGAAATATCATAGCCTTAAATGGTGATATTATTAAAGAAAAAGGTGAATGATTAATGAGCTAAGCATCCAACTTAAGAAATAAGAAGAGAAAAACAAAATACACCCTATGAAGGAAGGGAGATAACAAAAATAAATGTAGAATTAATGTAATACAAAACAAACACAACTGAGAAAATACTGATAAAAGTAAAAGTTAGGTTTTAGAAAAGACTAATAAATGTAACAAATTGCTGATAAAACTTATCAAGGAGAAAGATTTGATAAAAAATTACTATCAGGAATACAAAAGGTTCAAAGCTGAAGAAACAGTAGAGATAAAGAGAACATTATGAACAACTTTATGTAAACAAATTTGAAAACTTAAGTATAATGTATAAATTCTTTAAAAAATACAATTTACCAGAACAGAGTAAAAAGAAATAGAAGGCTTACATAGTCCTATGACCATTAAAAAAGCTGACTCAATGGTTTAAAAATTCCCTCCTCATCCTCACAAACTCAAGGCAAATTATAACAAATTTTCAAGAACAAATCATTCCAAACTCATAGAAATTCATTCAGCAAATAGTAAAAGAAATACCATGCCTCATCTAATTATTTCAGGCTGATGTACCACCTATTGTCAAAATCATACAAGGACATTATATATACAAAAAAAAGAGCCAATCACTGTTTAATATATATGCAAAACCCTAAAATAGTATTCACAATGCAAATCCTGTAGTGCATATAGAAGATAATAAATCATGATTAAGTTAGATTTATACTAGGAGTAATTCAATATTAGAAAAAATATATTAATTAAATTCAACACCTTAGTAGTTTAAAGGACAAAAGCTGTATGACCAACTCTACAATACATGTAGAGAAAAGCAACATGTGAAATTCAACATTCATTCATGATTAAAAAACAAACAAACAAAACACCAAAATTTCTTACCCAACTTTTTAAACCTGATGAAGTATAGCTACCAAATAGCTACAGTTAACAGTGTTTTAATGGTGGAACACTGGAAGCATTTTTTGAAAAATAAAAAACAAGACAAGAATGCCCATGACCACTGCTTATCTTAAAGGCTATACTTGAGGTTCTAGTCAGTACTTATAAAGAAATTAAATACATAAAGATTGGATAGAAAAAAACAAATCATTATTTGCATACGAAGGCTGTCTATATAGAAAAACAAACAAAACAAGCTTAAAGGCAAAAATCTACACACAAATATAATTGCATACCTCTGCACTATCAACAAAGAGTTAGAAAACAACAGAGGATATAAATTACAATAGCAACAAAATATTGTATGAGAAATAAGCTACTCATACATTTGAATAGCTCACTCCCTCACCTCTTCAAATCTTTTCTCAAACTCCACATTCTCAATTTGGCATACTGTGACCACTTTATTTAAAATCACACCACTCCTATCCACAAATTCCTGATCAGTTTTCTTCTCCATTTTTTCCATCTATCTTCTAATATACTTATAATAATTACTGTTTATTTCCCAGCTTCCCTATGTCTTCTCCCTCTGTAAGTACAGATATTTTTGTCTGCTTTGTTTATTTTGGTATTCCTAGAGCCTAGAACTGTGCCTGGTCCATAGTAGATGCTCAATAAATATGTATTGAATGAGTGAATGAATGAAAACAGTAAATTTATGTGGGCTTTATTGAGAAAATCACAAAACTTTACCTAAAGGCATTAATGAAGATCTATGTAAATGGGAGATAAACCATATTCATGGATAGGAAGGCTCAGGAGCATAAAGATGTGAATTCTCCTCCAAATTGATATGTAAGTTAATTGTAATAGTAATCAAAATCTCCAAAGATGTGTGCATGTGTGTATGTATAACTTTATAAGTGGATTCTAAAATGTATATGGAAACACAAAAGGCCTAAATAACCAATATTCTCTTGAAGAACAAGAGAAGGTGGGAAACTTGCCCTACACACTTGTCTATATCATTATTATAAGGCCATAGTGATTCAAACTATGGGACATTCACAAAGAGATTATCAAATAGATCAAAGGAATAAAATGAAGAGTCTAGAAACAGATGCACAAATGAAAGGAAACTTAATTTAGGACATAGATGGTACTACAACTCAATGGGAAATCATGAGCCACTTAATAAATGACATGGGAATAATTAATGCTTCATAAGTAAAAATAATCATACTGATTCATTAATTCACATGATGCCCCCAAATTAGTTCCACATGGATTATGAACCTAAATGTAAAAGAAAAAAAAACTTGTGAAACCTTTAGGAGAAAATACAGAAGATCTTTATGACTCAGCATAGGGAAAGGTTTCTTAAATAAAACACAGAGTAAAAGAAACCATAAGAAAAATGTTGATAAATTAAATTACACTGAGATACTAGAAATATACTTTCCTGACAGGGTCAGTATCTAGGATCTACAAAGTACCATTAAAATCAATATAAAAAAACCCAAACAATTTCAAAAGAAAAATGGGCAACAGACTCTAGCATACACTTAATGGAAGTGATGCAAATCATAATAAACAGATAAAAAGATGTTCAGCTTTGTTAGTAATCAGGGAAATTCAAATTAAATCCATCACAAAATTCCTTGTGCACCCACTAGACATCAAGAGTTTGACATTAGAAAGTGTTGGTGACAATGCGGAGCAATCACTGTGGGTGGGAGTGTTGCTTGGGACTACCAAGTTGGAAAACAGTATGACATCAATTGGGAAAGCTGATCATGTGCATACCCTATGCTCTGGCAATTCCAGTACTAGGTTTATATCCTAAGCAAACTCTTGTACCATTCAAGTTAAGAGAGACAAACAAGTTCATAGCAGCCTTGCTTGTCATAGTAAAAACAAAATACAACAAACAATAGCAAAATGCAGCAACATAGAAAAATCTTAAAAATGTAATGCTAAATTTCTAAAAAATTTAGAAATTTACAAGAGATCATTTTTATAAAGTTTAACACAGTACAACTAAATATATTGCTTAAGATTATACAATCTGTGGTAAATTATATTTTAAAGAGGAAGGTCATCAAATACATACAATTCGATTTACTTACTACCTTTAGGAGTAGGGTAGGCAGTGGTGTGAGTCAGGGAAGGAACATAGAGGACTTTCAATGGCATTTTTAAAGTTCTAATTTTAAGTTTCTTGGTAGGTTCAAATGTACATTGATTATTATGCATTATAATTTTTATTTTGTTACAGCTTTCTTTTGTATGATCATACTGTACATAGTAATTTCCAAACTTTTTCAAATGAATCAAATATTTAACTGTAAGCAACAAAACCAAAGAAGTGCTAGAAGAAACCACAGCATCAATTTGGAAAAAAAGTCTCAGTGTGAGAAACACCTTTCTAAATATGACAAGATGGAGCTAGAGGGTATTATGCTCAGTGAAATAAACCAGGCAGAGAAAGACAAGTACCAAATGATTTCACTCATATGTGGAGTATAAGAACAAAGAAAAACTGAAGGAACAAAACAGCAGCAGAATCACAGAACCCAAGAATGGACTAACGGTTACCAAAGGGAAAGGGACTGGGCAGGAGGGGTGGGAAGAGAGGGATAAGGGCGGGGAAAAAGAAAGGGAGCATTACAATTAGCATGTATAATGTTGGGGAGAGCATAGGGAGGGATGTGCAACACAGAGAAGACAAGTAGTGAGTTTACAGCATATTACTACGCTGATGGACAGTGACTGTAATGGGGTTTGTGGGGGGGGACTTGGTGAAGGGGGGAGGCTAGTAGCCATAATGTTCTTTATGTAATTGTAGATTAACGATAATAAAATGAATTTTAAAAATAAATAAAATAAAATTCATATGGAACCACAAGACTCTGAATAGCCAAAACTAAAAAGATAAACAAGTGGGAGGCACCACACAGCATGATTTCAAACTATATTACACAGCTATAGTATCAAAACAGTATATTAACAAAAACCAGACACATAAACCTATTGAACAGATTTGAAAGCCCAGAAATAAATCCATGTATATATGGTCAACTAATATTTGCCAAGAGAAACAAGAATATCCAATAGGGAAAGGATAGACTCTCCAATAAAAGGTGCTGGGAAAACTGGACTTCAGCCACCAAAGAATGAAACTGGACCTCTAAAAATTAACTCAAAATGGATTAGGGACTTATAAACCTAAGACCTGATATAAAACTTCTTAAAAGTTGAGAATTTTAAAAGTTCTTTTAAAAAATTTAACACACACACACATACAGAAAACTGTAAAACTATGTGAGATGATGGATATGTTAAATAACATACTGTGGTTAAGTATTTTACAATATATACATATATCAAAGCATCATGCTGTACACCTTAACCTTACATGTTATATATTAATTATTTCTCAAAGCTGGAAAAAATCTTTAAATAAAATTGAAAAAAAAATTGCAGCAGATATATACAATGGGATGCTATTCAGCAATAAAAAAGAATGATCAGATAAATCTCCAAATAATTATGCTGAGTAAAAGAAACCAAATAGATAAGGGGTTAAGGAGATGAATTGTTAGTTGGTGATGAGTATGTTCATTATCTTGATTGCTGTGATAGCTTAATAGGCATGTATGTGTGTCAAAATTTAACAAATTGTCCACTTTGAATACATGCAGTTCAATATGTCAATCAAGATAATTTTTTTAGGTGTATCTATGTAATTTTTTATGATTTCATGCTCTAACCAATTTTTTATTAACCAACTGTATTCATCTGCTCAGGTTGCCATAATAAAATACCACTGATTAAGTGGCTTAAACAACAACAAAAATAAATAAATAAATAGATAGATAGATAAGACAAGAATCCAGAGTATTTAGAAGACTGAAAAATTGGCAAGTTTCACCATAAGAATTGTTAAAGACAACAACCAACAAAAAAAAATATGCGACTCAAGACAAAGGGCTGATTTCCTCAATATACACTCCTACAAATCAGTATACAAGCCAGTCCTTTATAGAAAAGTAAGCAAAGGATATGAACAGTTCACATAAAAGGAAATACAAATAGACTTTAAATACATGAAAGTAAGACAAATGGAATTCACTAGGATATCACAGTTCAGTTATACTATGGCGGAAGATGAAAAAAATTATGGCACCACTGCCTGTTGTGGTAATTTCTCATCCCTGAGATCATCTGCCTTATTCATTCCTTGAAGACTTTACCCTGGATCACTATATATACTTTTGAACACTGCTGTCCTGTCGCAGTTCTTGCTGACTTCAGTATCAACATAGATAATTCTTACAACACATTCTCCTCTCCATTCCTTGAGCATCTCTTCTGCAATGACCTTGTATACACCCTCCCTTGGCCACACATTACCAATAAACGCAATCCCCACCTAATCCTTTCTACAGTCAACTCAGTGTCTACACCACATAACCTCCAACTCAACCCCCTTCTAGTGTCTCAACTCCCATAATTCTTTGGCCTCATCAGAAACTATTCCCATTACCCTGCCTTCTCTTCGCTCTCGCTTACACCTCTTCCTTATGCCATTTTTGTAAACCCTCCTTGCTTACACACTTCACTCGCTTGCCATTTTGTGTTCCATTGTATTCACCTGGCAAACCCTTACCTTTGGTTACACACAACCACTCACCTGTTTTACACCTGCACTTACATAGCTCAGCCCGGCTGGAGAAATCTCTCACTTTAAATTTATAACCACAAACCTCGGGTGGGCCCTTAGTGCTGCTTGGTGATTACATGACATTTCCAAGGTCCACTCACTCCCCTGAACAACCAGTTCATGTCCTAGTGTCTCCCTTTCCATCCTCGTCCTCAACTGTTGACCTTGCTTCCTAATTCGTGGAGAAAGCAAAGCAATCAGAAAAGGCAATGAGCAAGTGCCCACGTTGCACCCACCCATTTCCACACTTCCCTGTCCAGGTTCTCTGTCTCCCCTGCTGCTGCCACGGATGACTGTGCTGGCTCCCAGCGCAAACCAGTGCTCCACTTGTGTGTGAGGGCCCGTGCTCTTGGCCCACTGAAGCACATTCCTTCAGCAGTGCTCCTTCTACCTCTTGCATCCTCACTTCCCCTCCCTGCTGGGTTTCTCTCAGCAGTATGTGAACAGGCCCTTTTTCCCTTGGCCTTACACTCTGCTCCTGCCACCACCCTGTTTCTTTGATCCCTTTACAGCAAAGCTCCAGAGTTCCTCTACTCCCTTTAAAGCAAAACTACAGAGTTCCACTACTCATTGTCTTTAAACGCTCTCTCCAACACACAATCAGACTTCTGCCCCTCCACTCCATTGGATCAGCTCTTGGTGAGGTCATCAACGTCCCCTACATTACTAATCTAATGGCCAACTCTTTGTCTTTTTATCATATCCAGGAGCACCATTTGATGCAGTTGACTTGCCTCCTTTTTAGGAATATTTTCTTATCTAGGCTTCCATGACACCCCACTCCCCTGATTTTCCTTTTACTTCACTGGCTGCTCCTTCTCCCTCTCCCTTGCTGGACACCCCAGATCCAGTTCTTGGACCTCTTGTATTTCCCTTGATGATTTCATTCATTCACATTTATATGTGCAGCCTGGACCTGTCCCTTGAGGTCCATATGCAGGTTTTCAGCTGCTTTTTAACATCCCCCCAGAGGTTTAATAAGCATCTGAAACATAGCAGGTCCAAAACCAAGCTCTTGATCTTCCTCCTCCCAAACCTGCTCTTCCCCAAATTTCCCCTTTCTCAGTAAAAGTAACTCCATCCTTCTAAGCTGCTTGGGTCAGAAAACTTGGAGACTGTCTTTGACTTTGTTACTTTGTTTCTCCTTCTGTAACAAATTCTGTCCATTTTGCCTTTGAAATACATCCAGACTCCAACCACTTCTTACAATTCCCTCTAACACATCCCTCTATGACAGCCTCCACCATCTCTCCCTGAACAGCTGTAATGGTGTCCCAACTTCATCGCCCTGCTTCTACCCTTGCCTCCTACAGGCCATACAAGAGCTAGAGTGACCTTGCTAAAGTATAAATCAGGCCATATCATTCTTGTCAACGTCTCTCCCCCCCAGGGGCTTCCAAGTCCTTCCAATGAGCTACATGCAACCTACAAGGCCCTCCATGGTCTGGTTTCCCTCCTCTCCCACCCACTGGTTCTTTGACATCATCTCCTCCTACTGTCCCCCTTGCTGTAGCCACCTGGGGCCTTCTTGCTATTTCTTAAATACATGAGGACACTCCTGCCAAGCACATCCTTCCCCTAGATTCATACATTGCTCTCTCCCTTACTTCCTTCAGGCCTTGGCTCCAATACCATCTTTTCAGCAAGGCCTTCCTTAATACTCTAAAATTGCAATACCCACTTGCTGGGCACTCTCTGATCTTTCCTAGTGGTTTTTTGTTTCTCCTTAGCTGCTAGCACCATTCCACATGTTATATATTTTATTCATTTAGTCACTGTGTTCCTAGCTCCCCTACTAGGCAGTAAGCCCATAAATACAAGTCTTTTGTCTGGTTTGGTCACTGCTTAATCCACAACATATAGAAGAGACCCTGACACAAAGTAGACGTCAAAAAATTATTTGTTGAATGAATAAACAACACTCTTAACTGGCCCAAGTGTGGGCAACAGGTATTCTCAAAATTGCTGATATGAATATCAGTTGATATTACCTCTAAGAGGGCAAACTGGCAGTAACTATCAAAATTACAGATGCACACGTCCTTTGACCTAGAAGTTCTGCTGCTAGTAACATCCTTCGTATAAATTCCCACTGTGACACAAGGACAAACTAATTCACTGCAGCATACTTTATCCCTGAAAAAGAATACAAAATGGCCAAAATGGCCAGCAATAGGCTATTTTTAAGAAACGATAATCCACACAATGGAATGTTTTCCAGTAGCAAAAAAAAAGAATGAGACTTCCTGTGTCCTAATATAAGCTCCCATAAATAAATATATTATAAATATACATTTTGTAAAATACATTTTTTTTTAGAGAAAAAGAAGGTCGTGAAATTACATTTAGGATGCCACCGTTTTTATGAAAAGAAGGGGAAAGTTGCAAAAAGAGTATCTATCTGTATCTTCTTGTAGCTGCACAAACTACCTCAGGAAAGAGACTCATGAAGCCACCAGCAGTGGTTGCTTACTTGGAGGGCAGAGGTGGGAGACTTTTTGCTGGAAACCCTTTTCAATGTTTTGAGTTTTTGTACCTTATGAATGTTTTATCTATTAAAAGTAGAATAAGGCAGGGTTTATGCTCCAGTACGGAATGATCTCTAAGACATATTATTACAAATTAAAAACAAGATAAGGTACAAAAGAGTATACAGTATGCTATACATGGAGGGAGAGGCCAACTTACTTTTTATATTTGCTCTTTTGTACCTTTTGAATTTTATACCTTATGTATGCATTTCCTATTCAAAAAGAAATAAAATAATTTTTAACAATCCTGGTGGGAGAATGTATTTTTTTACATGCATCACCTTGACAATCCTATGACTGAAGCCTGCCAAACATTTTTCCATTCTTCAAATAAAAGAAACGAACTGTTCCGAGAAGTAGAGTCAAGCAGCATGGAGGTGGCCTGGGGACTAGAACCTGGCTTTCCCAGCCCTGTCACACAAGCTGCGCTATCCTCCCAGCCTCCCTCTGGGCACTGGGGTTCACTTCTTTCCCCTGCACCCCATCCCCTGCCCTCTCTGGGCTCCTTCTGTCAGGGAACGCAGCCCAAAGCCCAGGCCCAGAAAATGTGCGACCAAGGGCTTCACACAGAGGGCTATGGGTGGCCGCTCTGCGGTATCTGACAGGTTCTCTCTGCTCAGAGCACCAACAGGGGGTGGGTGTGCCACCGTGCTCTGTGGCAGCCTGCCTGAGCCTTGCAGCTCTCAGGCTGCCTCCCCCAGCCTGTACCTGTCAATGATGACTGGGTCTGAGGGCGTCTCATTCCGGTTGCCACAGCTCTTCCGGTCACAGCACCGGCTGGAGGAGGATGAGGAGGGAGGGAGGAAGGCAGTAAAGGAGAGGAAGACTTCACAGTGTGTGTGTCTGTGTGTGTGCGCGCACACACACACACACACACACACACACAGACACACACACTTCCAGGGTAAAGGACTTCCAGGGTAAAAGAGACTGCTGATATCCAGTCTCTGAGAATGGAATCCCTGGGCCAGGGGGGCTCCCTCCCAGAAGCCTAGTGGAGAAGAATCCACACAGGCACCTGGAGAGCCCAGCCCTGGGGAAAAGGTGGGCCAGGAAATCTTGTCCCAAAGTCACGCTGCTTCTGAAGGAGCCAGGAAAGGGCAGGCTGCTGGCCACCTACATGGTCTCTCTCTCTCTGTACACTTTTTAATACACACAGGAAAGAGCTCAAACTGTAAGCACACAGCTCATAAATTATCACAAAGTGAATCCACCCATATAACCAGAATCCCAGAAGCCCCCTGGTGCTTCCTCCCTGTTACTACCCTTCCGAAAGGCAGCCACTGTCCCAACCAGATTTTTGAACACTAATCTCTTTTCCACGCATGAGGAACTGCCTTTCAGGACCCTGTATGACTGGCAACTCCTGGGGAGACTTTGCCTAGGAATGCCAAGCTCGGGGGTAATATGAGAGGGGAGCCAAGAGGGGTGTTCCCCCGCCCTCCGCCCCCACCACACCACCCAGGGAGGGCACTGAGGCTCACACAGGAGGCAGCAAAGTTTCCTCTCTCCTGCTCCCCTGCTAATCCGGGAGGCCTGGGCCCTGCCCCCACCTCCCAAGTGAGCCCTCTTTCCCCAGAGCTTTATTAGTTAAGCTTCCCAGTAGCGGCAGGAGGCCTCTCACAAAAACACTTGGAGAAGCCACATAAACAGGCCAGGCTAATGGGGCCTCAAGGACCCTCTCTTCAGCCAGCACGGTGCCCTAGGGGCCTCACTCCTCCCTCATCCCTCCCCGCCCCAGGCTTCCCCAGGGAGCTGTGAGGCGGGGTGGGGGGTGGAAGCAGTAGCACGCAGGGCCTGGTGGGAGTCCGGCAACATCTTGGCCAAGGTGCAAGGGACCCAGCCCTTCTCACCTGCACATGATCTCATGGGTGAGCAGCACTCGGCACATTTCGGGGTTCTTGTCCTGCCCCTCATAGATGATGGCCTGGTGGGGGCAAGTGCACAGGCTTGAGGGGAAAGAGGCTCCTCTCAAGTCCAAGAGTAGGGGGAGAGATGGGCCCTGCCCCAGTGATGATCAAGCCCTCCGACTCACTCTAGGGAGCCCAGGAATGCAAAAAAGGGCTGGGAGCCTGGCTCTCCAAACCTGGCTCCAGGGTGGGCAAGGGTGGCATGAGGTCTATGGACGGTGTGTCCACAGGCAGACCTTTCTGGACTCTGCTTTGTTTGAAGCCAGGGAGGCCCCCAGACCACAAGGACCAAGGTCAGGCTGCAGGGGTGGTGGCGGAAGCAGACATCCTCCCATCTCCACTGCCCTATGCCCCTAGTGGACCGCTGCCCCCTGCTTACAAGCACTGCCTCTCTAGGCTGTCCTGGCCAGCTGATCAGCCTCTCTCCCCACCCCATCACCTCCCAGCCCAGGCCAGCATCTCTCCCTTAGACTGCTGGGTCAGCTTCCCCGCCAGTCTTCTGCCTCCTCTCTGCCACTCTGCCCTGAAGCAAGGAGTGCGCTTTCCAAACTGCAAATCTGGCTTCCCACCTTTGTAACCTCTGGGCCTCCTAGCCATCCCTCATTCATGGGGGCCCTCTCTTTCTGGACTTTGTCCAACCCCTCCCACATTTACTCCCCACACAACCTCACTTTGCTACTGTCTGGTCTGCCTCTAGCACCACAGTGACCACAGGCTTTCTAGAAATAAATCATTCCTTCTTCCGCCCTGCTAGAAGACTCTGTCAGAAAGCCCAAGTCTCCACCTGGCACTCTAGGCCACTGACCTGCCCATCTGAGACTCAGCCCCACTCCTTACCAGCATGCATGACTTCTCTGCAAAGCCCCAAGACTTGGGGTCCCAACTTGGCAAATCCATCAGGGCTTATTCAGATTTCAACTTCCTGAGCTCCTTCTGCTGGCCCTGCACTTGCTTCTGGTGACCCTCCACATCAGCAAGGTGCTGCAGGTGTGCGGTGGAGGCTCTGGGGCCACACCCAGTCCCCTTTACTGGGCCAGCACACCCACCCCTCAGCTGCAGTTAGTGTTCGCTGCCAAGGGCTTTCTTCCAGAAAATTGCTCTAGTGGATAGGGGCTGTTGTGCCTGAAAATATCTGGAAGGTCATACTCTCCCCTTGGAGCTGGTTCCCAGCCAGTGACTGGCTGATACAGGAATAGTGGCCTCCTTGCCTGAAGGGGGGATGACTCGGGTGCCATTCCTTCTCCAGAGCTCCCAGTGGGTCAGGTAGAGGTCAGACTCCAGCTGAGACCACATCCTTGCTGAGCATCTCCCCTGCCCTGTACTACTCCTCCACTCCCTTCTCCTAAGAGCCTCTCCCCTCCTCCCCAGTACACTGTGCACATGAATCCCCATCTAGGATGGACTTCTAGGGAATGCCAGTGAAGACAAGGCCTTTGTGAAAATACCGTCTTGTTTTAGAATAGAGCGCAAGGGTCATGGATCCCCTGGCCATAGGTTAGGGCAAGAACTGGGAGAGCTAGATCATGGGGATGCAGGCACAGGGATGAGGACGCCCCCTCAGATGCTCCGAGAGGAGGGTGGGACCGGCCTGAGCAGGCCCTGGCTTCACTCACCTGCTTCGACATAGAGTCGATGAGACGGACATAGAGGTCCTGCTCTGTCCGAAGTCCTAAGGGTGGGGGAAGGTGGAGAGGGCTCGCTGTATGAGGGGCACCTGTGGCCCCTGATGACGGGATCACACTCCCCACCCTCCCCACCCGACCGGGGCCTCCGCAACCCTGCGAGTGAGGCATGAGACATCACGTGGTGCTGTGGTACGCAGCTCCTCTGGGTCAGCAGGGAGGGGCAGGGGCTTGACTCACCATTGTTATACACCAGCCGCAGGCGGTAATGGATCCCATTGTTTGTTTTTTCAGCCCCAGGCTCCTGCATGGACAAGATGGGGAGGGCGCTCTGTTCCCAGGGATCCTCCAGCCTCCCCATTCTAGCCTCCCTCCACCCATTCCACCCCCTTTCTCTACTCCCCTACCATCTATCCTTCACTGCCCTGGGGAGAGGCCCCCCACCCCACCTCTCCCTCCTTCTTCCCAGGGAGCCCATGGGCCTCTTACTCGGTCCTTTTCCACGAAGTCGATGAAGGCTGTGCGCTCCACCTCCACGGGCTGCCCCTGCCGGTCATACATGGCCAGCACGAAGTGGAAGAAGTTGGATTTCCTGAGGTTGGAGGGGGGCTGCTTCTCAAAATGTGCTCGTGCCAGGCCCACACCACTGAGGGGAAGAGAGGAACTGAAAAACCATGGAAGTGGCCTCCGGAGAGAAAGACCCCACTGCCTCTGACCAGATAGGTGGGCTAGTCAGGACCTGGCTCTGATATATCAAGAGTTTGAGCAAGATAAAAAATTGGATGGGCCTACCCCCCCTTGCCACAACCACCTCAGTTGCAGACAGAGGCCTCCTGGGACCGAGGTCACCCCAGCCTGCTCCCTTGGGAACAAGCGGCATAGCAGGTGGCAATGGATGTATCCCTACCACATTCCCTCCTAGGCTTTCCCATGGGCCCCACATTTGGAAAGGCTGATCAATAAAACCAAACATACCAAAACCCATCTTACTGATCAGAGGCTCCCATGACTGCCCCTTAAAGCATCAAGGGGCAGCTGGAAGGTTCTGGAGCAAATATCCACTGTACCCCAGCCCAAGGCTGTGTACGTGAGCCTGTGGTATTGCCTGGGAGATGGTGATGTCCATCAGGCTCTCACGGACATTAAACTGGCTCAGGGCCACGAGACTGCTCAGCCTGGATTCTGGGCTATTGTTGAAGGCAGGGGATGCCCTCTCCAGATGTAGAGGGACCTGCCTCCATGCTTTGGGAAAAACAGCCACTGGCTCCTTGGCAGGAGGACCTTCTGGTCTGGCCTTCCCAAGGGCTTTCTCCTGGCTCTTCAAAAATGCTTCCCGGAAGTAAGGCCAGGGTGAGAGCAGGAAGAGAAGACCAAGGCCCAATTCACCAGATATTTCCCGAGCCCCAGGGAGGTACCAAGCACTGGACACATGGCACCAAGGGGGGCTGGAGTTAAATGCCTGGAAGGGGAGGGAAGACAGACAGAGAGTTGGAGCACAAGACAAGTGGGTGCCCCCCAAAGGATATTACTATATAAAAAACTATAGACGCAAAGAAGGAAAAAATGAATTTTCTTCTGTGAGAGATGAGGGGAAGACTTCATGGAGACAGTGGCTTTTCCCCTGGACCTTGAGGAGAGAATAGGAGCTCGGCAGGTGCAGCAGGCAAAAGGGCAGAACAAACAGCATCAGAAATGGCTGCAGGTGTGAGGTTAGTGTCAGTGGACCACAGATTTCAAAGAGTGAAGTGAGGAAGGAAAAGACTGTATTGAAAGTCCTAGACTATCTAGGGGCACAAAACCACGCCATGGAGTTTAGACCTTCTTCTCTGGACCAAGGACTTTCAAAGTGGGTTCTTAGATCTCTCATGGCCCAAGTTCCTCCCTTTACAAAAGGCTCCTATGGCCACAACTGCTGGGAAATGCAGCTTCATAGCATCCACTAGTGTAGGTGAGGGACCCTCTCCAGGAATGGACCCTGCTTGACCTGGCTCAGGCTGGAGTGCTCAGTATGTTAGCCTGCCTCCAAGATGGTTGTCCATGATCCCCACCTCCTGGTATTCACTGTATCAGAATTGGTCTGTGTGGCCAGTAGCACATGGCACAAGTGATAGTGTATGATTTCCAAGGTTAGGTCATAGAAGACACTGTGGCTTCTGCCTTCTTCTCTCTCTTGGATTAGTCATGCAGGGAAGATGGCTGCCGTATTGAGGGGACACTCAGGCAGCTCTGTGGAAGGTCCACATGGAGTAGAACCAAGGCCTCCTCCCCACAGCCCACACTAACTTGCAGCCATGTGAGCCAGCCACCTTGGAAGCAGAGCCACCAGCCTCAGTCAAGCCTTTGGATGATGGCAGCCCTGGCTGTCATCTTGACTGCAGCCTAGTAAGAAACCTTGAACCCAAACTACCCAGCAGTGCTGCTCCCTGATTTCTGACTTCTGACACTCAGAAACTGGATGACATAGTGAATGTTTGTTGTTAAACACTGCTGGGTTGGGGATAACTTTTTATGTGGCAACAAATATCTCATACACCATGGTTACTTGACTACAGAGCACTTTTGTTGAGGGACATGGTATGGGAAATAGGACTAAAGGCCACCAGAAGGTTTTCAATGTGACCTAGCCCACCAGGCAGAGCCTAGAAGACGCTGCAGGTAGGGAGGGTGCCTTGCAGCGGAAAAGTGAGGGGCTGCTGCAGGTATGGAGGACAAGACGAGGCTGGGGGACGTGCCTTGAGAGACACTTAGATGAGAGACCCATCATGCCACTGGGACAGCATCTGCCCAAACCATCACTACTCAATATTTTTCTTCATATAATATTCAATCCTCTTACTCTTACTTGGCTTCAAGTGAAGCCATAACATCTGGGGTGTAATGGGCTTGAGAAGCTTGTTTTGTTTTTACTCATTCAGATTACAATAAATACATAAACAAAATGAAAATCATTCCTCCTGCTGAAAGCCTGCTTGGGGGCCTCAGTGGTCCAAGTGGTCCACGTAAAATGCTGGTTTCAGAGGCAGAAGTTACGGGTCTTGCTTGCCCCAGATCAAGATGAGGAGAGGGGGCCAACGTCTTCTCCACCAAAAGTTCTTTCTACCTGTGCTCCTTTCTCCAGGACACCCTCCTCCTCTACCCTCCCTCTCAGGCTGCTGCCCAGAGGGCTTTGATCACAGCAGGTTCCCGAGTACCGTTGTTGCATATGCTAATGAGGCAGCCACCTTGACTCCTCCCTCCTGCCCTGAGGACCAGCTTAGGGAGAGGGGAGGCCAGAGGGGGTGAGTTTGTGGTGTCAGCTCAAATTACTCTGCCCTTTATTCAGTGTCTAGTCCAGGAAAGGTGCCTCAAAGTTCTCAGAGGGGAGGGGCTCAGGGTATAGAGAAAGAGGCCTTAACAGAGAGGTGGGTGCTGAGCAATCACATGACCCCCTAGACCTCTCAACAGACCCTTTCTACTCAGATACTCCTGCACTTCCAGGCCACGAGTAAATCAGTGATGTGGGCCTGAGCTTCCTCTCCCATCCATCCCTCTTGGCAAAGATCAATCAGTCCTGGGTACTTGCCTGCTGGCTCCTGCCAGATTCCTAGGTCGGCCTAAGTCCAAGCCACGCTCCCTTCACTGGGCCCTCCCAGCAGGGAGAGGTCAGGGGACTCAGGGTGGGGAAAGAGAGCGGGTGCTCCTACCAGTACACGGGTGGGTCTGTGGAGGCAAGCAGTGCTGCTAGCTGGGCTGCACAGAGGGCTTCTCAGCCTCATGGACTCACTTCCTGCAGGCATCCTCCACCCTTCCCCACCGTGCTTAGTGGGTCTGAGGTACAGTCTCCCTCCTGGGATGACACCCACGTGAAGCAGTGGGACAGAGATGGTCAGTCTACAGCGGTGGGACAGGATCAGTCATGATCACTAACAGAAGAGCTCAGGAAGAGCCCCAGCCCCTGCAGGTCAGGAGAGGGCGCCCCCAGCTATGCCTGGTCTCTGGCTCACCCTGTTTACAGCTGTGCCAGATGCAGGAGGGTGAAACAGAAAAGGTTTTGCTTTAAAGACATTCTAGTATTTCCTATGAACAAGAGACAGAATGGCATAGGATCAGCACATGAGCAGCCACCCCAGAGGTAGGTGAGGACTACGCCTGTCTTCTGGTTCCCACACTCACCTCCATCCCCACCATGCTGTAGGTGACCTATCAATGTCCCTAATGGAACTGCTGGCCCCAAAGGGACAGGCTGGGGAGGGAGAAGGAAACACTTTTGTTCTTCTCCCTTTGGGAATAGCTGATGCTCTTGCAGTGAGAAAACAAACCAAGATTAAAGATCAGAAAGAAAGAAGCCTAAGTGAAAAGCTCAAACAACTCAGAGGCAGACACAGGGGATGCAGACCGTCTGAGAGCCCCTGCTGGGCTAACCCTGGGTCCTGATGGGTGGGAGGTGGGATCGCTGTCCACTTGCACTAACTCAGAGTTGGAGAAATGGGGATGAAGGCCAATGTCCCTGACTCTGTGGTCTCCCATGCGATCACTGGGCTGTGGGGAGAAACAGCAAAGACATCTATTGACAAGGATTCTTTAGGTTAAAGGAGGAAGGGAAGCAGTAGAGCCCCCTGTGAAGTCTGGAGAGGCAAGTGTTCTCTTCGCGTTTCTCCAGCAGCAGCCCTGAGAGGAGGATTCGAATGCAAACACTTGATGTGGGAGGTGATACCAGGAAACACTGGCTCGGGTGGGGAGTGAAAGAACAGAAAAGGCAGTCCATGAAGGGTGTATTACCAACAAGTTACTACCACAGGCAACTGCAGCTCAGTCCCACAGGGAGCACTGGAAACAGTCTAGAACGTGTGCCTGTTATCCCGACAGAGGGTTGGGGGTGGGAGCTGGGTATTTACCCACCAACTCTGAGTCATTGGTTGAGGGCTTCTGGGATGTCATTTCTCAGGTCCTTCTGGCCTGGGGTGCAAGTGGGCAAAGCAGGCACTGGCAGCCTAAGAAAGTCTTAGGAGGCAGATGCTGGCAGGGGAAGCAGACCCTTTACCAAGAGTTCCCAGGGGATACAGGGTAGTGGGGTGGGGGTTGCCAACTACCAGCTGTCTAGAGGCCTTCGATGGGATGGAAGCCAGCAAAGCTACAGCCCAAGGGCCCAAGTGTAGCTTAGCAGACTATGCATAAAAACTGCTTCACCTGGTCCTGGTATTGCTGGAGCCTATAATTCCAAACCATCTCATTCACTTAGCATCAACGTATAAAGCATGCCACATAAGCAACTTTTTCATATAAATGCAGCTGAATGATGAAAACAGGCACATTAACCACTTTTGTAAGACTCCAAAACGAATTATACATCTCGCTTTCTTAAAAAGATTATTTTCAACAAAATGTCCAAAACACTTTCCTGTCAACTCCGGAGTGTGCTGAGGTGGTGGGGCATTTGCTCCTGTACTAAAGAACCTGGATGTGGGAGGAGATGATGATAATTTGGTATTTCCACCATGGCCCACCACCCCTTCCCATCTTGCATTCTGTAATAGCCCAGAGGTTAAAGGAGGACTGACAGAAAAGCTTTGGTTGGCACAGCTACTTTTTGGTCAGAGGACACCTGCCTTGCAGCAAGCGTGGGTGAGTATGGGCTTTCTGAGTGCTGTGCTGGACTCCAGGTTAAAGCTGACACCAAGGGCAACTTGACCTTCACAGCCTGGGCCACTCAGGTGGCCTGTCCTCCAAAGTACAGGGGAACGCATGTGGGGAACACACTGGGGGCTGCAAAGTTGTCTGGCTGCCATCGCTGGGGCCACCCAGTGGTCCCGAGATGCTCCTTTGTGAGGCTGAGCAGGATGCTCCGCTGCTGGACCTTGCCGCAGCTGTTGAGCAGACACCACCCCTTATAGTCTCTGCTTTCTCCTTGGAAGCCATTCATGGCTCCTTACATCCTTGACTACGTATTTATTATAAATACGAGCAGGTTAAAACAAGCATCCCAAACCCCACAGAGGACAAGGGGCCGAGGCTGGAGCTTTGGCTTCCCCCAGAGGACTCCTCAGGCCTCCTGCCTTCCTCTGTTCCCCACCAAATCCTAACCTTTGGCCTCCTTGGCAGGCCAAGGTTCTGAGCAATGCCCTGACTTGGGCCTGATCCATCTTGGAATCTAGGATGCTGGGGAAATGGGGCCAAGCACTGAGGTCATCAGAACTGGGGAAGGCTTCTTTTTGATATCCCCCCAACCCCAAAGTGGAAGGAGCAAGAAGTGTATGTCTCCTGCATGTCATCCCTTGTCTCAGATTTCCCTAAATTCTCTGCTAAATCCAGCTCTTTTTCCCGCTCCAGAATGGCTGCATGAGACCCCCTTCCTTTCTCTGTATCTTGTCTTCCTCCAAGCATCCCATTGGGACCATTCTCCCTGCAGGCATCATCTGGGCTCCTGGGACTGCTGTTAATCATCAAGCTGGGCCTGGCATTCCCGGTCCCAGCCAAGACCTGTTGGCCTAGCCCTGCCCAGTCTACCATGCTTAGAGCTTGGCTGTGCCACACACCAACAGACAGCACCTCACTGGGGCACACCCTGCTCGACAATGCAGACAGCAGGAGACCCTTTGGGCTGGAGGCAGAGGGGCTGGTGGACAGGAGGGAATATCCTCTATTCCCACTGCCCCAGGAAATTGTCCCAGCCACCAAAGTCCCTGACAGAGGTGGTGAGGGAAGGCTCTCATTTATCAGCTCTCCCCTTCTCCCTCTTGCCCTCCATTCTACCTAAAGACTGCCCACCCTGCTTCTCTCTGCCCACCCCCTCACCACCCACCCACAGGCCTGCCTGCCAGGTCCCAGGCTGAGGAGCAGCTATTAATTATTAAAGCAAACAAAAGCATTTCCTAGCAGGGAGGCTAGCCTGCAGCTGCTTACAGGAAAGGCAGCCCCAGCTGGCTTTCCTCTCAGGGCCCTGCTAGTGCTTTGGGATCAGCTCAAGGAGGAGGGCTGGCCTGGGTCCTCCAGAGGTCTCCCCAGGCTGGGAATCACATCAGAAGGAGAGAAGAGATGTTTCTGTTCTGAGCGCTCCAGCAAGAGGCTGTGGGTCTGCAAGGGAGACCAGGAAAGGGGGGCTGGGGCTGGGGTATGGGTCTCAGAGATAAGTCCTGTTGGCCCAGGGAAGGGCAGTCACAGCAATGGCCAGAGGTCCTTGTGCAGAGTTCTGTGTTAGGAAGACCCTGCCAGCCTCTGCATCCACCTCCCCTGCCCTTCCCTGTTGCTCTTGTGAAAGGGCAGACAGCCCCTCTTCTCCAACCCCTCTTTACTCAGAACTTCCCTTCTGGTGAGCAGAGCCTCCCTCCCTGATTTTGGCAGGCTCTGGGCCTTCCTCTTCTCTGCTTTCTGTAGACCGTTGGCAGTATAAATCTGGGGCCACAGCTGTTCCAGTACCTGGTTCCTAGGGTCAGGGAGATCCTGGAGAGGGTGCCCAAGAGAAAGGGATTTGGGCAACTTTGAACACGCACTCCTGCTTCTTTCAGCGCGTCCTCCTTGCCCCCCTACAGACTGCCTGAGCCTGTCCTGGTGCTATGGATACAGGGAGGAACAGGCCACCATTCTCGCCCTATAGGAAGGTGCAGGCTGGCGGGGCATGGACATCTAGGATAGGCAGGGTACAGCTGACTCAGGACTGTGGTGGGCATCCTTAGGCAGCACTAAGCACCCTTCCCCTGGGCCTGGTGGGAGGGCACAGAAAGGAGCTGGGCACCTCGGATCCCAGAGGCTGTAAGACTCTATTCAGTGGTTGTGTGGGTGCTGGGGCAGGGGAACTGTTTCAAGAGACATTGTTAGATTTCAAGTATCCTGCAGAGGCTGGAAGGAAGTCTGAGGTCAGGCTGTTATGGGCCTTGAATGCTGTATATCTGGAGGTGGGGGTCACTGAAGTTTTTACTGGGGATGGACACAATCAGAAAAGAGTTCTTTGGAATATTGCTTTAGTCCCTGGGGCATGACAGATGGTGAGAGACTGGGGCTGGGGTAGTGGGCTAGGCAGCTGTGGTAAACTGGGACAGGTAGGTTAACCTTCAAGCTGGGGAGGAATGCGGTGGAGGGCAAGGGTGTGTCATTGTTAAAAGTTGGCTATGGGCACTGAGATTAGGATCAGGAGTAAGACAAAGAGGGAACTGACAACCAGGGGCAAAGGCAAGGAAGCTGTCAAAGACAACAGTCAGACCTCAGGCAGCCTTGGGGAAGAGTGCCCTGGGCTCGTTTTGCAGAGACACATGGGAGGGAAACCAGGCAGAGGCTGGAGAGGGGGGTGGGGGCAGGGAAAGGAATCTTTGTTGTTGCTGTTTTAGGATGGAAAAACCAGAGCAGAAGACCAACCGAGGATCAAGGTATAAATGGAGATGATGGGCCACCTTGGGAAGAAATGAGGAGGGTTGGCCTACTCCCCTCTGGAAGGAGGTGGCCCAGGGTCAACCATACTGGGGTCATGCGGGGCTCCCAATCTGTGTCCTGAGCCAGAGAGGTCTCCGGATTTGGAGACAAGCAGCCCAGGTCTGAAGAAATGCCCCTTTTCAAATTGGGGAAGCCTTCTCAGTCCCAGAAATGTGGCCCTGGGGGACTCAAAGCTGACCCCTCCAGTCCTCTCAAGACTCCCCATGTGCACACAGCACTGCTCATGGCCTGACCCTCTGGGAAGGGTCTCACACCACACTCTCTGCCTCCACATAGACTACAAGGGTGCTGACTCCTTCGCTCCACTTTCCCCTCGTCAAACCTGCTAGCTCTGGGCAGGGACAGAGGGAAGGGGTGGAGAAAATTGGAACCTTAAACCCCAGGAGCCCCATGGGAACTCTCCACACAATCTTATAAGGAGTTATCACCACATGGCTGGTGCTGGAGAAAAAGATGCAACTCCTTTAAGAAACTGACCATCTCAAGTTAAATAAAAAGCCAGAACCAACAGAAAAACAGGCAGGATGCATGGCACAGGAAAAAATAAAACAAAAAACCTGTTAATGGGAAGAAAGATGGGAAGGAAATATGGTAAAATATTGGCAGGAACTGTATTAGAGAGGTGGGATTTTGTTTTCTATCTTACAGTTCTTCTGAAATATAGTTATATCATGAGGAACACTATGTAAGTTATGTCACAGGCAAAACACTTTCTTTTCCTGAAGAGATGAGCTCCACAGGGGACCCCCAGCACTCTCTCTTGATAGTCACAGAGGGACAGAAGTGTGGAAGCACTGTTCCAGTTTGTGCATGAAACAAGGTGCATGTCTGTTAAGGGGTGAGGCTGGGGTTGGGCTACAAGTGGTGTCCCCTGAACAGGGCTGGGGATGGGAATGTGTGGCCTGTGTCAAGCCTGTCAGAATGCCTTCAGGCTGCTGCACCAGAAGCTGCCTAGAGCTCTGAGAAACCCAGATCCCAAGAGCCCCTGACCTTCTGCAGAGGCAGCGCCTCCCTAGTCTTAACCACTGAGAACTCCTAGTAGGATGTTTAAACCACCCGCCTCCCCACACCAAACTTACCAAAAGCCTGGGGTCCAGATGTTGTGGGGGGCAGGTCAACAAATCTTTAAACTTCCTTCCCAAATCCTGGACCCCATCCCCCACCCACGCCTCTTGCCCAGACTCCTGCAAAGTAGGTGCTGGGCTCCCAGGGACCCTTGTCTCCTGCAGGGCCCACGAGAAAATCACCTTGAACGCTCTACCCTGTCCCCAGCCCCAATCATTCCAGCCACACTGACTACCCACTTCATCTTTTCCCCACTCTTCAGCCCCCAGCTGCTTTTCTGGCTCTGCACAACCCCCTCCTCCAACTCTGAGTGGCGTGGGAAAGCAGAAAGGGGGCTGGGTTTCCTGTCTTTCTGGCTGAGAGACTCGGAATTGGACAAGAGGGGCACTGGGACTGCCCAGGAAGGAGGGGTTGGCTGTTCCTTGACGGTTGGTGGCTGCGGGTCATGGTTCTGAGACTGCGGGCAGCGGGGATACCTTCTTCGGAGCCACGGACTGCCCAGCCGGCGAGCGACAGTCAGAAATCAGAGCCGGACGGCGCGAGAGGAGGCAGAAGCCCCGCCCCGCCCCGCCCCATATCCTCAAGAGGAAGCATCAGCGCTCGGGGCTGGGTGGACTGGAGAGCTTGCCGGGACCGTCCAGAGTTAGGGTTCCCTCCACCCCTAGCCCCGGCAGCTCAGCAAGCTGAGCGAAAGCGGCGCGGAACAGTCCAACCCGAGTGCGCCGGGAAGCGTCCGAGCGCTTACCTCTGCGCCGCGGTGCTGGCGTCCAGGATGCCCGCGCCCTGCATCCAGGAGCGCACCGAGCCCAGGCCGGCGGGCAGCAGCGGCTCCTCCTTCAGGTTCAGCCCGCCACGGGGCAGAGCGTCCTGCGCAGGGAACATGAGGGCGCTCAGTCGTGGGCTCCCCCACCGCCGCGGATCCGCTCCCGCTGAGGCTGCGGGCGTCTCAGCGCAGCCCGACCCGACGGCACCCGGTGCCTCCAGGAGCGCCGCGCAGCGCCGAGTCCCGGCGGCTCAGTGCGCGCCAGCCTCTGGGGCGCTCCCTCGGAGAAAGCGGGTCCGCGAGCGCGGCGCCGTCCCCTCCCTCCCGGGGCGCGGGGCGGGGAGACGGAGGGATTCCCCCGCGGCCTGAGCGCCGGCGGGCGCACTGTGAGCAGGGCGGGGAGGGCGGAGCGGGCCGGCACCCGGTCGCGGAGGCGCCCCAGAGGCGCGCTCTGGCGGCTGCCCGGGGCCGCGGTCGTCGGAGAGGGGCCGAGCGCCCCGGGAGCTGCCTCCGGCGAGGCGGGGGCGCGGGGCCACCCGCCCTCCCCGCGCCGCCCCCACCCCCGCCCGCCCGCGGCGCCGGCGCGGGGCGCTGATTACCATCCGGGAGGCGGAGGCTGCGGGCGCGGCGCTCGGCGGCGGTGGCGGTGGCGGCACGAGCAGCAGCAGCCGCGCGTCCCGGGGAAAGGCAGCGGTAGCGCCGGGCCCGCAGACGCCGCCGCCGCCGCCCCGCGGGCCCCGGCGCCCCGGCCCTGCCGCCGCCGCGGGCGGCAGCACCTGGAGCAGCAGCAGGAGCAGCCCTGCAGACTCCCCGCGGGGCCCGGGGCCCGCGCCGCCCCGCCGCCGCCGCCGGCCGCTCCCCGGGGCCTGGCCTCGCGCCCGGGCCATCCCGCCGCCGCCGCTCCCGGGGGAGCGGGAGCCGCAGGGAGGGCGCGCGGGCGGGCGGAGGGCTGGCGGGAGCGGGCGGCCCTGGGGACGGGGCCGCGGCGGGGGCGGGGCGGCGCGGCTGGCCGAGGGGCGGCGGGGACGTGACATCATCGGGGGAGGAGCGGCCGGGCCGGGGCGCCGCGCGGGGCGGGTCCTGCAAGGCGGTCGCCGGGCCTGGGGCTGGGGCGGGGGTTGGGGGCTGCGGCCTGGCTGAGGCCGCGGAGGGAACCGCAGGGACCGGCGGGGCCAGGGAGGCCCGGCAGCGGCCAGACGGGGCCGCGCGGCGGGGGAGCCGGGCCGCAGACGGAGGAGCGCGCCTCGCGGCGCCCGGGGGCCTCCACCAGCTCCGCGTCGCCACAGGACGCAGCTCCGGCTTCTCCCCGGCTCCATCTCCGTCTCCTAAGTGCCTGCCGCACTCCACGCCGGCGCCCTGTTCCTGCTCTCGCTGCTCATTTTGACGCCTCCAAGCTTTTCCTCTTGATGTTCTTGGCTCGCCCGGAGGTCCTCCCCGCCTTTCTCTGGTGAAGCAGATCTCGGTTTAACTCAAAACTTCTGTCTCGCTCTTAGGCTGGGCCCCAGAAAGCCAAGCTGCGTCCCTGCAGCCCCACCTCTGGACCCCCAGCCCTGGGCTGCCTGAACCCAAAACAACCTGTGCCTTTCAGAAACCTCTTGATTGCTAATTGCAAGTTGGACACTTAGGGTTGGGAGTTAGGACTCAGAGCCCAAGGAATCTCCTCCCAGGTTTTATTCCTTTTTTGTTAGTTTTTGGCACAGAAATCTCACTCTTGGCTCCGGGGGTAGAGCCATTTCTTCCCTTCTCACATTCTGGCCTGGTGTGTCCTGGGTAGGCTTTGAACAAGCCCAGATGAGTCTGGTACTTAACCGCAAAACAGCATGGGGGTGGTCTGCCCTGCCGGCTGCAAGCACTCAGAATCCCTGGAATATCGCTTTTCGGCCCTAACTGGCTCCCATCTTTTGGGAGATCTCTAAGTATGCAGTGGGTGGTCTGAACCACACTGGCCCAGGTGAGGGGGCCAGGGGCCACTGCTGGGCCTCCTACCACCAGAGGTTCCCTGGCCTTCGCTGCTAACTTCTTTCCCCTTCCTCTCCTTGTCCTCCTCCCATCAACTGTAGGGCTGTCAGGCCCACTTAGGCTTCCCAAGGTCTCAGCTTTTACCCTAGGTGAGAATATCAAAGGTAGGTCTCTCCTTAAAGTGAATTCTTAGGCCAGACTCTTTCTCCCTATCCTTATCTGACTCAAAATCCTTGCTCCTTCCAATGTGGTTCCTGAGCCAGCAGCATCAGGATTACCTGGGAGCTTGCTGGGAATGCAGACTCTTAGGCCCTGCCCAGGCCTGCTGAATCGGAGCCTGTGTTTTAACAAGGTCCCAGCTCATGTGTGTACTCTGTACATTTGAGAAGTACTGCTCCTGAGAAAGCTGCCAAAACTGTGCCATTCTTGCTCCATCCCTCTCTCCAACCTTCAGACTTCCCTCTGGCTCTCAGTTTCCAGCAGTCATCCTACGTCTTCATGGAGAGGATGCAGGAATCTTGGCAGACTCCTGCCATCTCTCTCAGCTGTCCATATTTTTCATCCTTTCTCAGTCTCTCTGCCCGTTCTCATCTCCTCTCCTTGCACCCTGGGTAAACCTGGACTCAGGACATATTTGCTCGGTCCATCTTCTGCACCTCCTGGTTGCCCCATCTGATGTGTGTGGGACTGGATCCTCTTTTCCTTTGTTCAGACCTCCCCATTCTTAAAAGAACCTTCCCTTTGTCCCCACCTCCTCCTCCTGTTTCTGAGAAAGTCCGCAGCCACACTCCACCAAGGGTGCCTTGTCGTCTCCCAGCATGCCACTCCTGAAGCTCTAGCAGTCTGGCTCCCTTCTAGCTCAGCTGCCGTTTTCTCTTGTCCCTGCTTCAGGCCCTCTGACCTCCCTGCAGCTTGGGCTCCTCACGCCTCTGCCTGCACACCCCTGGGAAAGCCATCTTGACTGCCAGAGCACCCTGCCTCTCCTCTTGCTCCTTTGAATACCCTAGGTCACTGCGCCTTGCTCCTTTTCCCCCTGTTGGAGAACTCAGGTTCTTGCACAGCCTAAGAGGCTGTCTTGGGGAAATGAGTCTGTCTGGGCCTCAGTCCTACTTCTGCTAGTCCTGAACATCTACTGGTGAGGACAGAGCCGGGCTTGACCCACAGGGAAGAGGGGAGCAAGGAGACCCTACAGGGAAGGCCCCTATCACATTAGTTCTGTCTCTGGGCTGGAGGTGGGGCTGCTTTGTTTCCATATGCCTAGGCCACCTTCAATGTCTATTCCCGACAAAGCTCTTCCTCCTGGCTCCTGTGCCTGTCCATTGCACCTCCTCCTGATGCCCGCCAGGCTTGGGGCCCAGGAGTTCATCTCCAATACTTTCCTCACCCTGCTCACAGCCACCTCTTGGTCTTAAGGACCCTCCCTCCATGTCCTCCTTCCTACCAGCACCCACAGTGAGTATATTTAGCAATCTAACTTACTTGTTCTCCATTGGACTCTACCCTGGCTTGGAGGAGAAATACGCCCTGCTCTGATGACAGCCTCTTTAGCTACCTTCATCCCCATCTGCCCACCCCCAACACCCTCCATCCTCCTGCCAGTTTTTAAAATTAGGCCGTCACCTGCTTAGAAACTTCCAGATGTTCTTCATGGCTCCCCAAGTAGACATTTAGGGACTCAGTGTAGGGACATTCTAGGTCCTCTGATGCCCAATCCAAAGGCTGTGTCTTTCCAGCCTTCCCTCCAGTCCCTTGCTTGCCTGACATAGATCTTATTTCCCAGCCTCATGCCTCTGCTCTGGCTGTCCCCTCCAGCTGCAGTGTTCTCATTGCTGCAACACCCTTCTTCTTGGGGAGGTAATGGGATCTACATTTCTTTTCATGATGGTTGAAGGGCTTTTTTGTTACAGATCTTCATGGTTCTAGAAGACTCTTCCCAGGGTAGATTTTGGGGAATAAATGCTCAGAATTAACGTGGGCAGAAAGGGGAGTCAGTCAATCTGGGAAAGTGGCACTGACCTAAGGCCAGTCTGGATGGGTTCCTGACTTGTGTGAATTTTTATTCCATAGTAACCACATGAACTAGAAAGAAACCAAGCAGGATGGTGTTTGAGGTTTTCAAGGCCTGCAGCCCCCAGAGAAGGGCCTCTGGGGTAAAGCTGCTGAACCCAGGGACTAGGCCTTGGGGGGTGATGAAGGTACCATTTGGGCCCAGCAAGTAGGAGGCCAATGTGCAAATTCTGGGTCAGCCCTTGGGGTCAGAGGTATCTCTGCTTTAAGTCCAATAAGTTTGTTATTGGAACTTTATGTATGTTTCCATTCTGCATTGTTTTTCTTAGTTCCTTTGGCAAATTTCCCCTTACAAACTGCTGCAGCTTCTCCATGAGAAAGGGATTTGGGGGCCTGCTGTGGCTGTGGTCACAGAGAGCTGGAGGGGTGGTGGTGACATAGAGGAGGCTGGGTCCAAGCCTGCAGAGAATGCCAGTCCTTTCTGGCCCTGGCAGCGGCTCACTCCAGACCAGCAGCCCTCAGCCTCTGATCTCCTTCTTCCTCCTCCTCCCCCGTGGACCATCATGCTCATGTGCTGGGAGAGGCTCTTGTCGCATGCCCAGTGCTAGAGAACAGTGGAGAGTAAAGTGCTATGTGGTGGTGGGAGACATGGAAACATTCAGTGTCACTCCAGAGTGACCTGGGCTGTTACAGATTCAGGGGTGAGTACTGGGACCAGCACAGAAGGGCCTGAGCTGGAGGGAGGGTCTGGGGGTCCTGGGTGGAAGGATCAGCGTATGTGAAAAGCTGAATGAGTGGGCTTGCTGCACTTACTTCACAGTGGAAGCTTTTGGCACATGGAGCATCATGCTTGTGCCCCCAATGCCAGGAGCCTGGGATTTTTCCTGCAAGCTTGAGACTTAAAACAACATTTAAAAAATCCTCAGAACTCTCCCCATCAACCTTTTTCTTTCTTTCTTTTTCTCCAAAAGGGGTGCAACATCTAAGAAAAGGTATCCAACATGATGCATTAGGCAGAAGCTCCCTTGGCCAGGCTGTGTATTGGGCCGTAGCGCCTCCTGGAGGTCCCAAAGAATCAGGTTGGATCCACTTCATGAGAATCCTGATGGGAATTAAAATATAGGAAGAATAAAAAGCTAAAGCATGCACCAAATAATGCGGTTCACATACTTCATGCAGAAAACAGAAATGACTGGGGCCATCCCAGGTGCCCTGGTGGGTATGTCCCGGCTCTGGGCCTTCCTGCCTGTGGATCCTGAGGTCTCCAACTGCTTCAGGAGAAACCCACACTACAGGTGTTAGTCTTGCCTCAGGAGCCACCCATTCCCTGAGTCTAGGCTCAATTACTCCACCTTGAATGATAACACAATGGGAGTCCTAATGGTGGACACTGGCAGGAGAGTTGAGCTTGCATCTGCAGATCCCGGGTTGGAGCTAGGGCAGCATGTCTCCTCCATAGTCTTGGTTGTCCACACCCCTACCAATCACAAGCCATCTCAAAGACAACCAGTCTCAGTCGTCACTCAGGAAGAGAAAGGAAGCCATTTCCCCTCCGGAAGCAAGATTTGCACTTGGCCAGCTCTTTGGTTCATCCTCCAGTTTTCCAAGATTTGCAAGTTTCTAACATAAAAGTGTCAAAGCACCCAATGCTATCCCTGGAGGGCTGCCCCTTAGCTACCCACAGGCAGTGGCATAAAAGCTGAAATAACTTTACTCATGAGGCAAGAGCAAATTCCTTTTATGATTACTGTGGGGTGAACAGGAAAGGAAGCCATCACCACTAAAGTGAAGCAGGGTAGCATAAGGGGTGATGGAGGAGGATGGAGGGGGCAGGTGAGAGGGACTGTTCCTCACCTTGTCCTAGGTGAAGTGGGGAAAGGACCCATCAGAGACCAATTCTCCAGTAGGCTTAAGCTTCAGGACAATCATCCACACTGGCCCCTTCCAGGGTCCTTCCAGAGCTCCTTGAAGCATGTTCCCATGGTTATGTATAATTGTGTATTCATAATTTTGTATTTTTCTTCTTAAAAGCCATATCCCCTCATTTGTATAAGCTTCATTCCCCCCTCCCCACAACCTAGATCTTCCCATAGGACCTGGAGTTGAGTAGGAAGAATTCAGGTGAGAGATAATAAAGACCTAAATTAAGGTAGGTCAAGAGGCAGTGAGAGGAATGGAAGCCAGATGTCTTGATAGAAAAGAGCTGCCACTTACTGGCTTACTGCTCTTGTAGATGGGGATTTTCTCATCTCTTCTGTATCCGTAGTGTTCAGAACAGTGCCTAGCACAAGTAGTTGTTGAATGACTACTTTTCTGGGAGGTAGAGGTCAGGAACTCATGATTGACTGGGTGTGTATATGGTCTACAGGGTACCCCAAATAGATGGACTCAGCACACTTACCACCTGTCACCTAGCCCTGCCCTACCCTGTCCCCCAGGCCCCCTCCTGGGATAGAGAACATCACAGCCTCTCCCTCTTTACCTGCAATGGCCACTTGACCTGCCGGAGCCAGGTCCTTGGAATGCACCATATGGTGAAAAGGACTTGGGGTCTGGAGACTTGAGTAAGTAATATTGCCTAATTAGCATTATATAATTAAATATTACCACCTAATTACCTTTAGTCTCAGTTACTTCCTGGGTAAGCTTGGGATGCTGAGGGTCCAATGCTGTGATGGTTAAGTGTCTAACAACTGCCTTTCAAAAATCAAACCTGATTTGTAGCATTTGCCAGTGTTCATGATGTATATGTTCCCACCATGGCTGATTTCAGACTGCCCACATGATGTCACTCAATATGTCAGGAATAGACGCGCACACTAGGTTCTTTAGAGCCTGTGCACGCTGACAGCAGCATACCCCAGTGTGGGTCCCAATGTTAGAAGTCTCCTCTTAATTAACAAGAGTGATGGGCAAAGGGGCCCCATATTCTGTGCCAGGCTATATGTGGGCAGTTCTTTTTTACTGGCAAGATCGTTTTGTATGGATAAAATCTATGTGGAGGATAAATTTGACCCCAACGTCCAACTTTTTTTTTAGATCTTAAAAAAATTTTGATTTTTTAATGATGGCATAACATAATACGTTGCACGTGTATACTTCGTTTAACTTTTACACACGTGTATACCCATATAATCGCCATTCAGATTAAGATACAAGCCATTTCCAACATCCCAGCAGCCTCTCTGTACTTTCTCCAGTCAATACATGCCCCTCAGCAGTGACCCCTCTCTTGACTTCGAGCACCATAAATGATTTTCCCATTCTTGGAATGCATATAAATGGTATCATGCACTATGTAGTTTTTTGTATCTGCCTTTAACTCATTATTATATCTGTGAGATTTATCTGCATTGTTGTGCATAAGAGTAGTTCATTTACTTTTATTCCTGTGTAGTATTCCCAGTAGTCTTAATAACTTTAATAAAAGTTAAAAAAAATGTTTCTCATGCCTGTTTTTGTCACTCATCTATGAAACTAGATTGCACAGGTTGACTCTCCTGGCCACAGGCTCAGTCCCATAATGCCCTGTTCTCCTGGCCCTGACTCATCCTCCACAACTTCACCTCCCAAATCATCAACCAAACCCTTCAGAATCCCTTCTCTGCAGTTAGCCAACTTCCTTATATCCTAAGCATTTCTTTTAAAGGTTTCTCATCTCTAGCCTTAAGTGAAATCTGGATGACACCTGTTATGGACTGAGTGTCTCTGTCCCTCTAAAATTCTTACATTGAAGCCCCAACCCTCAGTGTGACTGTATTTGGAGACAGGGCTTGAGGGGAGGTGACAAAGGTTAAATGAGGTCTTAAGGATGGGGCCCTAATCTGATAGGGCAAGTTCCTTAACAAGAACAGGAAGAAAGACCGGGACTCGCTCGCTCTCTCTCCAATAGGTGAGGACACAGTGAGAAGGCAGCTATCTACAAGCTGGGAAGAGAGTCCTCACCAGGAAATGAGTCAGCTGGCACTTTGATTTTAGACTTCCCAGCCTCCTTCATGTAGGAAAATTAGTATCTGTTGTTGAAGCCACCAACCTACCAAGCCAGGTATTTTGTTGCGGTGGCCTGAGCAGACCAAGACAATACCCAAGGACACCCTTTCTCCTAAGGCTCTTTCTAGCAGTTACTGTTTCTTCTTTTTCACCCACTACATGGAAGTATCTGGAATTTGATTTTGCCCTATTTGCGAGCTAATAAATTAACCTGTTACTGCTTCATGGAGGCTTGCAGAAGACATGAGATTCCTGGATCAGAGACAAAGAAGTTTATTACTGCACAGCAATAGTAAATGTGTCATGTTTGTGTCACTTCCTCTTGCCCCCAAGTCCCACAGGGGCAATGTGGAGGAGGCCTCCTCTGGGTGCTGTGCATTCAGTGGGTTTGTGTTGCATCTGAGGAGCATGAGAACGGGGAACCCACCTCTTTTATAGAAACCAATAAGCAAGCTCTTTGTCCTAGAGATATTACATCATTCCTCAAGGCTGCTTGCTGCACACACAACTGAGAAACAGCCCAGGAAGAATGGTCATTCCTGCAGATGCTAGAGAGTGCAGTATGGCCATCAAATACCTTGACTGTTGGCCCACTGTTGGGTGGCTTATGCAATAGAGAGTGCATCAGATGTCAGACTATAGATGGTCTGAAAAGTCAAAAGCTTGACATGGCTTAGTCCCAGTGGCCACAATGGTGTGGTCAGGGTCTCCCGATCAGACTGGAACAACATTGTAACCTGGAAATGTGTCCACAGCAGTGACACACCAATGAGAGTCCAGAGAAGGAGTCAAAAGTCTGAGGTAGTCAATTATCCAGGTACAGGCAGGAGCAATGCCTCATGCAGTGTGGTCTCTTTACCGTAGGATAAACAGTTCAACTTTTGGGAGATGCCAGAAGTCTGGCGTGTAGTGGTGGCTTCTGCATCAGAAACATACAGCTCTGCTTTGTGCCCAGCCCACAATGCTGGATGTGTTGCCATGTCTGGTGCAATGATGGATCCAGGCAGCGATGGTGGTTGGACAGGCAGTGAAAGCTGGATCGGCAGCCTGATTCTAGCTGGTCTTATTAGAGAAGGGTCCTTACCATGCACATCTCCATACACTACCCAGGCTGTCTGATTGGTAGCTGAACTTGTCTCCATAGTTTGTAGCTCTAGAAGAATGTCTTTAACCTGCCAGTCTTGCAGACAAGGCAGCTGGGCCACGGCAACAGCACAAAAGGCAGTAAAAACGTACCAGGCTTCATCAGGAGGGGTACTGGCCAGGGCTGTTAGCACTGCCTTGAGTTCCGCTTAATGAGCAGAATGACCATGCCTGATTTTGATTCTGCAAAGCTGGCACTGAGGCCGACCGGACATCATCAGGCGTCAACTTAGCTGAACCACCAGTGAACAAAGCACTTAGGGGATCCTCTGTGAATTGAGGGCCCACTGAATTAGCAGTTTTGCTTCACGTGATTGAGGAATGAAGTTTTCCCTAAAGGGACTGCTGCCACCTTTTCATGTAAAACTCAGATAATATTAGGACTAGGCCACCTGTGCTCTTGAATATAGCATTTCCAACTGACCAGTAGGCCTTTTGTGCCCTTCCCTTGATAGCCACCAAATCCAAGTTGACTCATCCAAAAAGGAAGTCAGGTTGGAGAGTCAAAGGATCTCTCTGCATCAGAAACAAGTTAGGCTTTTTAAAAGGGATGTACTTGGGGACTACGTCCGGCAGGTGGCACTGTTGTGCTGGAAAATAGCCTCTGAGTTATCACAGCCATGGAGTTTGTTTCTCAGGTTTCCCTTTTTCCTCTAGGAAGGCTGTACGGTTTCTTCTGGACTATCCCAGAAGGTTCAGGAATCACCCCTGTGCATGCAGCAGCCTCTGAGTGGGCAAATCCCCTCTGACAGTCATGGGCGTTCATACAATAGGGCTGTATAAACATCCACACCAGTTATGTTCTCAGCTGTGGCAGCCTCAACGGCAGTGCACTGAATTGCCCACTGAAGGACCCATTCACAGGATGCTGTAATTTCCCTTCCCCACTGCAAACTTCGCTCAAAGCCTATCAGTTGATATCGGGTGATTATTTTACCTTATGGGAAAAGAGACCAATGAGTTTAGTGTGTGTGGATCAGGAGCCGCAGGAGATGAGCCATTCCAGTGGGGAGAGCAGGGAGTGCGGGTGGGGGTGGAGGCTAGCCCACAGTGGGTGCAGCTGGGAGGCTCTTAATTTCTCTTGGCCTCTGGCTTCAGGGTTGGCATGTCATTGCCTCTTCCCCTGTGTGTCCGGAGAGCACGTGAGTCCGGACGTTTTGCCCCTGCTCCACACTGCATTCCTTGGTGCCTTCGGCACCCCTGCCTGCATGCGCCAACGGGACTGGTAAGATGGTGACACGCAGCTTGGGTCCTGCAGAGCTACAAATGTTTGAAGCCCTTGCCTCCATGAAGTTCCTACCATACTCTGCTTTTCCATCAAAGCAGCTGAGGGTGGAATAGTTAGAGGGGAGAGGGATCAGGAGCACAGAGGGAGAGAGCAGGTCTGTGTGAGGAAGTAAGGCTTTTCATTCACTTTGGGTTTGAATGGCCACCTGTGGGGCTCACCCAAATAAACCTGTAATGTTTTTTGTTCACCTAACTCTCTCTTTCAAACAACCTGGCTGATAGCATTTATTCCTGCTTTTAAGACCCTTTGATCAGTGCCACATACATATTGCCTTTGGCTGGGGTGCTTCAGGGCTTGCTGCCCTATTACCATAACATCCCTTCTGCCTCCCACATGGAGGAGAGTGAGTAGGAACCAAAGCACTATTAGGATGGCTTATGTCAATCCAACCTCTCACTGCCTAGCCTGTTAACAGGTAGGACAGTGTGAGACCCTCAGTCTACTGTTCTCACCTTGTTTTTCACTATGTGCCAGGGAGCTTTACATGTCCCCCACTCTGGCCCAGAGGATCCTTGCCCTTACTGTTCCAGAAAGCCATGTCTTTCAGTATCCCATCGTCATGGCCAAAACTGTCAGGGTCTAGCATTTGAATTTACCCTGCTTATAAGTCATTAATAGCCTCTGCTGTTTCATGGACGCTGGCCAAAATGACTCCTAGGTCAGAGACTAAGGACCTTATTACTCACGGATCAGCAAGAAGCTTAAGCGGAATATTTACATTGGCTCCCTTTCCTCCCAAGTCCCACCAGGGCAGCGTGGAGGCCCCAGGAGATGCTCTGTGTGCAGTGGGTTTGTATTGCATTCGAGGAGCACTAACCTTGGGGAACCCACCTTTTTTATAGGAGGAAATAAGAAAGCCTGCTGTTTGTCCTAGCGGGAGACACTACCTCACTCATCAAGGGTGCTGAAAGCCCAGCTTGGGTGATGTCCTGATGCCCAGCCTGGGTGATGGCAGCTGAAACAAAGAAGAGAGATCCAAGCTCTTTTAAGATCACAGATGCTGTGGGGGAAGTTGGGGTTCCTATGGCCAGGATCCTCACTGAACTTAAACCACCTGATGATGTAACCGGCCTGTTGCTGGGCTGCCACTTCCACACCTTTAGGCAATAAGCTATTATTGCGCTATATAGAGAGCTCGGCCCAGTGCTCTGGGCGGAGGCGGAGACGCTAGTGCTCGACCTACCGCGGGAGAACAAGCTGGGTAACAAACCCTTTCACCCCAAAGAACGTTTTGCTGTCAATTTATTTGGTCACACTGAATCCACAGTGAACTTGCCTGGGGCTGAAACCCATTGGCAAGACAACTGGCATAGACAGGGTTCACTGTTGACCAAGGAAAAAGACAGGCTGCCCTTATGGGAGGGGTGCTTCAGCGGGCTGCCCCTGTGAATGGGGAGACAGTGGATCATCCCCCAATGGGTATGTGGTCTGAGGTGGCTTGCCTCCTAGAGGACTGGACCCATGACAGGACTGGAGGCAAGTGGAGGTGACACATGAGGCTGCAGGGGTGGCTCTTGATATAGTAAGCAGATCCTTTGAGAAGCAGAGTGCCTGTGAGGCAGCAGGGACTCTGGGTTGGCTGCTTCTCACAGTCTTAAAAAGGTCTACAGAGGAGACCCAAGAAATGGCGGTGCAAGAATGCAAGCTGCAAACTTCAGTAGATTCCCTGAGGAGAGAAATGGCATTGATGCAAGAGGCGGCAAGAGAACATGAGCTGCAGAGTTCTGTGGATGCCCTGAGGAAGGAGATGGCCTTCATGCGGGAGAAGGCAGCACGAGAGTGCTGGCAGCAAGGTGCCATTGGAGAGGGGATGGCAGCGCTGCCAGGTGTTCTGAAGGAGGAAGAGGCCATCAAGGAAAAAGATGAACTCCTGAGGGAAGCACAGGTGGAGGTGGCACGAGAACATCAGCTGGGAAGCATTGAGCTGAAGGTAAGAGAACTTCTGAAGACTGAGCTAGCGTTGCTGCAAGGCACAGTAGAAAGGTAAAGGCTGCAGCAGAGGAGGCACTTGGGGGAGGGGAGAGAAAGGTGCCATCAGCCCCAGAAATGGAGGAGCTGGGGAGGGATGAAGAGGTGGTGCTGGAGGCACTGGTACCTCCTGTATTGAAAGCACACCCAGTGGTTGTAAAGAAAATTAAGACCCAGCAGCTGAAAGTTCCCCAAGGAGAGGAGCAGCCCCCTCCCCAGGTCATGGAGCACTCTATGGTCTGCCCCTATACTCAGGCTGAGCTGGTGGATTTGGGCTCCTGGTTTAGGCAGAAGCCCTCGGAGTCAATATCATCTTGACTCCTGTGTCTGTGGGACTTAGGGGTGGATGGAATTGTTCTGCCGGGATCAGAGATGGGAAAGCTGTCTTCCCTGACAGTGCAGCCTGCCTTGAGGCAGCGATTACAAAATGCACACAGACCCCAGGGAGTCACTCCCTCCTCGATTGGCTTATGGCTGCACTTCATGCTGTGTGGCCCAATCTGGGTGATCTGCCATCCTCTCCTGTTAGATGGCAGACATATGCTGAGCTCCAACAGGTGCTATGAGAGCTAGACATAAGAAATGCCATCTATAGTCCAGAGAATTATAACCCAGATGAAGATATTTTCACTACTGGGATGAGAAATACTGTACTTCAAATGGCTCTTACATCCCTCTTTGGGTCTCTAGTGGCCATTCTTTTCCCTCACATAGGGCATCCCATAAGCAAGGTGACACATACAGTAGCAGACTTAGGAGAGGCAGAAGCAACGAGAATCCAGAAAGAAATAAGACCTGTCACTCACAAGAAAAATTTACAGGGCCCTATGAAGGTTACAAGGACCCAGATGTGGGTTGATTTAATATGGGCAGGAGCAGATGGAAAGTCCAATAGGATCTAACTAGAGCTATGGCAACAGCTGAAACCAGGGCAACAGTTCCAGCCATTAAGACCAAAGAGGCAGAGGTCAGAGACAGAGCCACGAGTCCGGCCTGTGTGTTTGCAAGAATTCCTGCTGGAGAGCGAGCCAACCTCACTTGAGCCCACACAGGAAGGTGACTGGGGAACATGGTTTGACTGAGGGGAAGGTCAAGGTATCTGCCCTGAGGGACCAGGGGGGGACCAGAGGCCACATGTTGAAATAGCTATCCATTGGTCCCCAGTGAACATACAATGTGTCCTGGCTCTGGTGGACACAGGGGCTGAATGTTCACTGATTCATGGTAACCCTGAGCGGTTCCCTGGGACCCCCACTATCATAGATGGATATGGGGGGAAGGCTATCAGAGTAAAAAAAAGCCCAAATCCCTTTGGGAATAGGGCGTCTACCCCCAAAAGAGTATACTGTGAATATATCTCCTATCCCTGAGTATATTTTGGGGATTGATATCCTGCAAGGTCTATGGCTGAAGACCACTGCAGGTGAGTTCAGACTGAGAGTACGTGTGGTGAAGGCAGCTCTGAGGGGACATGCTAGGCACCTGCCCATAGCTTTGCCTGTGCCTCAGCGGGTGACTAATACCAAACAATACAAACTGCCTGGAGGGCATAAAGAGATTGGAGAAACTCTCCAGGAACTGGAAAAGGTGGGTATTATAAAGCCCACACATAGTCCTTTCAATTCCCCAGTGTGGCCTGTAAAAAAGCCAGATGGCTCTTGGCGTATGACTGTGGATTACAGAGAACTGAATAAAGTCATACCCCCTATGCATGCTGTCTTCTCTATTGCAGGCTTGATGGATGCCCTCAGCCATGAACTAGGAACATACCATTATGTGGTAGATCTTGCTAATGCCTTCTTTTCCATTGACACTGAGCAGGAAAGTCAGGAACAGTTTGCCTTCACGTGGGAAGGACAGCAATGGACTTTCACCATCCTCCCACAGGGACACCTCCACAGCCCCACCATCTGTCATGGACTTGTAGCCCAGGACTTGGCTACATGGGAGAAACCGCCAATGGTGTGGCTGTACCACTATATTGATGATTTCATGCTCACATCTGATTCTCTTTTAGACCTAGAAGGTGCAGCACCTAGACTGCTGCAACATTTATAGGAGAAGGGATGGGCTGTGAACAGCACCAAGGTTCAGGGACCTGGTTTGTCTGTTAAATTCTTGGGGGTCGTCTGGTTGGGTAAGACCAAAGTTATACCAGAAGCAGTTATAGATAAAGTCCAGGCCTTTCCTACTCCCACAACTGTAGCATTGCTACAGGAGTTTCTGGGTCTTCTAGGCTACTGGAGAATGTTTATACCACACTTGGCACAAATTCTGAAGCCCTTATACTGGTTGGTACAAAAGGGCATCAGATGGGACTGGGATGAGACATGTGCATCTGTTTTTACTACAGCAAAACGGGCAGTCAAGGCCATGCAGGCCTTGAGTGTGATAGACCCATCAAAGCCCTGTGAGCTGGATGTTCATGTCACTGAAGATGGTTATGGCTGGGGTCTCTGGCAGTGGCTTGAATGAACTCACCAGCCCGTTGGATTCTGGTCACAACTCTGGAAAGGGGCAGAGGTATGATGCACTTTGATGAAAAAACAACTGGCTGCCATGTATCACGCCTTGCTGGCTACAGAACCCATCACTGAAATGGCCCTGATAAAGGTAATAACCACCTATCCCATCTTGGGGTGGGTACGAGACTGGACCCCAAAGCCAGTGAGTGGTGTGGCACAAACACCCACACTAGCCAAGTGGGGTGCTTACCTACAGCAGTGTAGTGCCCTCTCTAATAGCCCCTTGAATGAAGAACTCCAATGCTTGTTGGGGCCGGTGACACATACTAGTGAAAAGCAGGAAGAACTTGCTTTTGAGCCATTAGTAGCAGAGAGTCCCTATCGGGAGGGAAGAGCCCCTATACCCGAAGATGCATGGTACACAGATGGCTCCAGCCATGGGCAGCCCCCAAAATGGAGGGCCATAGCTTTCCATCCTAAGACTGAGACAATATGGATGGAAGATGGTGAGGGAAAGAGCAGCCAATGGGCAGAGTTGCAGGCTGTGTGGCTTGTGATCAGCAAGGAGCCCTCCCCTATAGTTGTCTGCACTGACAGCTGGGCTGTTTATTGGTGCTTGACCCTGTGGCTACCAACCTGGTACCATGCCAACTGGCTGGTTGGTCACCGACCCCTTAGGGGGCAAGAATTATGGCAAGACTTATGGGCCTGTGGTCAGACTAAAATAATTACAGCATACCATGTGACAGGCCATTTGCCATTGGCATCCCCAGGAAATGATGAGGCAGATAAGTTGGCCCAGATACATTGGTTAGAAGGAAAGCCTGTCTCTGATGTAGCCCAATGGCTACATCAGCGTTTGTTGCATGCAGGGGCAAAAGACAATGTGGGCTGTAGCCCTTCGGTGGGGCTTGCCTTTGACCTTCAAAGAAGTTAGAGCCTGGCAGGAGTGTGTCATGTGCTCCAAAAGGGACTTACACCAAGTTCCACAGCAACATAGAACAATAGCTAAGGGGCCTATACCCCTCGTCAGGTGGCAGATAGACTATATTGGACCTCTACCTGTGTCAGAGGGATATCAGTACACAAAGACTTGTGTGGACACAGATACTGGACTTCTGGTTGCTTTTCCTACCCGTTGTGCAGACCAGCAGATGACCAAAAGAGGCCTGGAGCATCTCTTTGCTGCCTATGGCCGACCACAGGTGACTGAGAGTGATCAGGGCACCCATTTTACAGGACGTACACTGCAGGAATGGGTGCAACAGCTGGGAATCAAGTGGAAGTTTCATGTGCCATACAATCCTACCACAGCAGGCATGATAGAGAGGCACAATGGCTTGTTAAAACCCAGACTAAAGTCAGATACCAGTAGTCTGCAGGGAGGGTCAGTCTGCTTATGGACCGTGCTGCAGTGTTTGAATGAGAGACCCCGAAAGGGAGCTCTGAGCCCTGTAGATATGTTAACACATATGTCTGCCTCCCCCATACAACTGCAAGTACAAACCAAGGAAAAATCACTGAAGCCGAGGTTTGGCCACCAGAATAACATCTTGCTGCCAGCACCAACTGCACTGAACCCCAGAGACTCCATTGAGTGGATGTGGCCTTGGACCTTTTGACACATGGATCAATGATGGCTGACTCTCCTGGCACCTTGGGGACAAGGCCTGGAAGCTGGCCTCCTGTGTATTCCTGGAATAACAGCAGAGTGGCTGCCAAAGGTCACAGTAGGATATCCTGAACAGTTAGAAGGTAGGAGCATCTTACCGGGGAGTTTTGTTTTATCACTGTGGCCAGTGCATGCACCTCCAGTAACACTGTATATAGAACCTTCAGTAACCCCCATGGGGAAAGGAGTAAAAGTATGGTATACCAGACCTGGAAGGGACCCCCTTCCTGCTACAGTCCTATCACAGGACCACTCTCTTGCATGCATCCTACCTGATGGACAAGATTTACCTATGTTGGTGACATTGAAACATGTGTCCTATCGCCCCTAAAGTCTTTGTGGATTGGGAACTTCCTCTGGCTTGAGGATTATTATAATTTTTCTTATTAGGAACCTCCTCTGGCTTGAGAATTATTATAAGTTCTGTATCAAAATCTTGCTGTATCTTAATTTTTATTATCTCTAAGTTGTTGTTATCCTCTGTTGCTATTGTGGAATCTGGTTACAGTGCTCCAGCTTTCTCACACAGGGACCATTGTGGAAGATTGAAAGCATGTAGATTGTAAGGCGAGAATCCTGGAGGAGTGGAGTATGGGGAAGTTGGGGTTCCTATGGCCAGGATCCTCACTGAACTTAAACCACCTGATGTAACTGGCCTGTTGCTGGGCTGCCGCTTCCACACCTTTAGGCAATAAGCTACTATTGAGCTATATAGAGAGCTTGGCCCAGTGCTCTGGGGGGAGGCAGAGATGCTAGGGCTTGACCTACCGCTGGAGAACAAGCCGGGTAATAAACCCTTTCACCCCAAAGAACGTTTTGCTGCCAATTTCTTTGGTCACATCGAATCCATAGCGAATTGCCTGGGGCTGAAACCCATTGGCACGACAGATGCAAAAGACTTAAATAGATGTTAACAGATGAAATAGAGCAGTATATTTAAAGAATAGTATCTCATAACTAAGCTGGCTTTTCTAATACATAAGAATGGCTCAACATTAAAAATTTTATCAACAGAAAGTTTAACAGACTCAAGGAAAAATTTCATTCATTCAATTAGCAGATTCATATGAGCTAGCAGTTGATAAAAGTGACAATATCCCAGCCTTCACTGAACTTCATTCAAGAGACACAGACAATAAGCAAATATACAATGACATCCAATAGTGACTGACTGGTGTAATTGAGAAAACAAAGCTGAGTTAGGTGATAGGTATCAGCAGTTTCACATGGTCTGGCCTAATATATACATGGGGATTAAGCACTTGATAAAGGTAGAATTTCTTATCTGGGGGAAAAGATAATAGATGATACTGGGGCAATCAGCTCACCTTTTGGAAAAATTGAAGTTAGATATTTATCTTTCACCTTTCACAAAACTACATTTCAGATAAATTAATGACCTGAACCTTATAAACACACAAAACCATAACAGCATTAGAAAAAATATTGGAGGATATGCTTATTGTGTAAGGTAGAAGAAGTGTTCTGAAACAAGAGCTGGAGCTTGGAAGAAAAAGACTGACACATTTCTGGGTTGCCTGGGATGTGAGTGGAAATGGTGTGTGTAACTTCCAGGAAGTGTCATTAAAGGGCTAGGGGTGGGCCTCTGCTCTTCTCCTTCCCTGTCCTTCCTGTACTTGATGGCTGAAGTTGGAATAACTGTTAGGGATCTTGAATGAACATAGGAGTGGAGGCACTGCAAGGTGGACCAACAAGATAACCGAGTCTGAACATTTGACACCATGGATGGCCAGTGCAGCCCTCAACCAAGTAGCACTGAACTTCCACGTGAGTGAGAAATAAACCCCTCTTGTTTGGGCTGTGGTTATGTTGTGCATTGTTATTCACACATGAATCTAATCCTAACTGCCTTACCCCAGGTGAGGCTCAGATTGGTGTAAGACACTGGTTCTCAACTCTGGTTGACTTTTGGAGTCTTCCAGGGAGCTTTTAAACACCAGTTTCTGGACCCCACCCCAGACAAATTACATCAAAACCTCTGGTGGTGGGGTCCAGACATAGGTATGTTTTAAAATCTCCCCAGGTGAATCTAATGTGCAGTCAAGGTGTGAAGAATTAGTTTAAGCTAATCAGGACTAACCTCCTCCCCAGTCTACCTTGTAGTAGGAGTGGTCATGGACCTTGTTCTGGCCATGATATGTAAGTGGAAACCTGAGAATGTTTCTGGATCAGCTTTTACACTTCTGGTAAGGAGGACATATGATTGTTGGAACTGTTCTTTCTCCCTCTTGCCAGCTCTGAATGTAGAAGTGATGTCCAGAGCTGCAACAGCCATATAGTGAGTATGAGAAACCAAGGACAAGGGTATCAGATGACACACTAAGGCTGGCAGAGTGGAGAGTTAGACAGTGGGCATTGACTTTATTCTCCTAGTGGTTGGTCAAGCACTAGAATTATGTCTGCATCCAACAGTCTACAGGCCTGTAATCCTCCTTTATCTCTGCCTCCACCCAGAGCACTGAGCAGAGCTCTTTATATAGTGACTCAGTCAATAATAACTCATTGCCAACATGTGTACAAGCCTGCACCTGTGAGCATTGCACACGTGAAGTGGGCAAGTAGATTAGGGTCAGGTGATGATCCTGGCCATGGTAACTTCCATTTTTCTTACATCAAGTGTTGGCTTTCTCCATGAAATAACACACAATTGTGATGAATTCATAATAAATTCATGGTCACCATCCCAACAGGGTCCTTAATATTGCTCATGAATCCCTCTCCATTTTACTAGGCCCTGGAACTTGCACCAGTCTTACTTGATACTCCTCACTGTTCCTCATCTCCTCAAACATGCCTGCTCTTCTGTGTTCCAGTGCACCATGCTCATTCTCACTGCCACAGGCAGCAGCCACCTCGCCCAGAGCCTCTTTGCCAACTGGTGCATCCAGTCCATGTAACTCCTTCAGGTATTGACTGTTAACTGCTCACAACTATCCCCTTCTCTGGAGGGCTGTCCATGGCTAAATGGAGCCTCTAAGAGCCTGAGATGCCTGGGAAATTAGGCAATACATGGCCTAACTGAAATTCAGCATGCAATATAATTTCTACTAGTGACAAAGTCAAGGATACTACAGGGAGCACTGTCATTTCACTCCACATTCACAATGAAAGGAAATGCTAAATTTCAGTTTGAATTTAGTGGGACTACAGATGTGATTTTTGGATTTTCCCCATCCAAGTTTATGGTACTGATTTGTACTTGTAGACACTTGAGGCTGTGGGGAAGTTGGGGTTCCTATGGCCAGGATCCTCACTGAACTTAAACCACTTGATGATGTAACTGGCCTGTTGCTAGGCTACTGCTTCTACATGCATAGGCAATAAGCTATTATTGCACTATACTGAGAGCTTGGCCCAGTGCTCTGGGCAGAGGCAGAGATGCTAGTGCTTGACCAACCGCTAGGAGACCAACCCGTGTAATAAACCCTTTCACCCCGAAGAAATGTTCTACTGTCATTTCTTTGGTCACACTGAGTCCGTAGTGAACTTGCCCAGGGCTGAAACCCATTGGCAAGACAGAGGCCCTGTGGACTCCAGTATTGGAGGATTTGTAGGCTTCAAAAACTGACTTCATTTCACCCAACATCTTACTGAACAGTCATTTATACTCCATAACAGTTAAAAGGAGCAAGATGGTATAACTTCTCTCCCCTGCCCAAGAAACTAGTTGAGGAAACTTTTTAGGAGTCCTGACTGAACATCCCCATTCTCAGACAGAATCAATGAAAGACACCTTCAAGGCAACTCAAAGGCCCAGAGAGCTTGCTAAGCTCACAGGAAGAGCATAATGGCCTTCAAACAGTGAGTTTCCTCTCAGCTGAAATCGGTTGGTACCCTTCATCAATCCCTTTCACCTTGCTGACAGCAGCATGGCATTATATTGGTTAGCAGATACTGTTTGAGTGCCAGGCTGGGTGGGCTCTTGCAGAATTTAAGGATGGAAATAATGTTGCAGTTACCCTCAAGAAAATTAGTGTTTTCTGGGATGAAAATTAGACAAGTATGAGAGATAGGATCAAGATGGCACATCTCTCTTCTTTTCCACCCTGAATTTCCTAACATAAAAGAAAATATAGTTTTTAAAAAGAGTAAATCTCCTTTACTTTCAACACAAAGAGTGATTATCTTGCTAATGGATTTCAGCCCCAGAGAAGTTCACTATGGATTCAGTGAGGAATGACAACAGAATGTTCTTGGGGTGAAAGGGTTTATACCCAACTTTATTCCCATGATGGCATCTCAATCACTAGAATCCCATCCACTCAGAGCGAGTCTGCATGCAGCAAACCGGTTTCTGTCTCTGGGCCCTGTAGTCATCTCGGTCTCTGTCCTCGGCACTGCCACCACTCCAGTGTCTGCTTTCTTGCAGCTTTGCAGCCCTGTAGCCATGCAGCCCAGAGCCCTGGGTGGAGCTCTAACAACGTATTGCCCACATGTGTGTAGTGAGCAAGCCAATCAGGGCCGGGTGAGAATCCTGGCCATAGGAACCTTCACTTTCTCCACAGTGATACTTGGAGGAGACAAATGGTGGTGGGTGGCAACAGCAGTGTGGAAGTTGGGACTAGGAAGTCTATGAGAAGATGACGGTGATGCCATCTGGTTTTAATTTGTTTCATGGGATGTATGACTGGAGATGGAAGAGTATGTTACCTTAAATATTATACATTAATAAATATTAGAATATAACATTTATAACAGCCTTAACACTTTCCACTTACTCAAGGCTCTTACACATTTAGTATCTAATCTTTACCTACTTAAATTAATGCAGAGAAAGAGGCACAAAGTCTGAGTTTGGTCCCCCAAATTAGAACCACGGCATTCCCTCCCTTGGGCTGTGAGGATATCCTGCCCCTTTTTGGATGGATTAGGTGTGCAAATCACAGAAAACCTGGCTAGTGGTTTTTAACTTTCATTGTGTAACATCTGGGGGAGCCTGTTAAAAATGTATTTTCTGGGGCCCCAGTCCTGAAATTCAGACTCAGCACGTCTGGGGTGGAACATAAATCTGCATTTTTATTAAGTGCTTTTGGTCCTCTTGGATAGGTGATCCAAAACCACACTTCCAGACTACTACTGGCTTAGACAAACCCTCCTGTGTTTTAGGCATGTCATCTGTAAACAGTATGTGACTGGAATTAAAAAAAATCAGTATGAAATTCCCCTTTAGTCACACGTGTTTGAAGTAATTTGTTTCCAATTATGTTCCTGCTCAGGGAAGTTCAGGTCTCCTACACATTATTTGGGAAACAATTGACAGAATAAAGAACAAGGCCATCTAGGATAAAACATCGAGTGAAATTGTTTAGTAGAGTAAAAGGGCAGGTTAGGAGAATGAAGGAGAAACCAAACGCACACTTTCTCCCATGGCTTTTTGTATTCATTAACGCTTTTAGTGCCTGACATGCCAACGTTAACGAGTATTAGTTGAAACAATAACAAACACGTAGGTATAAACACATTAAGAAACGGCAGATTCCCCAGTACTGTTCTCAACGTGTTATTAAACTCAGGTCCTCGTGTGATAAACATGAAATCTATTGACATTATTTTGAAGTTTCAACATAAATATGGTGACTGACAATAAAACAATAGACGAAGTGGTTATGTGTCCTGTCAGCCTCCAGAGAAAGAGGTGAGTAAAAGTGGGAGGCAAGAGGAGGAAGAGCAGCCAGCCGGGCCGTCGGTCAGAAGAAGCCACAGAACCTCTCGGCGCCTTTCCACGGGCCGGAAGTCAGGGTGCCGGGCCGCGCGACTGATGACGTCACTTTCCATGCGACTTCCTGCATTGAGCATGGCGGCTCTCAGTGGTGTCCGCTGGTTGACCCGAGTGAGGGCCCGGGGCGCTCGGGGCCGGGGGTGGATGGGGCAGCGGCGGGTTTGCACCGGGCTCGCTGCAGTATTCGGGTCTTGGGGTGGGGGTGAGGTCCCAGCCCCTATCTCATAGGATTGTGTGTCTCTGTCGCAGGCGCTGGCTGCTGCCCCGAGCTGCGGGGCATGGAGGAGCTTGTGTACTTCGGCGGTGGCGCACGCCTCCTCGCGGAGCCAGGTAAGCGCAAATGCGGCTCTGATCTCGCGCACCTCCTTGTCCCTTCTTCCCCTGGCTTCTTTCCCACCCCTCCACTCCCCGCAGGATCCCCGCTCCCGCCCCAGCTGTAGCTCTGATGGTCCCGTTTGCAGGCCGAGGATATAAGGGTGGAGGGCGCCTTTCCCGTAACCATGCTGCCGGGAGACGGCGTGGGGCCCGAGCTGATGCACGCTGTCAAAGAGGTGTTCAAGGTGAGTGGCCTGCAGGAATCAGCCAGCAGGGACAAGGGGGTGGGTTGAAGAGGACTGACTCCATCCTGACCCCGCGATTTTTGGGACCCGATTTTGAAGGCTGCTTCTGTACCGGTGGAGTTCCAGGAGCATCACCTGAGTGAGGTGCAGAATATGGCATCTGAGGAAAAGCTGGAACAGGTGCTGAGTTCCATGAAGGAGAATAAGGTTGCCATCATTGGTATGTGTGACTCTTTACTACCTTGCCCGTAATGTCATTTAAAATCAAACAAACACATGTTCATTAAGCTTCTCTGCACATACTATATACATTAACTTGCAACTGCTCCCACCGATTCGTGGCCATTTGTTCCTTCCTGTTGTGAGCCCAGGGGGCTAGAGATCATGTGAGTTCTCTGTGCAGGAAGTCGCCAACCGTTCGGAGTCTATCATGGGGCTACAATGCATATCTTGAAGACTTGCTAATTGTGTTTCTGGAATGATGCTTCTAGCTGCCTCTTTCCTTCTGTCTTCCCTTTTGCTTCCCTACTTTAATCTCCTCATTAGTATTTTTTTTGGCTTCCAGTTTGGCCCCCTATGGTCTATTTTCTACATCCCTTGGAAAGACCAGCATGACTTTTTGCGAGGCACAGCCTTAGCATGGGAAAGCGAGTTCTGACTCTCAGCTTTTCTGCCTTCATTTCCACAGCCCTTGTTCTGTGCTTTGACTCACCCCAGACTGTGTTAAGTTTTCAAGTATATATACTATCCTGTCTCATGCTGTTCCTTGGACCCAAAATGTTCTTCCTTTGATGCTATTTTAGAATTTTCCTTGCTCACTATTAGTTTCTTAGTATTGCCTTAAATTGCCACAAACTTTTGGTAGCTTAAAATATGTATTCTCTCATGTCTGGAGGCCAGAATTCTGAAAGATGTTGGTAGGAGTCCCTCTGAAAGCTTAGGGGAAAATCCTTTCTTGTCTCTTCTAGCTGCTCCTGGCTCCTGGCAGTTCTTGGTGTTTCTTGGCTTGCACATATATCACCTCAATTCATGCCTTTGTCTTCATATGGCTTTCTCTCCTTTGTGCCTCTTTCTTCTTCATTTCTTGTGTAAGAATTTGTTACTGGATTTAGGGCCCGTCTTAATCCAAGATGATTTCATCTCAAGATCCTTAGCTTAATTATATCTGCAAACACTGTTTTCCCAAGTAAGGTCACATTTACAAGGTCTGGGGGTTGGGGCATGGACATATTTTGGGTGTCACTATGCAACCTACTACGCTCAACCTAATGTCTGGCTAACATGCCAGCTGTTTTATGACACTTCTGATACTGTCAGAGGGAATTTATCTCTGTGTTCCTTTATACATTGTTAATACCTCTCCTATGGTATTTATCATGTCTTTCATTGTCTTTTTTCCCCAATGTATTGTTTGTCCCTTGAGGACAGGAGTTATGTGTTGTGTTTTTAGGTAGATGTCCCTAGTGCCTGAACACACAGTTGATATTCGATAATGTGAATATTGGTTGAAAAAATAGCAAATAGGTAGACACAGAAACAACAAGAAAGTCACAGAGCCTTTAGCACGTTTCTCAACCTGTTAAATGTAGGGTCTTTGATAACATGAAATTAGCCTCTGCCCTCTTTTTCGTTTATTTTGAAGTTTCAGCTTAAAAAATATGGTGACTAAAACTGGAAAAAATATTTCTGTTTTTAACTGCATTGTTGCCTTTACCTGTTGCCTCCAGAGCCATTTAAGGGTCACTGATGTTGGAGTGGGAGATGGGAGCTGGGTTGCATTATGTCGCTGAGGGAATTGTGCACCAGTCTAGGTTCCCTTGGGCCTGGCCTGTGCTGACACCCTCCTTTTCTCTTCCGTAACTTTGTTTATGCAGGAAAGATCCACACTCCAATGGAGTACAAGGGGGAGCTAGCCTCCTATGATATGCGGCTGAGGTAGGTGGGGGACTTGGGTCTGTCACGGGTCCTGGGGCACCAGGCACAGTGCTGATGGCTCTGCCCCACCCCCAGGCGTAAGTTGGACTTGTTTGCCAATGTGGTCCATGTGAAGTCGCTTCCTGGGTACATGACTCGACACAACAACCTAGATCTGGTGATCATTCGAGAGCAGACGGAAGGGGAGTACAGCTCTCTGGAACATGAGGTGAGGTCCTAGAAACGGGTGGGCAGGGGTGAAGGTGGGAGGAGGCACCCAGCTGCCTCTCTCTCCTTAACCCAGAGTGCAAGGGGTGTGATTGAGTGCTTGAAGATCGTCACTCGGACCAAATCCCAGCGGATTGCAAAATTCGCCTTTGACTATGCCACTAAGAAGCGTCGGGGCAAGGTCACGGCTGTCCACAAAGCCAACATCATGTGAGGGATATGGCTTCGCATGGGGTAGGCTCCTGGGAAGGTAGCCTCTGGCATCCTCTTGGCTGAATCTATTCCCTTTGGCCCTTGGACAGGAAACTTGGGGATGGGTTGTTCCTGCAGTGCTGTGAGGAAGTTGCTGAACTGTACCCCAAAATCAAGTTTGAGACGATGATCATAGACAACTGCTGCATGCAGGTAAGGCTTTCCCAGGTCTCCACTCTCAGGGCTGAAGGAGGGCAAGGAGTGGAGGTCTCTTCTTCATGCCCACATTTCACCCCTCAGCTTGTGCAGAATCCTTACCAGTTTGATGTGCTGGTGATGCCTAATCTGTATGGGAACATTATTGACAATCTGGCTGCTGGCCTGGTTGGGGGAGCTGGTGTGGTCCCTGGTGAGAGCTACAGTGCTGAGTATGCGGTGTTTGAGATGGTGAGATCCGCTGTTCCCTCAGCTTTCTCCATGTGCCCTTTTCTGGCCTCAGGTCCCCTGATAGCCACTCACTTTGAATCCCCCTCCTAAGTGACCCTGGCCTGCTCCTGGCCCTCAACCCACCATGCCTCTTTTCAGTGTCTGGCCTGATCTGAGCCTCCTTGCAGCGTCTGCTGCCAGTGACTCTGGCCTGCCTCTCTCCACAGGGTGCCCGGCACCCATTTGCCCAGGCGGTGGGCAGGAATATTGCCAATCCCACAGCCATGCTGCTGTCAGCTTCCAACATGTTGCGGCATCTCAAGTAGGTCATGGTGGGCTAGGGGAGGTGGCCAGGTGTTGTAAGGGGGAATACTGGTGGGGAAGTTGGACACTGGAGGAGGAATCTCAGTTTCTTCCTGTCCACATTGACAGTCTCGAGTATCACTCCAACATGATTGCAGATGCAGTGAAGAAGGTGATCAAAGTCGGCAAGGTGAGTTTAGAAGGGCTGTGGGGTTCAGGGCCTTGGTGGTACTCTCTGGGGAGCCTGAATAGGGGCCTTACCCTCCAGGTCTCAGATCATCTGCTCTCTGATCTTTCCCTGTGTCTCTCAGGGCTGTTCTTTACCCCCTTTCTCTTGATCTTTGCCTCTTAGTTCCTATCTGCTATTTCTTCTTTCCTGCTCCATCCTTTGGCTTTTATGGGCCATCTTAGTGCAGAACTTGCTTTCTATCTGGGGGAAGAACATGGGGACGGAGGAGCAGAGGGAAATAGGCAGGATGAGGCCTGGGGTCTCCTCCACACTTGGAAGCCCATTCTCACCTGCGTTCCCCTGCTCTCCTCCCACCTGGTCTGTCTTTTCTCCAAGGCATTCTCATCCTGTCTCAGGTCTGCGTTCATCTCACTTCATGCTCAGCCTTCTATTCTGCTCAGGCTGTAGACTGGCTCTGGCCTATGCTTTTCCAAACCTGGCCACCTCCTTGCATCTCTGCTGCATTGCATCTGTTTTCTGGCTTCATCACCCCTTCTTGGGTTCCATTTCCATGATACTGTCCTACCCCCCCCTTCATGGGCTCTCTTCTCTTCTTCCCCACGGCTATTGCCGGTGGTGGCTGTAGGTGCGGACACGAGACATGGGCGGCTACAGCACCACAACCGACTTCATCAAGTCTGTCATCGGCCACCTGCACCCCCATGGGGGCTAGAGCCCTTTATTCCCTCCAACCTCACAAGGACCATACTACCTACACCTCCCTTCAGTACAGTGGACCAGAGAGGAGCCCTTAATACCTCTAAACCATAATCACCTGGGCAGAGCCTAGGTTACCCTGGGGCTGGCTTCCTTAGGGAATCATGTATTAGGTGGTGATGGTGAGTTTGGGATGAGGCCTAGACCACAGGGATGATGAAAACTCTCCCCCACAGGTTCGAACTTCTGACATGGGTGGCTATGCCACCTGCCAAGACTTCACTGAGGCTGTCATTGATGCCCTACCCCACCCATAGGTCACACCCACACCCATGTTAATGACAATAAATATATACTGAACTCTTGTGAACTTGTTTTTATTGTAATATAGGGGGTGAGGTGGGGTGGAAATGTCACCATGGGCTATGCCCAGCCAGGGAAATGTCCAGCCTAAGCTTCCTGGGATCATTTTTGCAACTTTTTCTTTTTCTTTGAGATGCTCTTGCTGCCAGTGGCCTCTTCAGGTCCACTGCTGAGTGCCTCTTCCTTAGAAGAGAACTTCCTCTTTTTCTTGGGGACATTCTTATTTCCTGCCTCTTCAGGGTCAGTACCTGGTTCTTTGGGGAGAGATTTCTTCCTCTTGGGAAGAATTCCATTGCCAGCTGTCTCTTCAAGATCACAACTAACCAGCTCCTCCTTGGAAAGAGATTTCTTTTTCTTGGGTTTGGAGAGACAGACAGATGGGTCCTCTTCCATTCCATTCTCCTGGGGAGCCTCCTGGGGCTTTTGCTTTTTCTTCTTTTTTGGTCTTTCACTTGTCTCCTAAAGGGGGAAAGGAGGAAATGGACACAAAATGGTGTCATCTGTTGTATGAACACCACACACACCCTATAAGAATTCTAGCAATTAAGTAGAGCAGAAAGACTGGCAAAAATGCTATTAATACTGCCCAGTGTTTCTGAGATAGTTTTTAATTGCACAGATGCAGTGCTGGTATTCCACTCGAACATGACCCCCACTTGGAAGACGGGAAGAATGTATTAACCTAAGCCTGTTAGAATAGTTTGTAGAAAAATCCACCACTGCTGGTCACAATGGAACCACCATGCTAAGTTCCAGAGGGGACCCTGAAACGCTGACAAGCTGGACACCATGTCAAAGTCCCAGGGAGAGTGACAGCAATGGTAGCACACTCCCAGCATGGGAGACCTCCTAGCCCCCATGCCCAATGAAATGCAAGCAGGGCAGGAATCACACTACCCCCGGCTGAGGACTCCTGGGAGGTAGCCGAGGACAGAGCACACTTGCACAGGGAACAGGTGTGCTATGACCAGCTCAGCTCTGGGCTCCTGAGCGAGTTCTCTCAGCACCTATCATCTCCTTCCTATAGAATCAAGAGGTAGTTCAGATGTTTCAGATCCTTATTTCAGCAAAAGCCTGGACTCAAAACCTTGGCTTGAGGTAGCACACCCTTTTCCTGCGGTTGAAAAGTCCTACAGCCTAGGATCTTCGAGGGCCAAGGGCCGACTTGCCCACTGACCTCACACTCCTCTGGAGTGCTACTGCTGTTTTCCGGAGATGCAAGGGCAATTGCAGCCAGCCGTTTCTTTTCTTTCTTCAACCGTTTCTTCTCCTGTTTCTCCAGTTTCCTAGTTATGTCAGCAGCCACTTCCTCTGCCTGGCCAAAGAAAAGTGCTGAAAAGGTCAAGACATCCGGCTCTCCAGGCCTCCCTCCTGGCTTTACTGGATCAGGCTCATTAAATCAGTTTTTTGCCTCCACTCCACAAGGTCAGGCTCAGATAAGCTCATCACCTCCAACAGCCAGCTATGGTTCTCCCTGACCTAGCAAAGTCCCAACTGACCTGAACCATTGCCTCCTTCATAACGTCCAAATTCTTTCGTGGAATCTCTCCAGTCTCATAAAAGGATAGCCGCTCCTCAACTTGTTCTCGAAGCTTCTCCCCAAAAACACTTGTGGGAACCTCTGGATGTGTGTGTGTGTGGGTAAACAAAGCCTATCAGCTCCTAAAGGGATAAACTACTCCCCACCCCAGTATTCCCCGTATCCTCAGCTTCACTCAGACCCAAAGTATCAACACTCACTAGGTGAACTGCTGTTGACGAAAAATACTGCCATCATTGTAGAAGCTGCTAAGGTAGTCAAGCCCTGCCCTTCCCTCCCAGCCCCTTCTCCTTACAACTGCCACCCCACCCACCCATACCAGAGAAGCAATCAATTCGGGAGGCAATACTGCATTTGTTTGCCAGGTATCGGGAGATGCGGCCTTTGTTCTTGGCAGCTGCTCGGCCAATGAAGGTGGAGTGGAAAATAAGTCCATATTTTGGGGTGTTACCCCTTGTCTTCAGGGCTCTGGGAGAAGAATATTCATTGAAGAGTTTAACACCAGAAATCTCAACCCTATTAGCCAACGCAGCTCCTTCCCTTCCCTCTTCTCCCAGCCTCCTGTGTGAGCCTCAGGGCCCACTGGGTCTCTGTTCCACCTCATGCCAACCCACAGCTCCCAGAGGCAGAGGGAAGACATCCAATGTCGCTGACCTGGAAACTTGGTCCCTTTGCTGGGCCCTGGGAATCACTCAGACACCAGGACTGGCCATCACCCCTATAGCAGAGGCCTGTATAGGTCCGGGAGCCCTGGTCAGCCATCACTGTGATCCCCAAACAAGCAGCGGGCACCAGAAGTGGCACCTGAGTGTGGGCAGGTGCCCTCACTGGTACCTGAACAGTGCTTTTTCAGCCCCAAGGATCTGCACTGTGGACGCTGGGTACTTGGCCAGGTTGGTGAGGCTGCCAGCATGAGCAATCAGACGTGCACCTACCTAGAGAAAGATTCAAGGAATTAGAGATTGGAATTGCCAACCTACCAACTGCATGATCCTGCCTCGCCCCCACAAATCCAGTAAACCAGGGAGGATATGGTGGGTGAGGAAACTTTGCGGGACAGACATGCGTGCTAACACATTACTGCAAACCCCTGCCCATTTTTGCATCCCCATGACACACCGCTTCCCCAATTAGGGCTGACAGGCTGGGGGCTACTTGGCTCATCTTGGACCGCAGGTAAGTGTGTAGACTCTGGCGGTACTCTGACAATGATACCACACGACTGGAGAAACTCTCGATGTTTATCAAATCGATGGCTGATATATCCATGCCTAAGGGACAGCAAGTGTGAATCCAAAAGCCAGCTATTCAGAGTTCTGTACTTATTCTGGCTGTTAGGCTCTGTACTGACCCATGGAGGACCTTGACGCATCCAGAATAGCCTTAGCCTTGGCACCATCCATTGTCAGCTCTTCCAGCTCCTCCAGCTTTTCTTCATTCAGCTCCCTCCGGTTTCCAATGAACTGAGCAAGGCGGCAGTATGTCGCATTGTCATTGATGATCTTCACCAGTTCCGGAAAGTGATACCCATACCACTCCCTGCAAAGAGCCACAATCACTCCCTGGCCCTGCTGCCACGTCTCAAATTAAGCTACAGCCTCAGCTCTCGCCACAGCTGCTTTTTGCCTGGTGGAAATGGGACAAAGTCAACCCCAAACCTCATTGCCATGTCCCCCCATTCACAATACAGACAAGGCAAAGAGCCTGGGCTGAGGTGTATATGGGGTGGGTTTACTCTGCCTCCTCTTTCTATACAGTCAGTGTAAGGACACAGCCTGTGGTAAGCACCAGGAGGCCCAGCCCTACCCCACACAGTTCTACCCATAAGCCAAAGACCCCATTTTTCAGGGGTTGACCCTGCATTTTACCTGACACGCATGGAGAAAGTATTGATGTCCTTATCCAGCTGGTCCAGGAGGCTAATGGACTGGATAATCATATTGTCTACCCGGTTCACATTAAACTTAACTTTGGCACGAGAATAGCTGTGTCCCAGCCCAAGTTGGGCTTTACAAGCAGACAGATCAGTCAGACCCTTAACCAGGTTGTGGAAGTGCAGACGAACTCCTGGAGGAAAGACAAGACTGTGAGCTCGGAAGGGCTCTGAGCTAGCTCCTACACCTATGGGCACCAGCCAAGTAGGAGGGTTTCCCCAGAAGCAACCTTAAGCACCCTAAAAAGTTTACAGAACCACCCCCAAAGATGTTACCGATGACATAAATGTTAATATATCAATGGTCTCACCTCGGAGGATCTCAGCTATCACGCCTCCAGTCTGGCAATTGTACCCTAACTCCTCTTGTATAGCAGCACCAATCTTGGGGTCCCCAACTCCCAAGAGTACTTTCTTCTTTTTGGATGGCAGGTGAGTCTCCAAGAGCAGGCGGAGGTCCTCATGAACAACACCTCAGGGCAAAGAACAGTGTTTCCACTAACATGCTGAAGGAGGACTAAACAGAAAAGGGATCCTGTCCCTTCAACTGCTGATTAAGTGACAGACAGCTCTTACACTGGTCCAGCAGAGCATGCTGGGATGGCGTGCCTGTCCCGCCCCTTTCAGGCTTTGCTCAGAGACATGGAGACATCAGTGACTGAACTCAGGGGATTGACAGATTCAAGTCATCACTGCAAAGCTTGCATCCACCACAGGAGGTAGAGGACTCAGGTGGAACAGCACCAATTGTGAAATACATAACTGAAAGCTTAAAACATACCTCGGAGCACGATAAAGTGTTCAGTATCCGTTTTGCTTTTTGAGACCAAACCCCCAACTAGGTTTTTCTGTACTGGACATTGCCATATTCCTCAGACCTTTAACTCTGTGAACGCTATTTTAAGTTACATCCTGTACATGTCAAATACGGCCCAGCACGTATCAGATTTAGAACAAATCAGCCAAAGAAAGGCAAATACTATCACAAGTTCCCTAGGAGTACAACAGTGGCAGGAACTTTTCTCTCGGCTCATCTCTAAAATTCACGGTGGCGGCCGACTTACCTTCAGACACAGCGTTGGCATTTTCCAAGGCAACCTGGGACGAGGCAAAGGGATAAAATGCCACGAGACGAACAATGTTGTGGAACTTGCCCAGGTTGAGCACGCTCTCCTCTACCTGGGTGAGGGCGGGGCGACAGAAAAAGGATGTGGTTTCCTTCCCTCGCTCTTGCCTCCAGGGCGCAACGAAGCTGCGAGTCTCAGCCCTAGACGCACTTTAACACCCAACTGAACGCTTTAAAAATGAGCCGATCGTGGGCCCTAATCCCAGTTCTACTTCCTCGTACGGAGTGGAGTCCGGGAGGTTTACTTCCAAATATTCCTAACGCGATTCTAATCACCAAAGCAGGTAAGGACCTCCTGCTCGCGGGCTTTGAGGCCCAGCGCACCCCCAGCGGCCGGCCACGTGGGAGCGCGCAGTGCATGCTGGGGACCCAGCACCCCGAAGGACTGCAGCGCGGCCGGCGAGCCCACCGCTTTCACCCACCTGCGGCAGTAGAAGGCTGATCTCCTCCACTTCCTTCAGCGCCAGCAGCGCGTAACCGACCGCATGCTCGAAGAGCACGTGCAGCAGCACCTGGAACGGGAGCCGGGGCGCTAGCGTTAGCGCGGCCCCCGTGTCCACCGAGCCCAGCGCCCAGGGCAGGCCCCGGTTCCGGCCCGGGCTCTGGCCAGAAGAGAGGCCCAAACCGCGGCCTCCACATTGTCCGCACCCAGCAACCACTCCTCACCATGATGCCCGCTCCCGGTCCGGCTCGCAATGCGGCGAGCGGGCTCTGGTTCGCGGAACGGGGCTCCGGAGGCCACGCCCTCGCTCCGCGGACCAATCAGAGGCCGGGGACGATACCTTCTCGGGCCCTCGGAGGGACTCGCTAGGATGGTATCGCCCGGAGGGGTGCAGCGCGGGTGGAACGCCTTCTTTGGCCTTTGCGCCTGCGCGGGTGACCGCGGTTACCCGGGCCGCTCACCACCGTGACACCCCTGCGGGCCGCAAAACGGTTTGGGAAAGCACTTTTTAGGGTAATATTCCAGACCCTCATGTTTCCATCTTATAAGTTGCAGGCAGCAGAGCCGGTAAAATCCGGGCTGGAGACCTCGCGTGGGTCGCGGCGTCCATCTCCAAGCAGGAACTGTTGCTAAGCCCGCTTTCCGCTTCCAGATGACCGCGGGCCTCACACCCCTCCCTGCGTCCCACGTCCTCCAGGACCCCCTTGTCCCCGCCTCCCACTCGGCGACGATCCTCCCTGGAGCCCCGTGGGCTGCGTTCTCTCACCCCCTCTCCGGGGACAAAACGGGGCGTGAGGCGCGCTGGCGCAGACCGAGTGGAAATTGTCCTCGTAGCCCGTTTCGTACTTTTGAATAGTATTTTGTTAATTTTTTTATTTTAAATGAGGGTGGCAGGGAATAGCGTAGAAAAGAAAGACGACTTCTTAGGTCGGTTTCATGGTCCCTTGCTTTAGCAGAACCCAGCTCCTTTCGCGAGGCTACGTGTTGCTCGTCCTGGTACCTCCAAGTGAACTGGAGCTGCTTTCTCCAGGACGGCCTTTGGGCAGCCAAACGACTATTTTGAAATTACCCTTGCTTTAATAATTAATACTTGAATAATAAATAAAAAACGCATTTATCCTAAAGTATATATGCTGTCAAGTTTTTAAAAATAATTTTTAGGGGATTTTTAATTCCCATAACTAAAGTGCATTTATATTTTATTCTATTCTTAAGCAATTCAATTACTTGAACAAAATCCAAGTACTGAGCTCACTCTTAAGACCCAGTACATTAAACTTGAAAATATGGTTGGAATATCTTAATTTATAATTTCAATATTGCTTGCAAACGTGATTTCTGTTACATATATCCACTTAAAATGGTAAGTCTGAATCAGTTACTCCACATTTTAAAATGGAATTGCAAAATCAATCAATTGCATAATCAGTATGTTAGATTCTCTTAACATTATAAATACTATTACAAATAAGTGATTCAAAACGTAATGGAAACTTTGATTTACTTCATTATTTCTATACTTTGATAAGGAAAAATTCTGAGATATCCTAAAATTAAGTGACACGATGGGCCTTAGAATGGGGGGAGAGACAAGGGAAGGTAATCAGTCAAAAGCCTCTTCAGTAGCTAACCAGAAACTCCATTTTTTTTAGGTGAAGTCATTTCAGCAATGATCTAGAGGGTCCCCAGGACCACCACATCCCTCTTGCTGGTGAGCAGTGCCTGACTATTATCAACAACCAACCCATAAGCCTTTATGGACTAACTACCTATTCCCTGATTTCTCCTGCTTTACCTAACCCTAACACCAGCCCACCTTTATTTATAGCCAATGTAAATTTAAAGAACTTACTTTTCTTGAGACCCTTCAGTGCTTTCTCTAGCTAACATCAATAAAGCTCAAAAAACCCTTCTATTTCAGAGATCTCTGGGTTCCTACAGTCTTTGATTTGTCAGCTTAATCCTAACTATTGGTGAGGTTACAGGTGCTTATCTGCAAAGGAAGGGGTTTTCAAAGGAGAAATCAGAAACTGTTAATGGATTGCAGCATGAATTTAGACATTCTTGGCCAGCGTTAAAAAAATAAGATGCAGTGATAGTATGTCACATAGAGTAAGGGGTATTGATTTGTAAAACTTTTGTCTCAGTTAAACATATGTACATGTGTGTATATGTATATATATACACACATGTATACATGTAGAAGTACATATGTACATACAAATAGATAGAGTATATAAATTATATGAACATTTTTGTGTGGATCAAATAAATAAAGCCTGAGAATTGCTGACCTGAAAGTTAACCATAGTCATACTTTGGATACATTTGAGTCCTCTGGTTATAAAGGGGGTGTGCTGAAGCAGTTTGCTAGCTTAGAGAAGTGGCTGAAGAAAAGTGCACATCGACTACTGAGATGGCAGACACTTATGACTAGATGGGGACATGGTGTAAACACTAAATAGTCCTTAGGCTTCCTCACCTCTATCTCTTTACTCAGTTATTTCCACTCATACTTTGTAATCTTGACTCCAGAGGGCATCTCTGCAGCGTGTGATGTCAAAGACTATACCATCCTTCTCTGTATTACTTCGTTCACTTCTACCTAGGGTCAGGTCTTCGCCACCAAAGTGGACTTCCGTTAAACCTTTGGTTTCCCCTTCTCCAGGCTACCTTCCTTTCCACTGACAGAATAATCTAAGCGGAGTATACAGTCATGTTCTCTTTGTGGGGGTGCTCATGATGGCAGGAAGTAATGGGAAGATAAAGGCTTGGTGTCTCAGGATCATGCTTGGTAGCTAGTCTGCAAAAATGACCCCCAATGATCCATGCCTCTTGGTATCAGGTCTTTGAGTAGTTCCTTCCTACAGTGAACTGGACTGGGTTTCTGACTCGTTATAGCTAATGTGGCAGAAGTAATTTTGTGCCAGTTCCAGGCCTCAGCCTTTTGCATTCTTGGAGCCATGAGTTGCCTTACCAGAAGTTCAGCTACTTTGCTGGAGAGACTGCATAGAGAGGGAAAGGCCCTGAGACTTCATGGAAAGGTCCAGGTTTCCCGGCAGCCCAAGGGAGCCCAGCCTTCCAGCTGTCTCTGTCAAGAAGACAGACATGGGTAAAGCCATTGTGTGTGTTCCAGCCCCACCACCATCTGACCGTTGCCACATGAGCGACCCCAGACAAGGCCAGCAGAAGAACCACCTGGTTGAGCCCCCACATCCCACAGAATTGTGAGAAATAATGTATTGTTTTAAGCCACTATATTTCAGGATGATTTGTGAAGCAGTGCCAAATATGAATCAGAGTCAGCAAACCTGGGTTCAGACCCCAGCTCTGCTACTTAGAATGTGACCTTAGGTTAAAATCGCCTAAACTTCCTGAGCTTTTATTTGTTCTCCACTGAACTTTGTAATCCTGATTTAATGAAGCTTTTATTTCTTCTCCACTGATATATTTTAATCCTGACTCAATAAAGATTGAAGATACAGTCATCCCTTCAACAAACATTTTATTGAATGTCCACTGTAGGCCAGGTTTGACACAGGTGTACCTGGCGTGGAGTAGGAACTCAACAAATGTTGGTGGTCTTTTGTCTTGTGTTTTTGTCCCCTTTGTCAATAAATAACACAGCAACATTTCCTTTTACCTTCTGAATATTTCGCTCTTTAGTATTTCCTTCTTGCTACTTGTTTGGCTTTATTTTGCTGTCTCCTGATTTTTTAATATGGATGTTTGGCTCACTAAGCTTTTCTTCTTAAATTCGCATTTCCCCCTAAGTACTGCTTTAGCTGTATTATACAATTGTTGGTAGGCAGTATTTATATTATAATTCAATCCCAAATTTATTCTGTTTTCTATTTTGGTTGCTTCTGTGACCCATGCGTTGTTTAGATTGGTGATAAAGGCTGATGTCTTTCTCGCCACCCATTGCCCAAAGCTACATATGTTCTCAGAACCCAAACTAAGCAATTCAATTCAGCTGGTCTTTTTTGGACTCCTGAGAAAATAGGTGAGTTTTGAGCTAGCAGGCTCCTTGGAGACTGTGTGATACAACATCTTTCTTTTACAGATGAAGACTCAGCTCAGTTTTTGGTATTCAAGAAACTACAGATTCTGCAGACATCTGGAGAATAATAAAAACAGTGGTAATCCTAACCCATGATCTCTGATTTAAGAGATCTTTATAATCCTGGGAGATTGAACGTATCAAGTGTTAAAATATAGTAGTCTGGGAGGATGACTGGAAGACAGATGGGCCAGGGTCCCTGAGCAAGACTTCACAGCTAGAAGACATTTTAGGTAGTCATAGAGGACTGTGTAGGTCATTTAGAGTTTGGGGATGGAAAGAGAGTTGGAAGGAGAAGCCAGAAACAAGACAAGAACCTGCTAGAGGTGTAAGATTCATCCTGGTCAGTAGTTGGATAAACGACTACAGGATCTAGTATGTAAGATCTAGAACATAGGAAGTCTTGAATGAAGCCAGGATGAGTGGCTTGGGTTGGATGAGAAGGACTTTCCATCAAGCAGTGTTTGATTGGAGATTAGTTTAGAGGTGATGTGCAAGACAGATTTCCCAAAAAGTTGCAGTTGAGAAATGCCCTGCATTTCCAGCAGGTCTGAGGGGGAACTGCAGGTTTCCCAATCATGTTCCAGGCTAAAGCTTTAAAGCCATGTGGCACCTGTGACCTTTTCTTTGTGTAGATTGGACTCTTTGCCCTTTGGGAAGCATCATATTCTATAGTGCCCATCCCTTTTTTGTTTAGCCCAGCCTGTGGCTCACTGTGTCATTTTGGTGTGAGTTAACCCAGAGGAGTTTTTACTCTGGGCAACGCTAACGGAGCCCAATATAAATGAAATGTTTTCATTTAAATTCCGTCAACTACGGAGAGCTTCAGGAAAGGAAATTACATAAAGTAACCACAAGATGGCGGCACTTTACACTCATTTTTTTTTTTTTTCTTGAATGAGAAAACTGTGACCACAAATTTGAAAGGTTTCTAGCAATTCCTTGGCTCTTTCCCCAAATGTGAAAACAAACCCTTCAACAGTCTTTGGTAGTTATATATGCAACATTTCCCGCCATAGACACCGAGGAATGAAAAGTATCCAAGACCAGTCAACTAGCCGAGTTTCTTGTCTTTTTGTGTCCTGGAGCCCAGATTTGATGAGGATTTTAGGGTAAAAGTTTTGTTGTGAATGCTCTCTGTGTTTATAACTTGAGCATGAGGTTATTTGAGCATATCCATGCCTATTAACATGTTATTTATTGGGCTGTTTGTGTTTATAACCTGAGCCTGAGGACATTTGATCATACCCATGCTTGTGGTAACATCTGTTTTTAATTGGGCACTTTGTATAATGCTTGGAACTTCAGCTTCCATATGTCAAGTTATAGAAGTTTCATAACGGAGTTGGAGGTCAGGTTTATATGGCCCATTTTCCAGACATGGTTTGGTGATAGAGATATCAGTGTGCTCTACATATTTCATCTGCCCAACCTGGATATTGGTCCCTTCTTCATGTTTTCCATACTAACACTGCATTGAAGAACAAATCATCTGGCACAAAACTGTAGACAGCTGTCTTTAATAGATACACTCAGCATTCAGAAGCAAACCCAACTTACAAACCTGGATGGCACTCACATGACTGGTGATTTTGCCCTTGAAGACTGTATTGTAGTTTTTGTTCCTAGGAACCAAAGATGATGAAGTCCCTACTCACACCATTTTAAAGGTATCTCTTGGAAAATAGCACATAGGATTTAAAAATATTCATCTGAAAATCTTTGTCTTCTATCTGGAGGGTTTAGGCCATTTGCCTTAATTTTGTCTCCTGATGTGTTTTATTTCTATCATCCTGCATGCTTTCTATTTGCTGTGTTGTGTTTTGTTTCTTGGCCTTTCCCCTCCTCTTCTTGGAAGTACTGTTAACCTAAGATCACTTTACATTAAAATTTTCCACTTGAGTTTTTTTGAAAAAAAAAATATGGGAAGAAAATTATGGGAATTTGTATCTTCTGTGTGAGTGCTGCCTTGTGGATACAAATTCTCAAGGGAGACTTTTTTTCCTCCACTTTCTGACAAGGTCAAAAAGACAAACGTCTCTTTCTGCATGGCAGACTTCTTCTTTTCCCTTGCAGAGCATGAGGAACTTTGGGGCCCCAGCTTTGGCTGGGGCTCCACAGAGCGTACTTGAAGTGACTTTTTACTGAGCTGAGGATCTCTAGCATAGTAGCTACTGTTGGGACCGTGCCCAGGTCTCCTTACTGGTGGTGCATCACCCACTACTTTCCGTGAGTGTGCTAGTCACAGGGAGCTCATGTACCTGCCTGGAATGTTACCAGAAGTATGTTCCTGCTTATGTGATTCTGTATGCAATGGAGCGCTTTATGGACATTGAACAGGTAGACTATTAAAAACAAAAGGATGTGCATGCAAATAGCCTCTGAGTGATAAAATTTAGTGTCTGTTTCATTTCCCCTCAGTAAGGCATGCACAAATTAGTTCTCTTAATAAATTGTTAACTAGACTTTCTAGTTCAAAGCATTCTTAGGTGACCTGAGGAAAGGAAGGAAGGGAGGGAGGGAGGAAGAAAGGAAAGAAGGAAGGAAAAGAGAGGAAGAAGGAGGGAGGGAGGAAAGAAGGAAGAAAAGAGTGTCTTCATGCCTATGGCTTCTGGATAGGCTGAATAGTGAAGTTTTAAGATGAAATGACCTGGAAGGTCAAACCCAAGGGTGCAGAGCAATCCTTAGACTGTTTTCTGATAACGTGCCAGCTATAAAGTCACACCCCATTAACACCGTTCCTGTCTTACCTATGCCTTCTTCCTCTACCCATCTCCCTAGCTCACCAGAAGTTTCCTGTTGCCTGTAACTAATCCTCTTATGGACAGCTCTCAAAAAAGCTTGAGTTTTCTTGATACAGTTATTGCAACTATTTGAATTAGGAAATCTCCCATTAAAATAAATCCAAAATGCTTTGATAATCTCTGCCCCCTTCAAGAGAGGAAGCCTACTTTCTTTCCCTTTGAGTGTAAGCTAGACTTGGTGACTCAATTCTAGTTAACAGAAAGGGAAGAGATGGTGTAACTTCTGAGACTAGGTTATAAAAGGCACTGTGGCTTCCTCCTTGCTCTCTGTCTCAGATTACTTACTCTGGGGGAAATCAGCTACTATGGTGTGAGGCTGCTCCAGCAGCCTTATGGAGGTCCATGTGTGGAGTACTCAGTTTGGTACTAGCCAGCAAGGAACCGAAGCCTCCTGCCAACGCCACAGGAGTGAGCCATTTGCAGACAGGTCTTCCTGCCTCTGTCAACTCTCCCAGTGACTGTAGCGCAGTCTGAGCTCCTGACGGAATATCCAGAACCAGAACTGCCTGGTGAAGCCACCTCTAAATTCTTGACCCATAGAAACTGTGAGATAATAAATGTTTATTGTTTTTTTAAGCTGCTAAATTTTGGGGATAATTTTTTATATAGCAACAAATTGTTTTAATTATATAGCTTATGAAATCTGTAAAATCTTCATCCCCACCAGGACTTTGCTAGATTTCCAGGGTGTGGGGGATTCTCCTGAGAACCCTGGGGACATGGGTGGTGGCTCAGGAAGAGGACTCCCTTTAAAACACTCAGAGAGAAGGAGGAAGGTGGATCCTTGACCTTGAAGCTGTCCTGCTCCCCTGGGCTTCGGATCACGTGGTAGATGAAAGGGCAGAACTGCCTGCAAGATGCCTGCACGGTCGAAGAGCCCTGGACTGTGGCTCAGCTCCTAGGGAGTCTTTGATCGTGCTGGTAAGGCCTTCTCAATGGTCTGGCCTCCCAGGCTGACGTCCTGCTGGAGACATTGGGCACAAAATCACGATATGACACTGGGTGAACACAGAATCATCAGAGACAAGGCCCTGCATTGGACCTTCTGCAAAACTCCTCAGAGAAACTATCTTCAGCTTCCCTAATACCACGAGCAGGCTATCAAATTCCCTTCCAAATTTGGTGCATGAGAAAGATTTTTCCTCTCTGAGCCATTTTAACTTTACTTCAATTAGGCAACAATTAGGAAACAATTTCCTATCTTTAACACCACTCAGTGCTCCTTGCCTTGCTTCTAGGAGACCATAATGCATTTCAGGGGCTTAATAGCATCAGCCCCCTTCAGGATGGGTTCTGGGGTATCTCACCACCTTCCTGCTCACCATGGCTGGACTCTGGCTCGTTTCCTTTTTTTTTTTTAAATTGAAGTGTCGTTGATATACAATCTTATACTGGCTTCAGATGTACAACACAGTAGTTCAACAGTTACTCATATTAAATCCTCACCCCCTCTAATGCGGTTACTATCTGTCAACACAGAAAGATGTTACAGAATCACTGACTATATTCTCCATGCTGTACTACCGTCTTCATGACCAACTTACATTGTGATTGAAAATTACCATGTCTGGCCCATTTACTTTTTTCACTGGCTTCTTGTACCTTCGATCGCGCTGCCCCACCTCCTTTGGATGGAGATGATGGTCAGGAATGTGGGCCCCTCTGCGCCTTCCCCTCAGTCAGTTTTGTTGACAGAAATCTGTGTCTCAACATGGGCGCCACGAAAAAGCCTGTGATGGTGGTCATGGCCCTGCGCCTCTTCCCAAAGTCTGGGGCTGAGGTGAAGCAGAGTAGGGTCCAGAGCTGCCTGAACCAAGATCCTGGGGAGGGCAGTTTTGGGGGCTGGTGGGGGCACCCAGCTCTGCTAACAGGCAGATGAACCCACCGTCCCATTCTGGTAGCCAAACAAGGGCCTGAGACTAAGGAATCAAAGTTTCCAAGTTCAGTGAGAGGAGAGAATGTGCCTGTGTGGGGGAGGAGAGAGGAAGAGAGCACAGCTCAGGGCGCGTGAGCCGGGGGTGGGGGGGGGCGAGGGTCGGCGCAGAGGGGTGCTCCCCTGAGTCGCAGCTGTCAGTGAGGGGGTCTCTGAGCACTCTTTCCGCTGTCAGTGAGGGGGTCTCTGAGCACTCTTTCTGCTGTCAGTGAGGGGGTCTCTGAGCACTCTTTCCGGAGGCGGACCGCCAGGGATGAGCCTGAGGCTGGGCTTGGCTCCAATGTGGTCTGACGCCAGGGGGCCGAGATAGAGGGAAGTTCTGGGAGGCAGGCAGCATGGGCCCCCCAGTGGAACTGGAGGTCCCGGGACCCTGTGCCACCTTGTCCGGAGTCTGGCTTTGGCTGGCAGAGTAAGCCATCGTACCTGGAAAAGGAACCGAGACAAGAATGAGGGTGTGGGAGATTTTGCTACAGTTCCCTGGTATGGAGCTGGAGCTCTGGGGCTGCCATGGTCTGTACCTAGATTTCAGTCCTGTTTGGTGATGGGAGGATGGCCAGATTGCCCTGAGGCGTCTGGGGCCATCTTGGCCTCACCTTTGCATAAACACAGCAGCTGGAGGAATATGGTCTGCTGGCTAGAGAACGAGATTTTGGACTATGGCTTTAAGCTAGACTCTCTGAATGTGGGTTTTCTTGAGGATTGAATTCTGACAATAGTAACAGCCTCACAGGTGGTGGCCAGGGTCAAATACGATGGTGGAGGGGATTCTTAAACTGTATGGAATCGGATCCAATTTCCAGCTCTTTCACGTACTTGTTTCCTTCCCCTAACTCCCAAGTTAAGGGCAGTTACTGGCTGGTTCTTCACCGAACCCCGTTCCTGGGACAGAGAAATAGGCCATTCCTATTGTGGATGGGGGCGGCCTGTGACTGGAGTCCAGGCTTTGGTGTGTGCCAGGTGTGTGCTCTGGGCCCTTTTCCTTGCACGAGCTTGACGCAGCACAGTCACAGGGTGGAAGCAGCCAGCGTCCCTGTATCATTACTTGGGAGGAAGGCAGCCACCAAGTGGAAACACCAATTTGGACTTTATGTTGCATGAGAAGTAAACTTTTATTGTGTTTGAGTCATTAGCTATTTTGGGTCTGTTACAGAAGCTAGTATCATTCTAGCAAATACCTCAAGAAGAGAAGCTAAGCTAGGGCATCAACAGAGGCTATTGGAGTTTTCCAGATGAAAGGCTGACCCTCTTCCTAAGCTCTCCCCTACATCCTAGTCCCAATCGATGTGATCCCATAGTACTTTAATTTTTAAAAACTCAAATACTGCAGTACTGACTTAATCAGTACAGAATTGAAAGGGCTTTAGATCTGTAATAAAAATCCACATTTGGAGAGGGCAAACTTTAAAACAGCAGCCAGTAGGGGAAGGAGGGGAAAGGCATGGGTGGGTGGAAGGCATATAGGGACTATGGTGGCATGACCTGACCACTGTCAAGCCAATGTGTTTCTTGGTTTCTCATAGAAAACTTTTTGTATACCTATTTTTTTTCTCCTTCCATACTTAAGACCATCAGTGTCCAAATTTGCTCATTCTATTTTTTGTTTTGTTTTTGTTGGTGATGTTACATTATTCTATCACATTTACTTCATTTCCTGTTCCATGTGGAAAAATTAGGCAATGTGAACGATTTTCTTCAGCTCCACAAAAGCTGTCACTCTTCTGCACTGTATCTCTGAACCAGTGTTTGAGGGCATTGATGGACTGCCAGCTGATCTTATTGGCAAGAATGTCTATAACTTTGAAAGGTCTTCCTTACATTTTGAGAGACTCACCAGGAACAGGTTCTGCTTTGACAGAGACCTCTTGTCCTCTTTTTGCAGCATCCACTTTGTACTTGTTAGTTGTCACTATTCAATAGTAACTTGTTACTATACCCATGTCAGTGCTGGTTACTGGAATACTGGGTACTATTCCAATATCAACAAAATGGTCACTGTCCCGTAATGTCCTGACCCGCTTCTGCAGTTTCTTCTGTCATTACCAGATCTCAATAATTGAAAATAAACTGACAGGATTTTTATCTTGCAGGGAACTATTGCTTTGTGCTTCAATTTCTCTTGTTTCTATTTCTTATAGTCTTGTGTATATGTCATAAAGGGATGCAATGATAAGTAATTAAGTAATTTCTGCACTCAAAATTCTAACTTCTAAACCATCAGCCGTTGCGCATCTTGTTCAGTTCTCTTATTGAAGGCCAAAATTATAGCATCCTAATGTGGCTTAATTTTATGAAAGGGCCACTTGGAAAATGAGATGGTCTCTTTCAATTTGACCTTTCCTCACTCTCAGGGTGCAGATGGTCTGTGATCACACCCCTCTGAAACCCTGTGACACTTTCTTGGGAATGTATGTGGTCCTTTGTCATCCTTTTATTTTAGATATTCCAGTGCTTCTCTTTTTAATGAGAATACAAACCAGTGATGTAGGAGTAGCAGCTGCTAGGTTCAAATCTCCCTATTTCTCCTCCTAAAGGAAACATTCAAAACAAAATAAATACCTCCTCCACATGCAGGTAGCTGTGATTCACCCCATCCAATACTTGGTACTTGGAGCATCTTAAAGGGATCTGGGTGGGAAACTGGTAGTGTTCAAGCTGATAAGACATGGGAACTGACAGATTCAGGAGAGGAAGTGAGGAAGGCAAAATCATTTCAGAAATGAAGACTAAATTGCGAGGAACATAAAGAATCTAGTCAGAGATGTTGAGTGAACCAATTCTGCAGAAAGGCTGATACTTTCCTATTTTACAGATGCCCCTACCCCTGTCTTACCAGCTCCTCACTGGTTCTCTAAGCCAGGAATTCAGTGAAATGCTTTGCATGCATAATCCCATCTCTTTTTCACCAGCGTATAAGGTACGCACTAGGATTTATTCTGACTTTAACTTTTCCAGCTTTATACAGCTAATAATAGTCAGAATTTTTATTTCAATCCCAGATCCATCTGATTCCCTAAAATATGCTCTTTACACCTTTCCACGTGGCCTTTTAAAAAGTGATCAGCACAAAATAGAATTTACCTTCTTGGGTGATTTGGAGCTGGGTGGCATTTTGGGAGCTGACTTTTGCTGTGTCATCTGAATCTCTGGCTGTGGCTCTGCCTTTGTGGCTCTTTTCAACTTCACGGAGCTGCAGGAAAAAGCTGATGGTTGGTCGTGGCTGGGGAAGTGGGTGTTTGAGGCTCAGAGCCCAGGATTGTGAGGTAGAGACGGAAAGGCTCTGCCTTCAGTTCTTGGTAATGACCTTAAATTGCCAGTTATTGGCCCTCATGACTGATGGAAGAGGGCAGTCTGAGTCTCAGGTTTGCACAGCCTTTGAAGGAATCTGGCCAGGGGAGGATAGAAAGTGCCAGTCTTATATTTCAATGGTTTTCTATATTTGGGCAGGAACCCAATGAGATTAATAGAGGTAAATGTGGATGGGGAACTGGATGGGAGACAAATGAATTAATTCCAGAAGAGGGATGGAGGAAGCAAGGAGGACAGGGCTTAGAGAGCTTTGGGATCTGTCTCTTACCTTCTGTAGGAGTGCGGGTGGGACTGGGAGAGGGGAAGAGAGTAGTCAGAGGTCAGTTGATGGGAGGCTGCCTGTGCTGCCTGTGCGTACAGAGGCTGCCTGTGTGTACAGAGGACTTAAGAGACCTCTTAGACCATGAGGCATGAGCAATACATCACTTTGATGATATTTTCTTTAGCGTTTATATTATTAATTTGAATCTGTAGGAATTGTGGGTACTGGTTTTATGATATATGAACTTTGGTGGAGTCCAGTGAATTTCTCCTGCTCATTAGCAACCTCTTAGCCATTATTGTTTTGTGCCCTCAAATATCCTCAGAATATAAATGCACAGTGTTCTGGGCACTAGAGGGTACTGCCTACACAAAGTTATTATTCCATATTATTCATTACAAATACGAAATGTCAAAAGAACCTGGTACAAACCAAAATCCTACAAACACCAGAAAGAGGGCCAAGTGAAACTGAAATCACCAATCTTCCTGATAAAGATTTCAAAATAAAAATCATAAACATGCTCACAGAGCTACAGAAAAATATTCAAGACCTCAGGGAGAAATTCAAGAAAGAGATAAGAAAGTTTGAAAAATACAGTATCAGGAATGAAACATACAATGGAGGGATTTAAAAGATTAGATGAGATAAAGACTGTAAATGAAATAGAAATTAGAGAATAGGAATACAAAGAAGCTGAGGTACAGAGAGAAAAAAGGATCTCTACGAATGAAAGAATATTAAGTGAACTGTGTGACTAATCCAAACAGAATAATATTTGCATTATAGGGGTACAAGAAGAAGAAGAAGAGAGAAAAAGGGATAGAAACTGTCTTTGAGGAGGTAGTTGCTGAAAACTTCCCCAATCTGGGGAAGGAGATAGTCTCTCAGGCCATGGAGGTGCACAGATCTCCCAACACAAGGGACCCATGGAAGACAACACTGAGACATATAATAAATAAAATGGCAAAGATTAAGGACAAGGACAGAGTACTAAAAGCAGCCAGAGAGAGAAAAAAGATCATGTACAAAGGAAAACCCATCAGGCTATTATCAGACTTAACAGAAACCTTACAGGCAAGAATGGAGTGGCATGATATAGTTAATGCAATGAAGCAGAAGGGCCTCAAACCAAGAATACTCTGCCTGGCAAGAGTACATTTACATTTGAAACAGGGATTAAACAATTTCCAGATAAGCAAAAGTTGAGGGAATTTACCTCCCACAAACCATCTCTACAGTGTGTTTTGGAGGAACTGCTATAGATGGAAGTGCTCCTAAGGCTAAATAGCTGTCACCAGAGAAAATAAAACCACAGTAAAGGAAGTAGACCAATTAATTACTAAGTAAATGCAAAATTAAATCAACTACTTCCAAACTCAGTCAAGAGATACATAAAAAGTACAAAATATGACACCTAATATATAAAGAATGGAGGAGGAATAAAAAGAAGGGAGGAAAAAAAAGAACCTTTAGATTGTGTTTGAAACAGGGGAATAAGCAAGTTAAGTTAGACTGTTAGATAGTAAAGAAGCTACCCTTGATCCTTTGGTAACTATGAATCTAAAGCCTGAAATGGCAATAAGTATGTATCTATCAAAAATCACCCTAAATGGACTGAATGCACCAATCAAAAGACATAGAGTCACTGAATGGATAAAAAACAAGACCCATCTATATGCTGCCTACAAGAGACTCACTTCAAACCCAAAGACATACACAGACTAAAAGTGAAGGGATGGAAAAACATATTTCATGCAATTAATAGGGAGAAAAAAGCAGGAGTTGCAGTACTTGCATCAGCAAAATAGACTTCAAAACAAAGAAAGTCACAAGAGACAAAGAAGGACATTACATAATGATAAAGGGGTCAGTCCAACAGGAGGACATAACCATTATAAATACCTATGCACCCAACATAGGAGCATCTACATATGTGAAACAAATACTAACAGAATTAAATGGGGAAATAGAATGCAATGCATTCATTTTAGGAGACTTCAACACACCACTCATTCCAAAGGACAGATCAACAAGACAGAAACTAAGTAAAGGGACAGAGGCACTGAACAACAACACATTAGAACAGATGGTCATAACAGACATATACAGAACACTCCACCCAAAAGCAGCAGGACACACATTCTTCTCAAGTGCAGATGGAACATTTTCAAAAATAGATCATATACTAGGCCACAAAAAGAGCCTCAGTAAATTCAGAAGGATTGAAATTGTACCAACCAGCTTCTCAGACCACAAAGGTATGAAACTAGAAATAAATTATGCAAAGAAAACAAAAAATCTCACAAACACATGGAGGCTTAACAACATGCTCCTAAATAATCAATGGATCAATAACCAAATAAAAACAGATCAAGCAATATATGGAGACAAATGAAAACAATAACTCAACACCACAAAATCTGTGGGATGCAGTGAAGGCCGTGCTAAGAGGGAAGTATATCGCAATACAGGCATACCTTAGGAAAGAACAATCCCATATGATCAGTCTAACCTCACAATTAATGAAACTAAAAAAGGAAGAACAAATGAGGCCCAAAGTCAGTAGAAGGAGGGACATAATAAAGATCAAAGCAGAAATAAGTAGAATCAAGAAGAATAAAACAATAGAAAGAATCAATGAAACCAGGAGCTCGTTCTTTGAGAAATAAACAAAATAGATGAACCTGTAGCCAGACTTACCAAGAAAAAAAGAGTCCACACACATAAACAGACTCAAAGATGAGAAAGGAAATATCACTACGGACACCAGAGAAATACAAAGAATTATTAGAGAATACTATGAAAAATTGTATAACCTAGAAGAAATGGATAACTTTCTAGAAAAATACAACCTTCCAAGACTGACCCAGGAAGAAACAGAAAATCTAAACAGACCAATTACTAGCAATGAAACTGAATTGGTAATCAAACAACTACCTAAGAACAAAACTCCTGGACCAGATGGTTTCAGTGCTGAATTTTATCCAACATTTAGTGAAGACCTAATACATATCCTCCTTAAAGTTTTCCAAAAAATAGAAGAGGAGGGAATACTTCCAAACTCATTCTATGAGGCCAGCATCACTCTAATACCAAAACCAGGCAAAGACACCACAAAAAAAGAAAATTACACACCAATATCCCTGATGAACATAGATGTAAAAATACTCAACAAAATATTAGCAAACTGAATTCAAAAATACATAAAAAAGATCATCCATTATGATCAAGTAGGATTTATTCCAGGGATACAAGGATGGAACAATATTTGAAAATTCATTAACATCATCCACCACATCAACAAAAAGAGGGACAAAAAGCACATGATCATCTCCATAGATGCTGAAAAATCATTTGTCAAAGTTTAACATCCATTCATGATAAAAACTCTCAACAAAATGGGTATAGAGGGCAAGTACCTCAACTTAATGAAGGCCATATATGATAAACCCACAGCCAACAGCATAGTTAATGGTGAAAAGCTTAAAGCTTTTCCTCTAAGATCAGGAACAAGACAAGGATGCCCATTATGCCCACTTTTATTCAACATAGCTCTGGAGGTCCTAGCCATGCAATCAGACAAAACAAAGAAAAAAAGGCACCCAGTTGGTATGGAAGAAGTTAAACTGTCACTGATTGCAGATGACATGGTACTGTACATAAAACCCTAGGGAATCCACCCCAAAACTACTAGAACTAATAACTGAATTAAGCAAAGTTGCAGGATACAAAATTAATACACAGAAATCTGTTGTACTCCTATATACTAATGATGAACTAGCAGAAACAGAAATCAGGAAAATATTTTCATTGACAATTGCATCAAAAAGAATAAAATACCTAGGAATAAATCTAACCAAGAAAGTGAAAGACCTATACCCTAAAAGCTGTAAGACACTCATGAGAGAAATTGAGGAAGACACCAATAAATGGAAATATATCTCGTGCTCATGGATAGGAAGAATTAATATTGTCAAAGTGGCCATCCTGCCCAAAGCAGTCTACAGATTCAATGCAATCTGTATCAAAATACCAACAGCATTCTTCCATGAATTAGAACAAAGAGTTATAAAATTCATATGGAACCACCAAAGACCCCAAATAGCAAAAGCAATCCTGAGAAGGAAGAATAAAGCTGGGGGGATTAATCTCCCCAACTTCAAGCTCTACTACAAAGCCACAGTAATTTGTACTGGCACAAGAACAGACCCATAGATCAATGGAACAGAATAGAGAGTCCAGATATAAACCCACACATACATGGCGAATTTATATATGATAAAAGGAGCCATGGATATACAACGGGAAAATGACAGCCTCTTCAACAACTGTTGTTGGCAAAACTAGACAGTTACATGTAAGAGAATGAAACTGGATTATTGTCTAACTCCATACACAAAAGTAAACCTGAAAGGGATCTAAGACCTGAGTTTAAGTCATGAAACCATAAAACTCTCAGAAGAAAACATAGGCAAAAATCTCTTGAATATAAACATGAGCAACTTTTTCCTGAACAGATCTTGGGCAAGGGAAACAAAAGCAAAAATGAACAAATGGGACTACATCAAACTAAAAAGCTTCTGTATAGCAAAGGACACCATCAGCAGAACAAAAAGGCATCCTACAGTATGGGAGAACATATTCGTAAATGACATATATGATAAGGGGTTAATGTCCAAAATATATAAAGAACTCACATGCCTCAACACCCAAACAGCAAATAAACTGATTAAAAAATGGGTGGAGGATCTGAACAGACACGTCTCCAAAGAAGAAATTTAGATGGTCAACAGGCACATGAAAAGATGCTCCACATTGCTAGTTATCAGGGAAATGCAAATTAAAACCACAATGAGATATCAGCTCACACCAGTTAGGATGACCAACATCCAAAAGACAGGGAACAACAAATGCTGGCAAGGATGTGGAGAAAGGGGAACCCTCCATTCTTGGTGGGAATGTAAATTAGTTCAATGGTTGTGGAAAGCAATATGGAGGTTCCTCAAAAAACTAAGAATGGAAATACCATTTGACCCAGGAATTCCACTCCTGGGAATTTAGCCAAAGGAAACAAGATCCCTGATTCAAAAAGCATGTGCTTCCCTATGTTTATCACAGCACTAAAATAGCCAAGATATGGAAGCAACTTAAGGGTCCATCAGTAGATGAATGGATAAAGAAGAGGTGGTACATATACACAGTGGAATATTATTCAGACATAAGAAAAAAAACAAATCCTACTATTTGCAACAACATGGATGGAGCTAGAGGGTATTATGGCTCAGTCAAAGCCAGTTGGAGAAAGACAAGTACCAAATGATTTCACTTATTTGTGGAGTATAACAACAAAGCAAAACTGAAGGAACAAAACAGCAGCAAACTCACAGACTCCAAGAAGGGACTAGCATTACCGAAGGGAAGGGGTGGGGGAGGGCAGGTAGGGGAGGGAGGGAGAAGAGGATTGAGGGGCACTATGATTGGCACACATGGTGTGTGTGGGGTCACAGGGAAGACAGTGCAGCACAGAGAAGACAAGTAGTGACTCTGTGGCATCTTACTACGCTGATGGGCAGTGACTGCAGTGGGTGTGGGGGTACTTGATACTATGGGTGCATGTAGTAACCACAATGTTGCTCATGTGAAACTTTCATGATACCTTAAAAAACAAAAGTAAAAAAAAGAAATGAACACATGGTGTTGAATCACACAGGCTGCTTCCTATAATACAGATAGTTTTAGATTTGTTTAGCAGAAAGCCATTTAGAGCATACAGCTAGGCTCACAGAGCAAATCAGAAAAAAACGTGAGATCTTTTTACCCTCCAGAATGAGATCCTCCCGGAGACTCACCGCTTGGATTTTCTTCCTCAGCTGGGCATTAGTTCGGGATAGGCTCTTGGATACTGAGTTCAGGTAGTATATGGCCAGGCTGCAAGAGAAAAAGAGCATCCCCTGTGGTACTGAAATCTTTGGAAATTCCAAGAGTTGGATACCTCTCCCAAGGAATCAAGACAGGCTTCCTGGCTCGGGGGCTTTGTGTAGAGGCTTTACCTCTGGGCAGGGCAGAGGGAGGTCCTACCATCCTTAGTTCCCCACTTACTGTGGAAATGGCCTACACTTTCCTACCTCTCAGAGTGCTCAGTAAAGTTTGGCTAAAGGAATCATACCTCTTCTGGGCAATCTGAAGAGGTCAGGAAGTGGCAGGTTTTCTTGACCACTGTGTATCCTGGGTACCTGCCCTGTGCCAGGCTCTGCCGTGTGCATCCCATTCCACATCTCAGTGGTTTGGACAAAAGTCCCATGAAATAGAAAGGATGGCTCCTGCCTTTACAGTCAGTGCCCTGCCCTCAGAGAGGTCAAGTACTTTACTCAAGGTCAGCCCATCTATTAGCACTTGTTAAGAGCCCACATTGGAAGCCAAAGCTCTGTCCATGGTCTCAAAGTCTGGAAGAGGGCAGACAGGCACCCGATTCCTGCTCTAACAGTGCTGAGACATGCAACTGCAGATGCCCCGAAGGCTCCCTGTCCGCGGAGGCCTGACAGGAATTTCTGGGCCTGGGTTGGTAGTTTTTCAGTCCAGCCACTCAGGCTGACTGGGTGACTGAGTGTCCTTTGAGGCTATAGCCTGGCTTCCCTTTGACAGAACCTCAGGTCCAGGGTCATGATGGACTTACTACGTGGGAGGGGAGGGGCCCCAAAAGCCGGGCACCTCCTGAACGAGGGGCTCTGCTGGCCTGCTGCCTGGAAGTTTTTAGGTTCATCCTAAAAGCGTTTTAGGTTCCACTATTAATGTGCAGCCTCAGCTGCTCCCGTTTGGGTCTTCGTGAAGCAAAGTCTCAGAGGACTGTGCAAAGAGAAGAGAGGGGTGGAGGACAAGTGAAGGACCCGTCTGTTTAGGAAGGCCCTCCTCTGTCTGTGGCGTCACCCCTTCTCCTCATTAACAACCTATTTATTAGGGAGGAACTGGAAGTCAGGACAAAATGCTCATGGGTGGCTGTGTCCCTCTTGAGGCTGTTTCCAAAGTTAGCATTTCCCCTCCTGCCTGCAAGGGTCAGGTTTGGTGTCTGGGTTTCAGAATTCCCTCAGTGGGTCATGGGGTCGTCAGCTTGTCACTGTCTTGTCAGCCCTCCCTCATGCCGGAATTAGAAGCAGAGGATGTTTGAATCCAGGATGTAAGGAAGCACATGAATTCTGGAGAGCAATTCAGCACTATCTGAAAAGATTGAAGAAATGCATACATAAGACCCAGCAATTCCACTTCTAGAGGACTGTCACATTTGCACCAGGAGCACATTTAAAATAGCAAAAAAAGTGGCAAGAACCCAATTATCTCTATGCAGAGGAATGGATAAACTGTGGTTTAGTCATACAAGGGAACACAACAGCCATGAAAATGTGTGCTCATGTATCTGCATAGATAAATCCCCCAGACATAATGTTGAGTGAGGAAAACTTTGTAATGTGAACCATTCATTAAAGCATTTTAAACTCAGAAGACAATGGTACATACACATGTGATGGAAGTACCAAAATATGTATGGAAATGATTAAAATGAATCCAAATAGTGGTTATGGAGAGGGTGAAAGAGAGAAAGACCAGGTGGGGCTTGAAGTATATCTGTAACATTTTCTTTCTTTTAAAAAGAGACAGCTCTAGAGCAAATATTGCAAAATATTAACATCTGCTTAGTCTTGTGATCAGGTACATTGTTGTCTGTACTTTTCTTTATGTTAGGAATATTTAATAATTTTTTAAAAGCATGCAAAATAGGTTTCTATTAAGGAAAAAAATACTAAGGTTTCACTAGTATATTTTTGATGGCAGCAATTCAAATTCAGGACTCTTATTTCCTGGGTTCTGTTTTTCCTTCCTTCCCTATGTTAAAAAAAGAAATGAGCCCCAAACGGCATCCTCCCCCAACCCACTAAAAAGCAACCCAAGAACAATCTTTTCTTTTCTTTGCTAATAATTTCTTGACCCATCCTCCTTTCCATAAAAGTCCTTCGAATTTTATTTTTTCATACAACTCCTTGGAGCATCTCTCTACTTGGTAGGTGGGATGCTGCCCGATTCAAGAATCACTTAGTAAATCCAATTAGGTCTTTAAATTTACTGGGTTGAATTTTAACACCTGTTCCTTCTTTGCATATTCATTGTTTGCCCCCTATGCTTAGACTCGGGGCTGGTTGTTGGGGTTACAAAACCACCCCCTCTCCTCAGTCTTAGAGGGCTAGTGATGATGAACCAAATGTTCCAGGGCACAGGGTGCTCCGTGGGAAAGTCCCAGGGCCCAGCCAGGAACAGAGGCCCAGCCTCTGCTTTCTCAGACACTCAGAGCCCAGAAGTCTTCGATGTTGCTAATGAACCTTTGGAAGGGAGTTGAGATACTGTCAGGAGCTGCCTGTACTCCTTGGATCCTATCTCCAGTGTGCTCCCTGGAACACTCAGACCAGCCAGTACTTTCACCACTTTGCCTGAAGCTTCCCTTCCATCCTGGACTTTATGCCCAGGATTGCAGCTGGCCCAAGCTGCCCTGGCATTACCCAAAGCCTCTCCCCTCCCATTTCTCCCAGAAGCACTCAGTCAGGTAGGGCAGCTGGTCTACCAATACCCTGGAGTGGGGTAACTCAGGCACACTGTTTCCTAGGGCTCCCCAGCAGGGTTAAGGTCCTCTCCGTGGTAATAAGGCACCTTTCTGTCCTTTCTGTCTCTTCCCTACCCCCTCCCCAACAAATGACTTGCATTTGAATCTTTGTCTTAGGATCTGCTTCCAGGAGCACCAGGCTAAGAAGGCAAGAAGGAATGACTTGACAAGGAGGTGTGAACTGTGAGGGGAGGTTTCCATGCAGCAGAGCTGCCCCGGCTAACTTACAACATCAGCAGGATGGCTGGAATGATCAGGCCTGGATTGGCGAGGAAAGCAAAGATCTTGCCCAGGAAGGTAGGGAAATCGTTCTCAACTGTCTCTTGGATGACATCATACATTCTGTTTTTCCCACTGGAAACAGGACAGGACACACGAGCATGCTGTGAAGCTCATAGGGCACACACAACTGTGACCACACCCCCAGGGGCCCAAAGCTGCCACTCACCACTGCTTTCCTGGAAGAACCAGAGCTGCAGAGGTTTGACATCTTTTGGCACAATACTGAAAATGTCTCTGCTCTACTTTTCTCATCTGTATAATACAGTATAATAATAGCATAGTATAATATCATATTATAAGTAAAATATAAGTATTTCAGAGAATTGTATGGAGGGCATAGACATGAATGCATATGAAATATTGAGATTGGGGCTGTCAAATTATAAGTGCCTTCCAAAATATTGCAGCTAGAAGCCTCATTTTTCTCTTGTGTTGGGGTGGCAAACAATGGCCCATGGACCGAATTTGGCTTGCTACCTGTTTTTTATATGGCCTGTGAGATTAGAATGATTTATTTGTACATATTTAAATTGTTGGAAAAAATATTAAAAGAATAATATTTTATGATATGTAGAAATTGAATTATGAAATTCAAACTTAAGTGTTTATAAATAAGTGCTACTGGAACACAGCCATACTCATGTATTTACATATTGTCTAGGGTTCCTTTTGTGCAATAATGGCAAACATGAATAGTTGTGCCAAAGACCACTTGTGAACATCTCAATGCCTAGCACTGTTGCACAGCACACGACAAATCGCAGTAATGCAGTTACATGACAGCATTTCAAGTGCCAAGCATATCACCAATATTATGACATTTACTTAATTTACTTTTTATTATCAGTATATACCCATCATGTAAAATATGGATTATTTTGGGACCATGTAAAAAATGCATTATTTTGTCATTGCGTCATAACGTATTAGATGATACATGAATTTCTAGTGCCCACAGGAACAAATGACCATTTCTACCATGTGGCTCTCCCTTCAGCCTGGTGTCCCAGACCTTCCTCAGCTCAGCATGGTCTTCTACTCTAGATCTAGCCCCGCTTTTCCTTCTGTCTGAACCCTGTCCAGCCAGAGGACAGTCTGCTCTGAGCTCCTGCTGCTGTTCCCCTTTGAGCACCCAGCCCTCACTGAGGGGCACCAACCATAGGGCTTTAACTGGTTAAGTTGCTTATAAACTGAGAAGTACCACATCAGCATTCCCCAAAGTGTGTTGCTCCACACTGGTAGGCACACCGGGATGAGAGTGGGATGAGATGCGTGAAGCCCTGGGGAGCAGCAGTCAGGGAGGTACTGACTCAGGGCCAGGCAAGTGCAGGTCACTGCCTCGCTTGCCTCACACTACTCCCAGCCCTGGGGGGCTGTCACATGAAGAAAGGGTCTGTGGTCAGTAAGGATGGAAACACTGGCTTGTACACATTATCTTCCAAGCCTTTAATGAAGGACTGTGCTCCTTGAGCATTTCTAAGTGAAAAGGTGGCAGATAAAAGGGGAAGCCATCCAAACTACTTGAGCCACAGACCCTTTTTATGGAGGAGAGAGCGAGCTTTGTTTTCAGAGGTTCTCACATCTGGAAAGAGAGGAGTAGATGCACATTATTTCTCAGTCCACCTCCTTACATAATTATTTATCTCTTCGTACAATGTCCAGCTCCTAAATGAGTCCAGTTATACTGTGAACCCACAGTGCCTGCAAATGCTCCGCAGAGCATGGGAACCCAGTTAAGAGTCTCCGAAGCTGCTTCACATTTGAATGGCACTTGTAAATAGCTGGTCATTTCATCTTCAGCACCTTCCTGGTCCTCATCCTACTGTAAAGTAATCCAGGGTAGTAGATTACCCGTATGTTAAAAGATTAGAGCTGCACTGTCCAATATTGTAGCCACTGACCATGTGTGGTTATTTAAATTAAAATGAATTTCAATGAAATAAAGAAATCCAGTTTCTCAGTTTGGTTCTCATTTCAAGTGCTCAACAGCCACATGTGGTTGGTGGCTACCATACCGGATTGCACAGACATGGGACATTTCCATCCTTGTAGAAAACTATTGAACAACACTGATGATTTGCCCAGGGCTCTGTGGCTTTTTGCAGGCTGATATTGACACCAGAACCAGAATTATCAGCCAGTGCTCTGGGCAGGCAGCCCCAGAGAGGAGCTGCTCCTATGCAACCAAGACTATGCACCTGAATGGCCCGCAGTCAAAGGAGGGTGGGAGGGACATGATGGTGTAGGCCACTGGCAGGAGGCTGAGGAAGAGCACCAGCAGCAGGAGGCCCATGTAGAAGTTGTTGGAACGGGAGGCTTTGAACACACGTTCATGGGGGACGTTGCTGCTCATCACCGCCCAGCACTGGAAGTACATGGAGGTCAGCAGGCGCAGCACATTGATGCCCACCAGTCCTGGAGCATAGAAAGAGCCCATCCTGGGAGTGCAGAAACCACATTTCTGGTCAGCTGGACACAGGGGAGGTCAGGGAGGGATGACAGAAGGAAATGGGATCGATGGGTTTGGGGTATGAGGCCTAGGTGCTTTCTCTGCAGGTCCCATGGGAGGGGGTCTCCCTTTTAACTAGGACATTTACCACCAAGCCCTAGCCACCTATTCCTTAAGACAGGGGGATACTCTGAGCATTACTGGGCTGGGTTCTGGCCAGGATTTTGCCACTGCCTCACCACTAGGGATAGCAAGTTATGTGGTCTCCTGTCTGTTTCTTTATGGTCTCCCTAAAACCACATTGGTGCTCAAAAAAGTATTTCAAATCCTTAAATTAAGAGAATGGACATTGGCTTGCAGTGAGCTCTTGGCATCTTGGAAGTCTTCAGCTGGACTTATGCAGTCTCTTTCCAGCTCCCTTCTAGACAGGGACACAAGCTCTGTAGTGCATTTAGCTTAGCTTCTTCTCTCCTTCCTTTTTTCTCCCTCCCTTCTTCTTTCTTTCCTCCTCTTTCCCACCTCCCTCTCTCCCTCCCTTCATTGTACCTCCTTCCTCCCCTCCCTACTTTTTCCTTTGTTCCTTCCTCCCTGCCTCCATCAAGGGCAGGACATGGTGGGGCCCGGGGAGGGGCAGGCACTGTCTGGTTTCCATTGACTCCTGCCCTCTATTTGTCATGTGAAAGAAGGGAGCTCAGAGAGGACAGACAGTAAGCTTTGTTCAGCCTCTGCCCAGGTGGTTGAGAAACAAAGCCTGGCATTCCAGTTTTTTTGAATCCCCAAATGAGATGATCCCCAAACAAAATGTACAGCTCACCAGATCATTCCTTGGTTGAAGATCAAACCAAGCACATTTCCGCTAATATCAAACTCAGCGTATGAGGGCTGCAGGGAGAGAAAGGAGGCTGACTGTTAAGAGTGTCAGCCAGACCCCAGTCCAGCCCACTGGCTAAGCCAGGGCCCCTCCATCCTAAGGAGCCTGCTCTCTTGATTGGAGAGGAACTTTAGAGTCCGAGGCCTGTTTCTTTAGTACGTTGTCAGCTTTTTAAGAATAGTTTTGAAGTTCACAAAGTTGAAACCTTTTTTCCATTTCTTTTTCAATCAAAAATGTGAGAATCTTTTTTACCTTTTAGGACCTGCAGGGTGACACTGTGGTCTTGGGAGGACTGGGGCCCCTAAGAGAACATTGTATCAAGGCTCTAATCAGAAATGTACCTTGAAATTATAATGAAGAAGTAAATCCAGTAAATAATGAAATGCAAACAATTAAACAAGGAGTCAAATGAAAAGCTTCAAAAAAAAACCAGCCGCGCAAAAGTAAATCAACAACTTTTCTCTCCATTTTCCTCTAGTCTGAGAGCAATTCATTGAAAGAAAAGAGCTCAATCAGATTCAAATCTTCAATCTGATTCTGATTACCAGAGTTTTGGAGATCTGTTGATTATGTGAAAGAACACACTGCGTGGGAGCCCTGGGGAGTCCAGGTCCTTAGGAAGCATGCCTGAGCCAGACTTCCCATCTGTCTTCCAGAAATGGAGGTGAAGGGTGACAGGAATGGGAGAGAGAGAAAGGAAGGTCGGGCAAGTAAGGATCAGAGGGGGAGACAAGCATAATCCAAATACATAAGAGTTCACTCTTGGGAATTTAAAATTTAACACTTTAAAATATTGTAAAAACTTTTTTATCTACTGGGTTTTGTGTCCTGCTTAGAAACATCTTCCTCACCCCAAGGTTATCAGTTTATATATGCTTTCTTTTAGAGGTCTATGATTTCATTTTTTGATATTTAAATCTTTGATTCCTCTATAGTTGATGTATTTAGGTGAAATGGGTGAGAGATATAGCGCCCCCTGCCCCCACAATGGTTAACCAGTTGTCTCAATGTATTTGTTATATAATCCTTTTTTCCCACTGGTTTGAAAGACTCCCTTTATCATAAACTGAATTTCTACATAGCTTGAACCCATTTCTGGACCTTTTATTCTGCTCCATTGATAAGTTTGTCTATTCCCAGTTTTTCATTATGACAGCTGCATAGTATGTTTTAATATAATGGTAGGTCAGTCCCTTTCATTCTGCTATGTTAAAAGTTTTCCTGGCTATTTCCCCATGCCTATTTTTAGAGTAAACTTTAGTATTATTTTGGGACCTTGTTATACTTGTAAATTAATTTAAGGGCAATGATATCTTAGCAATGTTGTGTCTTCCTATTAGAAAGGGCATTCTCTTTGAGCCTGAGGTCTTTCATCCTTGCTCTCAGATGAGATTATGAAGATATCCTTGTTGGTGAGAAGTTGAGTTGGTGTCTAAAATTGTGGCTGGTTACTAAAAGAAAAAAATACGACAGAAACCTGTGCTAGAGCCCTTACCTGGACCAGATACCCTGCTGCAGGCCAGGGTGAGGATGACATAGGTAAACAAGACATGGAGCTCAAGGAGGAGGTCGCCTCCAACACCAGTGACTATTGGGTTGGTGAGTGAGGTGTTGTGGAAGAGTCCTACACAGGACAGATGAGGCCAGAGAGTCTACCAGATCACAGAAGGCCACTGCAGAGAGGAAGTGACACACATTTAGAATGAACAGTTTTCCCATGCAGGTGGGGACGAGGCATGTCCAGGTGGAGAAAATAAGAGTCAAAAGTTTCTCAAAGCATAATATAGAAGACAGCACCACTGGTCACTGTGTTCTTGGTGTGTTCCAGGACTTTCTGAAGCATTCTACCCTCCCTAACTCCAGAATTTCATTAGTCTAAAAAATTACCCATACCCACTCTCTGCTCACACAGTGTGGACTTCTAAGACTAGTGTTCTTTGCCTTCCCTGCTGAAAGGTGGTGCTGCTTCAGCATTGCTCTACCGATCTATCTGCTCAGCACTGAGGCGTGTGATCCACCTTTCCCAAGGCCAAAAGCCTCCATTTCCCAGATAAGGAGCTCACATTGTTAATTACACTGGGAAAAAGCAGAGTCTCCTCTAAGAAGGGCCCTTAAAGGAAATACAGATGAAATACTTTTCTACTTCACAGAGCAGAGACTGACATTAAGCATCTAAAGAAATGCATAAGAATGCATCTGACTATATCAGATTGGATGACTGAGACGTCTTTCTGTGGAATGTCCATGGAACAGTGACCTACAAATCCAGCCTCCAGGTCCCAGCACCAGCAGTAGTTCATGAACCGGACAAAACAAGCCCGCAGGAAGTCCCCCAGCAGGATGGTGATGTAGGTTACCAGCATGTCAGACACCGTCAGTCTCATGAATTCCTGCAAGGCGAACACAGAAAGAGGGGGTGGTCACTGTTTGACCTTGTCCATTTCTCCCGACTGACTGCAGCCAAGGAGAGTCACCCCCACCCACCTGAACTCTTCTCTGTGACCTTCTGGTTCTTGGTGGCAGAGTGGTGGTGCAGAGAAAGGAACCAGGCTTTGGAAAACACTCGAGGTCTCAGCTCTACAAGTTACTAATTGTATTGCTCTGGAATAACCTCTAAACCTTTTGAAGCCAATAACGATATTAACCTTCCAGGGTTATTGTAAAGCTTAGTGATTATATGTGCAAATTTCCTGTCATGTTGGCAGTACTCAACGCTTGGTAGTCATCAGCGCTGTGGCACAGCTAGAGGACCTCATGGCTCCCTCCTTGCTTCCGCCACCTGTTCAGAAGTGCGAGCTGCCTCACCTAAGACTCAATCTGACCATCACACACAGGGGACAACAGCCAGCTTTCTTCACCTCCTGCTACTTGGATTTTTTTCTTGATTATAAACAAAATAATGCAGGTTTTTCATTGAGGCACATAGCAGATGAACCAAAAGCCAGAATTTTCTGTTTTGTTGAGTATATAAAATTTATTATTATTTTTTTAAATTGAAAAGATCTAGCAGGCATCATTACAACACCTAACAGACTTGGAGTTCCTAGGAGGCACAGGGTCTGCTTTATTAATTTTTGTATCCTCCAAGATGATTAAAAAATGTTTGCGGGATGAATGGCTGATGAGTTTTCAGGGTTATTCCTCCATAATGGAAGACAAACTGATGTGGGTCAGGTCTCCACTTCTGTGCAAGATGATGCACTGGGCCTCCGGGTGGAGGTGATGGAGGGCACGGGTGGGCAGGACACAGGACCTTAAACCCACCACCACGAACAAGCTCAGAGAGAAGTAAGCTTTAATCAGTGATGAGCATTCAGGGAGGAAGGCAACAGATGCCTTCCAAGGACGTGGAGCAGCAGATGAGACATTCTATAGCAGAATATTCCAAAGGAATCCTGTAGGTGATGAACTCCTTTTTGCTTTCTAAAGAGGTTGAATTGTATTGACCTGAGGTCTTTCTCTGTTACACACTGTGATAGGTTTAAAAATGCAGGAGCTGGGGAAGCTTAGTTGCTCTGCACATTGAAGATGATGAGGATTTGAGAGTGTGGGGGAATCTGAACTGGAGGAGGCAAGAAATGGTGAGTCTGAGCCCTCCACGAAGGAAGTGGGGAGAAGGGCCCCAGTAGGGCCCCACGGGAGGTAGACTGTGCAGCAGGAACATGTCTGTGGGCCTGTAGGCAGTGTTTGATGGGGTGTGTGATGTAATCCTCTCCTCCCTTGTACATCATCATCCTCAGTTAGGAAGACTGTTGTCTAATGCTCTATGTGAGTGGATTCTTCAGGGGACCCACAATGACGTAATAAACTGTGCATCTTAGTGGGGCGGCAGGTGAATAGAAACCGCACGTTGAGAGATGGAGTTGAGGAAGAAAAGGTAGTATTACCTAGTATTACTGATCCCGGTATTACCTGGGAATACTTCAGATTTCTATCTAGGAAGGCAAAGAACATTAGCCTCTGAAGTCCGTACCGTGCAAGCTACAGGAATGGTAGTGAAGTGGACAAGGGGAAATGGTAGTTATTAATGTTTGAGATGCTAATGAAAGTCATTAATTCTCTATAGAAAAATGCACAGGCGCATATACACACAAAACCTGCATCCAGTTTTTAGGAGCATTCATAACTTCCAGGTGGAGAAGCTCAGGCTTTTGGTGAAATCTGCAGTGAAACTAAAGAAATTGAAGTGGTATTAGTTTGATGAAAGGAGCATATAGGGAAACATGTGAGAAACTAAAAACAATGAGAATGTGAAAAGATGGAACTTTACTAAGAAATATTGAATTGATGTTTTGGTGGCTTAAAAATGGAAATATCAAGGAAGGAATAACAAAGAACTGAGAACAGGCAGGGGTCCCCTTTTCAGGAGAATGTAACTACTCACGATGCCCACGGCTGTTTCCCAGCAAGAACCCCGGGGCACATCTGCAGGGTGCAGGGGTGGCCGGGGGCTACTCTCGTTCCAACCCGAGGAGTTGTAATAATTAAAAACAGTCCAGTGAGTGATGTTCTTCATTGCCTCTTCCTGAGAAAGCTAGAACAGAAGATGGAGATGCAGAGGTGGAAGGAGCCAGGGGTGGTCCGGCTGTTTCCAGAGGAGCAATGATTAATCCCAGCATACGCCACAATCCTATACCTAGCCTCTGCCCTGCCCCTCAACAGAGTCTCTCCAGAAATGCCCTCCCTGCCTTTCAATCTACACAGGAGAGAGGGGAAATTTCCATGAAGTTAGACTTCTCTAAATCATTATCCATCCATCCATCCATCCAGTCATCCATCCATCCAAGCATTCATTCATTCTTTTGAGACTAGTTTATTCAGGGTCTATTCTGGGTGTATGAGGCAGTGGTGATGCAGGAGTGAACAAGAGAGCTGGTGCTTTCCTGAGAAAGTTCACAGTCTAGTATGTGACAGCGATGAACAGACAGACAATTGCAGAACAATGATAAGAGCTACAGAACATTTTCTCTGAGGATTGAGGAAATCCACATCAGCAGGGGGAGTTACAGAAGACCCCCTGGAGGCAGTGACATCTGAGCCAAAACCTTAGGGAGGAATAGTCAACTCATTAAACATGGGGAGAAGGGTAGAGAGAGGGGCAAGAGAGGATTTTGCCCTGTGGAGGAAATGTGAGCTCAGGAGGGTGGAACAGGAGGGGAGGCAGAGATGCAGGTTAAGAGGCTAGGCCGGATTCAGTCACTTCCATCCGTAGAATCTTCCAACAGATTCCTGTTAACCCCAAGAAAGAGTTCATGCAACTCAGTAATGGGGCGGACTGGGGAAGGAGCCTCATCATTTGGCCGTTCCCCCCAGCTTCATTGTTCACTTCTCACCCTCTCCTCTACTGTTCAGCCACTATGCAGTTCCCTGTTTGCATCCTCTGCTTTTTCCAGTCTCCTGAGGTTCCCCAGGGTGGGGTCTGGTGGCCTCCTCTGCACACCATGCTGCCCTGCGCTTGTCCCCACTGAAACACATACCACAGCATGCTGTGATCAAGGAGTCTGTCTCCCAGCCAGTGTGTGGACACCCTTGGATGTGTCTTGTTGTCTTCGGTACCCCCAGCACCTGACCTTGTGGGTGCCCCATAGCCATCTGGTGAGCAGTGATGATAGGTCAAGTCAACTATGACTCATCATCTCAACGGATGCTTACTTGGCTGGTAAACGTTTATAGCCACATGAAACCATAAGGGAAAGGCTGCAGATAAAATATTAAAGGTACCAAATGACATGTATATGACATGAAGAAAGAAAAAGACAGTGAAGAACTGCAGCAAAATGTTAACAGTGGTTGTCTTTGGGGTGTAGGATTCTGGAGATGTTTTTTTCCTCCTTTTACTTTTCTGAACTTTCCAAAAGTTCATTAATTAATATGAATTATGCATAAGGAAAACATTATTATATTCTAAAAGGGAAATTTGGTGGTCACCAGGGATTTGGAGTAGTCTGTGGTCCTTACTTTGAGGTGGACGTCATCCATCAGGGCCAAGAGAAATGTGTAGAGGTTCCCCAGGAAAAGCGCAAAGATGCGGCCCAGCTGCCACTTCAGTCCAATGCGTGGGTGGTAATGCTCCAGGGCAGCGATGGTCTCAAACAGAGGGGGACAAAACATCCCAAGCAGGGACATCACAATTTCTACCTGAGAAATCAGGAAAGACTAGATTACTTGTGTCATCAATATCACTAGCTTGGCCACCCCCAGGGTCCTGCACTGCCATCTCCTTATTGTCCCCTCATCCACCTCCGGAGATGCCCTAGGGTCTCTGCAACCTTCTGTGTGACCCCAGCTAAGGTGTCAACATGCCCTGAGCAGTAAGCTTATGTCCTACACATAATAACTGCTCTGTGACTGGTTGCTATCACAATTATTGCTATTAGTATTGATAAAAAAAGCAAACTTTCTTTGAGAATGAAATGGGTTAACATACAGGACAGTGCCTTGTGTTCTGTAAAAGTTGTGAGCTGGGTAAGAGTCACCCATGGAGTCCTCATCCCAGGAGCATGGTGAACAGGAAGGTCAGATCACAGAAGGGAACTGACAGTAGAGGGATACAGTTAAGAGTGTGGCATTTGGACTCAGCTCTCTAGGTTTGAGCCCCAGTTCTATCACTTGCTGGCTTGTAAATTAGGAAACGTTACATAGCTTCTCTGAGCTGATAGTTTCTTTAGGTGTAAAATGGTGATTCTAGGTGGTTCTTCTGCTGGCATTACCAGGATTCATTCATGTATCTCTGGTCCGCTGACTCATTCACATGTCTGGTAGTTGATTGGCTATCATCTAGGGTAATGAGATAACTGAGCCATGTGTCTCTCATCATTCAGCAGGCTAGCCCAGGATTGTTCATAAGGTGGAGGTCCCAGGGTTCCCAAGAGAGCAAGTTCAATACACAAGCACTTTTAAATCTGCTTGTATCATGGTTGCTAATGTCCCATTGGTTAAAGTAAGTCATATGGCCAAGCCCAGCTGGATTCAAGGGATGGGGAAACAGATGCCACCTCTTCTTGAGAGGACAGAAAAATAACTTTGCAAAGAAATGTACATACAAGAATGGGAAGAATTTGTAGCCATTTTTACCAACTACCACAGATGTCAAACTCCCAAAAGAGATTTATGGGTTCAATATAATCATAATAAACCTTAATGAGTTTTACTGTGGATCCCAGTGAGAGAACTCATTCTACCAGGTATCAAGACATACTATAAAGACATAGTTTGTCAGTGTGTAATTAATGCAGGAACAAATAGACCAATGAAATAGAAAAGAGAGCCCATGATCATGCCCACACATTAATAGACTCTTGATTTATGATGTATGGCACTGTAGAGCCATGAGGAAAAGGTCACTTTTTAAATAATTGATGTTAGGACAACTGGCTGTCCAGTTGATTGACATGCTAATTACAATCCAGCTTTACCTAGCTGTGAAAGCCTAGTAACAGTGACTCTTTGTTCAAGATGGTCATGCTACTTGACTAGAAAAGGATGTAATTTCACTTTTTAAAACAAGTCCTGTGATCCAGACTTTCAGTAATTCAATGGAATGGCATAGGAGCTAGTATAGTTTCAGTATTTGCCCTCAACATTCACTTCAGCAGAGATGTCCTCCTTACCTCATTTCTTTCATACCAGCTGACGTTCTGCATTTTGGAGAATTCCTGGGATCGCTTAACCACAAAGTAAATGAGGTACCCACTTCCACACAAGCAGCAGATGATGAGAAAGTTGGCCAGGACACGGAGAAATCTTGTCAGATGGATATTTTCGTCTTTGTTACTCTCTTGTTCATCCACTATTGATTCCTTAATTTATGAAAATAAGATGTGAATAATGACAGGCCAGGAACCAACAGGCACCATTGTTGCTGAGCTCCTGAGATTACTACTTCCTGTATTTCCATAAATGAAATAATACAGAGGAGTGGGTATGGAGCACTGTTGCTCTATGAAGAATTGGTTGTTTTCTTTAAGAAAATATATTTTGTTGTTAATGTTATTTTGGTACATGTAATAACAAAAGCTTAGATTTCTTGCATACTTACTATAAGCCAGATATAATGGTAAACACTTGCCATGCATTATCCCTCTTAATCCCAAACACAAGCCAATAGTTACTGTTGGTAACTAATCACAGATACTAAGGCCCAGAGAGATTTTAGCAACTGTGTGACTGAGATTGTTTTAAATCTATAGGTCAAAAGGTTAAAACTGAATCTTAACAATACGGATTCTTCCAATCCAGAGGTCAGCAAACTTTTTCTATTAAAAGCCAGATAGTAAATATTTTTGGCTTTGCAGGCCATGTGGTCTCTCTTATAACTACTTAACTATGCTGTAGCAGCATGAAAGCAACCACAGACAATATGTGAATACATGAGCATGGCTTTATTTCAATATATCAGTAATTCTGTAACAACTTCCTATGTTGACAGATAATAATTACACAGGTTGGGATGAGCATCTAATAATTAGATAATTGTAGAATCATTGTGTTGTATACTTGAAACCAACATAATACTGTGTATCAACTATTATTCAGCAAAAAAAAAACATAAGCAGCAGGCTGGATTTGGGCCCTGGACTATAGTTTACTAACCCTTGTTCTAATCCATGAAGATAGTATATCTCTCCATTTATTTAGGGCATGTTAGTTTCTTTCAGCGATGTTGCGTATTTGTTGTTGTGAATCTATTCCTAGTAATTTTATGTAATTCATGTAATTTTATTGTAAGTGGAATTAAAAATAATTTTCTAATTGTTGTTAGTATATAAAAATACAATAGATTTTTTATTATAATCTTCATATTCTGCATCAGTAACTGCCTGTGAAGACAGAAATAGTATGGAAGAGCCAAAATGGCAAAGGTCTCCTGGATACCAAAGTGCCTGGAAGGAGACTTTTCCAATCAATGAACAGTTTCTGTGTTTAGGTTCAGGTTTAACTTACTAATCAAGCAGTTAATATACATTAACTCACATAGTTCTCATGTGCCCTGTTATGTAAGGGGATGATCTTGATGTTTAATAGACTCTTCTCCTCCCTAGATTTTCAGAGTGCTTCGTAGACATTGACCTTCTTTGTCTCTCTCTGGTAGGCCTGGAAGAAGAGTCAAAGCCTCCAGCTGACCCTGCCCTGCCTTGGATGCTCCGCCAGAGCTCCCGTAGCGGGGAGAAGGAGAAGGGGAGGGAAACCGAGTCAGCTCCCTGCTCCACCTACTGCCAAGATGACAGGACTCTGGGGCTCAAGTAACCCATGTAGTGAGCTGCTGAGCCCCAGCCCTGACCCTGGAGGGCATAGCTGCCATCTGTAGGTATTAGTCAGTGGGCAGCAGCCCCCTTTCCTCCCAGGAAGGGCCAGAAGAGAGGAAACGGAAGAAGATAAGACCACCAAGCATGCTGCATTGTAACTCTGACTTCTGCGGGGTCTTGGGGGAAAGAAAGTCTGAGTGATCACACAGGAGAAATATTGAACTATCAAGAATTCCAAATGGTTTGTACAGTTGAGGAGGAAAAAAATAAGATGAGTGGTGTTTTGGTGTACCAGTTTCTGCCTTCATTCATTTGCTTACCTTCAGGTTTGCTTTTATTTTGTGGAATAAATAGAGATGTGTAGGCCTCACATCTCTTTTGTGAACAAATTAATGAGATAATTAAGTGAGAAGTTGCACATTTAATTGGTTCCTTTATTCCCACACTCTAAACCAGGGTTCTCAACTCTTTCTGGGTGTTCTAATCACTTGGGGAGTTAAAAAAAAAAATCTGATGCCCATTCCCTGCCCCAGACCAATTACACCAGAATCTTGGGATAGGGCCTAGAAGATTTTCAAAGCTCCTTAGTTGATTCAAACTTGCATGAAAGGTTGAGAACTGCTGCCCCAAATGAGTCCTTCCACTTCTTCCAGAAGAAAACAGTTCTACAAGGATACAGAGGACAGGTCCCAGTATCCATGATTCTCTGCTGTACTAAGAAACAGATGGTAGGTACCAGCCTTGAGCATTCTTTTTTGAAGGCTTGAGAGCTAGGCTTTTACCTTTGGTAAAGCTCTTGCCACAACTCACTTGGAGATCTTATTCCCTATGCCCGTGCGGGGCCAAGTTTCCCAGTCCCAAAGGGATCCAGAAGTTCCTTGGGGAAGTGGGAAGTGCCCTGGGGTGACTACCTTGAAGCTGGTGGTGATGGAGGCATATTTGTTGTCAGCTGTCTCTGAATTCCCGATCAGGTAGTCCCAGCTGGTGAACATCTTGAAGCTGAATGTGAAGTTATCACTGTCCCCCTCGCTTGTGCCGCCCTGGGTGTTGCTGGCCATCCTGCAGGGTGCACACACTGCTGTCACATGTACCCTGTCTCTGCTGAATTCCCCAGGGAAGCTTGGCCCGAGCCGTCTTGGGCACGGGTAGCAGACATCCAGTGAGGGGAACGAGCCAAGACAGATTTGAGTCAGACGAATGATAGCCAGGGTGCCTTATTCACAGCCCCTGTGAGCACAGTGGTGTCAGCTGGGTAATAAGAAGCCTGCAGGATACAGGACATTTAAGCATGTTTTCTGCCCTGATGTCTGATTTCCTGTGGCTTGACTCACCTGTCGATGTCGTTTGGGAACTCTTTATGGGGATTTTGTTCTCAAAGAGGAACATCCCCTCTAATTCATCTGCTTTCTTGAGCAGAAAAAAATATTCTTTTCTGATGTACAATCCAGTACATCTGAGGCAGTTGTTACTGCAGCCAGGTAACGTGCACATTCTTTTCTTAAGCCAGCTTGATTGAAAGTACCTTGGACCTGCCAGGTTACCTGCCCATTTCATTTACCTATCTTTACCCTTTTTGTGGAGTTCTCACCCTAGAGTTCAGCCCTGTGGGAATCAGAATTCCAAGCAGGGGCTCTATCAGATAAAGTGGTGGTGGTAGGAGGGTAGTTTGTGCCTCTCTAAACCTACCTTACTCTATAGGTGGCTTCTGGGATTTGCTTTTCCAGGAGCTTGGTTGGCTTAGTTACCTTTTTGGGTCATCAGGGAAACAGAACTTATCCATATACTTACTGGAGATAATAGCAGGGAAAAACATAACATGAGGGCTAAGAATAAAACAAAGCCTGTCTCCTTGGTTTTTTCTTTTGCTTGATAGAGCTAAGCAGCCTCATATCACTAGTGTTCACTGTTGTGTACCACACAAGCTCTGAACAGCAGCATTTTCTCCTGAGATGAGGTGCTAGAAAGTCATGCTGGGTCCACACAGTTCCCTTTCAGGGCTTCTAACCAGGCTTCCAGCATTCTCTACTCTCCTGCAGACACAGCTAGCTATGGTCTTCTGGGAGAAGATGTGGTCATGCTAAAGGGTGGGTGGGCCCTGGTGGTCAGGTTTATGCAAGAGGCTGTGCCCCCAACCCTGCACTCACTTTTGCTGATTGGGGTTCTCTGCCTTAGAAGGAGGCAATTCATGGGCTGGGCCAAATTTTTATTCAGAGACTATGAATTAAGAAGCATAAACATATTAAAAGGCCATTTCTGACCACAGAGACAGGTAGAGTTGGGGCCAGAAAGGACACCATGGTTAATCACAGCCATAGATAATTCATTTAGGCTTACTGTGTATAACTATACATGCTGGGCTCAGTACTCAAATGCAAGCTAGAGTTACAGAGGAGCTGAAGAGTTTCTCTGAGGAAGCTGAGTTTTGGGGAAAGCAGAAAAAGACCTTGAAAACTCCAGCCTGATCTCACCAGGTACGCCCTGCCCTCCCAAGCCACAATGGCCTTTTCAAGTTTCTGGAATTCATTAGAATACTTGCTGCCTCAGGGCTTTAGCACATGCTCTTCCTTTATCTAAAATGCTGTGTCCCAGACTCTGAGCGACTGGCACCAATCAGCATCATCTAAAGGAGTTTCTATCCCATTTCCTAGAACTTTCCATATTACTCTATGTCTTGTATACCACATATGACAGTCTACATTTGCTTTGTTTCCTTGTTTTCTCCCTAAATTCCCCAACACAAGAAGTTAAGTAGGCAGAGTGGCCATGGGAGTGGGCTGTGTGTGTGAAGAAAATTACAAGCCTGTAAATGAGGTGGTCGTACTTACGCTCTAATGACGATCATCAGGCTATAGCCGAACATGCTGACCCCCACCATGAAGTAAGCCATGGGCAGCCTGTACCTCAGCCACCCGATGGTCCTCTGGTCACTGTAGTAGCCGTAGAAAAGAGCAGAATACTTGATGTAGCCCTGCGGGACAGCAAACCCAAACACTCGGGGCTTTGTATGCTCAGCACAGATAGTCATCAGACATTTCCCTTCCACCAGGGATTGTTTTCTCAGGGGGCTAATGGGAGTCTGAGGAGGAAGGAAGAGTCCTGGGTGTTCCTGCTCTTCCCTTCCCTTCCCACAGAGTCTATCCACATCTCCACATCTCCCCCTTTTTTTGCTTCATTCTCTTTGTTTCTCCATTGTACAGAGTGCGATACAGGATGGAGAGGTGAGTGTTGCTAACATTTGGGATGAAGTTAGAGATGGTGGTGTGTGTCTCTCCGTGCACATGCACATACAGCTCCAAATTCTTGCCGCATCCCCAGGATCTTAATTTAACATTTTGGATGTAGATGGTAGTCTGTACACTTTCTCAGTATTTCAAAACTTCTAAAGGAAACTATACTTAGTAAGGCTCACAGTCTAACCTGAACTTCAAGTTTGTTTTTGGTTTTGGTTTTTAGGTATAATTGCCTTTTGATGTAATTTGTGCACATTTTAGGTGTAATTATTTAGTCAATATTAACTTAGAATTTTAGCACTTCTTTTATGTCTGTGCTGGATATAAAACAGGGGGTTATTCTGGCCTCAGATATGTAGTTGGAAAGGGGAGGCAAATCTTAATAGTTTTTTCATATACTTGTGGCTGTTTTTTTGGTATTATACTAAACTCAATGAATAAATAGTTATTTCTTAAAGGTCAGTTGTAATGTGGAATTTCAATCATTTAATGAACTTTCCATACCTTGCTACCTTAAAATAAATTGTTCTCCCCCAAACACTGATTACAGTAGTCCCCCCTTATCTGCAGAGGATACATTCCAATACCCCCAGCAGATGCCTATCCCAGTGGATAGTACAAAACCCTATATATACTATGTCTTTTCCTATACATACAGATCTATGATAAAGTTTAATTTATAAATTAGGCAGAGTAAGATTAACAACAATAGCTAATAATAAAATAGAACAATTATAACAATATACTGTAATGAAAGTTATGTGAATGTGGTCTCTCTCAAATTGTCTTATCGTCTGGACACCCCATCTTCTTGTGATGATGGGAGACGATAAAATGCCTCCATGATGAGATGGAGTGAGATGAATAATGTAGGCACTGTGACATAGCTTTAGGTTACTACTGACCTCTGATGATGCATCAGAAGGGGGATCATATGAGTTATGGAAATACGCCAAATGTTGACATATTTTTCATACCATATCAAAAAAATTACATTTGTTAATATCTCCACTGAGCTCATCAGAAAAATATTTAACTATGGACAAACTGCCACTGTCATGGTGATGGAGAGACATCTTCCAGTGCTTTAATTTTTGCTTGAAAAATACAATTTTATCATTGGCAACAACAAAAAATAAAACGGGTTATTGTTGAATAAATCTAGTTTTGGGGGGTAGATAGAATGTTTTACCAGGGGTCCTTGAGTGAAATAAAAAATAAATCCTTAGTAGTGGTATATAGGAGCAATGGTCTATAATCCTTAATAGTATAGGAATAGTATAATAGTTATTCAGTACACCTCTGTTCCATGTGGCTTGGAAAAATACTCCAACTCTGTTTTACACATTCCTGAGGGGTCTCGAATCAGACTGTGAGAGTGATGAAGGGCAGCAGCAATGCCCTGTTGCTTGAACCACCACTGCCAGGCCTCCCAGCCTCAGGAACTTCTTGGAGCTGCAGACCAAGACCAGGCCAGGGGGGATGGGGATTCAAAGAGGAGGGAGGAGTGCTCCAGCCACAGGACCCTGAGCAGAGGCAGCGAGGCACTGGAAGTATGTGATGCACTCAAGGACTTCCCCCAGACTTGGTAACATTGGGATGTGAAGTGCGAGGTCTTAGATGGACATGGGTTGGACAGATGGGGAGCAGCCAGGTCATGAAGAGCTGTTTTGTAAATCCAATTCAGAACACTGGATTTTATTCCATCTGGGAATGGGAATGAATTAATATCTGACATAGGGAAGTGACAGGGTCAGGTTTACATTTGAGAAAGGTCATGCTGGCAGTATAGGGAATGGAGATTTTAGGAGCCAAGTCATGGCAAGGAGAAGAGGTAGCAGATTCTGACAGTGGTCCTGAGACAGAGGGGGCATTATTCAAAGGACAGGTAGAGGGATGGAGAACAGGGGACTGATTCCAGAAATGTTTAGTAGATAGGCTCAGATTTAGTGATTGACAGGATGTGGGGGGTGAGCGTGGAGGAAGAGGGAGAAGTATAGGATGACTTTCAGGTTTCAGACTGAAATGACTGGATGGAAGGTGGTTCCGATAAAGGAGATGGGAAAAAGCGATGTGGATTTGGTCGGATGGATGTTGAATTTGAAGTAGGATATTCAGTTGAAGATGCCATGGGAAGCTCGGGGAAAGGCTGGACTGGCAAGAGCCCTAGTGCTTAATGTGGGGACGGGGAGAAAAAAACATCTGGTACGATCACCTACATAGATCTGGCAGAATGAGGGTGCAGTGGCGCCATGAGGGACTCAGCGTCCATCAGAGTGTGACTGGAGAACAGACCCATGAAGGGGACCTAGGAGGACAAGGTTGGCTAGCTCATGTTTTATAAAAAAATAATTGGTTTTCCAATAATTAAATGCATCTTTTCACACTTATCTGTGCAATCTTTAAGCCTCATAATCACAAAATAGAAGTGCACTGGTATGTTGGCAATGGTACCTCAAAATCCCAAAGGACAGAAAAATCCATGGCTTTTTCTTCTTCCACCCGAGGCACTGTCTTTCTGGGTATGCTTCCATAGGGCATGCCCATCAGTACCTTGTGGAGGGACAGAATGACACAGTTATGGAGAAAATATAAACACATAGAGATGTTCATATACTAGGTTGAATACTTCCCTTCTCAAAGCAAGATAAACCCATTGTCTTCTTTAAAGAACATTTATCACTTTCCTTATTTTAAAAGTATCACACACTCATTGTAGAAAGTATGAAAAGTACAGAAGAACGTTGAAAAATTTCCCCATCATCTCCACATCCCCAAGATAATGACTGTTAGATACTCACATAGTTCCTTTCAGCTATTTCTGAGTTTTATACATATTTTAATATGGTTATTTAGCTTGATATTATTATTATTATTATTTTTACTAAGGTATCATTGAAATACACTCTTCTGAATGTTTCTCAAGAAAACAATGTGGTTCCTAGCTTGATATTATTTTACAACCAATACTCTATGGCATATGGTATTTCCCAGTAAAATGCCTTCAAAGTATCAAATTATATGTATGTACCATAAACTCAGTTAACAAATCCCCTATTGTTGGAAATGACAGTATTTTTAGTTCTTCATTATACATAATTGTTATTAATACTCTGATATATATGTTTGTATTCACATCCTTCATTAAGAAATATCAGAATATTAAATTTGCATATTGATTTAGGAAGGACTGAGTCATTTGTTATTAAGTTTTCTCTTCCAAGAATGTGTCCTCCCATTTATTCAGTTATATTTTTGTCCTGTAATGCTTTGAGTGTTCCTCACAGAAGTCTTCTAATTTGTTAAATTTATTCCTAGTTATTTTGTAGATTTGTTGCTATTGTGTGAGAATGTTAAAGATCATTTCAAATTGGATATTGAGTATAGAAAATGCCACTAATATTTATTTAAGATGACCCTAGCCATCTCGGTGTACTCTTTCATTAGTTCAAGTAACTTTTGGTAGACTTGCTGTGATTTTTAGGTGTATAATAATACCACCTGCAAACTTAAATAATTTTGTGTTTTTTTAATGCAAAATATATAAGCTTAATTTTTTTGACTTACTGCATTAGGTAGAAAATTCAAAATAATGTTGAAAAAGAGTGGAGAAAGGGGTACACCATGTTGCTTTTGATTTTTAGTAACAGGCTTTAATAGTTCACCATTTAATGTAACATTTCTTTTCTTTAATTTATAGGTTCATCACTTGAGGTAATCCCTCCATTGCTTTTTGTTTATTTTAAATTTATATTCTTATTGGAAAATATGTTGTATATATAAGAGTATATATAAATATATAGCTATATTCTCTTTATATGTATAGTTGATCATAATGAAAAGAAAATTAGTATGTATGCACTACCTAGTTTAAGAAACATCACCAAGCCTTTATAACACCCTGGCTGTGCCTCTTCTGAGTCACAGAAACTGTGAGATAATAAATATTTTCAGCAAAAAAATTTGAGGTACTTTTTATTATGCAACAAAAGATAACTAATACATACCCAAAGAAATCGACAGGAAAGAAATGATAAGAGCAAAAATTAGTGGTATGGGAAATAAAGATACATAAGACAAGAGCTGAATGTGAATGTTTACCATAGCTTTATTCATAATAGCCCAAATGTCTATAAGGTGGTGAATAGATAGCAAACAATGGTACATCTGTAAAACAGAATGTGACTCAGCAATAAGGAACCAACAATTGACCAATCCAACAACATAGATGAATTTCAAAGGTGTGCTAAATGTAACAGAACACTACATAATATAAAACTACATACTGCACAATTCTGTTTATATTATGTTCTGGAAAAGGCAAAACTTTAGGGACAGAAATCAGATCAGTGCTTGTCAGGGGCTAGAGATAAGGAGAGGAAATTGTTTGCAAAGGGGGCACAAGAGAACTTTCTGGGGTGATGGGAATGTTCAATATCTCACTTGTGGTGATGGTTACCTCACTGTATATAGTTGTCAGAACTCATCGAACTGCACACTTTAAAATAATTAATTTTACAGAATGTAATTTCTATTCCCCCAAAATGCCTGAGTTAAGAAAAAAGAGAGAATCAACAAAGCTAAAGTTGTTTTTTAAATAAAATAACTAAAAGAGACAAACTTTTGATGTAAATAAGGAAGAGAAAAATTACACTGTAATGTAAAAAGGATGTAACTCCCCCTGGAGAGAAGCAGCCTCAGTGCAAGAGCATTTGTACACACTTGACAGAGTTTCAAAATCCTTTTATCTCTATCAGAGAGTAATGAGGGCTTAAGACACAAAGGAGTAAATGAATGCATAACACTGGTTTCCAGGCGCATATGTAAAGGAGTTAAAAAAAGCTAATGACATATTTTTTTCATTCTTTGTTTTTTTTTATATGGAACGCTTCACGAATTTGCGTGTCATCCTTGCACAGGGGCCATGCTAATCTTCTCTGTATCATTCCAATTTTAGTATATGTGCTGCCGAAGCGAGCACTAGTGACGTATTTTAAGTATACTTTTTAGTTAATGTAGAAAAGAATCCAGTGATTGAATAAATAAAACAACGCTCCTTTGCTACCAAACACTATTATACACCATCAGCCTCTTACAACTAATCTGCTTTAATTCAAATTCCATGGAGGTCTTTCAATTTCCTGAAAAGAGGATGTGCCGAGAGGTTTCCCAAGGATGTGACTACAGAAATTGACTCCAATATGCTGCTGGAACCACTTACATTAAAATAGGAATCATTAAGCTCTCAGAGAACCAATTAATAAACCTGGAAGGAGGAAAACATTAAATGCAGACATGGCGTTCCCTTGAAAGCTACTGCAGTCAATGCACGTGTGTGCCCAGCACCAGCACCAGGTGGTTCAGGCAGGACTGTAGCAGCTGCTGGGCTGGGTGCTTAGCAGACCACAGGTGCCCTTGGGAAAGATCCCAGGCCAACACTCGAGATCTGGGATCTTAACCCACTACAAACACTCTGTGTGGCTCGCACAAGTCGCTTATTCCTTTTGGCTCCTCAATTACCCATGTACAGGTAAGCTTATACCTACATCCACATGCGATTACATCTGGGAGAATGTGAGTAGCACTACTCAAATGCAAGGTTTTTGGGCAATAAATGATGATATGATACATTCTCTCTGTTTTCTTTTTAGGGTAAAATTAAAAGAAAGCTCTGAGAAATGAATTCTCCACTGATCTTAAGTAAAATGAAAAACAGAAAATTGCAGAGTCCACCTCTTAATTCAGAAACATAAGTATTTTGGTTCCATTCTTTGTCCTGAACTATCTGGGTACTCAATATGAGTATAGAATATAAAGTGAATGACTGCTGTGTTGTGAAACAGAGAGTATTTGATTAATATAAATGAGGATGGTGGTCATGGTAAGCCTCAGCGCTACCCAAAGGCATAGGAAATTCTTTGCTTACCTCTGGGATTATGACTAGGCCAAATATCAAGCCAAAGAGGACAAGGTTGACTCCATACATCCATCGGAGGAAGATGAAATAGGACGCCACCGAAGAGCCAAAGTGACCTGGAGAGAAAAGAGGGTGGGATGAGAGTGCTGCAGAAGGAAGGCGGTAACCCTGCTGAACACTTTGCGTGTGGGGTGGGTTCAACTTTCACGTTACTACGTGGATGGGACATCCTGACCTCCACTTTCTTTGTCCAGATAAATAACCCGACGCTCTGTGGGATTAACCCATCTGCCTAAACTCCCACAATCAGAAAGTGAAGAACTGCAATTTAAATCTTGGTCTGACTAGTCCAAAACCCATTCTTTTTTTAATCCAACAGTACCTATGAAGAAATCTGACTGGTTGGTCGAGAACATAATCCAAGCCCTTGGAACTTGAGTAAGCCAACTAAAAATAGTGACATCAAAATACTCACTTTCAATATCCTTGATCTTCATTTCCCAGGGAATACACTGAGTCTTGAAATTATTGAAGTCTCTCTTAAACTTGACCCATTTCTGAAATGAAACAGGTAACACCCTCAATTCATTAACATGCTGCCTTGGGGCTTGGAAGGGCTTGTTGGAGGTGTACACTGATGTTGACGTGTCAGCATGAGGTGGCCACATGGGTGACGCTACCATCTTGAGACCTTGAGTGCAGGCTGCCAGAGGCGGATGCTCAGATCTTCACTTTCCAACATCAGGTGTGGAGTGAGAGAGAAGTCAGTGCTGATAAAACTTCAGGTTTGGACAGGTTAGATATGAACTTACAAATTCTGTGTATAATTTCTGGTTTGGGGGGTCAACTTGGGTTAGCCATCTCTGACACAACTTTCTTTACCTTAAAACAAAAATTCAAGGGAATAAAGAAATCTCACAACTTTCACACCCACATGTGGCCGAGAGCCAAGTACCTAAAGCTGATAGGCATTGTTGCTGAGCTACAGTGAGGGTGGAACTGGTAAGGAGACCTCAGCCCATGGCTTTCGATTCTTCTTCCGGTAGAACAACAGCCTGGTTTTCCCTGAAAGGAGTTAGGAAGGCACTTTGCTCCTTTCCACGGCCTATTCCCAGCTCCAACACTCAGAGTCTGTCCCAGTCAGAAACCTGAATAGCTATCTGTCTGCGGGCTGGGGGACAATTTGTCAATTCCTCAAGGGGCTGCTGTCCAGCAACCCAACTCCTGGACATAAATCCATCTGGAATTAAAAAAACTCAGAAAACAGCAGGCAAAGAGGTAGTAGGGAGAAGATTCTAAGATCAGTTTCTATCATTACAGAGAAAATAAGAACTTGAAGGAAATGAGGTAAATTGTAAATTCACTAAAGGATCAAAGGATCAAACAATATATTGAAAGAATCAGATGGGCTTCCACACTGGAATCCTTTGACCATATCCTGATTGGATGGTTAAGGAAACCACCTGTCAGAAGAGGGGACAGATGCAAAGAAGGGGACCCATAAGCAAAGGCTGGTTGATAAGCATGGTAAAGATGTCCCTAAGACAGGAAGAGGTGTGGAGAAAGCAGATGGTGGAATGAGGCATTCTAGTCCTGTTGCTTCATCTGCCTTCCTGAGTTCTGACTCCGTGCTCAGAAATCTTCTTTGGCTAGTTTGGCTTCCCATGGAGGTCTGTATATAAGGAAAGTATTTGCCCATTACCTGGACTGAAGTTTCTATGGCAGCAAATTAATTAATGGATTGGAATTGTGATTAAGATTTAGATACCTATGTAACTACTCTACTGTAAAAAATAAAAGGCACTGCTGATGTGGACTTCAAAATTTCCAGTTCTTGCATCAATTATTTCTCCTTATAATAAATGAATAATTCAGCACTTGGTTTTATATATCAGTCTCATAAGCTTTATTAATGTGAGTCCTCCCCTGAGAGATGGATCCCCTGTCAGGTGCTGATAAAATCAGTACAAAATAGAGGCTTGTGAGGCTGAGGGCCAATAGGAGTAATGTTGCTAGATGAGGCCCCTGGAGTCATCAGCTTGTCAGTTGGCCGCTTGGCAACCACCCAACAGCCCCTCAAGGCTGTGGGCATCTCAGCCTGAAAAGTGCTGCCCTGGAGGTGGGGGTGGGGGGTGGGGAGAGAGAGGCCTCAGAAAAACTGCACTGAAGCTCGTATCCTTCATTGGTTTAGAGAATCAGAAAATGGGGCTGGGGCATGGGCAGGAGAAGGCCCCAACTCCCTTCCTCAGGGCTGTGTGAGATGGTAGCTATTGCCCCTGGTTGTTAGTTGAGCATGCCATCTTGCTCTCCAGCTATATATTGGGGGAAAAAAGGATTTCAAACAGTAGTTGAACAAGACACAGGCCAGCTGTGCATCCTGTCTGTGGGTGAAATCTGGGTCTGAGTAACTAAACCAGGAAGGCCTGAGAAACAGTACTGCACAACAAGGAAAAGGGGACACGAGTCTTTGAAATTTTTGGAAAGCATTTCCTCTAGGATACATGAATATATTTTGAGAAATGGTTCAACACTCTTAATAGGATACACAAAATATCCTACGGCTTCTAGAGTAAAGGATAAAAATTTGAGATTTTAAAAAGAATATAGGTGACGTGTAGAAGGATTACAAAGTAGTTAGACAGTCAATGATAAGATGAAAGTAAATATACTGTAATTGAGACAGAAGAAAACTGATTCAGTCATATTGATAATAAACTTGAGAAATTTCTGAGAATACAAAAAGAGAGAAAGCAAAAAATTAAAAACAATGAGGGGAGACAAATACAGAGGACAGAAGATCAGCAGACATTTTCCTAAGGAAGAAACAAACTCTTTGAATAGAAACATGATTGAACAGTAGTATCATTTATCAAAGATATATATTCCTCAGCTGGAAAAGGATCTGAGTGTGTAGTTGTTAAGTGGCAAATAGTTTCTAGATAAAGTTAATTTAAAAAACTCACAAATAGTCATCAGTCAATTAAACCTGAAAAAAGAGAAAAAATTATATTGGAATAAAAAATATTCAAGCCCAGCATATATAGAAAGAAATTACAAAAATCATGGGACAACCATCTGCTACTATCTGTTAAAACATATGAAGATCTTAATGAAATGACCGAGTTTTGAGAAGCATATGAACTACCAAAATGGCCACAAGAAAAAGTTAAAACTTATACATCAATAAACAAGGAAGGCACAAAAAAATCCTGAAGGCATTCTATAAAAATGGATGATTCATCAGAGAAGGTCTCCTGATTTGGCGGTTGGAAATAAGATCCCAATGGTTTTAATATTATTCATTCTGTGAATTAGTTATTTCATGGAGAGAGAATAAGTCTGAAATATTTTGAAGCCCTCAAAGATATGGATAGAGACACAGGCAGGATACAGTTGGTTTCCATTCCTGGACAAATTGGAATGGTCAGCTGGAGCTCATGCTCTGGATTCTGGGGAAGCTGGAGCTACAGGTGAGGCGGGACACGTGCCTGTGATGGTAGCCCACCTTCGGAAGCTGAGCAAGCCCTCCACAGGCTTGCTGCCTCTGCACCACACACCTTAGCCATCAGCATCCTGTAGGCATAGAGACGCTTGCCTTTCCCCTTTCCCAAGGCTCCTTCATACTTCTCCACAAACTCTTGAGCCTCCCTGGTTAGAAAAAAAAAAGAAGGGGCAGGAATTCAATTAACACCTAATCCAAAGCAATCTGAACCTTGCATGTGTGTATGTGGCTGAAAGCATAAGGTGTTTTTATACTCCTAGTTAGACTGTAAGTCCTGTGAAGGCAGGCCATTGTCTGTTTTATTCACTGAAGTTTCCCAAAGGCCAATAGCACTTTATACCTGTAGGCAGACTTTTAGTCCCCATGCCCTGCCTCATGGTGCAGCCCCCCCCAACGCGCCCCCCCACCCCTATGTGTGGTGCACCTGTGAAGATCAAAAGGAATTTTGCAGATGTAATTAAGATTATTGACTTTAAAATAGGGAGATTATCCTGGATTCTTTGGAAGAGCCCAAGTAATCACACAGGCTTTACAAACAGGAGAAGGCAGATGTGGCAGAAGGGAAAGTCAGAAATTAGAAGAATTTTGGTCCCCTGTTGCTGGAGTCCCTCTGGAGGATGCCACAGGGAAAGCAAGAGAAGGAAATGAATTCTGCCTGTGAGCTTGGAAGAGAACTTTGAACCCCAGATGGGAACTGCAGCCTTGCTGATACCTTGATTTTAGCCTGGTGAGACCCTGAGCAGAGAATCTAGCCACTTTATCCCGGACTTCTGACTGACAGAGCTCTGAGCTAATAATGAGTGCTGTTTTAAGATCTTAAGCTTGTGATAATTTGTTACAGCAGCAATAGAAAATGAATACAGCCTTCAGGGGATATTTGTGGAGTGGATGAATGCTGAATGAGTGAGTGAACATTCGGGAAAGGTTGGATGAAAAACACATGGATTAGTTTGTCTATTAGATAGTCTGGGTGGTGTGCCAGAGCTGGTGAGGACTGGCTCCTGAGAACCGATTATTAAATGTTCAGAAACTTAGCCAACCAGTTGTTAAACTCTTGGTAGCTTGAAATTGGCTGTAGTGGGAGCATTTAGACCATGGAAATCAGCAAATGTTATGAATCAAGACTTCCCTCATCCCACTCCGCAGAGAAACAGTTTATCAGCAAGCACTGGATAAATAAATCCAAACAGGTGGATGAAAAATGAAGTACATTTGGCGGTGGATGGAAGAAGGTGTTGTGGAGCTACTTGTCTGGCTGCTAGTGCGACAGTCCTTACTGCTTGCTCCACAGTACCTACATTACCTCCAAAGGGTAAGTGCAGGCAGTTGACATGTGTTAAAGTCACATTCTAACCTGGAGTTACTCCCGAGGCTAGTTTTATTAGACCTCTATGATGGCTCAATGTTAGTGAGGATGACTGTCTAGCTCCTGAGGCCAGAGTCAAAAAACCAGGCTGTATGGGTTCCACTAAGACTCCTAAGTGCAATCAGCTCCATGTTCCCCCTGTAGGCAAGACACGTCCTGGCAGCGAGTATTATCTGTGACTACCAATGTCGCCGAGGCACCAAAGAATGTTTTCATGAAATTCATATTATTGTCCTCTTCCTGTATCTTATGAGTGGGCAGAGACTCTTAAGCATTTGGAGTTTGTGAGTTTAAATGTGCCAGCTTTTAAGATTTTGGGACTTCAGTGCCTGAGCCATTGAGCGTGGCTGCAAATACTTCTCTTCTTGATGTCCTTGCAACTCCAAGGACCATTCACTGAAAAACCTCTTGTTTGAGAATTCTGATGGACACAGCAAACTTTTTTGGATCCCATGAAGGTATATACAGAATAACGACTAAGATCTTTACAGCAAACTGTGATCCAAGCTATCATGTCCTTCCTTATCAGAGATAGTATTTGGTTTATGGACACACTAGATCTTGCCCTGCACATCCCAAGTGTTGCAAATGTTTCTTCTGTAAGGGGCTTTTGTCTCCCTTGTCATTTCCTTTCAAATGGGAACCCCCCACAAACTCACCTCTCTGTGTCCTCAGGACGGATGGTTTGTGGTCAATGAAGTGAAAAAGCAAGAGAGGAGGGATGTTGCTTTGAGGAAGCTTCTGGGGGTCACTTTGGGCAGGTGATTGTTAACCCTTTCAGCTCAGCCCCTGCAACACTCAGCAGAGGAGGAAGTTACTGAAGAAAGGACTTTCAGGGGCAGCCATGTTGCAGACAGCTCTTCAGAATCCCCTCACGTTTGCCTCTAGGAGACCCTCACTGCAGACATAGTGGCCTGAATCACAGTTTGGAAAACTCTATTAGGGTGGCCAGTGATGACTGCAGGGAGGGAAGGAGGAGCATTGTGTGTTTTTTAGTGTCAGAGAGACCCAGGCAGGGTTCTATATCTTTCAGAGGGGTGAAATTTTCATCTAAAAATGGGATAATGCTATGAGAATCAAACGTGGGAATGCATGGGGTGTGAGCACAGTGATTCCATTCAGCAGACAGTCCCCCTTATCTCTGCTGAGGACACAGCAGCTCCGAGAGCAGGCAGCTGATAAGATCCTCTGTTAGCCCAGGGGGCTGATGGAAGGAACCCTCTGCTTCCCCGGAGCCTGCACAAGGGGCTTAGCAACACTTGAAGTTGGCCAAGGCATCTCTCATATACCTCCCAAACACAGTGAAAGGGATCAGATTCAAAATCACACTTAATCTTGAGATGCACAAGTAAAATTTCTTTCTGACAATTCTTTTCATTCAGCATTTGAATAATTGTTGTGCTACCTCCATCTGTCCTCCATGGTTTCTAATGAGAAATTTGCAGTCGTTCTAAGTGTTTTTCCCACATAGACTAGGCATTGTTTCTCTCTAGTTTTCAGAAACTTGACTATGATGTGTCTGGACATGGATTAATTTTGTCTTTCCTGCTTGGGCTTTGTTTAGCTTCTTGGATCTGAAAGTTTTGCAAATTTTTCAATTATTTCTTTGAGTATTTTTTCAGCCCCCAATCTCTCCCCTCTTCTTCCTGGACTTCTTTCCCTCTACCCTTATATCTTAGGGAAGAGATGTGGAGAAGACACTAATGTTTGATCTTTTATGATAGTCTCACATGTTCTATGGCTGTTTCCTTTCTCCCCCCAACCCCCACTATTTTCTCTCTATTGTTCAGACTGGGTAATTTCTCTTTTTCTACCTCTGACTTTACTAATCTTTTACTCTTTTCTCTCCATTCTACTATTGTGCTCATTCATTGAGTTCTTAAAATTTTAGCTACTGTATTTTTTCTTCTAAAATTTCCAGTTGTTTCTCTTTATATCTTCTATTTCTTTTCTGAGCTTTTTTATTTCTCCATTTATTTCATGTGCTCATAATTGCTCACTGAAGCATTTTTATGATGGTTTCTTTAGAAATCTTTGTGGGTAATTCTAACATCTATGTCATCTCAGTGTTAAGCATGTGTTGATTGTTTTATCATTAATTTGTAATCTTGCTGGATCCGATATGATAAGTGATTTTCAATAGAAAGTTGGTAATTTCAGATATGATAAAACTCTGGATCTTATTTAAATCTTGTGCTTTAGCAAGCATCCTCTGACCCTGCTCCAGTAGGTGGAGGGGGATGCTGCCTGGTGTCTTCCAGGTGGAAGTCCATGTTCTTCACTGGACTCCTCTGACTCCACAGCTGGATAGGAGCTCCTTGTTAGTGCTGAGCAGGGATGGGAGTTCAGGCTGCTCACCAGGCTTCCACTCACATCATCCTGGCTGGGAGGGATGCCTTGTTACTGCCAGGTGGTGATGAAAGTCTTTGCTTCCCACTCGACCTTCTCTGACACACGCTGGTGGGTATGTTGGGGACAAGGGAGAAAATCTAGGCCTCCCTACTTGGCTTTTGCAGCCAGAGGGGGAATGGGGCTGCTCTTCTGTTTATGGGGTGTGGTTGGAGGAGGGTTGTTACTGGCTAAGAGTTTTCTGACTTGCCTGGCTATTCCTTCCCTAGTCCTTTGGTTAGAGACAGCAGACCTTCCTTGAGGATGTTTTCTGTGTGTGTCTGTTGGTGTTTCTGGGTTGCCGGCTTCTTCAAGATCCAGTCTGGGATACGTAAGGCAGAAAGAAAACCCAGAACTCAATGTCCTGCCGTTCCTTTGTTCCTGAGGTCCTTAGCCAGTCTGCTTCTTCTCTCCACCTTTCTGAGTCTTCTCATGTTTGTTTTACATATAATGTCCAGGGTTGTAGCTGTACTTATTAGGAAGAAAAGGCAAAGGTGGACTTCTTCAGATTTCTCTCAAGGAAGCAAGTAGTTTGGGTAAATTTCTACGAGACTAACCTTCTGACAACATTGAGGAACATACCTGACTAATCCTATGATTAAAGTGAACAGCTGACTCATGGGCCCTAGAACCTCTCGTGCCAACATCACAGCCAAGCTTGTGTTGTCATCAGTGGGGTGCACTAATGGTGTCTTCTCTGACTCATTGTCCCTTCCCGTCCTCACCTCTCAGGCTTGGCAATGTGTCTGGCACAAAAGATGTTCAAGGTTTAATAGTAACAATAACTACTATTTATTAATGGCATATTATGTGCTCGGTACATGAATTAAATATTTTGATTTTGTCAGAACAATTCTGTAAGGTAGATATTATTATTTCTGTTTTACTGCTGTGGAATGTGAGGCTCAGAGAGGTTAAGGGAAGGAAACCAGAGGGGGATGGAAGAGCCCCCCAAAACCATCCCAATGTGCAGAGGTGGGAGCATGGGCCGGCCCCATTTCACTGCTGTTACTCTTTATGACCTGCCATCCTTCTTTGATTGTCTATGACACCTGTGTCCAGGTCAGCCAGCTCCCTCAATGGGCTGCAGACTGGAATTCCCACACCATTGCTTCTGAAAAAAGATGTAGTCTGGGGATGCAATCTGCAGTTGAAGACTAACTGCCAGAGGAGGAAGTCATACAGGAGGCAAAAGGGTACATTCTAAAATGCCTAGGAATTCTGGAGAGATAATTACAAATAAGAGTGCAATTCCTGAGTTCAAGTCCTGGCCAGGCCACTTAACTCTCTGTGTGACCTTGGATAAATTACTTGATTGCTGTGTGTCTCTGTTTGCTCATCAGTAAAATGGGGAAAGTGATACCAGTATGTAAATCACAGGGTAGTTATGAGGATTGAATGAGTCGTTATACATACAGCACTCAGAACAATGCCGGGCACATATGGAGTGCTCAGCAGGTGTTGGCAATATATGAGAGAGAAAGAATATTAAAAGAGAATAAGACACAGCTCTGCAAAGGAGTCCAGTCATGTGGGAAGACAGTGCCTTGGGGATCAGAAGGCCGTAAATGACTCAGCCTGAATGCGGGAGGGCAATGGGGCTTCCATTCAGTAGGCACACTTGGACTGTGTCTTACAAGGTGTGTAGGAATCAGTCAGGTGGACTGGCAGAAAGCAGAAATCTTCTAGGCAGAGACACTGCCTGAGTGGAGACTCAGAGATTGCAGAGCCTAAGACTTGAGTCTGGGAGCAGTCTGGGGAGGACAGGGCGAGAGGGAGGCCTAGGGGGAAGAGACAAGTGTTTGCTGGGGAGATGTCCTCTTCTACTAGTGAGAGAGCCCTGTGTCTTTTCAGTTCCTCAGGCCTTGGCCACTTTCCACCCCTACAAGACCAGGAATTCTCCCTGTAGAGAAAATGGAAGTTCCATGGCTAGAATTCTTGCCTGACCCTGTCTGCCTGCCTACTGCGCATGTGCAGTGCTAGCAGGCACAGGCTTGCATATGTGTGGGCAGTGAATTATTATTGACTCGATGTAAAGGACTCTGGGGCGGAGAGGCCCAGAGGCAGAGAATGGCTTGCTGCACATAGATGGGATTCTAGCCCTTAACCTGCCACCACGAGAATAAAGCTGGGTATAAACCCTTTTTTCCCCAGAACGGTCAGTTATCATTTTTCGGTCTCACTGAATCCAGGGTGAACTTGCCCAGGGATGAAGCCCTCAGGTTAGACACTGCCCCTCAGGCCTGGAGATGTCAGACTTCTCCTCTGGGCCACTGAATGGCCCTCGGGGATTTTATGGTCTCTGAGACTTCCAGCCAGCTGGAGATCTCATTTCCGCAAGCATCAGGGTTGCTCTTTTTCCACTGTTAATAAAAGATGTGTTCAGGTGACACCTGAGAGGGGGTGGCTTTCTGGTAGAGTGACAGATGGCTGTTCTGTGCCTCCCCCTCCACCTCCCAGGAAGAACCTGGCCCTGAGAAAGCAAGAAGAGACTCAGAAAAGGGGTCTAGGAAGGAAGACAGCCCCTTGCCTGGAGTTGCATCTACCTCCCAGCTGTAACCACTAGCCACACGGGATGATGTAAACTTAAATAATACAAAACAAAAAAATTCAGTTTCTCAGTTACATAAACTACTTTTCAAGCTCCCATTTGCCCGCCACATGTGGCTGGTATATACTGTATTAGTGCAAAGTTAGCGCATTTCCACAATCCCAGGAAGTTGGGTTGGTCAGCACTGGCCTGGAGGCACCACAGGGAGGCACTTCTTCTGTGGTACAGGAGGCCACGGAGTAATTTGCTGGGTGTAGAGCGAGCTCTGCAGCCTTGTCAGGGTCTGTACTGTCTTTGCTGTGCCTCCTGGGGGCAAACAGTGAGGGTGAACTGTCGATTATAGCTGCCACATTGTCTTACACAATAAAAGGTGAGGTGTTTGGCTTGGACAATAGGGAACTCAGTTATGAGAGGAACCAGGGAAACGGCTTTGTATTGAGGGAAGAGGAAAGGGAGTGTTATGCTCAGCCTTATGGAGGGCCTTGGGAGAAAATGGTAATGTTGAATGGATTTTTAAAGTAGGAAACCAGAACCTAAGCAGTGTAATTTTCTGTCCCTGTCTCAAACTGCAGCAGACACACAAGAGTCAAAGAAATACGCCAGCTTTTCATCTGCAAACCAGAGAAGAGGCGGAGTTACCAGTAAGTCAGGGGAGTGAATAGGAGGCCAGAACAATTGTCATGGAGCAATCACTGCAAGCCTGGCCCCGAGTTAGGCATTTGGGACACGGCAGTCCCTGAAGCAGACTCTCCCTGCTATCCACACTACAAGTGTGAGAAAGTCACATGTGGAGGGACTCTGGGTGCTGAGGGAACACAAGGGAGTTTTGAACTTGTTGAGGTGGGGCGGTGGGGGGTCACAGAAAGCCCCCAGGGAAGGCATGTGTTGTTTTGTGAGGGAGGCACAGAAGATAGAAGATGAGGCAGCACACAGGACAGAAAGGGTGCCAAGCACGGAAAGGCTGGGACCTTCCATCTGTGCTGGCCTAGAGCAGGGCCTCAGTCAACAGTCACAGGTCACGCGTGTCTTGACTCCGTACCCCACTCCCCAAGTGTGCCTGTGCTAGGGATCAGGAGGACTGTGCAGTGCAGGAGGGTGGCTCCTGCTTCCTGTAAAGCCCTCTTGGGGCAGAGAGGAGGAAGGGACTCCCATGCCCATCAGAGGCAGCTGGGCCATCAGCACACCCAGATGCCCTGGCTGACCACCGCCTGCTCACCTGAGCTCCCTAAGCTTCTTTGCCATGGGCCAGGGCTTGTTCCGCATGGTGGCCATGAGCTTCTTCTTGTCTTCCACCTGCTCCAGGATCTGGGCGAGCTCCTCCTCAGACAGAGACTCTCCATGAGAGGCGCTGGAGGCCAAGGAGGGTGATCTGGGGGCAGAACCATGGAGCAGAGGAGAGTGAAGGAGGCCTCAGGCGCCCATGGAATGCAGAGGAGCACCCCCTTACCCCCGCAGGACAGGTGAGCTGTCTCCCCTACACTCCTAGCTCTGACTACCCCTCACAGACTTGCCCCTGCTCAGAAGCCCTCAGTGACTCCCACCACCTGTCAGAAGAGGCCACAACTCTGTTCTGTAGCCCAAGACACAAGGAGCGCTGCCTTCAAACTCCATTTCTCTGGCTTTCCACAGACACGGCGCTCTAGCACGGTGCTACCCAATAGAAATATAACACAAGCCATGAATTGTAATTTAAATTTTCCAGTAGCCACATTAAAATGGTAAAAGAAAATGGCAAAAATTAATTTTAACAATACATTTCATTTAATCTAATATGTTGAAAAATAATGATTTCAGCATATATAAAAAGTATATGAATATGTACTTGTTACATGTATATATAGCATGTATATAAATTATATAATATACAAATCATTAATGATATATTTATATTCTTTTTTTCACTGTCTTCAAAATCCAGTGTTCATCTTGCAAACACCATGGGTGCAATTCAGACATTAAATTTTCATGGAACATATTTGATCTGTATTTGGATTTCAAAAAATTTACAGTTGAAAAAGTAGATTCACATACCCAAATTCTTTTAGACATGCTTAAAAGGTTCCCAATAAATAATCAAGCAGCAGACTATCATATTCCTTTGACAGTCACATCTGCTTTGACAAAGTTAGTGTTTTTTTTTTTAAGAAGAAATGGTTTGGCTTCAAAGTTAAATCAATTTCAGAATTACATCTGTCCAGGTTAAGTAAATTCACTAACTCTTGTGTCAACTCAGTAGTATTAACATCAAGTTAAAAGTAAATTACAAGTTCAGTTTGTCAGTCACACTAGCCACATTTCAGGTGCTCAACATGTGACTGGTGGCTATTGCATTGGACAGTACAGGCGAAGAGAACTTCCATCTGAAACTCCCCTCCCCCAGGCAATGACCCACACCCTCCCACAGTCAAGGCCATGTGCTCGGGCATCACGAAACCCAAGTTGTCATATGTGTGCCTCACAGCCTCCTTCACTCCTGAAAACAGTGATTCCACTAAGCAAGACTGCAGCTGGCCAGGCAGCGAGAGAGAAGGTTCGACTGGAGAAGGTTATGCCTGGGCAGCCTTCTTAGCAAGTTTCCTAAATGGAAATACCCAGATGTGGGCTTGGGTATCCGCAGGTTTTAGAGACCAGTTCGCAGCAGCATCTGTGAGATTTAGTTTCTGTGAATGCCTGACGAGCACGACTCAAAGGACAGAGGTGAGAAGAGGGGCCCTGGCCCTGGGACGCAGGGGGCCTAGAGCAGGAGCAGGTTTGCCATGCTTCATGCACACCCCTGACAGCTGCCTTTGAGCCTCTGCATAGGCGTTCCCTTGGTCTGGAGCTTGGGGGGCATTCAGGCATTGCTTGTTCAGATTCCTTCTCTGCTTCAGATACCTATTGAGATGCTTACCTTCTCAAAGGGTGGCCCAGCACCCCACTGAAACAACGCCTCATCAATTCTTCCTTATATCCACATTCCTTCCTGCCTTGTCTTATGACCTGGTGCCCATGTCCTATCTCCTTTGCTAGACTGTCAGTATCTGGGAATGTGGATTGAGTCTTTTTCATCCCTCTATGCCCTCCATGGCACTGAGCCAAAAATGGCATGAATGAGTCCTTGTCTGTGCCCCTTCCGCTGCATCTGCCATCCAGACATGTGGGACTCATTTAGGACAGTGCAGCCTTCCTCTAAATTTCAGGACACTCCTAGGCCCATCAATGATGCATTCAAGTTCTCTCCAACTTGCTAAGGCTCCATGCATCCTTTACCTCTTTAGCTCATGTGCAGGAACAACCAGATAGTAGACAAAAGCTGTAAGTGAGCCACAGATGTCTGGCATGGGGGACAGAAGAAATCAGCAGCCCTTTTTGAGGGCATCAGCTCCCCCTCTGTAAAGATGGGAGTAAGGATATGGGCAGAGACGGTTTCTTAGAATCCAGTGGAAGAAGCATCAATTCACCGTCATCCTGATACCTCCCACTCTTTCAAAAGCCTCCCACCCCTTATCAACAGGGATTGTTAAAACATCATGAGAAGTGAGTAAAAAGGAAAAGGGAGGCAGAGAGGGAGATGTCCCATCAAAACTGGTAGCAAAAGGTGGCAAGAAAGTCCTGCTTTCCCCTGCTGATTCCCTAAGCTGGCTCTGTCCACAGCCCGTGGGTGCCAGTGCTGATGGAATGATGGAAGAAAGGAAACAAAGCAAATAAATCAAATCCTCAAATTTCAGAGCTGGTGGGATCCTTGAAGGCTTTCTAGATCAACGCCACACTTCCCGGAAGAGGACATAGGCCCAGACTGAGAAAACAGCTCTGATTATGCCTAAATCTAACTTTGTTCATTTCTCTCAGCACCTATTCAAGAGCTGTGGTGAGTCACCAGCTGAAATTCTGGAGACTTGGGAGCTTGTCAAACTTTGCTGCCATGTCACCTCCCACTCAAAGCATCCACTTGACATGTGTAACGTGAGGCCTTGTTGAGAATGCCCAGTGGCCAGTCCACCTGGGGTGACTGTGACCCTTCCCCGGGTTCTGGCCCAGACCTGGAGCTGGGCAGTGGCAAAGGCAGGAGGAGAGAGCAGGGGAAGGGGATGGGAGCCCCTGTCAGGGGAGGGAGAAGGGCTAGTGGGAGAGGGTGAGAACAGATTGGAAATGCTCCTGCGTCAGTCACAACATACCTGTGTTTCTTCAGTGGCTTCCACATCTCCTCCTTCTTGGGCACCTCTTTTTCCTTCTTTGGGGGTGCTCTCTGCTCCTTGAGGGAAGCCCTCCCATCCCTCCTTCTCCTCCCCTCACAGATCCTCTCTGCCTGGCTCTGCTTCCGCTCCTTTTGGCATCTCCCGCGTTCTGCCTGCTTCCTCCGGGGGGACCCTGGTCTTGGGCTGCCCCTGGCCTGCTCCTTCCTGCCAGGCTGAGCTCCACGACTGCCTGGTGACCTCTCGGCTTTGGGAACCTGCTTCCTTGAGGGTGTCCTCTTAGCCCTGTCACCTGCAGGGACAGGAAATGGACAGTTCTGATCTCACTGGACCGTACCTCATAAAAGTGCCACCCCCAACCCACCCAGGCTGTGAAATCAGATGTTCATGATGCTTCCTGGAGCTTGTTGGCCCCACAGGCCACCTCTTCCAGAGCTTCTGGTCTGCCATGGGAATTAATGTCTGCCTCCGTGGACAGGCTGACCTTCCCCACCCTTGCCTACACCTCAGGTAAAGATTCCTCATTGTGGGTGTGTAGTTCCTGGGGTCAGAGGTGGGTCATCTCCTGACCGCCCATGTTAAGGCCAAGCATGGGTTTCTGTTTGGCAAAGCTGGACCACTGAGAACGGAGGGCCTGCCCCTCATGCGTCCCCACCTGGCATGAGGGAAGGGACAGGAGGTGAGAGCAGGAGAATCAGTTCAAGTCCTGTTCTTCAACATGCCTAAGCATTTTTGTTGTGTTTGTTTTAAGCCATGACGTTATAGCTTTGGCAAATGACCTGATTGAGCAGAATCTTCTCTACAGTATGAGCTTCCTCCAACAGTTTGTCCTGCCGGAGTTCCAGCTCTAGCCGAGGTGTGGGTCACGAAGGAAAGGACAGCATCGGCGTGTGAGGAGATGAGTGAGGAGATGAAACACCCAGTTAAGGTTGTAACATCTCCTGACATCAAGCGGCAGGGCTTTTATTTTTATATATTTTTAAGGTTTACATAATGTTACGCATTTTCTTTGATCATGGATGGTACAATGTTTTTTCCTTTCAGTTTTTGTATAATTCTGGCTTATTACAGATGTTATTATTTTTTTGAACAGCTTTCTTGTAACATTTAATGTTTAACTTTCCCTTAACCTTTTTGGCCAGAGATGTAGGTTACGTGCTAGGTGCTAGACAGGAAATGGCGTAAGACAGCGTGTGGGCTATGATTTTTACTTGAACCGTGTAAGATTACATAGAGTTTAAGATATGTGTCGAAGGCTATATAAAGTTTAAGCAGGTTATATAAAATGCAAGCTATATGTCTTTTGGTTATTAAGTGTAACTATATTATTAATTAAATCCTAACCTATACATGTGGGATGAGGCTTACATTTAAAATTTAGGGATGGTACTTCTATCACCCATTCCTTAACATTCCTATGAATACAATAAAAACACCTTATTCTTTTATAATATTCATTCTATAGTTTCAGATGTTTACACCTTTCCTCCTGCATCTACAGGCACTAGGGCCTTGCAGTCCTCTTTTGTCCTTTATATAATAACACTAAATCTGCTCTTACTACCTTACTATTAATATAATAATATTTTGTCATAAATTTATTATAAACTTCTATATATGGGATATTTATAAATGTAAGTCTTCCTATTTTGCTCATAAATTCTTTCTTTAAGGGGGATACTCTTCTAATATTATAAGCAACATAAAGGGGGCTGTGGGCAGTGGGGACTATTAATCTCTTTTACTTTGCTGTTTCATATAAATTTCTTGGAAAAATGGGTTTTTCTATGGGGGTTTCTCTATGGCCCAGTTTACCATAACTCCTGGTTAATCATGTTTCAATTGTTACAAAAGGAGGAACAAACTGCATCTAGTTTTGAGAGGCCCGGGTTGTTCTGCCTCACTTATTTGTGGCAATATGCCTGGAACAGTTGGTCCCATAACACTGCTTTCATTTCCAGAATTGGTGCTTTGATCAATATTTTGGGTTATGTTATTTACTAAAGATTCATAAATCTTAAATACATAAGATTTTCCATATATGAGCCCAATCACCAACATCATAACTGCAAAAATAAGTGCGGGAATTAGGAGGGGCCAGCTATGAGGCTTCCTGTTTTCAGGATTCCTCCTCGTGCCTGGACCTTGTCAAACAGCATGAGCAGCATGGCCCGCGCCATTGTCCAATAGCTACTTTAAGCAGAGCTATGTGTGAGGCATTTACAAATTAAATGTAGGAATAATTATTATTTATACTGTAGTTAAGTATAAGGTGGTGGGATTCATAACTAACCTCTCCACCACTTACTAGCTGGGTGTCTTTGAGTAAGTCACTTACCCTCAGAGTCTCACTCTACTCTAACCAGGGGGTGTTAGCACTCACTCTGTTACCTTCCTAATGAATACAGCCCGGTGATTGACATCTGAGAATGGATGTCATTGCTCCTATACTCAAAAACAGAAACATGATTTTTTACTTGTAAAAAGAACACAGCTTTGGAGTTAGGCTGGTCTGTGTGAAAATATCAGTTCTATCAGTTGTTTATCTTTGTGTGCACAGATAAATTCTTTAACTTTTCTGCACCTCAGTTTCTGTTAATGGCTCTAGTATCCCCATAGTTCCTTAGGCAGGTTAATGAAACACAGAAGTGTCTGGCTCATGGGAGGTAATCTCAGCAAACTGGGAATAGAGAATAAGTAAAGAATTTCTATGAAAAACCTTATACCTTTCACAACAATTATCTCAAAATCAATCATAGACCTAAATGTGCAATGCAAAACTGTAAAACTCCTAAGAGCATTAGAGAGAATCTAGGTGAGCTTGGGTTTTTGATGTGTTTTTTGATACAACAAACACTAAAGGACGATCCATGAAAGAAAAAATGGATAAGTTGGGCCTTGTTACCATTAAAAACTTCTGCTCTGCGAAAGATACTGTTAAGAAAATGAAAAGACAAGTCACAAGCTCAAGAAAATATATGCAAAACACATATCTGACAAAGGATACAAACTATATAAAGAACTATTTGACTTCAGCAAAATACTGCCTCAGAACCCCAGTTGGAAGTATTCTGTCAGGTGCTGTTAACAACCGGCACAGTAGTGAAACTCTGAAGGAGGTGATTCTTGGATTCATGTTCTTCAACGAAAGAGACATAAACCAATCTCAAATTCCTGGAAGACTGTCCCTACTGGTGACCTCAGGCTGAGGGTTCCTAGGTGTCTGAAGTAGACAGCCTTTGAATGTAGACAGTTGTGCCTGAGGTCCATGAACAAGACCAGAGACTGTCACTTTATATCCTGTATTCCTCTGTTTTGGATTCTTTACTTAATTCTATCCTCTCATTAACGTAAGGCTACTTTTAACTGTGTTTCTTACAAGCCCCTATGATAAATATTGCTGTTTGTGTCCTTAATCCCTCATTGGTATGACTCCGGGACCCAGCTATAATTCACACATGAACTGTCTAAGGGGCACACCCAGCTTCCTTTGGTCCCAGTTCCTTATAAGAAATCAATTGTTTTCCTGAGTAACTGGACTTCACCATTGGGTGACTTTCTGGATGGCAAACTCCACAACAGGCCAGAAGGCTAGAAAATTAAAACCCCCATCACATCTTAGGAGGGTTTTGCCTCCACCGAAACAATACTTTTGTGACAGCTAGTCTTTGTAACTGAACTTTCACTGACATAGAACTTGGAAGGAGATTAGGTGGTGTATGTTTGGAGACTGTCTCATTTTCAAAGACCTTACAAGTGAGATATGTTCCTTTCCTTTTGCTTTAGACCCACCTAATGATCTTGATACTACCAAATTCACTGACACCAAACTCTTCTTGATGAATGGTGTTAAACATTTTCAGTATTATTTGACAATACCATAGGAGTATTCTGGCTAAAACCAGGAGACTGGCTGGCCCCCAGTGACTGATATTGCATCTGACACAAAAGCCTACTAACTATCACCCACAAACTGGACAGGAACTTGTTTCTTTGGTAAACCAATACTTATTCCCAAACTTGCCTCTGACATCATCTAAGGTCCATTTTTTCCCCATTGTTTGGTCCTCTAGGAAAAAAGATCAGTAGATAGTATCACTGAAGAAAACCTGATTCAAGAACTGAAACCTTAACTACTGTAGGGGAATTCTGGAACTCAGGACTCTTCACTGAATACTTTATGAGAAGCATGGATAACAGGGTGCATTTTTAATGCTATGACTGAAAGAATAGCAAGTGATTTAGACAATGCCACTGAGGCCATAGAGCACATCTCCTGAGGTGTTTATGAAATTGGATGGGTGACTGTTTGGAACAGAGATACTTTAGACAGAATTTTGGCCTCTTGAGGGTAAGGTGAGCTGTTTCAGGGGAAGGATGTTGTCCTTCCATTACTGAAGCCCTCTTAGATATCTCCAATATTACTAAAAAGACCTTAGGAAGTGAACAAAGATACCATAAAATTGGGTACTTTGACTAATAACCCCATATCTGCTCTGTGGACTCTTCTGCTTTGGCATGAGATATGTTCTCTTGTTCAGTATGGGCATCCCTGGCTCCTGGCTGAAAAGTGGACTGTACAAACTCTGGTTATAATCCTTCTCTTAGTATCCCTCTATGCACCACTGTTTAGAAGTGCCATCTCCCAAATTTGAATGCCACTGCATTCCTGCTGTGCGTGACATGATCGAGCAAAGTGTCATTGAGCAGAAAGAACTTGAACAACTGACACACAGGTTGAAACAACCACCACCAGGAACTTGGAGGTTGAAAGAACTCTCAGCAGACAATTGGCTTGCAGCCATGACATCTCAAACAGCGGTGAACACAAGGACTGCCTGCTCAGATACTGTGGTCTGTCCAGCCGTGGCTGAGGGATGACCACAATGACAGACTGGGAACTGACAAGGAGCACAGACTACACCTTAGTGCGTACAGTGAGGTGACTTTGTGCTATGCCTCTGTCTTCATTAGCATGACTTTATTTTTCCAGGAGTTCTTGCCCAGGAAAATGGCTTGATTGTTCAGTATGGGATTTTCTCAAAGACCATCAACTCCTCAGTGGAAATCATCACAGACCCTGATTTGCATCCTAAGATTCTTTCAATGCTTTGCCTCAAAATCCTGGCCTTGCTGTTTATTGTGGTCCGTTTTATTGTGATTCTTACCCAGTCCTAATCAAGCCCCCACTTTTAAAAGTTCTGCCTTTAATCAAATTTTCAATTCTCAGTAAATTCTGACATTACTTTCCCCAGTCTGAGATGCTGCTAAAGCTTTGCCTGCTATAAGCAATAAATCTGTTTTGCCTTATCAATAGGTCATGTTGGTGATATTTAGGGAGCCAGCTTTTGACAATAACTCAGAGAAATGTATTTTGTTTTTCAGAAGAAGGATAAACAAAAAGGGCCATGGAAATACAGAGAGTGTGAATTATAATTGGGATGGTTGGAAATGCTTCACAAAGAGTCAATGTTTACTCTAATTCTTAAAGGATGAATAGGAGTTTGCCAAGAGGAGAAAGGGGTAGAGATAGAGAGGGGTGGTGGTACCAGCAAGTTGGGGAGATTCTGGGCAGAGTGAACAGGAAACAGGGCCCCAGTGGAAATGCCAAGATGTCTGGGGCACGGTGTTAAAGGCAGAGCTGAGCCTTGGGTATGAACCACGCTGGGGCAGGGAGTACGGGGAGAGCAGGGTGCCCAGGGAGCCGTGCACTTCCATGGGGATCTGGGTTCAGATCTGGAGGGTGAGGGTGTGACGCTAGAACATGTTTCTTAGGATGTGGTCTGCGTCAAAGGATCACACTAGCAGCACTGAAGACACTGCTGCAGAGAGGGGACACTGGCTCCCAGGGCGACTCTGTGAGCATGTTGCTGTGGCTGCTTCACTTGCTGTGAAGGCAGCAAACGGCATCAAGCAAGGACTCCACCATGAACAATGTCTGTGTCCCTGGGACTCCTTTTCCAGTGCTGGTGGAGCACACCGAAAAATATCCAGTGCTATTTACAGGCTCAAAGCTAGGAGACCATCTCTGTGGCAAGACAAGTTTTCTTTGCCCAGTCCCGCCCTAACCTTTCTTCTCCTCACCTCCTATGGGAAAGGGATTTTGTAAAAAAAAAAAAAAAAAATTGTAAAGAAAGATTATTTCAGTGTAATAATAACTCCTCCATGTTCAGAAGCCGGTCAGTATCAGCCTGTTGAGAGATGGGTTTGTCCAATAGATGTTCTTTGCCATGGATCTGGGGGCTTCGCCCCTCTTGGAGGAGAGTGGAAGCCGTAAACACATCCATTCCCTCCAAGGACATGGGAACTAATGTGAGAAACTGGGCGTCACCTCAGCTGTGAGCCCTTGGAGGGCTCTAGAACGGGGCTAGGCTCTCAGTGAGGGCAGAGGATCAGAGAGGGGACAAGGGCTCAAGGAGAGGGTCTCCTGGGCCCCTGTCCTAGACAGGCTCCATGTTATGTGAAAGGACTATTTGAGGAAGTCAGTGTATTTGTATGCTCTTCTGAGCACTGGGTGTCCTCCATCAGCCTCTAAGTGGCTTTCTTTGTGGGAATGAGCTGTAGCAAGCGGTGTAGCCATAACCTCGGGGCTCATGCATTTTTCACAAGCTGTCATTTCTGTTATGATTTCATTTGCTGATTGAACAAAATTCATGTGGAATGTGGAGGGCAAGCCAGAATTTGTCCCACAATCTTCCCCAAACCTCTTCTACAGTAAAAAAGGTGCTTTCTAAGCTTTCTGGTCAGTCAGTTTTCACTGGACTCCACGTGATGTGTAACTTAGGAGCTAGGAAGGCAGCTGTTCTGTTAGGAAGACCCCCCCAGGCCCCACATGCACTCCCACCCACAGAACAGACCGCCTCGTGTTTGTGCACCTGACTTGAGTGAGAGAATTCAGAGTGAAGAACAGGCTGAGGGGAGAGAAGCTGGAAGGCCCAGCGGGTCTGGCTCCCCCTCAACTTGGTGACTTTACACTGCAGTGCACTTACAAAATAATGTAGGAGGAGGGGTGGTTCTGATCCTCCTTTGCACCTGATGGAATAACATTTCATTTAATAGAACATGTAATTTTGCAGCATCTCCTGCCTCTGACTTTCTGTGGCTTCTCCAGGAGCAGGTCATCCCCTGCTGGTAAAACCCTCACTGACTCACAAAAGAGCTGCGGCCACCTGAGCTGTCAGGTGTCCTGGATGCGAGTCCTGACTCCCCCACCTACCAGTTTCCCTGCCCCCTAAGCTGGTGAATGTTCACTGCTTCCTGAGGCTCAGCTCTGTGTCACTAACTCTGGGAGGGTCCCTTGACACCCAGGGCTGAGGGCAGGCCCTCCAGGAGTCATGCTCTGCCCTCTCCCTGATTAAACTCTTAGCCTGGGGAGGGAGGGCTCCCTATGGTGAAAGAGAGGGAGGGAGCAAAGGAGGAGGATGAAAGGAAACACTGGGTGGTGGCTGGATTGCCCAGGCTTCCTGGGGACCCATCACCCATCTTGCCTGTGGCCGGAGAGCCGCTCATGGCCCCGCCTCTCACTCTACCACCTGCTGGGAGAGAGGGACGGGCAGGAAGCTGAGCTCTGGACTGTATGCTCCCTGCACAGCCCCTATTTCACTGTGGGAAGCCTCCCTGGTTTATCCTTGCCTCACACTGGAACCTGGATCCCATCATTTCACTAACAAGCTCTGGAGTCCCTAGTCCTGACATTTCTATGACACCTAGAAAAACTCGGAACTTCCTCACAACCCTTTCCTCAGACAGACAGAGAGACAGGGAAATCTGCTGAAAGACCCTGGCAGGCCTGATGACCTCTGCTGCTCAACATCAACACAGGTGCTATGCGACGTCATTTGCACATGCCCTTTACATTTTTTAATCGTTCCAACAGCCCTTCAAGGAAGTGATGGCTGCCTTCATCTCACGGAGGAGGCAGGAGCTTCAGCAACCACATTGAAGTTGTTCAGTGAGCAAGAGGCAGGCCCTGGACTCATTCCTGGGTCCCTGTGCCCCAAGTCTCCTGCTACTACCCTGGAAGCCTGTGAGCCCCACACAGATGAGGGCAGACTCACCTTCCTCCCTCAGGGCCTTTAGTTGGTGGCTCATGGTCAGCGGAGCTCACTCAGCCCACCTCAAGGGGTCATGCGGCCTTCTGGCCCATGCACACCTTCAGCTCAGGGTGCATTCCGCCCTCACGGTGGCTGGCTTCTCTTTCTGGGCCCTGACAGCAGCCAGGGCTCCTTGGCTGGTTTGAGACTGAATGTGCAGGTGGGTGAGTGTGGGAGACAGGTGAGGGAGGAGGCGGTGCGTTCCCAGCCCTTCAATCCTGCCTCATACTCCTCCGCTCAGGTTTCCCTGCAAAGCAGTGGTGAGCCTCATGTTTCAGGCATCGCTTACACGCGGTGGGGCCCCTGAGGGGCCAGGAGCTGCGACTCATCTCCTGGCAGTGACTGCACTTGCTCACCAGCCAAGGAAGGTGTGACGAACTCAATCCCTCCACCTGGAATCCCAGCGGGAACAACGTACCAGGGGAAATTGTAGGATGTTTGTGAAAGTTCATCACTAGGGCTCTGTGTAAAATGCAGATTCCCAGGACTCCTCCTGGTCTTCGAATCAGTGGGTCTGGGAGGGCCCCGAGGGTGTCACTCTGGATCCTGATGCAGGAGGCCTGAGCCTGCTCCGATGGACTGGCCGCCTCCCACTGCTCTCGCACTTTCCCAGTGCTGCCCTCTTTCAAAAGGCACATTTGGCTGCTCTGATAACCATGACTGAGTTTGAGTTCACGGGAAGGCAGTCACAGGCCCTGGAGTGTGGTGTTCTTCCTCTGGGATCTCTTTGAACAGAAATCGGGGGAAGGGCTACATCTTTGCTTCTCCTGGCCTTTAACGGAAAATAAACATTTCCCTTGGAAATGTGATTTTGTCCTTTACAAAAGTCACAGGTGTTTTCCCAGCACACTAAGCTGTTGGGATATCTCAAAATATCATTTATGCTTATCACTGCTTTGCAACTGTGACAGGTGACACACACCTGCCGCTAGAGCTTGCTATTTAATGATTAATGGCCTGGCTGTTACCTGGCCACCGGGGAGAGGGGAAAGAGCAAAAGAAACACCAGGTGTCATAGCCCCTGAAATGCTCGCTCTTTAGCTCAAGCCTCAGAGCTTTCTGTCACCTCACCTTCCTCCCAGATACCATGGTTCCTGCAGCACCTCCCCAGCTCCACCCTGGGTTCAAGAGCAGGGTGGGGACATTCAGTTGCACTCTCTGTCCTCCATGCTGTAGGACTGGGGTCCTGAGGTGCTTGCAGCAGCCCCGTCTGTGTTGGGTTGGGGGATTCAGTGTAGGTCCTGTGCTGACTGTGCAGCAACAGGCTGGCCTGCTGAGGGTGCTCCAGCTCTCTCACCACCGCCCTGCCCCCTGCTGAGCGAGTACCCTCCCAGCTGACCCTTTGCCCTGCCCCTCCTGGTTCTCTATTGTCTGAGGAGGAAGGCTTTCTACATCTTCATCTCTGCAGGGAAATTTCTTGGGTTCCAGCACCTTCCCTGTCTACACAGTGGAATACACCTACAGAGAATGAAGAGTGCCTACAAGGGCCAGACCCAATTCTAGGCACTGAGGATGCATCAGGGACTAAAGAAGAGGCCCCTGCCCTGAGGGGCTGATGTGCTTTTCCTTCTAAGGTAGACAGGTTTAAGCTGTGATGTCTCAAAGGGCGGTCTTGGCATTAGGCATTTCTTCTCTCAACAATACCTGTTTTCCGCAATTACTGGTATTGAACTCAAAATCAAAGTATGGGAACAAAACAGTCTTTCACATTATTCTCGGGATACCACTTATATAAATTTCAATGCTTCCAGAGGTAAATACACATTTGGGGAAGGATGAGAGGTCCATATCAAGGAGTGAGAAACAGAACGACATTGATACTGTCATTTCATGTTCCATGTCCATGTGCATGTGTTGTGAGCTGATAGTGCTAGGTTGTGCTCATGGAGCTCTCTGCAGGACCATTAGAAACTGTGTTTCCTGCCCCGGCCTGCGGGACAAACGTGGGGTGTCGCCGGAGACGCCTGCAGAAATGAAACAAGCAAGGGACACAAAGCACGACCAGCAAGACAGGATGTCTGATCAAGCCGGCACAGTTTATTGTTTGCAGGCTCAATTTATACAGGTTAGCAAGGAAGGGGTGGGTCAGAAGATAACTGGACCTTAGGTGGCGCCGGCGGGAAGGTGTAGAGGGGTGATTGGGCTTTGGCTGGCACCGGCAGGAGCAGAGGACCCGGAAGAGAAGCGGGGAGTTCGCCATTTTGTGGGTGGGGGGTCCTTTGGTCCCCGGCAGTTTCCCACTTGGGGTATGTCTTCCGCAATTGCTGATGTACAAGATACCTACTTTACGGGGCAGATTATCCAGACTTTACAACATCCTTGCAAACCTGGAGTCATCACTGTCACTATCATCCTCAATCTTCAGGCAACAAGGAGGGACCTGTTGGGGGAGCGTTGTGTATTTTCCTTGGTCCTTGTCCCTGCAACAACAAAGAATTAAAGGGCAGAGACACAGTAGTGAAGCAGAGTAAAAATTTTATTTAAAGTTACTTAAAGAGAGAAAAAGTATGGCCAAGGAGAGGCACCCTGGAAGGTTGGAGAAAGTTTAAAAGTTTACACACTTAGAAAGTGTGGGTGACCTCGGAGAGAGGAGCGCCCCCTGAAAGGTTGAAAAGAGAGAGTTTAAAGTTAAAAGGTTACACACTTAGTGTGGGCGACCTTAGAGAGAGGTGCGCCCTGGAAGTTTGGGGGTTCCTCCTTTTAAGGATTCTTTAGGAATGTGACAAAGGGCTGGGGGTGCAGACTTGTTAAGTGGTCTTTGAATACTTAGAATTAACACAAGGAACTTCCTGCTCGGATTTCTCCCTGGGATACCAGTGTCTTGGTCTGGGAGCAGATCAAACAGCCTGCCTGCCCCGAGGGTGGGCTGAGTTATTGTCTGTTTGCTAAGGAGTAAGTTAAGTGTAAGATAAATTCTAGCCGAAATAAGCAGGTGACAAGAGGCAACAAAGGGCCAGGCAGTTTATTTGAGCACGATTCCCTGGCGAGGTTCACCAGTCTGCAAGGACGCAGGCTGCAAGGAAGTGGGCTGTGCCAGGGGTATGTGGGGAATTTTTATTGGCTCAGGGTGGGGTGATGGACAGCCAGATGTCTCCTCCTTCCGTATGGAAGGGGTCTGCATCCGGGGTTTGTTGGCAGTCATGGGACTGAAATCCAGGCAGAGCTGTTCGTTCCTTCCCCATAGGGCACAGAGCCACTTGATGCTGTCTCTGCTCCACCTGCATTGTCCTTGCCCTTCTCCCTCCAGTGCCTCCAGCCTTACATTAAGAATCTTACATTTTTAACTTCCTGGGTATTAAAATACAGTCTTTAAGATGGAATCCTTCCTGCTTTTCTCTATGTTGTTTATGGCTGAGCCTGCATGCTAAATTAGTTGTCTAGGTTACAAACTACTTAATTAGGGCCAGAAAGAGAAAACAGTGTATAGGTAAAGGTAAAAAAAATTAGCTGGGCCTGCCTGATTAACACAATAAAGACATGGGCTATGCTGAGGTACCCTCCTTTATCTGGGGAGTATTCAAACATCCCAGGCCAAGTTGCTCCTGGCTTTTTGAGCTTTAGTTGATTAATTTTGGGCCTTTTTAGTGGACTTTCTGGCCTTTTTCTCTTTCCATCCCCCTCATATCTATTTTCCCGCCTAACAGACCTAATGGGATCCTTCACTCAAACTTTCTAAACTTGTTGAAACTGTAAGGCTGGAGGCACTGGAGGGAGGAAAGCGAGGACAGTGCAAATGGAACAAAGACAGCACCAAATAGCTCTGTGCCATATAAGGAAGGAACGGACAGCTCTTCCGGGATTCCAGTCCCATGAAGTGCCGACAAACTCTGGATGCAGACCCCCTCCATCTGGAAGGAGGAGACCTCTGGCTGTCCATCACCTTACCCTGAGCCAATAAAAAAAATTCCCCTCACTAGGGCGCCCACTTCCCCCTCCCTTTCCTGTTCTCTTAAAATCTCCCGCCTCCCCTCCTGGGTTCGACTTCCCCAGCCTGTTTCAGCCTGGTGAGCCTCGCCCGGGAATTGCACTCAAATAAACTGCCTGGCCCTTTGTTGCCTCTCGTCGCCTGCTTATTTCGGCTAGAATTTATCTTACAGAAACTACTGGGCTTCCCCGGTGTGGGTAAAATTGTAACATTTTCAGAATATCTCGCCTGGCTTTGGTACATCTGCATATCAACAGTTCAGAGGTGGAAAGAAGTTTGGCTTTGGTGTATTTGCATCATTCCTTAGGGGTGAAGTTCATCTCTATATCAATGGGTAATTACCTGAGCAAAGGAGGTCTTTCTTATCTGGACCTGAGAGGTGAGGGGGAGGGCCGGTTTTGCGGCTGCTGGAGCAGGAGAGAGGGGCCAGACTGCAGTTTTGTGAGAAATAAACGGATTTTAAACTTGATTTGTCCCTTTGACTGATGGTTCTTAGAGGTATTTTGCCCCGGGATTTCCTCTCCCCGGACTTACAGTGTTCTTCTGAGACACTACCCAGACATATCCCTGCCACACTGCTTGATGTCCTGTTAGATGCAACCGCTTTCCTGCACGCATCTCCGGTTGTAAGAAGGCAGAAACAATTCGCAGACAAGGGCCTTGGAGCCCTCACGTCAGAATTGTGATTGACAGCGCTCCCGGGTCCTGGCCCTCAGTAAAGGGTCTGAATAAACTCTCTTACGGGAGAGCCGCGTTTGTTACATCCTGGTTACTTATTGACGTGCTACACAGCCTAAGCCTGCGGGAGGACAAAAGGGAAAAGGAACAACTAGCGCGGGGGTTTTGGCTGGGCTGACGCGCCAACCCGAAATGCCTGGGCAGCGCTGTCCCGGGCCCGGCGGCCGCGCGGGATCTGGGAGCCGCGGGCGGGAGCTGCCGCAAAGACCTCTGGGACTGCGAATCTTTCCGGAAGGGGCGCAGCGGGTAGCGGCTCCGTTCGGGACCCGTGCCTGAGTTCTGCAGGGGTGTCGCCTGAGACTTGAGGCGGGCGGTCACTGCAGTGACGGGCCGGTTAACCGCGCGGTGCGGAGGGAAGCGGTTGTCTAGCGGCTGGGGCGGCGCGGCAGGGATTCTGGGAAGTGCAGCTGTGGTGGCGGCCGGCGCCGGAGGCGAGTGAGCGAAGTGCCGCTGGGCAAGCCAGACTGTATGGGTCCTGGGCTCCTGGTGTGTTCCCCGGACGGGAAGGCGGGTCGGGAGAGGCCGGCCTAGGGCTGGAGCTTGGGCCGAGTGCGGCTGGTGGAGGAGCGGCGGCTCGGCCGCGGGTGCGGGGTCTGCGCTGCTGGGAGGAGGGGGCACGGCTTTGGGGACAAAACGGGGGGCGCCTAGCCAGCCCCGAATCCCCGATGTGCTGGACGCCGCGCTGAGCCCCTTCGCCGGCCGCGGCGAGTGACCTGGACCTCCACGTTCTTTTTGGGCGGGGGCCGTAATTCTGGGCCCCGCGATTTCCGAGTAGCGAGGCGGCTCCGGCGTGCGTCCGCGGAGTGGCTTTGGCGGTGGGGTGAGTCCAGTCAAGGCTAGATAGCCCAAGGTGAAAGGTATATCCCGCGACCCCAACGGTGGCGCGCAGGGAGAAGACAGGAGGCACGGTACTCGCGGCAAGGTTTATTATCTGCAGAGACAAAATGACTGAGACTGAGAGCAGCCCCAAGGGTAGGGGATCTTTGGTTTTTATACTGGTCGCAGGGGGAAGTAGGTCAGGTGTTTTCTGAGAAGCAACGTTTTACAGGGAAATGGAAACTTAAGGACCTTTGGTGCTGTTTATTTTGGCGGGCTGTCTGTTCTTGGCGTGCTCATATCCCGATGTGGGTTCCTTATATTCCCACCTTTTGTGTTTGTTAAAAATATGGAAATTGGAGTAAGGGAAACGGGACGAAGAAGTATTCTTTCTGGCTGCTTCCTGCGTGGGTAGGGCAGAAGACGTTGCTGAGGTGGTGGTTGGCTCTTAGCATCTGGTGATAGCATCTGGGGTGGCTCGGTCTTCGTGGCTTGTCTCGCTTGGGTTCTGCAAAAGCTGATGGTCTTGTATAAGCAGTTGGTTAATAGTTTGATTAGTGATTTTGGAAATTTGAGTTTGGATGAGAGTTCGGAAGCAGTTAAGAAGACGGGGTTATTAGGAGCAGAGTACAAATAAGGAGTAAGGGGGAGAGAAGGGGTAGTAGAACAGTTAAGAAATGGTCTGAGAAGGGCCACCAGGGTTATTTTTTGCTGCTTCATCAGCTCGGTTATTGCCGAGAGAGAGAATGGATTGATCTGTTTGGTGTGCTTTGCAGTGGACTAAGCCTATGGCTTTTGGAAGTTACAAGGCTTGGAGGACAGCTGTGATATGAGGGCCATTGGTTACGGGAAGTTCCTTTGTAGATAATTATTTTTTTATTGAAGGGTAGTTGACACACGGTATTACATTGCATTAGTTTCAGGTGTACAACATAGTGATTCAACATTTACATACATGACAATTCTGGGTACCAGCTATCACCATACCAAGCCGTTACGATATCTTGACTATTCATTACATCCTGGTTACTTATTATTTTACCATTGGAAGTGTATACTTTTTTTTTTTTTTTTGTGAGGGCATCTCTCATATTTATTGATCAAATGGTTGTTAACAAAAATAAAATTCTGTATAGGGGAGTCAATGCTCAATGCACAATCATTAATCCACCCCAAGCCTAATTTTCGTCAGTCTCCAATCTTCTAAGGCATAACAAACAAGTTCTTACATGGAGAACAAATTCTTACATGGTGAGTAAGTTCTTACATGGTGAACAGTACAAGGGCAGCCATCACAGAAACCTTCGGTTTTGCTCATGCATTATGAACTATAAACAGTTCAAATATGAATACTCATTTGATTTTTGTATTTGATTTATATGTGGATACCACATTTCTCTCATTATTATTATTTTTAATAAAATGCTGAAGTGGTAGGTAGATACAAGATAAGGGTAGAAAACATAGTTTAGTGTTGTAAGAGAGCAAATGTAGATGATCAGGTGTGGCCTGTAGACTATGTGTTAATCCAAGCTACACAAGGGCAATAAAACATCCACATATGCAGAAGATTTCTCTCAGAACGGGGGGGTGAGGTTCTAAGCCTCACCTCTGTTGATCCCCAATTTCTCACCTGATGACCCCCCTGCGACTGTGCCTGTCTTAGGTTGTTCCTCCCTTGAGGAATCTTACCTGTCTCTGTCTAACCAGTCATCTTCCGGGGCCATACAGGGAAATGTAAAGTTGGTAAGTGAGAGAGAAGCCTTATTGTTTGAAATGGTTAGCTTTTTATTTCTTTGCATATTTATGCCCTGTAGCTTCTATGCCCAGCATTTGTCTTGAGGTATCTTTACCACTTGGAAGAATTATGATACTCGGTAAATTTGATATGAGGCACGAATTCTATTTAAGGGTTGTAATTAGGAAGGAAGAAGAAAAGCTATAGAAGTAGCAGGCAGCAGAAAACATGAGAAGATTGATTATTTCTTTGACATATCTTCTTGTAGAGTAACTTCAGCATGTATAGGTTTTAAGCTACTACTTAATTTGCGCACACACATTAACATAACAGGAGTATAGTTACATAACCAAAGCATATCTGTAATTACCAGCCATCTCCAGTGAAACCAAGAAAACCAGTTAGGCACCTTAGGCATTTGTGAAAACTTATCTATGATATGGTGGATATTGTCTAACTGAACTTGAACAGTCTGAGAGAAATCAGACAAATTAAAACAACCCATTCCTGGGGAATGTTCACATCCCTTATGTTCTTTTAACAGTAAACAGTCTGTAGTTGTAAGATTTTGGAGCGCTACAATTTGCACTTCTCCTAATTCTCGATTGAGTTCCAACAGTACAGATCCAGTCAAATTTGTTGCTTCACTGCATGCACAGGCCAGCCCAGATATCTCCTTTACGGGAAGTTCCTTTGGTAGTAAGGAAGCCCCTTTCTTTCCAAATGGCTGCATGGAAGAGTAGGATGTGGAAGGCATACTTAGAGTCTGTGTAGACTGTGAGTGAAGAGTTGGCGGCAAGGGTAAAAGCTCTGGTTAGGGCAATTAATTCTGCCTGTTGATTGGTGGTGCTGGATGGGAGGGGCTGAGCCTCAATGACTTTGGTGAGGGACACTATGGCTTATCCAGCGAAGCTGGTGTGTTCATGGACAAAAGAGCTTCCATCTGTGAACCACATGTGAGTGACCTGGGGTAACGCTCTTTCTTGGAGGTGAGTGGGATGGAGGAGTAAATCTTCTAAGAGCTGTATGCATGAATGGGAGGAGTGTGGTGTTGCTGGTTGGTTGGATAGAAGGGTGGCAAGACTGTGAGGGGGACAGGTTTTAAAGGCTAGTGAAGGGTCTTCGATGAGAGCTGTTTGGAGGGTTAGGATTTGGCACGGGGGCAAGGTTTGGAGTCTTTTGTAAGTGAGGAGCTCTGAGAGATGGTGTGGGGATCGTATGATGGTGTGCTGACTAAAGGTCAGTTTTTTTGCTTCTTGTATAAGAAGAGCAGCCGCTGCGAGGGCGTGTAGGCAGGGGGCCCAACCCCAAACGGTAACATCAAGTTGCTTTGATAGGTATGCAATGGGGGCTAAGGTTGGACCTAGTTGTTGGGTTAGGGCTCCGATTGTGAATCCGCGGTTGTCAGACACAAAAGAGAATGAAGGGGTGAGCTAGATCAGGGAGATGCAGAGCTGGGGTGTGAAGTACAGCATTTTTTAGGACTTGGAAGGGGTGATTTATAGGGTTAAGGAGAGGTTCTGAGAGGGTTCTTTTTGCTGCATTGTATAGAGGGGCAGCAAGTGAGGAAAAATTGGGAATCCAGTTGTGGAGGAAATTAGCGAGATGGAGGAAGGAAAGGATCTCTTCTTTCGTGGTAGAGGTGGGAATATTTTGTATGAATTGTGTCCGGCAAACAGTAATAGCTTTTTGTGTGGGGGAGAGGAGGACTCCGAGGTATGAAACTTGTGATAATGACAGTTGCACCTTGGAGGGGGACACCTGAAACCCACAAGAGGAGAGGTGGTTTAGGAGAATTGCAGTGTCTTGCTGGGAAATGGTAAGGGAGGGACTGCAGAGAAGGTCATCTACATATTGCAAGAGGGTTGAAGAGGGTATGGAGAGGTTTTGAAGGTCATGGGCTAGGGCTTGCCTGAAGAGGTGTGGGCTATCTTGGAAGCCTTCTGGAAGGACTGTCCAACTTACTTGTGCCAAGTGGTGGGACATAGGATCAGTCCACGTAAAGGCAAAGAAGTCTTGGGAGTCAGGGTGGAGGGGTATAGTAAAGAACACATCTTTAAGGTCTACTATGGAGAAATGGGTGGTATTTGCCAGAATGGAGGAGAGGAGGGTGTAGGGGTTAGGAACCACTGGATGGATGGGGATGATTGCAGTGTTGACGCGACGGAGGTCCTGGACTAATCTATATGCCCCATTAGGCTTTTTTACTGCTAGAATGGGTGTATTATAGGGGGAGTTTGCAGGCCTTAGGAGTTGCTTGTGAAGGAGATCTGTAATAATGGGTTGTAGCCCTAAGAGGCTTTGGATGGGGAGAAGGATATTGGGGCTGTGAAGGGAAGGAAGAGGGGTCTTTAAGTCTGACGTGGATAGGGGGGCATTTCGCGAGGGATGGGTGGACAGTGTCCCAAACTATGGGGTCAACTACGTCGGGGGGTAAGGGAGGTGAAGAAACTGAAGGTGCGGAGGTGAGGGCTAAGACAAGAAGGGCTGCAGACGAGCTGGGGTGCAGGTGTATAGAGGGATGGAAGGTGACAGAGTCGTGGAGCTTCTGCAGGATGTCTCACCCAATTAAGGGAGTGGGGCATCGAGGCAGGATGAGGAACTGATGGGTGAAGGCGGATTGTTGGAGGGTGCAGTGGAGTAGGGGAGTTATTAGTGGTTGGTAAGGGGACCTGCAGACTCCGACTATGGATATATTAGAGCGGTGAGCAGGGCCTTTGAAATTGTACAGGACAGAATAAGTGGCTCCTGTGTCGAGGAGGAAAGAGATGGGCTGTCCAGCCACAGTGATGGTCACCCTAGGCTTCTCTGCTGTGATGGAAGTGGCCCGAGGTAGGAGCCCTGGGCCCCATCAATCTTTGGCCACCAGGCTGAGAAGAGTTGTGTCAGCGGTGTAGGAGGAGGCTGGCCCGGTGCCTCTCTGAGCGCTGGGACAATCGATCCTCCAATGACCTGGCAAGTGACACTTAGGACAGGGCCTGGAGGGCTTTTGCGGATTAGGGTATGCTCTAGCCCAGTGGCCTGTTTTACTGCACTTAAAGCATGGCCCTGGCAGGCTCTGATTGGTGGTTGGGGTGACTGTTTTTGTGGCCATGCTAGGAAAGGCCTTGACCATGAGTTGGTACTTCTGCTGGTACTTTTGTTTGAGGGCTTTCTCATCTCTCCCATTGTATACTTTGAATGCCACTGCTAATACCTCTGCCTGTGGAGTTAAAGGCCTGCGCTCTAGGCGCTTAAGTTTTGCTTTTATGTCGGGGAAGCTCTGAGAGAAGAAGTAGATCATAGGGAGTTGCTTCTCATCTGGGGTTTCTGGGTCTAGATTGGTGTACTGCAGGAGGGCTGTGGTTAGCCATCCTAGGAAAACGGAAGGATTTTCATGTTTGTGTTGAATGATCTCTTGGAGTTTTTCATAGTTGATAGCCTTATGGGCTCCCCTCCTTAGACCAGCCACTAGGCAGGTGGTTAACTGATCTCGCTTGATTATGTCGTGAGGATCGTTGTAGTCCCAGTTGGGGTTTCTGTCAGGAACTGCCTCGGTTCCTATGGGATGTGTGGGGGTGGTAAGGTGTATGTCATTGGCATATGTTCTGGCTTGCTCCCAAACTCGTCTGCGCTCCTCTGCTAGCAGGGTGCTGGATAGAATTACGTGAAGGTCATGAAAAGTTAGGTTATAGGATTGGGTGAGGTATTGAAACTCCTTGATGTAGGTAAAGGGGTTAGAGGTATAAAAGCCCAGTTTTTTCTCAATCTGTGAGAGATCAGAGAGAGAGAAGGGAACACGAACTCTGCTGACGCCTTCAACACCAGCTACTTCCCTCAAGGGGGCTATGAAGTGGTGTTTAGTTTTGCTTCGGGTAGCTGGTGGGCTGGGAGGAAGTGGAATGGTGGAGGGGTTGGTGGGTGAGGGAGAGGGTGAGCCGGAGGGAGAGGAGAGAGGAGGAGTAGGGATAGGTGCTGACGGGGTTGCTGGAGGTGGGTGAGGTCGGTAAGGAGGAGGTTCGTCGGCGGGATCATGGTCGGAGATGGAGGAAGGTGGGGAGGTTTTAGGGGTCTGAAGGACGGCAATGAGGTACTTTGGGGCTCAAGAGACACAGAGAGGGTTTGTTGCGGAGGAAAGTGAAAGCTTGAACATAGGGGATTTATTTCCATTTTCTGGAACGCTCACAGAAATTGTGGAGATCCCTGATAACTTTAGGATCTAGTGAGCCTTTAAGAGGCCACACCGTTTGATTGTCTAGTGGATGTTGGGGCCAAATTTAATTACAAAAACGAATGAGTTTAAAAGGCTTAAGATCAGGGTGTAGGTGTAGGGCTTTGAAGTTATCAAGCAGACCCCCCAGTGGGGAGTCGGCAGGAATAGAGGGCATGTTTCCCATTGTGACTTAAGTGAGAGACTGCAGTCTGCACTCTAAGGCATCCCGAAGAGGCAGGTAGGCAGGTTGCGAGGGCGGTCTCAGGCAGGGGTTGTCACCCCTGCTTCTGAGGCTGCTGGTGTAGAGCTGACCAGAGCCCGGTACTGGGGCTTTTGTAGAGAATGGGAGAAAGCGGTCTGAGTCAGCAAGAACAGTCACAGCAGGAAAGCGGGTTGGACAACTAGGAAGATGAAAAGGAAAATATTGGGCGGGCAAGATTGGGACCCGGTTATGAGGACCAACTGTAACTATGAAAGTCATGGTTGGGGGTTTCCCCACTCAGGACAGCCTCTGAGATCGCTGGATGATCAACAGTCATCTCTCGAGTCTAGTCACAGAACGTTTTAACCAGGGATAGGAAATTCACCAATTGAAGCGTGTTGGATGCTGATGGAGCGTTTTGGGAAATGGAGAGGCGAATCTGGCCAGGTGGCCAGAGTGGGGTTGGGGAGGGGGACCTCAAGGCAGCTCGGATTCCCAGAGGGAAGAGCAAGATCAGTGAGGGACCCCCATCCGAGTCATGGCACCAATGAAAGGTATATCCTGCGACCCCAATGGTGGCATGCAGGGAGAAGACAGGAGGCACGGTACTCGCGGCAAGGTTTATGATCTGCAGAGACAAAATGACTGCTTCAGAAGACTGAGAGCAGCCCCAAGGGTAGGGGATCTTTGGTTTTTATACTGGTCGCAGGGGGAAGTAGGTCAGGTGTTTTCTGAGAAGCAACGTTTTGCAGGGAAATGGAAACTTAAGGACCATTGGTGCTGTTTATTTTGGTGGGCTGTCTGTTCTTGGCGGGCTCATATCCAGATGTAAGTTCCTTATACAAGGTCCCCGGGGGGGTGGTGGGAAGGGGAAGGGCGGCTGGAGCCATGCAGCCTCGGTGTGTTTGGGTGGGGTAGCTACCTGGAAGAAAACCCACATCTGGGAGCAAGCCCACCAAGAAAAACAGCACCAACGGTCCTTAAGTTTCATTTCCCTGTAAAGCAACGCTTCTCAGAAAACACCTGACTTGCTTCCCCCTCCGACAAGTATAAAAGCCAGAAATCCCCTACCCTTGCTGCTATCATCTTCTTGAAGCAGCCCTTTGGTCTCTGCAGATAATAAACTTCATTGCAGGTTTCGTGCCTGCCTGCTCTCCTTCCCTCTTGTCACTGGGGTCGCGGGAAAACCTTTCATTGGTGCCGTGACTTGGATGAGGGCTTCTCATTGACCTTGCTCTTCCCTCGGGAATCGGAGCTGCCTTGAGAGCCCTCTCCCAACCCCAGCCCAGCCGAACTCACCCTTCCATCCCCCCGAATGCTCTGCCAACGCCCAACACCTTCCGACTGGTAAGTTCCCGTCCCTGGCTTAAACGCTCAGAGACCATACTTGAGAGATGACCGTTGATCGTCTGGCACTCTCGTAGGCAGTCTTGAGCGGGGGAACCCCCAACCACGACCTTCACAGTTACGGTTGTCCCCTGTAGCCAGGGTCCTAGCATCCCTCCAGCCTCACATCCTTTCTTATCAAGTTAGTCTCACTTCCTTCTCAAAGCCTCTTTCCATTGTGACTTCTCTCACTGACTCAGAATTCCCTACGGGAATCTCCGGTACTGGGCTCTGGTCAGTCCTACGCTTGCAACCTCAGCCACGGTGGTGACGACCCCTGTCTGAGACTGCTTCTCTCTCACAGACTCTCAGTCTCCTTGGGACGCCTTGGGCACTGAGCAGAGTCTTCACACAGTCACAATGAGAAACAAGGCTTCCATTCTGGCTGACTTCCCTCTTGGGTGCCTCCTCAATAACTTCAAAACCCTCCACTTGCACCCCGACCTTAAACCCTCAAACTCATTAGATTCTGCAATGACATCTGGCTTCAATATCCCTTAGACAACCAAACCACCTGGCCTCTTAATGGTTCTCTCAAACCAAAGGTCATTAGAGACCTCTACAACTTTTGTGAGCATTTGGGCAAATGGAAAGAGATCCCCTACGTTCAAGCTTTTACCTTCCTCTGCAATAAACCCTCTCTCTGTGCTTCCTGTGCCCCTAAACACCTCCTTGCAGTCCTTCAAACCCCCCAAAACCCCCGTCTCCCTCGTCTCTGACCACGACCCTGCTGATGAACCTCCTCCTTACCGCCCCCTCCGAGCCCCTGCTACTCCTTCAGCACCTATTCCAACTCCCCCTCCTTCCTCCTCTTCTATTTCTCCTACTCGTTCACCCACAGGTGTCTCCTCCATTCCTCTTCCCCCCAGTCCACCAGCCACCCAAAGTAAATCTAAACCCCATCTCCTAGCTCCCTTAAGAGAAGTAGCAGGAGCCGAGGAGTCATCAGAGTCCATGTCCCATTTGCCCTCTCTGATCTTTCGCAGATCGAAAAGTTAGGTTCCTATACTTCCAATCCCTCCACGTATATAAAAGAGTTCCAGTATCTCACTCAGTCCTACAATCTCACCTTCCATGACCTCCATGTAATCTTGTCCAGTACCCTCCTCCCAGAGGAGCGCAGACGAGTCTGGGAACAGGCCAAAGCACATGCAGATGACATACACCTTACTACCCCCACTCATCTCATCGGTACTGAAGCTGTCCCAGACAGAGACCCCAATTGGGATTATAACGACCCTCAAGACATAATCTGCCAAGACCAGTTTACCACCTGTATTGTTGCCGGTCTCAGGAGAAGAGCACACAAGGCCATTAACTGTGAGAAGCTCCAAGAGGTGATTCAAGACAAAAATGAAAATCTCTCGGTTTTCCTCGAGAGGTTTACCAAAGCCCTTCTCCTATATACCAACCTAGACCCTGAGACCCCAGATGGGAAGCAACTCCTCATGACCTACTTCTTCTCCCAGAGCTTCCCTGACATAAAAGCTAAACTCAGACACCTAGAGCGTGGGCCTTTAACCCCACAGGCAGAAGTTTTAGCCATGGCCTTCAAAGTGTATAATGGGAGAGATGAAAAAGCCTTACAACAGAAATATCAGCAGAAGTACCAACTTATGGCTAAGGCTTTTCCAGCCACAGCGACCAAATCCTCTGTCACCCCTTCTTCCAAGCGGAGCCCTCCTGGGCCCTGCTTTAAGTGTGGCAGAACCGGCTATTGGGCTAGAGCTTGCCCCAACTCACGAAAGCCCCCCAGGCCTTGTCCTAAGTGTCATTTGCCCGGCCATTGAGGAGTAGATTGTCCCAGTGCTCAAAGCAGTGCCAGGCCATCTCCCCCCTACACCGCAGACACAAAACTTCTTGGCCTAGCGGCTGAAGATTGACAGGGCCCAGGGCTCCCACCTCAGGCCACTGCCATCACAGCATGGGAGCCTAGGGTGACCGTCACTGTGGCTGGACAGCTTATTTCTTTCCTCCTAGACACAGGAGCCATGTATTCTGTCCTGTGTAGTTTTAAAGGCCCCACACGCCGCTCCAATATTTCTATAATCAGCATATGCGGGTCTCCCCACCAGCCTCTAATACCCACCCCCCTTTACTGCACCTTTCAGCAGTCCACCTTCACCCATTAGTTCCTCATCCTACCCCGACGTCCCACTCCCTTAGTTGGGCGAGATATACTACAGAAACTCAACGCTGCCGTCCCCTTCCATCGCTCCATACGCCCTCACCCCGGCTCGTCTGCAGTCCTCCTCCTCCTAAGCCTTGCCTCCGTACCTCCCACCTCCTCTCCCCCTTTACCTCCAGATATAGGTAACCCCATATATGGGACACTGTCCACCCATCCATCACAAGATGTCCACCCATCCGCATTAAGCTCATAGACCCTACTTCTTTTCCTTCCCAGCCCCAATATCCGCTCCACACCCAAAGTCTCCTAGGCCTTCAGCCCACCATCAACGACCTCCTCTGAAAACGTCTCCTTAAATCCACCAATTCACCTTACAATACACCCATCTTAGCAGTGAAGAAACCCAGTGGGACATACCGATTAGTCCAAGACCTCCATTGCATTAACGCTGCAGCTATCCCCATCCACCCAATAGTTCCCAACCCCAGTACTCTTCTCTCCTCCATCCCAGCCAACACTACCCATTTTTCAGTCATAGATCTCAAAGATGCATTTTTTACCATCCCTCTCCACCCTGACTCCCAAGATCTCTTTGCCTTTACCTGGACTGACCCCACCTCCCACCAGTCCACACAGCTAACCTGGACTGTTCTCCCAGAAGGGTTCCATGACAGCCCTCACCTCTTTGGGCAAGCTCTCGCCCATGACCTTCAGAACCTCTCCATACCCTCCTCCACCCTCCTACAATATGTTGATGACCTCCTCCTCTGCAGCCTCTCTCTCTACGTGTCCCAACAAGATTCGGCCGTCCTTCTGAACCACCTCTCTCCTGCGGGTACCGAGTATCCCCCTCCAAAGTACAGCTTTCATGGCCTCAAGTTGTTTACCTAGGTGTCCTCACCCCCACACACAAAGCCATCACCGCGTGTAGAAAACAATTCATACAAAATAATCCCACACCCACCACGAAGGAAGAAATTCTTTCCTTCTTAGGTCTTGCCAACTTCCTTCGTAACTGGATCCCCAATTTCTCCTTGCTTGCAGCTCCTCTATACACTGCGGCAAAAGGAACCCTCTCTGAAACCCTCCTAAATCCTGTGAACCACCCTTTTCAAACTCTAAAGAACGCCTTAATCCGCGCTTCAGCCCAACATCTCCCTGACCTCACCTGCCCCTTCATTCTCTTCATCTCTGAAAATAGCGGGATCACCTTCGGCGCCCTCACCCAAAACGTAGGCCCAACTTTAGCCCCCATAGCATATCTATCCAAACAACTCGAAACAGTTCGAGGGTGGGCTCCCTGCTACGTGCTCTCGCTGCTGCCACAATTCTTATACAAGAAGCAAAAATTAACCTTTGGCCAAGCCACCACTATACGCTCACCACATCATCTCTCGGAGCTCCTTACATACAAAAGACTTCAAACCCTACCCTGTGCCGAGTCCTAACCCTCCAAACAGCCTTCATTGAAGACCCCTCCCTCACCTTTGAAACCTGTCCCCCTCACAATCTAGCTTCCCTTCTATCAGACCAAGCCATAACACCACCTTCCCATTTGTGCATACAAATATTAGAAGACCTATTACCCCATCCAACTCATCTCCAAGAAGGAGAGCTACCCCAAGCCACTCATACCTGGTTTATAGACGGCAGTTCCTTCATCCCTAACAACACCCAAGTACTCAGGCCATGCTGTAGTCTCTCTCACTAAAGTCACTGAGGCTCAGCCTCTCCCACCAAATACTACCAACCAACAAGCAGAGCTTATTGCCCTAAATCGGGCCTTCACTTTAGCTGCCAAGTCCTTCCTAACAGTCTACGCAGACTCCAAAATGCCTTCCACATTCTACTCTCCCATGCAGCCATTTGGAAAGAAAGGGATTTCCTCACAACAAAGGGAACCTCAATCACCAATGGCACACACATCACTGCCCTCCTTGAAGCCTCAAAACTACCAGCAGCCATAGGCATAGTCCACTGTTGAGTCCCATCAGACAGATCAATCCACCATCTCACTTGGTAACAACAGGGCCGATGAAGCAGCAAAGAGGGCAGCTTTAACATCCACAGGACTCTTCCTTTCCCTCTCCAAATCTGAGCCTGCACTCTTCCCCTTACCTACAAAAGATCTCTTAAGCTACTTACACAAGCTTTTTCACACCAGTAGTCACACCTTGCAGCAATTTCTAAAACCCTTCATCCATCTCTCACCCGAGGACCTCAACTACCTCAGGACCCTCTCTCTGCCTCATGTGACATCTGCCAAAGAACCAACCCTAACACCCCTTCCCACAAACCCACCTTTCCCTGCCACCAAGCAAGAGGTTTCCTCCCTGGTTCTGACTGGCAAATTGATTTTACTCATATGCCCACTGTGAAAAAACATAAGCACCTCCTAGTCCTGGCAGACACCTGCACCGGGGGGGTAGAAGCTTTCCCTACAACCAGCAAAAGATCCTCCACCGTCTCCAACATTCTCCTCAACAACATCATCCCTCGATTTGGCCTCCCACCTCTCTACAGCCAGACAACGGCCCCGAGTTCACCTCTACCATAACTCAAACCCTAGCCAAGTCACCAGCCATTCCTTGGCACTTCCACATACCCTACCACCCTCAGTCCTCTGGAAAAGTAGGACAAACCGAACCCCGAAAAACGTACTCCCCAAGCTCTCTCTTGATCTCTATATAGACTGGATAAAACTTCTCCCTCTAGCATTACTGAGAGTAAGAAGTATGCCGAAAAAGCCCACCCTTCTGTCTCCATTCGAACTTATGTATGGAAGACCAATCCTCCCTCCTGGAATTCTTCCTGACCCCCTGCAACTACCCCCTCCACTCATGACCCCTCTTCTCCAGCTCATACGAAATCTCTTATGGTCGCATGCCAAATCTCACACCCCCATGCCAAACAAACACCCTACAAGACTTTACCAAATGGGGACCGAGTCCTCATCTCCCCTCCACACAACACACGTAACTCCCTCACCCCCAAGTGGCAAGGTCCTTATTGAGTCATACTAACCACTCCCACTGCCGTCAAGTCAGCGAACTTCCTGTACTGGCTCCACAGCTCCAGTATCAAACCACACACTCATCGTTCCTCACTTTCTCCATCCACAGAACAATACACAGCCAAGCGGACCGGACCTCTAACTCCCCAGTTCAAGAAGATACCCTCTACCAAACTCCCTTCAGTCTCAGAAGAATCCCCTCCAGTTCTCGAAGATGGCCAAACTTAACCTACTCTTAATCTTCCTCCTAATTACCTCTTCCCACACTTCTCCCTCAGCCAAAGACTGCACCACTCCCCCTTGCCAATACACTTTCGAAGTTTGGAGTCTACATAATGGGCAAAAAACCAAGCTTCTGAACTCCTCTCCTCTTGTTCCCTCACTAGCTGCCCCTCTATCTCCTTAACCTTCAGTGCGCTTGAAACGTGTGTAAGCCATCACTGCCCCACCTCTGCCTCCAGAGTTATGGCCAAATACCTGTGCTTCCAAGAAGACCAAACCTCCTCCTCCTGCAGAGACCCGGGAGGATGGGAAGGATGTCCCTCATGGAGCTGTAAATATCATTATTCCTACTCCACCACAAGACAAAGCGGAGCCTGGGGAATAAACCCCACCCGCCTTCTATCATCTAGCAATCAGCCTAATGTCACCTTTACCATTGATAACCCCGCATCCTGGGGAACCCGGATAGCTATAGTGGGGCTACGAAATGCCAACCCCCTGATGGCAGAGGAAAAATTCTTATCACCAAATGCCTGCAACAATCTCATACCAACTGAGCCATAGCGAATCTCAACCAAACATGAGTACATACCCTTAAATCACTGCAAAACCTCAACTATTCCCTCCACTTCTCACTTATCAACCTGCTATCCACCTCCTTAACTCTTCCCAAGAATTACTCCTCCCCTAACACTTCCTCATCTTTCCTCTGCTGCCCTCCCAAAGATTCCCTCCTTGTCCCCATACCCATACCTAGTAATACCAGTGACAAGCCCTGCCGCCCTCCGCCGCTACTCTCTGCCCCCATCCCTCCAATACCCTCATTTCTTGATATAACTGACTGTTGGCCAAACAACTCCACACTCTGTCCCCGCACTTCCACCCACCACAACTTAGCCCCTAATACAATTGCCCCCCCTGGCGTTTTCTTCCTCTGTAACTCCATCCTCTATGTCTGTCTGCCACACAACGTAAATCATCCCTGTTACTCAGTCAACCCTCATCCCTCGCATGACCATATACACCGAGGGAGAACTCAGCGACCTACTACACAGTCTTACCTCCCTTCCAGAAATCCCATCCCACCATCGGCAACGACGGGCTGCCTCCCTCGCAGTACTAGTAGGCATTAGCCTCGTCACAGCCGTCACCGCAGCCGGACTCGCCTCAGGAAGTCTAGCCCACTCACTCCTAGCCTCTCACCAATTCACCCAAGACTTAACAGACCTAACCGATTAACTCGCAACTACAGGTGAAGTCACTGCGCAATCCGTACAACCCCTCCAGCTCCAACTTTCTTATCTAGCCAAGTCACCCTTCAAAATAGGAGAGCCCTAGACCTCTTAACAGCAGAAAAAGGCAGAACCTGCCTCTTCCTATGGGAAGAATGTTGCTACTACATCAATCAGGCAAAATCGAATATAACCTCCAACGTCTTTCCAATCTTTCTAAAGAACTCCTAAATAAAAGAAAAAACCTCAACAATAACACTTGGTGGCCCTTCTCAGACCATTTTTTAAACTTTCTACTACCCCTTCTCTCCCCCTCACTCCTTATTTGTACTCTGCTCCTAATAGCCCCCTGTCTTCTTAACTGCTTCCGAACTCTCATCCAAACTCAAATTTCTAAAATCACCAATCAAACTATTAACCAACTGCTTATACAAGATTATCAGCTCTTGCAGAACCCAAGTGAGACCAGCCATGAAGCCCGAGCCACCCCAGATGCTACCACCAGATGCTAAGAGCCAACCACTACCCCAGTAACTTCTTCAGCCCCATTCACGCAGGAAGCAGCCAGATAAGAACTTCCCATTCCCCCTACTCCAGTTTCCAATTTTTAACAAAAACAAAAGGTGGGAATGAAAGAAAACCCACATCCAGGAGCAAGCCCACCTAGAAAAACAGCACCAACAGTCCTTAAGTTTCCAATGCTTCTCAGAAAACACCTGACCTGCTTCCCCCTCCGACAAGTATAAAAGCCAGAAATCCCCTACCCTTGCTGCTGCTCTCATCTTGAGGCAGCCATTTTGTCTCCGCAGATAATAAACTTCATCGCAAGTTTCGTGCCTGCCTGCTCTCCTTTCCTCTTGTCACAGGAGTTGCGGGAAAACCTTTCACTACCTTCTTGGTTTCTGCGTCTTGGAGTGGTTCTGGGAACCCAGGACTGATGGTGATTCAGGTTTGGGTTTTCTTGTTTGTTTTGATGAGGCTGAATGTGGCCCGAGAGATGACTGAGCTGGGTGCTAGGTGTGTGGCACGGGGTTTGGCGGAGGTGATGTGGCTGGCTAGAGTGTCTGAGGCACTGCTGTCACTTGGTTTGTTGGGAGTTGGTGCGTGTAGGTGTGCTTGACGGGGACAAGATACAGCAAGAGAGTCGTTGGTAGTGTCTTGGGTCTGGAGTCCCTGGCGTTTTAGGTGGTGGGGAAAGTTTTGACCTGGGACAAGCATCCTCCAGTGATGGTGGGCTGTATCCTGGAGCCTGAGTCCAGCCAGGTGTTTGAATGGATTGATCTGCTGCTCTGGGCCCTGTTATCCCAGGGTTTGTGGTGGGGGCAGAGGCCCACTGTACTTAGTTGCAAAGATCCTGGGTTTGGTTGTAATATGAATGCCCATTTTGGTTGATCCCCCAATTCTTGTCTGCTTTCCCCTTATGTGTTGGGTGTCCAACCTGTCAAAGAAAAGATCATTAATATAACCTTGAAATAAATGCAGTTTTCTTTGAGTCAAACTGAGGACAAGCCCGTGTGTCATCACTTTTATGGGCAGAAGTCAAGAAAGCTTTATTCCCCCCTGCCCACTTAAAACGTCCCCAACTGCAGGTCCCAGCGGTGCAGTGCACCATTGCTGGGGATGATTCTCCCAGGTGAAACCATCCCTACCACCTAGAGTACATTTCATTTACAAAATGTGATGCAGAGAAAAGATTGACGTGGGGTTCATATACATCACAGCGCCTAAGGAAATTAACTGGAAGTTATTTTCCTGCAAATATCCTTGTTTATATTTTAGCAGAAACTTGTATGGCTTTTATCTTAATTAACAGATGGTATTGAGTTAGGAAGTTTAAGTTTTCATATGTGGCCATTTTGATACTCCCAGAGTTAATGAAACCCTCAAACAGGCTGTAGAAATTTTGGCAGCCCCTAGTATGTGGATCAGATTTTGTGCAGTTTACGAATCTCTGCTTTGGGGATTGAGGGGGTTTGGTAGGGTGCGGACCTCTGGCGAAACCACTTCTGGAATATGAAGGGATATGTATCAGAACTTTAATTAAAAAATTTTTTCTGGTAAAGACAAATTTTAAGCCTATTTGGTAGAATAGTACAGTGAATTCCCATGGTCCTTTTACCAGATTCAACATTTATTAGTTCATGGCCAATCTTGTTTCCTATACGTCTCATCCACCTGTATGTGGATACATTATGGAAAACCAGAAAACCTGGACTCGATCGCTGACGGAAGAACCAAGTGGTACTTGGAGGTCTTGGAGGCTGGAGGTTTATATTACACTGGTGGGCTCAGGAGAGTGATCTCCAAAGGTCTGAGCCCTGAGTACAGCAGGGCCATGGCTTTTATACATTTACTATAAAGCTAAGGGGGGAGTTAGCACCCAGAAACTGTTGCAGTAGGAGCTATTAGGTGTTTATACACTATAGGTGTATTCAGGATGCTAGTATTTTAATCTATTTCTGTAAAGGTTACTGGGATACCCTATTATAAACTAATGGGCTTCCATGGCTATGATTAACAAGCTGTTCCATACCACTGAGTCCTCCTGGGGGAAATACATTGTTACATTATTTTAATCTCAAGCACCCAAGCACCTTGTGATTCCTTTATATTCTTGAAGCCTTAACAGAAACTTTGTCTCTTTGGCTTCCTACCAAACCTGTAGCAGGGGAGGGATTTGAGAACTTTGTGAATATTTCCTTGTCAGATACACAGGGGTGGGCATTGCTACTGGCCCAGCTGGCATGGCATGCACAGCTGGAGCTCAAATTGCCCTAGCTGGCACGGCACTGCACAGCTGGAGCTCAAGTCTAGGTACTTTCTAGGTTTGTCAACTTGAGCAAGATTTATAACTCAGTTTATCACAAGTTCTAACTGTGGACCTTTGGGAGATAAAACTAGTACAGTGCCTGGAATTGTCTCTGGTACATGCTATTAAAAAGAGAAGCACAGGCCCAACATGGAGTCATTTATTCCAGGCCAGGTACCAAAGCAGGGTTTACTACCTGACCTAGCTGCAGTTTCAGCCTTCCCTAGAAATGTAGTCAGGAATTTTCTGGTCAGCATCAATAAGGTAACCTGTCACTCAGAGTCCTAAGATGAGATAAGAATGTTTGCCCTTCCCCTTAATTCCCTTTGGCACCAGGATGTAAATGACCTGGACATTTTTTTAAAAAGCTTCTCTTAAGAAAATGAAATGTACCCCTTTGAAGTTTGTCTTTCTTGCTTGCTTCTTCTAGGATATAAAACCTTCATATGCCTGTAGCCCCTGGGAATACTCCTATTAGTAGAAGTTGTGACTCCCAGGCTGGTACTCACTTTGGCTCAAAGAAATCTGTCTTTATTTCAAGGTGACTTTAATGGTCTTTTTGTGGACAAAGCTTAGAATTTAGGAAGTGTTAACTATTTCTGGTGGTATTACAACTTGAGGCCTATAGGCACAAAAAGGATTAATTTCCTTTTCAGTAGCAAAATATCAGGGCAGGATGCATTCTGATGGCCAAACCTGGCTGTCCTTCAGAAACTTCCTGTTTTCTTTGACAGATCTGAGGCTTTCTCATCTCTTCTTGTTTTTTTAAAGGAAGAGGAGCACCCTTTCTTTTAAGCTTGGGATTTCTAGCATGGAAAATGGGGATGGCGAAACAGTCCAGAAGCTCACACTGTCCATTTCATCCTCAGGTCTACCCTCTCATATCTTGCCTGCCTAGAAAGCACTGTGTAGACACAGAGAGGACGTCTAGGTTCCTGCAAGGTGGGTACCATTCACCTTTCCTGTTCCTGCAATGTCTCTGATGCTCCAAACCGTGGGCAGTGCTTTTGTGCTCGGCACTGTCTCCCACTAGAGGCTCAGAGGCACTGCTTGGTTTCCTAGGATACCAGGGCTGATTGAAGGGCCAGGCCTTTACAGAGAACATTACCCCAGACCAGCGCCCTCATGGGGGTTACTGCCATCCTTATCCAGCTACGTTTCTCTTTAGGTTTATCCCTTATTTTATATTATTGATGCTTTTGGAAATGTTTTTGTAACGTAATTTTCCAGTTGTTCCCAACTAGTATTTAAAAATCCAATGCTGTTTGTATATTAACCCCTCAGAGCCTGCCCTCTAGGGAGATTTAAATTCACTTAGTCATTGTAGTTTTTGCTTTGATTTTTTTGGATTTTAGGCCACAGTCATGTTGATGCAAGTAAAGACAGGTTTATTTCCTCCACATAATCAGTTTTGCTAATATTCTACAAATCCTTCCAGTATTTCTTTATGAAAAGAGAAAGTTTAAACATACATATAAGTATTTTGGCCTCCCTTCTACCCTTTTCTAAAGGTGTCTTTGGTAAAACTGAAGTATTTTATTGATATACAGTCAGATTTACTCACCTCTTCCTCATGGCTTCTGAATTTTGTTTTTTTCTTTTAAAAATAGGCCTGTCTTTCCCCATGGTCCTGTGTATAATGTCTGATATGTTTCTAAATGTTTATATTTTGTTTTAATGTTTAGCTCTTATTCTGGATTTATTTTGATGTAAGGTGTGAGCTAGGAATCTAACTTCCAATTAGGCAGCACTTTGTCTCAGCCCTTTATGAAGAGACATCCTTTCTGAGTGCGTTGAGATGCTATATTTGCTATATGCTAAAATCCCAAATATACCTGGACTCTGTTCTGTTCCATGTCTACTGCTGCACAAACACCAGTTCTATTTTCTGTGCCACTATTTCCTTTTATAGTAGAAGATAATGCAGAAAATAAAGGCACTCAAAAGAGATGTACAGTGTGGAATTAGAATATGGTGAACACCTGGGTCAAGAGATAGATCTTTGCTGCTCTCTCTGAGATGTCCCTCCATTTGTATCTTCCCAGTCACAGCTTTTTCCCTCCCTTCCAAAAGTAGCCTTTTCCTTGAGTTTTAAAGTCAGTGACCTAACTATGTCTCTCTAAACACTATCGTTCAGATTTTAAAAACATTTTTTTTCAAACCTAGGATTGATTTTTTTCAAAAGTTTCTTTTGATCTACAGTTTCATCTCCCATTCTGTTCCTTTCCTTACTGTTTATCTGTTGAGGAACCCAGGCCATTTGACATGTAGAGTTTCTATAGGGTGGCTTTTGCTGACTATACACTTATTGTGCAGAAAATGATACTCCTTTATATTTCCCCCAAAGTGACCATTTGGGGTAGAGTTTACTCGTACTTAGGTTCATTCCCTTTAAAAACAGTGTAAGTGATGTATTCTTTTATCAGAATGAAAATAATGTGTGTTTTTTGCTTTTTTTGATGTTAGCCATTCTTGATTCTTAGTGCCTAAGTTATGAATTGATTGGGGAATATATGGTAATTCTGACATTTTCCTATGTTGGCTGAATAATAATATAAGGAGAAACTTCCACTCATCTGTTTGGCACTATTGGTGGCACAGTTCTTACAGGAAAGGCATAATTCATATAGGGAAGGAGATTAAATACCTAAGTTTCTTACTTATCCAGGCTTCAAGAAAATGATTGGTTACCTGTTAATAGATGTTGACCTTTAAAAAAAGTATACTATGAAATCCTAGTTTAAACACATCATACGGATGTCTGTCTGTTGAAAGTCCTCTTATTAAAACCAGCATTTTCCTATCTTTGGCAACCTTATATTGTTAGTGAGACCTGGAGCTCAACCTACAGTAAGAAGGACTCAGTTTAGACATCCCAAATTCCTCTGTGTCCAGGGACATGGGGGATGGTACACAGCTGGAGCCTGGGGCCAGGGGAGGAGTCAGGAGCTGAGTTCTCCATGCCCAGACTGGTCTGGGAGGAGACACTCTGAGGCTGTCTCTCCACTGACACTGTGCTATGTCTTCACTCTGACTCAGGCACCAGGTAGCAGAGACTGATAAAAAGACTTGGAGTTGAACCTGAGGTGTGCAGGAGGGAGGGAACTGTAGATTTTGACAGAGAAGGGAGAGTGGCAGGAGACTTGAGGGCTTACAGGCAGGAAAGGAATGAGGTAAAATATGCAAGAAGCCCTGCAGAGTGAGAGGGCATGTTGAATGAGGAGGGTGTGAGAGGACAGGATCCCTGCTGAGGAGGGCAGGGCTGGGCCCCCAGGAAAGCTCCCAGCACCATCCCATTCCTTCTCCATTCTGCAGGTCCTGGCTTCTTGGAAACAGATGGACTTTATAACAAGTAAGGGCCAGAGAAGTCACCCCGGGCAGCAGAGATCAGTCTTGAGATGAGATGACTTGTCCGGCCCTCTGGCAGAATTGCAAGAACCCTGGGCTGACTCTGGGGCCATAATGTGGCCTGATCCTCATGCCTGGGGACAGCAGGACTGGGAGGAGACTTTGCCGTTGGAGCACAGGCAAGATACAGAGACCGTGAAGACAGTGACTCAAAATCAGGAGGCAAAAGGTGAGAGCTGTTGTGGGTCTGGAAGGGAAAAGAGGGGAACCAAGGCTCCAGGTTGAGCTGAGAATGCTTTAGTGACCAGACCTGAGTCAAGGAACTGCTTCCTCCATCACAAGGCTTCGGGGAGCTACTCCGGGGGCATTATGGGAGGCCTGGTCCCTTACTGCTCCTTTTTCTTCCCCTAGATTTTCCTCCTAATGGTCCTGAGTGTCTCCATGAGAAAGAGGAAAAACCCCCAAAATGGGTGAGTTGTGATACAGTTTTTTCCTGCAATGCTGACTTGTTTCCCAGAGAATAAGCCTTATATTCTCTTTATTGGGAAGGGAAGAGAGAGTGGACATTTAGGCAGTTCATGCCTGCTTCAGGACCTGTGTTGGTCACTTTGTAATGGATTCTGCATTTGTGTGTGTTATTTTTGTTGACAGGTATACCCAAGATTCATAGGAAGGGGACTTTTCAACATTAAGGAATACTTTTGAAAAATAGGTTATTGGAATTTTCATGTGAACTATTACATTTCATTGTGCATCCATACTATCTAATGATATGGTACACTAGACATCTTTTTCCTTCTTTATTATTGAAGTTTTGAACATACATCAAAGTGGGGAGCAGAGTGATAATAGGCCCTGAGGTGCCATCACCCAGCTGCAATTGTCACCCACAGTGGCCAGTCTTATTTTCTTTCTACCCCTCACACTTCCCTCATTGGGTGATTTTAGACAAATCTCAAACATCATCATGTTTGCTCCATAATTCTAAAGAGTTTGTAAGAGGGTAGTGGTGGTGATAATACTATTTATTTCAGAGGGTGAAGGTTTCGTCACATAAATGTATGATTTCTGCAAGGCCACACATTGTGGAACCAGGATTTAAACTCAGTTTCCTCTGACTCAGATTTCCCACATCTTCCATTGTATTGTATAGTCTCCTTACTGCCACAAAAACCCACATCTAAAAATATGGGAGCAAATTTTCCTACCCTCAGAGATGGTTCTATACTATATAAGGAATGACTCAAATAGAAGGCTCTTGGAGCATAGAGCCCTTTATCCCTGTCCCAAACACCCCAAATCATTTCTAGTGGACATTTGACATATTTTGTGAGTATGTGAGATTCTGTAAGCTAAACCAATAGGTTTATAAATATACCATCATTATCCTGGAGCTTACAAGATCTTTGGAAAAATAATGTTTAAAAACAAGGTGATAACAATAATTTTTATTATAATGGTTAAAATGGTTACATTGTGGTGCAGTACAAGTCATTGTAAGGTGCTAACCTAAAGCTTTCAAACCCATGTCCAGCTCCTCACAGTGGACTGACAGTCAGATTAAAAGGATGCAGGAGAAGCCCTTTTGGAATGGTGGTGGTGAGGAGTTCCACAGACCCTCTCCCCAATGAAACAAACAAAGTGTTTAAAAAAATTAAAAAAATGTAGTCTGCAAGTTGGTGTAAGGACATACAGCACCTGGAGAAACATTTATTGCAGGAAATCTACTAAGCCTCAGTAAGAACAGCCGTAGTGTTTGTCCCCCAGCCCGGCCCTTGTGCTCTTCTTGAGCTCAGTGTAATGGAAGCCTACTCCAGTGGGTGTGGCCAAGTACAGGGCCACACTTCTGAGGCGGAGCGGCCACCAGCCGTTCTCATTCCCCTTAGCTCAGTGTTGCAGGCAAGTGTGGCCAAGAGATCTGGGTTTTTTTCTTCTGCCAGCCCCTATTTGTAAGATAGAAGCTCTCTCCCAGGCATAGGAGGTATCAAATCATGAGGGACCTGACTTCCCTCTCCCCAGCTTGCTCAAAGAGCAAAGATTTTACTCATGAGAGGCAAGCTGAGCAGAATGGGAGGTGCTGTCCCCATCCAGTGCCTCGCTCATGGAGCAGGAGTGGCCCTCTGAGAGAAGTGCCTGCCCAGTGGGGCAGAGGTCCTGTCTGAGAGAGGAGGGTGAGCAAGCAGGGACCAGCACAGCGCTTCCTGAGGGACTGGCTTCATTTGGAACATGGCATAGGGAAGTGGAAGCCTAAGGGTGCTGTTGAAAACAATGGAGGTTTTGGCATTGAGCAATTAAAAGGAAGCTGGTCCGTGATAGGAACAGAAAATGGCAGATCAGCTAGATATTTAACAAGAGAACCTGGGAAATAGGTAGCTCAGGAGAGCCCTCCTGGGGTTGGAGCAAGTTCCATACTGGCTTCAAAGCTCCCCTGCGAAAGGGCTGCCTTGAATTGAATCAGACTATGGGGCCATTTATAGCCCATGATACTGTTGAGTAGGAATGCACGGAGGCTAACAGCTGGGTATGATGTCGGTGGAGTCTGACCTGCCAGAAGCTTAGCAGGGGGTCAGGGAGAGACACAAAGAGAGCCCCGTGGGAAGGAGTGTCATTCCTGGATGGGGAAGATCAGAGTGACTGTGTGTGTCCCAGGCTGCATGCACCCTGAAGTCCTCTCTTCAGGGTAATAGCCTCTATTGAGCTAGTCCAGACAAGTCACAAAACAACAAGGATCTCAGCAACAGTCTGGAGAGGGGCAGATTAGTTCAAGAGTTGGTATAATATTTTACCTAAAATGTGAAGTAGTCAATAAAAGTTAAATATATCTGTAGGGAAACGGAGAGAGAGAGAAAGAAAAAAAATACATGAATGCGAGAATGAGAGAAAATTGAAATAAGTCTTTTGGTTTGTAAAATGTAAACAGCTTTTCAGTTCTCTGTTAAATTTAATCTCATTGGATTGTATTGATCCTCGCTTTATTCGCGGGGCTTTCTGTTGGAAGGTACACTGTGGACACAGTTATTCTCCCAGGGCATCAGTTGGGCTTGTGGGGAGAAGGCAAAGTGAGCTACATGCCCTGCTTTCATTCCAGGAAAGCTTAGTAAAGTATGCTTCTGTAACATATAACAAATTTTCTTGATTTTGGAAAAAAGATTTTTCCCTAATGTATAAAGAATATTGATGTCCTAAGTATTTCTAAGAGGAAGACACTTTGATGGAATGGAATAAGCAGGGAAGTCTTCCTAAGAGTAGTGAAATTTGTGCTGATCCTGGAGGATACTTGGATTTTAACAGAGTAGGAAGAAATAGAAATGACGTGTTCAGATTGAAGCCATCTTTATGAAAACTAAGATGAAGAGTAAACAAGACCATGAAGACTCGGACCTGACCAGAATAGGGAGACCTAGTGACAGGATAGGAAGGGGTAGATTGTGTTCACTGGGAGAAGCTGAGTACAGGCAGGCCTTAGATGTCAACCTGAAGCAGGTGGGGGCCTCTGCAGTGTTGGGCAAAGGGGATGGATGAATGGAAAGCCAGGGATAAGGTGTAGATGAAAGAAGAACCAACATAACTTCAAGGTGTCTGTGGCATGAGACATGACAAAATAGGAGCTGTTGACAATAGGATGTTGAGTTTTGCCTATTAGAAAACAAAGCTCATATGGTCTAGATGGTCTTTGCAATATTGAATTATTTCAAGATCAGTTACATTGAATTTACCCTAAAGATTTAGGTTCTAGTTTTCTTTTCTCATTATAGGAAATTAAAGTACTTTGCAGATTTTGATTAAACCAACATGGCTGTTTTATTAAGACTCAGCCTGAGGACTATAGCCCAGATGGAAAGTCAATCAGTTTTTGTTTGAAAACAGCTTACATATACACTTTATGGGGAGGAGGGTGATGGGATGTGCGTGGTGGGTGTGCGTGTGATGGGATGTGTGTGTGTGTGTTGGATACATAAAGGAAAGAGTTTACACTTATCAGTGTATCAAAGCAGTGTGTCAAAGTACCTCTGGTTGGTGTTTTAAAAGGACATACTCCACACGTGCTGATGTGATCTGTATGTGAGAGGAGGTGTGGATTAGGATTGTTGATTGTTCTCCTAAGGATTGCCACCAAGGGCATGAGAATCAGACTCCATTCTGTTTCCTTTGAGCATTCCAGGCGGTTTTGCTCCTCTCCCTTGGGTGAGGGGCCGGGCGGTCTTGCTGCTGCAGGTGAGACAGGCTGCTTGGCATCGTCCCAGCACAGCATGTGGTGATGTGGCTGCCTTAGGGCCTGTACAGCCTGCCCAGCTCTCCTTCCTGTGTGCTGCTGTGGGGAACCATAGCATTTTAATTTTATTTGACACAGGCCAGTAGTTCCCGTATTAACAGCTGGGATGTGCTTGAGATCAAGGACACCCATGCAAATGTGTCATTACACAACCACCACTGCTTAGGTTATAAGAAGTAACTTATAGGATTCAGAGAATTGACATTGTGGAGTCTTTGTAGTATTTTTAGCTTCAAGAAGGATACTCAATGCAAAACCTTTTGATTCCTGTATGTTGAATTCCATCTATAATGTCTAGTTTAAGGATGAATTTGCTGTGTGTAGCTCTCAAATGCTGCTGTCACAATTGAGTTCTAATTCATGAACATTCAGTGTGGAAACTGTTCTAGACAAACATATCCCCAATATTTTCAAGTTAAATACCTATTGAATTTCTTTTTAGAAAAGCCAGATATTGGGCACTTAGTTAACAGAGGATTAAATTGTGTGGATCCCATCATTTTCCCCTTATGCACTTTGACCTGCTACCACTATGTGGTAGATTGGGCTCCTAAAGCCATAAAAGGGCCCTCAATTGCACTGTTGCTGATGGGCAAGCATTGTAAATCATAAGCAGTTTTCTAGGAAAGAAACACTTTTTAAGTATTAGGAAGGCAGGAACTCCTGCCTAAACAAGTTAAAGTGTTTCAGTTAAAAATTTTTTTGAGGCCTAATATACATGTAACAAAGCGGACAACGGACAATGTGCTCAGTTTTGAGAAGTGAAAACCAGCACCACCTCACCAGCACCTGAGTCAAGATGCAGAGCACTTGCCAGATTCACACGTGACAGGTTTGAACCCTGTAGTCACTACTTCCTGGAGGACAAGTCTTGTAGCTTCCATACCACGGACTAATTTTTATACTGATTTTGTGTTTGTATTTTTTAAATGAATGTAATCACATGGTTTGTTTTCTTTGGCAGTGTGTTATGTATCAGTTATGCTTCTCTCAGATTGAACACAAAGGCACAGGAATGCCCAGAAGAACTTGACAGGGAGAAGCCTGCTACCTGACAGGGATCAGATCAGCGGCATGCATTCCAGACTCTCCAGGGCCCGCAGATGTGCTTCTCACACCGGGAAAGTGGGTGGTGACAGGCTGGCCATTAACTTGCTGCTTGTTTCCAGGTCCCAGTTACATTCAGGGATGTGGCCCTGTTCTTCACGGAGGCAGAATGGAAGCGACTGAGGTCTGAGCAGAGGAAACTATACAAAGAGGTGATGCTGGAGAATTACAGGAATCTGCTCTCGTTGGGTGAGGCTGTGTTCTTTCCTCATGAACTCCGTAGAGATTTATCAAGCATGCAGTGCTAGCCAGAAACTATTCTGGACCCTTTGAACACATTAGTCGGTGAAATATGAATCCCTGGCTGTGGGGGCTCTTGCTTCCTAGTGTGTGGGGACAGACAACAAACGGAAGTGTTGTACCCCTGTATGTTAGAAGGTGATCAGCACTGCATAATACAATAAATATAAGAAACAGGGCAGGATAAAGGAGTATTGAGGTGAGGTGGTGGCTGGCTGGCTTTGAAATTGGGTATTTGACATTAAGAATGAAATCACATTTGACCAATGACATACGGGGTGAGGGAGTTAGAAGTCTGGGTATCTAGAGTAAGAGTATTTGAGAGTGAGGCTTTCCTTGGTGCTCAGACCTTAAGGAAGAGGTGTGTTCTGGGCAGTAGAAACTACAGGGAGGCCCCGGAGCCTGGAGGCACAGTTTTCAAGGGGAGAGAGATGCCTTCTCAGACAGAAGTTAAAATTCAGTGTCCAAGTTAGTACAGCTTTTGGGTTTCATAAACCACGTTTTTTTCTTTTCCATTTCTTTAAAAACTTACATTGGTCCTTTAAATCAAGGTTGAGAAATACTTTCATTAAAGCATAGCTCTGGATGAGGTTGGCTAACTTTTTCTGTAAAGGGCCAGATAGTAGTTCCCTTAGGTTCTGTGGTTTCCCTAACTACTCTTCGCTTGCTGTTGTAGTGTTAAATAGCCACCGAAGGTCTGCACATGAATGGGCGGACTATGTTCCAGTCAGGCTGTATTTTGTGGACACTCAATTTTATATAACTTTTATGTGGCATGAAATGCTATTATTATTTTGACTTTTTCCCAGTGACTGAAAAATTTAAAAACCATTCTCAGTTTGTAGACTATACAAAAACGGAGCTGGATTTTAGCTCGTGGGCTGTAGTTTTTTCCCCCTTGTTCTAGATCAGTGCTGTCCAGTAGAAATGTAATGTGAGGCATGTGGGTAATTTAAAATTTCCTAGTAACTGCTTTGACAAAGTAGTTAAATAAATTAAAAAAGAAATAAATGAGTGAGAGGAATTTTAATAATATATTTTATTTAACCTATCAAGATGGTATCATTTAACATGTAGTCAATATAAATATTAGATAAAATTAGATATTTTACTTTTTTTTCCTCTACAGAGTCTAAAAAATCTGGTGTATATTTTATCCCCATAACACATTTTAGTTCAGACTCGTCTCATTTCAGATGCTCAGTATACACCTGTAACTAGTGCTACCACATAGGATGGGGCAGTTCTGGATGGTCCTTTATTTCTAGATAATGCATGTAGGGAGGAATTACCTTTTTTGGAGACACAAGCTAGTTTTTGGTAGGAGTTTATTCAGGGGCATGGTTGTTTCCCTGATATGAATTGTCAGATTTTCTTTGTTCCATTTTCATCTTCTTTGATGTGTATTGATCTGATTCCATCTAGTTTGAGCTCCATGTAATTACGTGTGGATTCATCCATTTCAGTATGGTTCTGTGTGTTTTGATTTGGCCTTAGCTAGTCAGTCTAACTAGATTTTGTTGTTATTTTTATTTTCTTTTGGTCATATTATTCTCTTTCACTATGTTAATATATGTAATGGGTACAGAGGAAAATGCTACAATGATGTGGGTCCACTTAGTGTTGATATTGAAAGCCTGGATCCCAGTTATATTTCTTAAAATTGTTTCTTTTGTCTTGCCCTAAGCCACAACACTTGGCAGTTCTTCAGCCTGTTATGGGCTCTTTGGGGGCTTTTCTCTTACTTCTTCTTCTTTGCTTTGGACATGGGGATTGTAGGGATTGTGGGGTTAGTGCCACATACTCTTTTTTGCTGTGTCTCTCTATTCACACCCTTAAGCAGTTTGTGAACTTCAATGATTTTGCCCTCACATACTATGATGAACATGTTTTCTCTGTCACTGTCTCACCTGTGCTTTATCCTCATATTTCTGTTGGTTACAAGACAGCACAAGTGTATTCTCAAACTATCAACAATAGAGATCATACTGCTTTTCCTCCTAAACCAGTCTATTTTTCTGTATTTCTTCACACATTCATGTTATGATGTTTCTTCTTCAAGAGTACTGTAAGGAATAAATGGGCCAGTTTACCCTGAAATCACCTTTAAAGCTTTCAGAGAGGAGATAATTCAGTTAGTCTGGGATAGGCAGTGCTGAGATAACAAAAAGACTCAACCTCTGGTGGCTCATAATAGCAGATATTCATTTCTCACTTATATTGTCTCAAGTTCAGGTGTGGTTCAGCTCTGTTGGTTCTGGAATCCAGGCAAAGGGTACGTGCTCTGTCTGGGTCAGGGGTTCTTAAGGAAGAGGGGAAAATGGCAATGACAGCTGTCACTGTGGCTCTTAAAACTTGATGGAATGTGGCCCTCACTTTTCATTAACATTTGTTGCCTAAAAAAATCCTATTGCCAAGTCTGATATCATTGTGTTGGGATGGGTTTAGGCACAAGGTGCCAGAATCCTGAAATCATGGACCATGTTTTTCTTGTCCACTGCCGAACCCCAGTAGTCTAACTGAAAACTCTCTGTCTTCAGCAGAAACAAAGCCAGATATCTACCCCTATTCCTCATGCCTTCTGGCCTTCTGTCTGCAGTCCCTCAGCCAACGTACATTCCCGATCTTCTCAGGCTTTCCTATAGAGAATCACTTCCATGCAGGGGATTCTGACCTGGGGCATCAGGAACAGCAGTATTCTGCTCAAAGCTGCTGGAGTGGAAACACAGAAGGCCAAGTGAGGGAAGGTGGCTTGAAACCCTTGTGTGCAAGGACAGAGGAGAGAGAAACCTCAAATGTGTTCCCCAGCCCACCCCGAGGACAGTCAGCAAGTCCTAGAGAAGCCAACACGGTGGTAGGCATAGAGCCCACCTCAGCCCAAAGGGAAAACCCTGTGCAAACAGACAAAGGAGAGAAGGAAACCTCAAAATCTGGAGCTGTCAACTGTAGAGATGGTGAACTAGACTGTAGCCTGCAATCAACATTCATTACAAACCAGCCAACCCTCTCAGGGGAGAAACCCCATGTGTGTAGTGAGTGCGGGTGGGGCTTTAGCCAGAAGTGCTACCTTATCAGACACCAGAAGACACATGTAGAAGTGAAGCCTTACATTTGCCCGAAATGTGAACGGGGCTTTAGCCAGAAGTCACATCTCATCAAACATCAGTGGACACACTCAGATGAAAAGCCTTACATTTGCAGGGTTTGTGGGCGAGGGTTTTGTTACAAATCATACCTTATCACACACCAGTGGACCCACTCAGATGAGAAGCCTTACTTTTGCAGCAATTGTGGGCGAGGCTTTTGCAAGAAGTTGACTCTCATCAAACATGAGAGAACACACTCTGGGGAAAAGCCTTATGTGTGCAGCAAGTGTGGGTGGGGCTTTAGCCGGAAATCATTGCTCCTTGGACACCAAAGGACACACTCGGAGGAAAATCCTTACATGTGCAAAGAGTGTGGTCAGGGCTTTGGCTGGAAATCATGCCTCCTTCAACACCAGAGGAGGCACTCAGGGGAGAAGCATGTTTGCAGGCAGTGTGGGCGAGGCTTCAGCTTCAAGTCAAATCTTAAGAGACACCAGAAGACACACTCAGATGAGAAGCCTTACAAGTGCAGGGAATGTGGGTGGGGATTTAGGCGCAAGTCAAATCTTACCAGACACCAGAGGAGGCACTCAGGCGAGAAGCCTCATTTGTGCAGGGAGTGTGGGAGAGGCTTTAGTTGCAAGTCAGATATTATGGGACACCAGAGGATGCACTCAGGGGGAGAGCATGTTTGTAGGGAGTGTGGGCAGTGCCTTAGCTGCCTGTCAAATCTTATCTGACATGAGAGGAGGCACTCAGGGGAGAAGCCTTACCTGTGTGGGGAATGCAGGTAAGTCTTTAGCTGCAAGTCAGATATGGAACACCAGAGGATGCACTCACGGGAGAAGCATATTTGTGGGGGGTGTGGACGAGGTTTTAGCTGCATGTCAAATCTTAACAAACATCAGAGGACACACTGAGAGATAAGCTTTATGTGTCCAGGGATCATGGGAAAAACTTTAGCAATCAGTCAAACCTCATCTTGACCAGAGAGACACACAGTAAGTACTTGCTATGATGTGTGGAGTGTGAGTAAAGCTTCAGAGATGTGTTGACCCTCATCATACACCAAGGATGCATGTAGATGGAGCCATATATGTGCAGAGTGGGTAAGTGAAGCCATAACTCAACCTTTACTGCACAAAGAAATCACACTTAGGTGGGCAGTTTTGGTTGTGTAAAGACTGCATGAGACTTTAGCAGCAAGTCAACGTTGAGTGAACATCCAGTGCAGACTCAGGAGACTCGTTGCATTTGGGGAGTGTTGGTGGGCCTTAGCAAGACCACACAGGAGGCACAAAAGGGCACACCCTGGGAGGAGTGGTGTGTTTGTAGGGAGTGTGGACAAGGCTTTTGTAATCAGTTGGACTTCTTTACACACCAGAGAGTAACCTTTTCCTAGGGATATTCTGGAACAAGACCACCTTGTCAGGGCCCATACCCTACTGCTCTGGATAACTGCTGCTCATGGTTGCAGAGATTAACTCACTAGGATTTGCTGTCAGCCACAGGAATGGCACTTTCATCATCTTCCCATGGAATGACTTCTGCCCAGTGACTCTTTGATGAGACAAACCCCCAACCCATGATTCAGCTGTGACAACTCCAGTGGGTCATCCTGGATGCAGAGGTCTCGGACTGAATGAGCTCTTGGGTGCAAACAGTGCAGGTCAGCATCTTTGCACACTCCTGCCCCATTCCCCGTGAACCACTCGATTCTCCATCTCATTGTTAGGGTATCTGCTTGGAGACATTTTAGGTAATAAGGAGAGTGGACAAGACTTGGCTGGAAGTCACCTCTCAGCCATCCTCAGAGTGTACAGAATCAAAGCTGTACGAGCGGGGCCAGTGAGCAAGGACTCGTGAAAGCACACTTCGTTATGCATAAGAGAATTGCTTGTCGGGGAGAAGCTCTGCTTGGACAGGGAGGGAGATGGCGATGCTTTGACAGTAAGTTACACCTAATCCTGCAGCAGAGGACACACTCAGGGAGAAGACCTAGTGGGTGGAGTGTTATCCTGATATCCCTCCCCAACAGGCAAGAGGACAGAGCTGCCCCCACAAACCACTACCTTGCCAACCTTTGAGGGCATTTCAGAAGGCTTTGACCTTCCACACCCTGTATGAGAGAGAAGATGGCACTAACACCTGAATAGACATGTTTTCCCCACTTTTTAAGATGGAATAAAGAGGAAGGGTATGTTGAAGTAATCAGTGATAACTTGTTTTATTTTTCAGACACCAATTCTTTCCCATGTTTTCTTATCTTTTGTTGTAGTAAAATCTTCAATAAGCTTAGGCTGTGCACTTTATTCTGTCCTCTGTCTGGAAAGGAATTCAAATCCACAAGTCAGATTTCCTGCAGGAATTCAATCCTTGATAAAAAATAAGTCCCAAGTCATTCTAATTGATCTATTGGGACATTGGAGCCTTTGCATGGGGAGGATGATGTAGGTTTTGGATACATGCCAGTGCAGGGAGAGAACTTTCCAGGTCTTTGGGGGCTGGGTTGCCTCCTCTCTTAACTGGTCACTCTCTTGTTCTTCTGTGAAAAAAGCTTCCATCTTGGGTTTCCTTCTTTTTCCCTAGTCTTAATTTAGGTTGCTGCTGAATCCTTCTGTACCCTCCTCAAAGCACTGCTGTCTTTTGATGGTCTTTTCACACCCTCCATGTCTAGGTGTCTCTAATCACACCCTGCAGCCTTCCAGAGTCCAGGATCAAGTTCTTCAACCATCCCAAATGCCTGCAGTCATGAATGATTGCTTTGGGGATCTTAGCTACTCCCCGTGTCATGATAGGCCCAAAGGCCCCTAAAACAGCCTCAGTACCATGTCTCCTCAACCCTCCATTTCTAGGGCCCAGTTCTGCTAATGGTACCCTGTGTCATCCACCAACTAACAGGTATAAGACAACCTAACCTAACTCTTGTCCTTGTATTTCAGCTGTGAGATTCTCTCACTGCATGATTTTCCTAATGGAAATGTAATGTAAATATCATGTCATGCTTTTTTATTTCCTGGTCCTAATGTGGATGTCATATTCAAGGGATGAAAATTCATGTTCTTATTACATAAAGATTTTTATCTAGCTCTGCACCATATTAATTAATTTTAATCTAGAAATTGTTCTGGAGAGTAGCCGTACAGTCCATAGCCTTTTAATGAAAGAAATTTGGGACAGGTTGAAATAAGACATCCTAGAATGGCAAAAAAATGAAACCAGGTTCCTAGAGTTCCATCCACCTCTGTTCTAAAAAGCTTAAAAGAATTATTTGTGTGAATACTGGGACAACAACCAAGGACTGGAAAGTCTCACAAAGCTAGGGAACACAAAGGGATAGGCTTCACCTTCATCTCCTGCTGATGGAGACAGCAAGGACAGGTCCCAGCTTACCCTGCTCCCCAGTCTGTAATGCAGAGTTGGCTCTACAGAACCCCTGCTGCTGGTAGATGTCAGTTTCCCTTTTGCCAACTTGCCCTGTCCTCTGGGAACTAGGAAGGAATTCTTTGGCCTCGAGGAAGGGAGCTTAATGTAATGAATTTCAGTGCTACTTATAATAGTTTTTATCTAAGCTGCCTCTCTTCCAGGCCTGTTCCAATAATCAGGTAAAAGCAGGGTGGCACCTTCCCCCAAGGCCAGTAAACCCACCATGAAAGAGGCTCCCTTGTCTTTTTCATAGAGGAGCCCAACACATAAAAAGCTTAGAGGGAATAAGGTGAAAATATGGTGGCGTGAGAAGTGAGGCAGAAACCTCCTCCCCAAACCACATATAACACAAAAATACAGCAAATACAACCAATCCTGAAAGAGTGAGACCAAAGACTGCAATGGACTTCTACATCTGGGGAAAGAGAATACCTCACAGAAAAGGGTAAAGTAGCAAAACCATGATCCAGTGGGACCCTCATAACCTGAGCTCATAGGCAGGAGGAAGAGAAACAGAGTGGGGAGGGAGTAGAAGCCCAGGACTGCTAAACACCCAGCCCTGGAGATCTGCTCTGGGAGCATGAACTCTGGAGATTAGAGGGGTTGGAAAGCAAAGACAGGCAGAGAATACTTGGAGAGACTGAGATTCCAGCTGCTTTGGAGAACAGGTACCCATAACTGGTTGCTCTGGGACAAAAGAAAGGCAGGTACTTTGAAAGACTTAACCAACAGTGAGAGGGTTGCTAAAAGGGCAAGGATTACACAGAGCATGCTGCTCAGGAGAAAGGACAGGTGGACAAAATCATCCCGGCACACTCAGCCCAGTAGGTTGGGAACTTTCAGGAGATTCAGTTCAATCACCCTGGCTGACAATGCAGCCCCGAGGTCCCCCCACTGTGATGCACAGCTTGCTGCTCCTTCCTCCTGGCAGGCACCAGTCACATCTGCTGCCCCTGCCATTGTGCCAGGCAAGCTGGAGCATGGCCCCATCTGTGGCAGCTACAGGGACGTAAGACAGAGGCTCCTCCCTGCATTCCTACTATGGCTGGGAAGCATGAAAGAGCTTTTTCTTCCTGTCAGGCACCAGCACTGTGCGCCTGTGGCCCCTGCCTTTGCTCCAGGTTCTGTGCAGCTCCACAGAGTTGAACTTCTAGGCACTAGAGGGCATTATCTATACAGTTATTCCATAGTAAACATTAGAAATATGAAACAGCAAAAGAATCTTGTACAAACCACAATCCCTCAAGCATCAGAAAGAGGGCTAAGTGAAACTGAAATCACCAAACTTCTTGATAAAGATTTCAAAATAAAAATCAAAACATGCTCACGGAGCTACAGAAAAATATTCAAGACCTCAGGGAGGAATTCAAGAAAGAGAAATTTTGAAAAATACAGTATCTCTCAGACAAAACAAAGAAATACAAGGCATCCAGATTGGTAAAGAAGAAGTCAAACTCACTATTTGCAGATGACATGATATTGTATATAAAAAACCCTCAAGACTCCACTCCAAAACTACTAGAACAAATATCTGAATTCAGCAAAGTTGCAGGATACAAAATTAATACACAGAAATCTGTTGCTTTCCTATACACTAATGATGACCTAGCAGAAAGAGAAATCAGGAAAAAAATTCTATTCACAATTGCATCAAAAAGAATAAAATACCTAGGAATAAACCTAACCAAGGAAGTGAAATACCTATACCCTGAAAACTACAAGACACTCTTAAGAGAAATTAAAGAGGACACTAAAAAATGGAAATTCATCCCATGCTCTTGGCTAGGAAGAATTAATATTGTCAAAATGGTCATCCTGCCTAAAGCAATCTACAGATTCAATGCAATCCCTATCAAAATGCCAACAGCATTCTTCAACGAACTGAAACAAATACTTTTAAAATTTATATGGAACCACCAAAGACCCGGAATAGCCAAAGCAATCCTGAAAAGGAAGAATAAAGCAGGGGGGATCTCGCTTCCCAACTTCAAACACTACTACAAAGCCACAGTAATCAAGACAATTTGGTACTGGCACAACAACAGACCCACAGACCAGCGGAATAGAATAGGGAGTCCAGATATTAACCCAAACATATATGGTCAATTAATATACGATAAAGGAGCCATGGATATACAGTGAGGAAAGACAGCCTCTTCAACAGCTGGTGTTGGCAAAACTGGACAGCTACATGTAAGAGAATGAAAATGGATCATTGTCTAAACCCATACACAAAAGTAAATTCGAAATGGATCAAAGACCTGAATGTAAGTCATGAAACCATAAAACTGAGAAAAAATATATGCAAAAATCTCTTGGACATAAACATGAATAACTTCTTCATGAATATATCTCCCTGGGCAAGGGAAACAAAAACAAAAATGAAAAAGTGGGACTATATCAAGCCGAGAAGCTTCTGTATAGCAAAGGACACCACCAGTAGAACAAAAAGGCATTCTACAATGTGGGAGAATATATTAATAAATGACAGATCTGATAAAGGGTTGACATCCAAAATATATAAAGAGCTCATGCACCTCAACAAAATGCAAATAATCCAATAAAAAAATGGTCAGAGGAGCTGAACAGACAGTTCTCCAAAGAAGAAATTCAGATGGCCAACAGGCACATGAAAAGATGCTCCATATCGCTAGTCATCAGAGAAATGCAAATTAAAACCACAATGAGATATCACCTCACACCAGTAAGGATTGCCATCATTGAAAAGACTAACAACAACAAATGTTGGCGAGGTTGTGGAGAAAGGGGAACCCTCCTATACTGCTGGTGGGAATGTAAATTAGTTCAACCACTGTGGAAAGCAGTATGGAGGTTCCCGAAAAAGCTCAAAATAGAAATACCATTTGACCCAGGAATTCCATTCCTAGGAATTTACCCTAAGAATGCAGCATCCCAATTTGAAAAAGACATATGCACTCCTATGTTTATTGCAGCACTATTTACAATAGTCAAGAAATGGAAGAAACCTAAGTGTCCATCAGTAGATGAATGGATAAAGAAGATGTGGTACATATACACAGTGGAATATTATTCAGCCATAAGAAGAAAATAAATCCTACCATTTGCAACATGGATGGAGCTAGAGGGTATTATGCTCAGTGAAATAAGCCAGGCAGAGAAAGAAAAGTATCAAATGATTTCACTCATCTGTGGAGTATAAGAACAAAGAAAAAACTGAAGGAGCAAAACAGCAGCAGACTCACAGAACCCCAGAAGGGACTAACAGTTACCAAAGGTAAAGAGACTGTGAAGGATGGGTGGGAAGGGAGGGATTGGGGGGGTGGGGAAAAAAGAGGGCATTATGATTAGCATGTATAATTTCGGGTAGGGCACAAGGAGGGTGGTACAACACAGAGAAGACAAGTAGTGACTCTGTAGCATTTTACTATGCTGATGGGCAGAGACTGTAATGGGGTATGTGGGGGGGACTTGGTGATGGGGGTGTCTAGTAAACATAATGTTCCTCATGTAATTGTAAATTAATGATAAAAACGAAAACAAACAAAAAAAAGTGAAATACAAAAAAAAATTCCATATCAGAAATTAAACATACAATAGAGGGATTTAAAAGTAGATTAGATGAGGTAGAGGAGATGGTAAATGAGATAGAAATTAGAGAACAGGAAAACAAAGAAGCAGAGGCACAGAGAGAAAAAAGGATCTCTAGCAATGAACGAATATTAAGAGAACTGTGTGACCAACCCAAATGTAACAATATTCACATTATAGGAGTACCAGAAGAAGAAGAAAGAGAAAGAAAAAGGGATAGAAAGTGTCTTTGAGGAGGTAATTGCTGACAACTTCCCCAATTTGGGGAAGGAAATAGTGTCTCAGGTCATAGAAGTGCACAGATCTCCCAACACAAGTGACCCAAGGAGGACAACACCAAGACATGTAATAATTAAAATGGCAAAGGGCAAGGGCAAGGAGAGAGTGTTAAAAGCAGGTAGATAGAGGAAAAAAGATCATATACAAAGGAAAACCCATCAGGCTTTCATCAGACTTCTCAGCAGAAATGTTACAGGCCAGAAGGGAGTGGCATGATATATTTAATGCAATGAAACAGAAGGGTCTCGAACCAAGAATACTCTATGTGGAAAGATTATCATTTAAATTTGAAGCACGTATTAAATGATTTGTAGATAAGCAAAAGTTGAGGGAATTTACCTCCCATAAACCATCTCTACAGTGTATTGTGTATTGTGTATTGTGGAGAGACTGCTATAGATGGAAGTGCTCCTAAGGCTAAATAGCTGTCACCAGAGAAAATAAAACCACAGTAAAGGAAGTAGACCAATTAATTACTAAGTAAATGCAAAATTAAATCAACTACCCCCAAAGCCAGTCAAGAGATACACAGAGTACAGAATATTACACTTAATATATAAAGAGTGGAGGAGGAAAAAAAAGAAGGGAGAAAAAAAACCCCTAAAATTGTGTTTGAAATAGCATAATAAGTAAGTTAAGTTAGACTGTCAGATAGTAAAGAAGTTACCCTTGAACCTTTGGTAACCATGAATCTAAAGCCTGCGATGGCAATAAGTACATACCTATCGATAATCACCCTAAATGTAAATAGACTGAATGCACCAATCAAAAGACATAGAGTTACAGAATGGATAAGAAAACAAGATCCATCTATATGCTGCTTACAAGAGACTCACTTCAAACCTAAAGACATACACAGACTAAAAGTGAAGGGATAGGAAAAGATATTTTATGCAACTAATAGGGAGAAAAAAGCAGGAATTTCAGTACTTGCATCAGACAAAATAGACTTCAAAACAAAGAAAGTAATGAGACAAAGAAGGACATTACATAATGGTAAAGGGGTCAGTCCAAAAAGAGGATATAACCTTTATAGATAGCTATGCACCCAACACAGGAGCACCTACATATGTAAAACAAATACTAACAGAATTAAAGGAGGAAATAGAATGCAATGCATTCATTTTAGGAGACTTCAATGCACCACTCACTCCAAAGGACAGATCAACCAGACAGAAACAAAGTGAAGAGACAGAGGCACTGAACAATGTATTAGAACAGATGGACCTAACAGGCATGTACAGAATACTCCACCCAAAAGCAGCAGGGTACACATTCTTCTCAAGTGCACATGGAACATTTTCAAGAATAGATCATATACTAGGCCACAAAAAGAGCCTCAGTAAATTCAGAAGGATTGAAATTGTACCAGCTAGCTTCTCAGACTACAAAGGTATGAAACTAGAAATAAACTATGCAAAGAAAACAAAAAAGCCCACAAACACACGGAGGCTTAATAACGTGCTCCTAAGTAACCAATGGATCAATGATGAAATAAAAACAGAGATCAAGCAATATATGGAGACAAATGACAACAATAACTCAACACCACAAAATCTGGGATGCAGAGAAGGCCATGCTAAGAGGGAATTATATTGCAATACAGGCATACCTCAGGAAAGAAGAACAATCCCATATGATCAGTCTAACCTCACAATTAATGAAACTAAAAAAAAAGAACAAATGAGGCCCAAAGTCAGTAGAAGGAGGGACATAATAAAGATCAAAGCAGAAATAAATAGAATCGAGAAGAATAAAACAATAGATTCAATGAAACCAGGAGCTGGTTCTTTGAGAAAATAGACAAAATAGATAAACCCCTAGCCAGACTTACCAAGAAAAAAAGAGAGTCTACACACACAAACAGAATCAGAAACAAGAAAGGAAAAGTCACTATGGACACCATAGAAATATAAAGAATTATTAGAGAATACTATGAAAAATTATATGCTAACAAATTGGATAACCTAGAAGAAATGGACAACTTTCTAGAAAAATACAACTTTCTAAGACTCACCCAGGAAGAAACAGAAAATCTGAACAGACCAATTACCAGCAACGAAACTGAATTGGTAATCAGAAAACTACCTAAGAACAAAACACCTGAACCATATGGTTTTACTGCTGAATTTTATCAGACATTTAGTGAAGACCTAATACCCATCCTCCAAAAAGTAGAAGAGGAGGGAATATTTCCAAACTCATTCTATGAAGCCAGCACCACTCTAATACCAAAACCAGGCAAAGACACCACATAAAAAGAAAATTACAGACTAATGTCCCTGATGAACATAGATGCAAAAATACTCAACAAAATAGCAAAATGAATTCAAAAATACATCAAAAAGACCATCTATCATGATCAAGTAGGACTTATTCCAGGTATGCAAGGATGGTACAATATTTGAAAATCCATCAACATTGTACACATCAACAAAAAGGGAGAAAAACCACATGATCATCTCCATAGATGCCAAAAAAGCCTTTGTCAAAGTTTAACATCCATTCATGATAAAAACTCTGAACAAAATGGGTATAGAGAGCAAGTATCTGAACATAATAAAGACCATATTCGTCAAACCCACAGCCAACAGCATAGTTAATGGTGAAAAGCTTAAAGCTTTTCCTTGAAGATCAGGAACAAGACAAGGATGCTCATTCTCCCCACTTTTATTCAACATAATACTGGAGGTCCTAGCCACAGCAATTAGACAACACAAAGAAATAAAAGGCATCCAGTTGTTACAGAAGAAGTTAAACTGTCACAGTTTGCAGATGACATGGTAGTGTACATAAAAAACCCTAAGGAATCTGCTCCAAAGCTACTAGAACTAATAACAATTCAGTAAAGTGGCAGGATACAAAATTAATACACAGAAATCTGTTGTACTCCTATATACTAATGATGAACTAGCAGAAAGAGAAATCAGGAAAACATTTCCTTTTACAATTGCACCAAAAAGAATAAAATACCTAGGAATAAATCTAACCAAGGGAGTGAAAGACCTATAACCTGAAAATTATAAGACACTCATGAGAGAAATTAAAGAAGACTCCAATAAATGGGAATACATCCTGTGGTCATGAGTAGGAACGATTGATGTCAAAATGGCATTCCTGCCCAAAGCAATCTATAGATTCAACGCAATCCCTATCAAAATACCAAGAAATAAAAGGCATCCAGTTGTTACAGAAGAAGTTAAACTGTCACAGTTTGCAGATGACATGGTAGTGTACATAAAAAACCCTAAGGAATCTGCTCCAAAGCTACTAGAACTAATAACAATTCAGTAAAAAATTCATCTTCAATGAATTAGAACAAATAGTTCTAAAATGCATATGGAACCACCAAAGACCCCTGAGAAGGAAGAATAAAGCTGGGGGGATTATGCTCAGTAATCAAAACAATTTAGTAGTGGCACAAGAACAGACCTATAGATCAATGGAACAGAATAGAGAGCCCAGATATAATCCACACATATATGGTGAATTTATATATGATAAAAGGATCCATGGATATACATCGGGAAAATGACAGCCTCTTCAACAACTGTTGTTGGCAAAACTAGACAACTACGTGTAAGAGAATGAAACTGGATTATTGTCTAACTTCATACACAAAAGTAAACTCTAAATGGATCAAATACCTAAGTTTAAGTCATAAAATCATAAACATTTTAGAAGAAAACATAGGCAAAAATCTCTTGAATATAAACGTGAGCAACTTTTTCCTGAATGCATCTCCTTGGGCTAGGGAAACAAAAGCAAAAATGAAGAAATGGGACTACATCAAACTGAAAAGATTCTGTACAGCAAATGACCCCACCAGTGGAGCAAAAAGTCATCCTACAGTATGGGAGAATGTATTCATGAATGACATATCCAATAAGGGGTTGACATCCAAAATATATAAAGAACTCATGCACCTCAACACCCAAAAAGTAAATAAATTGCTTAAAAAATGGGTGGAGGATCCTAACAGACACTTCTCCAGAGAAGAAATTCAGATGGCCCACAGGCATATGGAAGATGTTCCACATTACTAATCATCAGAGAACTGCAAATTAAAACCACAATGAGATATCACTTCACACCAGTTAGGGTGGCCAACATCCAAAAGGCAAACAACAACAAATGTTGGCAAGGATGTGGAGAAAGGGGAACCATCCTACACTGCTGGTGGGAATGTAAATTAGTTCAACCATTGTGGAAAGCAGTATGGAGGTTTCTCAAAAAACTCAAAATAGAAATACCATTTGACCCAGGAATTCTACTCCTAGGAATTTGCCCTAAGAATTCAGGATCCCAGATTCAAAAAGACATGTGCACCCTTATGTTTAATCGCAGCACTATTTACAATAGCCAAGAATTGGAAGCAACCCAAGTGTCCATCAGTAGATGAATGGATAAAGAAGATGTGGTAAGGGATATTATTCAGCCATAAGAAGAAAACAAATTCTACCATTTGCAACAACATGGATGGAGATAGAGGGTATTATGCTCAGTGAAATAAGCCAGGCAGAAAAAGACAAGTATCAAATAATTTCACTCATATGCGGAGTATAAGAACAAAGAAAAAAACTGAAGGAACAAAACAGCAGCAGACTCACGGAACCAAGGAATGGACTAACAGTTACCAAAGGGAAAGGGACTGGGGAGGGTGGATGGGAAGGGAGGGATAAGGGTAATAACGGGCATTTCGATTAGCACACATAACATAGGGGGAGTGCATGGGGAAGGCAGTATAGCACAGAGAAGACAAGTAGTGACTCTATAGCATCTGACTACACCGATGTACATTGACTGTAACGGGGTATGTGGTGGGGACTTGATAATGGGGGGAATCTAGTAACTACAATGTTGTTCATGTGATTGTATATTAATGATACCAAAAAAAAATGTACCCTACAGTACGGGAGAATATATTTGTAAGTGATATATCCGATAAGGAGTTAATGTCCAAAATATATAATGAACTCACATGGCTCAACACCCAAAAAGCAAATAACCCTAATAAAAAGTGAGCGGAGGATATGAACAGACACTTCTCCAAAGAAGAAATTCAGATGGGCAACAGGCACATGAAAAGGTGCTTCACATCGCTAATTATTAGGGAAATGTAAATTAAAACCACAATTAGTTATCATCTCACACCAGTTAGGATGGCCAACATCCAAAAGACAAGGAACAAGCAATGCTGGGAGGATGCAGAGAAAGGGGAACCCTCCTACACTGTTGGTGGGAATGTAAATTGATTCAAGTGTTGTGGAAAGCAATATGGAGGTTCCTCAAGAAACTAAAAATAGAAATACCATTTGACCCAGGAATTTCATTCCTGGGAATTTACCTGAAGGAAAGAAGGTCCCTGATTCAAAAAGACGTACGCACTCTTGTCTTTTGCAGCAATATTTACAGTAGCCAAGATATGGCAGCAACCTAAGTGTCCATCAGTAGATGAATGGATAAAGATGTGGTACATAAACACAGTGGAATATTATTCAGCCATAAGAAGAAAACAAATCCTACCATGTGCAACAACATGGATGGAGCTAGAGGGTATTATGCTCAGTAAAATAAGCCAGGAAGAGAAGGACAAGTACCAAATGATTTCCCTCATTTGTGGAGTATGAGAACAAAGCAAAACTGGAGAAATAAAATAGCAGCAGACTCACAGACTCCAAGAAGGGGCTAATGGTTACCAATGGGAAGGGGTTGGAAGAGCAGATGGGCAGGGAGTGAGAAGGGGATTAAGGGGCATTATGAGTAGCACACATAATGTAGGTGGGTCACGTGGAAGGCAGTATAGCATGGAGAAGACAAGTAGTGACTGTATAGCATCTCAGTACACTGATGGACTGTGTCTGCAATGGGGTGTGAGGCTGGAAATCACTAATATGGTGAATGTTGTAACCACAGTGTTGCATGTGAAACCTATAATTGAATATCAATGATACCTTAATAAAAAAAAAGACAAAAAAATCTTGGAGGAAATAATTTTGCCATAGTTGAAGTATGCCTGACTAATAAGATTGTGAGAACATTGCGGATCAGGTTTTCTGCTGAGTATGTTGTCACAGGAGTCACGTGGGAGTGAAGGTCTGGAGTAATGATGGGAATCTGAGAGAAAGCTGAAGAGAAAGATGAGGCATGATGGACAGCACTGAGACCAGGATAAATTTGGCAAGTCAGAAGTGCTGCAGTTGTCCAGGATGAAACTACAGCGCAGCGATGGCAATAGCAGAGGGACTGAAAGAAGACAGCTGTGGTAGGGTTTGTGCTCAGAGGGGAATTTGAAAGGATTCTCAAAACAGCTTTCCATTAATAGAAACATTTGCAAAAGGTTAAAAGTTCTCATTTCTCCACAGAATTCAAGCAGAAGGGCAACAAGCATCCTCCCTGTTTATCATGAGAATAGTTCCCCCTGTAGAGGGGAGGCTCTGTAGAGAACTGGCTCTCCTCCTTTCTCACCCTCCTGTGCTGTGCTGACCTGTGATGTAGAATATGTTTGCGTGTGGAACTGTGCCACTTGCTAACATCCTGTTGCAGCTCCAAATTGACCTTCTGTGGCCTGATCTGGAAAGGGATCTGAGCCGTTTAAAGGTTTTCCCTTTACTAGCTGGAATGAAGTTTATCAGTAGTGGGTTTTAGAGCTGCATCCCAGGAGGAATCCACCTTCTTTCCTGGTTGAGGTGGCTTTTCCCCGGTTTCTTTCAGGTGCAGTTTCCTCCCATGTTAAGTGCCTGCAGGACACAGCTTTCTCCTCCCATTGGCTGCCATGTTTTCTCCAGCTCTCAATTCAGGCCTTGGTGGCCTAGGCAGGAGCCCAAACAAGCACAGCTTGTGGCCCATCCAGGGCACTGCTCCTGCACCCTTCCTCAGCCCCATGGACACACACCCTAGTTCCCCACTGGAGTGGCTGTCTGGCAGGCAGGTCATCTGACTCTCATGCTGTGTGAAGGCTCAGAGCCCCTCCAGCCTGGCTGTTGCCCCCCAGGCCCTCTGCTCAGCTCCACACGCATGCTCACTGGGGCCCCAGCAGCCTCCCTTAGCTACCCAGCCCAGGCTGTGCAAAGAAGTGCACTAGGTTCCTGCAGCTCTGCAACATCCATTTCTAGCAGTGCTTATGCTGGTGCCTTGACCCTCTGCTCACCTGCCCAACAGCCTGGACTCTTCTGTGCCCCAGAGGTTTGTCTGTGGCCTTTCAGATGCAGACACTGTGTTGTCCAGGCTTTGTGTTCATATCACTGAGGCTTGCTGTGCACATCCAACTCCCTCTGTGCGCCTGACTACCAGTTTGCCTGCCTGTGCTCCTGGTGACTGTATACAAGCTCTAGCCTGTGCAAAGCCCTGCCCTACAACTACTCCCCACCCTGTGGGCCTTCACTGTACCTTCTCCAATGAGGGCTGAACCATACCACTGGGGAGGGAACCCTTCTTCCAGGTTTATCCTTCCATAGTACTCTCAGCTCACTCAGTTTTCTTTCCTTATTTGCAGTTACTCTTCTATCATCACATAGCAGTTCTTCATGTTAAATTTGAATGTACTGTCTTTGTCCTCACTGGACTCAGATTTTTGCAGATGTGAATGTGTATTCATGTAGTTTTTATATGGGGTAAATACAGAACTTTTGACTGTATTCAGATGAACCCAGCAATGAGCCAAAGAAACAATGCAAGTCAAGGTTATTAATACTACCTGGGGCTATGGCCCTGAACTCAGCACAGAAATAATTATGATCTAGACACAGGTATGGCAGATTGAAGGCCAAATGTGGGCTGACACCTGTTTTTGTATGGCCTATGAACTGAGTGGTTTTTACATTTTTAGTGTTTGAAAAGAAGTATATTTTATGACACAGTGCCCATAAATAAAGTTTTTTTGTAGCACAGCCACAGATTTGCCATCTACTGTCTATAGCTGCTTTCATCCAACAATGGTTGAACCGAGTAATTGCAACAGAGACCATATGGCCCACAAAACCTAATAAAAAAAGAGAAAAAGTGTCAATTACTGCTGTATACTGAATCTTGGGAACACTTTACTAAACCAAAGCCAAATCAATAGCCTAATTTCCAGATCTAGAATTCATAATCCCCTTTCCATGTTTGTAGAAATTGAGGGGCTGACTCTAAAATCTATATGGAATTGCAGGGGATCTAGAATAGCCAAGATAACCTTGAAAAAGAAAATAAAGTAGGAGAACTTACATTTTTTTTTACTTCAAGACTTACTACAAAGCAGTAAGAATAAGGCTAGACATATAGATCAATGCAATAGCATTTTAAGGTTGAAAGTAATACTATGTATCTGTGCTCAACTGATTTTCCACAAGGGTGCCAAGACCATTCAATAGGGAAAGAGTCATCTAAAAAAATGGTGCTGGGACAATTGCTTATCTACTTGTAAGGGGAAAAAGGTTGACCCTTACCTTATGCTACCTACAAAAATTGTCTCAAAATGTATCAAAGATCTAAATGTAAGAACAAAAACTATAAAACTATTAGGAGAAAACATACAGCCAAATCTTTATGATGTTGGATTTGGCAAAGTATTCTTAGATAATGCCACCAAAAGCATGAGCAACAGAAAGGAAAAAAATAGGTAAATTGGACTTCTTCAAAATTAAAACTGTTGTGTAGGACACGATCAAGAATGTGAAAAGACAACCCACAGAATGAGAAAAAATAGTTACAGTTATATATTTGATAAGGGACTTGTATCTAGAATGCATAAAGAACTCTTACAACTCAATAATAAATGCCAAGTAACCCAAGGATTATATGCAGATGGCCCACGAGTACATGAAAGGATGGTCAACTTCATTAGTCATCAGGGAAATGCAAATCAAAACCACAATGAGATAGATACCACTTCACATACACAAGAGTAACTGATTCCAAAAATCACATTGGTAACAAGTGTTGGTGAAGATGCAGAGCAATCAGAACTCTCATTCACTGCTGGCGGGAATGGAAAATGTTGCAGCTACTTTGGAAAACAGTGTGACAGTTCCTCGAATGATTAAGCAGTTATTTAATGACCGAGCAATTGCACTCCTAGATATATACCCAAGAGAAATGAAAACATATATCCACCTGAAACGTTGGACACAAATACTTACAGCAGCATTGTTCATAATAGCCAGAAGGTGGAAACAACCCAAATGTCTATCCATGGATGACAGGATAAATGAAAGTGTTACATCCATATGATGAAATATTCAGCCATAAAAATAAATGCAGTACTGATACATGCCATCACATGGATGAACCTTGAGGACATCCTAAATGAAAGAAGGCAGTCACTAATGACCCCATGTAACACGATTCCCTTTATAAGAAATGTCTGGCATGTCCTTCACTTCCTTCAGGTCTTTGCTTACATTCCATTCCTCAGGGAGGCTTTTCCTGACCATCTAGCCAAAGCTAGCTTGTCACTCTCAGTCCCCCATCCTACCTTTTTCCTCCATATCATTGTAGTTTTTCTTTGTATACTTATTCATTTGTTTTGTCTTTGTCACTAGAACATGTAGTCTTTCAGGAAAGAACTGTATCCCAGTAACAGTGCAGGGTGTTAGCAGGTGCTATTTAAATATTTTTAAAATGCACACATGAATGCTATGTTAGAAGGCAAGGTAACTTGGGAGCCAGCTGAGGAGCCAGGTGGCACTATATTTGCATAGGCAAGATGATTCAACTTTCTGAGCCCCCATCTCTTCATCTGTGTGTTGACAGAAACAGGATGATAGAACAAGCATCTTGGAGATGGCATGAGGTTTACAAAACCTTGAGGTGGAAACTTTCCTTGCTGAGGTTGGGAAACAGCTGGGAGATTAGTGTGGCTGGAGGATGATGAATGAGGGGAACATTGAAGGAGATAAGTTGGAGAGGGATGCGGGACTCTATGTTTTTCCACGTGCACTGGGAAGTTTTTGGGAGGTGGAGAACAGCTCAGTTATGTCATCTCATATAGTCCCAGTACTTTATAGACAGGTCCCTCTGGCTGCTGTGAGAGCAGGAGAGGAAGTAGAGAGAGTAGTTAAACGGGCTCGTTTAATGACGCCCTGAAAGAGATCATGGTAGTAGGACTAGCATGGTAGTGGTGGAGCAGGTGACAACAGTCAGATTCAAGACACTTTGAAGGTGAGGTCCACAGGGTTTGCTAATGGATTGATTATGAGGTGGGAATGGGCAGAATAAAGGTTACTTCTGAGTTTGTCCTTTTGCTGTTTGTTTTTTAACCCGAGTAACTTCTGAGATGGGGAACACTGTTAAGAAGTGGTTTTGGGAAGAAGAGTGAATAGAGTCAGGAATCCAGTTTTTGACATGTTAAATTTTTTTTAAGTAGTTAAAAAAAATTTTTATTTTGGTATCATTAATCTACAATTACAGAAAGAACATTATGTTTATTAGGTGCCCCTCTTCACCAAGTCCCTGCCACATAGCCCTTCACAGTCACTGTCCATCTGCGTAGTAAGATGCTGTAAAATCACTACTTGTCTTCTCTGTGTTGCGCAGCCCTCCCCATGTGACATGTTAAATTTAATATACTTATTAGACGTCTATGTCAAGCAGGTGGCTGGATAGAAAAGGCCAAGAGTTAAAGGAAGAGCCCAGTATTAGAGGAATACATTTGAAATTCCTTAACATTTAGATAGTATTCAAGTCATGGGACTGGATGGGATTGATTCATTCATTCATTCAAAAAGTTTTTGAGTTCTTTTGTGCTAAGCAGTGTTCTAGGCACTTACAGCAATGAACAACTCGAAAAGGAAAAACCACCTCCTTTCTAATGGGGAGTTGTAATACAATAACTAACAAACACGCATGGTATATTACCCACTGATGTTAAGGAGAAAAATAAAGCAGGGACAGGTTGGAAGGATGAGTTTTAAACAGGATGGCCAGGAAAGTTCTCAGTGGGAAAACGTAGGTTGAACTTAAGTCTTGAAGGAGGTGAGGGCATGAGCCTTGCACATACGTAGAAGACTAGCATTCCTAGCATAGGCAAAGGTAAGTGAGTAGGCGCTGAGGCAGGAGCTCGTTACCTAAATTCATAAAGGATAGTGGTTGTACGGGGCAGAGCCAGGGGATAATGAGAGGAAATGAAGACGGAGAGGTAATGGGCAGAGGCGGGATGAGGATGAGAAGACGCAGCTCCTGAATGGACTGCAACTAGGAAGGTGTCCAAGCTTTCGGAGTTCAGTTTGATGTTAACGCGGTCCCGAGCCCCGCCCCGCTCCGAGCTCACGGCTCCGGGTCGTGGCCGGAACTCAAGAGCGGGTCATCGGGACCGGAAGTAGTTTTCTACTCGGCCCTATTTCGCTGGCGGCCGCATTTCCGCTAGCGGCGGCGGGAAGCAGTGTAGTGGAGGTTGGCTAGGCTTCTGTGGAGGCGAATCCAGCGGGAATCGGAGCCATCAGAACTGCCACCATGGTGAGGAGGTGCAGGCCGTGGCCGCAGAGCTTTACGAGTTTGTTTTGCAGTGGGGACGCGGGGAGGAGGCGCTGGGTTGGCCACTCTTGGCGTTGGAGGCCTGGTTTGCGGTCCTTCCGTTTCGGCGGGGAAGCCCGGACCTTAGTAGTTCGGCGCGTTGGGGGAGGGGAAGGCTGGAACTGAGGGATGGGGGCCGCGGTCGCTCGGTGGGGGCGATCGAACCGTGGATATCCACGCCGCTGTAGCCATAGTGCTTGGGATCCTGTAAGCACTACATAAGCCTTTGTGGAATAATTATGTGTCTGGAGCTTAGTGTCTAGGAGCAGGCGCTAGAGCCGCGGGAGGACTAGGGAAGATCCGGTAAGCGACTCCAGACTTGTGAAGAGGGGTCGGTGAGGGTCTTAGAAGTAAGTAAGAAGTGGAAGAGCTTGTGACTTAGAGTGTACTTGGGTCTGGTAGATGGGGAGGATAGAACCGGAGGGTGAGTGGGAATGTTTGGAGTTCAACTCTTTTGCTCAGCATATGTACAACGTGTATGTTTGAGTATATCTGACTTTCCAGGCGCTGGGGCTACGCAATGAAATGTTTCCTTCATCGACTAAGCTTTCTAGTTGGGGACACGGATAATATAAGTCGAAGTTGCACTTAAGCATTATTAAAAAGTAACGGGGGGAGGGCCGCAGGGTAAGAATTCCTTTTGGAGTAGATGATTCCTGAGAAGAGTCCCCCCAAAATCTGTGTTTTCTCAGCGAAAATGGGAGGGAATGTTGTAGAACCGAAGGGTTTAAAAAGCAAAGCAGGAAGGGTAGCAGGAAAGTTCCTGCAGAGCAAGAGGGAGGGAGAGGTGGAAGGTGATGGGAGAACTGACAGCAGCCTGTTTACTAAAGACTTTACATGCTATTTTAATCCTGTTGGTGATGAGGCATGTCATTGAAGGATTTTAACCAGCAAAATGTCATGAATTGCTTGGTGTTTAGAAAGATAACTTTGTTTTGTGTTAGGTGAGCTGAAAGCAGGGAAATCTGGTAGATATTGTTTGGAGAATTGGTGAGACAGAATTCAGGCTGGCTAGGTTCCAACACAGCTTCCTGGCTATGAGATTTGCCTTTCCCAGCCTCAGTGGCCTCATCTGTAAAATAGGAATAATAGGGGGCCTGATGCTGAGAAGTAAATGAATTATATGATGCTTATCACAGTGTATGGTACGCAGCACCCAGTAAGAGTTAGCTATTTTAAGGCAGATGGACCAATACATGTTGCCATAAAGGTTCAGATCCATCTGGCTAGCTGTGTGATTACAAGCTGGTTAACAGTTATCTGAGGGAGACCGAACCACATAACTTGAGTCCGCCAGGTGGCAGTCCGAGATCTGATCCACACATTTGTAGGTTCAGAATCCTATTTTTGTCCTAGCTCACAGAGGTGAACAGCAAGCACAGAGCTTGAGATACATAGAAGGCACTTGGATGAGTTTGGACTGGTTCATAACAATCAGATGCCAGGTCATTTATTTCTGGAGAGAAATATAAGTGTCAAGGGTACCTGACAGTTTGCACTGTGATGTCTATATAGTCTCTCTGTTCTAGTAATACTACATCGGAGGCCAGGCTAAGGCAGAAAAAGTTGTTGGGTTAATTAAGAAGTATGGATAGTTACATAGCCTTAAAGACCATTATATCTTCAAACTGATTAGCATCCTGGCTACCATTTCCCTCTAAGGCAGTCCTGGACGCACATTAACGTAAAGGTTTGATTTGGGGACTCCATTCTCTTTACCTCCAAGCCCATCATCTCCTTTCTGATAACAAGCTTCTCATTGATTGGATTTTAGTGCCAGTTCCATTCCAGTTTTTTTACTCGGTCTTTTTAATGGGATGTGGGTGTTCTACAGCACTAGAGTCAAAACACCATATATATCTTATAATTATAGTATGATTATATATTATATTTAATATAAATCTGCCTAACTGCCAGTGGGCTAATATCTATGGGTGGATTGGATTAGTTTGGAGACCCCTTACACTCTTCACCTCTGAAACTGATAACAGCATAGACAAGGCAGTTGTAATATGAGAAAGATGATTTTGAGGGAAGGAGGGATAACAGTAGTGGGCAGAGGTCAGGGCTGTATACAGAGTGACATGGGAGAATTATTGGGAAAGGGTTGTGACTGGAAGACAATACTGACAATCTTTTGAGAAAGATGGACACATGGAAAAGAAGGCTGAAGTGGAAGATTTTAGGAAGGAATGGGTGTGGGTCCAGAAGAGTTGAGTCTCATTCCTGCTGTTGTCCCCTTGCCCTTGTAGACTGTGGGCAAGAGCAGCAAGATGCTGCAGCACATTGACTACAGGATGAGGTGCATCCTGCAAGACGGCCGCATCTTCATTGGCACCTTCAAGGCTTTTGACAAGCATATGAATTTGATCCTCTGTGACTGTGATGAGTTCAGAAAGATCAAGTAAGGAGTTGCCTGGGTGGAGCTGATGGGGGATTTGGGGCAGGGGAGAGTGGATTGGGTGGGTGGGCCAAGTGACAGGTGGTGATGTAGCTAGTGGTTCCTCTGTTTGCTTTCCTGTTTTAGAGGGCAGATTTAAATGGGGTTCTTGGATGTGAAGAAATCTCCTTCCTTAGCCCAGCTAGCCTTGCTCTTCAGTTCTAGCAGAGTACAAGTTGTAAGGAGGGCTGCTAGGCTTTTTGTTTCTCTGACTGTGTGCCCCTGGGTACTGGGGTTAAGGGCTCTCATGTTCTCCCTACAGGTGTGTAAGGGGGGAGAGCTTGATTTTCTGGCCTCATTGCATATTTGTAAAGCTGTAGCCTAAAGGGCTCTCCCAATGCAGCCTGGTCTGAAACTGCTTTAAGAAGCCTCTGACCCTCTTCAGGGTAAGTGCTCAGCTCCCCGTGTGGGTTTGGGGCCAGTGATTTTTGTTGGCATTTCTAGAAACAATTGGAGATATTTTCTACTTTCCTACAATTCCTAAAGTTAATTGGAGAACTTCCTTGTCTCAAGACTCACAGGTCTTCAGTTTCTGGCCTATTATTAAAAGATGTAATTCACCTTTTCATCCTATTTTTATATTCAAGGCATCTTAAGGCCCACAGATTATGTGATTTCCATGATCATCCAGCTGTCTTTTGCCACATGTAGTGGTCCATAGTGTTTTGTCAGTGGCTATAATTTCCCTTTGATTCCCTTTAGGGCCATTGTTTTCTTTTTGTGGTACAAGGTCAAGAAGTACAGGACAGAAAATATAGAGATGGCTAAGTGCCAGGTACGCATTAGAGAGGGGCCAGCAGATCAGTGTAGAACTATTCCAAATAGTTCTCTTCTTAAGTGAAACTAATTTTATTCTGATAATTTAAAAATGTTTATTAGAAAATATTTTAAGAAAATACATAAAAGTATATTGAGAAAAAATTAAAATACCCAGAAGTATTGGTTTTTTAATTGTGAAAGGGCAACACATATTTTTGTTAAAAATTAGAAAATAAAGATAAGCCAAAAAAGAAAAGAAAAAAATGTCTACCCTCAGAAAGCCAGTTAATACAAAGTATCAGTAAAATGAAACCTTTAAGTTGTTTTTTTAAAATCAGGGCATTTTGTCTTTCCTTTATTTTTAGGGTATTGGCTTGGCTTTTCCTTCCCTTTCCCTATCTTACTGTGGTTGTTTTTCTGTTTACATTTATACTTAATCCCTCTCTGGAGATTTCAGTTTTTTGTGCTTTGAAGGCAGGTGTAATTTCTGTGTAATTAACTCTTACCTTTTCCTTTATGGCTTCTATTTCTGATGTGAGGTCAGGGGCAAAATGACAGGCCTGTGGGGTTGAGTTGGTACTAGAAGGATGCCACGTATAAGCGGGCTGAGTGGGAGTTGGTTGACTTGAGGAATTGTCTAGGCTACCGCCTGACACTGGTGAGGCTGAGGCTGAAGTCGGGAACAGGGCAATAGCAAAGAAGACTTGACTGAGGAAGGGCCTGCATGATGGTCACAGTTGAACATTGAGCTGGGGGTGTGGGCTTTCTCAACTCTCGTCATATCTCTTGGTTTGTGTATCCTTTTGTGCATGGGAGACAACTGCTGAAGGGGTTTACAAGTTGAGCCTGTGGAGACTATCCTGAGGAGCTGTCTTAGGGAAAGCTTATGTTCCATTTTTTAAGAGAGAGGGTGTAAAACAAACCTTTGAGGCCCCTAGGCAGGTGAACATGAACTTTGCCCTCTTTATAATGTGTGCTTTTTTTGTTTCTTCTAAACCTGTCTTTAGGCCAAAGAACTCAAAACAAGCAGAAAGAGAAGAGAAGCGAGTCCTTGGTCTGGTACTGCTTCGAGGGGAGAACCTGGTCTCAATGACAGTAGAGGGACCTCCTCCCAAAGATGTAAGTCAGAGCAGAGTGCCAGTGCAAGGCCAGGAACCCTTGGGGAGGTACTGCCATGAAGCAGGCTGTGTAGGTTCTCTGCAATTTGTTGCGGTTAAGCACCCTGTGGTTTTTCTTTCGCTTTTACAGAGAAGAAACTGAATCTTAAAGAGGTTACCCTGCAAATAAGAAGTGGAGGTTGGGAACTAGAGTTTGAGGGTTTCTAACTTTAAAGCTCTTCCTTCCTTAGTTGATATATGTAGTGAGTCAGGAGATAAAGCACCTAAGACCATCTGGGTCAGTTCTTAATGTGATGATAGTCTAGCTAAACCTTAAAAAATTGTGACTCCAAACAATAGAATATGTGTGTATTTTATAGAGTTAACAGAGTAATAGTTAACATTTATTGACCATCTGCTGTGTGCCAGGCACTTAGGTATTTTATTTAATCCTTGTAACATTTTTTTAGATTGTCTAAGACAAATTGGGGTTTAGTAACTTGCCCAAGGTGTCACAGCTGGTAAGTGGTGAAACTGGCATTTGATCCCAGGCAATTTGGTTCTATAAACACCAACCTACATTTGGAAATAGAACAAGCTTTAAAGAATCTAACCAAATTTGTTTTCTCTTTTTCATTTTAAGACATTGTTCATCAGAGGAATAATGTTTTGACCACATACATATGTTTTGTACTTAACACCTAATAAGTTTGTAATAATTTTTTTCTGCTTTTTCACTTAATATTATAAACATTACTTTTTAGAAGTCATGTTAATGACTTAGAGATATTTTCTTAATGAGTACAGAGTAGTTTATCCTAGTCATTTCCTTCTTTTTGGACTCTTACATTGAAGCTTTTTCTAATTATAATTGTCTGCAAAGGATCGTACCATATTTTTTGGTTGAGGATGTGTATACATATTTATAACTTTTGGTATCTATAGTAGAATTTGCTACTCTAATGTGGCCTTTGTAAACCTTCATGACCACAACCAGTTTTATCATAAAGCCATCATTTACATATGAGGAAATAGTCCCAGAACTGTGGGATTTTTTTTGATTGCCCACAGTCACCTACCAGGTGAGAATCGAGCTGGGACTGATCTTCATGTCTCTCTGATGTGGGGTCAAGTGCTCTTGTCTACCACCCCCTCCTGAGTGGAGCCCTGGCCCTTTGTTGGTTTAATTTTCATAGGAATGCATACAGGTTGAGTTATGGTATGTTTCTCTAGATTTACTCTTTTAAGTTCTTCTAGCCTGCTGCAGAGGTGCCAGATGATCTTGGATGGAGGTGGAATGGGCTTAACACATGGGTGGGTAGTGTTTATGAGCTGTTTTGATGCCCTAAAAATCTGAGGGGCTCTTGGCAATAGAAGTGTATTTCCAGTTCTTTAGGCCACAAGCATTCTAGCACATTTCTTATTTTTCAGACTGGCATTGCCCGAGTGCCTCTTGCTGGAGCTGCTGGGGGCCCGGGGATTGGCAGAGCTGCTGGCAGAGGAATCCCAGCTGGTGTTCCCATGCCCCAGGCTCCTGCAGGACTTGCCGGGCCAGTCCGTGGGGTTGGTGGGCCATCCCAGCAGGTGAGGAATTGGGGAAGGGCACCAATTTCTAGTGGTTAAAATAAAGGGTAGAGTGAGGGTCTGCAGTTAGGGTAGAGTCCAGAATGACCAACCTGTGACTATCAGGCTATCCATGTTTCACTGTTTTGTAAATTTTATTTCCCAAAATCAAGTGAAAAGGAAAACTTGCCATTGTAAAGTGTTGTTGATACTAGTAAGAGATGCACAAAAGGTATTTTAGCCCACTATATTGGAGCAAAGGGTTCCCATTATAGCTTCTGAAATCTATTCTCTTACAACGTATTGTCAGTCAGTTATATTTGAAAATGCAGCTGCCTTCTCTGATTGGATTGGGCATCCTTAACTCAGGCCTAGAAGATGGGAGTTGGGCATTCAAGCTTGATCTCCGGCAGATGGATTTAGGTAGGCGGTCTTGTGCTGTGAGTTGTAGCTTAGGGGCTGTCTTCACCGTGTCTGCTGCTGCTTCACCGTGGTGGGGAGGCGGTGGGGTGCTGTCCTGCCTGGAACTGTTCTGCTGACTCCCTTCTGCATCCTTGTAGGTGATGACCCCACAAGGAAGAGGCACTGTTGCAGCTGCTGCAGCTGCTGCCACTGCCAGCATTGCAGGGGCCCCAACTCAGTATCCACCTGGCCGTGGGGGTCCTCCTCCACCTATGGGCCGAGGGGCGCCCCCTCCAGGTGAGGAATCCATAAAGAGACCATTGCTAATGGATAGATGCTGCTTGAGCTGGATTCGTGATGAGATTCAACCTTGACTGAAACTGATGATGAATTTGTGTAATTAAGCAGGATTACTCTGAGATCCAGCCTGGCTGACTGACCCTGAAACTAGCTGGGCAAGAGCCACTGGGAGCCACACCTCTTTGGCCCAGGTCCCAGTTTTCTAGGAGAGACCGGGAGGATGGAATTGTCCATCTGTCTCAGAGCTTGGTGGTCAACTTCGTATGTTTCCTGCTGTCTTTTCAAGACAGACACTTGAGGTTTATTCTTGTGGCTTTTCTCTTAAAGGCATGATGGGCCCACCTCCTGGTATGAGGCCCCCCATGGGCCCCCCAATGGGGATCCCCCCTGGACGAGGAACTCCAATGGGCATGCCCCCTCCAGGGATGAGGCCACCTCCCCCAGGGATGCGAGGTAAGTGCCTGTAGCAGGGAATTTTACTTCTTTTAGAGATATATTAGGATGGGAAATGGAGGGAAGATTGGGTTTTGACCATACCCTTGGGGCTTTTAGGCCTTAAGCCTAGAAAAGTGAACTCTTAGAGGACAAGTTTTCCAGAAAGGAAAGAGGGAACAAGCATTTCTTAAGTTGATCGTACCTCTTTCTTAAAAGAGCTAGAGTAGCCCTGTACCCAGAGTACATCTCAGTGTCCAAGGCATGTTCTAGTGGCACTCGGAAATAATGCATTCTGAGTCCCCTACAAAGATCATGGATGGGATTGTCTTATGCCCTTTGGTTTGCTAATATTCAGTAATTAAGAGGGGGCTCTTCACCTTGGTATACTATTTATTATGTATATCTGTTTAACTCCAGTTTGAGAAATGCTGATAAAGATCAGCTTTACCATTTTATAGATAAGGAAGCAGGCCCAGAGAGAGCTCAGTTTCTTGCCTCCCAGACCAGTGTTCTTCCCACCCAGGCCACAGTGGCCTCTGAGATAACCCACAGCCACACTGGGTGACCCCTGTGTCTCTAGGTCAGATTTCTGTTTATGGGTTTTATAAGCATAGGAAGCAGTCAGCCCCCAGAGAAACCCCCAGTTAGCACATGCTGTGTATATCCCTTTGATAACTTGGTAACTGTGGGATGTGGGAGGCTGGGGCAAGGCTGGGGATTTGAGTTGCAGATCAGGCACTGACTAAACTTCTTACTCTTACTTCAGGCCTTCTTTGACCCTTGGCCACAGAGTTATGGAAGTAGCTCTACAGAGGCGTGAGCCCGAATCCCCAGGGCCACATTACCACAGACCTGTTTGTTTGTTATGCCGTTGTTCTCGGAGTCTCACCGGATTGTCTGGTTTCCCTTACAGGGCCCCCTCCCCTGGGAATGCGCCCACCAAGGCCCTAGACTCATCTTGGCCCTCCTCAACTCCCTGCCTGTTTCCCGTAAGACTGTACATAGTCCTTTTATTTCCTGTGGCCTCTGAAGCTAGTTTATAATAAACTCTTAAGAGAATATTACAGATGCACCTGGTGTGTTAATTTTAGAAGCCTTCGATATATTGAATGCTTAATGGAGTCAAGAAGGGTTGCCTTGGAAAATTCAGCCCTAATCATAGTTGCTTCCCTTATTTTAATGACACACTTGCAGAGATGCAAAATCTCAAATGTATAGAGAATTAAAATTGACCTACAGTGAGTCATTTTCACCTATCAAACTGGCAAAGATAGATGGCCCACATAGACATATAACCTAACCCAGCTTTTGAATTGTGGGATCTCCATGGTTTCTTCCACCCAATGCCTGTGTGTTTAGTTGACAAGATGGGTCACTGAGCAGTACTCCAGTACATTTAGTTTCAGGGGTAAAGAAATAAGTGGATACTATTCTTCAATTACTGTCTAGGGGGAAGACAATTCCAAATGCAAAGGAGACCTTGATGAAAAAAAGATAGTGTGTTGTTGGGATATTCAGGAATGTAAGGGTGGTTCAACATAAAAACAATGGAGTACACTGCAATAGTACAGAAGAGAAAAGCCACATGATCATCTTAATAGATGCAGAAAAAGCATTTGACAAACTACACCCTTTCATGATAAAAACACTCAGCAATTAGGGATAAAAAGAACTTTCTAAATTAAATAGATGGGTTTGTGGAAAACCCACAGCCAACATAATAGTGTGAAAGGCTGAAGACATACCCCTTAAGATCGGGAACAAGAAGAAGGACCCACTTTCACCACTGCCATTCAGCATTGAACTGGAAGTTCTAGCCAGAACAATTAGGCAAGTAAAATAAATGAAATACCCAAACTGAAAAGGAAGAAGTAAATCTTAAATAGGATTCTAAATACAGAAAAACCTAAAGAATCTATAATAGAGCTAATAGAGCAAATAAATGAATTCAGAGTTGCAGGGTATAAAATCATACAAAAACCAATTGTATTTCTGTACATCTGCAATGAACAATCCAAAAAGGAAACTTAAAAAATTGCATTTCTAATAGTATCCAAAAGAATAAAATACCCAGGAATCAACATAACCGAGGAGGTGAAAGATTTATACCTTGAAAACTACAAACATGCTGAAAGAAAAAACCTCAATAAATGAAAAGACATCTCATTGAAGACCTAATACTATTAAAATGGCAATACTTTACAAAGTGATCTGTGGATTCAATGCTATCTCTATCAAAATTCCAATGGCTGTTTTTTTGCAGAGATGGGGAAGCTGAACCTCTTAATTCCTTTGAAGCTGCAAGGATCCCTGAAGAGCAAAAACAATTTTGAAGAAGAACAAAATTGGATGTCTTAATACTTGCTGATTTCAAAACTAAAGCTTAAGTAGTCAAAACTGTGGTACTGGCATGAGAAAGACCAATGGAATAGAATTGAGAACAGGAATAAACACCTGCATGTATGGCCAGTTGATATTTGGCAAGAATACCAAGGCCTTTCAGTGGATAAGAATAGTCTCTTCAGCAAACAGTGCTGGGACAACTGGATAACCACACCCCAAAATAAAGGACCTCTGCCTAACTCCATGTATCACTCATCAACTCAAAATGGATTAACGATCTAGGCAAGACTAAAAACTAGAAGAAAACAGGTAAATCTTAATGACCTTGGGTTTGGTGATGGATTCTTAGATTTGACACTTAAAGTACAAGCAACAGAAGAAAAAAATAAATAGAACTTCATCAAAATTAAAGACTCGGTGCATCAAAGGACATTACCAACACTGAAAAGGCAACCTACAGAGTGGGGGAAAATATTTGGAAATCATGTATCTGATTTGGGTTTTAATATCCAGACTTTAAAGAGTTATCACAACTCAAAAGATAAACAGCCCAATGAAAATGTCAGCAGAGGAATCGAATAGACATTTCTTGAAAGAAGATACACACAAATGGGCAAGCACATGAGGTGTTCAGTATTAGAGATGCCAATCAAAACCACAATGAGATACCATTTCATACTAAGATGGCCTTAATGGAAAACGGGAGAGTAACAACTGTGGGTTAGAACATGGAGAAATAAACCTTTGTGCATTGCTGGTGAGAATGTAAAATGGTGCAGCCACTACAGAAAATTGTTGGTGTTCCTCAAAAACAATCACTATATGGTCCATCAATTTCACACCTAGATATACCCAAGAGCAATGAAAATGTCTGCACAGAAACTTGTATATGAATGTTTATAATAGCATTATTCATAATAGCCATATGGTGGAAATAACCCAACTGTCCATGATATGAATGGATAAACAGGATACTACATTAAATGAAATATTAGCCATAAAAGAATGAAATGTTGGCACATTACTACTTGAAAGGACCTTGAAAATGTGCTAAGATAAGCCACACACAAAAGGTCACATATTGTATGATTTCTTTTGTATGAAATGTCCAGAATAGGTAAAACCAGAGACAGAAGATTGACGTTTTCAGGGCATGGTGATGAGGACAGGGAAAAGGGAGAGATTACTTAGTGGCTATGGGGTGTTTCTATGTGGTGATGAGAAAGTTTTAAAATGAGAGATGGCTGGTAGTTGGACAACAGTGACTATACTAATACTGAGTTCTAATGGTCAAATTGAAGTGGTTAATTGCATGTTGTGTGAATTTCTCCTCAATTAGTTTCTTCATGGAAAGAATTTGCCAAGTCTCTTTGTTGTGGGAAATATATGCCTAGTGGAGGAAATTGAGTAGTGAGGACATCAGGAAGGTGAGCTTGGCAGCAGCAGCTTTTGACAAAAAGCCAGTGGTTGGCTTAGTGTAACAAGAACCTATAACCTGGGCAACAGAAATTGCAAAGGAGGGCTAAGGCTACTCTGCCTAGCATCCCATGTACTTGCCAGGTGTGACCTGAAAGTGTTTTACACTCCTAGTTTGAGCTAAAAGGCATGGACTCTTACTTTCGTCACACAAATAAGCCTAATCAATAAAGGAAAAATGTGAAATCAAGTATTGCCTAGTGGTTAGCAAAGTAAAAAGCCTGGATGCTCAAAATCCATTTGGATCTTGAAAATCCATTAAACCCTCTTCAAATGTGGTCTGTATAGTTCTGTGTGTATGACCCTACACATAAAAAGGCACATTTGACTTCTCAGAATTGTTGACCAAACTAAAAGAACAAAAGGAAAAGTATGCAACTAGACATGTGGGCATTCCAAGTCTTGTATCTCTTAAGATAACTGCTAAGTCCCTGGTGGTGAAAGAGGTTTGGGTGGAGAATTCTATTATGCTTTTTGACCTACCTGTGGGGTTTACTTCACATTCCAGTGTGCTTATTAAGCCTCTGTAACATTAGTCCAGTTAGTAAATTGGTCTGTGGCTGTGAGGACTAAATGAAATAATAAAGTAAAGGCATTAGGGTTGCTGCTGGATTTAAATCTAAATTCTGCATGGTCAGACCTGCACACAACATATTCCATAGTTTAAGTTTTCTACTTGTTCCCTTAAAAAATATTTATGAACTCCCATTGAAGAACAACTATGGAAAGAAAATATACTGAGAGTTACAACACCCAGTCAATGTTAGCTTTTGCCTGCTCATTGGGTTTTGTGATATTACTGTATGCTCAACTTTTTCTTTCTTATCACTGATAGACAATCTGATGAAGGTTTCACATGGACAATATTGTGGTTTCAACATTCACCCATATTATCATGTCCTCACCACCACCCCTGCCATTGCAGTCACTGTCTATCAGTGTAGTAAGATGCTATAGAGTCATTACTTGTCTCATGCTGTACTGCCTTCCCTGTGACTTACCTATATTGTGATTGCAAATTATAATGCCGCTTAATCACCTTCTCCCTCCCTACTTCTCCCCAACTCCTCCCCTTTGGTAACCACTGGTCCCTTCTCAAGAGTCTGTGATTCTGCTGCTATTTTGTTTCTTCAGTTTTGCTTGTTTTTATACTCCATAAGTGAGTGAAATCATTTGGTACTTGTGTTTCTCCACCTGGCTTGTTTCACTTGAGCATAATACACTCTAGATCCATCCATGTTGTTGCAAATTGTAGGATTTCTTTGTTTTTATGACTGAATAATATTCCATTGTATATATGTACCACCTCCTCTTTATCCATTCGTCTATTGATGGACACTTAGGTTGCTTCCATATCTTGGGTATTGTAAATAGTGCAGCAATAAACACAGGGGTACATAACGTCTTTTAGAATCAGGGATCTTGTTTCCTTTGGGTAAATTCCTAGGACTGGAATTACTGGGTCAAAGGTATTTCTATTTCTGGTTTTTTGAGGAGCCTCCATACTGCTTTCCACAGCAGTTGAATCAATTTACATTCCCACCAACAGTGTAGGAGGGTTCCCCTTTCTCCGCATCCTCGCCAGCATTTGTTGTTTCTTGTCCTTTGAATGTTGGCCATCCTAACCTGTGTGAGGTGATAGCTCATTGTGGTTTTAATTTGCATTTCCCTGATAATTAGCAACGTGGAGCATCTTTTCATGTGCCTGTTGGCCATTCGAATTTCTTTGGAGAAGTGTCTGTTCAGATCCTCAGCCCATTTTTTAATCAGGTTATTTTTTGAGTGTTGAGGCTATGAGTTCTTTATATATTTTGAATGTTAAACCCTTATCAGCTAAGTCTTTTATGAATATATTTTCTCATACTGTAGGATGCTGATGGTGTCCTTTGTTGTACAGAAGCTTTTTAGTTTGATGTAGTTCCACTTGTTCATTTTTGCTTTTGTTTCCCTTGCCCAAGGAAATGTGTTAGGAAAAAGTCACTCATGTTTACATTAAAGATATTTTTGCCTTTGTTTTCTTCTATGAGTTTTATGGTTTCATGATTTACATTCAGGTCTTTGATACATTTCGAGTTTACTTTTGTGTGTGGAGTTAGACAATAATCCAGTTTCATTCTCTTACACTGTCCAGTTTTACAACAGCAGTTGTTGAAGAGGCTATCTTTTCCCCATTGTATATCCATGGCTCCTTTATCATATATTAATTGGCCATATATGTGTAGGTTTATATCTGGGCTCTCTATTCTGTTCCATTGTTCTATGGGTCTGTTCTTAGGCCAGTACCAAATTGATTACTGTGGCTTTGTAGTAGAGCTTGAAGTTAGGGAGCATAATCCCCCCCTCTTTGTTCTTCTCAGGATTGCTTTGGCTATTTGGGATCTTTTGTGGTTCCATATGAATTTTAGAGCTATTTGTTCTAGTTCACTGAAGAATGCTATTGGTATTTTGATAGAGATTGTATTGAATCTGTAGATTGCTTTAGGCAGGATGGCCATTTGACAATATTAATTCTTCCTATCCATGAGCACGGGATGTATTTCCATTTATTGGTATCTTCTTTAATTTCTCTCATGAGTGTCTTGTAGTTTTCAGCATATAGGTCCTTCACTTCCTTGGTTAGGTTTATTCCTTGGAATTTTATTGTTTTTGATGCAATTTTAAATGGATTTATTTTCCTGGTTTTTCTGCTAATTCATTGTTAGATGCTCAACTTTCTTTTAACATCAAAAATGTACTCCCAAGTCTTTGCAAACATTGTAATGAATTTAAGTGATTTTATTAAGTGAACATATTACTGCTTAACCAGTTCTCTGTACTTGGATATTTAGTTTTCTCACTAACACATGGATGATCATATTTTTGCAGAAAAGTTGTTTTATATTTAGATAATCTAAAAAGAAATTTCTGAGTTAAAGGACATAAACATTTTCATTAGCTTTATTAAAACTGGAGTCAATTTGCCCTGTTAAAAAACACAAAACTATGCTTTCACAACAAGCTCCCCTGAACAGATAATTGTCATTAAGAAAAATATATTTTTCTAGTTTGACAGCTGAAAATGATGTATCTTGTTCTTTCTGTTTCAAAGGAGGGATTTGTTTTTATTTTTAAGTTATTTCCTTTTTTATGTATTGTCTTAAAAAATTTCGTGAGAGACATTTTTTCATGTTATCACTTAAGTCTTGATTACTGCATGTATATCTAGTAAATGAACATAATTTGGTCATCATGTTACCTCTGACTTTTCATGACTACAGATCAGGCAGTAATGATTATTTTGTGTAGAAATATTTTTGTGTTTTTTTAAAGGTTTTAGAGATTCATAATTTGAAAACAGGTGCTAGAATTCATTTACAGAATCCAGTTGTAGGTATAAAATATCTCTGGAAGGCCTTATACAAGGAGTTGGCCAGTGTGGTTGCTTGTGGGGAAAGAAACCTAGTTTGACGGGAACAGGAATGGAATGAAGAGTTTCCATTGTATATCATGTAGAATTTTTAAAATATTGAGCCATGTGAGTGTATTATGTACTTAAAAGTATAAATCCACCAGAAGGCAGCATTGCTCTGTCGGGAAGGGAGCAGCAAGTGTATGGGTTAAGTCTCATGTGCAGGTGCTGGGATTCTGAGGTTTTTCTGCCTCATTTTCTGTATCATTTTAATTTTCTACAAAGACCTATATGTACTATTGGAAAGAAGGAACTGTCAAGCCCTGCATTTCTGTACTGTGGGGCCATGCCTTTGTATATATGTATAAATTCCTAAAAGGAGAGTTCACCTTTGAAGAGGGGGATGACATTTGAAATGTTGATAGATATACAAAATAGCCCTCCAAGTATATTTTCCTACACCCTGAATTGCTCACATTCTTGTCAACACAATGTATTGTTGCATCGTTAAATCTTGTTCAATTTAAGTTTAAAAAATCTATTTTAGTTAATATATTTAATTATAGGTGAGACTAGTTTTCATATTTTTAAAAACAGTTTATACTTAATTTTCTATAAACTACTTCCCCTACTCTAATGAAGACAGGGAATTCATCCATGTGGTTTCCCATTGCTCTGCACTCAACACATGTTGAATGAATAATAAATAACTTTTCTGAATTCCAACTTCCATATCTATAAAATAGGGTTGTGTCTTGATGCCTTTTGGGGGCAGGACTGATGCCCCCACATACCCAAATTTGGTATTGATAGCTGGGACTGATGACCCTGCACATGCATTGAGGCATATGAAAAGATTTATTATTGACATAATGAGGCTTTTTGGGGAGTGCAGGGTAGGCTCCCCAGTAAGTCTGAAAATGGCTCAAGAGAGCAAGGAGGGGCAGTTGGCCCATTTTATTGTGCTTAGGGTGTGGGGCTATGGTGAGGGCTCATAAGAGGGCTTGCATGGTTTGCATTTCCCACAGGTGTGAAGGGAGGCAGCCCACAAGGCTTTCTTAGGGGCTTGAAAGCTGTCAGCAGTGAAACAAAAAAATGAAGTTAGACTTTGTTTAATAGATTGGTATCTATCTCATTGATGATTAAATGAGGTTCTATACATAAGAAGGTTAGCACAGAGCAGGTAGTCATTATTACAGTTCTTGAGTCTTTCAATTCCAACTTTGTAAAGAAAGTTTTTTCTTTTGAATATAACCTTAGCATATTTTTTTAGGAGTGAGATCTGTAGTCACAGGGTTTGGCCACTCTTATGTATGAATATAGCTTATTTGTCTTTGTTTTGTCCCCTTGGACCAGCTACTATGCTTTGCATAGAGTCAAAAGAAGGACACGTTCATTCCAAAGTACTCATATGGAGAGCCATACACAGTGCTGGGTACTTCATCCATCTTACGTCAGGGAATACTAGCTGACAAGAATGAAGGACAATATCCCAGGGGTGTGGGGTGGAGAAGTTGGCTGCTGAATCTGAGCATACATCTGTTTACATCTGTTTTCCAGCATAATTATTAATGATCCTATGATCCTTATCTCATGATCCAGCACTTCCACTCCTAGTTATATACCCAACAGAAATGCTGACATGGTCACAAAAAGACGTGTACATGAATGTATAGAGTAACTCTTCATAATAGTCCAAACTGGAAACTACCTAAATCTCCATCAACAGTAAGATGGATAATTTGTAATATATCCATACAATGGAATATTACACATCAAGGAATAAGAAAAATCTATAATACTTCACAGCAATATGGATGAATCTTCTATACATGTGTCAAGATGGGAGCCAAGGTCAGACACAAAACACATACTGTGTAATTCCATTCATCTAAAGCACAAAAACCAATCTGATTCTACAACCTAGGATAATGGTTATCCTGGGACGGCACAGAGGGGCTTCTAGGGTACTGGTAGTGTACTATTTCTTGATCTAGGTGCTGAATACCTGGGTGGGTTCAGTTTGTGAAAATTCAACAATCTGAACACTTTTGATGTGAACACATTTGTGTATGTATATCAAACCCCTATTTAAAAAAAATCCTTACTGGGGAAAATCTGAAGGGAAACTCAGCCTCATGCTAACTGTGGTAGTCTAGGGGATGAGACTTTAGTTCGTGTTCCCCCTTTTCTTCCTGTATGTTCCTAATTTACTTGAATTCATGCATTCATTCAATAAATATTTTTAATACAAACATATCAATAAATAGGTGGAATTCTACTCAACTCTGCCTGGTATAAAAGTGTGAACAAAATAGACCTCTGTATTTGAGGAGCTTACATTCTAGAAGGAAGAGACAGACAATAAACATGAAAGTAAGTTATGTCAAATGGTAACAATTACTATGGACAAAAATAAGTCAGGAAGAGGGAGATGGAAAGTGCCATGAGTGTGGTGCTATTTAATTGGAGTGGTCAGAAACGGTCCTATTGATCAAGAGCAGTTTGAGCGAAAACCTGTTGGGAGTAAGGGAGCAAGCCATGAAGATATGGTTGGGATGGAGAAAAGGGATTCCAGGTAGAGGGTACAGCAACTGCAAAGGCTTTGGGCAGGAGAGCACTTTATTTTTCAGAGAAATGTTGAGAAAGTCATGGTACCAGTCATCAGTGAATTGCAGGCATCTCAGCTCCAAATCCACTGTCCCTCAGCTGGCATGATGTTATGGTTTGTCAGCAGAGGGTGCTGGAGAGACACTGCAGGAAAGAGAGGGCTCTCTTCTTGTTCTGGTGTGCTCTCAGTAGGCTTCCACAGCCTGCACTGCTGCTCCATTTCTAGAATTTTCTCATTTCAAGAATGTTATATAAACAGGATCATATACTATGTAACATTTTAGGATTGGTTTTTTTCACATATTCTGTGGAGATTCCTCCAGGTGTTGTGTGTATAAACAGTCTGTTCCTTTTTATTGCTGGGTAGTATTCCATGGTATGGATGCATCACAGTCTAATTACTTACCAGTTAAAGGACATCTAGGTTATTTCCAGTTTTTGCCTACTACAAATAAAGCTGGGATAATATTCATGTGCAAGTTTTTATGTGAACACAAGTTTCATTTCCTGTAATAAATGGCCAGGAGTGCAAAGTGCAATTGCTGGGTTGTATGTGAACTGTATGTTTCTTTTATTTTTGTTCTTTTTTTTTTAGAAACTGCTAAACTGTCTACCAAGGTGGCTGTAACATTCACATTTATACCAGCAATGTAAGAGTTTTCAATGTTCTCTGCAGGTTTGCCACCATTTGGTATTGTCACTAATTCTTTTAAACCATTTTGTTGGTATCTCATTTAGTGCTATTTCACTGTGGTTTTAATTTGCATTTCCCTATTGGTTAATAATATTAAACATCTTTTCATGTGCTAATTTGCCACCTGTTATCCTCTTCAGTGAAAAGTTTATGTCTTGCCTATTTTCTTAATTAGATTGTTTATTTATTTATTTTTTTACTGTTGAATTTCCAGAGTTCTTTATATATTCTAGATAATAGAATATGGTTTGCAAACATTTTCTGGGTCCACACAGCCTGTAAGACTCTGAACTCCCTGTTCTGCCCTTCCTCTGAATGGCATTGTTCGGGTGTTGCTTTGCCAACAGAAAGGTAATCCCTACTGCACATTTTTATTGGCAACTTTCAAAGCTGCGTTTCCATCCACACTCTGCTTTGGGCTGTCTTCTCTTAATGTCCCCAGTTCTCCCAACTGCAACCAGGGTGTTCATTGGTGGTGAGGTAGCCTCTGCTTTCAACTGGGGCTGGAAGAACCTGTGGGGCCAGAGGCACCAACGGCAAGGGGTTTGAACTGGAGACAGAGCTACCTGCTAGGCTGCTTAACCTTTTCCAGACACACACACACCGGGCAGGCCGTGCTAGCTCCAGAGCTGCCAGTGGGATTAGCCTAGGCTGTCCCTGGGCCTGCATCATGGTTCAGTTTCTCCCTCTGCCCACATCTGCTTCCTCCCCCTTCCATCATGTCGATCCTTAGTCATTCCTTAATAAATGTCCTGCACCCTAAACTCCATTGCAGAGTCAGCTTCCTGGGAGGCTCAACCTTTGACAGCTGAGCTTGAGGAAGATGGGCAGTTGGCCTTTGCTTAAAAGAATGGGTGTCTGGGGCCACTGCAAAGGGAGACCATGTCAGTCTCCCTGCTGAAAGGGGTGTCTCTTTTGCTGAGAGTGGGAGGTTACCTCCCGCTGTCTTCAGCCCCTGCACCCCTTCCTGCTGCTCAACCCTGAGGAAATGCTTCCTGCTCTGAACCTCCAGCTGCCCATCTTACACTGGATAAGCATCCAAAACTGGTTTGGAAAGGGGGTACTGGAGCTGAGGCAGCCCATGAGCCTGACTCATTACATTTATCCACTTCTCTGGGTTCTCTAAGCTGTCCCCATATTGTAAAGAATCATCTAAGAAATGCCTTCACTAAGGCCTTGGTTATAAGGATCATCCATCAAACACAGTCCGTGTGTTTGCCTGACCCTCTTTTTGCAAAGAACCACTACATAAGTTGTTCCCACTCAAGTTTGTATCAGGAGATGTCTCACTGCAGATGAGCCATTTTGTTCAGATTGCTTAAATTATATGGTCAGTTATGATTCTTTTGGCTATCTAAGACATTTCTGAGCTGATTTCCATGTCTACTGCACTTATCTTCAGGGCCTGGTGGTCTCCATTTGGTCTTCAGCCCAGAGATCTCTGTCCTGTTTCGATGCTACGAATGTGATTGTGTGTGGTGTAGGCTGCTGGGGAAGTTTTGCAAAGTCAACACTGGTTCCAAAGAAACAGAAACCCTGGGCTGGATGTATTTGATAAGTGATGTCCCTAACCAGATCAGATTTGGGGCTGCATCCCCAAATGCAACCCAGGCTTGATGGCCCCATCTCTGTCTTCAGCTTCTTCCAGGTGGGAGGAACCCCTTAGTTGCTGGGCCTGTGTCTTCATTGAGGGAAAATCTCCCATTGCTTCAGATCTCGTGATTTTCAGGAACGTGACTTTGGGGTTAAACTTAAGTGATATAAAGTGATGGGGCCCCAGTTCTGCCTCTGCTCGCACTGTGGCTGTGAGCAAGGCTCTTGCCGCTGCGTACAGTGGGGGTGTTGCGGGTGTTTTGGTGTCAGCACTAGTACTTTGGGTTTTCTGTCAGGACTGGGAAGGTTCTTGGGTCTGGATGTGGTCAGAGCACTGAAGAGCTGAGAGAGAAGCAAGGAGAGCCTAAGGGTCAGCCAGGGCTCTGGAAGGTCTGCCAGTAAGCTGGCAGAGCCAGCGGGCCGGGACTGCTGTGATGCTCGGTTCGTCAGCCTGCCGGCACTGAGGGTAATGGATGAAGGTGGTAGGGGCCCCCGACACCATCCCTCATTGTCTGAAAGCTTAAAGATTACCAAGGCCAGAACCTCATTTTATAGGTGGGGAAACAGGCTCAGGAGAGGAACAGACTTGCCCAAGTTCACAAAGTGGGGCAGAAGTGGAAGCAGCCCTGGGACAAAGGCCTCCCGGCTCCCCCATGGGAGGGGCAAAGAGGCGGGCAGGAGGGAATGCGCCATCTCCTTCCCTCTTCGCCGCCCATGGCCCATCACTGGGCTGTGGCCACGTGGATGATCACAAAGCCCTTGATGTCCGGGAAGCGAGGGCTGACGAGGTCCACCTGCAGCTGCCGGGGGCCACTCTTGGAGGGGGTGATGTTGAACTTGACTGAGGCCCTCTCCTGGGGCTCCAGGCTGGGCACACTGGGGAAGGGGGATGGGAGAAAGGCAGACCATCAGCTTGCTCTTCTTCCTGAGCCTGGACTGCCAGTCCATGGCCCTCCAGAGCCCTTCGGATCAAAGTCACACCTTGTGGCTTGACATTCAAGCCTTGTACATTTGCTTCCAGCTTAATCTTCCCTCCCACTACTTCTTGCTCTTTCCAACCAGCCAGGCTCGTCTCAGCCCTGTGTCCTGAACATGTCTTACACTTCCGCTCTCCAGGCATTTGTCCGCATTCTTCCTCCCACCCAGGGGGCCCTTCTCGTTCCAGTCATACTTGATATCTAGCTCAACTTTTTCTTCTTCCAGGAGACCTCCCCTGACCATGTCAGCCATGTAGACCTCTCACTAGGAAGTCCTCCATTCTTGATACCTAAAAGCTTCCAAGTTCATCATTTAAGGCCCAGCTCAAATATCAGCTCCACTGGGGCTTTCCCCTGGTCCCACCCTATCCCTACTCAAAGGCTGCCTCTGATCCCCTGGACCCTGGGGATCCATCCCTTTGCAAAATGACACTGTCCTAATTTGAAGGGCCAACTGTCTCAGAGAGCTCTTTTCCAGGTAGATCCCTATCTGTTCATCTTGGTGTTCCCAACAGTTGACATGTTGCTCAGGTCAGTATGATGAAGGACTACACGAATGAGTGACTGGATGATTGAGAATGAATGAATGCACAAATGAATGCAACCTGTGGGAATGAGTGAGTGAATGCATAAATGGAGACTGAGTGAAGGGACATGTAATGAGTGAGCAAATTGAAGAAGCAATGAGTGGGTAAGTGAAACAGTCAAAGTGGAGCTGAGTAATCAATGAATAAGTGAATAACTGAAAACATGAATAAAAGAGTGAGTGAATGGGTAAATGGATAAATGAGTGAAAATATAAATGAATGAGTGTGTGGAGGAGTTACATGACTAAGTGATTAAATGAATGAAGGAATGAATAAGTAAATGAAGTCAGATGTGTCTAGGCAGTGGACTGGTTTCTGGGGTCCAGAATCTCTGCCATCCTCCTTCACTGACAGCTTCTCTCTGGTGCATCTTATAGGAAAGGCAACCCTCCCACTCCCAGGCTGACACTTACTCAACGCTGAGCTGTCCCTGGAGAAGACCACTTCCCTCCACCATCAGCATACAGTCCTCCACCTTCTCCAAGAGGGGGTTGATCACCGTCACTTCCACCACAACTGCCACCCCCACCACAGCTGGGCCCAGCACCTGAAGGGACAATACTCATAAGTCATCCCTCCTCCTCCCCATTTCCCCAGGAAACCTATGGGTCCTAGCTGGGACCCTCACTGGGTTCTGGTATGGAGATTTATCATGTCTATCCCTTGCTCCCACATACCCCTACTGAGCCCCATCATTATACCCATTCCTTGCATCCACACCACTTCTCCCTACCCTTAAAAGCAGAAGCCAGAGCTAAAAGTACACCCTCCCACCAGCTTCTGATGCCCTCCCCCAGCTCTGAAGGGGCTTTCTAGGAACAGGGTGGTGGATGTAGAGAGTAGCCACCTTGATGGTGATGAAGTCCTCCAGCGTGATGTCCTTCTCCACCAGGAGCTTCTCTCCTTTGGCAACAAGACACATGGCGGCTAATAGGATCTTCTTGTCCTCTGTCAGGTCTTGCTTATATTGCATATAAGGTATTGCAATTGGGATCTTTATCTCTGGAAGGGAAAACACAGGTAGGAATTGGGAGTCCAGTATTGTTTTTCAATAGAACCCAGGAGGAGGAAGGGAAGGTTCAGTTCGTAATTGCACTTTCTTCGGTCTTTGTTCACAGATTACATGATCATCTATATAGAAAATCTGAAAGAATAGCAAAAACCTCCTGGAACTAATAAGTGATTATAGCAAGGTGACAGGATAAAAGGTTAATATATAAAAGTCAATTACGTTCTTATGTACTGGCAATAGCAGCTCTATGCCCTATTTTAATTAAAAAAGTGGAATCTGAAATTAAAAACAATACCATTTACATTAGTTTTCAAAGGAAATGCTTAGAATGCATTTATATAACAAAATGTGCATAAGATCTACATGAGGAAAACCATAAAAGTCTGTTGGAAGAAATCAAATAACTAAATAAGTGGGGGAGATATTCATGTTCATGGATAAGAAGACTCAATATTGTCAGTATGTCAGTTCTTCCTAACTTTTTCTAAAGCCAATCCTGTCAAAATCCCAGCATGTTATAAAATGGATATCAACAATTTGATTCCAAAGTTTATGTGGAGAGGCAAAAGACCCAGAACAGCCAACACAACATTGAAAGAAAAGAACATCAGACTGGTGTTGGGACTGACACTATCCAACTTCAAAACTTACTTTAAAACTACAGTAATGAAAACAATATGATATTGGTGAAAGAATAGCCATATACATCAATGGTACAAAGTAGAGCCCAGAAATAGACCCATACAAATATAGTCAGCTGATCTTTGACAAAGGAACAAAGGAAACAAAATGGAAAAAAGATAGTCTTTTCAGTAAATGGAGCTGAAACAGCTGAACATCCATGTGCAAAAAAAAACCCTAGACACAGACCTTTTTCCTTTTACAAAAATGAACTCAGAATGGATCATAAGACTAAATGTAAAATGTGGAACTATAAGCCTCCTAAAAGATAACATAGGAGAAAATCTAGAGGCCCTTGGTATGGTGATGACTTTTTAGATACAACACCAAAGGCATGATCCATGAAAAAAAATTGGTAAGTTGCACTTCATTAAAATTAAAAACTTCTTCTCTGTGAAATCACTGTCAAGGGAGTAAGAAAACAAGCCACAATTTGGAGAAAATGTTTGCAAAGACATATCTGATAAAGAACTGTTATTCAAAATATACAAAGAACTCTTAATTAAAACTCAACAATAAGAAAATGAACATGATTAAAAAATGGGCAAAAGATCTGGACACTTCACCAAAGAAGATATACATATGCGTATGAAAAGATATTCAATATTACATATCATTAAGTAATTGCAAACTAAAGTGGGATACTCTACATACTTAATAGACTGGCAAAAATACAAAATACTGACAACACTACATCTTGGAGAAGATGTGGAGCAACAGAAGCTCTCATTCATTGATGGTTTGGAATGCAAAATGGTACAGCCACTCTGGAAGACAGGTTGGCAGTTTCTTAGAATAGTACACATACTCTTAGCATACCATCCATCAATCCTAGTCCTTGTATTTACCCAAATGAGTTGAAAACTTGTGTTCACACAAAAACCTGCATATGGATGTTTATAGCAGCTTTATTTGTAATTGCCAAAACTTGGAAGCAACCAAGATGTTCTTCAGTAGGTAAATAGATAAATTAACTGTGGTACATCTATGTAAAGGAATACTATTCAGTGGTAAAAAGGAATGAGCAAGAATTGGAGAGGAGATAAGATGGCAGAGTAGGAAGGCAAGGCAGAAACCTCCTCTCATGTACACACCAAGGAAGCAACTACAGCAAGTACAAGTAACCCTGAAAACAACCTGAAGACTGCAGAATAGTCTACATCTGGTAGGGAAAAGAAGACCACAGTGAGAAGGGTAAAGAGGCAGAGCTGAGATTGATTGGGACCCAAGCCTGTCACCCATCCCAGGCCACAAGTGGAAGGGAGAGGAAGAGTGGGGAGAGAATAAGTGCTCAGGAATCCTGCACATCTGGCCCTGAAGATATGCTCAGGAAACATGAGTCCACATTACATTGGCTTTGGAGATTAATGGGGCTGGACACAGGGAGGCTGAGACTCCTGTTGCTTTTGTGGAGGACAGGGACACTTCATTGGTTCTGCTGAGACCCAACACAGAGACAGCAGTTTGAAAGATCTACCAGCAGTGGGAAGGGTACCAGAGAGGTGGGGGTTGGAGGAAGCACTCCCCAGAGGAGGAAGGGCAGCTGGATGAGGCTCCCCAGGCCCTCCCTCAGTCCAAAGGAGCCAATTCCAAAAGCTCCATCTCCCTTTCTGGTCACTCAGCCCTCTGTGCACTTTCCTGTGCATCTGCCCAGCCAGGCTTGCTCTGCCCAGCAGTGGTGATACTTTGCTGCCTGGCAGCCAGAGGGAGGACACTCTCCCAACTTTTCTGGCCCTCCTTCAGCCCAACTGATGAGATGCTCAAGCTGCCCATGGAAGTCAGCTCTAAACTCTCCAGCTCCTTTACTGGTGGCTCAGCCCTGAGTCACACTCCCCTGCACACCCCCACTGCCCAGCCCAGCAGCAGCCACCATTGCTTCCTGGCAGGCAGAGGGTGGCCCTGCCCATAAGGAATCCCAGAAGAAGTCCCTCCTAAGCCACAGAGGCAAGCTGTCAGCTTTTGCTGACAGAGATCAGTCACTGTTGGCAGACGGCCAGAAAGGCAGGCCTGCCAACAGTCCACCAACATCAAACGTGGCTCCACCACAAAGGAGAAGCAGGCACTGGTAAGCAAAGAGTCTTGAGCTTCTGGGCACCACCAGATACCTTTTTCAGAAAGCTATTACTCTCTAGACCAGGAGGTATAGTGGATCTATCTAATAGAATGGAAGAAATACAGAAACCCAGACAAAATGAGGAGGCAGAGAAATATGTTCTAAACAAAAGAATAAGACAAGACACCAGAAAAAGGGCAAACACAGCTTAGCAATCTTCTTGATAAAGATTTCAAAGTAACAGAAATAAAGACGGTCACTGACCTAGGGAAAAGAATTGATGATCTCAGTGAGAACTTCAACAAAGAGAACATTTGAAAAATATCCACTCAGAGATGAAGAATGTAGTAACTGAAATGAAAAATACAATGGAGGGAATGAACAGTAGACTGCTGGAATTGAGGAAGGGAAACTCCATAAGGCTATTGGTAGATTTCTTGGTAGAAACTTTACAAGCCAGAAGGGAGTGGCATGAAATATTTAATGAATTAAAATGGAAGCACCTACAACCAAGAATCCTCTATCCAGCAAGGTTATCATTAAGATTTGAAGGAGAGATTAAGACTTTCTCAGATAAACAAAGGTTAAAAGAATTCACCACCACCAAACCAGCTTTACAGGATATGTTAAAGGGATTTCTGTAGATTGAAATGTTCTTAAACCTAAATATTTCTCATCAGTGAAAATAAATTTACATTAAAGGTAGTAGACCATTACTAAGCAAGTATGAAGTTAAAAAAGCAAAAGTACTAAAATCAACTATACACTAAATCAAAGGATACACAAAAGATGTAGATTATGACATAAAGTGTGGAGGAGGAAGAAGAATAAAAATAATACTTTTAGATTATGTTGGAAATAGAATAACCATCAATTTAATATAGACTGTCATATGTTTAGGAAGCTATGAACCTTACGGTAACCACAAATCTCAAGCCTATAATAGATACACACAAAAAAATTAAAGAAAAAAGGAAATTCAAGCCCAACACTAAAAGAAACCACCAAATAACAAGAGAAGGGTATAAGAGAAGAAGAATGGAACAGTGAGAGACTATAAAAACCACCAGAATCAATAAAATGGCAATATGTATATACCTACCAATAATTACCTTAAGTGTAAATGGACTAAATGCACCAATCAAAAGATATAGGATGGCAGAATGGATAAAGAAACATGGTCCACATCTATGTGCTGCCTCTAAGAGACTCATTTCAGACCTAAAGACATACATAGATTGTAAGTGAAAGGATGGAAAATGATATTTCATGCAAATAAAAGGGAGAAAAAAAGCAGGAGTAGCAGTGTTTTTATCAGACAAAGTAGACTTCAAAACAAAGAAAGTAACAAGAGACAAGGAAGGACATTATTACATAATGATAAAGTGATCAGTCCAACAAGAGGATATAATAATTGTAAATATCTATGTGCCCAACATAGGAGCACCTAAATATATAAGACAAATACTAACAGACCTAAAGGGGGAAACACAGCAGCACAGTCATATTAGGGAATTTTAACACCTTCACATACATCAATGGACAAATCATCCAGACAGAAAACAAATGAGGAAACAGAGGTGTTGAACAACACATTAGACCAGATGGACTTAACAGATATCCACAGAACTTTCCACCCAAAAGCAGGAGGATACACATTTTTCTCAAGTGCACATGGAACATTCTCCAGAATCACATACTAGGACACAAAAAGAGCCTCAATAAATTAAAAAAGATTGAAATTGTATCAAGCATCTTTTCAGATCACAATGATATGAAACTAGAAATCAATTACATGAAGAAAACAAAAAAACCCCACAAACACATGGAGGCTAAACAACATGCATCTAAATAATCAGTGGATCAATGAACAAATCAAAGAAGAAGCCAAACAATACATGGAGACAAATACTGTCACAGAAACACAACAGTTCAAAATATGTGGGATGCTACAAAGGCAATTCTAAAAGAGACATACATAGCAATACAGGCCTACCTCAAGAAACAAGAACAATCCCAAGTAAACAATCTAACCTCACAGCTAAAGAAACTAGAAAAAGAAGAACAAATGAAACCCAAAGTTAGTAGAAAAGAGACACAATAAAGGTCAGAGCAGAAATAAACAAAATAGGGATTAATAAAACAAGAAAAAAAATCAATGAAACTGAGAGCTGGTTCTTAAAGAAGATTAACAAAATAGGTAAACCCCTAGACTGATCAAGAGAAAAAGAGAAAATACACCAATAAACAAAATCAGAGACAAAAAAGGAGAAGTTACAACTGACACCACAGAAATATAAAGAATTATTAGAGAATTCTATGAAAAATTATATGCCAATAAATCAGACAACCTATAAGAAATGGATAAATTCCTAGAAATGTACAGCCTCCCAAGACTGACCCAGGAAGAAAGAGAAAATCTGAATAGACCAATTACCAGTAACAAAATTGAATTGGTAATCAAAAAACTCCCCCAAAACAAAACCTGGAACCAGATGGCTTCACAGCTGAATTCTACCCAACCTTTAAAGAAGAGCTAATGCTGATCCTTCTGAAAGTATTCCAAAAAATAGAAGAGGGGGAAATATTTCAAAACTTGTTCTATGAGGCCAGCATCATTCTAATACCAAAACCATACAAAGATGCTACAAAAAAGAAAATTATTGACCAATATCCCTGATGAACATAGATTCAACACCCCTCAACAAAATATTAGCAAACTGAATTAAAAAATACATGAAATGGAGGATCCATTATGACCAAGTGGGATTTATTCCAGGGATGCAAGGATGGTAAATCAATCAATGTGATACACCATATTAACAAAAAGAAGGATAAAAACCATATTGTCATCTCAATAGATGCTGAAAAAGCACTTGACAAAATTCAAATCCATTCATGATAAGAACTCTCAACAAAATAGGTATAAAGGGAATATACCTCAACATAATGAAGGCCAGGTAAGACAGACCCACAGCTAACATACTGAATGATGAAAAACTGAAAGCTTTCCCTCTAAGATTCAGAAAGATTACAAGACAAGGATGTCCACTCTCATACTTTTATTCAATATAGTGCTGGAAGTCCTAGCCATGGCAATCAGACAACAGAAAGAGATAAAAGGCATCCAAATTGGTAAGGAAGAAGTAAAACTGTTGCTATTTGCAGATGACATGATACTATATATAGAAAATCACCAAGGACTCCACCAAAAACTATTAGAACTAATAACTGGGTTCAACAAAATCATGAGATACAAAATCAATACACAGAAATCTGTTGCATTCCTATACACTAACAATGAACTAGCAGAAAGAGAAATGAGGAAAACGATGCCACTTGACAACTGCATCAAAAAGAATAAAATACCTAGGAATAAACCTAACCAAGGAGTTTAAAGACCTATGCTCTGAAAACTATAAGACACTCATGAGAGAAATTGAAGTAGACAGAAGTAAATGGAAATCTATCCCATCTCATGGATAGGAAGAATTAATATTGTCAAAATAGCCATCCTGCCCAAAGCAATTTATAGTTTCAATGCAATCCCTATCAAAACACCAATGGCATTTTTCAATGAACTAGAGCAAATAATCCTAAAATTTATATGGAACCACAAAAGATCCTGAATAGCCAAAGCAATTTTGAGAAAGAAGAACAAAGCTGTAGGTATTACACTCTCTGACTTCAAGCTATACTTACAGTAATCAAAAGAGTATGGTACTGGCATAAGAACAGACCCATAGATCAGTGGAACAGAATAGAGAGCCTGAAATAAACCCATAGTTATATGGTCAGTTAATATATGACAAAAGAGCCAGAATATACAATGGATAAAAGACAGTCTCTTCAATAGATGGTGTTGGGAAAACTGGACAAGTACATGCAGGAGAATGAAACTGGATTACTTTCTAATTCCATATACAAAAGTACCTTGAAATGGAATAAACACCTAAATATAAGACAGGAAACCATAAAACTCTTAGTAGGAAACAGGCTCAAATCTCTCAAAAATAAGCATGAGCAATTTTTTCTGGGCATGTTTTCTTGGGCAATGGAAACAAAATAAAAAATGAGTAAGGGGGACTACATCAAACTAAAAAGATTCTGTACATCAAAGGACACCAACAACAAAACAAAAAAAGCAACCCACAGTGTGTATTCATAAATGATTCATCCAGTAAGGGGTTAACATCCAAAATATATAAAGAACTCATATGACTCAACACCAAAAATACAAATAACCCAATTAAAATATGGACAAAGGACTAAATAGACATTTTTTTCCAAAGAAGAAATACAGATGGCCAACAGGTACATGAAAAGATGCTCCACATCACTAATCATCAGGGAAATACAAATCAAAACCACAATGAGATATCACCTCACATCCAAGAGAATGGTCACTATCCAAAAGACAAGAAATAGAGAGTATTGGCAAGGATGTGGAGAAAAGGGAACCCTCCTACACTGTTGGTGGGAATGTAAATTGATGCAGCCACTGTGGAAAGCGGTATGGAGGTTTCCTCAAAAACTAAAAATAGAACTACCTTTTGACCCAGTAACTTCACTTATAGGAATTTACCCAAAGAAAACAAGATCAGTAATTCAAAATGATATATGTACCCCTATGTTTATTGCTGCATTATTTACAATAGCCAAGAAATGGAAGCAAAGAAAGTATCCATCAATAAAAGAATATGTAAAGAAGATGTGGTACATGTACACAATGGAATATTATTCACCCATAAAAAGGAAAGATCCTGCCATTTGTGACAACATGGGTGAACCTAGAGGGTATTATGCTACATGAAATAAAACAGTCAGAGAAAGACAAATACTAAATGATTTCACTTATATGTGGAATCTAAAAACAAAATAACACAAAACGAAGAAAACAGCAGTAGACTCACAGACACTGTGAAGTGACTGGTATTACTATGGGGGAGGCATAGGGGTGGGTGGGTGAAATAGATGAAGAGGCTAAAGAGGCACAAAATCTCAACCATAATATACATTAGTCACAGGGATGAAAGTACAGTATAGAAAATATAATCAATAGTTCTGTAACATCTTTCTATGCTGACAGTAACTGCACTAGTTGGGGTGGGGACTTACTAACAATATATAACTGTTAAATAACTATGTTGTATACTTGAAATCAATATAATTTTGTATATTAACTATACTTCAAGAACAAAATAAAAAATATATAATGGTCAAATCACTATGTTGGATACTGAATCCATTATAATATTGAATATCAACTGTACTTCAATAAGAAAAAAGGAAATAATCCAGCAAGCCATAAAATCTAAGGACATATTTCTAAGTGAGAGAAGTCAATCTGAAAAGGCTACAGACTGTATGATTCCAAATATATGACATTCAGGAAATGACAAAGCTATGGAGACAGTAAAAAGACCAATGGTTGCCAGGTGTTCGAGGAGAGGGACCAGAGAGCGAAAAGGTGAAGAAGAGATTCTGTCTGGTGTTCTGACATGTGTCATCACACAGTCATCAGAACCCACAGGGTGTACAATGGAGAGTGAACCCTAATGTGAACTATGGATGTTAGCTAATAATAATATACAGGTATTAGCTCATCAGTCGTAATAAATGTACCACATCAATGCAAGGTGTTAATAATAGGGGAAATGGAAGGTGGTGAGGGGGTATATGGGAACTCAGTACTTTCTGTTTTATTTTTATGTAAATCAAAACTAGTAAAAATAGCCTATTAATTTGAAAAATTATAAATTTTAATAAATTACATTTTAATAGATGTTTTGGTTCAGTAGTCCCATTTTTGTGAATCTCTTTTAACAAAACAGTTGAAAACCCAGACAAAAAAAGGGATATTTTTAAATCAAGCTGTTTGCTTTCAAAAAAATAGCAATAAGCTGATAACTATTGAAAAGAAGGGAAAAGATATATCGCCATACATTTATTTAAAGATCACACATTTATTATGTGATGTGAATAAACAGCTTACAAAAATATTTAAATTACAGTGTAATGTGAAGAGAGCAGGGCACCAATGAGTGTTTGCGATATAATTAGAACTGTTTTCAAAAACCAACAGGCATTTAAATTTTGGAAGGAAAACGTGTTAAACAATTTGTAGATGGGTGGCAGGATCATAGGCGATCTTTCTCTTGTCTGCCCTCTAAATCTTTAGTGAATATGTATTACTGTTAATATGAAAAAAGCCAGGAGAAAGTGTATGTTAATTGATATTTCCTTATAAAGTGTTATTCTGTGATGATTTAGATTTTGTGAAAAACAAATAACAAAAATGTGAAAAATGTGTGACACCTCATTCACATATTTTCACATCCTGTCAAAACACAAACTTCACATACCAGAAAGTGGCCCAGAGGAAAAGTTTCGCTGTTTAATTGAATCCTCAATTCAGAATGTCTGTGAAGAGAGGAAGGAAGAGGGAGAGGACGGGAGGAGAAGAGAGAGAGGGTGGTCCTGGAGGTGGCCCCTGGTGAAGGTGGAAATCTCAGGACAGGGCCTGGCACAAGTCAGCACTTAATAAACGTCACTTACTGGTCCATCCCTGTCATACAGAACACCTGGAGCCAGATGGGCTGCAGGAGTTGTTGGATTTTAGAAAGGCAATGCACAGCATACTCCATATATTGGGAAATGCTTCCAGGAGGGATTTATTCCGTTTGTAAATATTCACACTAGCTGGGATCATCTCACCATCGCACAAGTTTGCCACCAGATGATTGCGGACTTTCATTACTATTCTTATGCACCTTCTCTAAGCTGTTTTCTCAGCTGTGAAGTGGGCACAAGAGGCAAGGCACTGAGCAAATGCTCAGAAATAACCCCACCTTCCCGGGAATGAATGCATTTTTACATTATTCCCGAAGTCCGGGCCCCACCGCTCCTGGACAGGGGTCGGGATGGTCCCACCGCGCAGCGGGCGGCGCTCTTACCTTCTTCAGGCCCCAGCCTCACGGTGTGTGATTCGTGCAGGATCTCTGCCACCGGCCTGCGGGTGTAGAGGATAGTGGCGCCGCTCAGGTTGACTCGGATCCGCCGAGCCCGGGAGGTGAGGTTGGCCAAGCACAGGGCCAGCCTCAGGTCGTGGCCCAGCACGGGCGGCTCCAGCATCTTGAACTTGCCGGTGATGCTGGGCTTGGTGGCGGGCTCCAGGAGGGCGTCGCGCCGGAGACCGCGGCCGCCGGCCCTGCGCAGCCGGGCCCTCCTCCCGGGAGCTTCCACGCTGAACAGCTTCTTCACGGCCTTGCTGTACACCAGCCTCTCCTTCCGGGACCCTGTGGGGCATCGCGCATGGTGAGGCCCCTGTTCCTCCTGCACCTGTCCGGGGCCACCTATTCTCATTTCCCCTCTTCTTTAGGCAATACCACCACCGTTCCTTCACCATGTTAGCCCACCAGGGCTGTGGGAGGTCTCAGATTGGCAGTCCAAGAGCCATGTGCAGACCTCAGTTACAGGCACTGCGTTTGATTCTGGGATCATTTAAGTGAATTTTAAATCAGTTGCCAACAACTTCAGATAAGAAAATTTCACATGAAAATATAGATTTGCAGCTTCTCTGACAACTGGGTCTGAAGTCTCTCATGATAATGATAGCTGACACTTTGTAGACTTACTCTGTGCCAGGCACTATAGTTCTAGGTACGGTATTTTTCCTTCTCGGAGGTAGGTACTATTGTCATTCTGGTTTTACAGATGAGGAACTTAATGCATTGAGAAATAAAGCAACTTGTAAGGGAGCCAGGATTTGAACTCAGGCAGTCTGCTCCAAATTCCACGTTCTTGAGCATGTTGCCTTCCCTCTCTCTGCACAGCAGTAATGGTTTCCCGCTAAGTAGTGGCTGCTCTCTCTGGTTCTCTGGGGTCCCCACCCTGTAATTCCCACTGGACTTGCACTCACGGGGTACCATCTGCAAGGCTCCCACAGACATGTGCATTTAGGACCCCTGATCTCCCACTCCCTGTTGCTACCACAGACCTCTCTTTTGACCATCAGACCAATACATGCAACTGGACAGCTGCTCCCCTCCTCTTGCCCCAGGATGTCCCACAGGTGCCCCCAATCCAACCAAACATGCCATCTTCTGCCTGGCAGCACTTTCCATCTCAGCAAATGGCTCCACCATTCACCCAATGTGCAAGCCAGAAACTATGAGTGTCCTTAACTCTTCCCAAACCCTCACCACCCACAACTGATGAGTCTTCAAGTCCTGCCGAACATCCTCACTGATCTCTAGACTCTGTCCTCTTCTCCCATCGACCACCATATAAATCACCTCACCATCAGGTCTGTGTACCATCAGAGATAGTGGATTTTTATTACTATTATCATTTCTTAGCACCTCCAAGCCTCACTTTTTCCCCCATCTGTACAGTGGAGACAAGAGGCCCACAGGGAAGGCACTGAGTACAATGCTCAAGAATGTCCCCTCCCTCCTGGGAATGTGGGCCTCACCGTCTGCTCCAGTCCTTTTTCCACCCCTGTCATCACCAAATCCAACTGTGATGGTTCCATTTCCCTACTTGAAACCAGTGGTGTACCATCTCCCACATGGCCCCTTCCCATACGTTATCCCCGAAGTACCTTAATACTGTGTGGCCAGGGCTTGAAGGGACCCATATGGACCTAAAGGCTCTTTAACATCTCAAGTTTTATTATTAAAATGTATGTGAACTTTGCACTCTACTCCGTAATGTATCCATAATATATTCAATATATAACTATATCACTATAAAAATCTTTCATTTCCCTACCAAAGAATGTAATGTCACTTTCTTAGGGAGACCTTCTCTGACCACCTGGTTTATTTTTTAATAGCTTTATTCATGTATAATTCCATAATATACAATTCACTCATTCAAAGAATACAATTCAGTATTTTAGTATATTCTCTGTCATGTACCCATCACCACGATCTAATTTTAGAACACTTCATCACCCCAGAAAGAAACTCCATAACCATTAGCAGTCACTTCCCATCCCTCTTTGCCACAACCCCAGCCCTAGGCACTACTAATCTAATATCTAATTTGCTTATTCTGGACATTTCATATAAAAGAAACCATAGAATGAGTGGTCTTCTGTGGCTGGCTTTTTTCACTTCATGTTTTCTAGGTTCACCCATGTTGCAGCATATATCAGACTTGATTCCTTTTTATTGCTGGATAATATTCCATTGTGTGGATATACCACATTTATTTACCCAGTTGGGTTGTTTCCATTCTTTAGTTGTTTTGAATAATGTTGCCATGAATGTTCATGTGCAAGTTTTTGTGTGGATGTTTGTTTTCATTTCTCTTGGCTATGTACCTAGAAGTTCATCTGTTGGGTTGTAATGGTAACTCTGTGTTTAACATTTTGAGAAACTGTCAAACTCTCTTCCAAGGTGGTTGCACCATTGTACATTCCCACCAGCAATGTATAAGGGTCCCATACATCCTCACCAACACTCATTGCTGCCGCCATGTGCACAGTGAGGGCTGGTGCAGGAGAGGTCACGTGGGTTGAGAGCCCCAGCCACCCCAGCAGCCCTGTATGAGGAGCCAGACATGCTCCCGCCAACACCGTGTGGAGCAGATGAGCCATCCTAGCTGAGCACAGCCCAAATTGCTGACCCACAGAATTCTGAGCAAATAAACCATTGTTATTTAATCTATAGAACCACCTGGGACATTTGGGTTGTTTGGCAGGTTCTGGATGCCACAGGTGCTCCAGGTGGTTCCAGTTTGCAACCAGAGCTGCAAACCACCATGCTACAGGTAAGAGGATGGGTGAAGGCATCCAGAGTAGACCATGCCCCTCGTTTACAGCAGCCTCCTGGGTCACTGGCTTATGCTTAGGGATGGGGAGGAGACAAGCTGTGCTTCAAGTTTGAACCTCAAGTCTTAAGTACTAAATAACATTGTTTTGATGGGCAGAAATGGCTGAAAATAGATGGATCAGATCACAGCATTGCTAAGGGGCCTGTTATTCCATGGGAAAGAGCAACTTTTACAGTATAGCTGGAGGCAGCAACTAGAAAAGACACCAAATGTGCAAGCTCATCAAGAAATACCAACAAAGTACTGGTGACCACAAATTAGTAGCCATAGTATAGGCCCTGGCTGGTGATAAATGGGAGCTGCTATTATTGTTATTATTTTGAACTTTGCCCAGTGCTATGTTTCCTAAGGTGTCAGAAAATAATACTTGTTACTACCATCCTTATTATTAGTAATTATTATTGTCATATGTGAATAGACAGTGCCTGGCACATAGTAAGTGTTCAAGGAAGTGTAGCTATTATTATTAGATGTGGGAAATCTACTTACAAACAGAGGAAGCTATTTATATAAGCTAAAGGCGCTTGGCTCAAAAGCACAGAGACAGTGCTGAGTGAAGCTATCACCATCCTAATGCATGGGAAAGGGCCTGGCCCCAGGCCAGGCTGTGGTTGCCCCTCTTCAGCAGACGGGTCATCCTGGGGAGGCTGGTAGAGGCCTCCGTATTGCTCTTACCTTCTGGGTACTTGTAGAGGCCGGTGATGTCCACACGGGAGTCGCTGCCCACCGCCTTGGTGCTGATACATCGCCCGATCTTCTTCGTGTCTGAGTACACACGCTCCCGGCTCTTGTCCTCTTGCCAGAGCCAGGTGATGTAGTCTGCGTTGACCTCCGCAAACACGAAGGGGCCATCGTGGGCCAGGTGCACGTCACCCTCACGGATGGCAGTGACGGAGGCCGGGCCGCACCGGAACATGCCTGGGCAGGAGGGGTGGGTGTGAGCAGCAGGGTGAGGAAAAGCAGGGGTCTGGGACCCACCCACGGGAGCTTGTACCTTTGCTCTCCTCTTGGGGGGTGGCATCCAGGACCTGCCAGCCATTGTAAGAGGGGCCCAGGTCCTGACGGGCAAACCAGCTCTCATTCCAGACATGGAAATTCCTGCCACAGAGACGATGGAACAAGATTGCCTACAGTGAGCACACAGGCCCAGAGAAGGGGAAGTGGCACTGTGAGTCAGGCGCTGGGCTGGAGCTCTGCAGGCACACTGTGGCTGAGTCTTGTGAACTATTCATTCAACTGTATGAATGAGCACATATGATCTGTATATATGTAGCTATATATATGTATGTATGTATAGGTATGCATGTGTGTATATATTTCAACAACTTGTTATTCAGTGTAAGACAGAAGACCCTTGCCCTCATGGGCTTACATTCTAACAGAGGAGACAGACAAGGACACAGGCAGTTAAGTAAGCAGATAAATAAAACAAATGCATGTGACAATAAATGCTGTGAAGAGAGAGATACTTGAGTAGAGAATGACTGCTGGAAACCTACTCTAGGTAAATGTTGTCTAAGATGAGACCAAGTGAGAAAGGATTAGTTATAGAAAGAGGGAAGGGAACAGTGTTCCAGGGAAGGAAGAGCATGTGCAAAGGCTCTTGAGACAAAAAAGAGCTTAGGAACAGAAAGTATGTACATATCTCTGGGCTATAGCTAGCACAGGAGGTAGGTAGCATGCAGATTTGGTAGAGCTCTGTAGGGCTTGGTAAGGAGGTTAGGCTTTCTTTTAAGTTTCCTATGTTAAAGATGAGAATATGAGCCTAGGAAAAGTGACATCATTTGCACATAGTCACATAGTAAGGAGGCAGCAGAGAAAAACCCTGGTTTGCCTGAGGTGGCATCTTTATGGCTGACCTTGGAACTCCTTTTTGGGAGGTAAGGGTCTTTGTTTGGGAAAATATCATGATAAGCACTTGGGGGTGAAAGGGAGGCACTAATACCCTGTGTGGTGACAGAGGCCCCAACATCAAAAAGAAGCGTCTGTCCATTGTGCATGAAGAGAGAAAAACGCAAGTTTTTTGGTGCTCCTGCAGGGAGAGGGAGTTAAGAAAACCAAAAAGAGAAAGGGAAGGGGAGAAGAGAGGCAGAGAGATGGGATGAGGGGGCACTGGGGGGCCGGAGCTCCTGGGCAAGCTCCCCTAGGGTGACTCAAGGACATTCCAAGAACAGGGATGCTGAGGCTGTGTACGTTTCTGTATTGTGTGCTCTTCACCGTTTCCCCTGCTCCTTAGAAAGTGGCTTTGTGGGACAACTTCACACACATGGGACAGACGTCAGGGCACGGTCATTCAATGAAGCGTTGTTTGTAAAGGCAAACATTCAGTCCATCCATGTGCAATGGTTAGATTAATAGTAGTTTCTTTGTACAATTGAAGGCAGACAAGGTTCATACCCCTGATCTTCCACTCACTAGCTGTGAAGTCACATCACTTAACCTCTCTGTGCCTTGAATTCCTCCTCTGTGACATAGAGATAAGGTTTGGGAACCTGCCTCACATGCTCACAAGGCTATTTGGAAGAGTACGTGGGTCAGTATACATATAGCACATAGGGTCTGGTTCACACTAGCTGGTCACTGAGTGTGGTGGTGTCATTTTAAGTACTACAAAAAATAAGGAAACTTTGTATGTACTTATTGTCAAGGGTATGAGCAAGATGAACAGTATTACATTATGCTGCCAATTTAAAGTGGGTAAAAAGTGGGGCAGAGAGGGGCCAGATGTATATGTGTGTTCTTGTACCTGCTGAGCCTCTTCCCGAAAAGAGTTGTAAGAAACCAGTCATATTGTTGCCTCCAGCGTGGGGGAAAGGGAGGCTGGAACCAGGCAGGGGAGAGATGTACACGGTAACCCATTTTGTACCCTTTGAATAGTAAAGAACATTAATGCATTCCCTACATTAAAATATTAAATTTAAATTAAAATTTTAAAGCTTGGTGTGAACAGTTTTGTTTGAGCTGGGGAAAGAGGTTGTCTCCCACCTGGGACACACAGCATGGTGCACAGGCAGCTGTCAGAGAAGCAGGAGCTGATACAGGTAACGATGGGGAGGGAATCTTGGCCCCACTCCCAAGTCACAGGAATCCTGGGGAGGGCTGAGTCCCACAAGGGGAAGCGGGGATTCAAGGCAAGCCCCCTTGACCTCTGAATCATGTGCCCAAAGACCCCTGCGTCTGAGAAGAGGAGTCACCCGCTCACAACCACCCCCAAGGCAGGGCGCCTCTTTCTCCTTCTGCACTCGCTCAGGTTCCAGCTCTGCGTCTGCCTTGGGGAGCCCCTCTGGTGGGCTGCGGGCAGGGACCCAACAGGCCTAAGACCCACCACATGCTGTCTTCTGTCCGGTCCTCCAGGGTCCGCCCGAAGAAGTCCACATATTTGTCCACACTCAAGTTCCTGTCCGTGTCATGGGCGGAGTTAAAGTTGGACACAACCCGTGTGGCGATCCCCAAGCACCTAAGGACTGAAGAGCAGGAGGCTGGCGTGGCTCCAGGGGCTGAGACCCTGACTTCAGGGTGGGTCTGGCCTTCTCCCCCGCTGCCCACAGCTCCTCTCTGTCTTTGTGTACTTTTCCAGGACTGACACTCCTGTCTCCACCCTCAGAAACACCTCCATCTCCTGTACACCCTCTCAGGGGATTTCTGGAGACATGACTGCCACCTCTATTTGAATAGACAGGCTCTTGGAAGCCATATATTAGCCATGTAATAGCCTGTTGATTTTTCTGAGGGGACTGGAGGCCTAGGGGACCACAGGAATTGCCCAAGGGCATTCAGTGAGCCTGGGTGGCAGAAGGAGGTGGGACTCCTGCAAAATAAAAGATCAGAAGTCATGTAAATGAACCATCTCATTTCTCTGGTCATTAACCAGGCTTCCAGCTCCCCATCACCAGTAGTGAAAGACTGGTTTGGGGGAGGGTCTGTGTAAATATTTGCAAATGAAGAAACATGAGGGTGCTGACTGGGGGTCCTTCTTTCCTTGGGTACCTGTGCACATGACTCCAGCGAAGACCCAGCACTGGCCGTATTTGACTGGCTTGAACCTGCTCTTGAACCACTTGTGCAGAATGGCCACACTGCCACGCCAGTGCAGCGGGCTGGTGCCACCACCATATTTGCCCTGCCACTGGCCTTGAAGGACACCCCGATCGTTGTTGCTGTTCACCTGGGCAGAGGAGGCCATGGGTCCACCACCAGGCAGGGCTTCCTTCTTCAAGAACCTTGCCATCGTAAAATCATCTCCAACTTTGGACCACCCAGTCATTTAGGGTCACCCCTTACTATTAAATTATCTGAAAATTGGGGGCATTTGCTATCTTGAAATACCTACTTTTTGGTACTATTTATCATTTTCAGTTATCTATCATCAAGATACTCTATTGTGGAAAATTAACTGTGGTTTTAGGGCATTTCCTGTTTTAAGTGATTTATTTTGGGGATTGTTGGTGGTATGATAACTATAGAGACAGGTAACCTACATTAAATGCCCACTGTGGACCAGGCATACTCTAAGGACTTTGTGCATACTACATTGATGTCTTTAAGGTTCTATTGCATTCCTATTTTTTTTTTATTCAGATGAGAAACTGAGATTTAGAGAGGGTTTAGGGACTTTCTCAAATCACACACCAAGTTATCAAAAGGTGCAGGAGACGCCCAAGTTCAGGACTTTGACTGGGAGCCGGTACTGCTGTCCCCGGGGCTGTACCACTACTGTTTGGAACTGATCGCTGCTTGTGGGTCTCTGTGCTCCGACTCTCTCTGAGGTCTGGAGGAATGCAGAGAACCAAATATGGGATAAACAGCTTTGTCCATTTTTGGCATCCCAGCTACCCACCCGTTGACCATAACACCTGCTTACTACCGAGAGAGAGCTAGGAGGCCCTCTGGGTGCTCTTTGAGGAGGGAGTGGTGAGTAACAGACTAAAGATGTAGAAGTGGGTCTGTGACCCCTTCCCCTGCATCTGGGCTGGCCGTGACTGCTGTGACGCATGGCTGTGGCAGAAGTGATGCTGCATCAGTTTCCAGGCTTAGTCCTTATGAGCCTGGAAGCTTCCATTTCCTCTTTATTGGAAAAATTGCTTGGGGAGAAGCCAGCTGCTGTACCTGACTACCCTGAGACTGCCATGCTGTGAGGAAGCCCAAGCTAGTCATGTGGAAAGGCTGCACGGAGAGACAGAGCCACAGCTGGCCGGCTGCAGCTGTTCTAACCATCCCAGCCCAGGGACCACACATGAGAGTGAGCAAGCCTGTTGGTAGTCCAGTCCCAGCAGACGGGGCATGGGAGAGAACCAGGAACCACTGACTGGCAGAACCAAGGCCCCAGATACATGGTTTCATCAACCATCCAGACACCTGCAGCCATTCAGACACCCCAGTGGCAGTGTCCTGGGGGAAAGACAAGCCATCCACACAGTGCTGCGCCGAAGTCCCTGACAGACAAAACTGTAAGCATGGTAAGTGGTTGTTTTATACTGCTGAGTTTTGTGGTGGTTTGTTAGGCAGCAATGGGGAATTAACACAGGAGGTGATGGGAATGATCATTGGGTGTGGCCTGGGACCCCTGAGGGAGTGTCAAAAGGGTTGTGGGGCTCCTCACCATGGCACTGATGGTCCTGGAGACGTAGATGGGGTTGTGGCGGTGGGACACGTCAGTGGCTGGGTCATCTTGGTGACTAGGACTTCGGTCCAGGATGGAGAGACAGATGTTCAGGATGTCCTCCTCAAACTGTCCCCAAAAGGCTGCACTTAGAGACCAGAGCATCACCCATATTCCAGACCCTCCCATGACCCTCAGCTAGTCACTTGTGCCATGCAGGGGAGTTTGCTGACCCTCTCGGGGACATCACAGAGCATCCCCACATCTCAGAAACCCTTCCTTGAGGGGTTGCCATGAACCAGAAGCTCAACCTTAATCACGACCCTCCCCTGTTCAATAACTGCCCCTGGCCCCCCACTACTCATAGTTAAGTTTGTGGTAAATGGGTAACCCCACTGGGTGCTCATTTGGTTTACATGATTCTTTCAAATACATTTGAGTTAACAGAATATTTAAAAACTGGGGGATTTTTACATATAAATTAAGATTTCTGGTCTCTGGAAATTTGGAAAGTCTGGGAACCTGGGGTCACCTTCCCACATGCAACAACAGGTGGGTGCTGAGAAGTGGTTACCCCTTAGATGGACCCCAAACTCTCCTGTGTATCCCCCCTGCTCAGCCCCTGAGCCTTAGGTGCTTTCAGGCCCTAGCTCCTCAGCCTGACAGTCAAGATTCTTAACTTGCCTGGCCAGTCCTCTTCCAGTTGGGTGCCTGAGGCCAGGCAGACAGAACTCCTCCAGCAGAGCCAAACCACGCCCTGACTTCCCACCTCTGCTAAGCTCTGTCTGCTCTTCCCTCTGCCTGTCCAGATCCTGCCCAACTCTGGACATGTAGCCCTGACGTCATGACGCCTTCTGTGATGCCCAGGGTGGTTTTCTCTCATGCTCTTCTGAACTCTCCCTTGCCTCTCATCTCTGTCACTCTGACTCTCACCGACCCCTACACTGCACCTTGAATTGTAAGTGTTTATCTAAGCCAGTGGCCCTCCAGGGTGGCCCTGGACCAGCAGCAGCAGCTGGGGACCTTGTTAGCAATGCACATTCCTAAGCCCCAGCCCGGACCTACCAAATCAGTAACTCTGGGGATGGGGCCCAGCCATATGTGTGTTTTAAAGAGCCTGCCATGGAGTTTGGCTGCATGCTCAAGACTGAGAACCCCTGATCTGAGCTATGTATCCTTCCACAGCAAACTGTCCAAGGCACCCACCCTCCCAAGGACCCGGGGCAGCCCTGCACAACTGAGAGTGCTGAATGAGTGAATGAATGTGCTCTAGGTGTCATCCCAGCTTGTCCCTCCTGCGGAGACGTGAGCAGACAGAGGGGCTCCTGGGCTGTCTTTCTGCATGCCCCAGCCTGCATGCCCCATCTGGTGGTGCCCCTGGAGACCTGCCCGTAGTTCCAGCCCTGGGCTCGGATGTGCTTCTCCACGCCTCGGAAGATGATCCCGCTGTCGTTGAGCACATACTCCTGTCTCTCCTCCTCTGAGGCCAGAAACACGTCGTCCTCTGAAAAGCAGTCATCAGGCCCAGCGTGGGCTAGGGCTCTGGCCTTGCTGGCCTGGGGAGGGGGCTACATCAGGGAGAGCAGCAGAATGGTGCCTGGAGGCTGGCTGGGACAGGAGAGGGCAAGAGGGGGCTTGCCAGGCTCCCAGGCTGCCTCTAGGCAAGCCCCATTCCACCAGGCTGGCCTTCCCCAGGTAGGAATCAACTGCAATCTGGTCCAAGAATGAGGGATTTTAGGACTCCTGGTGCCCTTGGGTGATTCTAGTTGATGCCAACAGTAGCATCATATTTCTTCGATATTAATAAGAATATTGACCTCAGTATCGCTTATGAGGTACCTTGTACATTACAAGCATTAGTATGAATTATCGCCATACCCCTTAGAGGTGGGCACCACGTTATTCTCATATTATAGATGAGAACACTGAGACTTATGGAGGGAAGCAGCGGAGCCGGGACTGAACCACGGCTGCTCTCCCCTGCGGCGCCTCTCCTCCCACGAGGCTCCGTCCCTGCCTGCTGGCCTCTGCACACCAGAAACCTACGATTCCTGCCCCTCTGGCCCAGAGGCTCCTCCATAGCACCTGCTACCAGGTTCCTGTGCCCAGCGCCCACCTCTGCTTAGGTCTGACTCTCGTCAGGCTCCAGACATTCACCTCCTTGTTGCCTAACTGCCTCCTGGGCTCCAGCTGAGGGCAGGCCCACCCCTAGGACAGACTTGCCAGCTCTCACCTGGGCACCATGGGTTGAAAAGGAGAACAAATCTGCCCAGCTTCCGGTCACTATGTCTGCGGCGAGAGGAAATCCTGGTGCTCAGCAGGTAGCGCCCAATGACGGCATCAGGAGGGCTGGTGAGGCTGACAATCAAGGTGCTCCCGGTATGAGCCTCCTTTGTTGCTGTCCAGGATTTGCCCACTTCGAGCTCTGATGTCTGGAAAACAGCTTTGGTGCGGAGGGTCTCGGAAGCCTGTGGTCCTGGCAGAGAGGAAAGGGAATCAGGAGACCCAGATGCCCCTGGGAAACCCAGCTCCAGAGAAGTGGAAAAGCTACAGGCCTGGACGGCCAAACCCCTGAGCTGCTGGGATACTGCTGCGGGGAAGGACCTCGTCAAGACACAAGGCCAGAGGCATACTGGGGCCCACCTCAGCTGTCCTGACGGTCCCCTCATCCCCCCCACCAGCCACCTCCTGGATAAAAGAGAAAGGCCCTTTGAAACCATAGTCTGCCTTTTGTCTGTCCAGAAAAGAAAAGATTGGGCTCAAAAGTCCTGGATTCCTTGGTATGCAAGGAATTCCAGAGTTATCTCATCTCTCCCACTGCCTGCTGACAACAACTTTAAGTCATTCTCAGAAAGCTGTCATCAAAAGCCTCCAGGGTTTGGGGCTCAGCCCACTTACAGGGACTTGCTTCCCTTGAAGTCTGGGCTGATGACCACAGGGTCTCAGGTCACTGGTCACCAGATAAATCTTTCTGACTGTAGACCAGCGAAGGGTGCTGGTGAGCCAGTTACCTGTCTTCACTGTGAAGATGAGGGTCTCCTCGCTGTCCAGGGGTCTGTTCAGCTCCAATGTGAAGACGAATGTCTGGCCCCTGCGAACCACCAGCTCAGGGCCAGGGTACTCCCTGGTGCGGTGGGCAGCACAGTTCCTCAGCTGCTGCCAGTCCACCTTGGTGACTTTGACCCCTGAGCCGGGAGAGGACAGCAAGAAGCCGAGCCTTCAGCCCATACCTTATCCATGCCTGATTTGCCCTGCTATCTGCTTTGGCCTGCCAGTCATTTGCTCATGAAGCCACTTTCTGTCATATACAGTTGGTTCTGGTTATTCAAGGCAGTTACGTTCTGTAAAGTCGCTGTGAACCCTGAGTGAGCCAATACTGAGCCGTTGCTCAGAAGGGAAATATAGTAGGTTCCTGTGAGCCTCTGGTCACAACAACTTTTTCTCATCCAATCAGTACATAACCTTATTTTATATGTGTTTCTGTTAAAAGACATTTTATTTAATATATTGTTGATTCACTAACATTGAATTCATGGACAGCAGCACTACAGCTCACGCCTGAACGAAGCTCATCTGACACACTTGTTTTCTCTGTAAGGCACATCACAGCCTCCCCATGCACAGGAACCGTGCTTCAGCACTGCTGTGGGGCCGTTGCAAATGTGAAATCACCAACAAAAGGGACAAACATGCAAAAAACATAGCATTAAATGGACTGCGAAAGGATGCTTGTTCACAGTGTGAGAGTGAGAACAAGCAGAGTGTCCCCTCGCTCGACCTCAGCTGGGAGCATGCGTGGTAGGTGACTCTGTGTTTTACCAGTCTGTGCATGGCTATGAACAACCACAAAAGTGCCAAGAGTAGTGATTTGGAGTTTAAAATAAATTTTAGCAAGTAGGCCAGTTTGCAAACACGGAATCTAAATACTGGAACTGACTAGGGGCATTCTTTTTTCCAGGCTGCTGTCTGGTCCTTTGTTATATTGGTGAATGAGATAGATGTGGGCTTGCCCTGGAGAGATTCTTAGTGAGGCCACGTGGCTCAGTGGTTATGAGCACAGTCTCTGGGGTCAGTTGAAGTGGGTTCATATCATGACTTGCTCTACTGGCTAAACTATCTTCTGTTTGACCTCTCCGAACCTCAGTTTTGCCTTCCGTAGGGTGGGAAAAACAATATGTTGTGGGATTGATTGCAAGGCTAACTGATTGTCATTTAGAGCCCTTAGAATATGACAGTACGATAACTGATAGTTATATTCCAGATAAGCAAGGGTGACATTAAACAGGTGAGCTGACAAATAACTGTCATTTGGATACATGCTGTCAAGAAAAGGTACATGGAGCTGAGAGAGTGCATAACAGCGGGGCCTGGCCTAGTCTGAAGGCGCCAAGCCAGGCTTGCTTGAGAAGGTGGCACTGAATTGAATGGAATGTCTCCAGGGGAGAGGCGGGTGGGGTGTCCAGTCTCAACTCAACCATCCTCTACCTCCCTCTGTTCAGGGTTCATTCATTCAGGTGTCAAGCATCATGCTGGGTGCTACAGACCAATAGTCCATGGGAGAAATGCCAACCCTGGGGTGAGGCACTTGACAGTCCAGTGGAGGAGGTCAGCGTTAAGCAGATACATCTCAAACTTCTAAGAGCAAGTTTGACAAGAGTCCTCATGGCGTGGCATCTGTTTCCCCCCAAGCAAGTGATCCAGCAGACAAGGTGGGAGCTGCAACACCTTCTCTGGCCTAACCTCAGAAGTTATACCGCCGCCTCCACGTTCTGCTGCCGTTCAAGGCAGTTACGAAGATCTGCTCAGGCTCACGGGAGGGAATACATGCCACTCTTGATGAAATGGGCCTATGTCACATTATAAGAGCACAGGGGATGAAACGTAAATCGATATGACCATCCTATGAAACACAGTGTCACAGCTGAGAACTACTGAAGCAATGTCCCCAAGCACCCCCTGCCCCAGGGCACCTGCACTGGGCCCTTGGCTCTATTCTATTTGGTGCCCAGCACACAGAAAGTGCTCAGTAATTCTTGGCTGGACTATTGGATAGGTTTTATTTAATAAAACTTCCTATGAACCCATCACTTTTCTAAGTAATTTATAAATATTATCTCATTTAACCTCCATAAACCATGTGAGGGAATGTCATTATTATCCTGACTCCACAGATGAGGAAACTGAGGCTCAGAATCACACAGCCTGTGAGTGATGGAGCTGGGCATCTGGCCCCGAGTCTAAGCTTGTATGGGACCCCTTGGCTGTGCTGCCTTTTTGACCACACAGGAGTCACAGGTGCGGAAGTCCCAGACTCTAACATGCAGCATGGTCTCAGACCCTGGGCATCAGAGCAGTGCTCACCTGGGCCAAGGTCTGGAGACAGCCAGCCAAAATGTTTAGCTTTTGAAAGACTCTAGAATCTTCATCTAATCTTTTGGTTGGGGGAGTGGCAGATTATATTTTCCAAAGTGTTTGCAGTATTATCTCCCATTGCATCTATTGTTCCTGTAACATGGTGTTGATATGCCTCTCATGGAGAAGTGGGATATATATTCCCTCCCCCTGAATCTGGGAGAACTTGTGGCTAAGACAGGGTGATGCTTTGTGACTTCCAAGGCTAGATCATAAAAGTTGATATAGCTTCTGCCTGGTTCTCTTGAGCTGCTTGATCTTGGTTGGAATCCAGCTGCCATGACTTGAAGACAGCCAGATGGCCCATGGAGAAGCCCGAGTGGAGAGAAACCAGGACCCCCAACCCAGAGCCCACTGAGCTCCCAGCCGACAGCCAGCACCAACCTGGCAGCCTTGGAAGTGAGCATCCCGCAGGCAAATCCTCCAGCCGCCGGCAGGCTGCCTCAGCTGGTACCAAATGCAGCAGAGCCAAGCTGTCCCCACACAGGTCTGCCCAAACTGCAGGTTTGTTAGCAAGAGGGGGATTGTTGTTGTTTTAAACCTCCGAGTATAGGGGTGGTTTGTTACATAGCAATAGGTGACTGAAGCATGGAGGGATCCCCAGTAATACCTGGGATAGAATTTTCTGACAAGCCCAGTAAGGTCAGGACTCAAGGTTAGATTTAATTAGATTTATGTAGTATCAGTAAATGTGACATATCTTTCATATCCAAGCTTGGGTTGTTAATTTGTACCTGCTAAACTTCTCAACATGAAACTCTGGTATCTGGATAAATCTTTAGGACCCTTCTTCAGTAATAACATTCAGCTCTTCTTTCCAATATGCAAACCCTAACTCAGAGCTTGGGTAAGGCTGTCCCAGTTGAGCCACCTGGCCCCCAACTATAATAAGAAGAATAAGTCAAGAGCTAATATATGTAATACTTACCATGAGTCAGACACTATCATCTGTGCTTTACATTTGTAAACTCACTTAATCTTAACAACAACCTTGTGAGATTAATACTATTATCACCCCAGTTTTAAAGATTAGGAAACAGAGACACAGAGAGGTTAAGGAACTTGATGAAGGGCACACAGCTAGTAATAGTAGTTCCAGGGTTCGATGCTCTCCTGCCTCTCTGATCAAGGGCTGAGACCAGGAATTGTCAAATCTTGAGTAGTCAGGTTGTAGAATGGAGAAAACACAGGCTTTGGAGCCAGACAAACCTGGACCCTGACCACAGTTCTGCCATCTTTTATGTATCCTTCGGCAAGTCATCTCAACTCTCTGAGTCTCAGTGTCCTGATGTAAACAACAGAGGTAAGGATAGCACCTATCCTACAGGATTTTAGGAGTCAACCGAAAAGACTGCCCCTATAGGACATCCAGTGGTGTGGGTATTTGGCAATGTCATTTTCATTCATCTCTCAGGGCAAGCACCTTTGGAGCCCTGAGCCTTATCTGTTTATCTATCTATCTATCTGTCTATCTATCTATCTATCTATCTATCTATCTATCTATCTATCTATCTATCTATCTATCTATCTATCTGTCTGTCTGTCTGTCTGTCTGTCTGTCTGTCTGTCTGTCTGTCTGTCTGTCTGTCTATCTATCTCTATCATCTATCTATCTATCTATCTATCTATCTCTATCTCTGTCTATCTATCTATCTATCATCTATCTATCTATCTGTCTGTCTGTCTGTCTGTCTGTCTGTCTATCTATCTATCTATCTATCTATCTATCTATCTATCTATCTATCTATCTGTCTGTCTGTCTGTCTGTCTGTCTGTCTGTCTGTCTATCTATCTATCTCTATCATCTATCTATCTATCTATCTCTATCTCTGTCTATCTATCTATCTCTCTCATCTATCTATCTATCTATCTATCTATCTATCTATCTATCTATCTATCTATCTATCTATCTGTCTATCTATCTATCTATCTATCTATCTATCTATCTATCTATCTATCTATCTATCTATCTATCTATCTATCTGTCTGTCTGTCTGTCTGTCTGTCTGTCTGTCTGTCTGTCTGTCTGTCTATCTATCTCTATCATCTATCTATCTATCTATCTCTATCTCTGTCTGTCTATCTATCTATCTATCTATCTATCTATCTATCTATCTATCTATCTATCTATCTATCTATCTATCTATCTATCATCTATCTATCTATCTATCTGTCATCATCTGATAAAGTGCAACAAGACAGAAAACATGCGCTGGAGGGGCCACAAGGCAAGATCACCACAGAGATGTCTGAGGAGCCCAAGCACCAGACATGAGCAGAAGAAGCCTTTGCAATGGTTCTGCCCCAGTCACAGTCAGACTGCAATGATGAGGGGGACCCTGGGCAGGCGCTGCCTGGCTGGGCCAAGTCCAGTGTTGGTGATAATCATAAAATGATGACTATTGTTTTAAGCCACTCCCTTGGGATGATTTTTATGCAGCCGCAGTGCAGAAGAATTTCAAAAACCACACTGGCTTTTTCTATATCAAAAAGGAGAGAAAGAAAGCACCTTAGAACAGATTTTATTTGGAAAAAAATCCCTTCAGTGACCTTGTTTACTTATACACACTTACAGGCACCAGATGCCCACTCTTGGGGGAAGGAAAACAGGACCTTTGTGGCCAAAGCAGTTCCTCTGAGTCCTGCCTGGTACGTGAAACTGGGGAGAGGTGGGAATGTTTATATAAGGAACATTTCTGGAGGGAAAGAATGGGGCTCCTAAACTCCTGTCTTTTGAGGTTTTATATTAATGGAATTTTTTTGGTAGAATGAAGTGGTTTTGATTGAGGTCTGCTGCTATCACTCAAGTTTACTTTTCCACTCTGTCTCTTCTTTTGAAATGCAAATAATAGATTCAACCATCTATCTGAAATCTCCATTTGGTGGGCTTCTAGGCAAATCCAGCCTAAATGCCCAACACAGAACTCTTGATTTCTTCCCCACCCCATCCCTAAATCCCTGCTGTCCCTGTCTTAGTGGAAGCCAGGGAATCTGGGCTTCCTGGGGCCCAGGCTCAAACCAGGGAATCTTCTGTGATTCCCCTTTGCATCCACATTCCTTATCCAATCCATCATTGAGTCCGGATGCACCACTTCCAAAACCTGCCCCAAATCCATCAATCATCTCCACCTCCACCGCTACCCTAGGCCAAGCTCCTCACAGCTCTCTTGTCTAGACTGCAAGAGCTTTCTAACCAGTGTTCACTTATGAGGAGCTAAGCTGCTACAGTCTCAATACCCAAGCCTGAGCTCCATCAAAAAGGCTATTCCTGGCTTGGCCTTTGCTGGAAGGCCTAGCCTGGCATCAAGCTTAGGGGATAATGACCGAACATGTGAATGGGAACTTACAGAGCTGACACGTGTCCCAAGCTTGGAAGCTCCTACAGCCGGAACAACAGTGTAAGGGGACCTCCATTCACTGCCAATTCTCCCATTTGAAAGTAGAACCGAAGCCTTCACACTGAGTTAGTCCTGCAGTTCTTGGGCAGGAACAGTCCCAGAACTTTGAGCTCAGGTGGCCACTGTTTGGTCTGCAAACCCAGGCAGGAAGCCCACTCGCCTGGTGCAGAGGCTGTCTCACCTACCAGCGGAAGAGCTGGAAGGGCCTGTAGAAGTCCAGGTCTCCATTTCACCGACAGAAACTGAGACCCAGAGACGGGAAGAAAAGTACTTCTTGCTACCTTGGATCTGTAGCTCATGGAGTCAAGCCGCAGCCTATGCAAGGATAGGCCAGAACAGGATGCAATTGTTTTCCTAGGGGATGAGTCAGGAGCAGGGGAGGAGGTAAGTCGCTCTAATTATCTCAGCCCTGGCATGGCCCAGGGATGCTTACAAGGGGTTTTAGGAGGTGGGGAGACTTCCTAGACCCCGGGCACAGGTTCAACCGAAGGATTCTGCCATGGCTTCCCCTTCCCTTGTCAGCCCAAACCAGCTCCCACCACCCCCTGGGCATCTGTAGACTCATCACAGGGGGGCAGGAGAGGGCAGGATGAGTCAGAGACACCATTATTGTCATTATCCCCAGATCTCAGAAATTGTCTCTCTCACGATTTCCTGCCCAGGTCAGACTCCCTCAGCCAAATTCCTGGTGGATACTCGATCATAATTGCAGCTTGCATGGCTCTGCAAGGAGCTCACACACCACCCAGATGTTAAGCAGTCCTTCCTTCTGCCAAACCAAGGCCTTTTGTCTGGCAGCTTCTCCCCGTTTGCCCCCACTCTGCCTCCCCGTTACACCCACAGAACACATCTGGTCCTTTTGCCCCATGATGGTTTTGCAGAGCTATTACCAAGAAATCCTGACCCGCCACCCCCACCAGCTACACCGTCCGAACCCAGGTCTCTGCTCTGGGGCCTGTGCGACCTGCCCCTGGAGCTGCAGCTTTGGTAATCTAAGCCATCTGACTCATCAGCATCATATCCCCGTGACCTGGCATGTGTGGGCTGATGGTCAGGGCCAGGGAGCCAGGATCCTGCAGGGGGAAAGCAGCGCTTCTGGTGATGACAGCCCAGCTCTGCCCTAACCAGCATCCTCCCCAGCCCCCACAGGGACTGATGGGCACAGGGGTGGGGACCCTACGTGTGGGGCAGCTCAAGGCCAGGAGAAACATGTACTTGTAGGATTGCTTCCAGAGTCCCCATCAAGACAAACGCATCACCTCCTCCATGTGCTCAGCTCAAATTCTGTTGTCTGAGACTCAGGCTTCTGTCCCAGAAAGTCATAAAGGGGGCCTGGTCACAGTTACTCCCTTGCGTGTTGCTCTCCTCCACTGGACTGTGAGCTCTGTGAAGGTGAGGCCTGGGTCTCATTCTCTCTGGGTTGTGAGAGCCTGGCTCACGTCCTGGGCATAATAGATGCTCAGTGAATGTTGGCTGGATGAATGAATGGACATCCTTCGCTGTCCCTTGGCTGGGTGTAGAAAGAGGAGCTGATGCCCACCAGCTTCCTGGCACGCCCTTGAGGATCAACGCCCACGCCCCATCAGCGCACCAGGCTCCCCACCCACCCGTAATCCTCTCTCTCAAACTGTCACATTCCGAGACCTGCCCTTCCTTCCTTCCTTCCATAGTCATGGACCCAGGAGGTGGGTGGAGTGTGTGGCCTCTGATTCAGGCAGGCCAACCTGACACTTGTTCCCCGTGGGACCTAGGCTATGTCGTTTCCTTCTCTTGGGCCTCAGTTTTCTTATCTGTGAAATGACCTACAAGGACTCTGATGGTTTGAGTCTGTGGCTTGCTGAATCAAGTGCCTCTGATACCCCCAGGACTCCTGAAGTGTGCTGATGTTGTCACAGCCCCTTGGTGGGCACTGGGAAGGGATGGGAGAGGCCATGTCTCATCTGGGACTCCTGCGGTTGATGAGGCCCCGAGGACAGAATGGGTGGCGTTGCCAGCCCTGGGCTTGCATCCTGGGGATATAAGAGGCGAGCTCCCAGCCCTGAGCTCAGGGCCCCTGACCCCAGCCTTTTGCTGTGTCTGCTAGACGCAAGGAAAGAGGGATGTAGTAAGGTCATTCTCTCCACCCACACTGTCACCCCAAAGCCTCCAGACTCCCAAGTGTGGTTGTCCTCCTTCCCTTCTCCCTCCCACCTTCTTCTCTTGGCCTTCCTTTCCACAGTGCACAGTGATCAGGAGCCTGATTGTAGAGGCCCACACAGGAGTTCACATGCAGGCTTTGCTGCTTGTCAGCTGTGTGACCTGAGGCAGGTGACTGAACCTCTCTGAACCCCAGTCTTATGGTGAAAATGGGGGTGATGATAGCAGCCACCTCCTTGGGTTGTGAGGCTTAAATGAAATAATTCACATAGAGTACTTAGAACAGGACCTGGCACATATTAGGAATTCAGTAAATGTGCATGTTATTAATCATACTATCATCAGTATTTGCACAGGAACTCCTGGCTGCCATTTCAGTGTTCTGCCAATTAATGCTCTCCTGAATCTTCCACTTATGCACTGTGTGGCCTGGATAAGTTAATCGACTTCTCTGAGGCTCAGATTGCCTTCCCAGGAAAATGGCAATAATAATAATAATCCCTTCCTCATAGAGTTCTAGCATGAGGTAATGGTCATAAATAGGGTAATGAGAAAATCCATCTCCTAAATCTGGAAATTCTGAGAATGAAAGGAAAATCCGTTCATAAAGACCCTAGGACAAGCTTCAACCAAGGGGAGCAGCCTCCCCACTTAGAAGGCACTGAGCACAGTTGTGAGACTACAGTTTCAAGGTCAGTAGACGGGGCTTTTACTTCGCCAGCTCTTCCTCTCCCCGGATCCCACCACCACCTTGGGCCTGCTCTCCCGGCTCCCACACACATCGTTTTCTCTTTACTTTCCCCTCTTCCCCTCTCGCTTAAATTACTGTGTGGCCCCAATAGCCTTAGGACATTCTGTTCTCATCCTGTTCAGTCCATCCTGTTACTGTGGGGAAACTGAGGTTCAGTGAGGCGCAGGGACTTTTCCTATTGCACCAGGGCCAGCATGTCATTTTCTCTGTTCAAAAGTCCCCAAACTCACATTCACGGTCCCTCACAATCTGGCCTGCCTTCCACTCCCTTCCAGCCAAACTCACCCTCTGTCTCTTGCTCACTTGCTCGCCAGCTGGCCCCAGAGGTCAGCCTAAGAAAGAGTCCTACTTGGAGGGAAGGGTCTGTGCGCAGAGGTGGCCTCCCACTCACCCAGCTCTTCGTCGGCAGCCCCAGCCCAGCCCTCGCTCCGCTCAGCTGCTCCTCCTCCCACCCTCGGGTGACAGCAAAGGGCTGATGATGCCCTCCCGCCCAGTCCCCGGGGCAGCCCCAGGGATGGCGCCAGGGCGCTCTGCTGAAGGCAGCAACATCTCCCAGACTCTGGACCTGACGTAATTCGTTTTTAATGGGCCCCATTATGACCTCATGCTTAGTGTCATGGGCACCTGATGTCCACGGCTAAGTGATTAACTAGGGAGTGGCCTGGGGCCACTGCCCAATCTCCCTTTCCTTCCCGGTCCTTTTGGAAGTTGCTGGCCCCTCTCTCACCACTAGGCAGTGGCCCATCAACTCTAACCCGATGTCCCTCCCAGTCAGAGCCAACCCCACACAGAATATTTTCTTCAATTCTTGGAATTTCTGGGTTGAATGACTATTATAATTCAACAATGGCAAAAGGGTTGACCTATCATTGGTCAACTGATAGGGACTCCTTGAAGACCTATGTTGAGGAGTATTTTGGGGTCACATCCAGGTTCTGCAGGGAAGAGCTCTGGGGTCAACTAGTGATGTATCCACAGACAGCGTGAGGGAGGGAAAGGAGTGGAGTGGCATGCAGGCCACACACTTTGTACCCAGGCTCTGCAGGGGTTGCTTGGCAGGCGTGGTCTGCTGCTCTGAGGCACAGGTCCCCAAGAAACAAGGAAGGCCCGAAGGCTGGGGGATTGAATGCAGCCTGTCAGCTTATGCACTGGTGTGAAGGCACCCAGCTCTGACATTTCACAGACGGAAAAATTGAGGTGCAGGGAGAAGAATGGCCACCCACCAAGTTAGTAGCAGACCTGACATTGTAACCCCCACCAGTGACTGTGCTCCTCGAAAGGTCCTTTCTTAGCAAGTAAGCTGGACTGAATTTAAGACTGAGACTGTGTCAGATACTTAGGGAAGAGGGACCGCTGGGTGAGCTCTGAAGAGCAGCCCTGAAGGAAGCAAAGCCAGTCCCCAGTAATGCAGGGCTAGTGGGAAGAAGCAGCTCAGCTGGCAAAACGGCGGTCTGGGCTGTGAGCTGGGGTGACGAGGCCTGGTCCTAAGGGAGCAGGCCCACCCCAAGAGCCAGGAGGGCCCAGAATGCCCAGGAATATTAGCAACCATCAGCAGTGAGTGAGAAGAGGAACTTCCAATATGACAAGGCAATTTAAATACCTGCCTGTGAAAGTAAAAATATAAACGAGAGTTGCCTCATATAATTGTCACGTGATGTTGAACAATTGAAAATAGGGGGCATAGAATTAGAAACATCCTTTAAAGGCCTAGAAGACTCCCTATAAGATCCCCTCTGAGATCCTTCAGGACCCCTCCTTCTGCTGACTTGTTCATGACTGGTCCCCAGCACCTACCCAGAGTAGGTATAAAACACGTCATTGTTTACTAGGGAACAGGGCCCCGGGGTGGGAGGGGTATTTGCCCTCACTATCTTGGGGCCACGGAGGGAGGCACATTTCCTGAGTTTACTGTCTACAAGACCTGACATGAGATATGGCGGAGGGTATGGACACTTGGTCTCACTGATTCCTTACAACAAGCCTGTGAGATGATTCGTGCTGTAATTACCATTTTACAGATGAGGAAAGGAGGCACCAAGGGCGAACTCTTTTGCTTAAGTTCACATAGCTCTTTTCACGTCAGACAGAGCTGCTCTTGCCCCTGAACCTTTGGGATGGGAAATAGAAGAGGATGCAGCCCATGGGGCCTTTCTGTCCTCCCAACCCAGCCCACAGTCCCCATCTACACCCAGAGATGTTTCTGGATATGCACGATGTACACAGTGTGAGAAGATCTCAGTTCCCCTCTTCCCTTCCTCCAGTCGAGCAAGGGGCGTGGGCATGTAGGCCTGGCCCGCGCCCAGGAAGGGTCCTGCCGCAGACTCGCTGGGTGGTCTGGGCTGGCTCTTTCCATCTTTGGGTTCCTATATTCTCATGAACGTGTGGGAACAGCTCACGGACTACGCAGCTATCAGTGAGCAAAGTTTCATCCCAGACTCCCACTTCCTGAAGCTCCTCTTAGGGGCCCTTGTGCCCTGAGGCCCCCAGGCCCTGCCCACTCACCTGCCATGCCAGGCCCAGTCCGAGTTCTCGTTTCCTCTGCGCGATGGTGTGGGCCGTCAGCACAGTGTGTTGGAGCAGCCAGGCCCGAGTTAGCTAGGCAAATCTGGGGACGCTCCCAGGCAGGACAGGCAGAAATCAAGAGCAGGCGTGGCCCTTCTCACCCCTAATCACACATAATTGCCCTGGTTTGCACCTCGAAGGTGTCCAGTGTGGGAAGGGCTCTAGTCAAAAGGCTTTTCAAATGCAGAGTTGAGAGCTGGTGTGTGGGAGAAACTGAGGTCAGGAAGGTCGGAAGCCTGGCATGGACCAGGAGGAAGGAGAGGGAGGGGAGTGGGAGCTGGGTTTATGGCCACCCAGTCACACCCCTCACAACAGCCCAACCACAAGAAAAAGAAAATGGAGGCTAGGGACTTTCTCTAAAGTGTAAGCTGCAGAGCTGGGACTAGGACCCAGGTCTCACGGCTTCCAGTCTGGGGTGTCTCCTCCCCTCCTGGCTGTGATGAGAAGCTTCCGTGGTTCTTCTCTCTTTCACGTGGGCTCCAGCGGCATCTACAGGGGCACGCTGGTGATCTCTCCCAGCACCCTGCCCACCACACCCCACCCTCCCGCGCCCCTGCACCCCCACGCCGTGGGCTCACTCTTGCTGGAGGAGCCCTGAGTTTCAGAGGAACAAACTTTAGGCCCACACAGGCCTAGGGCTGAAGGCCAGCTCCTGCCCCTGCTCACTCCGTGACCTCAGTGAGGTCTGTGGTTCCCCCTGAGCCTTAGGAAGATGAAGACAGTGACCCCTCTTTATGGGGAGACTGAGAAGGTACTAGGATAACTCATGGAAAGGGTCTGGAGGCATGGGAACCCTGAACGGCTGGTCCCTTCTCTTTCAATCACCTGTACGTTGGGAGTTAGACTGTTCCTGAGCGTGTTCACCCCTTCCGTGTCTCCAAACTTCCACTTTGGGATTTCTGAGCTCTGAGGTGGGGAGATGGGGATGGTGTGTGGTCTTGCCTCTGCCTGGGCTAAATCTACCCTGGAAATTAGAAGGAGACCCTCAGCCTGATTTCTTGTGGGGTCTTCTGTCCTTTGGATGGCTTGCAAGGCCTCCCTGTTAGGAGTGATGTCAGCCTAAGCTCTGGGAGGAGGTGACTAACCAAAGGGGAGCGGCGCTCTGGTCACAGGCAAGGCTGATCCACCTGGACTCTGGGCTGGCTCCAGCCTGGAGCTTGGAGACCTGGCAGCTGTTGGTGCCCCATATACCACGGGCAACACCTCTCCATCTCAGAACCCTGGCTTCTCCTCCTGTCAACTAAAGGGGCTGGACTCAGTTGTTCTTCAGTGCGGTTCTAGGTCAAAGTCTAAGATTCCAGGGCTCAACGACCCTGCACTTCTAAGCTTCTAAAATCTTCTATGGAATGAAATAAGGGAATTTTATTTTCATGGGAGCTGGGAGGGAAGTCCCTCTTTGTTGGGAAGTGCCTTGAGGGGATGGCTGGGGCCACTGAGGCTGGGAGGGTCCGGGCCAGGGGGACAGGGGAAGTGGGAAGGGTGGACACTGAGACAAGGCTGAGGAGCAGCAGGCGGTCTGTGTGCCGTGTGGGCACCATTGCTCCCTATGATCACCTGAGCATTTGGGAAAGTGTATAAAACCCCAGTGTTTGATGTGGCTGGATTTTTTATAGAAAGTGCAAAGGGGTTGAGCTCGGCTTGCCAGTGTGGTGCAAGGCAAGCATCTTTAATGGGCTACTTGCATTGCCTGTAATTACTGACATCTGGCGTGGGCCCAGGGCCGACTTTCCTCATACGTGCAGCCTGTGCCCCATGGGCAGGCAGCCCGGGACCCTCCTGAAGCTGCTTTTCTGCCTGTGCAGGATCAGGCTCCACCTTACTAATCACTGTCTCATTCAGGGCTCTTTCGTCTTTCATCCTGGGTTTACCTGGACTGGGGTGCCCAGAAGACAGGCCATTCAAAAGTACCCCCCACCCCCCCAAATAAGAAAGAAAACCCCAACAACAATTCATACTCAGGCCTAGGTAGGAGAGAGCAGCATAGCCCTGGGACCACAGAGCCCTGGGCTATTATCTCTGGGCGAAACTGGCTCTGTGACCCATGGCAAGTCACGTACTTTCTCTTGGCACCCTAATCTGTGAAATGAGGTTGTGGGCTGGGTCTTACTGGTTCCAACATTCTCTGATGCTAAATGATCAGGCTAGAGATGGCAGTTGGGAGCCAGAGGCTGGGGCAACACAGGACACCCTGATGTCAGCACCTGGACCAGCCCCTGCCCAACATACAATGGGTGCTTCACCAATGAAAATCCGTGCCTGTGGAATAAACAGATGCTTTAAAAAGAGTTTCTTTTCCTGACTGTAAATATAATACATATGCATGTAGAAAATCCAAGTGATACAGAGAAAGAAGAATTCATACATACATGTCACGCCAACAAATATAAATAAATACACATACACCCATTGTACAGAGAAGTGTATTTGTAACCTGCCCTTTCACTTAACCATGTGTTTTGCTTGTATTGGGCTCCCTTTTGAAATCACAGAAGATAGACATGCATTGTCATTACTAGTGGTAATTCTAGTGTGAGTTTACATGATTTAGCTTACCTTAACCAAATTGAGGGGAATTTGTGTTGTTTCCAGGCTTTTGCTATCATAAAGAAATGTAATGCTCTTTTTGGAGGTATTTTGAGTACTTCCCATTTCAGTCTCCTTGACTGAAGGTGTCTTGAAGGCTTATGAACTCCCTGCCCTCCTACCTGCCTCCCTGCACCAAGCCTCAGGTCTGGTGGAGAGGAGGTCACATATTGAAGTGTCCTGTATCTTTCAGTGGTGGTGGGGATATAGCAAAACAGGGGCTTCTCAGTGGAGGATGGAGGGGGGGCTTTCTCCAGGGGACAGAGCAGCAAAGCCCTGAACAGGGCTCCTGGGCTGTGAGTAGTAATTGATTATTCAAATGCCTGAGCCCAGTAAAACCTGGGCACCAAAACCCGTTTCTAAATATTAAAAAAAAAAAAATCAAAGTGATCACCTTGGGGAAAATAAGAATTATATGGATTGGGAGAGCCCCATGACTTCTTGAGGACTCAGAGCCTCTCTCTGGCCCTGCCTGTGGGAGCGTCAGAGGCAGAGCTGTGAACCTGTGCATGCGTGGTCCTCGGATCGGCAGCGTGGCCACCACAGCTGGGACTCCCCAGATCCCCAAGTCAGAAGCTGCCTTTTGACAGTTCCTCAGGTGGCTCACAGGCACATTAATGTCTGAGACTCCCTACCCAGAGCATCTCTTCTCAAAGGGAGGTCTTGGGTCCCCAAGACTCTTTTAAGGAATCTGTGAGGTCAAACTATTTTCCTAATACTATTAAGTTTTATTTCTTGGGCCTATTCCACACTCATTTTCTCATTAGAGTTCCAGATACTGCAAAAAATTGAGTGCAAAATCAGATATGAGAACATACCTATTTTTCCATTAGTCCTATTTAAATAGATTTGCCAAAAAAAAAAAAAAAGTAAAACAATGCCACTCTTACTAATATTATTTTTTGTTCTGGAAAATATAGTTATTTTTCAAGAATGCATGTTATTTGTGTTAGGATGCCATGAGTTTATTAGTATGTAAATGAGCTAATAAGTAAATATTTTGTAAGTTTCTCAGTGTTAGTTTCTAAATCAGTAAATATCCATAGCTACAACCCACATAAGCAAGGGTTCTTTGGGGTTCTCGATAATTTTCAAGGGTGTAAAGACACTGAAATGCTTCAGAAGTGCTGGTTTAAAGTATGCTCCCCCCTTAGGATTCCAGTTCTGTCCCTCAAGAGAAAACCCTAGGCTGACCCAAATCACAGGGGAAGGGGCTGGAGGCTGTGGCCTCAAGTGAAGATGAGGCCTGGGCCAGAGAAATCCAGGGACAGCTGTACTCCGCAGGGGGCAGCCCACAGTGCCCTCTGGTGCTAAGCACCCTCATTTCCTGAGCCCTGTGGTTCCAGTGACCACAGGCCTGGTGTTGCCTATAGGCATATATCAAGGTAGGAGGTACGTATCTCAAGGTATATGACGTGTAAATCCCCAGTGTGCTCAGGCTGTGAGTCACCTATGTCATCTTGGGAATTCATCCTCATAGGGCAATGAGTCAAAAGGTCCCATGAGAGCAGATCAGGATGGTCTAGTGGCAGGCTGTCCCTTCCCTTCTCTGGGTCTCTGTCAACCTGGTCTATAAAATGGAAGATGATACTGCCCTCTCCCATTCCTGGGTGAAGTCATTAGGCAACTAATAAAAGGCTGCGAAGCTCTCACTCATCTGTACATCACAGCCTGAGAGTAATAAATATGATGACATAGATAGCCAGCATTTAAACTCTGGGAGGGAGGTGCTTGCTGGGCCTGAGGGCAAGTCACCAGCAGACATTGCTCACTGTGTGCAGGCCGGGAGCTGCGGGGCAAGCCAGGAGGTTAAAGGTGGCCTGGTCCCTGGCCCAGAGTACAGGTTAGTTGGCAAAATCTCGTAATTTTGGCTTTCCCCTCAAACTGTGTAGCTCCCAACACCTCCCTGCCTGCCCTCCTGTCTCTCACTCTCTGGAAATTTGGTACAGAAATATGTCTGCCTTTCCTTCTTCTCTTTCCCACAATCAGCAAAGTGGGTTTCCTTCACTTCCTGGATGGAAAGAACTTTCCTTAAATGGTGTATCTGGACATCTCTGGTCCTGGCTTATAGTAACCTTGAAGGTCAAAGGCATTAGGCTCAGCTCCTGATTGCTAATGGACATTCAGAATTTACTAAGCCCTTTCTTGGCAAAGTCTGGATTTAAAGATGATTGTCTGGTGGGGGACCACACAAAATTAACAGAAACCAGAACACCCAATCAAGCAGCCAGTGCTGGCAATTGCCCATTGTTCTTGCCCCCTCCTCCTTTCTCTGAAGCACTGAGATGCTTGGCTTAGCTGGGTGAGTAGCCCAAGAGCAACATGATCCAGAGGAAATACAGCCGAAAATACTTCAAACACATGATCCCTGTTACTCAATGAGTGAACCGGATGAACCGAGGGGAGAGTACTGAATCGGTCATCTAGGCATTGATAGGCAAGTGCCACAACTCTGATGTGTCAGTAGGCTCCACAGGGATTTGCCCTTTAGTGCATGTGAAGAGGTGTTTGTTGAATGAATTTTGGAAGGAGTGAATGACCCAAGTTTGAAATCTGTTGTTTCTGGGACCCACTGGACCAGGGCTTATGAAGATTAGACCAGTGATAGAAAATTTTAAAATGATATTTTCTTTACCTTTTTGAGCAATTATAATAGCTACCATTTATTGTGTGCTTCCTATGTGCCACTGCTCTAACCTGATTCTTATGTATCATTAGGCACCAATGCTGTCCCCAATTTCCAGAGGAAGAAACTGAGACTTAGAAAGGAGACATGTATGTCTTAAGGTCACAAATCTGATTACTGATGGAATCAAGATTTGAACCTGTGCAGCCTGAGGGTAGAGCCTGTGTTTTTAACAATGGTGTTAGGCAGTGTGGATCAACTTTCCAGCCCCACTACAATTCTTTGTCTCTTCATTTCTTCAGTAAATAGCTAGTGCTATTTATTGGGTAAGGAACAGCACAGCAGAAGTACAGGAAGGTCACCATGCTCTTGGTTCTGTGGCTCAGTTATCGCTGTTTAACATTCCCCACTTCCTTTTGCCAGAAACTGAACATATATTAGTGCCTGTGTTGGGCAAGGCACCGTGGAAGGTTAATGAGTTAGACACACTCCTGGTGCTGGGGGTTATCTTGTTCAGAATCCTTCAATTCATTCATTTACTGACTAAATCTTTTATAAAATGCTTATTAACCCATGCTTCTGGCAAAGGGATAAGGGGAGTGGGGGCAAAGGAGAGAAAGAAATGAATAAGACAATCTCTAGCCTTAAAGAAACTCATTGTTTGTGAAAGAGATTTTAAAAAATACACCAAAGAATTACAACAGATGGTAGAAATGGATGATTCCCAAGAAATACATAGAGAATGTGTTAGCTCAGAGCTGGGTCAGGCCATTTCTAGCAAAAGTTTCATGGAAAACAGAATAAAAGTAATTAATTCTGTTGAGAGAATGGTGTTCTTCCTGGGACTCCTGAGTGCTTTTTTATTATTTTCCAAAAAGAACCAAATAGAGAAAATACTCTCACTACTTAATTTCCAATCTTTCCTGCCCCAAAGCACTCTTCAAACTCTCAATAGAGATGAACCAGGAAGAAAAAGATGAACCATGCATTTGGAATGAGTCTTTGGATTCTGTGCCCAGGCCAGTGCAACCTGGGTGGTCCCCATGCCGTCCCTCCAGAAAGAAGTTGTAAATGTTCTCCCCAAACCTTACCAAAAGCTTTGAAGACCAAGGAAGGAGAGGACATCCAGAAGATGCAGAAATGAATGCCTGAAGTCATTTCCTGAAACCTCACCAAAATGGCGGGAAGGAGCTTCTATGCAAAAAGTGTAAATGTACAAAGACAGGAGAACCAGGAAGAAGGTCACAGCAGCAAAACTTGCAAGTCTGGAAAGCAGAGGGAAGAATGGCAGATAACAAGCAGATCTGAGAAAAGCTATTCCCAAGCCAGGCACTGGAGAGACCTAAGCAGTGGTGAGCACCAGCCACCACTGCTTAGCTCTCTGGCTAAGTAAAAGAGCCCCTCCAAACTCCACAGCTGCCAGCACCAGTCAGTTCTGTAAGTGGAGGCTGGCGAAGGTTGTGGAAAAAAAATAACAATTGGCTGAAAATCTGTTAATGAAAGAGTCAGTCTTAGGCCCCCTCCCATTCTCTGTGAGTTGAGTCACTTCCCCTTCTCCAGCCCACTAGAGTCTGAGCTTTATTCTTTGGAGAGAATAGAATATAGGCTGACACACAGCACGCCAAGTCCAAGGAAATGAAATCCCGGGGCAAAATACCTCTAAAAAACCGAAATCAGTCAAAGGGAGAAATAAAGTTTAAAATCCATTTATTGCTCCCAAACTGCAATCCGGGGCCTTCTCTCTTTCCTGCTCTGGCAGAAGCAAAACCCGCCCTCCCTCACCTCTCAGGTAAAGATAAGCTCTCTGTTGCCCAGGTAATTACCCACTGATATGGAGATGAACTTCACTCCACCCCTGAGGAATGATGCAAATGCACTAAAGCCATACTTCTTTTCACCTCTGAACACCTATTGATAAGCAGATGTACTAAAGCCAGGCGAGATATTCTGGAAATATTACAATTTTACCCACATTGGGGCTAGGGTGTACTGCCCAGAAAATAGGGACAGTGAGGGGACGTTTACATGCTGGCCCCCATGTCTGACTTCTCACACGTCCCACCCAGGATGCTGGCAGCCAGGAGGAAACACCCCTCACAGGAGGCTGACCAGCTCAAAAAGGAATGGCCTAAAGAAACTGAATTGGAGTCTCCTCAGCTAAACAGCCCACTTGGTCATGTTGGGGGGAGGGTGTTGTGTATTTTTCCTCGGTTCTTGTCCCCACTGCAACAAAGAATTGAAGGGCAGAGACACAGCAGTGAAACAGAGTAAAAGTTTTATTTAAAGTTACTTGAGAGAAAGTGCAGGCGACCTCAGAGAGAGGAGTGCCCTGAAAGGTTGGGGGTGCCCCCTTTTAAGGATTTTTCAGGTGTTGTGCCCCGTTTCTTTAAGTCCCCGTGCGGAGTCGCAGTCACCAAGCTCAGTCGCGAGATGCAAAAACAGAACAGGGCTTTATTGTTAGTTCGAACCAGGGTCTCGGCAGCCCCTCAGAGCACCGGACACAATCTGAGACCCTGAACAAAGTTCCCTTTTTGCTTTTATACCTTGGTAAGTGGCAAATACAGCAAAAACAGTTAGCAAATATAGCTAAAATGGTTAGGGGCTTTCCAAGAGGCAGATCTAGCAAAAATGGATAATTATAGTTTCAGCAAAATGGACATTTACTCATTGTGGTTTTCTAGCTTGTGGCTTTCCCAGGCATAGGGTACTTCCTTTCTCTTATTTTGCTTAGGACTGTAATTTTACTGATTTTGCTTACGACTAGGGTTTTAACACAAGATGGAGTTAGTCAGGCTAAGCTTTGCAAAATGGAGTAAGTTATGTCAAGCTAACTTTCCAGGGGTCTCACACAGGAATGTGACAAAGGGCTAGGGGTGAGGACTTGTTAAGTGGTCCCAAGTATCTTTGATGAGACATTAAGTTTCTTATCAGTCCTCTCAGTAATTCTGCAACATTAACTTAACACAAGAAATTTACTGCTTTGGTCCCCTCCCAGGATGGCAGCTTCCTGGTTTGGGAGAGTATCAGTCAAGACTGTCTGCCCTTCCTCCAAGGTGGGCAGAGTTACTTGTTTGTTGTTTGCTAAAGAGTATGTTAAGAATCTTTCTTCTTAAACTTCCTGGGTTTTTTCAAAATGCAATTTTGGCTTTAAGGTGGGATCTGCCTGTCTTTATTATGCTGTTTATAGGTGGTGTCTTTTAGCAGGCTAGAGTAAATCTTACAATGATCTAATTGACACAATGAAGACATGGGCTGTGCTCAGATACTTCTGGGGAATATTCAAACACTCAAGGCCAAGTTGCTCTTGACCTTTTGAGCTTTAACTGATTAACTCATTAACTCTAAGTCTTTTCTAGCTTTCTCGTTTTAACTGGCTAACTGAATCCTTTCTAGGGGGCTTTACTGACCTTACTCACTGTCCACCCTGCTCATATATATTTTCCTGCCTAAGCGTCACCCACCATGATGTTCCCCCACAAGCCTCCCTCATGCCTGCAGGGCTTCCAATCAGTGCGTTAGTCCCCACCCTTAAATACCAGCAGACAAGCATTACCAGGCTGCTGAAGAAAACTTCCAATGTGAAAGACAGAAAAGGACAAACATGCTAAACAAGAGCCCTGGAGGAAACAGCCTATTTGAGGAGAAACATTTCAGGAGAATAAACATTCTTGATATCTCCAGAGTTGTGAAAAGATACAACCACCATGAAACAGAAATGGAGGATGATCAAAAAAACAACCCAGAAACATTCAAAACAAGCAACGCTAGGAACTTAGAAATAACTGTAAGTCTGGGGAGAGGAAATCCCGGGGTGAAATACCTCTAAAAACTGAAATCAGTCAAAGGGAGAAATAAAGTTTGAATTCCGTTTATTGCTCACAGACTGCAGTCTGGGGCAGTTTCTCTCTCCTGCTCCAGTAGAAGCAAAACCAGCCCTTTCCTCACCTCTCAGGTACAGATAAGCCCTCCTTGCCCAGGTAATTACCCATTGATATGGAGATGAACTTCTGTCCACCCTTGAGGAAAGATGCAAATGCACTAAAGCCATACTTCTTTCCACCTCTGAACACCTGTTGATATACAGATGTACTAAAGCCAGGCAAGATGTTCTGGAAATGTTACAATTTTACCCACAATAACAGAAATGAAAAATTTGAAAGTAAGTCTTGGAAAATAAAGTTGAAGATATTGCTCAGCAAATAGTGTGAAAAGATCAGAGAAGTATGCCTGATAAAGCAAAGATAAAGAAAATTCAAGTCCACTAGGTAAGGTTCATTATCTGAGCTATAGAAGCTTCAGAAAGAGATAAATAGAGACAGAGAGAATGAGACAAATTATCAATGGAATATTTAAAAAATTTATCAGAACCAAAGGACATAACTTTCCAGGTTGAAAGGACTTGAATGTTAAATACATGGACAGTGGATAAATCTGAACACTCAACAAGTTTTGTGAAATCACAAAGTACTAAAGACAAAGTGGGGATCCTACAAGCTTCCAGAGAAAAGCAATAGATCACAGAAAAAGAAATGGGGATGGAAGTGGTCTCAATTTTCTCAGTAACACTAGGATGTAGAAAATTCTGGGGGAAAATCATTTCCAGTTTAGAATTCTCTACCAGCCAAACTACAAGCCAAGTGTGCAGTAAAATAATGGCATTTGTAGATGAGTTCTCAAAAGATTTACCTCCATGGAGCCTTTTTTGAAAAATTGCTGGAGAATATCCTGCAACATAAAAGAGGGAGTAAGCCAGGTAAGAAGAAAATATGTGTGGTACACGAAACAAGAACTCCAACATGGAAGAGAGGCAAATTCCAGGATGATCCAAAAGGAAACTCCAGGATGCCAGCTGGGCATTGGGCATAAGAAGCAGCCAGTCCAGAGTATGGCAGGTCAGAAGGCTCTGGGAGAAACTTCTACCGTGTTCAAATGGACAGAATACCCCAGGATGTCTACAGATTTTGAGAGGCTATTTCAACAACTGGCAAAGTGTTCGGCTTTTGAAACAGTCATAAGCACATAGAAAATGAAGCAAATGTAAAGCCTGGATTATAAGTCATTAACTCCAGGGAAAACAAAAGGAAAAGTAAGCACAGTTTAACTACATGGACATTATACTAATGTAAGTGTCACAAAATAATCAGATCAAAATTCAGACTAATCATCCTGGAGGATGGGGATGGGATGGCTGTACTTGGTGTTAGTGGTGGGTGTTAGGTTGGAGGAAGGAAAAACAAGGACATGCAAACAGAACAGAGAGATGCCATGGGGGGAGAACAGACCAGACCCCAAGGTCCATGCCTTATATGGAAAGGGGACAGCTCTTCCTGAATTCCATCCTTCTGATGTGCCAACTAAGACCTGGATGTCAGCCTCCTCCCTCTTGGAAGGAAAAAAGTTTCTAGTTGTCTATTATGTCACCTTTAGCCAATCATACCTCTCCACGCCCCCTAGGATAGCTTGCCCACTCCTCCCCCTCCTAATCCCTTATAAGCCCCCACCTCCCTGACCAGGTGTGACTTCCCCGGCCTGTAGTACCCAGACCGCGGAACATCACCCAGGAGTGGCTTTCAAATAAACTGCCTGGCCTTTGTTGCCTCTCTTTGCCTGCTAATTTCGGCTAAAATTTATCTTACAGTGGGAATTAAGAGGACATAACCTACATTGGGAAGTCACTGGATGGTTGTCACTATTTTTCTGAAAAATAAAGAAGCAGTGGTTAAATTATCCCAAACATGTTATTTGGAGACATGGATGTAAACTTGGGAAAAATATCAGGTAAGACAAAGACGTATTTGTTTTCTAATTCTGCACAATAACTTACCACAAATAGCTTAAAACAACATCCATTTTGTCGGCTCCTCAGAAAGTTAAACATAAAATGACTGTATGACCCTGCAATCTACTCCTAGGTATATACAGGCTCCTTCCTTGTTTTATTGTGCTTCACTTTACTGAGCTTGCATGAAGGCAAATTCTGGCCACTAAGACCCCCATCCCTTAAGACCTAATCACCAAAGCAGAACACACCCTACCCCTACCCCTTAAAAACACGCTTCCCACCCCCAAGCTGCTGCTCCCTCTCTCTGGGGGCAGCTATTTTTTCTTTCAGATAATAAAATCTCTTGCGTGGGCCTGTGTATCCTGAGTCATTCTGGAGTAAGGAGGGTCGCAGAAAGATACCCTTTCATTGCAGATATTGTATTTTTTACAAATTGAAGGTCTGTGGCAGCCCTGCATCGAGCAAGTCTATTGGCACCGTTTCTCCAACAGCATTTGCTCACTTCATGTCTCTGTATCCCATTTTGTTTCAAACTTTTTCATCATTATTATATTTGTTATGGTGATCTGTGATCAGTGATTACAATTCACTGAAAGACAGATGATGGTTAGCAATTATTAGCAATAATATATTTTTAAGTTAAATACCTTGTTTCTTTAGGTATAATGCTATGGCATATTTACTTGACTACAGTATAGTGTAAACATAACTTTGATATGCACTGGGAAACCAAAACATTCATTTGACTTGCTTTATGACAATATTTGCTTTATTGCAGTAGTCTGGAACCAAACTTGAAAGTGCTCTATTTGTGTTTCTCATTTTCCTAAGACTGAAAAGAAGTCCTCAAAAATGTACACTGACACCATATTCATGGCAGCATGATTCACGATGGCTGAAAGGGAGAAACGACCCAAATGTGCATCAATGTATGAATGAATAAACTGGTCGTGGGATATGCATACTGTAAGATAAATGCTAGCCAAAATAAGCAGGCGGTGATAGGCAACAAAGGGCCAAGCAGTTTATTTGGGCGCAATTCCTGGGTGATGTTCTGCGGTCTGGCTATCACAGGCTGGGGAAGTCACACCTGGTCAGGGAGGTGGGGGCTTATAAGGGATTAGGAGGGGGAGGAGTGGGTAAGCTATCCTAGGGGGCGTGGAGAGGTATGATTGGCTAAAGGTGACATAATAGACAACTAGAAACTTTTTTCCTTCCAAGAGGGAGGAGGCTGACATCCAGGTCTTAGTTGGCACATCAGAAGGATGGAATTCAGGAAGAGCTGTCCCCTTGCCATATAAGGCATGGACCTTGGGGTCTGGTCTGTTCTCCTTTTATAGTATCTCTCTGTTCTGTTTGCATGTCCTTGTTTTTCCTTCCTCCAGCCTAACACATACAATGGGATATTATTCAACCACAAAAAGGAATCCAGTAGTGATACATGCCACAACATGGGTGGACAGAACATGGATAAGTTATGCTAAGTGAGAGAAGCCAGACACAAATGGCCACATACAGTATGGTTCCTTTTAGATGAAATATCCAGAATAGGTAAAACCAGAGAGACAGAAAAGCTGGTTGAGAGTTGCCAGGGCTGAGGGGAGGCGGAATGGAGAATGGGTACATAGTGGGTATGGTGTTTTCATTTGGGGGACGAAAACATTTTAGAACTATATAGAGGTGGTCATCGCACAGCATTGTGAATATGCTACATGCCACTGAGTTGTTCATTTTAAAGTGTTCAGATAACAATTTTATGTTATGTGAATTTCATGTCAATTAAAAAAAACCTACATAACCTTATTGTGTGGTATTATTCTGGGTCAGTGAGTGCAGTAGCCCAATAACCTGATGAGGAGACCCTACAGTGAGGTGGAGTTATAGCCTTATTTTCTTGCTCTTCTTTTTTAAATTTTTTGGCTGTTTCATTCTGTTTTTCTATTTAATTCCACTCCAAGAAGTGGAGTAGTACACTTCTCTTTAAAGAATGGAGGAAGGGGTGTGTTTATTAGCATCTTTTGAAAATGTTCTGGGCCCTTTACCTTGAGTAGTAACTAAATATAACAAGTCTAAAGTCTCCAGCATGGGGAGGAAGCTCCAGAAATTATGACGTTGTATATGTGGAATCAAACTCTGTTTCTGAAAAAGACCAAACTGAACCAAACCCACAAACCATGCAGGTCTAGTCTTAGTTTAACTGGATTCTCTGCTGCAGGCCTCATGTGACTGAAATCAAGATGTCAGCCAGGGCTGCTCTTGTTGGGGGCTTGGGGTTCTCTTCCATACTCATTCAGGTTGTTAGCCATTGTACAACTGTGGACCTCGTTGTCTTGCTAGCTGTCCAATGGAGACTGCTCTCAGCTACTAGATGCCACCTGCAGTAACTTGCCAAATGGCCCCCACAGGCAGTTGCACATGGATGTTTGCTTTCTTCCAGGCTAGCTAGACCAGGTCCTTCTGATTTCCTCTTCTGCAATTAGGCAGAGAAAAATCTGCTTTCAGAGATATCACCTGATGATGCCAGGCCCACCCAGAATAATGTCCCTTTTGCCATACACTGTAACACAATCATGGAGTGATATCACACTCGGAGTTTCTATCCACACTCAAAGGAGAGGGGACTTCTAAGGACAGGGGTTATTGTGGTTGTAGTAGTCATGGTTCCCCAGAGAAGCGGAACCAATAAAAAATATAAAAAGGTATTTATTATAAGGAGTGGCTCATATGATTATGGAGGCTGACAAATCCAAGACTGGCAGAGTGAGTTGGCAAGCTGCAGACTCAGGAGTGCCAACGATGTGGTTCCAGTCTGAAAGCCAACAGGCCTGAGACCCTGGAAGAGCTGATGTTTCAGTCTGAGTCCAAAGGCAGAATAAAAACAACCCAGCTCCAAGGCAGTCAGGCAGGAGGTGTTCCCTCTTACTCACAGGAGGGTCAGCCCTTCAACTGATTGGATGAGGCCCCCTGCATTGGGAAGACAATCTGCTTTACTCAGGCTACTGCTTTGAATGTTCATCTCAACCAGAAACTCTATAGAAATACTCAGAATAACATCTGAACAAATATCTGGGCACTGTGTGGCCTGGTTGCGTTGACACATGAAGTAAACCAACACTCAAAATCAACCAAGCTCATAGATACAGAGAACAGATTTGTGGTTGCCAGAGGTGGGGGCTGGGAGTGGGGTGGGTGAAATGCATGAAGATGGTCAACAGGTACAAACTTCCAGTTATAAAATAAGTCATGGGGATGTAATGTTCAACACCGTGGCTAAAGTTAGTAATACTGTATTGCATGTTTGAAAGTTGCTAATAGAGTAAATTTTAAAAGTTCTTATCTCAAGAAAAAAGTTCTGTAACTATGTATGGTGACAGATGTTAGCTAGACTTATTGTGGTCATTTCATAATATATACAAATATTGAATTGTTATCATTTACTAACCTTAAAAATAAAGCTGTCAGTTATTTTACCAGCAAACTGGGTTTATTCAGGAAGAGCAGAGAACTGCAGCTCTGGACAAGCAAGCTACGGCAAAACCACAAACATCTCTGGAGAACAAAGAAGGGGAGGCTTTTTTAAGAAGAAAGGGGCAAGGCTGGGGGACTGTTCTAAGCGAAAAAGCCTTTGGAGGAAACTTGGAGTCCCATTTGTTGTGGCTGCTCATTGGCTGAGTTCCCACAGCCTCTCATTGGCTGGGCTGTTGCCTGGTTGTTGCTGGAGGAATCAGAAGTTCTTCCTTTCTACTGCGGGGTAAAGTAGCCAAATAGTATGGGTTGTAGGATGTCTGTCTCTTCTTCCTTCCTGTGGGGACTGCAATTGACCAGGAGTGGCAGGACATGGGAGCTTCCTCTGCAGACCTTCCAACTCCATGTCAGAAAGCCTTCCCTTTATCAATGCTCACATGTTGTATACCTGAAACCAATATATGTCAATTACATTTCAATAAAAAGAAAAAAAAAGAACTATCACAATGGTCATCTTAGAATTCTTCCTACCACAAGAAGGGAAAAAAGTTACCTTTGGAGAGGGGGCAAATGGGGAAAAGGGAGAGGGTGACTTGTATTTTTTTATGCAAACCTTGTTGAGATATCTGATTTATCCTTAGACCTGGGCCATACACTATGCCCTTCCCCATAGGGAGAGGTTTCGTGGAGCCAAGAGACCATGACCACATGAAGCCTGTGATCCCACCTCTAATTCTGACCATGCTCTTGGACCACTGAATCCCTTGGTCAAATAGCTCCAAGCCTGCATCTCAGTCCTGAGCAGGACTCTTCCCCAGGTTAGTCTTCTTGTTGGTGGACTGGACACTGCTATATTCCCTAGATCTGAGAATCTAGAACCAGGCTGGCCATTGGCAGATGGGCACAGATGGCACTGGAAGAGATGTCTTTTTTATCAAACTTTAAATTTTGAGAGATTTGAAAAATCACGTGCAGTTATTAGACATAGCACAGAGCGATTCCAGATACTCTACCCAGTTTCTCCCAAAGGTAACGTCTTAGAAAACTATAGTGCAATATCACAGTCAAGATACTGACATTGGTATATTCCATAGACTTTATTTATTCAGATTTCCCATTTTATTCATATAGATGTATGTGTGTATTTAGTTTTATGCAAATTTTTATCACATAAGTTTGTGTATCCACCACCCCAGACAGGATACAGAACAGTTCCTTCACTGTAAAGATCCTAATATAAAAGGATTGTTCCTTTATAACCATGCCAAACTCTCTCCCCCCACCCCCCTCCACAGCTCTAACTACTGACAACCACTAATCTGTTCTCTATTTCTATAATTTTGTCATTTTAAGAATGTTATATAAATAGGATCATGCAAAATGTAATCTCTTGGGACTGGCTTTTACTTCTTTTCTATATGGCATAGAAATTCTGTGAAGTTCATCCAAGTTGTATGTATTAATCATTCATTCCACTTACTGGGGAAGATGTGGAGAAACTGAATCAATCATACATTCCTGGTTGGAATGTAAAATGGTACAGCCAATCTGGAAACAGTTTGGCAATTTCTTATAAAACAAAACATATAATTTCCTTATGACCCAGCAAATGCACTCTTTGGCAATCATCCCAGAGAAATGAAAACTTATGTTGACACAAAAACTGTTCATCAACGTCTATAGTAGCTTCATTTGTAATACCCCAAAGCTGAAAACAACCAGTTCTTCAGTGGGTAAATTGTTTAGCAAACTGGGGTACATCCACATCATAGAATTCTACTCAGCAACAAAGGGGAATGAAGTTTGGAGGTCAATATTGCAACCTGGCACCAAAACCAGGTAAGGGTAGGACGTGAAAAAAATTGAGACGTGCTCCTTTTTTTCTATTTTCTGCAAAAATTGCACAAAATTCATGTTAATTCTTTTATTTTGATAGAAGTCTCCAGTGAAGCCATCTGGGCTTGGAGATTTCTTGGTGATCATTATGGCATGATCCTCTTTGCCAGTGCCACTCAGCACCTGGCATCTCTGGGTGGGAAGGGAAGCCCAGTCTGCCTATGTTCAGCAGGGTTCTGGATTGGCCCCTCTTGCCATGGCGGGGTCTGCCTTGTGGTGTTAGAGTGACTACTTATTCGATCCAGCGAGGAATGAGCCTACATGGACCCCTTTTAGTTGTTATGTTGGGATGGCTGGGTTGCCTTCATCTGTTGGATGGGGGTGTGAGATGCCAGCCTCGTGTTGTTCCTTTTGTCCTGGGTCTCTAGCTGGTTCACCTCATCTTACCCTCTGTCTTCTGGAAGGCTCTCCTGTGGTTGCATCTTGTGTTATTTCAAGGGTTGATGGCTGAACTGAGTGGGGACAAGCAAGGAGATCAAGTCTGTCATCTTGTTTGGACCTGAGGTGTCCTTTTGCACTCTGAAGAGTGGCACGGGGCCATCCATGGGTGTGGAGGAAAATGGAACTGACCTAGGGCCAGAGGCTGAGGCTCGGTTTTTCTACATCATCATTTGTGGTATACAATTGGAGGAGGAGTTGAAAATTCATGTCAGGTTTTCTAGGTAGTTGTTTATTTCTTTTTTATTATGATAAAATATTGTTGGTTCACAACCTCAGGAGTTCCCTGGATGAAATCTGAAACTAGGCCCTGTACACAGAGAGCAGGGAGTGACTGCAGAAAGAGGGGGCCACTCCAGACCTGTAGGTGGCAGGTTAAAAAGCAGAGAACCTACATGTGAGGTGTAAATGGGTGGCTGCAAGATGAATAGATCTCTACACTGCTGCCAGAATCCTCAAAGTTTATAAAGGATCTTTAACTGGCTTCAGTCATGAATTGAGTCCAGATGGTTTCAGTGACACCTTACAAGGTATGTCCTTGAGACAGCTCCTAGTATAGGAACAGAGGGCAGAACATGCATCCCAAGGATAGGGTAAGGCGTGAGGCGTCTCTGATTGTGCAGGTTCAGCCCAAGGGACAACTGGTGGTCACATCCTCTCAAAGACTTCTTCCAACAAATATGCATAACATAAAATTTACCAATCTCAACCATTTTTAGTGTACTGCTCAGTGGCATTAAATATATTCATAATGTTGTGCAACTATTACCACCAACCATCTCCATAACTTTTTACTGTGAAAAACAAACTCTGTACCCATTAAATCATAACTCCCCAATTTCTCACCCCAGCCCCTGGTAACCACCATTCCACTTTCTGTCTCTATGAATCTGACTGCTCTAGGTACCTCATATAAATGGAATGGTACTGAATCTGTCTTTTTGTGACCAGCTTATTTCATTTCGCATAATACCCTCAAGGTTTATCCATGTTGTAGCATGAATCAGAATTCCTTCCTTTTAAAGATGAATGATATTTCTAGGTCATTTTGAAGATATATTTGTTAAGGCTGGAGGAGAGAATGCATATTTTAAGAAGCTCATTCACTTGATTTGTGACTTTTAAATATTTACAACCATAGTTCATGGGCTTCCATTTCTATTTTTGCCCCAGCTGGCAAATGCCGGAGGCAGGTCTGATGGGTATGTAAAATAAATCATTAATTAAAAATAAAAATAAAATAAAAATACTTTCTTTAAAAGAAAGAAAAACATCTTTCTTGTCTCTCTATTCAGTGAGTAGATTAGGAAAAGCAGACTTTTATTTTATTTTATTTCTTCTTTGCATGTTTTACGATAGGTCTGAGGAAGAAGACAGGGTGTTCACTGGGGAGTGAGGTCTGGTGTCAGTCCAGGGCTGGTCCAGCTTCCTCTGCAGCAAGGTCTTCCCACCAAGCTCTTAACTTGTGTAGGATGATACTAAAAAGGGCACAGCTGGTTTAAAGAAAAATATGAAATAAATGGCAGAAACAGTACTTCTCAGAAAAAGATGAAAATTGCAACGATGGTTTACAATTGACTGAAGTTTGGATTCACGGATAGGTGCCCTTCAGGGGCATCCTCTCTAAGGAGGAATCCTTGTGCTTGGAAGCAGACCATTCCTGGTGACAACAGTGGTAATAGCAATTTCGGGGCAGTGCATTTGGCACTAACAATTTACAAAAAAATTTCAATTATATTGTCTTGTGTGATTTTGCTCAAAGAAGCTGAAAAAAAGTGTGTAATTATTTCCATTTTACAGATTAGAAAACTGGGGCTCAGAGAGGGGATATTTGGGCCAGGGTTGGCTGTGGCAGGATTGGGGGCTGTGTCTCCCTCTTTCCCACTTTGGACCTGATCTCCTCCGTCTCTGTGTTCTGCCCTGGCTCCCCAGAAGCACCACGGGTGGGGTCTTCCTTTGGGAGACTTTGGGAGTTCCTGGTAGATGGGGCCTTTGGTGGAGTTGGCATCTCAGCCGGAGTTTTATAAGTGTCACTCTTCATCAGGAGAGCAGGCTGATCCCTATTTTGGGGAACTGCCCTCCGAAACAGCCCTCTGAACTGACTTGGCAACTGTCAGGTGATGACTCTATAGAACAAATAAACCCATTTTGCCTCTCCTGAGCAAACCTCATTGGCATGCAATGTCTGGGGTGCTGGGCAGGCCTCAACTAGTTAACAACCAGAAGATGGAGCAAACCTGCCCACTGAGCTGGGAGGATGCCAGGAGGAGCATCCGGCAGGTACAACAGGAGGTCTCCATGCCCCTGTCTTTGGTTCCCTCCTCTCACTCTCAACTACTGCAGATGAATATGTGTAAAACAACAAATCAAAAGTGAATTAAAAAAATGTCAAACTCATTGAAACAGAAAAGTGGTTTTTGGTAAGGGGCTGGGGGTGAGGGAAATAGGGAGAGATTGGCAAAAGGGTACAAGCTTTCAGCTAGAAGATGAATAAAGTCTGAGGATCTAATGTAAAACGTGGTGACAATAGTTGGCAACACTGTACCGTATAACTGAAATTTGCTCAGTAGAACTTAAATGTTCTCTCTCACACACAAAGATAAATACATGAGGTGATGGATGTGTTAACCAGTGGGGGGGGATTCTTTCACAATGTGTATGTATATCGACTTGTCATGACGTGCATTCTAAATATCTTACAATTTTATTTGTCAGCAGTACTTCACTAAAACTGTCTAAAGTTAAAATAGAAGTTCCTTCAGTACCTGGCTATTAGTGTGTGCTCAATAAATATTTATGGCATGGCTGGGTGATTAAATGAACCACTATGCCAAAAAAAAAAAAAATAGAAGTTCCTTCATTCTACTACCACTAAAATCCCACCCTGCAGAAACCCCCATGCTAAGTCTTAAAATAGATTCCTAAGCTTCTCTTATGCTCTGAACATTCACTTTGAGTGATCTCATCCACACTATGCCTTTGAATATCACATATAGCCTGATGTCTTCCTGAATTCCAGACACTGATAACCAGTGTCTACTAGAAACTCCACCAGGGTGTCCCTTAGGCACTAAAAACACATATTCAAAACCAGTGCTTTTATCTCCCTCCAATTTGCTCTGAAGGCTTCATTTCCCACCTTCTAACCTCACCTCTTCCGGCAAGGAAGCAGGGAGCTCCCTCTCCTGTGCTCCTTCTGGCCTTCAGCTCCTGCTTCGAGGTGCCAAGGCCTGTTTATTGTGTTCTTATTTCACATAAGGAATTCTAAATGTTGTATGAAGTCAAATGCACTGATCTTTTCCTTTTGGCTACATTTTCTTTAGTCTAGATGTTTCTTGGAGGTGAAGGGGGCAAAGCAGTCTAGAAGCTTGGGGGCTAGAGATACTTAGGGTGGCGGTGGTCACCCACATGGAGGAGCCCGGGCAAGTGTCTCGGGAGACACGTTGGAGGCGGTGATGAGGGAACCTCAGTTTGGCTTTCCCTGAAAGCAGAACTTAAGACAAGGCTCTGGGGGCATGTAGTGAATGTAGGTTTTTGGTAAGGTGGTAGTGGTAGGAGGTGATCCAAGGAGGCAGAAATGAGGGAGAACTAAGAGGGACACAGAATGTCAATGAAGTATGTGTTAATGTTAATAAGTGTCCCACCCAAAATTCATGTTGAATTGCTAACCTCTGATATGATGGCATTAGGAGGAGGGGCCTCGGGGAGGTGTTTAGGTTTTGAGGGAGGAGCCCTCATGAGTGGGATTAGTGTTCTGATAACAGTGACCCAAGAGAGCTCCCTTGTCCTTGCATCATGTGAGGGTGCAGCAAGAAGTCAATAGTTTGCAACCCAGAAGAAGGTCCTTACCAGAAACTGAACATACTGGTCCTCTGATCTCAGACTTCCAGCCTTCAGGAATGTTGTTTATAAGTTATCCAGAATATGGTACTTTGTTATAGCAGCCTGAACAGACTGAACAATTACTATGGGCAACTGACGTTTAATCTTGCTGGGTACTCTCTGAAGAATTGTATGGAATATACCTTAGAACTTCCTCTGCAAAGATGGTAGGGCTGACTCCAGTCTCTACTGGTAGTGGGTCACCTCCAGAGGTGTGAACTTCCTAACCCTTCTGGAATGTGCCTGCACATGGCTGAGCAGCCTCCTGAAGCTTATCTGAAAGCAAAATAGAGACATTCCATGGCCATACACTTGCTATGGGACCCTGGCAATAATGCATGGGGTGCTCTACCCCACTGTGCTGAGAGGAAGTCACAATCCAGGAGTGTCAACTACAAGAAGTGGTGTGAAACCAGCTCCTGGTCTCAATCCCACCAAATCATGGAATTTTCCCAATTACTTCATATGTATTAAAATCCCATTAATTGATTTGAAGAAAGGATTTTGCAGATAAAATCATTTCAAAGACATTTCTTTTTATAGTTTGACTTCAATTTTAGCACCAGTAGTAAGATTCACTATGTGATCCTCCTCCCCAATATATGAATGGATGTACAGCACAATTCCCTGGCAGGTGCCTGAAATTGCAGTAGTAGACTCTCAATCATTCATGTGACTCACACTGGATCTGTTAAGACACAAGTGCCCCTGAGAGTACCTCCCTGAGCTGCTGTCAGCCATACAACTTTTCATGTTACTATGATTGTTGGGGTCTCCTAAAATGGTTTTGAAATGGAGAAAGTACCTGCAGACCCCAGTGTTTTGCCTGAGGGTTTCACCCACAGGCAAGTTCACTTTGATTCAGTGAGACTAAGAAATGATAATGGAACATCCTTGGGGTAAATGGGTTTATATTCAGCTTTATTCTCCCAGTGGTAGGTCAAGCACTAGAATCACGTCTGCATCCAGCAGTCTGCAGGTCTGTAATCCACCTCCATCTCTGCCTCTACTCAGAGCTCTGGGCAGAGTTCTTCATATAGAGACTCACTCAATAATAGTTCATTGCTAATGGGTGTGGAGGCATTTGCATAGCAGTAGGCTGATTACATCATCAAGTAGTTTAGGGTCAGGTAAGGATCCTGGCCATAGGAACTTTCATTTTCCCCACATCCAGGCAACAGGGAAGGTAAAAGAGTGACCCACATCAGCCCAACTTGGAGGGTATAGAGAAAACAAAATTTCCTATGGCCAGGGTTCTCACCTGACCCTGGTCAACTTGTCCACTGCACACATGTGGGCAATACATTATTATAGACTTTATATAAAGCATTCTGTCTAGTGCTCTGGGCTGCACAGCTGCAGAAGAGCAGAGGCTAGAGTGGTGGCAGCGCCAAGGACAGAGACTGAGACAGCTGCAGGGATGGAGACGCCTAGAGGCAGAGACTAGCTTGCTGCATGCAGACTTTCCCTAAGGTGGAAAGGATTCTAGAGCTTGACATGCCACGGTGATTATAAAGCTGGGTATAAACTCTTTCACCCCAAGAATGTTCCATTGTCATTTTTTGGTCTCACCAAATCAAGAGTGAACTTGCCCAGGGCTGAAACCCATTGGCAAGACAGAGGGTAAGAGTTCAAAGGCAGCATTTCTGCCTCTTTATAGTAAGATGGGCTAGTGACATTGATGGGTGGGTGGGTGGGGGTGGTGATTAGGTGCTTGTGGGGAAAATTGAAGTTCCTATGGCCAGGACCCTCACCTGACCCTAACTACTTGATGATGTAACTGGCCTGCTGCTAGGCTACTGCTTCAACAACCATAGGCAATAAGCTATTTACTGAATCACTATATAAGGAGCTCTGCCCACTGCTCTGGGAGGATGCAGAGATGGAGGTGGATTACAGACCTGTAGACTGCTGGATGCAGACATGATTCTAGTGCTTGACCTCCCACTGGGAGAACAAGCCAGGTAATTAACACTTTTATCCCAAGAATGTTCCATTGACATTCCTTGGTCTCACTGAATCCATAGTCAACTTACCTGGGGCTGAAACCCATTGGCAAGACAGCACTGTAGAACCAATCCTGCCTGAGCCTTTCTGTGACCCTCAGCAAGTTTCTCACCAGGCTAAATGAGAGAGGACATTGAGGGTGGAGGGAAGAGTTGGCCTGGCTATGCCCCAAGTCCCTACCAGGTGGAAATTATGGGGAACTGGGCAACAGACCTACCAGAAAAGAAGGCTGATATCAGCTCTAGTTGATGTTCATCAAGCAGAAGTGCAGACCCATTGTGGCTAGGCTTTAGAAGAGAAGCAGCAAGCTTGAATGTTGTATTAAGTTGTGGGGAAAATGGAAGTTCCTATGGCCAGGATCCTCACCTGACCCTAAACTCCTTGATGATGTAATTGGCTTACTGCTAGACTAATGCTTCCACACCCATAGACAATAAGCTATTATTGACTGAGTCTGGAGAAAATGGAGATTTCTGATCAGGATTCCCACCTGGCCTTAATAGCACCCACTGTGTAAAAGCCCATTGTATTTGCACATCTATGAGATGGTTTTTGCCAATGGGTTTTAGACCCAGGCAAGTTCACTATGGATTCAGTGTGACCAAAGAAATTGACAGCAAAATGTTCTTGGGGTGAAAGGGTTATACCCAACTTTATTTCCCGGTGGCAGGTCAGTCACTAGAATCCTGTTCACTCAGAGCAAGTTTGCATGCAGCAAACCGGTCTCTGCCTCTGGGCCCCTCTGTCTGCACAGTCATCCTCTGGGCCTCTCTGCACAGCTGTCCTGCACAGCCGTCCTCTGGGCCTCTCTGAACAGTCATCCTGCACAGCTGTCCTCTGGGCCTCTATCCTCGGTGCTGCCACCACTCCAGCCTCTGCTCTGCTCTCCTGAAGCCTTGCAGCCCTACCACCATGTCGTGCCCAGAGCACTGGGCGGAGCTCCTTATATAGAGTCAACAGCCATGTATTGCTCACAGGTGTGCAGTGAGCTAGTCAACCACAGCCAGGTGAGAATCCTGGTCACAGGAACTCTCATTTTATCTACAGATGGTTACCTGGGAGAGAGTTGCTGGTCAGTCACAGAGTACTGGCCCAAGGGAGGAGTGGAGAGGAAACAACCATTGTCTCCTTTCCCTGTGTTCCTGGTACATAATTGGTCAGGGGTCCGCCAGTCACCAGAGACCCACCCACAGAGTTCTTTCCAGTGCCAGGGGCAGGGAAGTAGGGCTCACAGCTGGAAAGAGCAGGGAGCAAGGAGAGACTGAGATCTACTTCTATAAGAATAAACGCCCTTTTAAACCCCCAACTTCTTGTCCTTGCCTTAATTCAGTTTCAGCTAATTCATAAGGAACTTGACCCAGGCAGGGAATTCTCTCCTCCTGGAGCAACACTATATAAAGAGCTCTGCCCAGTGCAGAGATGGAGGTATATTATGGACCTGCAGACTGCGGAATGCTGATCTGATTCTAGTGCTCAACCTACTTCTGGGAGAATAAAGCCAGGTATAAATCCTTTTACCCCAAGAGTTTGTCTTTTCTAGGTCTCACTGAATCCATAGTGAACTTGCCTGGGGATGAAATCTTCAGACAAGACACAAGTCTCCTGATTTTTAAATGTCAGCAATGTATTCAAACACTTTTAAAACAAAATATAGGCTAAGTTAAGTCCTCCATGGGCCTACTATATTCACCAAAGATTATTAAACATTAGTGTTCAGGAGAAGCTTCTGAACTAACGATAAATATATGTATTTCTGGGCTTTGTCTGCAGAGGCCCTGCACCAGGAACTTGCTTTATTTTGTCTCTTATAGGAATTCTTGTCTTAAAGTCTATTTTGTTGAATATTAGTATAGTCACTCCAGCTCTCTTTTAGAATTGTTTGCATGGTATGTATTTTTCCTTCCTTTTACTTTCAATGTATTTCTGTCTTTAAAACTAAAGTGTGTCTTTTGTAGATATCATACAGTTTGGTCATGTTCTTTTCGTGCGTTTTTTTTTTAATCCAGTCTACCAACATCTGCCTTTCAATTGGAAAGCTTAACCCATTTACATTTAATATAGCTACCATTAAGATAGTATTTACCTCTGCCATTTTGCTATTTGTTTTCTGTCTTATGTCTTTGTCCCTCTTTTGTGTTACATAGGTATTTTCTATTGTACCGTTTTAATTCCCTTATTGTTTCTTTCACTATAATTTTTAAGTTATTTTCTTTGTTATTTGATTGCCCTGGGATTACAATTAGCAACTTAAAACAATTTAGTTTGGATTAATACTAGCTTAATGTGAATTGCATATAGAAGCTCTACTCCAGTAAGACTCCATTTCCTCCCAATCCTTTGTGTAATTATTGTCATACAAATGATATCTTATACATTATAAAAACATCAACATAGTTTTATAATTATTGTTGTCTTATGCTGCTGTCTTTTCAAAAAACTATTTGTTTTTAAAAATTATGGTAAAATATACATAACATAAAACTTACCATTTTGGACAATAACAAATGGAAATTCATCCCATGCTCTTGGGTAGGAAGAATTAATATTGTCAAAATGGCCATCATGCCTAAAGCAATCTACATATTCAATGCAATCTCTATCAAAATACCAACAGCATTCTTCCATGAACTGGAACAAATAGTTGCAAAATTCATATGGAACCACAAAAGATCCTGAATAGCCTAAGCAATCCTGAGAAGGAAGAATAAAGCAGGGGGGATCTTGCTTCCCAACTTCAAGCTCTACTACAAAGACACAGTAACCAAGACAATTTGGTACTGGCATAAGAACAGACACATAGACCAGTGGAACAGAATACAGAGTCCAGATATTAACCCAAACATATATGGTCAATTAATTAATATATGATAAAGGAGCCATGGATATGCAATGGCAAAATGACAGTCTCTCCAATAGCTGGTGTTGGCAAACTGGACAGCTACATGTAAGAGAATGAAACTGGATCACTGTCTAACCCCATACACAAAAGCAAATTCAAAATGGATCAAAGACCTGAATGTAAGTCATGAAACCATAAAACTCTTAGAAAAAAACATAGGCAAAAATCTCTTGGACATAAACATGAGCAACTTCTTCATGAACATATCCCCCCAGGCAAGGGAAACAAAAGCAAAGATGAACAAGTGGGACTATATCAAGATGAAAAGCTTCTGTACAGCAAAGGACATCATCAATAGAACAAAAAGACATCCTAGAGTATGGGAGAATATATTCATAAATGACATATCTGATAAAGGATTGACACCCAAAATAAAGAGCTCAAGTACCTCAACAAACAAAGAGCAAATAATCCAATTAAAAAATGGGCAGAGGAGCTGAACAGACACTTCTCCAAAGAAGAAATTCAGATGGCCAACAGGCACATGAAAAGATGCTCCACATCACTAATCATCAGAGAAGTACAAAGTAAAACCACAGAGAGATATCACCTCACACCAGTAAGGATTGCCACCATCCAAAAGACAAACAACAAATGTTGGCGAGGATGTGGAGAAAGGGGAACCCTCCTATACTGCTGGTGGGAATGTAAATTAGTTCAACCATTGTGGAACGCAGTATGGAGGTTCCTCAAAAAACTCAAAATAGAAATACTATTTGACCCAGGAATTCCACTCCTAGGAATTTACCCTAAGAATGCAGGAACCCAGTTTGAAAAAGACAGATGCACCCCTATGTTTATTGCAGCACTATTTACAATAGCCAAGAAATGGAAGCAACCTAAGTGTCCATCAGTAGATGAATGGATAAAGATGTGGTACATAACACAATGGAATATTATTCAGCCATAAGAAGAAAACAAATCCTACCATTTGCAACAACATGGATGGAGCTGGAGGGTATTATGCTCAGTGAAATAAGCCAGGCAGAGAAAGACAAGTATCAAATGATTTCACTCATCTGTGGAGCATAAGAACAAAGAAAAAACCTGAAGGAGCAAAACAGCAGCAGAATCACAGAACCCAAGAATGGACTAACAGTTACCAAAGGGAAAGGGACTGCGGAGGATGGGTGGGTAAGGGAGGGATAAGGGCAGGAAAGAGGCATTATGGTTAGCATTCATAATGTAGGGGGCGGGGGCACGGGGAGGGCTGTACAACACAGAGAAGACAAGTAGTGATTCTAAAGCATCTTACTACACTGATGGACAGTGACTGTAATGGGGTATGTGGGGGGGACTTCATGATGGGGGGAGTCTAGTAACCACAGTGTTGCTCCTGTAATTGTAGATTAGTGATACAAAAAAAAACTTACTATTTTAACTATTTTTAAGTGTACAGGTCAGTGGATGGCAAGCTGGGTCCTTAACATCACAAGGAAAGTCAGGGACAGGGGATGAGTATCTAAAGTTCAGGTACGAGGGAAAGTACTGTCAGATGCCAGACTGAGACACATGACAAGTAAGACCAAGAGAACTTTGGTGTCTGATGCACATCTATGTTCCACCCGACTCCCTGTTCCCCTCCCACGCTGGATGAATACAAGCAGGCATAACAAGCTTCTCAGGTGATTTTAATAAATCCTTTGGGGTGTTGGTTCTGTCTTGACTGCACATTGAAATCACTGGTTTCCTAAGTCTGGGGTTTGCTAGTTGCTAAATTCTGGAGGCTGGTTCTGGTCTAGGTCTCCCTCCTTTGGTTATCATTAAGATTGCAGCAGGCTGTCCCCAGCCCTCAGCAGCCTTGGGTCCTTCCTTAATATCCAGGCCACAGCTCTCTATCCTTGTGATTTCTGCAGAGAAGGGGGCCTCTGCTCTATTACAGGAAAACTGTTAGACCTCTGAACTAAGCCTCAGCATAGGTCTCTCCTAGTCTGGTGCCGAGGACTCAGCCCTGATTAGACCACGCCTGACCGAAGGAGAAATCACATCTCTCTTTAAGGATTCTTCCCAACTATCTCCAGGCAGAATGACTGTGTCCTTCCTAGTGTATTCTCAAACCCTGGTGCTGTGGGGTAGGGGATGGGAGGACCTCCTTGACTAAGATAATGCTTGGACCAGTGCTTGACCCTGGCAATAGTAATTAAAGTTGACCTATACTGAATACTTAATCTCTACCAGGCAATTTTCTAAGAATGCAACATGATTAAGTCTCTGATCATTACAACTCCATGAAGTGGGCACCATTATTATCTGTATTCTACACATGAAGAAACCGAGGCACAGAGTTTAAGTAATTTTCCCAAAGTCATACAGTCATCTGAGAGTCAGAGCCAGGATCCCCAGGCAGTATGGTAAAATAAGTAATATTATCTATATTTCTGTGTCCAGGTACTGTTAGCTACTTGACATTCATTTTCACACTTTGTTTTGCAGATGAGAAGTTGAGACTCAAAGAGAAGAAAATGGAGCTGAACTGGATTTGCTTGTCCTGATGCTCCTCTAAACGGGTGCTCCTGTGTTGGCAGGATTCAAGCATCTTCAGGGGACTGCCTCTATCAGATGCATCTGGATGCCATAAAAATGCATATGCCTTGTGATTCTGAGCCAGCAAGGTTGGCAGTGGGTCGTGAGAATCTGCATTTTATCAAGTACTCCTAGCTGATCCTCATTTACACACAAGGAAGCCCATTAGAGCACACCCTACCAGTCATCTTAGATAAAAATCACTTGAGCATGTGTTTCTTTTCCTCTTTAACAGTTAAAAATACTTTTGCTGCAAGTAATAGTAAATTCTATTACTATTCTAATTCAACAGTAAATTCTAAGGAAATTTATTGTTTACTTAATAAAATGCCCAGAATTAGACAGTCTCCAGACGGGTGTAGCAGTTCAGCAGTCCCATCAAGGACCTAGTTCTTTTAAGCTTTCTCTTTTTATTTATTATTTATTTATTTTTATTTTTTTATTTTATTATTTTTTAAGCTTTCTCTTGCACTATCCTTGCCTGTTGGCTTTTCTTCTTCATGCTTGTTGCTTCGTAGTTGCAAGATGGCTGCCTCAGATCCAGACATCTTGCTCAAAGTCCCCAGACTGTGTTGCAGCAAGAGGATAGTTACATGGCTCAGGTCCAGTCAGGCACATGTTCTCACCTGGAATTTTTAATTGGGAGCTGATGGCAAGAAGTGGGGACAATGGGGGCTTCATTCTGGGGGACAATGGGCTTTGGGACGGCACACCTACAGCAGGCCTCTCCATGTGGCCTGGGCTTCCTCACAACATAGAGGCCTGATCCCAAGTGTGAGCGTCCTGAGAGAGAGCCAGGCAGAAGCCATGGTCTCTTTCATGATTTATCAGAAGTCACATGTCATTACTTCCACTGTATTCTGTTCATCTGTTGGATTTCCCCAGAGGAGGACGCCGCCCCAAATCACTCACGAAAGGCGTCTCTTGATGCAATAAGCAAGAGGAATTTATTTAGAGACCAGCTAGCTGGGGTCCAAGTGTCAGCCCGACGCAGCGGGTCTCAACAAGGATCTCAAGCACTCAAAACCAAGGGTTTATATAGCATTTTCAAAACACTTAACTCTTAGTAATTTTCCACAGCTGCACATTATCTTTGCAAGACATACATCCTGGGGTTAAGCGAGAGCAAGGTAAGACCACTCCTCAATTGTTAGGGAGGTTCTGCACGATAAGCTTGGTATGTAGGATTAACTGACCAAGGTTAGCTGACCGAAGGCCACAGCTGCCCCCATCCCGGTGTTCATGATTAACTTGTTTTCCAAGGCCTTACCCAGTTCCAGTTTTTTTTCTTTTAAGTCACAACTTCAGAAAACTGCTTCTAGGCCCTTAAGATGGCTACTCTTATGCTAACTTATTCTCATTCTTACATTCCCCTCTTCTTCTTGTAACTATTTCAATCATGAAATTAGAGGTCACCTGTTTGGTAGTGCAATAGGGGAAAGGCACAATATGAACGGCGCAGTCTTAGCTTTTGAAGGTTGTCTTTGTCCAGCTGACGTGGTTATCTTGGAATAGTTTTTGAGAACGGTGTGTGGGTCAGCTAAACAGCGTTGGTGTCTCTGGACGCGCACCTGGTCACTTTAGGGGTCTTCTGGTGATTTTTAAGCTGGAGAGGATTCTCAGTAGGTTGGGCTCTCCACGTGAGATGGTCGTCAGCTGTCTCGGCTGAGACAACGGGTTTCACATGAGATGCGTGGATCCAGGTGGCAATCTTACTAACTTTGACTGCTGTTGGGGTGGTCAGTAACACTAAGTAGGGTCTTTTCTACCGTGGCTCAAGGGTCTGCGCTCGGTGTCGCCTTACAAACACAAAGTCTTTAACTTGGAACAGGTGGGCTGCTTCTGAAGTGCCGGGCTCATAGACTGCTTTTAGTTGGGTCTACACTTCTCTTTGGACTGCCTGAAGAGCTTTTAATAGAATTTGCATAGCAACTTATAAGATCATTTGCATTAAAAAATATGGAGTCCTCCATGTTTTTTAAAACATACAAACATATCCACAGCATATAAATTAAACAAGAAGACCTGGTGGTTCTCAAAAAAATCTATTACAACTTTCCTCAAAAGTGGTCACACGTTTGCCCATCTAAACTTTTACAGTGAAACCTGTTTTTCTGGGAGAAACAATCTTGTCCAGATTCTACACAATTTAATTTTTAAGAATAAATTTTGGTTTGTTAACTAAGTGCATTTAATCAGCTAAAAAAAAGCTTTGTTACTATTCTGCTTAGGAGGATAAATTAAGAAAACAAATAATCAGTAACAACTTTAATCATTTGTTGGTTAGAGAGATTTTTCTACTTGTAAAAATATAAGGAATAAATAATTCAATTTCTCATGCCATGCAATCGTTTTCAATAACAATATTTCAAAGGCAAATAAAGGTTACACAGTTGTTAACAAACTTTAGCTTTTAGTCTTTTTAATATTAAGATTTCATTAAAAAAAATATTCTGGCAACTCACTGAGACTTTAAGCATGAGAAACTGCTTTGATAAAACAATTAGAGAACTCTTTGCAATCTTTCAACATTAAGAGCAGACTAACAGTTAAAGAAAACTTTGTTTTGTTTTTTTAACTGGAAACAAAATTCTAATTTTGCTGTGCACTTGATATCAAGACTCACTTGCTTTAATTTCACATAGCATGACTATATCTGTAAGAATATAGTAATTTATTCTTCATTTGCCCCATGGTCTCAAGCACATAAACGGGTGAGAATTATGCCTGGGCTTGCCGGGGTTTGTCCCGCCTTATCTCTAAACATCTTGACCTTCCTCCAAAGCAACAGGCTGAGCGGATCCGCTACAACAAAAGGCACCCCACTGCTGCACCACACTGCTCTCTCTGTTCTCCGTCTCTCTCTAACAAACAGCTGCACTTTAGAACAAAGCCACTTTCTTTTATCAAAAAACACATTCTTTAGCATGCAGACGAGTTTCCATTCTTTATACCTTCTCTTATTAAAACATACATCTTTTAGCATAGAGAAATGTTTTCTTTAAGTAGTTTTCATTAGAACTTAAAATCATTTGATACTTTAACTTTCAGTGAACACTGAAAAACAGGCTACTATAAACTGTTACACTAGCATTCTTCATCTATGAACATATATTATCATTTTTGGAAATGTGCTTTACAACACAATTTCTCATTAGGCACAAAATATGTCTATATAACTTAGCAAACTTTAAAAATTTTGGTTACCACAAAAATTCTCAAGCTGTTTGCATACATATACACTGTTATACATTAATACAGTATTATTAAGATGTTTATTTGCTACACTTGTTTACTTATTTTTAGCAACTATGCCAGATTACTTAGAAAACTTTTACTAAACATTAGACAAAGTCAAGCTTTTCTTCAAGCATTTTCTTGAAATGTTTAACTGGTAACATCAACTTAAATGAATTTAAGTAAACTTTGGCAGCTGATAACTACAATGACATGCCCGCCTCAGGCAAACCCAAATTAGCATTAATGCTTAACATTTTCCATCAGATTTTCTGGAAGTTTTAGAATGCCTAATTTTCACAAGCGCTTGTCTTTAAATCAATTTCATTAATACCATCCGGAGGTAGAAAGATATTTTCATTTACACACTTAGACACACAAACTTACAGACTGAGACATAATGATAAGGTTCCCTCCGTCAGCCAGCCAACATTAAAGGATGGCCACTTGAGGTGCAGAAAACACGAAATTTTCTCTTCCTGATGTCCGTGCTCAAATTGTGAGCTCTCTCCCTAACGTCTGAGAAAAATGGTCTGTCATGAGAGACAAGGGGGTCGTCTGCGTCTGTCCCATTTCTTCTGTCAAAAAGACTAAGACAAACACGACAAACAACAACCAGGCGCCTACAGAGAAGAATCTGCCGCGGCCGCGGAGACAAACCTGAAAGTTGAGGGCCTGTCGGACTGCAGCGGCAGCCGACTTTCCTCACAGATGAGGACCTCGTCCTCCAGACGGGGGCAAGGGACGTCTCCCAAGACCCCTGGTCAGCGACCTGCCAGCGCGTCCACCTAAGTCAATGCTGACCCAGAAACAGATTGGAGCTCCCACAGGTTTGAGGGCCTGTCAGACTGCAGTGGCAGCCGACTTTCCTCACAGATGAGGACCTCGTTCTCCAGACGGGGGCAAGGGACGTCTCCCAAGACCACTGGTCGGCGACCTGCCAGCGCGTCCGCCTAAGTCTATGCCGACCCAGACACAGATTGGAGCTCCCACAGGCTTTATACAGGTTTCAGGCTTGTTCGCGAACAAAAACACTGGGTGCACTCACCAGCCGGCAAGGCACTTTCTGATTAAACACAGAACGTTCTTACAGGTTTGACAAGAGACACACGGACACAAACACAGTAATACCTGGCCAGGGCAAGCCTCCGATCCTTGGCTTGTCGTTCCTCCGGGGGGGGCACGCGATCCCGGACGAGCCCCCAAATGTTGGATTTCCCCAGAGGAGGACGCCGCCCCAAATCACTCACGAAAGGCGTCTCTTGATGCAATAAGCAAGAGGAATTTATTTAGAGACCAGCTAGCTGGGGTCCAAGTGTCAGCCCGACGCAGCGGGTCTCAACAAGGACCTCGAGCACTCAAAACCAAGGGTTTATATAGCATTTTCAAAACACTTAACTCTTAGTAATTTTCCACAGCTGCACATTATCTTTGCAAGACATACATCCTGGGGTTAAGCGAGAGCAAGGTAAGACCACTCCTCAATTGTTAGGGAGGTTCTGCACGATAAGCTTGGTAAGTAGGATTAACTGACCAAGGTTAGCCGACCGAAGGCCACAGCTGCCCCCATCCCGGTGTTCATGATTAACTTGTTTTCCAAGGCCTTACCCAGTTCCAGTTTTTTTTCTTTTAAGTCACAACTTCAGAAAACTGCTTCTAGGCCCTTAAGATGGCTACTCTTATGCTAACTTATTCTCATTCTTACACATCAAGGCAGTCTCAAAGGACATTCCTCTGAGGAGGGGGGAATTGGACTTGGCCTTTTGACTGAATCTGGAAGAGCATACGGAAATGCAACTAGTATTGTGGCCATTTTTGAAAATATGCTCTGCCACAGCCTCCCCCACCCTCGCCCGCCCCCTCCCACTGCACCACCAAATTCAAATCAACACTGGTCAGCCAGGGTCAGGCTTTCCAGTCTTCATTGCCTGTCTGTCCAACCTCACATTCCTCTTTGACAACACATCTTCCTTCTCATGCCTCCCTCTGCCAAGGTTCAACCGCCCTGTCCACCACTGGATGGTGAGTAAGTCCTAATGAGATGGGGACCATGGGTGTAGTCAGAGTAGGGTGAGGGCCTCTGGAAAAAGGCAAGGCAGGGTATTTACAGTCAGAGCAGTGTAACTACATGCAAGGAAACCCCCTACCAAAGCTCTGTGTTAAACATTAAGCTCTAGGGTCATTCTTCAGTGAGATCGGTTAATATTCCCCAGATAAAGAAGAGTAGCACATGTTTTTATGATGCTAATCATTTGTAATCATGTGTAAGATTCACTTTAGCATGCTAAAAGGCCCAGGCCTATGTGCTGTCTTTCCTCCTTTAGATCTGATGAGGTGATTTTGCAAACTGGGCAACTAATTTGCCATGCAGACCCAGCTGTAAACAACATAATGAAAAGCAGGAAGGATTCCACCTTAAAGATAAGACTGCATTTTAACAGCCAGGTAGTTTTAGAAGTAAGATTCTTAACTCACTCTTTATCAAACAGACAATACCTCAGCCCACCCTGGGGCCTGGGCAGGTGGCCTTTTGATATGCTTCTAGACAAAGATGCCAGTATCCCAGGAGAAATCAGAGCAGTAAATTTCTTGTGTTAAGTTAATTTTTAATATTCAGGGACCACTTAACAAGTCCACACCCCTAAGCCTTTTATCCGGTTACCAAAAATCCTCAACCGCCTATAAAACCCCTAGACAGCGCACCACTACAGGCTCTCTTGTCTCCTCCTGGCGTGAGCCAGGAGCTCTGTCCTCTCACTGTATCTTTAAATAAAAGCCTCTCCCTGGCTCTCCTACCTTGACTGTTTGCTAAATTCATTCTTTGACTCCACAGACAAGAACCCCGGCATCACTAGCAGCGTTCATCTGAGAAGTCCTCCCTGACTGCCCCAGTCTTCCAGCTGAATCTCAAGTCTTGCTTTTCCCTCTGGAATCTGCCTCTCCTTTCAGGACTGGTGTGGGGCTCTAAGCACCTGGGACCTCCACTGAAGAAGATGCTTCCTGGGCCTAGGCCAGGGTCCCAGCACAGTGGTTAGGGGGTTAGACACGGAGAGGTGGCTGACTGGGTGAGGGCAGATTGAGCCTGGAGGGGGAGCTAAAGAGCTTCCTGCTTCACAGCCCCCAGGGGTCAGCTAGTGGAGGGAGAGCCAAGACCTGGAATCCCCGAATTGCTCAGGCTAATAGATGGTGGTGCCCACTGCATGCCTCCTTTCTTCACACCCCACCTTCAGTCCCTTGGGATGTCTGGTGTGCTCTGCCTTCTCCAACACTTCTCACCCCATCCTTGCTACCACCTTGGCCTGTCATCTCTTACCTGGATGGTTTTAATAACCTCTTCACTGGACTCCCTGCAACAGCAGAGGGTTTCTTTTAAAACACAGTTCAGATCCTGTCTCTTCTCTGCTCAAAATCCTCTTGGGCTCCCAATCTCATTCAGAATAGAAGAAAAAGTCCTTACAGTGGCTTACAAGGCCCTGTGGGATCTGTGCCCCCTCCAGCTTCCTCTCTGCCTTCATTGGGATTCCTCTGGCCCTCACAGCCCCACAGGGAGCACTGCTTCCTGTATGTTCTGCATACATACCAGGGATACTCCCACTAAAGGGCTTTGCCCCGCTGTTCCTGGAACTCACTCCTTTAGGTCTTCACATGACTCTTCTTTATAGTTCATGTTGGGTTTCTACCCAAGTATCACCTGTCAGAGGGCCAGCCCAATCCAGTCACTCCCTAACACCCTTCCCCCATCAGTGTATTAATCATTACTTGAATTTACACTTTATATTTGTAAGATAAATTTTAGCCAAAATAAGTAGGCGAAGAGAGGCAACAAAGGGCCAGGTAGTTTATTTGAGTGCAACTCCCGGGTGATGTTCCGTGGTCTGGGTATTACAGGCCGGGGAAGTCACACCCGGTCAGGGAGGTGGGGGCTTATAAGGGGTCAGGAGGGGGAGGAGTGGGCAAGCTATCCTAGGGGGCGTGGAGAGGTATGATTGGCTAAAGGTGACATAATAGACAACTAGAAACTTTTTTTCCTTCCAAGAAGGAGGAGGCTGACATCCGGGTCTTAGTTGGCACATCAGAAGGATGGAGTTCAGGAAGAGCTGTCCCCTTTCCATATAAGGCATGGACCTTGGGGTCTGGTCTGTTCTCCCCCTATGGCATCTCTCTGTTCTGTTTGCATGTCCTTGTTTTTCCTTCCTCCAGCCTAACAATATTTATTTGATTACTCATTTTATTATCAATCTTCTCACATCCTTTCCCATACCTCTGCCTCTTTGTGTTGACAAACTTCTTGAAAGCATGTGTCATTTGTGCTGAATCCCTGGAACCGTTTATAGTAGGGGCTCATTAATCATCTTTGATTCATTGAAATTTTGGTTCTGGAATTTAATGGCTTGGTGATCCTGGGAGGTCACATCTTCCAGGAGCAGGTAAGTTAAGTTGCTAATGTCATACACAAAAATACCAAAATATTTCTGTGGAGTTATGCCCCCATTCCTCACAGACATTTCAAGTTTAAACAGAAGGCTGGCCTTCAGTCTGAAGCACTGATTTTACAAAAGCCTGTAATTCCCAGAGTGGAACACTAGGAGGCACCCCACTCTCAACCCCCAAGGGCTTAGAAATACTGGGAAGGAAACACTCCAAACCTATAACTTACATGTCCTTTGGGGGAAAGGAGTGGATGAGATTAGGGAATGGGAAGAGTTTATTTTCTCACTCTCTTATATGCTTATATATTGAAGGAATTTTTATACTGTAAATATATTTGTCTAAAAATATTTTAATAAATGTGTCTGTATATATTAAAATAATTTTATTTCACAAGACAGAGCAAGCTAATTTATTACAGAGTGACCATAAAGTCAGAATACATCTTCTGAGGCATGCTAAAGATGCAGGCTTATTAGTGATAATAAGTCATAGATCATTAAAGGCAACATGCAGGATTAATGGAATTGCTGTGTTAATAGTCCAACTTCATTGCACAACAAATTATGTTGTCCAATAATTCAAACTCATTGAACTCACCATGTAATGTCAATGAGCATATCATATATTATAATGCAATATCAATATATCATTTTTATTCATGTTTGCCCATGTTTCCATCCTGTAAGATTGGCATCCATTGACAGATAACCAAATGATTGCAGTGAAGTATTGTAGGTGATCATAAAGGTGTGTGAAGGTTAGAATAAGAGCAAAGAATGGCGTGAACTGGCTCTAAGCCTCCATTTTCCCATTGGTACAAAATGGGGGATAAATAATGTCCAGCTTTAAAGTCTGCTGGGAGGAGAAATGACATAATGGCACAAAGCGCCCCAACTACTGGGTAGGCTCTGAAAGATGCTGGTTGAATCCAGCTGCTTGAGGCTGGCTTTTGAGGCAGGTGTGATCAAGGCTGGGAGGTGGTGTAGCCCAGAGCTAGACACAGGGCAGGTTGAAGAGGCTGCTTCTGGGAAGAGGGACTCTCAGGTCCCCTGCTGACGGCACTTCATCATTATAGGAAAAGAGAGCCAGTAACTAAGTCATTGTAGGGAAGTAGGCTGGAGGAGGCATCCTCCTTGAATGTCTCTCCAGAGCCGGGTGCCATGGCAGAGACATACTTCCTTGGGTTTCTGCATCTACTTCCCTGTCTCCTTGCAAACCTGTGATGGCGTTTATCACTTGATACCTTTTTAGAATCTGTGCAGTTCGTGTTGCTTAGCACAGAGGATAGGTGCTAGAGCCAGTCTACTTGGGTACTAGCGCTGCCATTTACTAACTGCCCTGGGACCTGATTGACTCTAAATCTCAGTTCCCTCATCTACAGAATGAAGATGTTATTAGTCCTTTCCTCAAAAGCTTGTTGGAAGGATTAAATGAATAAATACCTATAAAATGCTTATAACAGACTTCCAGCTTCCAGCCTGGCATGCAAGAATCTTGGAAGTTACCACTTCATCTTAACAAGTAAAAAGCTGGATACACTGAAAAACCAACAATTCTTCTTAGATCTGTAAGAGAAGGGACTCCACAGGGCACACGGCTGTCCCGGAATTAGAGAGCCTGCCAGGTGACTGCAGAGAATCACAATTTAGGGAGCAGAAACCCATAAGCAGCGGCCTCTGCAGGAACCAGTGAGCTCCGACTGGCGCTTTGCTGGAGGCTCAGTGTGGGCCAGTATGAGAGTTAAAAACTCCAGGTAGAAGCCTGTCAAAGAGAGGCCCCAACTCTTTTTTTGTGAGTTTTACCTCCAGGAGCTCTACCAGGTTTTCACGATGAAGATGGGAGAAAAATCCCCTTGCGCTTCAGGCAGGGATGGGGTGGGAAAGCAACCGTTTCGAAATATGCCAGAGCATTCTGTTCTTCTTAACCAGATCCGCCCTCAGGAGCATCTATTCAACCAGAGCCTGACCTCCTGGGTTTTGTCAGAGCCTAGCTGACCTGGAGGAAGGGAGCTGCTCCACTTCTGCCTTCTATAGCCTTTCCTGTGGGAGAGGGGAACTGCCCCATGCCAAACACTCTAGCCAGTCTGTCCCAGCTACGGGGAGCGGAGGGACGGAGAAGCACGTGTGCAGTTCACAGTTCAGAGGCACCGGCTCACTAGACAGCAGACCTAATCAGAGGGCTGCAGAATGCTTCCCCTGCCCTGCCCCGCCTGACTACCACATTCCTAAAAGTAATTGACAGCAGTTCCTTTTCCCAGTATAGCATGTCTGGCTGTTAAGAAAAGATGACTGGACACACTGAAAGGCCAACCCCTCCCCCCAACAGCTTAAAGAGCCAGAGAAAGCATGAAAACCAGACACAGATATGGCAGGGACGGTGTAGTTCTCAGACCAGGAATACACAAAACTATGATTAGCAAGGAAGAAGGAGAAATGACCGTAGGTCACCAAAAGTGTCGGGCACATTAGCATAGTGACTTTGGCTCTGAAGATAGACAGAAGGATCTGAACTCCAATTTCTCCACTTTGTGGCTCTGGGGTCTTGAGCAAATGACTCAACGTCTGTGAGCCTTACTCCCTCAACGGGAACGTGGGAGATACTGGTATTTATCCCCGTAAGTTTGTTGGGAGGATTAAATCAGATACTGCATCTAAAGCTCTTGGCTCACAGCCTGTCACATAATGAGCGTTCTCAAGAGGTGGTGATTAATTGTATGTTGAATTGTATTATCTCTTCAAATGTGTAAGGGTGGGACTCATAAGACGGACAGTGTTTCCTCCAAAGGAGTCATGGTGTCAGTCACACTTGAAGACACACCCTCATTCAGGTATTATTGGATCTTCTCCATGCACGGGGCAAGGACCCTTTGCCTGGGTTAAGAATGCAGGAATGAAGCAGGTCTGGCCTCTGTCCCCAGGAGTTCACAAGCAGTCAGAACGGACCTGCCGCGGCTTTCAGTCTGAGGTTGCCCTAGCCATGAATGAGCATTGCCCATGTCTTGGCAGATGAGGGTACTGGAGACTGCCAGTTATCCCAATATCTATTCCCCTTCTTTCCATAGTAATCAAAACCCTGAGTATTAGCTGGGTAAATACCCTTACACCTAATGACCCCACTTCCCAACCCCTGTTGCAGCCAGCTGGGGCCCTATCACTAGTTTCCAGCCAATGGGATGTTTTCAGAAGTGAAATGTATAATTTCAACTTTCAACTTTCAGATTGTTCCCTTTGTGGGAAAGAGGGTTCCCATCCCTTCTCTTTTCTTCCTTCCTGTTGGATGGACTGTGGACATTTTGCCTTGAGCTGGAACAGCCATCTGGACCCACTGGGTAGAAGCTACATGTGGAGGCAGTTCAAGGATCCAGGGCCTCTCCCAAGTTTCAGGGAGCCTGGATCCATGCATTGCTTCCCTGGGTCTGACAGAGAGAGAAATAAATGCCCGTTGATTTAGGACCCTGGCACTTTGGGTCCCCTGCTATGACAGCTGAGCATATGCCCTAACCAATACAGCAAAGCCATCTGATTGTGGGGTTCAGCTGGCAGACCCACTTGCATCTTGCACTGTGCTACATCCGCCAACTTCAGTTCTACCAGAAATAAATGCAGCATTGTGGCCTCTGTCTGCTCTTTCTTTGTTTTATTGCTACAATTCTTCGGAACCCAGGTAGGGTGGAGGGCTGTTGGATACAGCTTTCACAAGACACATGGGCCTGGGCCTTGGAAACTCCACGGGGATTTTTAATGTCATGCCTTAGGAGTCTCCCTCGAGGGTGGGAACCCAAAGGGAGGGATCATGCTGTTGGTGGTTTTTAATGTCTCTGGACCCTGTGCTTGGCACAGAGCCTAGCACAAAGTGGTGCTCAAGAAGTGCTTGCTGATGGGGCTCATGCTGGAGGGAAGTGAGGTCTGGGGCAGGTTTCACATGGATGGGAGGAAACAGAAACCTCTGGATTTCTTCAGAAACCAGAGCAGAAGTCTGTCAGTTTCTCAGAAGTCCTCACTGGGGACCGAGGCAGGGTTTCTGAGGAGGAATCTCTGGGTTGAGGCAAGGGGCAAGGCCCCAAGAATACTTGGAGAGAGTGGTGAAGCCTGCAAGAGGAGAGACAAGCTTCTTGCTCTGCAGGAGAGGCCGGCTGCCTTCAGGCACCAAAGCTGCACCTAGTGAGGGTGCCTTGTCAGCGGGAGCAAAGGGGGACCCAGGTGGTGCTGGCTGCCCTCAGGGGAATTGTGGAGGTGGGGCACTGAGGCTGGGGCAGCCTGAGATGCAGGAGGAGGAGGGGGCACCAGACAGCCTGCTTGCCCCGTTTGGTGGGATAAGGAGGTATGAGATTCCCACAGGCCAGTGGACCCCCTGAAAGGGAAGCGGGCTAAGCCATCATGCAAGCCAACTACCTGCAGCGCAGTAATGTCCCCCTAGCTTGCACTTCTGGAGGCTGAACCAGAGGGCATATTGCCCACAGCGAGGAACACAGGGAGCAGGAAACCTGCCTTTCCGTGCTGGCCTTGCAAAGGGCATCAGCGGCCATGCTGTATCAGCAGCAGAGAAACAGACCTTTGTCATTTTCCTCTGAACTCCCTGTCTCCCTGCTCCAGCCCTGATGGGCCAAGCAACAGGAGGGGACGGGGAAGGAAGACAAGGAATGTTTCAGGCCTGAGCTGAGCACAGGGCAGAAGCCTGGAGCTGGATGTGAGGCCAAAGCTTCTGCTGAGGCTGGACTGGTCCCTTCAATTGGAAAGTGAGGTATGGTTGCCAAAATGGGTTCGTCAGCACAAGTGACAGAGAACTGTGGGATCTGTCTGGGGTCATCCCAAGGGGCAAAGACTGAGAAACCGTCCGAGTGTGTGTGAAGGCAGGGAAGGCTGCAGCTGCGTTAGCTGTGCTGTGTTGCTGGGAGCAGCCCATTCTCTCCTGGCTTCAGGAGGAGGATGGTGCAAGCAGGGAGGAGTCCAGGGTGAGCAGGGTCTGGGCACCCCTGGTGTCTGCTTTGCAAAGGGTTCCAGGGCAGACTTTGTGAAGTGCCTTTTCTGACGCCTGTAAAGGGTCCTAAAAGAGTTTGCCTGGCCACCCAGAGAGTGCTGGAAGCCTGCCTGTGACAAGGAGCTCCCTCCTAAGTCAGTCTAATCTATTTTTGGACATCATATTAGAAAGTTCTCCTAAACTGACTTGAATTATCTCCCTAGTTTTGTGCCTAGAGCTACACAGGACAAGGGAGCCCACTCCCTTTGGGTACTGAAATGCAGAGAACAAGGCCTCCCCAAGGTCATCCCTTCTCCAGAAGGACATGGCCCCAGCCCCTGTCTCTCCTTCTCCACTACCTTAGGCAAAGCAGCAGTCTTGTAGAGTTGGTGCTGGGCCATTGCACTCTTTTTAACATTTATTTTGAATGTAAGGAATGTGAGTGCCATTGCAGATGGCTAACCATGCCCTCTCCTCCCCAGTGGCCTGAGGAAGGTGCAGGAATGTTCCAAATGCAAACTGGGGATCAGCAAAAAGTCCCGACCGTCTTTTCCCCCATATCCATTCAGAGAGTGGCTGGGTCAGGTGCCACTCGGTCCTGCAGCACTGGTGGGCATGAGGGCTGAGAGGGCCATGGGGCTCCATGGGAATGTGCAGAAGTGGTCAAGTCACGGGCCAGGGTGGAGCCAGCCCAGCCTGGGAGTGTGTAGGGGATGTGTGCCGGAGGCTGGAGGCTGTGTTCAGCCCTCCTTGGGGGACGGAGTGGGTTCCCAGGCTGGACAGCAAGGGCAGGGGGCTCACTCCACAGGAGAGCCTGCCTGCTCAGTGGTACCCAAGTTTGTATGGGGCCACCCAGGCCCTTCACTCATCCACGTCGACGGACAGCATGGCCTTGATCGCAGGGAACTTGTTGCAGGAGAAATCGGCGAGCAGCTGCTTGGTGCCACTCCGGGTAGGCAGGACCTCAAAACGCACGCGGGACTGCTCCTTGGGGCTCAGATTTGGCACGCTGTTGGGAAGGGCACAGGTCAGTGTTGACGGTGAGAGTCATGGACCTCAGGCTAGGTAGGCCTTCTGCAGCCTCGGCCCTGCCTCTCCTGCTTCCTCTGGCACCTTGTTGGGTCACAGGGCCCCTCCAACCCTGGAGACCCTCAGCAGGAAAAGTGGGGGTCCTGTGGTCTCCCAAATATGCTGAGCCCCGAGGACCAGCTCAAACTCTGGTGACCTGGACTTCCAGGAGTTCAAGTTTGGGGAATCTCGAAGCCAAATGCAAATGTGTATCCCTGCGTGCAGACTCCAGAGTTCCCAAGCCTGACGAGCTCTGTCTGCCCTGCCCGGAGCTCTGGGAAGGCCCTCTCCACCCCTCCCCCATCCCACGCTGGCTCCTCAGGCTGGGGACTCACTCGATCTTGAGGCTGCCCAGCAGCAGGCCGCTCCCCTCCACCATCAGCACGCAGTCTTTGACAGGCTCGTCCAGCGGGTTGGAGAAGAGCATCTGCACGTTCAGGGGCTTCTGCACCTGGGCCTGGTCCAGCATCTGTGGGGAGAGGGGCTGATGGAGTCTCATCTGCCACTTGGTGGGAGCTGGTGGGGCTGAGCTGGTGACTTGGTGATGGGGAAGATGTCACTGAGGACAGAGGGAGGGAGGACTGTTTGCGTGGGCCTCCTAAGTGCCAGGGACACCCGTGCAGGGCGTTCCTAGGGAATTGTTTTCATCTATGTGCTGCAAACAGGACACCCTTTCACAGGAGAGGCAGCACTTAGTGGTGGCTGGGAGCACTTGAGCCTCCCTGCCGGGTTCACCGGCCCCTTTCCATACTCATCCGGGTGAGGGCAGCCTGGACTATTTGCTCCCAGAGATGAAAGCCTGTGCTTTCTCCAAGGAGCAGCCATGATTGGGCAGACACATCATCTCTCCGGACATCAAATCCCTCATGTGATGAAGAGGATTAATCGTCTCTCTCTGCCTTCCCCTTGGGCTAGAAGGAACCAAATGAGATCATGTGAATAGACACTGACACTGTATGACTGATGGCTTTCTTTTCCTTTTCTGTGGAGCATCACTAGAGGTGAGGGCTTTTTGTTTGTTTGGGTTTTCTTTTTCTTGCTAATGTCACCAATCCTCACTGCACCCATTTTGAAGTATTAGAGCAGCTGTTCAGACTGATTCCATAGCCAAGGTCTCTCTGGTCACAGAGCGCTTGCTCTTCTCGCTGGGCCCTGTAATGTCTACCAATAATTTGTGCAAATTGGGATATTTTTAGAGACCATGACTGATACTGTGACTTCTCCCATGGAACTCATTTAAGTGTATGGCATAATTTGAAGTGTGAAGCATAATTTTGTGCCATTGAGATATAAGGCCACATAAAGGGTGTCATCTTTTTGCACTGATATGCAACTTGAGATTTTCATGTATTTGCTTTCCTTTTTTTATTTACTACCCTGTCCTATTGACCCAAATCTGCACATGCACCCCAAGGAGAGGGTGAACCACCAGAAATGTATGTCTGATTGTCAGTGGTTCATGGGCCAACATGAAGGATGTTATTCTGTGGAACAAAGTTCAGATTTTATGGTCTGATTCTGCAGTCTAAAGTCCTCACTGCCTATTGCCAATCAGTACTAGTTGAGATAAAGGGATTTTACCCAAATTATTATCTTTTCATACATATCACCCTCATGAGTTTACAAACATGCCTTGCTCTGAGTGAGCTAGGCATTCATTTATTCCATCATGACAAGAATGTATTGATTCTTTGAAGGCTGAAGTAAAGGAGTGACTGTATTAGAAGGAAATTACACAAAGATGCCCAAAAGAAGAATGACCAGATGCTTTTTAAAATGATTAAATAAGAAAGTTCTTGATAGCATATTTCCAGCCTATGTGAATTCTGATTTCCTTTCTAAAGATGTTATAGTCTCCTTAAAGACCAGGCTGACTTGATATGAAAATCCAAAAGATGTAGAGCAAAAGCACTGAATAAAAGAGAAAGTTCTAAAAAGTTTGGGGGTATTGGATAGGGAGCATAAAAGGGAAGAAAATTACCTTCACCTAAATGTGAATCATTTGAACATAGAATGTTCTCACAACTGATCTGGCTACTACTCAGCAGCATTTCCCAGCCTCAGGAGTGGGGATCAGTGCACAGCTGTCTATCGGATCTCTAGGGGTGGAGTACACTTCTTGGAAATGCCTTGGGAACCAGGAGAGGCTTTAAAACGCGGGAGGACAAGCATGGACTGATAATCAAAACGCTTGTAGGTGGGGAAGAATGCAAGCCTGGGGTCAAGTAGCTGGTTTCCAATCCTGTTTCTGTTTTACAAATACAGATTAGCTTCTAAGATATTATACCAAGGGAGACAGTGATGGGCCTGGAACAGGGTTATCACTTCCCTTGTGGAGTTTACAGTCAGCTAGGAGACTACCACCAAGTAATTGCACCAATAATTAAGTGTAACTTCAACTAGAACAAAAGCCATGGTGTAAGCGGACAGAAGGCTCTGAGGTTGTATAACTGGGCACCAAGCCTAACTGGGAACCGGAGTGGGGGTCCTTCAGGAAAGGCTTCCCTGAGGAAATGATTCCCTGCAAAGGAAGTATGTTATCCCCCTGACAGCATTGGAGCAACTGGGGCACAGAGATGGAGGGACTGGGTGCCGACTGCTGAAAGTGTCACTGCCCCTCTCTGCTTTGCCCCATGGGCTGTCAAGTCACTGGCTCCCTAGACCCTAAGGTGGAGGACCACCCAAACTCCAAAGCACAGTCCAGACTCACCAGGACAGTGATAGGGCTCTGTCTCGGGCTGGGTGCCCAGGAGCGGGCAGTACCCTTGGTGCCCCTGCCCTCTGTCAGGAATCCTTGCAGCTAAGGCACAGCTTAAGGAGCGGTGGGAATGAGGGCAGTCACAATTACCAGGCTCCTTTAAAAGTCTGGGGCTTGGGAGGCACTGTCTATGCACAAAAAGTCACCCCTTGTGTGACTGTGACTCCTGAGCCTGGCACAGCCCAGAATACAGCAGAAAAGGCAATCACTGTCTGGACAGTTGGGGCCGGTAGTAGACATAGTGGGTGTAGGAGGAGCCTGACCATGAGGCTTTCTGTAGGACCCCCACGGGAAGACCCCATCTCCTCTGCCCAGCCAATTGCCTGTTCTTGCCTACCAGCCTGTTCCCCCTCTGATCTGTGCCATTGGCTCTGGCACTCTCCACCTGGGCTGGGAGGGTGGCAGTTAGAGAGGGAGGCTCAGGCAGGGAGTCCCCACAAGTACTCCTGCAGGGAGCAGAGGAAGTGACAGGGAAGCCCCAGTCTCCTGCAGACCTCAAGCCTCACTCCTGGGCTCCTGGGAGCTGAGCTGACAACCAAAAGCAAACCCATAGAGCGGAGACACAGTCATCCTCAGCCTCTGTGATGGGGACGTGCCCAGATGCTCTGGGAAGGGCCCTGGGCTGGGAGGCTGGCCCTGGCTCTGGCAGTGACTGGCTTTCCCTTCCCTACCCACGCCTCAGTTTGCCACGTGTGAAATGGCAGGTAGGGGAGACAGACTAGGCTCCTAAGGGTCCGCGATTCTGTAGCTCAGGGGTCTAGAGAGTGCAGGTGCACGTTGAGTTGTGCCCATTTCTGATCTGCTTCCCAAGTAAGTTGGGTGGGGGCTGGGCTGCGGGTTTCCTGAGGGCGGGAGCCACCCCTCGTGCCTCTGGGACTCCTGAGCCTCACACAACCCAGAACACAGCAGAGGCTCAGAGCTGAGTGCCTGGGCGAGGGCGCGGAAGAGCCCCCCAGCTAACAGCCCCGGTGGGTCAAGAGCTGGAACCAAAGAAGTGGGCAAATGTGCCTGTTTGTTTTGTCAGATGGGGAGTGAGGACACTGGAAAGCCTGATGGGCCCAGCTGCCTGCCCCGCTCAGTGGGGAAGATCTTCCTTGTGACCTGGGGGCTGGCAGTGCACCCAGGGGCTGAGCTGGCTGGGAGGTGCCCCTTCGCCAGCCCTTTACCTCCAGGATCAGGTTGGGGTTATCCAGGATGATGTCCCTCTCCACCACCACCTCGGACTCGTCAGGGGCCTGGCATACGGATGTGACCCGGATCATGTTATCCGACTTCAGGTACTTCTCATACTGGGCGTATGAGATCTTTACGGGATACTGCATTTCTGGAAGGAGAAGCCAGGAAGCAGAGTGAGAGTGAGTGGATCGACTTCTGAAACCTCCATAGCCTGCCTCCAATGTGGAGGTGACAGGCCCTTATACCTGCAGGTGAACAATGAGGCTCAGAGAGGGAGGTGGACTTACAGGGCCACCCAGAAAGTAGGTGACAGCATCAGGCTTCTAGGACTGCTTCACCTGCCTCCTCCCCACTCCCCACTTTACTTTGCTGCCTCCTGTTGAAGTATGGCTTTTTAAAACCATTTCCCTCACATGAATTATTTTTGGCCTACAAAAATAGCTCTTCCCTTGAGCTTTGAAGGTAAATAACAGTCAGGCAGTTGCTCCTGGTATGGGGAAGAGTTCTGCTAAAATCCTGCCAGAAGACAGGTTGCTAGGGATGTTGCCTTCTGGCAGGTGTAACACACTTCAGTTTCTTTGCAGATGGAATTCTTTTAAGATGCGCTGCATAATTAATTAGTTTTTATTGGTTCCTTATATGAAGCAAATAGCCACCCCACCCTTGTTAATCTGCTTTGTGAATCCAGATTTTTCATAACAGCTTGAAGGATTTTGCCAGTGTGGGCACACCTGCATTCTAATCCTTCCAGAGCACCAGCCTGTTTCTGCTCCACCTTGTCACCTTCCATCTGTGCTACCCAGGAGCAAGGAGTCCCTGTTTCTCCTGATTCTCAGACCTCCAAGAAAACACATCAGTGTTGACAAAAATCAGGAACCTTCACCCCACTCTGCTGGCGGATGTGGAGGAACACCGGACAAGGGGCTAAGACCCCAGGGTATATTACTACCCTACGAGTGTCAAATCTGAAAAGTGATTCACTGTGGGATGGGGGGTGACAAATGAGAGAGATGTTAACAGTACAACCCAGAAAATGGGGTGTGGCACTGCATTTAGCATCAGGAAACCTAAGATCAAGATCCTGGCATTGTCACTTATTTGTTATGACATTTAATCTCTGGAGCAAACCTCAGTTCCTGCCTATGTGAAAAGGGATGAGGAAACCTGCCCTTTTTAGAAGGTCAAATGAGACAGAATATAAGGAAGCATGCTGCACAAGGGGAAAAGTGGTGTATACCTATATGGGATATTGCAGTATGCCTGTTAACTGCCAAAGCCTCCCTCCTTCCTCCCCCAGGGTACAAAAGGATTTGGTTGGCACCACTCCGACTTGTACTATTCATCACGCAACAACTTCTAAAACTTCAGAACCCACAGATTAACCACAGAAGCCGTGTGCACCTCCTCCCTAGCCAGCTGAGTCAGTTCCAACAGGAACTGTCCCCCTGCAGCAGAATATTAGCTACCTTGGATGCACGGCACCCTGGCAAACCACAGGGTGCATTACCTTCACTGGGATCCAGGGAGATTGTGACAGAGTCCTTCCACACCTCGTGAACTAGCGTGCCGTTGTAGACGATGGTCCAGGCTGTCATGTTCACCGTCACTGTCTTCATATCACTTGTCAAGTTTTTGAGTATCAAGCCCAGGTTGACTTCTTTGCCCACTGCCAGTATGCCAGTGACCTTGAACTTCCCAGAGATGCTAGGGTCCCGCTCCTCAACTTCCAAGCCTCTTGCAGATGTTGGGCCAAAAGATGCACTGGGTTTAAGTTTCCCCAGAGCCTTTTCAAACACTTGTCTTTCTTGCCTGGAACCTGGGAAAAGAGAGAAGCATGGCAGAGATGCAGTGGCAACTTGGACAAAAGACAGTGCGCTGCCTGGAGAGGCAGCCTAGTACTTCCACTGGTCCTGCTGCTGCACAATGATTTGGATCCAAGCAAGTGTCCAACTTCTCCAGGTCTCCATTTGATCCCCCTTAATGTGAGGCTCACAGACCAGCTGGTCTGTGGTGCTTTTCCAATTAGCTCTATATTTCCAAGGAGCTGTAGGGAGAGCTTTATCAGCAGAAAATTACTATATGGCTTGAATATTTTGCATAGGTGAATTAGGTTAGATTTCATTCTTTCCTCTTTTTTGGATACAAGGTCCCTTGTAAGACTTAAAAAACAAACAGATCCTTTTTAAATATATAACAAAAACTGATCTGGAAAGGGTAGAATGAGTTCATAAGCAAAAAAAGGAAAAATTATGATTGAGAACTGATATTAAAACTTTTCTCAAATCACTTTACTATTTTCCACCTTCTGAAGATACTTCGAGAGTTAAAGAGTGACACCTTTGTGTCAGTTGACAAGAACTTCCCATGGTTGGTATAGTTCTGAGTTACTAGTTAAAATTGTCAACAGAGTTCAGTTTTCAAAAATACAAAGGACAGGTATTCTGATTATGACTCCAACAGTGGGTGCTGCTGACTGTGATGAAATAAATAGCCCTGAGGATGGCCATGATGTACCCTAAAGATCATGGCTCTGGGGCACTAAGGGCTGAGTAACCAGCTCCAAGCCTGTGAGTCAGTGTTGACCACACAGTTCACACTAGGCTCCCCACCTTGACCTGAAGATAGGTCTGCCATCAAGGAGAAGGGGTTGACCTTCCAGGAACATAACAGAGGTACACAAAGAGAAGAATTACCATTTATATGTGCAGACCATGCTTATGGCCCCCACTTTCCCCAACCAACCTGTGAAATTTTTAAGACACCAGACAACTCATTATAAGCCCTTTAAAACTTAGCAAAATCTTTCCCATAAATTATGTGTGACAATGTGCTGAGACACCAGAGGGCAACTCAACCAAGCCCATCATGTTAGAATGAAAGTTCTAAGAGGAGAAACAACTGGTCCAAGTGACTGGTCAAACGTGGAAGAATGGGCTAGTTCCCAGGTATCTAGGCCCACAGTCCAAAGGTCTTTCCAGACACCCTACTGAAAAGGAGGCAGGCGGATTACCCAAGCTGACAGCTCCTGGTGGGCTGGGCTCCTTTTGGTGACTTTCCATTCTCTAGCTGAGTTGCAAGGTCACACCCAGGGCTGATGTCTATGCAGGGAGCTGAGCCTTCTGTGCTCAGGATCTCGAAGCAGGCATGTTTTGCATAATGAAGTTTGGAGCCCAGATGCCTCTATAGGTCATCTGCTGAGCTTATGCAAGACTAAGCTTCCTGCTACTATTTTCTCCCTTGGTGTGGCTGTTGCACAAATGCTTAGCAATGCACTTTATGAGCTTTTCTTCCCTGGTGCTCTTAGGGGCAAGGTGACATCATTAGGTAAAGATGGGCAACAGCAGGCAGGGGCTGCAGCATGGCAAGGAGTCCTGCAGGGATACCCATAACTCGGCATGGCCCCTCTTTGTTGCCTAGATGGTTTGGCTGGGACAGCCAGAGCTCCCAAGAAGCAGAATCAAGGTGAGACAGGTAAGCAACCCCCCAGGATCCTATATCCATGTGAGCAGCACACTACTAAAGCCACCTCAGGAGGCTGCTATTCCAATGGGGCTGCAGATGTTGAAGCTGATAACAATTCCCACTGTGTATTAGGCTTCACTCAGTGTCAGGCACTGCACATGGCACTTCATGTATACTAGCTCATTCAGACCCCGCTGAGGACACGCACTGCTATTTGCCTTTGCAGGGAGGAACCCAGGAATCTTAGATCCTAAGAATCCTGCTTGACGTCACACAGTTATAAATGGTCAGATTGGAGTTCACTTCCTGCCCTGGGTTATTTACTCCCTGGCTCCTACACTTGTTTCTATATTATTGCAAATATTTGTCTTACATCTGCCACCCCTGGCCTGCAAGCTTGGTGAGGGCAGGGGCCCCATCTGCTATGTTCTTTGCTGCCTCCCCAAAGCTGAGCATGGAGTAGGCGCTGGGGTAGGTCTCAGCACATGCTTATTGACAGAGAGAAGGGCTATTGGACCCTAGTCGTGGGAATGGCCTGCAGGGGCAGTTTGGGGCCAAACTGAGGCCACTAATCTCATTACCCTGGAGTTATGCCTCCAAATGTCCACGAATATCACCACCCAGAGGGGTCACCGTGTGGACTTGGCATCAGACCCCATCTCCCGTGCTCAGCTTTCCTCTTTAGTGAACCATAGCCAGCACCCCCAGCCAGCTCCTCCTCTAGCGCTATGCAGGGATTTACCAGAGCACTTCATTGACCCCCTGGAGCCACTGTCAGGATCAAGGGAAGCAACTATTTGTAAGCATTTAGAAGACTGGCCCTATTAAGGAGTGTGGCCTGCTAGAGCAAGCGGCTACTTCTAAAAATGTACCTGTGCTGTCACCGCATGTCTGCCATTAGTCAAGGGACGCAGCTGGAGACGAGCTGGACTGACAGCTGTCTGCACTCTGTGACAAACTTCTGCAGGCACTGCATCCACCCCTGACAGTTCTGTCCCCAAGGGAAACCAACTGGGTTGTTGGGTGTTAGGCACCAGAGAGCAGTGCCATCATTCAGGCAGAACTGGCTGGGATCACAGGAAGAACAGGAGGTATTTTCCTTTCTTCACCCTCCATGCTGTCTTCCCACCATCAAGCCCGGGATGGCACAGCCCCGGCGGTGACCTCCTTACCTTCTGGGTACTTGTACTTGTCTGTGATGTCCACGCGAGAGTTGCTGCCCACTGCCTTGGTGCTGATGTATTTGCCAATAATGTGTGGGTCTGAGGAGTTCTGCTTCTGGGTACCACTGGAGGCATCATAGATCCAGGTGACACGGTCAGCATTGACCTCCGCAAACACGAAGGGCATGTCAAAGTCCTGGTCCACATCACCCTCTCGGACAGCAAACACCGAAGCAGGGCCACACTGGAAAACCCCTGGGGGCCAGGGTGCAGAGATGGGTGCATGCTAAAGCCAGGCCCCTCTGCAACAGCCCCACTTCCCAGGGCCTGTTCCTCTGGGGGGCCCTCTGCAGCCCCCAGCTCCCCTGTCCCTGTACCCCCACTCCTTCAGCCCCGACTTTGTGCCCCACTCATTTGGCACTCAGCCCAGCCCCTCCCTGGCTACTGTTATTTTCTGCACCACACCCTCGTCAGACCCCACATCCAAAAGGCTGGCCCAATGCTGTGCTCTGTGGACACACGGTTCGTGTTGACCCACTGCCCCTGGTTTGTTTCCTAGAGAGGAAATTCATGCTGTCTTGTGTTCAGGGCCTAAATCATTCTTTAACCTGTAAATCTACCTCTGTAAATCATTCTTCCCAAATCATCACCCCATTCCTGGAAGACTTCCCTAAACACCCAGCCCACAGGGCCTCTTGTTCTTCTGGGCACCCAAGCCCTGGCCATCCACTCCCTTCTCTGGCGCTCAGCATGCGTAGGTGGGTGGACAGATGGAGAGATGGAGAGATACAGATGAGACATAGATTTGGATATATAGATATAATTCCATTCATAAAGTGCTCAGCTGAGAAAAAGCAAGGTGAGTGGAATAAAAAGAAGAGCATTATTCTAATTGTGTTTTTAACAAACAAACAAAATACATGTATATACACACAGACACTTTTTTATACCTGGAACAGTTACTTTCAATTTTTTTTTTTTACCATGACCTCTAGAAAGAAATAGATTTTACATTGTGGCACATTCTTGATCCTGAAACAGGATAATAGTTATTTTCACTATGTCCAAAGCACGCTGATATTTTCTTTTCTTTTCCTCCTCACCTCTTCCATGACAATCTATTTCATTTCTTCAAATGATGGTCACAACCTTCTAACTTGATTGCATAACCACTAATGGGTTGCAGTGAGATGAGAAGTTTGAAAAACAGTGGCCTGGAAAGTGTCTGGAAGTATTAACGCTACCTTCAAATTCCCCCAAATCTAGTAACACTCGTTGCTTCTGGAAGAGAGGCTGGGTTGGGGGAGGTAGTAAGACTTAATTTTCACTGTGAGTCTTTTTAGAATGTTTTGAAGTTTTTTTTTTAAAACTATGTGTGCTTATTAATTTTATAATTATTGTTATTTTTCTAAGTCAGAAAAAACAACTCAAAATGAAAGTTACAGATGAGACATGCTCTAAAGGTTGAAGGAGGGAAGAAGAAAAGTTTTTGGAGAGCCTGGGAGCCAAGCTCAGACGGGAGAGGAAGAGGGAGAGGGCAGGGGTGGCGGCAGAAATCTGGGAGCTTGGGGACAGGGATGGGGCCAGCCTGGGTGAAGGAAGCTCAGCTTGGCAGAGGCACATGCGTGGAGGTAGGTGAAAGAGATGCCGGGGTCATGATGTGAGGTCTGGGGCTGGGCCAGGAATTTGGGCTAAATCCTGTGAGCAATGGGGGACCGGAAGGTCCCTGTGCTGGAGGGGTAGGCTACTAAGGGCAGTGCTGGAAAGTCACTGCTGGCAGATGCTGCCTTCTCTCCCTCCTTTCCTGGCACGTGCTGGGGCCAGCAGCGATGGCCGCCGCGTGGGCAGAGGGAAGCCACTCGTTTGAACAGCAGCTTGAGCCAAGCAAAATTTTAGGAGGGGAAAGCTACTTTGAAAATAGTTTTGTTTTCATCCCATCGCACCTTGCCGAGATGGAGGAGACTCAGTATGTCACTGTAAAGAACTGAGAGGCCAGGACTAAGAGGGAGACCCAGGGAGGGGGCGTGGCCAGTGGGCCCGCGGGGGTTACCTTGGCTCTTCTCCTGGGGTGTGGCGTCCAGAACCTGCCATCCGTTGTAGGAGGAGCCCAGGTCAGCCCGCGCAAACCAGCCTTCATTCCAGACATGGAAGTTCCTGTAGACAGAACCACAGACTGCTGAGCTTGCCCGAGGCCACATGGCAGGTGGAGGCCTCCCTGGGTTGACACTGCAGCACCCCCTACTCATCAAGTGAGTTTAATTTGTGCCAACTATGTATGCACGTAACTCTCTATGCAATGGGTATTATTTTTATGCCCATCTCATAAAAGAAGAAACTGAGGTTCAGAGAGGCTAAGCAGCTAACAATGGCAGACTCAAAGTTTGGTCCCAGGAATGCCTAACTCCAAAACCTGGGTCACTGACCACCATGTTTTGCTATCTTTTCGAGGAGCCAAATGGATCTAGGTTAGAGCCAGCAGCCCAGCAGCCTACGCCACACAGCTTTCTCCTGTGCGTCCGACTGGGGTACACACGTGGGCTGAAAATGGATAGGGCTATGGCCAGAGTGACAGGTCTGGCTAAGAGCCACAAAGCCTCTGGGCTGAGGTCTGGATTGAGCAGTGACATAACTAGTCCTAAAATATTCATCACCCCCATCCCCTCATCTCCCAGTCTGTACGTCTCAGGTTCAGCCAGTTAGCCAGTCTTAGTCATTCCATCCCTTCATTTTGTCCTCTTTTTTTCTCCTTTCCACCCCCAGTGCAACCACATTAACATCAGCTTGGGTGGGTTTGGGTCCAACTAGAAGAAAATATAAGTCTGGCATGAATCCAAGGTCTATCCAACTTGAAAAAAATTTTTTTTATGTTCATGAGGTGGAGAAGGTGGTTTTAAGCAGAGTTGCCATGAAAGAAAAGACTGATGAATTTGATGAGGTAAAAATATTAAACTTGCATATACCAAACCAACGAACAAAAATTATAATTCTGTTTCCAATATGGAAGAATAAGCTCCTAATAGACAATCCCTTTTGCAGATAAAAGTAAACACTGCAGAACAAAACAAAACAAAACCTGATGGTGAACAATGCAGGAAGGTTTGGAAGGGAGTAGTCAAATCTTGGAGGGCAAGGCCAGCCATGGGGTGAGTTTTACTTTTGGTGATTTTGCCCTAAAGACAGGTCACAGCTGGGATAAAGTGCAGGGCACTATAAACTCCAGTAGACAGCCTACATCTTCTGACCTGAGGAGCCGAGAAACAGAGCCTGGGTAAACCAGGGTACCTAGAGAGTGAGGGGAAAGGCCTGGAAAAGAAAAAGTCAGAGAAGGGACCCCAGACTCATAGATACATAAACTCTGCCCAAGCCTTTGGGTGACCTCTGAACCATGCATGTAGGAGGTGACAAGCAGTCCAGCTAAAGATAAAGGAAGTGAACTGAGACATGAGTTGCTGCCCACCACAGGTGTGGAGACAGTTTGCATCTGCCCCAGGTAGGCTGCTAAAACAAAATGCTCGAATCCAGACACACCCAATGCCCAGGACACAATCCCAAATTACTTAACATACAAAGTACCAGAAAATGCAATTTACCCTCAGGGACTAACCCTAAAATAATCCAGATGTTGGAATTATTGGACAAGGACTCTTAAAGCAGCTATTATAACTATGCTCAGTGAACTAAAGGAAAATATGGTCACAACAGGTGAAAGGAGAGGAACTGTTAGCAGAGATATAGACAATATGTATTTATCTATAAAAGAGCCAAATGGAAAATTTTAACTGGAAAAAAGACAAATATCTGAAATTAAATAATTCAGTGGAGGGGCTTACTAGCAAGATAGAGATGACAGGAGAAAAGTTAGTAAACTGGAAGACAGATCAGTAGAAATAGTCCAATCTGGAGAAGAGAGAGAAAAATGGAAAAAAATCACTTAAGTAGGGGAAATGAATGGAACATATATGCTAGACAGAGATTTACTGTATATGATGAAGTGCTTACAATCAATACAAAAAACACAAAAGAAAAAGCCAAACATGTCAATAAAAGACAATGACTGGGCAATTTTCATTAAGAAATAGCAATGGTCACTAATCATATGAAAATAGTTTTAACCTCACTGCTAATAGTGGAAAATTAAGGTGAGAAAGAGATACTATTACAACTATTAGACTGGTCCAAGATGAAAGCGCAGGATGATGCACTTTGCTGTGTGATGTTCATTTCTGTGCGTGGGGAAACAAGCATTGGCATTCACGGCTGGTGGGAGCTTAAAATGGTATGGCATTTGTGGAGGGCAATTTGGCAATGAGTAGGCAAAACCTTTAGAAATCTACATACCTACAGAGTCAGTCTTTCCACTTCAAGGAATTTCTCCTATTAAAAACCTCACATGAATGCACATGGCAAGATGTGCACTGTAGCACTGCTTGTAATAGCAAAAATAATGGAGGAAAAATTCATCAGTAAAGGAATTGGATAAATTGTGGCACAGCCATGCAACAGAGTATCATGCAGCTGTCCAAAAGAACGAGCAAAATTAATCCAACATTTCATGGGAAGATGGTCAAAATATGTCCTCAAGTAAGAAAAGCAAGTTACAAAATAGTTTGTAGACTTATAGGCATAATAATGCATATAAATATGATGGACCTACTTGGATTTAGAAAATTATACATAAAGAAATCAGAGAACTTCCCCAATAATTCTATTATCTTAGATAATCACAATTTTGGTCAGTTTGATGTATATAATTGTGCATATGGACAGATTTTGGTGTACACTGAATTAAGTGTTACATTATTTATTTCTCTAATTGTTTTCATTTTCTATAAGAATTACTCATTACCTCTATAATTTTATAATTACAAAATAAATATTTAAAAAATGTGTATTACATAATAATAACAGTACAGTGTCAGCATAGAGAGTAGTGTGTTTTAACTGCCTTACATAACTCATTTAATCTTCACAACACTCTTATAAGATAGGCATAATTATTTCCCCCATTTGGCAATTCTGGCAACTGGGGTACAGAGAAGTTCAGTGACTTGTTCAAGGTCTCACAACAAGTAAATAGGTAAAGTGGGATTCGAACCCAGGGAGACGGGTGGCAGGGTCCATGCTTTTAACTTCCAAACTATACTGTCTCCCTAAATTTTTATTAATTGACATAGAAATATATACAAAAACTATAAAATAGACTATTAAAAAATTTTTTTTAGCTTGATCCCATTTGGGTAATCAGAACTCAATGTACATACATCGAGGTGTGTGACTATGACAGACTGAAATGTCTGGAAGGATCCATCTTAAGATGCCTTGGGTATTTTTTTTTGGGTAGTTATAATAGTAATGACTCTCCTTTATATATTTTTTATTATTTAATAATCAAGATGGCATTTTTATTTTGCATGCTGTAAGAGGCTTCCTGTGGGGACCAGATAGGATATGTGTGCATGGGGAGCGCTTTACACTTTGCAACTATCAGGAGTTAGAAGTGTCTCTTAAGTACTTACCAGGTGCATTGTGACCCTGCTATGTCCTTCAGGAAATATAGGGGAAATATACTTTCAAAACAAGGCAGAAAGTGATAAATTCATAAGAGGTGAACAAAAAGATAATTAATAATACTAACCAATATTATGAGTGAGGAGAAAGAATACTCTTATTCACTACTAAAATGAAACACAGGTTGTTAAAGTCTTTCTGGAAGGCAACAGCAATAGATGTCACAAGCCTTTAAAATGTCCATTCCCTTCAACCCAAGACATATCATTTCTAGGACTTTCTTATGGGACTAATCACAGGTGTGCTCAAGAGTTACATGTGAGAGTGCTCATCTTGTGCTATTTATAATAGGGAAACAACAGAAGCAGATAGGAAACTGAGGGATTAACAAATCATAATAGTAGGGAAAGAAATAATATTCAACCATATAATGGAAAACAAGGCATTTAAAATCTTACTTATGAGGATTTTTCAATGACAATAGGAAAATGCCCAGAATACAATGCTCCATCGAAAAAGCCCACTATTGAAAACGGTTTGTGAAGTGGTTGGTTTCCAGGTGTGGAGAAAAGTAGATATATTTATCTTAAGCTCTCCCTTGCAAAACGTATAACCCCAAATCTGTAAACAATAACCAATAGAGAAAAGATTGGATAGAAAACTACCAAACATTAGAAATATGTGAAATAGGATTACAGATAATTTTCACTTATTTATGTTTTCTGGAATTTCCTATCATTGTGAAAAAAATCATCATAAAAATGATGTGTAGGAATGCACAGAATATCTTTTTGAATGTGTCAGGATTCACTCAGGGGAAAGAAGGAGGCATGTGGGGAGATGATCCTGGGCGAGGCGAGAAAGGGATAAGAAATCAGTAAGAACTCAGATTTCACACTCATTTTGTTCCTGGGGGAGAACCCGAGGAGAAAGGGGGATTGGTTAAAAAAAAAAATTTGGTAAAATTTTATACTTATTTGCAAGATTTAAGATGGAGCAGATAACAAGTAGTAAATCCTGGTACCTCCCTCATTCAGAAGCCAGCACTTTACTCACACTTATTTTGCATGTATGTGCCTTTCAGATGCTCAAAGGTATCGTCATGGAAACTCTGGTTTGTCTCTGGTTGTGTGCCACACTCTCTCCCACCTCCCAACCTTGGGCTCTGTTCCTGTCTTGAGGGGTTTCAGGGGCAGGAGCTCAGGAAAAGGACCAGTTGTAGGTATTAGAACTACCTCAGGCATTTATTCAAAGATGCAGAATCTGGTGTCTCTTATCTCTCTATTGGAGTCAATTCTAACGTCATTGTTGAAGTTATGAACCACTGACCTACAGGAAGCAATTGAGTTATGCTTACCTTCGAATTCACAGGGTCAGGAGGCCCTGTCTAGAAAGTGACCCCAACCCCTACCCTTTGCTCTAATAAACACCTGTTTGTCCTTCCAAATGCAGTTATGATACCATCTCCTCCAAAAAAATCTTTTCCTGACATTCCTAGGGAATGTTAGGCACATCTCTGCGCTCTCTCTGAATCTGGCACAAAATTCATTCATTTGACTGCTCCACAGTGGGCAATCCTCTCAGGCAGCTGCGCCTCCTCTAGTGGGGTCCTGCATCTCACTCCTCTTGGTGCCCAGTGTGCAGGGCAGGATCTGGCACATGGTACATGCTTGGCCACACGTGCTAAATTGAATTATTCTGGGGTCACCCTTGGAGCTTGTTTTCCTTGCTACCAGTCTGAGCAAGGTGCTCTGGGTACTTGGAAGACTGGCTAAGTATCTGTGGAGGCTGGTGGCCAAGGAGAGATTGAGTTAGGGGCCAGGGGCTTGCGCTGAGGTGTGGGTGCCGACAGCTCTTCTCCAATACTGGCTGACTGCACCTGCCCGATCACAGAGCAGGGAATCCCCAAGTGCCTTCCACCTCGGGGCTCTATAGATTTTAAAAGTAGACTCAGATCTGTGACTCTAGAAATTCAGGAATCAAGTCAAAGGAATAAAGAAAACAAGATGGAAATGTCAAGATAAAGATAACCTTGGCCAAACTGCTTTAAATCATTTAGTGCTGCCCAGGGACTGAGCAGGCCCTCCTTTCCAGAGGCCCAGAAGGGAAACACATGAAAGGAGGGTCCCAAACTCCTGCAGATGTCCTGATTCTCAAGAAGTGCACACTCCAGAGCCTCGTGCCTCTTGAGCCAAACCAGCGGCACGAGCAGAATGGCTTGGAAGAAAATATATCCCTCTGGATGCAGTGAATGTGACTTAAAGGAATATCTGGGAGGAATTGCTGAAGTCCCTGATCTAGCTACAGAAAAGTTTAATAACTTATGTAAAGTCATGCACATACTTAGAATGCTGTTTAACCTTCCTTTTCTCTGGGCTTTGTTTCCTCATTTATGAAAAAAAGCCCTTCCTCCTCTAAGATCCTTCCAGCCCTTATGTTCTTTGACTTGAGAGAGTCCCGTTGCAGGGACCTGTATTCCACCCTTAATTCACAGCTTGACTTTGGGCTGAAGTCACTTCTCCTCCTGAGAGCGTGTGCTCCCACAGAGAAGCAGTGTTTGCCGCCCAGGTGTGACCCAAAGACCCCAGCTTCTCCATCTGAGTGTGTTGGGCGGCACCCAACCTATCCAGGGAAATCTCAAGGTAAGAGGTGTCAGATTTCTCAAGGTAGGATCAGCCAGGAGTAATAACATTCTGTGGCATCTGCGCTGTGCTTTGTAGTTTACAAGGCTGCCTGGATTCAAATCCCAGTTCCACCATTTCCTAGTGATGTGCCATTGGGTAAATGACCCTGTCTATCAGTTCCCTCCACTGTTAAGGTGGGGACGATCATAATAGTGCCTACCTACCTCTTCTTCCCTGAAGAGTAAGCCTAAGCACTTAGAAAAGTACCTGGCATACAACAGTTGCTCAACAAATTATTAGTTGCCGTTAATATTAAGCACTTTTAGATGCCGAACTGCACTTGATCCTTACATTCTATTACTTTAGGCAAACCTGGACAAGATTCTAAAAGCTTTCAACATTTGCAATATGCGAAGACTCAGACTGAAGGTTTTCTGTCTAAACCCAAATGGCCCTCATAATAATAGGCTAGTAAATTCTCTCCAGGCTAAAAATGACTCACGGTTTGGCTCCTTTCTGGGTGGGATCTACGTAGAAGGGAGGGGTAGCTTTCAAACGAGAGTGGGGTGAACTGAAGGTGCAGAGAATCAAAAAATTGATGCTGGTAAGAGATTTAACTCTAGTTGTAGGCCAACCCTTTATTTCACTGATGGAATTATTTGGGACTAGAAAGATGAGCTGCCTCACAGAAGTCCTAGCTCAAGAAGGTAGAGGGGCTGGAGCTAAGGCCCTGGACTCCCTGCCATCAGAGCAGCCAGTGCAGGTTCCCCACCCACAGCCGGAAGGGAGTGGAGGCCGGGGAGGGACCATCCGCTCTCTCTGCTTCTGAGGAGGGTTCAGGAAAGGCTGGTGGGGGAGGGAGGCGGAGGGATGCTGAGACTCACAGCAGAAATCAGAGCTCTGGGCCCTGACACCCTTCAAGGAGGCCCCTCAAATGAAGTGGTGACACCCTGGAATGTCTCCATGGGCCCATACTTGTCCCAAGATGATTAGGTTAGGGATGACTTATGAAGCTAATGTAGGGTGGTAGCGTGAACCATTAACCAAGAGATCTGGGTTTTACTTCCAAATTCAGCTTAAAAGCCCCACCTTCCTGTTCCCAGGAAGCCGTCCTTGACAACTCCTTCCCTGAGTTCCCACAGTGCTTACTGTCTGAATCACCACACACCGTCCCGTGTCACTAAGCAGCCTCCACTGATGGTGCCCTGATTCCCTGTTCCCAGACGGTGCCAGAAGTGCTTCCAGGGGAGGGACTGGAGTCTTAGGGTTTCTGGTCTCTCTGCAGGTACTAGTGTGCAGGGCGATCATGGGAGGGTTATGCCCAAAGGGACCGACCCCCTGAAGCAGTCATTTTTTGGACCAATCATCTCCTGTGTGAAGCAGACCAAGGCCAGGAGTGGCATTGCCCCAATGATCAGAACGGGCTGGAATAGGATTTGGGGCCCAACCAAAGAACATACCAGGAAGAAGAAAAGACACTGATTTATGAGAAGCCAGGAAACAAATCCTTGGTGAAATAGCAGCGTCATTACAAAGAAAGCTGTGATTGTGCAGACAAAGAAAGAACATCCGAAAATAAGCTTTCTCTCCTTCATTAAATCTTGGATCCATGTGACCTTGGGTGAATTATGTAAGCCTCACTCTCCTTCAGAGGGGAGGGTATGCTTACATCATTCAGTTCCATTGGTGGCTCATTGTTTATCTAACAGCTTTTTCCATTAACTTTTATTTTCATTAGTTACACTAGACATATTTCAGAAAAGTTGGACCCACTAATTCTGGGAATCACAAATAATAAAGAATATTTTGTATTGACTATCTCAAAGTTGAACATCTGGAAATAAGATGCCATCTGCTTTCAGGTTATCTAGCTATCATGTGTGCACATGAGTGATTATGTGTGTGTGTGTGCGTGTGTGTGTGTGTGTGTGTGTATCCTTTGAAATGGATTAAAACAACCGATTATTGACGTGTGTGCAGTACATTATGTATATAGACACATAGATATCTATGTGTACATACAGATATAGATAATTATTTTCAGTTGCCAGCTGGTAATAACTTGGTATGTGATATAACTTTAAATAACTGTAATAATATCTATTTTATGCATACATACAGCTATATGAAGTTATAGATATATGTCTCTAAGTTTCATATAACATACTTCCAGTTGGCATCTATTATACATACATATATATGTATGTATAGATACATGTATATACATATATAGCTACATACATAGCACATGGCATATTTAAGGTTAGAGATATATATGCCAAATTACATATAAAGCTTATTATTTTCAGATGGAATCTAGAATAAACTTTTTATTCTATCAACCAAAGTGCATAAAAAGCATATATGCATAAGAGAAAATGTGTTGCTTTTCTTTAAGAAAGCCCATAAGTCATATAGTTTGCCCAAAATAAAATAAACTCATATTTATTACTGGGAAATCAGTAGCTTAAGTATTTATCTTCTAAAGTAGCGCAGGTTCTAAGGCCCCTATAAATTCAGGGCAGTTTCACGGGGCCCATGAGCCATAACCTTCACGGGTAGCAGACATCATCCGATGGGGAGGTAAAGCCGACCATCAGACTGCAGACCCTTGAGAAGAGTGACTTTGGCTCTTGCTAGTTATGTAATCAGCATCATCAGCGTTTCTGTTCTCAACCACTTTACTTGCCTCCCAATTCCTGTTTGGAGCTGGGGCCAGGGGCCGGCATGAGCAAGGAGCTGCCCAGACCGGGTGCTCAGGAAGGGTCAGATACTCACCATACGCTATCACTGCCCCTCTCCATAGGCGTTCCATCGGCGTCATAGTACACATCCACATTGAGGTTTCGGTCCGTGTCATGTGCTGAGTTGAAGTTGGTGATTACCCGAGAAGGAATCCCCAGCGACCGCAGTGCTGCAAGTCAAGGGGCAGGTGAGGACTCGGGCTGCAGTGGGGATGGGACCTCAGGTACCCTGCAGCTGCCCACCGACCCCTCAAAGGCATGTCCCACCCAGCGTACCTGTGTTGAGGGTCCCAGCAAAGACCCAGCACTGGCCATACTGGACTGGCCTGAAGCCAGTGCGTTTCCACTCCTTGAGGATCTCCACGCTGCCATTCCAGCTCCTTGGGTCCTGGCCACCAGTGTAGTTGCCACTCCAGTTCCCAGCGAGCACACCACTGTCATCGTTGCTATTGACCTGGGCAGGAAAACCCCCAAATGGATCAGCACAGAGTTACAGGCAGAGTTCAGGGGATAAGGTGGGCTGATGAGGAAGAAAGCCAGGGAGCTGCTAAGTGCCTTTTCTGTATCTTTCTAGCTGATTTGGGAATGATAATAGTAATAATGGCCCCCGAGGGGCATAAGCAGTATATGAAGTTAAAATGCATTGCCTAGTGGGCCATGTTTTGTTGCCCCTCACCCATATATCAACCCTGTGCAGCAGGCTCAGGCTGCTGAGCCCCATGGCTTGTCAATGGCAAGGCAGGGTCAGAAAACCAGTCTGCCCACTCATGTCTGACTTGGGGGGCCCATGGCTTGAAATTCTCTTTTCTTTTATTGCTCTTCTAAAATGATCCTTTTAGAACACTAGCAACTAACTTCTTCTAAGAAAGAATAAGGGTGGCCTTCCATCCATTTATTCACTCATTCATTCATTCATTCAACTTAAGGCATGATTCTTGTGTAAGTAACAACCGCATTGCTGTGTGAAAAGAGCATTGGGTGGGGAATCAAGAGACCTGAGTTCCACTGTCTTTTAGAAACACAAATTGAAATATTTATGGATAGATGATGTAATGTTGCTGAGATTGATCAGATAATCTGTGGAGGAGGGGGTCAGAAACAAGACTGGCCTGGAGCTGGTAATTTCTGAAGCTGGTGATGGCCACATTTTACTTTTCACTCTACTTTTGTGAACGTCTGAACCTTTCAATAACACTAAGTTAATGGAGAAATCGGGTTACCAGCCCCGCTTTGCTGCTTGTCAGCTTGGTGACTGTCAGTAGGTCAATTCACTCTCTGGGCCTTAGTTCTTCACATTCCAATCCAGGGAAGGTAACAAACATGTAACCTCTCAGGTGGCTTCCAGCAGCCAAGTTTTCAGAGTTTAAGAGACTTGGACCAGCAATTATGCCAATTGTATAATGAGAGGCTGGGCCAGGATCTCCCAGGGCTCTCCCAGCCTGTAAGTACTGTGCCCTCTCTTTGTGGAGGTGGCAAGGCCTGTGTGAATGGACAGTCTGGAAACAGAAGGATCCTTGCCCAAACAGGCTGACCCAGCCTTCTACGCTGCATGGAAGGCCTGCGCTGTCGTCTCAGGATCAGACAAGTTGAGGCCTCCTCCAGGATGGAAGACGGTGCAGCCCATCGCCGTCTCCTGAGTCATAGGCGCTCCAGACACCAGGGTGGTAATCAGCAAGGTCATATCTGGCTGAAAGCTGAGTGTTTCAAAGCCCTGCACAGGCCATAATTAGCTCATGGCCCAGCCCCACCGAGGTCTGGAGAGCAGCAGGGAGGTGCAGCTGAGGAAACTGGTGCTGAGCTAAAGTGGCTTGTCCTGAGGTGGGAGTGAGTCAGCCTCACCCAACCTCTCCTGGGCCGAGGAGGCTCTGCTCCATGAGGCATGCTGAACTCCAGCTTCCCTTAACCGAGGCCTCAGCAGTAATCCCAGGCCACTTGGTTTTCAGGGTTCAGCCCAGGCCCACTTCCTTTCTGATCTTCTGGCTGCTCTGCTCTCTCCCCTCTCTTCAGTGCCTCCCCACCCCCTGGGCCTCTCCTTCTCTTCCTGCAGGTCTCCATCAGACTCTACTTTTGGGAAGCCCGCTCTGATTACCCCCAGGTATTTATCATGCAGTCAGAAGATTGTTCAAGTTTCTAACCACACAATGAGCTCCTTAGCTTGGATATTCCAACTCAAAAGTAAAGAAACTGAGAAATGCCTAGTTCATTAACAACAACGAAATGTTGCCTCTTCTGGGTAATTATTTAGCTTCAGAGAATTTAAGTTCAATAATTCTCTAATTTGTAGTTTTTTAATTTGTAACTTTTGAGCAAGTTGATCTCATGTTTGGACACTTCTGATGGAGGGGTTCTCTTCACACTGAGTACAGAGAGAGAGATTCCTCCAGGATCCAGCGTGCGTGCGTGCGTGTGTGTGTGTGTGTGTGTGTGTGTGTGTGTGTGTGTGTGTGGCACGTCTCTCACATGGAGGGACTGGATGAGTGAAAGGGGCCCTGGGCCGGCAGTTCGGGGCCTTGTTCTAGTCTGACTCACAGGCCATGTGTTGTAAGCAAGTCACTTCAGCATCCTGGGCTTCGGTGTCTCCAGTAAGGTAATGAGGGGGTTGGCCCCTCCCAGTTTGTCTGCTATGGAGGGGATGGAGCAAAGCCAGGGAGGTTACCACTTCAAGCTCTCTCAGGAGCTTGCGCCCTTCCCCAGAAGGTCCAGTGGTGGAGCAGTCTCAGCTCTGCCCCTCCTGGTCCTGGTGGGCACCAAAAGGGCAAGTTCCCTTGTCATCTCAGAAGGGCCTTGGGTGCAGTGGGAAGGGCTTTGGAGCCAGGCAGACCTGGGTCCACCTTTGTCTGTCTCTGCCACTTCCTCACTGCATGTCTCAGGCAAGTCCTTTGTTTTAGAGGAGCCTTATGCTCCCCATGTACAAGGTGAGGTTAACATCCCCAACTGTGTTCTCTGAGGCTTCAGCAAGATGACATGGCAAGAGTGTGTGTACCTACCCCACGGGTGGTTTTGATATGTGGTAACAAGTTATCATGGTTGTTCTATTACTCACCATTGCACTCAGCACCCGGCCAACGTATTTGGGGTCACCTCTGCGGGCCACATCAGTTGCAGGGTCACGGCGGAAATTCAGACTTTTATCCAGGACTGTGAGGCAAATGTTCAGAATGTCTTCTTCAAACTGTACAAAATGGGACCAGACGTTGTGATGGAAGAAATGACAGGTAGTGCTGGCTAATGAAGGGCACGGGAGCTGCGCTGGCGGGAGCCGTGGGCACTTCCCAGGTCCTTTCACTGCAGGGCCTCCAGAAGCAAGAGCTTCTGAGGAACAGCCACCCACCCCCCTTTAACCCAGCAAACTCATCCAACGCCCTACAGTACAGGAGGCCCTGTGCTGGGCCCTGAAAGGGAACAGGGCTCACTCACTGACGTGAACTTGGGAGTAAATCCCTTAACCTGTCTGGGCCTCGATTTCTCCATTTGTATAACAAGGGATCAGGCCAAGCCCATCTCAAAGTTTCCATCTAGCTCTATGATCTGGAGACTAATTATAAAGATAAAATATCTCGTTAAATGGCGGTATTTGAAAACATTTTCACAAGATGAGATTTATTTTTCGCCATAGCTTCTTACATGGAGACGGCCAAGCTTTCTCTTGCCTTAGGGTCTTTGCATGTACTGTTCCTCCTGCCTCCAGTGCTTTTCCCCAGGGTAGCTGTGTGACTCCCTTGCCTCCTTCAGTAGTCTGATCAAAGATCCCATCCTAAGAGATGCTTGCCCAGACCATGCCATGAAAAACAGCTCCCTTCCAGCCCTACGTATGCTCTAGCCCTTACCTCCCCCCACCCTTCCCCCAACTTTTTTTTTCCTCCCAGTAAAATGTGACAAGAGACCCAATATATAAAATATATAGTAGACTTGCTCTGGTCGACTAGAGGATGAGGCAGATGGCCACGCTCTCCCCCAGGGGACCTCATTCTAATGCTTTCCTTTGTCTGCTGGAAAAAAGAAAAGGTGGGGACTCCCTGTATGTTTTCTAGGCTCAGTACACCTGGGAACTCTGTGGACTCAGATGGGGGTCAGAGGATGAGGGACCGAGAGGCTATGGCTTTGAAAGGCCAAATGTTCCCACCAAGGAAGTTTCATCACATCCGTACATGGAGTGAACAACAGAAGCTATGTTAGTGTCCCAGGTGTCTCTACTGGGCCTTATCCTCCTTTGGTACCATGGTACCTTAATACTGCATTGCATCAATTTAGTTATATGACTGTTTTTCCCACTAGATCTTGATGTCCTCAAAGACAGGACATCTGTCTTTTTTTTCCCCCATTTTATTTTATTATTTTTTAATTTTATTTATTTAATTTATTTTTTAATTTTGGTATCATTAATCTACAGTTACATGAAGAACATTATGTTTACTAGGCTCCCCCCTTCACCAAGTCCCCCCCCACATACCCCTTCACAGTCACTAGGACATCTGTCTTATCCATCTCCTGTGTCCTTAGCGTGGCACACAGTAGTTGGCCAATAGATCCATTCATTCTGAATGAATGCATAAATAGAAGGGCAGGCAAATGGACGTATTTGGGAACTTCCACCTCTCTGTGGGACCAGTGCTGAGGTTCTTGGGTAACAGGAACATTACTGCTAACCTCCTGATGTCCCTTTTACCTGTCCAAAGTTCCAGCCAACCACACCAATTCGATTTGAGCTTCCCACATAGATGATGCCAGCATCTTCCTGAATGTACTCCTCTCTTTCAGCATGGTTACTCATAAAGACACCATCCTCTGTTTGACATAAAAATCAGGTATCAGGGACTGGAATCCTACACAGTCATCCTCTCACTTGGGAGTACTGGCCTGGAGGCTGGAGCAAGCCATGCCTGCAGCTTCCCCAACCTCCACTGAGGAATGAAGCCTGAGGCTATAATGCTTCCAGTTCATGTTGCGGGAACTCTGAGCTTGAAAGAGAAGCTAAAATGACCTGAAAGTCTGGAAATGAGACCCCAGGAATGAAATACTTGCTCCTTCAGGCAGGAAGCTATCTTCATGCTGTACAATTGTACTGTGGTCATTGTCCTGTACAATTACACCGTACTAGGCAGTTTGTAAAAGCTCATGAGATCCCTGAAATAGTCCCAGAGGAAAGGGCAGGATATCCATTTAATGGTGAGGAAATTGAGGCTCAGAAACTTAGAGTATCTGCCTAGACTCACATAGCTGATTAAGTGCAGAACTGGGAGTCCAACCCACGACTTCTTTCATCTAGCTTCGATGCTTTGTCCATATCCCCCACGTTTCCTAATCAAACCTGAGGCTAATGAAAATCATTCCCCTAACTCCTTTCCATGGGCGTTGCTAGGCGTGTGGCTGGGAGTGAGGGTGGTTAGGTACCTACCTTGTGACCAGGGGTTGAAGAGCAGTATGAATCTCCCAAGTTTCAGAATGATATCTTTGCCCCCGGAGGAGATCTGGATGCTCAGCGTGTACCATCCTATGGGGGCACTGGCAGGACTGAGGACGGAGATGGTCAGAACGTTGTCCTTGCTGTCCAGGAGCTGTGCACTCCAGCCTCCAGCACTCGTCCCGCTGGAGAGTGGAAACACAGCCTTTGTCCTGGCTGACTCTGAGGGGTTCGGCCCTGTGAAAGCAGACAGGACAATGGAAACCAAGAGGTGCTGGCCAGACTGTGGGGAGAGGTCAGACTCCAGTAGCACTGCAGGGGCCTCTGGGAGACGACATCTAATGAAGCACCACACTACAGGGCTGGAAGCAACTGGAGAGAACATGGAGGTCAAATCCATCTTGATTTGGACACAGGATCAGAGAGAGGTGGAAATTTGCCCAAGGTCACACTAAGTCGATGGCAGAGCTGGGCTAGAGCCCAGAGCCCAGTGACGACACCAGTGTCACCAACCACAACCCCCTGGATGCATTTTCCCAAGGGCTACTCAGGTGTGTTTTGGGGGCTGGTAGGCAGGTACCTGTGGAGGCTATGAACCCTACACGTTCTCCATCACCAAGACTTCTGTTCAAGAACAATAAGAAACTGAAGGGTTGGTTTCTCCGCACAATGAGCTCCTGGCTGTAGAACTTGTCCGTATGATGTGCCTGCCGGTTGGAGGTCGTCTGCCAGTTGATATCCTTGGGTTCTAAAGCTGTGAGACAGACAAGATGACCTGACAAAGACCTTGGCCCAGCATAGCAAGGCCTTCACAACCTATTCCCACCCCGGCCTTCCAGGCAGCAGGACCTCTGCACACTCTATTCATGCTGCTGAGAACATCTTCCCCCTCCACCTTGCCAACTGTCACTTGGCCCTCCAGGAACAGGCTGGTGGGGGTCTAACTCACATAGAGCTGGTGGGGGTCTACCTCTCTCAAGCCCACCACCTGGACTGGGCTCGCTTTCCCCATTGCATCTGCCCAAACATCAACTGCCTTTCACCTCTCCAGTATCCAGCAAATGATTACTTTTGCATTCTTTACTATCTCTATACGTGCAAACCTTGGCACCACTGGCTTAGGCCCCTGATGCTGGAGAGGATAGCATGTCTCTGAGAAGCATTTCTAGGCCAACTGGGATATAGGAGTATATAAGAGTAGGTCAAAGGCCCATAGGATTTCTGGATAGGACCTTGAGGACAAACACCCCAAATCCATCCTCTTGCCTTTTTTCTCATATAACTGTGAGGATGAACTGAGAAGGGTTTATGAGAGCCAATGTGAAGTCTGGGGAGTTCAGCTTCTATAAACCTTTTGAGAAATTTTATTCTTTTGAGCTTTGTTTGAGATGTTCCATCTCCCATTCCTCTGCAAACCAAACTGGTATTTATGATGAGGCCAAAGCACTGATGGGGGCGTCCCAGCACCAGGTATAACTATTTTTTATATGTGTCTGCCTTCTTGTTCTATATAATTACTCAGATATCTAGCACCTGGCTTGACTGTATTAGGACAATTAGGTAATTAAATGAACAAACACAAAACTAACATCATGCAATGACCATATGACTACAGTTCAAAATTTAGTCCATAAGGAAAGGTGAAGATGGGGCATTCATTCTATTAACATATATAGAATTCCTATTATTTGTGGGACACCATGTTAGGAACAATGTTGGGAGCTATGCAAGTGTATGAGAAGCAGTTTTAACCCTCAGAGAGCTTCAGGAGTGGATAGGACAAGCACCAGGAGAATGGATGAAGGAATTCAATCTGGTAGATTGAATATACAGGGTATCTAGGAGAGGCAGGCAGGAAATAATTGGTTTCAATTGAAGGGATCAGAAAAAGCTTCATTGAAAATGCTGGGCCTTGAAGGAAGAGAGGATTTTGTCAGGTGCAGGTCAAGCAGCCTGCCTCGCAGATGATGGGAGGAGAGGCCCAAGACACCAGCGAGCAGACGAGCTATTTGGCTAACACAGAAGCTCAGCGCAGAGGAGAAGGTGAGGTAGGAGAGAGTGTGGCTCCAGGGCTGGCTCCAGGCCAGGGCTGCCACCCAGGCAGTTTTGCAGATGGGCAGATTCTCATCACAGATACTCTCTTACAGGAAATGCAGACTCTCTGGGGTGGTTAGCCAAAGACTGCCACTGGGGAGGGGGATTCAGGAAGTGACCCTTTACTAGCTCAGGGTACTCAAGATTCATTCATTTACATCTGCTCATTCATTCATCCAACAAATAGTTAATGACAGAAAAAATACGTTTTTGCACAAATTCAGGAAATCTAAACCATTCATGCGATCGACAAGTATCTATTGAATAAAGGGAAGGGCAAAGAAAGGTAAGGAGGGACACAGGGAAGGAGGAAAGGTGAATGGCCCTGTATATAAATATCGAATAGGGACAGCCCAGAACTTAGATACTCTCTGGCAAAGGGCAAGTTCTACATGGCTTGTATAGAGCTAACTTGCTAGATGTTAGCTTTCTAGGGCAATAGTCTCACTTTAAAAAATCCCTGCCTCCTACCAACCTTGCTCAGTACCTTCTGTGCATCCCTGCCAGGTGAGATTTCGTAGAGCTTTACTCTGTGTTGCTTTAGAAAACAGAAGAGCTGTAAGGAACATGTGGTTTCAGATCACAGAAGTCTCTCCAGTGATTCTTTATCCCCCTTCCAATCCGAAAGGATGCATGCTCTTCTCCCCCAAGTGAAGCTCACTATTCTAGACCACGAGCTCTTTGAGAACAGAAAGTATGTCCCCAGACAGCCCTCTGCCAAGTACAGGGGTAAGGGGAGAGGTGTGGCAGATGCCGCATATCTGCAGCTGGCACCTGCCTCCTTTCCAACAGACCCACATCCTTCTTTGCTCTGCTAAGGGTTATGCACTATTTGTTGTAGGTGTGTTGATAGTAGAGGCTTCTCCCTTTCATCCCAGAGACCAGTGGGTTGTTTGTAGGGAAAAGGACAAAGAAAAGCTGAGCTCCAGGTGCCTTGGCTGCAGAGACACTGAAGGACATGAGGGGCACTTCAAATGCCCCAGTCGTGGAGGCCCCGGGTGACTGCAGTGGTCATCTCTGCATTTCCTGGCACCATGCATGTGCCATGGCACATAGGAAGCTTGCTCCTCATTGGGGTTCTTGTGGGATATGCAAGGCTTCCCTGAGGTGGAGGGTGAGGAAGGATTCTTGTTTGTCAGCGTCTACCATATGTCAACTGCTTTTAACAGCATACAGAGCGCTTTACATGTATCACTGATGAGATCCCTGCAGAAACTACAAAAGGACGCTCAGAGAGATAAATGTCTCCTTTGAGGCCATACACCTGGCAATTGGCAGGGCCAGGATTCTGAGCCTGGGTCCTACTGGCATTCTCCAATTGCTGTGGTTCCCGGTTCTCCACCTGGAAAGGGGACCCGTGCAGGACCTTCAATCCAAAAGGTACCCAGGTGATGAGGGGCCCTCCCTATGCATTGTTCTCCTTACTGGCCATTTCTATTCTGACAAAGAGATGAGAGTGAGCACCTGGAAGGGAAAGGTGTGCTCCAAAAGGGCGTCCTACCTGGGAGGTGAGTGAAAGGGGAGTGACCCGCCTCTGCTTCCCTGGGCGGGGCTGCCAGATTGAGGGCATGCTCATAAGGCCTTCAGTGTGGTATCCGAAAGCTTTCTCCTTCCACTGGCTGCTACCCACAGTCCTGCCTCTGAACTCTAGGATTGGCTCTGTCTAGTCCCCAAATCAAGTGTGTGAGTTATCTGGGTTCCTTTCCACGGCCCCCATCCCCTGATGTAGCAGCAACCATAGCCCTCTCTGCCAGACTGCGTCCTGGATGGCAAAGGTCAGGGCTGGGGGCGGCACACAGCTGTCTCAGGTGCTCCTCGAGTGTGCAACTGCAGGGATGTGTATGAGCCTTAGGGCGGGGTTCTCAGCAACAGCCTGGGTGAAGAGAGCAGCATCGCTCCTACAATTGACTCATCAATGTAAGTCAGAGGGAAAGAAACCTAGGAGACAGATCACATGCTTCCCACCCTTATTCTGGAGCTGTGAGGACATGGAGGCCTGGAAGGTGACTTGCTCACACTGGGACAGCTCTGGGCTCTCATTCTAGTCATCTCCCAATTCTGTGCCATCTCCCTGCATTACAGCTTGACTCCAGTGTCAGTTAAGGGGCAATTTCTCTAGTTTTTTATCCTGAGAATATCAGTGCCACCAGCAAATCCTAATATGACAGAGACTGCTAAAGGTCTTTCCCAATGTTCAGTCACTCATTCTTTAATGGCAATTAAACCCCCATGTTAATGGGCACTGCATGTCACAGCCTCCCCTGCCTAGGGGAGTAGAGCAGGTCACGTGAATGAATTCTGCCAAGGACTTTTAGGCAGAAGGTGTCTGTATTGACTGCCAGGAAACCTCTCTCTCTCTTTTTGAATTGAGGTAGAATTTCCAGAAAGTATACTTCACCATTTTAACCATTTTAAAGTATATAGTTCAGTGGCATTTAGTTCATTTATAATGCAGTGCAGCCAACACCATTATCTAGTTTCGGAACTTTTTCATCATCCCCAGAGAAACCCCCTCCCTACCTGTAAGCAGTCACTTGTCATTCACCCTTAATTCTTGGCAACCACTAATCTACTTTCTGTTCCCAAGGATTTGCCTATTCTGGACATTTCATATGAAAGGATTCAGAGAAATGTGTGAATTCACTGGTTTCTCTCACTTGGCATAATGTTTTTAAGGTTCATCCATGTGGTGGCATCTATCAGTACTTTTTCCTTATAGGGTTATTTTCTATGGCTGTATGGTATTCCATTACATGGCCATACCATTTTTTGTTTATTCATTTACCAGTTGACAGACATTTGGACCATTTCTACCTTTTAGCTCTTGTGAATAGTGCTGCTGTGAATGTTCATTTGCAAGTATTTGTTTGAACATCTGTTTTCAAGTCTTTTGAGGAAATCTCTTTTTATTTCTTTGAACAGTTTATTTCTAGTTTAATGCCTTTGTGGTCTGAAAAGTTGGTTGGTAGGATTTCAATCTTTTGGAATTTACTGAGGCTCTTTTTGTGTCCTAGTATGTGGTCTATTCTGGAGAATGTTCCATGTGCACTTGAGAAGAACGTGTATCCTGTTGCTTTTGGATGTAGAGTTCTGTAGATGTCTATTAGGTCCATCTGTTCTAGTGTGTTGTTCAGTGCCTCTGTGTCCTTACTTATTTTCTGTCTGGTGGATCTGTCCTTTGGAGTGAGTGGTGTGTTGAAGTCTCCTAGAATGAATGCATTGCATTCTATTTCCTCCTTTAGTTCTGTTAATATTTGTTTCAGGTATGTTGGTGCTCCTGTATTGGGTGCATATATATTTATAATGGTTATATCCTCTTGATGGACTGAGCCCTTTATCATTATGTAATGTCCTTCTTTGTCTTTTTTTACTTTCTTTATTTTGAAGTCTGTTTTGTCTGATACCAGAATTGCAACACCTGCTTTCTTCTCTCTGTTGTTTGCTTGAAATATCTTTTTCCATCCCTTGACTTTAAGTCTGTGCGCGTCTTTGGGTTTGAGGTGAGTCTCTTGTAAGCAGCATATGGATGGATCTTGCTTTTTTATCCATTCTATTACTCTGTGTCTTTTGATTGGTGCATTCAGTCCATTTACATTTAGGGTGATTATTGAAAGGTATGAATTTATTGCCATTGCAGGCTTTAAGTTTGTGGTTACCAAAGGTTTAGGGTTAGCTTCTTTACTGTCTTACTGTCTAACTTAACTCGCTTGTTGAGCTATTATAAACACAATCTGATGATTCTTTATTTCTCTCCCTTCTTATTCCTCCTCCTCCCTTCTTCATATGTTGGGTGTTTTGTTCTGTGCTCTTTTTAGGAGTGCTCCCATCTAGAGCAGTCCCTGTAGGATGCCCTGTAGAGGTGGTTTGTGGGAGGCAAATTCCCTCAACTTTTGCTTGTCTGGGAATTGTTTAATCCCTCCTTCATATTTAAATGATATTCGTGCTGGATACAGTAGTCTTGGTTCGAGGCCCTTCTGTTTCATTGCATTAAGTATATCATGCCATTCTCTTCTGGCCTGTAGGGTTTCTGTTGAGAAGTCTGATGATAGCCTGATGGGTTTTCCTTTGTAGGTAACCTTTTTTTTCTCTCTGGCTGCTTGTAATACTTTGTCCTTGTCTTTGATCTTTGCCATTTTAATTATTATGTGTCTGGGTGTTGCCCTCCTTGGATCCCTTGTCATGGGAGTTCTGTGTACCTCTGTGGTCTGAGAGGCCATTTCTTCCCCTAGTTTGGGGAAATTTTCAGCAATTATTTCTTCAAAGACATTTTCTATCCCCTTTTCTCTCTCTACTTCTTCTGGAATGCCTATGATTCTTAAATTATTTCTTTTATATTGATCACTCAGCTCTCTTAAAATTCTTTCATTCCTGGAGATCCTTTTATCTCTCTCTGCATCAGCTTCTCTGCGTTCCTGTTCTCTGTTTTCTAGTCCATTAATGGTCTCTTGCATCTCGTCCATTCTGTTTTGAAGTCCTTCCAGAGCTTGTTTTATTTCTGAATTCTCCTTCCTTAGTTCTTGCATATTTCTCTGCAAGTCCATCAGCATGGTTATGACTTTTGTTTTGAATTCTTTTTCAGGTAGACTGGCTAAATCTATCTCCCCAGATTCCTTCTCAGGGGAAGATGTAGCAGATGCCGAAGCTGTCTGGGTTAGTCTTGTCTGAATCATATTTTTTTGCCTTTTCATGTTGACAGGTGCTATTGACTGTCAGCTGGGAGGGCCAAAATTTTCACTTGCTACTGGCCTTTCTTTACTGGGACAACTGCGACCCCTAGTGGCTTGTGTTGGGTAATTGCGTGTAGAGTGGGTCTTTGTGTCTTGCCTGGCCGGAAGGGAGAAATTTCCCTTTCTGTGGGCGGAATTTGTCTCAGGCTGCTTCTCTGCTTTCGCAGCGCCCGGTGGGGTGATGGATGGGGGGGCTGCTTGACTGTTTGCCTCCGTGAGGGGTCTCAGAGCTGTCGCCCAGGGGGTTAGTGCACCCGGTTTTCCCTGTAATTTCCAGCTGCTGTACTGTGACCTGGGTTGTTTCCGTCAAGCTGTTAAGTCCCTGTCCCTTTAAGACTTTCAAAAAAGCCCCCGCTTTTCTTTGTCACAGGGGCATCAGCTTCAGCACCCGCTCTGAGGTCTACCCCCTGTTCTCCCAGTATCCAGGGCCCCCTGGGCATATACTGTGTCTGCGGTCTGGCCCGGATGGCTGGGGCTGGGTGTTCGGCAGTCCTGGGCTCCGTCTCCCTCCCGCTCTGCCTATTGTTCTCCCGCCGGGAGCTGGGGGGAGGGGCGCTCGCGTCCCGCAGGGCCGGGGCTTGTATCTTACCCCCTTCGCGAGGCGCTGGGTTCTCGCTGGTGTAGCTGCAGTCTGGCCACTGTCCTGCGTCTTCTGGTCTCTCTTTTAGGGCTAGTTGTGTTTGTTGTATTTTCAAAAGTATATATGTTTTTGGGAGGAGATTCCCACTGTCCTACTCACGCCGCCATGTTGGCTCCGCCTCTCTGGAAATCTCTTTTTAAAAACGGCAAATGCCTTTAGCTTGCTTACCTCCCTCTTCTTCCGTCCTGATGCCTGGAGTGTGGGCATGCTGTGCATAGAGCTCTAGTAGCCATCTTAGCCATGCAGGGCTGTACCCTGAGGATGGCAGAGAGGGTGCCTGCACAGACTCTGGGCCCCTGGGGATTGCCCTGTTCCTTAGCTGCCCAGAACTGCTTACATCTAGATCTGTTATTTAAGGAGCAAGCATACTTTAGTCTTGTTTATTTCTCTAAGCCATTGTTATTTGGTGGTTCATTGTCATTCACAGCCAAACCTGATCACGTTTACCTGGAGTGTGACCCCCCAACCACTTATTCTGTGGTCCACCACTGGCAGAGGTAACATGAGAAGCACAGAGCAGACTCCAGACTGTGAATTGGAGGTCATGAATCCGCTGTGTCAATCCTTCCCAGCCTGGCTCTGTAATCAAATCACTTGCAGCAGACTGGTGAGTGTAACTTGGTTGCTGGGTATGTGACTGGGGTTTTCACCTCTTGTTCCTGGGAGAACCACACAATCCAGGGGCTGGCAGGTAGCCCAGAATGACATCACTGACACTCCAGTGGCTGGGTCCCCCCACCTGTCCAGAGCCTACTCCCTGTGTCCCTTCTCTAGACAAAAGCATAGTTTTGTCTTACAGATTTCTAGATATGCTGAAAATCAGCTAGCCGAGTGTCTTCAAGGCTTTTTGTTAGATACCACATGAAGAAATGCATTTTACACAGTGTTTACAAGTTACATGGGTCTATAACTGACATGAAGTTTCACAAAACAGTACTAACTCTTACTGGGTATAAGGCACTGATATTTTCTATTTCATTTTTTAAGAATTGCTGGTCACAATCCACTAAACTGATTTCACAACCTGCTAATGGGTGACAACTGGCAGCTTGGAAAACAGTGATGTAATCCAATATTCCATATTACAGGTAAAAAAATGGGTCCAGAAAGAGGAAGCCATATGCTGAGGTTACAGAATAGTGTAGAAGCAGAGCTTGGCCCAGAAACTAGGTCTTAGATCCCAGTCACCGAGGGACTGTGAGTCATTCCTAACGCCACCCTCTCTCCCCACCACTCCCTTCTGGGCACCTGGGACCTCTCCAGCTCCTAGCCTGGCCCACGCTGGCTCTGGGAACCCAGGTGCCTTCCTCTGAGCTTTCCCCCTCTAGCCTGTGCCATTCCCCTTTATCTTTCCCCTACATTCAGACATTCTCAATCCTTGTGCTGCAGGAGTGGCGTACAGTTTTTGGCACTTATGTGGTGGGGAAGATGGGGGGTCCCGTTGGCAGCTGAGCAAGGGCCTGGTGAGGCTTCCTGGGATGGGGTGCAATGAGCACTGGACGTGTGGTCTGAAAGGCTGAGAGCCCTGGGGCAACGCCCTGGACTGTGCTTTCCCATCTGTAGAAGAAACACTGAGACCTGAACATCCTCCCTTGTGGGGTTATTATTGGATCCAACATGTATCCATCACCAGCATCTGGGCCCCCAGAAGTGGAGGGGGACAAATGCCCTGGGATCCCACACACAATGGCACCAGCAGCACGGGATAGAGGAAGGTGGGGGATTTTTCTATGGGCTGCCATTGAGGACCTAAGATGTGCCAGGCACTGTGCTAAGCATTTTACCTGCACTATGTCCTTTAGTAGTTACAGAAACCCTGATTTGTTATTCTCATTTCACAGATGAGGGATTTGGAAGTCCAGTTAGGTGACGTCACTTGCCAAATATCACAGAGCCTGGACCCAAGCTCAGACTAGAAGCCAATTTTGCCTGACCACATGTGACTCCAACTGCCAGCCTGCTAACCGTGGTGGTTTTGGTGGCAAGAACTAGGGCATGGTGCCAGGAAGCTGCCCACCCACAGCCTACTCCCTGCCTCAACATTGCAGGGTCCGGGAGAGGATGGGAAGGACTTACTCCTCAGCTCCCATCGCCTGCAAAGGGAGGTCAGACTATCTTAGAACAGTGGTTCTCCAGCCTTGCTGCTTATGAAATCACCTGGAGAGTGTTGTATTGGCCTCAGCTCCACCCTAGACCAATTAGATTAGAATCTCTGGGTTGGAGACAATAGTTTATTTTTTATTTTAACTCTCCTGGTGGTTCTAATGTGCAGCCAGGACTGGGACTCGTTACCTTAGGCCTATAGGTCATTTCACACTTACCAAGTCTTTCACATGAATTGTCTCACCCGAGCCACACAGCGGAACGAGGAGGAGGCAAGGGGATGAGGAGGAGGCAAGGGGAGATCACTGCTCCCGTTTTCCCAAAGGAGGAGAATAAGGCTAAGAGTGGGGAATGCAGAACCCCTTGGAAGAAATACCTCCGTCCCTGCGGGAGAACCTGGGCCGCGTTCCCTCCACTCCTAAGCGACAGGGAGAAGAACTTACTGCCTCCGGTCCACACCCAGGCCGGCATGTGGGCCCTGGGGAGGAGGCAGAGGGCCCAGGTGTGGCGCACAGGCCGGCAGGGTGGAGGCAGAACTAAGCTGTGTGACCAAGAGCAGCACCTAAACACGGGGACTAGGGACTCCGAAACGTATGAGCGGGGCTGGTGAGGGGGCAGCAAGGATTTCAGTGGCAGGGTTTCCCCTGGGAATCGCCCTTGATTAGAAAATGGATTCATTTCACAGTGCTTTTCTTCAGACCCCAAGGCAAGGAGAAAACAAGCTTATGAAAAAAGTTCCCAAGTAACGATAAGCTACGTGGACTGAGCACCTAAGAGGTGGATCTGCAATAAACCCATTTTAGAGATGAGGAAGCCGTGGCACACAGGTCACGTGACCTGTCTGACTCACTCAGCGGGGACGGAGCCGAGACGCGATCAGAGCGCATCTCTGTGTCCTCATAAGCCTCTGGCTATTCTGCTTCTGTATGTACTCTGGGTAACGGAGAGTTGAAGCCTGGGCAGCCCTCCGTCCAGGGGGATGCAGTGGCTGGCAGGTCCGTGGGAGGAGCAGAGGGCAGCGCTGCCCTGGGAGGGCGGGACATGGGCGGGGCTGGGGCAGAGAAGAGGCAGGTCCACCTCATCGCACACCAGGGGTGGCTGGAGCCCAGAGTGTGAGCCCATAGGGGCCGCTGCTTTCAGAGAGAGCCTGGATGTTGCTCTGGTCCAGATGACTGAAACACGAAGCCATTGTCCAGTGGGAGGAAAACCCAGGATTCTCCTAGAAGATTTACGGAGGAGAAGGAGGCAGGAACCCAGGCGGGATTCCGGACTGCTTCCATAGGAGAAATAACCACTGGTTATTTCCCAGCTCCGAGGAGAAAGGTTTGGCGGTAGACGCACATCCCAGATGGCGTAGATCTCTGTAGATTGGGGAATGGGGCCAGGCAAGGTAAGTCCCTGAAGCCAAGGCCAGGGCTCAGTGCCCCAGTGGGACGGAGTGAGTCCCGGGACAGAGGTTCTGGCCTCCACCGGTGTCTGCCCTGAGACAGAGCCTCTGACCCAGGGCCACTGAGTGGCTTTGGGGATGCGGAACAACACTTCCCCTCTGCGGTGGGCCCAACATCTCTGTTCACAGCAGGCAATCCTGGCCGCTTGGGGCTCTGGCCTCAGCGGGCGGCAGGCAGAGCATGCCACACCGTTTTGTTCAGAACACCACCGTCCTCCCCAGGCACAACCCACGGGCCTCTCCACCAGGAGGCGGGGATTCCAACAAGAGCTTTAAATTAGGAACTGGACAGAGTCATCTCAAACCAGCACACCTGTGCCCCTGATAGTCCCCAGGTCACACCTGCTGACCCAGCCACATCTGTTTTCCCATCTCCTTTGCCCAGAACACTCCTCACCCAACAAAACGACTCCTGACGAGGCCTAACTCCTCGTCCATTACCGAATGCCATCTATCCCAGGGTCTCCCCTGTCCCAAACACCAGCCAAGATTAGTCTTCTTGTCCTCTTGGCCCCATGGCCCTTGGTTTGGATTTGTGATGTGGCCTGGTGACAGGCCACCTTGCAGGACACTTGACTTCGGACTGCTGTTTCCAAGCACTATCAGGCTGTGTGCTCACCAAGGGCAAGAATCACAGCTCATTTAGCTCCATGCCCCCACGGCACCTTCCGTGGCTCCTTTCTGTAGATGTCCACTAAGTGAATTCACTCATTCAGAAAACATTTACAGAGCACTGGCGGGCTGAGGGACTAGTTGCTGGGGTAGGAAATGCATGTGTGACAAGTTGAAGGGAGTGAAGGCACTCACTGTCTTTCCCCTGCTGTTTTAAAAATTGACTTCCTCCTAGCCAGCCACTGCCCACACTCTGCTGTGACCTTAGAACATCTCTGGGTGATTTAGGTGTTGAGCTCTAAGAGCTCAATGGCTCCAGGTGGCACAGACACTGGCATATTGAGCCCTTCAGGATGTCACGCAGGGCTCACAGCAAGCAAGCTATTCATGGCCCCCCGGAGGGCCAGCGGAGTACATGTATAGGTGCCCCCACCTCCCCGACAAACCCTAGTGCATGTGTGTGTGTCTGTGTGAGCATCTCCCTTTCTCCCTGGTTTCCTCTCATGGCAAGGGCTGGAGGGAGCCTGAAAGTCCATCTATTTCAAGTCCTTCACCTCTCAGAGTGGACCCTGAGGCTTAGTGGTGGCAGGGAACACATAAGCTGTAGGTGACGGTGTTCAAATGGGAAAGCAGTTTCCAGTATTGCGTTCCCGTGTTGCCGACGTCACACTCACTTATCTGTGAGCTCAGCTCTGGTAGCAGGACACAGTGGAAAGGGCACTGCTGGGACTTAGTCTGGACTCTGCTACTAACTTTCTGTGGGACCCTTGTTAAGTCTCTACCCCCTCCTGGGCCTCTTCTTCCTTTTGGAGGGAGGGAGATGGCCCAGGGGACAGCTGACATCCCCTCTTGCTAAAGTCTACAGGATCCAAGCTCCTTTTCTTAGCCACCCAGCAATGCTGCACGTTCACAGGAGGAAATGGGGGACAGGGGAGGGCTCCATTTCTGCAGCCACCCTATCCTGGTCTTGGGGGTTTCTGAAGTAGCCAGCATTCGCCTTTTGCATCATCATGCTCAGCAGTTTCTCTGGCAAATACTTCCTGTGGTCCTAACCATGATTCACAGTATTTTACAGGTTTGACTCATGCCTTGTTTGCATTTGGCGTCGCTGTCAACCCACCAGGCTGAGAGGTCAGGGTAGGCAATAATTAGCATGCTCCCTGGCAGGGGCACTAAGAGGAGCCCGAATCCCCCACAGTGCAGAGCTAAAGAATGGGTGCTTCTTGTCACTCTTTTTCACCCCCCTGTCCTGTTGCTGCTTGGGGGACCGTCTTATTGCACACCTGCTCCTGCTACTGGGAGGTTTCAGCTCAGCAGGTCACTTTTAAAGCGCCTGCCGGTGCTTCCGGATGTGTAGTTTACCTGGGAGCATTCCAGCACCGCTAATGATTTCTCCTAAATAAACATACACGCCGTTGCTAGCCCTGGATGTGTGCTTCTCTTCACCTAGGTTACTGGCTGCCTAGTAAACTTGCATTGAGAAACGAGGAAGCAGGTACCAGCTGGTCTGAAAAGGCAAGGCTTCTCCATCTCTCTAAGGAATGTGACCTCCGACTGCATTGCATACCCTGCCCACTACTTAGGACTACATTCTAAGCATGTTCTCCCCCTGGAAGCACGTTAGAGAGACCGGGCAGCCCCCGAGAAAGAGTCACCTCTGAATAGAACCCTAAGATACTAAGATCCAGCCTTCAGAGGTCCCAAGGCAGCTGTCCTGAGCTGGACACTCTGGCCTCCCAGGCTGGCCCAGGAGGAGCTGGGTCTCCTACAAAGAACCTGTAGGGAACGTGCCAGGCACTCACCACTCATGTTCGCCTTCCTCTGCCTCTTCTCTGGTCTCGTCTGGGAAGGGCACAGACCGTGTCGGGAGACAGGCCAGGGATTGCCTGACCATTTATAGAAGCCTCTCCTACACACCCCAATTAGAATTGTAATGAAGTGGGCGAGGCACCAGGTCAATCCTGCAGTGCCTGTAAACGTTTCACTTACGACATACTTGTCACCCAATGGAAGGTCATATTGCTTGTGCAAGACCAGCTCAGGGAGAAGAGCAGAGATAATAGAGAGATGCAAAGAATTCACTTTTAGGATTTTTTTTCAAAGATGAACAACTTCCTGGACCAGAGGGTTCAGGAAATGATGTCATGCTTATCTCGAAGCGCTGAGTAGTCCTCTTGGTGGGGGTGGTGGGTTAAAGAAATGTCTCTGTGGAACCAGAAGCCGAAGATTGCTCAGCCTTCTCTCACTATACACGGTGCTGGTGTGTTCCACTTGCTCAAAGGGTATGAGATGCTCATCACAGCCTGCTTGCTCAGGGCGGCCATATGGCAGAAAGCACATTTGACTTAGAGTTGGAAGGGCTAGTATCCAATCGCTGGCAGGGCCCCGGATCATCACTGAACCTCGAAGGCTTGGAAGCCTCATTTGTGACTAGGGCTGAGCATGCCCACCCTTCTCAACTCACCAAGTGGTGGGAATAACCAAATGAGGTAGGGCAAGTGGAAAGGCATTTATGTGGACTATAATGGATTAAATCCAGACATGAACTGGAATCGAATGTCAGTTTGATTCCAGATTGGGGTTGGGGGGCTGCTGTTCTCTCTCATGATGCAATGGGGGCAGTCAGTGAATGTGTAGTGGTGACATGCTTTCACCCTGGTTCTGCCACATGCTCTGTCTAAGAGTTGGGGGTAAGCCATGGTCCCTTCTGGGCTCAGGTTCTACACTGGTTAAGAAAAGGGAGCAGAGTGGGTGGGAGATATGCTGACATTCTACCTTTGTGTTTGTTTACTTGTTTTAAGAGGATGTATTTGTCGAAAGATTCTATTATGAATATTTGCAAGTACCAAGGTTTCCTGTATTTGACAAAGGAATTTTTTTAAAAAATGCTTCAAGGATTCATGACAGAGCAGAAATTTCTCAAGGCTTTGCCCAGAGTTGGAGTGGGAATGAAGACCGAGCACCATGATGACAAGATGGGGTCCTTAGGGAGACGATGGGAAGGCTGGGTCCTGAGAAGGGTGAGGCTGGTGGGCAGGGGCCTGGGGAAGAGGAATCAAAGTCCTCTCTCTGTCCTCTGGGCTCCCACAGCACTTTGTACATTTAGGACCTCTGTTACCACGTGCCTCTCAGTGCGCTGGAATGATCTGTTTGCCCCCATCCCTAGACTGAGCTCTTTGAAGGTACACACTGCATATTATTCACATCACCTCAGAACTCAGCATAGGGCTTGAACACAGCAGGAACACAAGAATTTCTGAATAAGTGAATCAGTCAACCACAATAAAGATGGAAATAAGAACTGCCACCAATTGAGTGCCCACTGTGGGCAGGTAAAAACACATCACGTTTATTATTTTTTTCATCTTCATAGCAATCTTATGACATGGGTATTATCATTAGTGCCATCTACAGGGGGAGAAACAGGCTAACCCAAGTCTATGCAACCAGGAGAGTCACACCCATATGTAAGTGCCTCCGGGGCCTGCCTATTGGCTCAGTCCCAGTCCCACTGGTGGGGGACCTCAGCCTTTCCCAGACCTCTGGTGGCTCCAAGGCAGGTGGCTCTGCACCCGTGCCAGGCAGGATGTTATCGCTGCTGGCTGTGGCAGATGACCAAGAAAATGGAGTGTAGAGAAGTATACAGCAAGGAATGCTAGCCCATGATTAGGGAGTTCGAGGGTGGGTCCTGGCCCCTGCCTGGACCCCGCTGTGGCTCTGAGAAAGGGCCTCCTGATGCTGAGTCAGTCCTTCCAGAAGCCCCGAGAATTGCGTCACTTGAATGGGCCTAATGGGTGTGAAAGTGGTCTGCACTCTCTGAAGTATGGTGTGAAGAAATGGAGGGGTTTACATATTATGACTATTACTGTTGGCCTGGGAGCTGAGAATAATTGGACCCTGAGTTTTCCCTTTTTAGGGTTCACAACAAGTCACCCCAAGATGTGCCACTTTGGCCTGAGAATTACTTTGAGCTGAAAACAATCAAGGCCCAAAAGATTCAGGTGGAAACTTGGACCTCCTTCTATCTCCACCAACTGCCTAAAAATCTAAAAATCTTTTATGAAGGAACTGTTACAGGAAGGGAGTCATCACCATAACTACATTACAATGTGAATGAGGCATGGTAGACAGGGAGGAACTTAACAAGGCCTGTATGAACAAAGTCCTCTCTGGGTCCCATTGTTTCTGGATGGCTAAACAAACATTTGTTTGCTAAACATTTACTCTTCATCTTTCTGTGAATTGCCTTCTTTCCCTCTGAAGCCCCAGACTCCTTCCCCCTTCTCCTTAGTCCAGAATAACATATGTACCTCCTTTGCCCATCTTTGGATTCTCTCACGTTTGTAGATTCCCTGGACTATGTAATTAATTTTTCTCAGTTAACCTGTCTCATGTCCGTTTAATTCCTAGACCAGCCAGACCAACCTTGAAGGGTGGAGGAAAAACTTTCCTTCCTAACTGCTGGCATAGCTGGCAGTATAAACTTCCCTGTCTGGACACCGCTTACTCAATGGCTGCTGCAGCTCAGAGATCCTGGGACATTTGACAAAAGCTAGCAAAAGGTAAGCATTCTTACCATGCCAGCATCCCTGAATCTCTGTCTGCAGGATCCAGTGGAGTGAGAGGTGTGAGTCCATTTCCTCTCTAAATTTAGATTAGCAGGAGAAAATATTTGTGGCACTAGTTCATTGGGGCTTAGAGACTCTGGTAAATGAGGTAGAGTATTCTTGGTATTGCTGACCCATTTCCTTCCAGAAATCATCATTGTGTTTTATTTTTTATTTTTGTCTTTTGGATCATTTGTCGTAAGGAGAAAAAAAATCACAGGACAGAACTCAGACATCAGCCCTATATGCTACTGTGCCAGCCAGCCTCACAAATCGGGAGTTCATGGTTCTCATCAGACCAGTGTCTGTTCAGACAAACTTTGCTCTGGGTTAATGTGCACACGAGGTAAAGGCTGTTGCAAGGGACATCTTGGAAGCCAAAGCCACAAAATTGGTGGGCAGGGGGTGAAGGCTTATGGGCTGTTGGAGCACTCGCCCCCTAACCCAAAGACCCCTGAGTTCCAATAAGTTGGTCATAGGACCTGTTAGATTAACACTAGGTTACCTGCCAACCTCAACTTGGTGCAGTTGGGTACACTGAACAACACAATCCCCAGCCCTGATCATATCCCTCCCAGGTATTGGTTTGGCTCAGAAGGATGAATCTCTAAAGCTATTAATGTGTGTGTAAGAAAAATCGGATGACATTTCTCCTTTTGTCTTGCTAAGTCTGGGGAGTCTAACTTTATGACTGGTGAGAATAGTTCTCTGACCTCTTCCATCCAGGGAGTGCACTTACTGGGGTACACCTGTGACCAGTCAAATAGACTGGGGTCCAAGACATGCTCTTTGTCTGGCTGTGCTAGCTCTCAGGGGAATTTTTCACAACAGATCCCAGTCCCTAAGGGTCCTCTGTTTTCCCAACCTCCATTGCTGGTTAGTGCTGGAAAAGCCCCATCCTAGGAGCACCTGCCCAGTGTCTCAGATCAGTGGGTCTGTGACTGGCGGTGTCCCAAGTTCCCATGGGAGACAGGAGACACAGTGTTCACTATGCCACCCTTCACTTGTGTAATGAAGGCCATTGTTCTCTTAGACTATTTTTTGGGAATTAACTTTTTGGATCACGAGCGCTGCACCATCTACACTTGTTCCAAGGACGCTTCTTGCATCCATGGTACTAAGCCTGGGAAGTTCCTTCCAGCATATCCATCAACAGGCTTATTGGATGGAATTGCTATTGGAATAAACATGCTAATAGAGTTCTTACTCATCAATCAGACAATGGATCTTTTGAATTGGAAATCCTTCTATATTTGAAAAATTTTGTAGGGAACTCTCTTTCTAAGCATCTGCCTTATTGGTATTTATGGGAGGGCCAAATTTAAAGGGAAGCACACACACAAAAGTAACAGCCAGCCTTAGGGACTCCCTTAATAAAGTAGAAGAACAGAAGTCAGACTTAGAACAAAAATTAAAAACCAAATCTGATGTAAATCCCTGATTTATACTCCCTTTATCCCCAACTCCCTGGCCCTGCCCCAGATCTTTTTGGTTCTTGGGCCTCCGGTCTAAAGCCCCCTGTCAAAACCCAGCCCCATCTCCCCAGCCAATATCCTTAAATCCTAAAACTCCAACTTCCCCAGAAAAACTGTTAAACAACCAGCTGCCTGTTTTAATTTTCCCTTCTTTACAAGATCTGCAGCAAGCCCTCCAGCCTGATCTCAGGCCTGGGGAAGACAGGTTACTTATGTAAATATGGAACGTCAGGAAGTGAATTCAGCAGAAGCACCGGGGAAGGGCCACAGGTCTGGCTTTGCTGTCCCTTATAATCCCTGCTTTCCAGGGTTTTGTAATCAAGCTCTGCCGGCTTCAGGTGTTCCTATGCAATGTCCTTCATGTCCCCTGGACAGCAGCAGATCTTATAAATTATAAAGCTCTTCTACCTCTGCTTTCATAAGATCCTACCAAATTTCAAGAAGAATCAGAAAGATTAGTGGCTACTCACAATCACACTCACAGGGAATTAGACTTCTATTAAGGAGTGTTCTTCCCTCCCATGATTGTTATGCTGTGGTTATCAGGCGAGACAGATGACTCTCTGAAAAAAAAAACCCTCACAGAGAACACGGAAGACCAGAACCTTTCCCAGGTACTCCTGAAAATGAAGAGGGAAATGACACAGCTGGAGGCTGAGATTCAAGCCTTAGTAGGAACATCAGAAGCATTGCCCCCCAAAGTAAGTAGGTCGAAGGTCAAACTACTCAGCACTGGCAGGTCTCTGTTGAATGTTTCATATCAATTTTTCAGTCACACTGCATTAAATCTGGAAGCCCCAAAACATGGGAATCTTCTAATTTCTGCCTTAGTGGGAAATTTCCTCCCCGCTATGAAAAAACAAATTCACAGCAGTGTGGCCTCTTGGATGAGGCAATCGCCAAGCATAGTAATTGAGGCAGCTACTCAATTCTTTGAAAATAGTTTACAGGAAAACAAGGGAAAAAAATAATTAAAAGCAACAAGTCCTGCTTTGCAACTTGAATCTTTGGGAAAGCAAAAGTGTGATTCTGTTAGGAACTCAGAGCCCTCTTAGAGCTTTGCCTCCAGACAATTGCAGATATTGTAAGAAACCAGGACATTGGAAGGAAAATTGTCCTACACTTAAGAAGGGAAGTTTAAGAAGCAACTTCCCCAATCCCCATCAACCTTGGGAAGATTATTTCTTTTTACCTCTGGAGGGACAATTCTCCCTCATCGATGGAGTCAACCGATCCTTAGTCTCACCCCAGAGCCCACCATTAAACTGAAAATAGAGGATGGGAGCTGGAGTTCTTAACTGACGTGTGCGGCTTTCTCTCCATCAGCTTAGAGGGTTTATCTCTGTCACCTGAGCAGTCGGAGTCTCTGGGCAGCCTAGTCCAGCGCTTGCATCTCAGCCCACCCCAGTATCTTTAGGGCCTCCTAATACTCATCATGTTCTCTAGTTTCTAACTGCTCACCAGCAAACCTTCTTGGTAGAGATTTGTTATATAAATTTAAAAACACTTATGAAATATAATGACAAGGGCATTTTTTTTTCCTTGCCCTGAGACCAAGTCCCAAATCAGCTTTCCTTACTAGACACTCTTCCTGATTTAACGCCTCTGAAAAGGACGAGTCTTTAAAAGATGTCCCGTCTCTGGGCTACACATGCAAATGAGGTCAGACCGTTACTGAGTGCAGAGCTTGTGTGTTACTTGGAAAAGAAATAAACCATTTCCACCAGTCGCCCTGTACAGGTATCCCCTGGTATTTGAAAGTAGAGCGTTTCTATGAAACCTTTTGTAAGCCATAAAGCAAAGAAGCAATTACCATGAATTTAAATGGAAAAAATTTTGAGCATTCCCAGACCCCAAAAATAACCTTTTCTGATACCTTAAGATGTATCTTGCTAACAGATGCACAAAATAAATCAAGATAGAGCACCGATGCACCCGGACACAGTTCAAAGTTACGGTGGGTTGATGCTGAGATGCTGAGCATGGTTCCCAGGGAAGGAGCTTGGCGGGGCCACCCTCGCTGCTTGGGCACATGCTGCCTCTCTAACGGATTCCTGCAAAACAAACACTGAAAGCTATTTTAACATTTCTCCTTTTTTCATAGCAGTGAGAACCTCTTAGGAGTTTCTTCGGTTAGCAAAAACAGGTACCAATGTAGGTCTCTCCTAAAAGTGAAGTGGTGTGATGCACACTTTCAGGAAACGGGGGATGCCTGTACCCTTTCTCCAGAGATGCAGAGCCAGGAATCTATCTAGAATAGCCTCTCTTGCAGCAGGGTGAGCTTGTCTTTATTTCTTCACCCTGTAACACTCTGATAATGCCGGTAAAGAAGGTACATTTGCCTCAGACTGGAATCAGCTGTACTGATTTATACAACACCTAAGGGCCATAAACTCTTTTGTAATTTATCGGCATTCTGTAGCCCCAAATCTGGCTATCATTCTTACTTCAGTTCCTGCTGATGCAGCCTGGTTTACAGTAATTGGCCCCTGCTCGCTTTCTTTTCAGTCCCATTGCATCCTGACTTGCCATTTCTTTTTGTATTTGCATTTAGAGGGAGACAATAACATCGACTCTCGAAGACCTCAGGGATATTGTGAGCTTCCCTCAATAGTTTCCCAAATGCTTAAAGCAGACTTTGCTTGTTCAACATGTTGATGACCTTTTCCTTTGTAATCAAACCAAGCAAGGGAGTTCTTATAAACTCCTCATTCTGCTAAGGGCACTAGGTGAGAGGCCAGAGAGCCTCCAGAGCTAAACTTCAGTGGGCGCAAACGACTGTTACTTGCTTAGGACATGAGATACCTCAGGGCGTTCAAAAGCTCACCCCAAAATACCCAGAGTCAGTTTTGTCCATCCTGTTTCCCTAAACAAAAAAGCAGTTATGTAAAATTTTAGGGGCAGTGGGACATTGCTGCCATTGGATTCCTGATTTTGCAGCCCTTGCTAAATCTCTCCACTCCCTTCTCCCAGAGACCAACCCAGAGCCCATTTCCTGGCCTTCAGGGGCATTAACTTCCTTTGAAGTTTTAATATTACTGAACATTGTCAACACCCCCAGCTCTTCGCTGACCTAATTTTAACAAACCTTTTCATCTACATGCCGTGGAAATAACAGAATCGCTACAGATATTTTAGGACATCCTAAATTTTCCCTCTCTGAGGGGCCTTACAGTTTATTTCTTGTGACAGGTAGACCCTGCGGCATCGGGTCCGGCCCCATGCTCGCATGTGGGAGCTGAAGCTGCCACCTTGACTGGCAAAGCCAGTGCTCTTGCGGTAGGCTCCCCCGTTCCCCTCGCAGACACCTCTGTGTCCTGTGTGCTGCATCTGTGCTCTCACAAGTTTGTAAGACAAGCACCTCTCTACATGGCGCCAAACCACTTACAAGCAAGCTCTTTTGGTCACCCTTCTCTCATCTGACATTGTTGTTTACTTAAAATCCAGCTACCATACTCCCTCCTTGATGATGGAGAGCCCACTCCAGTCCCCATGATTGCCTTACAGCTGTAGAGATGGTCTCAAAGCCACAAGAGGGTTTCTCAGACATCCCTTTTGACACCCAGACTTATTTCTACTTTATGAGGGCTCCTGTAGACAAAATTTCTGGGGAAACATAATAACTGGTTATGCCCTGGTTTCCCCACATGGAACGCTGGAGGCCTATCCTTTACCTATTGTAGAATCAACCAGGCAGCTGAGCTCACAGCTCTCACTAGAGCTTGCGCATTGGCAGAAGGGAAAAACTGCCACAATTTACACAGACTCCAGATGTGCTCTTGGAGTCTGCCACCCTGTTGGCACAATTTGGAAATCCATGGATTCTTAAATTCTGCAGGTTCTCTATTGCTTGTGGGCATATAATTTCTGGTCTTTTACAAGATACCTCCCTCCAAAACCACCACTGTTCATTGCTCAGCTCATGCTAAGGCAGCTGATGCTTTATCTTTAGGAAATGAAATGATAAGACTAATAGGGCTGATAAATATGCAGCCCCAAATAGACCCCCCCTCCCCTTTCTCCACCCAACTTTTAAAACCTGCTTTTATCCTTGACTGATATTATTATCAGGCACGTGCTCCACAATGTGAAAAAGACAGTTGGATACAGAAGGGTGCCAAACAAATTAAATGGATTAGGCACTGGGCCAACAGACTTCTTATAACTCCTTTCCTTCTAACCTATTGGCCTGCACTTAGATTCCATGAATGGGGCATCTGTGCAGATGGAGGTTGGTTAAAGAACTAAAAGATGGTCAGTTTTGCCCTGGCATCCACAAAATTTCTGATCAAATTATTTCCCAGTGCATTTATAAAGGTTGACAAGTTTCTGGAAGAAATTGATATATCCCAGGAAGTTCTCCTAGGCCAACACTGCCCTTTGTGGCTCACAAAATGGACTTTACAGATGTGCCTTCTAGATCTGGGCTATTCTCACTGTCTGGTTATTATCTGGATGTTCAGTGGATGGACTGACTGCTGTCCAACTAGATGAGCTAATGCCACAACAGTGGTAAAAAAATAAACTGAGTTTATGCCTTGTTTTGGCATTCTTTTATGGATTGGAGTAGACCGAGGAACTCATTTTACAGCAGAGATAAACCACTTGCTTGCAAACACTCTAGGGTTCTCATTAAAGTTTCACAGCCCATATCATCCTCAATCATCAGGGCAAGTGGAGCATAAAAATCTAGACATAAAAAAATACTTCAGGAAAGATTTGTCAAGAAACTGGACTTAAATGGCCAGGAGCATTACCCTGGGCCCTTGTAAAGATTCAGAATGCTCCAAATAGGAGACATGGATTGACTCCTTTTGATATAGTGTTTGGTTGCCCAATGCCTACTGGCATCTCTGAACCTTCTGTTTGTTGGTTATGTGAACATTGTGGGGACATAAGTGAGCAATTCGATGCTCTTACTAGCTGTACACTACAACTAACTAGTATGCTTGAAGCATATCATCAGCAGGTAAAAGACACATGGCCTCCACTGACTGACAAGGCTTGCCATCCCTTCCCACCAGGAGACGGGTGTGTACAAAGTCTTTAAATATTTTAAAAACCTTGCAGGGAAGGACCTTGTGAGGTACTGCTGCCATCTACGCTGCATCACAATAAAAGAAAAATCATCCTGGATTCATTTAAACCATGCTAAAATAGACTCAGATCCTTGCTCTTAAGTCAACTGGGAGACAGTCCCAATAAGGGTGATCTTAAAGTAGGGATTTTCAGAGTCAATTACCAGGCCTCAGAAGCAGCTGGCATCATGAAGTAGACAGCTTTTCCCAAGATCCTGGATCAAGAAAGTTTGCTTTCACCTATCTGAAAGCAAAAAACCCTAAACCCTATACACACATTAATAAAACCCACAGAAACCCAGCGCCCTGTCCCCATCTGTCTTAATTCCTTTCTCTAAGTTTCCCCAATGGGCTCCTTTTCAATCTACATCTGTCTCTTATTAACACTCTCTTTTTCAACAGGTTGAGTGCAGACCAAACATCCCTTCTGCCAGTTCATCCAACTCTAGCCCCACTGTTGGCCTGACCTGCTCCTGGGATGGGGGAACTGGTCTAATGGGGTTACAGGGGCATGGGCCCCATTTCTCCTGTTCTGTTCCTTTTCATTCTGATCTGCTTTCTTCTCTCCCTTTGCAGGTCTCTCGCCACACGGTTACTAACCCATTTTCTCTCTCCATAGTCACCAGCTCAGTTCTAGGGTGTGAAACTTCCAGGGATGTTTTGGAGGAGGGAACCATCGGGGTTCAGAATGAGTCACCCCAAGATGTGCCACTTTGGCATGTGGATTATTTCAAGCTGAAAACAATCAAGGCCTAAAAGACTCAGGAAGAAACATGGACTTGCCCCACTCCCCAACTGCCTAATAAATTTTTTTATAGAGGATCTGTTCCAGGAAGGGAGCTGTCACCACAGATCACTGCAGTATAATATCAACTAGTCTGGTAGACAGGGAGGAACCTAGCAAGGCCTGCGTGACCAAAGTCCTCTCTGGGTTCCATTGTTTCTGGATGGCCAAGCAAACAATTATTAACCAAATCTTTACTCTTTCTATTCTTTCTGTGAATTGCCTTCGTCCTTTGAAGCCCCAACCTCCTACCCCTTCTCCTTCATCCAGAATAACATATGTACTTCATGTGGCCTGTCTTTAGAATCACTCATGTTTTTATGTGGATTCCCCATATGTATATAATTAAATGTGATTTTCTCCTGTTAATATGGCTCATGTCAGTGTAATTCCGAGACCAGCCAGAAGAACCTTGAAGGGTAGAGGAAAATTTTTCCTCCCCCATGCTTTCAATGACCTGGTAAAGCCACCTGCAGAGGTGACAGGGAAGCAGTGCTGCCCTGGGAGAAAACCCTAAGGTCACACATGTGGGCCCAACTTCTGCCTCTGCTAAGTCCCTTCGCCACTTCAGGCCTCCGTGTCCTCTGTCAAACCAAGGCAGAACTGCAGTGCGAATCAAGGGCGATGGTGAATGTAAAGAGCCCCGGGCAGTGTCCGTGCAGCTCGGTGTAATAAGTTAGTGTCGGCACTATGAGCATCCTCAGCATCCTGAAAGCACCCACGGGCCTGAGCACTGCAGATGTGACAATGAGACCCGCAGGTGTGGACAGTGGTCCCTGGCCACCAACCATTTGGTCTTCCCTTGGAAGGGCCTGCCGCCGACCAGTCTCAACCCTGGCATGGCGTGGTGGAAAGATGTCCACATTGGATTTTGAACCCTGCTGCAAGCCGGGCTCAGAGGCTTGCCCACTATGTGGGCTTGGTGGAATCCCTTCACTTCCCTGTGACTGTGCTCTTCATCAGCCTGCCCCACACCTCCCAGGGCTGCAGTGAGACTCAAAATCATGGAATTGTGGAAATGACACTCCTCTGCAGACAGGGTGGTGTTGCACCAATGTCAGGTGCTGGCTTCCCTTCTCTCCTCCCGGCGGCTCCAGCTGGTTCTCCTGCTAGGCCAGCAGCAGGGCCCTGCCTCTGCCTCTGGCTGACAAGAGTTGACTTAATGTTAGCAGCTGGAGGATTGCACCATGGTCTAGCCCAGCCACAGCCCCAACCTGCAGGCGGGCTATAATTTGCACGCTATGTCACAATTTCAGCTAAATGACTTTCAGCTCTTAGGTGGAGTCACCCAGCTACACACAGGATGCAATTTCTGCTTGGCTACACCCTCTGCAGCTCAGACTCCAGTTAAGATGGAACATGCAAATATAGGCTTTTTGAAAAAGGAGTCATTTGTTGATCATTTGCCTTTTTCTTCCTCTAATTAAGGGATTTAGGCTTGCTGAAGATTTTGTAACACACAAGGCACAGAATCACATGAGAAGTCATCAACCCAGCCTTCCTCCCAGCATGGAATCCCCTTTCCTGACACATTTCTCTTAAAAACTCCAGTGATGAAGACTGTTCGCCTCTCAAAGCAACCCATACTCACACTGGAGGCTCTGCTGGAACAATTTTGGGGGCTTCTGTTTGAGGCGAATATCCCCCCATTTCCTAGGAGCCCTATGAAGGTGGGGACTATACTCGTATCTGTCCCTGCTCCAGCCCTCGGGCACCACTGTGCCTCGGGCACACCTGGGCTCTCCGTAAACCAGGTCAAAGCACATGAAAGGACCAGGAAGGTCTTCCTTGTTTTGCTGAGAATTTGTCTCTTGGAGTGTCTGTCCACTGATCCTAACTGCATCCTCCAAGCCCCTCACGGGAAACAAGTCAGTTTTATCCTTTACCAAACAGGGATCACATTCTCCCCCAAGTCTGGCAAACACTCCTTCCTGCCAACAAGTCTTTGCTTTTCTAGGCTGAACATCAGTTTCTTCAACCATTGCTGGTGAGTCATGGCCTGAGTACCTTGGTGAGATCATATTACTCCTTTCCTCTGACACCTTCAGTGACTCCCCAGATTCCTTAATCTGGCATTCAAGTCCTTTCAGTATCTATGCAGCCTTAATGTCATTATTTTCTAACACTCCTACATGAACTCTCCTATTCAGCAAAATATATTTAACTGTTGTTACTGGAACCTTTGCTGATTGTCCCTGCTTCTACACCTACTTATAAAGCACCTCTGCCTGGAACACCTTCCCTATTCTCTCTGTATCCAGGTCTCATCAATATCAAGCCCAAAGCAAGTCTCTCCCCTCCTTCTGATCATTCCAGTGTGTTATAGAAAGAGGGTTTGCCATGAAACAAGCAAACCTAGGCTCAAGCCTCAGAGATACATTCTGCCTTGACCACAAGTGCCTATTTTTATAATCAGACAGACCTTGGGCAAGTCACTTAACCTCTCTGGGCCTAAGGTTTCTCCTCTGAAAAATGGGTATAATGATACTTGCACTGTTCACCCTTGAGAGCATTCTGAGGAATTACCATGTAACATACATAAGAGCCCTTTGTAAATGACAAAATGCTTTGACTTCCCCACCACTGAGCCTCCTGAACATACCCTGTGTCATTCATCAAGTACCTAACAACATGCAATCTAAGTCTGTTAGCGACAAAGGCAATCTTGAGAAAGAACTAAGTTGGGGATATGCTCCCTGATTTCAAACTGTACTATAAGTCTACAGTGATCAAAACAGTATGTTACTGGCACAGAAACAGAAACACAGACCAATGGAACAGAATAGAGAACCCAGAAATAAACCCATATTCATTATGGTCAGTTGATCAATGACAAAAGAGGCAAGAATATACAATGGGGAAAAAACAGTCTCTTCAATAAATGGTGTTGGGAAAACTGGAGAGCTACATGCAAGAGAATGAAAGTGGATCACTGTCTTATACCATACACAAAAATAAACTCAAAAAGGATTAAAGATCTAAATATAAGACCTGAAACCATAAAACTAGAAGAAAACAGTCAGTACTCTTGAACATCATTAGTAAATTTTTTCAGCATGTGTCTCCACAGGGGAGAACAAAAGCAAAAATAAACAAGTGGGACTACATCAAATTAAAATGCTTCTGCACAGCAAAGGAAACCATCAACAAAATGAAAAGGCAATCTACTGTATAAGAATATGTTTGTAAATGATGTATTTGATATGGAGCTAATATGCAAAATGTATTAAAAACTCATTCAACTCAACACCAAAAAAAATTATCCAATTAAAAAATGAGAAGAGGACCTGAATAGACATTTTTCCAAAGAAGAAATACAGTTGGGTAACAGACACCTGAAAAGATGCTCCACATCGCTAATCAACGGGGAAATGCAAATCAAAGCCACTATGAGATATCACCTCACAACAGTAAAAATGCTAATATTAAAAACAACAACAACACACACACACACACACACACAATAATAACAAGTGTTGGCAAGGATGTGGAATAAAGGAAACCCTCCTATCTATTTGTGGGAATGTAAATTGGTGCAGCCACTCTGGAAAGCAGTACAGAGGTCTCTCAAAAAACTAAAAATAGAAATACTATATGACCCAGCAATTCCACTTCTGGGAATCTATCTGAAAAAAACAGAATCACTAATTTGAAGAGGTGTGTGCATCCCTATGTGCACTGCAGCTCTATTTACAATAGCCAACCTATAGAAGCAAACCAAGTGTCCATCGATAGAGGAATGGATGGAGGAGGTGTGGTGCATATGCACAATGGAATGTTAATCAGCCATAAAAAAGAATGAAATCTTGCTATCTGGAACAACCTGGATGAAACTTGAGGGATTACACTAGGTGAAATAAGTCAGACAAAGAAAGACAAATACCATGATTTTGTTTATATGTGGAATTGGAAAAACAAAACCAACAAACAAAACAGAAATAAACTCATAAACACAGAGACTGGACTGTTGGTGACCATGAGGTGGAGGGGAATGGGTGAAATAGGAGAAGACAATAAAGTGGTACAAACTTTAAATTATAAAGTAAATTAGTCACATGGATGGAAGCACAGCACAGGGAATATAGCCAGTAACATTGTGATATCTTTGTATGATGACAGAGGATAACTACACTTATCAATGTGAGCATTTACTAATGTAGATAATTGTTGAATCACTGTTATACATCTGAAAACAAAATAATATTTTATGTCAACTACATTTCAATAAAAATAAAAAAATCTGTTAGCCATGTTTCTTCAGGCAAGGAGCATGCCAGTAGTCTCCACGGCTGGCCACCATTTCCTCACACCAGGCTCTGTGCTAAGAATTTCACATCATTTCTAAGCCTCACGACAGCCCTACGAGGGAGATATTACTCTTCCATTTTATAGATAAGAAACCAGAGGCTGAGAGAAGCGGAGTCACCTGACACAGCTAACAAGTAGCGGCACCTGAACACAGGTCTGCCTGGCAGCAGAGGCCCTGGGCTCTGCTGCTCTGCCTGCGATGAGTTTTCCGCTTCAGTGAAACCTGGGTCTTCCTGGGTCTTTTAGTTCAGGACACTGCTGTTACTGGTACTGGTGATGATGGTATTAATAACTCAAGGTTGAACAGAAAGGCAGGGCCTCTCCAGGACTAATATCAAAGCCTCACCGTTAATGTGTTTGTCCCATGCCCATCCAAACAAACAAAAGACCTGGAAGGGAGTGTGGATGTGTAAAAAGACTCTTAAAACTCATGTCGGCACTCATTTCATTGAATGGCTGCTTGTAGGAAGTAGTGAGTGCTAAGAGATACCTAGGCTTTGGGAAGATAGACAGGGAGCCCTGAAACCATTTTTTAAAAATGGAAACTGATAAGAACCAAGAGGAGGTGCATACCATTCATGGAGAGAGTTCAGGGGTGATTCACACCAATTATGGAGCTAGAGTTATTGATTGATGAGGCAATTCAGGCATACCCTGGAGGAGAGATCATAGGCAGAGACATTCCAGGTGGGAGGAAAATGAGTGGTGGAGTGAGTGAGCATGCAGCCTTGCTGAGATAAGACTGCAGATGACTTTATCTGGAGCACACAGCCCCCCATGACAGTGGGAAAGGACCAGAGAGGCCTGGTGTCACCCTGAGCCAGAATGAGGACTCTGAATCCTGGGGCATGGGGAAGGTAAGTCAGCGGGTGGACAGGCTCACCAAGGGTCTGAAGCATCTTGATGGAAAAGTCGGTTTATCTGCCAATCTGTCACTTGACAGTTTCTAAGCAAGCAGCAGAAAAACCAAACAGATAGAAGAAAACACAGTCCATCAGTTGTGGGCACTGAGGCCACAACCAGGAAGGCCAAGTGGTGGTTTGCCCAAGAGTACGGGCACCAAGAGCACGCTAGAGAACAGGGAGGCCGGAAGGCGGGTGGCCGGGCGGTGAATTCTCAGAGAGGAAGTGACCAAGAGATCATCCATCCCAACCCTTCGTTTTACAGATGAGGAAACGAGGTCTTCATAGATGATTTGCCTAAGGTCACGGAATAACTGATCTACCTTTCAGAACCAGCAGAGCAGGTAGGAGTTCTGTTGTCTGACTCCTTCCCCGAGAACACTCAGGCCTGAATCCCCTGGGACCGAGGGAAGCTTTCCTGGCTCCAGTCTCTGCTCTCTCCCCTCTGCCATTCTAGTCCCTTCCTTGCCTTCCATGGCGAAACCCATCTCACGCAGGACTGGGGAAATAGTTTTCAATGTTATCAGTAGCAGCAAACGTTATTAACACTGTTAAACATTTGCACAGTCATCACACAGTTTGCTGGTATGGTCACCACTTCACCTGATCCTTACCTGGCTCGTAGGAAGCAGATTTTAGTGTAACTGCTATGCTGAGGGGAGAAATGTCTGCCCAAGCAGAACATTGTGTCTTAGCAGAAGCCAGGCTCAAATCTAAATTTTTGGATTCCAAATTTCATGCTCCTTCTTCCTCACTTCATGTTAGGTGTTGATAATAAATGGGTCTTAGAGAAAAGTGTCTTCAAATGCCATACGTGTGCTGAATGCATTATAGTAACTTGTACGTACAGGGTTTTGCTTTGTTTCTGCCACGTGACATAGCATAAGCTCCTTGAATGTAAATGCGATTTATGAAGAAACCTAAAGGTTTGGGAAGGGGTGACGGGCTGTCCAGGGGATGTGGTAGGTGGGGAAGGCACAGCTGGGCTGGGAGACTATAGCCTCAGGGAGCTTATCACCTTATCACAGATGTTAATGTCTCTGTTCTGAGGTGGGATATCAAAACATGGTCTTTGTCAGCCTGCATCCCATCTCTGGGAAACAGGTGAAGGAAGGGAGACACCCACAGCAAGTGTCCCTCCACCATGCAGCTTACCTGGTAGATCCTAGAGATCTACCTGCTTCAGGCTGGCTGCTCCAGGTTCCAGGAGGAGGGTCCTGTGTCCTTCTCATCCTCTGTCTCTGAGTCACTGTGTGCCCTGGGTGGGCGGTCACTTTCCCTTATTGGGACTATGTCCATGATAAGGAGGAAGCTGGCTTTGTGACGTTTCCTTAGCTCTATAGTTCTGTGGAGGCCCCACGGGAGGGAGCTTCAGGTCAAGGTCAAAGCATGGCTGACCACCAACTGCCTCTCAATGCCTCTGCTCTGCAGTCTGACCCTTTTAACCCCTGGCTATTTACTGGGCACTTTTTCTCTCTTGAGATGTAGAATCTGTGTTCTAGAGACTCAGGGCCCAGGAGGGACAGGCAATGGGATTGGCAGAGCATAAATTACAGCTCACTTGCCCCAGCAAGAGTGGGTCTGATGGGGCTGCTGCCTGAGCTGCAGGGAGGTGTGGGAGTCTGTCCAGCAGGAAGGATCTTCTGGACAATGTGGTCCCTTGCCCTGGGCTGGGCCCAAGGCCACAAGCATGGGCCAGGCCAAGGCCCTGATCGCTACAGCGCTGAGGTATTAACGTGGTATTGCCTGTTACCGTGACAACCCAGAATAGTCTGGGGCTGTGTGGACCCTACCAATTCTAATGTTTTGGGCCCTGAGATCCTGAGATCAGAGACCATCCTTCCACCCTGCTCTCCCTCCTCACAAAGAGGGCATTTTTCTGAGGTCACAGGTGGGTGTCAAGTAACCATTCTGGAGGAAGTGCCCTCTGCAGTTCAGACTCTGGGCTCCAGTGCTCAGTTCTGAAATTTGGCCAGGAAGATGGCTATGATGACAATGGGCTCAAAAACCCAGGTCTCGGAATGTTTTAAGGGATTGCCCTGACTGGAGGTGCTTCGCTTAGAGGTGTTTGGCTGCATGGGGCAGGAGCATCATGAGGACACTTCTCAGTCATTGATGGGCTGTCACACTGAGGATGGGCTGTCACATCAGCTTTGTTCGGAATGGGCTCCCATGTGGAAGCACCTGGGTGGCAGGTTTGGGCTCAATATAAGGGCAACGCTTCTCAGAACTCCAGTTAAAGAGAAATAGTACTTCAGGGGATGGTGGATTTGTCCATCACTGAAGGCCAAATGGAGGCTCAACGACCACGACAGAAATGTTTTGGAGACAGTTGGCAGACCAGCCAGGGTCAAGGGGGTTATACTAGACGGTCAGTTGTAGGTCTCTTTCAATTTGCAGACTTGAATTCTGGAAAATTCCTGATAGGGAGAAGTTTGGCTTTCTAAGCAGAGGTCAGTAATGCCTGATCCTTCCTGAAAGAAAATGATTTGCACATTTCTCCAAACACGTCTGGATTGACAGGAACCACCACATCCTTGCCTCACCGCCAACTCTGCCATTCTTCCTTTCGGGCTTAGTGATCAACACCTGGAGTTCTAAACTTCCTCTAAGATGTCTCTTTTCAATCTTGAAATTCTTAGAGAATAAATAAGCTCTCTCTTCTCTGTTGAGACATCTGTCCCATAAACTGGGATTTCAGTACTGGCTGTTGGCTTGGGTTTGTTTGTTTTTTTAGTGTGTGTGTTTTGCCCACTTTCTTTGTCATACTGACATTATTTTATACTTGTGATTGTTGGCTCAGGGATTACTCCTTCTGCTTTGATTTCTTGAAGAGATGATTAGAAATTTGGAGAACTGTTCATGGGTCATCTTTGCTCTGCCTTTGGCTGTTTGAGAAGCAGAATGGCAATTTGGTCTTTTTATTGCTCTTCTAGAGAAAGTGAATAATGATTTAATTTGCAGAAATGTAGCTGATTAGGAATGATGGCAGAGATCTGAGATACTCCCAAATCCTTATTTTATGGAAAGATCGACTATTTCCCCTAGTGATATTCCATGGTGCATGTTCAGAAACCAAATCTTGAGGGAGAGCTCATATAGGAACTCGAGCAGACTTGAACTCAGAAAATATGGGTTCCCTCAAAGGCACAAACCACTCAACCTCTTTAGACATCTGTTTTCTTATCTGTAAAATGGAGATCCATTCATTCATTCATTCACTCAACAAAGCACTATTTGCAAGAGGTAATAACTGTTTTATTGACAGGATATATCTGAACGTTTCATAAAGTATACAGTGCATTGAGAAGAGAAGGGATCGTATCTTATGTATAAAATGGAATTTAGGGCATTTTTTCTTTTCTAATGAAGCCCATTATGTTCCGTTCTTGGGAAGTGTTTTTTAGCGATGATTCTACTTCTTTTGTGGCTGATGCCCCTGGAAATACATTAGATGAGAATAGCTGTTTTCCTTTCATCCTGTCCAAAGCGAGAAGTCTATGCTTTTAGGAGAGAATGGAGGCCTATCTCCATTATGCTTGAGTTCTCTTCGGTTAGCTGATAGTGTGCTTTACTGCTAGGACCTCTCTAGCCACACACTCTTCTGAGAAGCTCTGCACATACCCTAAGTTGTGTAAGACATCAGGGCCACTTTTCTCTTCTGGGGGAGCTGAGGAAGGCAGCAAGATGATAAAACGAAACAGAAAAACCACTCTTACAGACATCTGTGCCATTGACTGTAAGCTTCTGTCTCCTTATCTGTAGAATGATGAGGATTGTAACACACAGCTTACTCACCATGCATAGCTGTTGTCATGCTCCAATGAGAAAATGTTGTGAAAGCACATTGCCTTTGCATCAAAAGGCCATGTACCAATGTCAGGGATTATTTTCTGATGTTTACCAACTGAATTTGCGTTACCAATGCTGGTTTGGGCTGCCATCACAAGTGATGGGATCTGATTATCTGATCGTTATCTTCTTAATAAGTTTTCAACACTGTTATTATCCAAGGGTCATTCCCTTTCTTTCTAAATACCTGTATAGAATCATTCTTCCAGCACAAAAGTTGAAAACTGATTTCACCCAATCGCTCAGCTGAATGGCTAATGCCATCCTGTTTCCAGGAAGTGAAACTCTTCTTACTTTTTCTGCTGAAGCTGAAGTCTTTCCATATGCTACCTACAAGTCAATGAATGTGGCTTTATTTCCAAGCCTTGATGACAGTGCCAAGTCCCAGCACCACTCCTGGCAATACCTCCTAGACATCTTCCCATGGTTAAACCTACTAACAGACAGGAACAATTACTTAGCATTTAGAAAGCCCTTGGTGTCATAAAGGAATGTATGACTTGTTTTATTAGTTCTCCTTTAGAACCTCCTTAAAAGGATGGTCCATAAGACACTGGTAGGGAAACTGGTGTCCTTGGTGACACCACCAGCATGACAAATCACTGTTTCCACGGATAAGACATGTGATTAATTTTCCCACTAAAATCTTATGGGGCTGATCAAGTTGTGATATTAATGAGAGGTCCATCAACACAATCAATAAGTTATTGGTACTGACAGCCTTTCAAAACTCCACCAGTAAGCTAATGATTTCCAAGTGCATTTTCCTCCAGGAGATGTGAGTGTTTCTCTCCTTCCTATACGGGTATCTTAATTTTCTCAAAGGTGCAACAGAAAGTCTGAGGTGCTGAGAGGAGAAGTGGCTTGTGCAAAGGCATTAAGCAAGTTGGCTATAAAACCAAGATCACAGAATCTGGCACAAATGTGCTTAATAAGGACATGGTGAATGAATGACTGAATGAACCCAACTCCAGTACTCATTTTCCTCACCCCATTATAGTCTACAGGAAGCTATTTGGTCTCCTGCCATTTTTCCTACTTTTCAGAAATGAAGTTACTTTCCTCAAGCCTAAGTTCTAGTTCTGCATTGCCCAATAGGATAGCCACAAACCACAGGTGGCTACTGAGCACTTGAAATGTGGTGGCTCCAAATCGAGATGGGCTCTCAATGAAAAGTCTTGAAGGATTCATGTGAAAAAATACTGTAAAATGTCTCATTAGTAATTTCTTATGTTGATTACATATTGAAATAGTAATTGTTTGGATATACTGGGTTAAATAAAATATGGTTAAAATCAATCACACTGCTTCTGTTTACTTTTTTAATGTGGCTACTAGCAAATTTTAAATTCTATTTAGGGCTTTCATTCGTAGCTTGCATTGTAGTTCTGTTGGATGGCACTGTAATCTGGTCTAGAGAACTTTTAGAAAAAGAATTATATATGAATTGTTAACCTCTCAAGAAAAATTATTCTTCAGGCTAACCAAGAACCTAGGAAGCAAAGATGAGGGTAATTTACATTCTTTGCAACAAAAAAGAAATATTCCTCCTTCTTTTTTTCTACCTGAATCCTTCCGTAAAGTTTCAATTGCTCTCGCCTTATCCACAGACCTGAAAAGCTGAAATCACTGAAGTTTTCAGTAGCTGTTGGGCGGCTGGCCAGCCCACCCAGGAAGCGACGTATCTAATGAGAAGGCCACCAACCCCATCCCAGCTGCTACAGGGGCAGAAAGCCGTACAGTGAACTGGGGAAATATTTTTAAAGCATACGTTTGGTGAACAAGTTTTAATAAAAATAATTATCATAATAACTGACATTTTTATAGCACATTGCAGTTTATAAAATACTTTCCTATTTATCATCTCATTTGATTCCTGTAACAGCTCTGTCTGTAATCAGGGCATTATAATGAGGCCATTTGACAGATCAAGACACAAAACTCAAAGAGGTTACGAGGCTTGGTCATGATCACACAGTGATAGATGTGGTTTTGAACTCTCGTCTCCTCACACGGGGCTGTAGCTCTTATTTGGGGGCACTCCAGAATCCAGCGTGTAAGCTCCCACTGGCCTGACCCAGAAAAGTTTCTCTTTTCTGCATTTCCTCTCTTGGGCACATAGACCAGGGGGCGGAAGAGAAAAAGAAAGATGTAAGAAACAGAAGAGAAGAAAGAAAATCCAGGCATGGGAATACATATATAATATTTTAAAGAGGAACTTCCCTAATGGTACACCCTAATCCCCACTGTAATCATCTTTATGCGCATGCGCACAGAGCAGGACGTGCTTTCCTGGCCAAATCACTGGCAGGAATCTTATGCACTGCTGGGCTGAGGGGAGTGTGACCTCCTTTTGAGTGATTCCTCTGAGAGGTGAGGAAACTGAGGCTCAAAATTATTAAGTTCAATCTTCACTCCACCACCTCAGTTAGTTTGTGCATCAATATATAAATCATATGTATTTTTATTATTGCCATTCATTTTTGTCTTTATTCATTAGTTATTCAATAATTATCTTGATTATTTATCTCTTAGTTTCTTTGGGTTTACTTTGTTTTCTTTCTCTGGCTTTTAAAATAGAACACTTTAGGTTCTTTTAAAAAATCTTTTGTTTTCTAATAAATGCACTTAAGGTTATGAATTTTCCTTCAAGGATCACTTTTGATGCATCCATGGGGTTTTATTACTTCCATTAAGTGTGATAATATCAAAACCCATTTAATTAATGCTATTTTATGAATACTTTATTATTCAGCTCTAAATATTTTATGACTTTCATTGGGTTTCCTCTTTAACCCATGGATTATTTAGAAGTATGATTTTTATTCTCCGCAAACTATATTTTGAATAGATAATATATATACACGGTACAAAATTAAAGAGGTACAAAAATGTATCCGGTGAAAAGTCTCTCAAAAGCTACATTGGCATGATCCCATTATGTGACATAAAATAGGCAAAACTATAGGGAGAGATGATGAATCAGTGTTTGTCAGAGAGTGAGGGTGGCAGGAGGGCTTGGCTATGCAGGGACAAGAGAAAATTTGGGGGGTGAGGATGGAACTGTTCTTTACCTGCATTGTAGTGGGGGTTACAAACATGTATGTATTTATCAAAACTTGGAGAAACATATACTGAAAAGGGTAAACTGCACTGTACGTAAATTATACCTTAATTAAAAAAAAAATTAAAATCTCACTCCTTTCTCCAGAACTTATTGGTAGTTTTCCCATTCATCTAAAATTTGCAGCCATGGTTTTTCTCCTCATACTAAGAGCAACCTGTATTTTAGTTACAAGGAAGCTTCTAAAGTTACCTAATTTTTCTAAAAGTGGAACAATAATTCTAAACTGGGACATAACCATCACAAATCTCCACACTGTACTGTGATTCACTGGGAATAAATTATCTCGGACACACATAACCCTACACTTGGGAGCTACTGTGTCTGTTAGAATCTACTAGCACTGCCTGGAAAGCTTCGGAACCCAGCAAAGTTCAGTACCCACCTCTCTGGGTGACTGGTTGAAACCCAGCTAAAAAGATCAGGTTGACATTATGCATAAGGCCTGGACATCGTCAGCTCCGTTGTGACGTTTTCTAAGTTAGAGTTAAGTGGTCGTAGAAGAAGCTTGCTAAAACGGCACGGTTATAATTATCCACAGCAAACTGAAATAATCTGATTGTCACTCATATTGCTGGGTTGTGATAACCAAATGGCTGGGATTAAACAGGGAGTGGGTGAGGTAGTAATAATAATAAATCATCACCATCCCTTCCTTAAGTCTGTATATAGCAGGCAGTTGTGGTAAAACCAAGCCCTACTTTAGGAGGACTGTTTATTAATGTATTTTTCACCTTACTACACAAAGTATTTAAAGATGCTGAGTCCTTTCTTGGCCATTAAGTACACGAGTGTCAATAGAAAAGTCAGTCTCTCTAAGCCTCAGCTTCCTCCTCCATGAAATGGAGAAAATTCCATCCACTATAAGCTACTAAAGAGACTAAGGGAGATAATGGATAGAGACACAAGCAACAGAGAAGATCCCTTCCAACAACCACTGTGTTTGTCAAATGAAGACCTGATTTGCCTTCTGTAATGATGACAGACTTCCAGACTCAAGGGTGGGGGTGCCCACAAGGAAATATCAATCTGTGAACTTCTTAACCAGTATCATATCAACACCAAAGGAAATAATGGATGGATAAGGACTTTATGAAACATTGTAAATGGCATCACTACTTGCTTAACACATCCACACGCACCTTTCTACCCAGATAATTAAAATCTGTCCTTCAAAACTCAAGCACCAACTCCTCCAGGAAGCCTTCCAGACTGCAGCCTCCCCCTGTCCCCCATGCTTTATGTCCTCTTCTGGGCTCCCAGAGCCTCTCACACCTTGCCATGATTGCATGTTTGTTTGTCTATTACCTCCTCTGATCTGGAGGCTAAAGGTCAAATTTTGGATCTTTCTTGTTTGCATCTCCTGGGAGGTAAGGCCTGGCACAGGGAGGGCATGCATAATAAATATTTGTTGACAGATTCTTACTGATGAATGTAAGGCCTTATTAAGGCTTATCTCATAAAGTGCTGCTTTCCACAAAGTCTTCCCTCATCTCTTGACCAGACACAATCTGACTTTATTCAGAACCCAGCGCACTTTCTGTTTTCTTTTCTCACGGGACTTGTAGCAGGTCACCGCACCCACTAGTGCCCAAAGCAGCAATACCATATGCTGAAGCCACGAGGAGCCCAGAGATGGGAAGTCGCCTGAAAGGGTGGAGGGAAGGAGCTACCAGGGCCAAAGGCTCCAACTCTTTCTCCATTTTCCTTTTTCTATGACACCAGGAAAACATTTCAGGGACAGAGTCAGGATTAACTCTCAGCTGTGAATTCACTTCCCTCCCTCCTCTGGAATGTCTGACTCTTCACAGAGCTGATTTCTATTCTGTGAGGCCATTGGTCTTTCCCATTAGCTTTCTGTGGGTGACACATACCTGGTGATTTCCCAGCATCCTCTAAGACAGTGGCTCTCAATCCTACTACCCACTAGGATCAGTAGAGAGAGTTTAAAGGCTCTTCTCTGCAGCCCCACTCTGCAGAGTCTGATTTGATCCGTGTGCCAGCGGGCCTGCGCATGCCCTAACTTACATGGGTCACAGCTGGAACCCTTTAGAAGAGAGTAACATATCACACAGAGGGTTGGACTAAATGGTCTCTAGCCTATATCCCTACATGTTTAAGCACATTCTTTGCTTCCCAGACTTGTAGAATCTTTGAAGTGGATACTGACATGGCTGTTAGAGATCAACTGGCGCAGCCCCCCAATTTTCAGATGTGAACCTGAGGCTCAGAGAAGGTATGTGAGGACTTGAATTCTGGTCTCCTAACCCAAGCTAATGACGCTTCCATGACCCAGGCTGCCTTTTGGGATAATGTATAGCTGGGTGCACCAAGGAACTAGGTGGGGAGATTCTTAATATTTCTTTCAAATGAACTGCTAATGCTCAAAATAAATTTACACTCATCCCTGCAGAAGTCTGTATTTCCTATGTGCTTTGGCCAAAGCCTTTTGTGGCTATTGTCCAGACAGTGACAAATAATAAAATTCTGAAATTAGTAGAATTAGGAAGGTATCAAACAGGGATGGGTCTGAGCCCAACTCTACCATTTATGAGCTGATTCACCTTGGACAAGTTCCTGGGAGCCTCAGTTCTCTCCAGGTGACTGAGTAGCTGGTGACGCTGTGATGACAATGGAACCCAAGACAAATCCTGAGGGTCAGGCTGAATCCCCTGAACTCCCCACCCCCCACAGCCCATCAGTCATTAAGTCCTGCTGGTTCCTAAACCCATTTCTTTAATTCACCCATTTCTCTCCATCCCCCCAGCACTACCCTGTCCAGGCTACTATTCTTGCTGCTGCGGATCTTGCCATAGTCTCCTAGCTGTGTCATCCCGCCCCCCTCACTGGGCCCTCACTTCTAATGCTGTCCCCCAGTGCTCCCTCCACAGCAAAGCTGATGTCTTTCTAGGACAGGGGTATCTGATGCTGTCATTCTATCCCTTAAAACTTTTCCCCTGATCTTAGGATGAGCCCAGTTTCTTGCCAAGCCTCTCGGGCTCTGCTGTCAGCCTCCCTCTGGCCTGGTTTCTCATCTTCCTGACCCACCCACCTCCGTCCTTACACCCCCTGCCTTGGTGGCTCCGGGCCACTTACAGCTCCTGCAGGAAGTCCTCCATGACTTCCCTGAGTCTGAGTTAGGGCCCATTGAAGGGCTCCCACACGCTCTGAACTGCTTCCACTTTAACACAGAAGGTGCTGCAGCCCTCTACCTGGCTGTGACCGCGAGTGCTGCCAGCGGGCACTGTCCCCACCATCTTTGCTGGATCCCGTGCTGAGGACTGTGCCAGGCAAGTTGGTAGGTTACTTCCCTTTTTTTTTCTTTTACATGAATGGATCTGTAAAATGATGTGATACTGACTTAACAGGATTGTCACAGGAGTAAATGAAGTAACAGCTGCACAGACCCGTACAGTGTCAGACACACAGCAGCGATCAGCAATCAGTTGTCCCCATCCCCAAAAGCCTTCCGGTTTTTACATCTCAGATTCTGGATTCTAGTCCAAGTTTTGTCTCTACCCAGTTACTTGGCTTTTCTGGTTCTCTGTTTCCTTTCCATTAATTTGGCTATCTGGCCCTAATGAGCTAAAACAACAACAAAAAACAAGATTCTAGGAGCCTGTGAGCTCTGTTCCCCTTCCTGGCTCCCTTTCTCTCCCTCTACAAACCAGAAACCAGGAAGGACACAGACCGTGCTCCTCCCCAGCCCGTCCACCTCTGTTGCAGGAGCCATTTATCAGGCTGTTAGAACAGATTATATTCTCTTAGGTCCAAAGAAATTCCTTCTGACGCAGGCCTGCTCACTCAATGGACATACGATGTACAACTCCCGGATCTTGGCACATGACAGCCTTGGGAACTCATGTACCTCTTTGTTCTAAAGCTGAGCCCTGCCTGAGTGATGACAGGACCAGTTTCCCCACACCCTGTGCCACTATGCGGTCGCCCTGAGTGCCGGGGGGCAGGGGTGGGTGGTGAGTGGGCAGGGCAGGCAGATTGTAAGAGCAGCTGAAGAAAGATGCTTGCACACACCCTTTCCAGCTCCCGTCACGTGCCATCCAGGCACCAGGAGCCCTTGGGCAAAAAGCAGGAAGGAAGGAGGCAGGAGAGGGGCTTCCCTCCCCTCGCCTCGGCACTTACTCTCCCAGTTAGCCTTCACCCACCTGCTCTAGCGTAACTTGAGTTCCAAGCCTGTCTTCTACAGCCCGGCCCTCCCAGAGCTCTTAGGTCTACACACTAGACTGCAAGCTGGTGCAGGGGCAGGGGAGAGCTCAGCCACCAATTCTGGGCGTGGTAGGGCCTGTAGTGCTGTTATTATGTCCCCTGGGCATCCAAACAAGGAAAATCTATTCTGGGGTCTCCTCCTCTGCCTAAGGTGACACTGGGGCCCATCATCCCATTCTCCAAAGTGCAGGAGTCACTACTCGGAAATAAAAAGATCTATCAATTCCATATGGATACACCTGTCATTAACTTCATGAAACACACAGTCCCTGAAATCCTGTCTCCTTAGAGGCAATGCAATTCCATTCACACTTTTCCTGAGCAACTGATTTATGCAAGCCTCCTTCCTACCATCCCCAACAAAAAGAAACAAGCCAAGCCTGCCTTCCCAGGAGGTTGCCACCTGGCATGAGAAACAAGAGACTTACAAACAGACCAAGAGAGAACTGGGTAAATGCTACGACCGAAGCCAGGACAGAGACCATGGGAAAAGGTGGATTCAGGCTGGAAAAATCAGAAAGGTTTCACAGAAGAGACTGCATCTGAGCCAGACCCCGAAGGAAGAACTGAATTTTGATGAGCAAGGACTCTCTCATTGGCTCTGTTGAGTAAGGCTGAGCTAGTCTGGCTTGGAAAAAACTCGCTTCCAGTAAAGTGTGTTCCTGGTCTCCCCTGCTGTTTGGATACCGTGCTGAGTGAGCTTAGACAGCCCCCTGTCTCTAGGCCTCAGTTTCCTCATCTTGGTTTGTAGGATTGGATTCGGCTGTGTGCCTGCCCCTCATTCCTTTTGTCCTTTTGTCCTCAGAGGCAGAGACCAGCACAAGGCTGGGGACACAGTATGGCACCCTCAGAAATATTCTAGATGGAATTTATAAACAGGGTGGTAGTTTCCTTCTAGGATTAACATTTCTTCATCTCCTAGGACGTTAATACATTTTTCTTAAAAAAAAGAAGCTGTGGATTTGTACCTGGAAAAGTGTTTGTTACAAAAAAATCACCACTACATTATTATATGGGAGAAAACTACTATGTTAAAAGCAGATCAGAAAGGCAGACAACCCAAAAGAGAAATAGGGAAAAGACGTGAACAAACACTTCATAAAAGAGGCTATCCAAAAGGTAGGCAAGCTTATAAAAAGGTGTCTAATTTAATTAGTCATCAGGAAATACAAATTAAAACCACAATGTAATACTACTCCCACAGGAATGGCTAAAATGAAAAGGACAGATCATAGCAAAAAACCTAAAACTCTTGTATATTGCTTGTGGGTGTGAAAAAGAGAATGACTACTTTGGAATGTTTGGCAGCATCTAACAAAATGAACATATGCGTATCCAGTGGCTCAGCAAGTCCACTCCCAGATGTATACCCGATCGAGTTACACACAGATGTTCAACAAAAGATATGGGCTAGAAAGTTCATAGCAAAGACTGGCAACAACCAGATTTCCATCAACATCAGAATGGATAAACATATTGTTTATTTGCACGACTAGAATATTACACAACAATAAAAACGAACAACTATGCACAACATCATGGATGAATTTCACATACTTCATGATGAACAAAAGAAGCCAGACACAAAAGAGAACAGGCTGCATAATTCTATTCATATGAAGTTTAAGAACAGGCGAAACAAATTATGGCATTAGAAGTTGTGGTCACCTTGGGGAGATGGATTAATGATGGGAAGGGGACACAAGTGGGGCTTTTAGGATCCTGGTAAGTTTTTTCTGGATCTAGGTGGTAGTTACACAGATGTGTTCCCTTTGTGAAACTTCACTGAGCTGTACACTAATGGTTATGCACTTTTCTGGATGTACGTTACACTTCAGTACAATTTACTTTAAAAAATAGCAGGGCAGCACCTGCTTTGGCTCCATTATCTACATTTCAGACAACAGAAAACAATTTATGACAGAGGATTGAGAAAGAGATGTTTAGGCTCTCTCTCTTCTTAGAGATGTCATATTATTTATCATGTTATAGTTTACATACAGTAAAATTCACCAGTTTTAAGTGTAGAATTTGGTTAAGTTTTGAAAAATGTACCCACGACTGTAATGACGATCTGGAAATTTCCATTACCCCAAAGGGTTCCCCTGATCTCTACAGCCAATTTCCTCTCCTCATCCCTGGCTGCCACTACAGTTTTGTCTCCTAGAAACTTCACTATTGTTTTGTCTTCTAGAATTTCAGATAAATGGAGTCATCTTTAAAATGATTTCCTTTAAACATGACAGCATATACAGTAGATTACAATTAGGTTGAACTAAATGTGTCACACTGCATCTGTCCCCTACCACTACTCCATCTGCCCTGGCCAAATGCACAAGGTGATTATTCTATGTTAGTTTATGTTAAAATGAAATTGTCTGGTTGAAAAGAAACTGGAAGAAGGATTATGTGAGAAAGGAGGTATAGCCCATGTAGCCAAGGGAAACAGAGCCGAACCCCAGGGGGCAGGGGCAAGAGGGGTCTTCAGCTGCTTAACAGAAGGAAGGTTTCTCTTTTTTTTCAATCAGACCCTGGAATGTGCTGAACCCAAAACAAGTTGTGGGCAAGAGAAAGGTAAGCTGGCTCAACATCAAGGTATCAGAGGGGGTCCAGGAGGTAAAGTGGACTCAATGGCTTGTAATGCCTATTCCAAACCTAATAGCTCATTATAGCTGATGCGGCTCTAAGCATATTGCAAATATTTTTGACATCAAGTAGTAGTTTTGACATCAAAGCATGCATTTTGCAGCAGGACTAGAATCTCCAACTACTAGGAGGGGCTGTACCTCAAGACTAGGTAAGCTTATTGGAGGGCAACAAAAACACATGAAATGCTTATAATAGGAAGATAACGAGCTGGCAATTTTTTCTTATTCAATTTTGTGAATAGCTTCCAGGCAGTGAAATTATGGAGGAAGTAGAAAAGATGTTTTTCAAGGTACTTCTAAGTGTTCTCTAAGACTCTAACCTCTTGTCTCCAGTTCAATACAATCCAGTGCACGTCAGCTAGGCCTCCAGGGTGCTCCACTGAGCACCGCACAGGATAGGATGAATGAGCTATGGTCCCTGCCTTCAAAATAAAACAAGCATCTAGACAACCTCAGTCCGGGCCTGCCCCGGATGCTATCATGGCGCCAAGTACAAACTCCCACGAGAGCAGAAAAGTTAAGGCTTGAAGGAGAATGGGCTGCTTAGATCAGACCCTAAAGAACAGGCTGATGGTCCGCGAGGAGATGCAACAGCCCGGCATACTTTGGAGAATTTTCCAAAAGCCAGAATTCATTTATTTACTTTCCATCTGTCTTGGGAGCGAGTGCGCTTATTCAGAGACATTACAGGAAATGTTGCCTTTAGTCCATTTTCCTCAAGAAGCACTTAGTAGAGTTTACTGAAAGTAATAATAACAATAACAAAATAAGCTAGAACTCCAGATAAATGGGTTCTATTTCTAAGATTATAAGACCTTAGCTGGGCTGTGCTTTCATCACCTGAAGAATAAATGAGGTCATCCTGAATCAGTGGTTTCTACTTGTACTTCACGGGACCTCGGGAGTCAGAGGCACGGGGGTGACTGCAGTGTCTCTAGTTTTGTGTCTTGATTGGGATTCTTTTGAATAAAGAGTTGTGCTACTTTAAAAGTTAAAATAAAAGGCTCACCAAATAAGTCGATGGGGTTGCCCTGCCTCCAGCGTCTGGGTCTTGAATGATCTCCCCCAAGTACAAGTTCAGGACATTATTTTTATTCATTATGACATTATTATATAACAATTTGTTTTCTCTGCCATTTTTCTATCTTCAGACTCAAACTTGTCTTCTTTTCCTGTTTTAGCCTTACACTTTTGTCCCATTATTTTTCTCCTATGGACTTTATTTTCCCTTCCTTTTTAGTATGTATGTAGGAGAGAGTTAACATAGCAGGCTTGAGACTACCATCCTTAGGAAAACCCTAGCTTTGGGGAGGGTTCCCAGCATCCCCTAAGTGATAAGAAGGACTCATTGTGCTAAGCTGTTTGTACAAACCACGTGGGTGAAGCTTTCTTTCTGGGTGTCTGGAATTTGGTACATGCTAGGCAGAGGGGTGCTTATGTGGCTGACCCCTGATAAAAACCGTGGACTCATGGTAGATACAGCATCTCATACATGTTGCCACAATTCACCATTGGGGGGACTGAGCACGTCCTGCATGGTTCCACTGGCAGAAGACTCAGGCTTGCATGGGTTCCCTCTGGACTTTGCCCTCTGCACCTTTTCCCTTCACTGATTCTGCTTTGTGTCCTTTCCCTGTAATAAATCAGAGCTGTGAATACAACTCTTTGCTGCATCTTATGAGTCCTCCTAGTCAATCATTGAACATGGGGTGGTCTTGGAGGGCCCAACACAGAGCATCACATGTGGGCTTCTATTTGAGACAAGCAAGGATGAAGGGCAGGAGATGAGTATTTGGCATCAGGATAGCTGTGGAGGTAAGACTGGTATAATACAGTAGCTGAGCTGTTGTGAGAAGGAAAGTCATTCACAGAATTTGAAAATGACAGGGTGCTTCCAGAACAGGCTGGCCGGCTCCCCACAGGTTTGGCTAAAGTGAGGCGCAAGGTTCAGGCTGGGTGCTGTCTTTGGTTTGGTCCTTTCCTCCCAGTGGGAGGAGAAAGGGCCCGACTAGTCTAAAAGGTGAGCTTTGGGTAGGGGGAAGAGATTAAACATTTCATTTACCCTGCTCTAAGTAGGAAGGGAAAAGTTACTGCCCAGGAGCAAATCTTCAAAGCAGAGGGTTAAAAAAAAAGGGAAGGGGCCACACAGCCAGGTCTTCAGGTCCACATCGCCCTTGCATTCCAGCCAAGATCTCCTTGCAGCTGTCCCATTGACCCTGTAAATGCTGAATGTACTGCTTGGGATTTGAGTCAATTTGCAATGAGAAAAAAAGGGAGAAGGGGGGCGATTTTTTTTTTTTTGCATCTCTCATATTTATTGATCAAATGGTTGTTAACAACAATAAAATTCTGTATAGGGGACTCAATGAACAATCATCAATCAACCCCAAGCCTAATTCTCAACAGTCTCCAATCTTCTGAAGCATAATGAACAAGTTTTTACATGGTGAACAAGTTCTTACATAGTGAATAAGTTCTTACATGGTGTACAGTGCAAGGGCAGTCATCACAGAAACTTTCGGTTTTGATCATGCATCATGAACTATAAACAATCAGGTCAATTATGATTATTCATTTGATTTTTATACTTGATTTATATGTGAATCCCACATTTCTCCCTTATTATTATTATTTTTAATAAAATGCTGAAGTGGTAGGTAGATGCAAGATAAAGGTAGAAAACATAGTTTAGTGCTGTAAGAGGGCAAATGTAGATGATCAGGTGTGTGCCTATAGACCAAGTATTAATCCAAGCTAGACAAGGGCAACAAAACATCCACGGATGCAGAAGATTTCTCTCAAAACAGGGGGGTGAGGTTCTAAGCCTCACCTCTGTTGATCCCCAATTTCTCACCTGATGGCCCCCCTGCGACTGTGCCTGTCTTAGGTTGTTCCTCCCTTGAGGAATCTTACTCGTCTCTGGCTAACCGGGGGCCATACAGGGAAATGTAAAGTTCGCAAGTGAGAGAGAAGCAATATTGTTTGAAAAGGTTAGCTTTTTACTTTTTTGCAGATTTATGCCCTGTGGCTTCTATGCCCATCATTTGTCTTGAAGTATCTTTACCACTTGGAAGAATTATGATACTCGGTAATTTCGATGTGAGGCACGAATTCTACTTAGGGGTTGTAATTATGAAGGAAGAAGAGAAGCTATAGAAGTAGCAGATGGAAGAAAACATGGGAAGATTGATTATTTCTTTGACGTATCTTCTTGTAGTGTAACATAAGCGTATATAGGTTTTAAATTACTAATTAATTTGCTTGTACACATTAACATAATAGGAATACAGCTATATAACCAAAGCAGACCTACAATTACCAGCCATATCCAGTGAAACCAAGAAAACCAGTTAGGCACCCTAGGCATTTGTGAAAACCTATCAATGATATGATGGATATTATCTAACTGAATTTGAATATTTTGAGAAAAATCAGACAAATTAAAACAACACATTCCTGGGAACTGTTCACATCCCATATGTTCTTTTAACAGTAGATAGTCTATAGTTGCAAGATTTTGAAGCGCTGCAACTTGCACTTCTCCTAATTCTTGGTTGAGTTCTGACAGTATAGATCCAGTCAAATTTGTTGTTTTACTGTATGCACAGGCCAGCTTAGATATCTCCTTCTTCATTCCAATGGCAAGTCCAGGAAATGGTGGGATGAATGCAGCTACAACTGCAACAGCACCAGTATCTTTGTTGAAGTTTTTTGATGATCATCTTCTGGAATGACTCTTCCAGGGAATGTTGATGTTGGAAGTTCTTCTTCATACCGTATCTTAATTTGTTTTCTGGGTAGCCAAATTAGGCTTCGAACCTCTGCATAAACACAGACAAACCCCCTGCCCACACTTTGATATGCCCTTTATACCATTGTGAAGAACCTATTGGAGATCACCACACAGGAACTGCCTTTTTTTCTTTTTTTTTAAGAGAAAGGAATGTTATCAGAAAAATGTACTTTAGCTGATCATCTGACACCCTTTAAATGATCAAAATTAGGGAAATTTAAAGCATGCATTAATTGGTGATTTGCAGTTAGTTTTATCCTATCAGGGAGTAATCCCCCTTTACTTTTTTTTTTTTTAATCATTAATCTACAATTACATGAAGAACATTATGTCATTATGTTTACTAGGCTCTCCCCTATACCAGGTCCCCCCCACAAACCCCCTCACAGTCACTGTCCATCAGCATAGCAAAATGATAGCAAAATGTTGTATAATCACTACTTGTCTTCTCTGTGTTGTACAGCCCTCCCCTTTCTCCCACCCCCCCCATTATGCATGCAAATCATAATAGAAGGGGGGCGATTTTTAAGATGGCTTTCTATTTTGTGGCTATGGCATCTGGATGTATAGCAAACATTGAGAAAAAATGTTAGGCTTGAATTTCATAAATGATAGAGGGAATATCTGAATCAGGGAAGCTGCTGAAAAAAATTTTTTTATTAGTGTGACAACTTCCTTGCTTTTTTGCCACCAATGAGCAAACTAGAATTTAAACTCTTTGAATATTAAAACAGATTAAGGTCCATACTGATGAGTTTTACTATGATTTTGCCTATTGGAGCCTCTGGGACGAGGCCATCGACGTGAAAAGGGGCTCTCACTAGCTGAAAACACACTTGGTGTTTTAAAACGCAGGTTTTCGTAGCTCATGACCTCCTGTAAATCATAATCAGATTTTGTAAACACTGACTCTTGCAGTCGGATGGTTTTCTTGTCTGCTGTGCATATTTTTGAATGGGTCAGCTTAGACCCTGAGACTACAAGACAGAAAGTGATGAGGGACCCGTCATCACTGTTTGCCCCCTGGGCTTGGAGCCCAGCCCCTTGGCCCTCCAGTCTGCCTTGTCTGCAGCCGAAGAGAGTGACTGTGGTTACCAGCCAGGAGGGCTGGGGGTGGGTGGGTGAAACAGGCAGAGGGGATGAAGAGGGACAAAATTTCAACCATTATATAAATGAGTCACGGGGAAACTAGGGCACAGAGAATATAGTCAATAGCTCTGTAATAATACCTTTCTATGCTGACAGATAGTAACTGCATGGGTTGGGGTGAGCATTTAATAATGTAGAAAACCATCAAATCATTATGTTGTATACTTGAAACCCACATAATATTGTATATCAACTATACCTCAATAAAAAAATAAATTTAAATAAATAAAAGCCTTTGGCCTTCTCTGGGGTCCTGAATTCACTCATTCTAACTAATTGTCTGGGTCTGACTGTGAGCTGAAAGCTGACTCCACCTTATGTGCTGCTGGTTTAGCCTCAGCTCCAGCTGTGCTGACCTGAAAAGCCATCACAGGTCCAAAGGGCAGGACTGTAGCTGGAGGGTACCCCTGGGCGGCCCTACGCTGTGAGGATGTCATGGATTCTGGCGGGACCGTCTGGGTTGCATACAGATGTACACAGGAAAGGGCTTAGGCTCTGATGGCACCATGGGAAATCCAGCTATTGAGAGGCACTAGCTTCTGAGATAGAGACCGATTGCATCCAAACTTGAGATCACTATGGGAAGCTGCAGGCCGGGAAAAGACACCTCACAGGGCCTGTGACCCCTTTGCCCCTCCTGACAGATGGGACTCCAGACCGCCTCTTGGAGATGCCCCACTCTGGTCGCTCGCCACCCCCCACCCCCAGCCGGTTAGCTGCAGCTGGCAACAGAGGCCCTAACTTCTCTCTCTCTGGCCTGGCGCTCACACCTTGTGAGGCAGTTTGATTATTAAACGCAGCCTATTCCAGGAACATCTGGTGAAAGGTTAGGTGGCAGTCAGGGATGATTTTAAAATGCAAAGTTATGATTACTAATGAGGCACACTGAGTTTGAAACAACAGAGGAAGAACAGCCCCCAGGGAGGTGCAGGGGAGCCATAATGTCTGCTTTTCAAAACTATCCCTGGAAGTCTTCTTTCTTCCTGAGCAGCCTTTCTGAGCTGCTGGGAAGTTCTCAGCTCACACTGACTGCCCAGCCTCTGATCACAGCTGATAGCGCTGACTTGGGGACAACAGAGGGTGGCCCAGCTTCTGCACCTCCAATGCAGGACACCCCCAGACGCCACCACACTCCACAGGCAGAGGCACTGGAGTCAGACAAGTGAACCGTTTGTAACCAACAGCCTCAGGCAGGCCCTCTGAATCCAAGGACGGAAATGAATTTATTGGGTGGGACTGGAAGTCTGTGGGGGAGTTCCCACCCTGGGGAACCACCCTGAGGGCCCTGTTAACCCGTTTGGTGTGTGTCCTGCCTGACATGCCCCAGTAAGTGCCAGCTCCTTGTGTCCGGGTCGCTGCACACGCCCTCTGGGTTGTGTGTGTGCCCCCCATCACCACCTTGGCCCTGGAAAGCCTTCAGGTCAGTTTCCGCTTACTCTCCAGAGCTGTGCCTGAGCTGATGCCTCCAGCGGGTGAAAGAGGTTCACACCGAAACATGAAGGGAGGCCACCTGGCTTTCCAGGATAGACCCTTATGGTACTGCTCTTAGTTTTAACTGGTTGGGCCCAGAACCCCTAAAGGACATGACTGAGATCGGCACTGCTGGCTGGCCTCACCCCCTGCCTCTTGGGGCTGTTGGAGGATTAAATGAGATAATGGATATAAATGAACTTTGTAAACTGCAAAGCACATTGTAGATCTAAATTATAACAAGATCTAATAACAATTATGAGTCCTCAACTTTATATTCATTAAAAATAATCTTTGAGAAGATGACTGCCTTTTCCAAGAGAGCTGATGGTCCCCTGCTTACAAGAGCCTTGATCCTCCCACTTACAGATAAGGAACCTGAGGGTCAGAGAGTTCTAGACTTATACAAGGTCACATGGGTGTATTTGTACCTATGTCGATCTGTATTGTCTCCTCAGAAATATGATTTGACTTTACAATTTGCTCTCACTTAATTTCCAAGGAGCAGTGTAAGAGTTTAACATTTTCCATAGCCTTTTCTGTTCTTTTCCTTTTCCCCTTTTACTTATCAAAATTGTCACAAACCTTAACCCCCCCCCCAAAGGCATGCTGTCTGTTTATGGGGAGGTGGAAAGAATGTGAGTATTGGAATCAGACAGACTTGGGTTTGAATCTGGGCTCTGCTTCTTACTAGCCTGGTAACTTGGAGCAAAGGACTTGATTTCTGTGAGACTTAGTCATCTGCAAAATGGGCTACTTTCTAAAGTTATGAGGACTAATGATAATGGATGTGGAGCATCTTGTCCAGGCCTGGCACCTAGAAGACACTGGAAATAATAGGTGAATATCATCTCATTATGATTGCTGCTGTTAATAAGTTGAAACAGGAGGAAGAAGAACCACAGACTTTGGCTTTGGGGAGCCCTAGAGAAACTGGTCCAGCAGGTCACTTGTGAAACCAGCTTCAAAGGGTCTTTCCCCGAAGAGACCACAAAAATAAAACATTAAAGTCAGCAACTTGCCCCTCGGGATGAGCCATGGAGTTGAATCAGCTGTGTCATTCAGGCGTGAGGTTTCCTTTTAACATCAGCCTCACTGCCTCCTGGTGACTCGCTAAACCTGGAGACAAGGGACAGGATCAGCTGACTCTGTCATCACATCACTCAAGCAAGTGTCTGTGGTGAGGACGAAGCAGACCACTGGGGCGGGGAGGGGCCCATGAGGATGTCAGTGGGGAGAACCAGGAAGGGTCAGGAACAGGCAGTGCACAGAGGGGAAGCAGTCAGTACCTTCTCAGCTCAATTACCTTAAAAAAAAAAAGCTAGTATGTGGGGTCAAACTCACTAGGTAGAAACATGAGGGAGAGAAGAGACGGTGACCCTCCCCAGAAAGACCCAGGGTCAGTGAGCAGGGAGGGAGCTTGAGGCCGACCTCACCTGTGAGCTTCGCTGTGACTGCGGGGGTCCTCAGAGTGGCTTCTGGGAGTCCGCAGATCGTGAGGCCTATCTTGCCAGAAGGATGGCTTGCTGCTTGAGGAGCCTCTTCAAGCTTTTAATCTGTCTTTGTTCCAGTTCTAAAGATTTAAAAATTAGTGCTATACACCAGGGCCTATTTTTTATAGATGGGAATCTAAGGCCCAAAGAGGACAATTTACTGGTTCAGAAAATTGCATGGACTGACTGGGTCTTCATCCTGTAGGTCTGCTTCCCTCTCCCATGGAGGAATTTTGGACAGACGTGCTGGTGGCTCATTGTAGTTGATGTACAGAGTCATTTGGGGGTGCGGGGGCTCTACCTTCCCAGGCCTGAAGGAGGTCTTCATGAGAGCCCTCCTTTTGTCATCGGGAGATGAGGGTCAGAAGGGCTGGAAGATTTGGGGATTGGAGGTTTCCTGCTTCCTGAAACATGACTTCCCCACATGAGACTAACCTCTTACCTCCAGCTTCTTAATCTGTGCTGCTCTGGCCCAGCCTCTTTTTACTTTCTGCCTCCATCTCCCTGCGCCTTTGGGCCTGGCCTGGACTCATCCACTGTGCGTGGAGTGAGAGAGAGGTGCTGGTTTCCTCTGCTCCCTTTCTGTTGCCTCTCCCTGGACCTGAATGGCTCTAACTCCTGGCAGTGATGTAGGACAGCTAATGGATTCCAGTTATAAGAGTCCTTGAGTTCTTAAAGCTGGAAGGAAACTTTGAGACTATCTAATTTAATTCCTTAATTTTGCAGATGAGGAAACTGAGGCACAAGAAGGGCAGGTGACTCCTACAAAGTCACATAGTAAAACCAGGATTCAACAGGCTTTCTAATCCAACATCCACATCCAATACCTTTCTAATAACCACACCACTCTTCTGCCTTTTTATTTGACTCAGTTTAAATCAACACAGGCTTAAGGAATGTCCCATTCATGCATTTTAGGAAAGGGAGAGAAGGAGGAAGGACACACAGGAAAGGAGCAGAAATCACGAATCCACCCAAAACAAGCTGCCAAGGTGTGAAGGATGCATTTGTCATCCTTGAGAAGTCTATAATCCAGAAGGTAAGGCCAAATAAGATGGCTCTAAAAAAGGTATGCATGTGAGATAAAAGTACAGGAAGTGTAAGATGCTTGCAAAAGGCTTCAGGAAGGAGGTTATATAAAACAGGTTAAGTCATTCGACATCCATTTGAACTCCCTCCTAGCTGGCCCTTCGAGGCTAGGAAGCTAAAAACAGGCTTCTTCTAGGGCAGCTGCTACCACTTGTACCCCTATCTTCTGTCTGGAACAGGGTACTGTTTAGGCTACAGCAGCTGTCACCAAGGCAGGCAGAGCAGGAAGGGTGGAAAGAGCCTCCTTCCTGGAAGGAACCCAGGATAAAGTGCCATAGCAGCCCTAGGCTGCCAGCCCCTGAACTTGGTGCATGAGATAAATGAATCCCTATGTAGTTCTACCCGTGTAGCAAAACTTCTATTATGGGTAGCTGGACCCCAACCTGACTTGGCAAGTCATAGAACTTTGACAAGTAGAGGGAGAGGGAGAGAAAGGCATCAGGGAATACTCCAGGCTGGGGCATGTTCTTGGCAAAGCAGGAGCGAGAGTAGAGGGAGATCCGAAGGGACTGAGGAAGGCAGGCTGGGGCAGGGGACAGACAACAGGGGGCTGGCGGAATCCTGGGGCCTTCACTCAGGCGGTGGGGAGGTGTGAGCAGGGCTGGTTTGGGGGAGCTGACGTTATTTCTTGGCACTAAACTCAGGTGCCTCTGAGCGTGCCTTGGGCCCCGGTTGAGCAGGCTGGGTGGCTGGTGAGGAGCCTGGAGCGAGAGTGGGTGGCCTAATCATCCTAATCGGCAGCACACATGTTACATTCCTGTTTGCTTAGTATTTACATGGACCATCAGGAACCACAGTACCGCAAACTCGCTCACATTCTAAAGGCACTACTCTCACTGTGAGACTCTCCTCCCAGGAGCCATTGTCAGGCTGGAAAACCACAACTCTAGCCCTCTGGCTTCGAAAGCACGCCCTGCTTTGACTGCAGTACATTTCAGGCCACAGACATCTTCACCAAGAAGGGCAAAGGTGGAACCACTAAGGAGACAGATACGTATAAAAATACACAGAGTCTGGGCTCATTGATAGGAAAATGGAAGTGGAATCATACCCAACCTATGATGGCCTTGAATAAGTTCAAGAACCTCCAGGCAGTTATGTGAAATTGTCTTCCCAGGCTGCACTTGTCTGTGTGTTTGTGTTTCTCTGATTCTGACACTTGAGCTTCACAGCGGGTGTGATGCAATGGAAAAATACTGCTTCCGGTCTGCCTCCAGCTAGCTGTTGGAACTCAAAAAAACAAAAACAAAAAACAAAACCCACTCTCTAGACTTCAGTCTTCCCAGCTTATTCAGACCTGAGAGATCTGACCAGAGAAACCAAAGTTCATCCTCCAAGTTCCCAGCCCAGCCAGCAGGGGGCCCCATGCTGTCCACATCTAACTGCCAGGACTGAGTTCTGAGTCCCCAGATGGCTCCTTGACAGCAAGAGTCCTGTTTTCTCAGGGGTCAGAGCCCACAGCAGAAACTCAGCATCTTTAGTGAATAGCTAAATGAGCTGCCACAGTTATTGATAAAGGTTTTAGGAAAGAAGAGGCCTGGGACCACAGTGGGCAATTCAATGGCACCATAATCACACTCCCAAGCCCCAGGTTAGTCTTCTCCAGGAGAGAAGGAGGCCAAATTAGTGCAGTTTTTCATCGACTGTATTCCATAGAATTAGTCCCACTAGATGTTGATAACGTTAAGAAAAAGTTAAGAAATTTGCTAATTTTACCTCTCACAGTTTATCCCCCAATCTCTCCCCCAATTAATCAGCCCAGCAAAGACTCTGCAAAGTCCTAGAGTAAAGATATCTGGTTAATTTTGTGTAACCTTGTATTTCTCAAGCTTATTTATCCATGGAACCTGTTTTTGGAGGATACCTATGAGTATGGACATAGTTGGAGAAACACTGGCGACTGTAAACGGTTTCTACAGTGAAGTATTCACTTACAAACCTTGTTGAGGAAAAGCCCCTCAAGCACAAAACACCATCGGTTGCTGCATAACCAAATGGACAGGACAAGGAAATGAGGACAGATAAAAGAATTCAGACTAACAAAATTATTGTCTCATTCTGTGAACATCAACAGGTTATCGACTATGTGCAAAACACAAGTGATATAAAGATGAATAAGGCAGGGGTCCCCTCTCTCCAGGAGAGCATTGCATAAAGGGAAGAGAAAGCGCAGAATAATGTGCAAGTACCTAGAAACAAGAGACCTGGAAGAATCACGGGAACTGGACCTTGAATACTAAAAATAATAAAACATCAGTAACAATACCTTTATGTAGTACTTACCATGTATCAAGGACTGTTTAAGCAGTACTTATATATATTTACATATATATAACTCACTTAAGCCTCATACCTCAGTATTGGCATTTTATAAATGAGGTCAGTGAGGTTCAGAGAGCTTAAGTAACTTGCCCAAGACCACACAGCTAGAAATGTGGCACAGCCAGGTAGTGTGGCTCCAGAGCCCATGCTTTTCAGTACTAAACTGTACTGTTTGCTTCTCTGGAAATGAGCAGTATACCAGACAGAGAAGGACAGAAACCTGCAAAAGGGAATAGGGAATAGTAAGTATTCTATGTGTAGGAAACAGAGAGTAAATTGGGAGAAGGGGGTGCAGCAGGGTGGACAGCTAGATTTTGACCAGAGCTAAAAATTATGATAACTCATAAGCCTATGCCAGGAAGTTCTGTCTGTACACTGTGGCCTTGGGTCCTCAAACTGTTCCACTAATGTCCTTTTAGGCAAGAAGGGAAAACACAAGCTTTTAGGGGAGTCTGGGACTATAGCATGAAAGAGCCTCCATGAATTCCTTTTTTTTTTTTTTTTTTTTTTTTTTAGATAATTATTTTTTATTGAAGGGTAGTTGACACACAGTATTACATTACATTAGTTTCAGGTGTACAACACAGTGATTCAACATTTATATACATGATAATTCTAAGTACCAGCTATCACCATACCAAGTTGTTACAATATTTTGACTATATTCCTTATGCTATACATTACATCCCGGTTGCTTATTTATTTTACAATTGGAAGTGTGTACTTTTTCTTGGTTGTTGTTGTTAGGGCATCTCTCATATTTATTGATCAAATGGTTGTTAACAACAATAAAATTCTGTATAGGGGAGTCAATGCTCAATGCACAATCATTAATCCACCCCAAGCCTAATTTTCGTCAGTCTCCAATCTTCTGAAGCATAAGGAACAAGTTCTTACATGGAGAACAAATTCTTACATAGTGAATAAGTTACATGGTGAACAGTACAAGGGCAGTCATCACAGAAACTTTTGGTTTTGCTCATGCATTATGAACTATAAACAGTCAGTTCAAATATGAATACACATTTGATTTTTATACTTGATTTATATGTGGATACCACATTTCTCTCTTTATTATTTTTAATAAGATGCTGAAGTGGTAGGTAGATACAACATAAAGGTAGAAAACATAGTTTAGTGTTGTAAGAGAGCAAATGTAGATGATCAGGTGTGTGCCTGTAGACTATGTGTTAATCCAAGCTAGACAAGGGCAATAAAACATCCACATATGCAGAAGATTTCTCTCAGAACAGGGGGGGTGAGGTTCTAAGCCTCACCTCTGTTGATCCCCAATTTCTCACCTGATGACCCCCCTGCAACTGTGCCTGTCTTAGGTTGTTCCTCCCTTGAGGAATCTTACCCGTCTCTGGCTAACCAGTCATCTTCCGGGGCCATACAGGGAAATGTTAAGTTGGTAAGTGAGAGAGAAGCCTTATTGTTTGAAATGGTTAGCTTTTTATTTCTTTGCATATTTATGCCCTGTGGCTTCTATGCCCAGCATTTGTCTTGAGGTATCTTTACCACTTGGAGGAGTTATGATACTCGGTAAATTTGATATGAGGCACGAATTCTATTTAAGAATTCGTTGTAATTAGGAAGGAAGAAGAAAAGCTATAGAAGTAGCAGGCGGGAGAAAACATGGGAAGATTGATTATTTCTTTGACATATCTTCTTGTAGAGTAACTTCAGCATGTATATATTTTAAGCTACTACTTAAATTGCGCACACACATTAATATAATAGGAGTATAGTTACATAACCAAAGCATACCTGTAATTACCAGCCATCTCCAGTGAAACCAAGAAAACCAGTTAGGCACCCTAGGCATTTGTGAAAACTTATCAATGATATGATGGTTATTATCTAACTGAATTTGAATAGTTTGAGAAAAATCAGACAAATTAAAACAACCCATTCCTGGGCACTGTTCACATCCCATATGTTCTTTTAACAGTAAATAGTCTGTAGTTGTAAGATTTTGGAGCGCTACAATTTGCACTTCTCCTAATTCTTGGTTGAGTTCCAACAGTATAGATCCAGTCAAATTTGTTGTTTTACTGTATGCACAGGCCAGCTTAGATATCTCCTTCTTTCCCATGGCAAGTCCAGGAGCTGGTGGGATGAGTGCATCTACAGCTGTAGCAGTGCGTGGATCTTTGTTGGGGTTTTTTGATGATCATCTTCTGGCATGAGTCTTCCCGAGAGTGCTGATGTTGGAAGTTCTCTTTCATATCGTTTCTTAGTTCATTTTCGGGGTAGCCAAATTAGGCTTTGATCCTCTGTATAAACACAAACAGACCCTTTGCCTACACTTTTATATGTCCTTTATATCATTGTGTAGAACTCATTAGAGGTCACCACATAGGAACTGCATTTTTTTTTTTTTAATCATTAATCTACACTTACATGACGAATACTTTGTTTACTAGGCTCTCCCCTATACCAGGTCCCCCCTATATACTCCTTTACAGTCACTGTCCATCAGCGTAGCAACCTGTTGTAGAATCACTACTTGTCTTCTCTGTGTTGTAAAGCCCTCCCCTTTCTCCCACCCCGCTATGGATGCTAATCTTAATACTCCCCTACTTCTCCCCCCCTTATCCCTCCCTACCCACCCATCCTCCCCAGTCCCTTTCCCTTTGGTACCTGTTAGTCCATTCTTGAGTTCTGTGATTCTGCTGCTGTTTTGTTCCTTCAGTTTTTCCTTTGTTCTTATATTCCACAGATGAGTGAAATCATTTGGTATTTCTCTTTCTCTGCTTGGCTTGTTTCACTGAGCAAAATACCCTCCAGCTCCATCCATGTTGCTGCAAATGGTTGGATTTGCCCTTTTCTTATGGCTGAGTAGTATTCCATTGTGTATATGTACCACATCTTCTTTATCCATTCATCTATCGATGGACATTTAGGTTGCTTCCAATTCTTGGCTATTGTAAATAGTGCTGCGATAAACATAGGGGTGCACTGATCTTTCTCATACTTGATTGCTGCATTCTTAGGGTAAATTCCTAGGAGTGCAATTCCTGGGTCAAATGGTAAGTCTGTTTTGAGCATTTTGATGTACCTCCATACTGCTTTCCACAATGGTTGAACAAGTTTACATTCCCACCAGCAGTGTAGGAGGGTTCCCCTTTCTCCACAGCCTCGCCAACATTTGTTGTTGTTTGTCTTTTGGATGGCAGCCATCCTTACTGGTGTGAGGTGATACCTCATTGTAGTTTTAATTTGCATTTCTCTGATAATTAGCGATGTGGAGCATCTTTTCATGTGTCTGTTGGCCATCTGTATTTCTTTTTTGGAGAACCGTCTGTTCAGTTCCTTTGCCCATTTTTTAATTGGGTTATTTGTTTTTTGTTTGTTGAGGCGTGTGAGCTCTTTATATATTCTGGACGTCAAGCCTTTGTCGGATGTGTCATTTTCAAAGATATTCTCCCATACTGTAGGGTTTCTTTTTGTTCTATTGATGGTGTCTTTTGCTGTACAGAAGCTTTTCAGCTTAATATAGTCCCACTTGTTCATTTTTGCTGTTGTTTTCCTTGCCCGGGGAGATATGTTCAAGAAGAGGTCACTCATGTTTATGTCTAAGAGGTTTGTGCCTATGTTTTCTTCCAAGAGTTTAATGGTTTCATGACTTACATTCAGGTCTTTGATCCATTTTGAGTTTACTTTTGTATATGGGGTTAGACGATGGTCCAGTTTCATTCTCCTACATGTAGCTGTCCAGTTTTGCCAGCACCATCTGTTGAAGAGACTGTCATTTCGCCATTGTATGTCCATGGCTCCTTTATCAAATATTAATTGACCATATATGTCTGAGTTAATGTCTGGATTCTCTAGTCTGTTCCATTGGTCTGTGGCTCTGTTCTTGTGCCAGTACCAAATTGTCTTGATTACTATGGCTTTATAATAGAGCTTGAAGTTGGGGAGTGAGATCCCCCCTACTTTATTCTTCTTTCTCAGGATTGCTTTGGCTATTCGGGGTCTTTGGTGGTTCCATATGAATTTTTGAATTATTTGATCCAGTTCATTGAAGAATGTTGCTGGTAGTTTCATAGGGATTGCATCAAATCTGTATATTGCTTTGGGCAGGATGGCCATTTTGACGATATTAATTCTTCCTAGCCATGAGCATGGGATGCGTTTCCATCTGTTAGTGTCCCCTTTAATTTCTTTTAAGAGTGACTTGTAGTTTTCAGAATATACGTCTTTCACTTCTTTGGTTAGGTTTATTCCTAGGTATTTTATTTTTTTTGATGCAATTGTGAATGGAGTTGTTTTCCTGATTTCTCTTTCTGTTGGTTCATTGTTGGTATATAGGAAAGACACAGATTTCTGTGTGTTGATTTTGTATCCTGCAACTTTGCTGTATTCCGATATCAGTTCTAGTAGTTCTGGGGTGGAGTCTTTAGGGTTTTTTATGTACAGTATCATGTCATCTGCAAATAGTGACAGTTTGACTTCTTCTTTGCCAATCTGGATTCCTTGTATTTTTTTGTTTTGTCTGATTGCCGTGGCTAGGACCTCTAGTACAATGTTAAATAACAGTGGGGAGAGTGGGCATCCCTGTCTAGTTCCCGATCTCAGCGGAAATGCTTTCAGCTTCTCGCTATTCAATATAATGTTGGCTGTGGGTTTTTCATAGATGGCCTTTATTATGTTGAGGTACTTGCCCTCTATTCCCATTTTGCTGAGAGTTTTTATCATGAATGGATGTTGAACTTTGTCAAATGCTTTTTCAGCATCTATGGAGATGATCATGTGGTTTTTGTCTTTCTTTTTGTTGATGTGGTGGATGATATTGATGGACTTTCGAATGTTGTGCCATCCTTGCATCCCTGGGATGAATCCCACTTGGTCATGGTGTACGATGGTTTTGATGTATTTTTGAATTCGGTTTGCTAAAATTTTGTTGAGTATTTTTGCGTCTACGTTCATCAGGGATATTGGTCTATAGTTTTCTTTTTTGGTGGTGTCTTTGCCTGGTTTTGGTATTAGGGTGATGTTAGCTTCATAGAATGAGTTTGGGAGTATCCCCTCCTCTTCTATTTCTTGGAAAACTTTAAGGAGAATGGGTATTATGTCTTCCCTGTATGTCTGATAAAATTCCGAGGTAAATCCATCTTGCCCGGGGGTTTTGTTCTTTGGTAGTTTTTTGATTACCTCTTCAATTTCGTTGCTGGTAATTGGTCTGTTTAGATTTTCTGTTTCTTTTTGGGTCAGTCTTGGAAGGTTGTATTTTTCTAGGAAGTTGTCCATTTCTCCTAGGTTTCCCAGCTTGTTAGCATATAGGTTTTCATAGTAGTCTCTAATAATTCTTTGTATTTCTGCGGGATCTGTTGTGATTTTTCCTTTCTCATTTCTGATACTGTTGATTTGTGTTGACTCTCTTTTCCTCTTAATAAGTCTGGCTAGAGGCTTATCTATTTTGTTTATTTTCTCGAAGAACCAGCTCTTGGTTTCATTGATTTTTGCTATTGTTTTATTCTTCTCAATTTTATTTATTTCTTCTCTGATCTTTATTATGTCCCTCCTTCTGCTGACCTTAGGCCTCATTTGTTCTTCTTTTTCCAATTTTGATAGTTGTGACATTAGACCGTTCATTTGGGATTGCTCTTCCTTTTTTAAATATGCTTGGAGTGCTATATACTTTCCTCTTAAGACTGCTTTTGCTGCGTCCCACAGAAGTTGGGGCTTAGTGTTGTTGTTGTCATTTGTTTCCATATATTGCTGGATCTCCATTTTGATTTGGTCATTGATCCATTGATTATTTAGGAGCGTGTTGTTTAGCCTCCATGTGTTTGTGAGCCTTTTTGCTTTCTTTGAACAGTTTATTTCTAGTTTAATGCCTTTGTGGTCTGAAAAGTTGGTTGGTAGGGTTTCAATCTTTTGGAATTTACTGAGGCTCTTTTTGTGGCCTAGTATGTGGTCTGTTCTGGAGAATGTTCCATGTGCACTTGAGAAGAATGTGTATCCTGTTGCTTTTGGGTGTAGAGTTCTGTAGATGTCTATTAGGTCCATCTGTTCTAGTGTGTTGTTCAGTGCCTCTGTGTCCTTACTTATTTTCTGTCTGGTGGATCTGTCCTTTGGAGTGAGTGGTGTGTTGAAGTCTCCTAGAATGAATGCGTTGCATTCTATTTCCTCCTTTAGTTCTGTTAATATTTGTTTCAGGTATGTTGGTGCTCCTGTATTGGGTGCATATATATTTATAACGGTTATATCCTCTTGATGGACTGAGCCCTTTATCATTATGTAATGTCCTTCTTTGTCTTTTGTTACTTTCTTTATTTTGAAGTCTGTTTTGTCTGATACCAGAATTGCAACACCTGCTTTCTTCTCTCTGTTGTTTGCTTGAAATATCTTTTTCCATCTCTTGACTTTAAGTCTGTGCGCGTCTTTGGGTTTGAGGTGAGTCTCTTGTAAGCAGCATATGGATGGATCTTGCTTTTTTATCCATTCTATTACTCTGCGTCTTTTGATTGGTGCATTCAGTCCATTTACATTTAGGGTGATTATTGAAAGGTATGAATTTATTGCCATTGCAGGCTTTAAGTTTGTGGTTACCAAAGGTTTAGGGTTAGCTTCTTTACTGTCTTACTGTCTAACTTAACTCGCTTGTTGAGCTATTATAAACACAATCTGATGATTCTTTATTTCTCTCCCTTCTTATTCCTACTCCTCCCTTCTTCATATGTTGGGTGTTTTGTTGTGTGCTCTTTTTAGGAGTGCTCCCATCTAGAGCAGTCCCTGTAGGATGCCCTGTAGAGGTGGTTTGTGGGAGGCAAATTCCCTCAACTTTTGCTTGTCTGGGAATTGTTTAATCCCTCCTTCATATTTAAATGATATTCGTGCTGGATACAGTAGTCTTGGTTCGAGGCCCTTCTGTTTCATTGCATTAAGTATATCATGCCATTCTCTTCTGGCCTGTAGGGTTTCTGTTGAGAAGTCTGATGATAGCCTGATGGGTTTTCCTTTGTAGGTAACCTTTTTTTTCTCTCTGGCTGCTTGTAATACTTTGTCCTTGTCTTTGATCTTTGCCATTTTAATTATTATGTGTCTTGGTGTTGCCCTCCTTGGATCCCTTGTCATGGGAGTTCTGTGTACTTCTGTGGTCTGAGAGGCCATTTCTTCCCCTAGTTTGGGGAAATTTTCAGCAATTATTTCTTCAAAGACATTTTCTATCCCCTTTTCTCTCTCTACTTCTTCTGGAATGCCTATGATTCTTATATTATTTCTTTTATATTGATCACTCAGCTCTCTTAAAATTCTTTCATTCCTGGAGATCCTTTTGTCTCTCTCTGCATCAGCTTCTCTGTGTTCCTGTTCTCTGTTTTCTAGTCCATTAATGGTCTCTTGCATCTCGTCCATTCTGTTTTGAAGTCCTTCCAGAGCTTGTTTTATTTCTGAATTCTCCTTCCTTAGTTCTTGCATATTTCTCTGCAAGTCCATCAGCATGGTTATGACTTTTGTTTTGAATTCTTTTTCAGGAAGACTGGCTAAATCTATCTCCCCAGATTCCTTCTCAGGGGAAGATGTAGCAGATGCCGAAGCTGTCTGGGTTAGTCTTGTCTGAATCATATTTTTTTGCCTTTTCATGTTGACAGGTGCTATTGACTGTCAGCTGGGAGGGCCAAAATTTTCACTTACTACTGGCCTTTCTTTACTGGGGCAACTGCGACCCCTAGTGGCTTGTGTTGGGTAATTGCGTGTAGAGTGGGTCTTTGTGTCTTGCCTGGCCGGGAGGGAGAAATTTCCCTTTCTGTGGGCGGAATTTGTCTCAGGCTGCTTCTCTGCTTTCGCAGCGCCCAGTGGGGTGATGGATGGGGGGGCTGCTTGACTGTTTGCCTCCGTGAGGGGTCTCAGAGCTGTTGCCCAGGGGGTTAGTGCACCCGGTTTTCCCTGTAATTTCCAGCTGCTGTACTGTGACCTGGGTTGTTTCCGTCAAGCTGTTAAGTCCCTGTCCCTTTAAGACTTTCAAAAAGCCCCCGCTTTTCTTTGTCACAGGGGCATCAGCTTCAGCACCCGCTCTGAGGTCTTACCCCCTGTTCTCCCAGTATCCAGTGCCCCCTGGGCATATACTGTGTCTGCGCTCTGGCCCGGATGGCTGGGACTGGGTGTTCGGCAGTCCTGGGCTCCGTCTCCCTCCCGCTCTGCCTAATGTTCTCCCGCCGGGAGCTGGGGGGAGGGGCGCTCGGGTCCCGCCGGGCCGGGGCTTGTATCTCACCCCTTTCACCAGTCGCTGGGTTCTCGCTGGTGTAGCTGCAGTCTGGCCACTGTCCTGCGTCTTCTGGTCTCTCTTTTAGGGCTAGTTGTGTTTGTTGTATTTTCAAAAGTATATATGTTTTTGGGAGGAGATTCCCACTGTCCTACTCACGCCGCCATGTTGGCTCCGCCCCCCATGAATTCCTTTTGAAGTCTTCTACCACCATCTGAAACATTCATGAGAATTCTACATTTTACACCATAATAAAATTGCATTGTTTCAATATAAAAATTTTGAATCACTTACCAATTCAATTATCATTTTTCAGCATGGAACCCTAGGCAGATCTGTCTGCATTCCCGATTCCCAGCTAGAGGCAGGGCTGTAAACAGCAGAAGTCACTTAAGATTCCTGAGCTGGGGAACGTCCTGAGATCAGGTCTGTGTCCTCAAAAATGGTTCTTTAGAACAGCAAGATCCTAGAAATGACTCAAACATCCATCAAGAGAGAATTGGTTAAACAAATTACATGCATACAATAGAACACTCCAGAGCTTAAAAAAAAAGAGAGAGATCAGCATGTACAGATAAGGAAAGCTTTCAGAGGACATAAAGTGAAAAGAGCAAAGAGTGGACCCATGTGCATGGTGTGTCCCATTGGTGTGGGAGGGGTGGAAAGCATGCGTGTTTTAAGGATATTCCTACACACAGGTTTGTGCAGGCAGAGAAACATTCTGGAAAGGCACTCAACGAATCATCAGCCTCTAGGGAAGGACACGGGGAATACGCATACCATGAGAGAACTTATTTTCCACTGCATAGTCCCGGTCCGATTTGATTTTTGCTTTTTTGTTTTTTTTTGCCATGTGCCTATGTGACTTTTTCAAATAAAAGAAATAGTTTAGTGAATCTTAAACTGCTTCCAAATCATGTGGGGTAAAAAAGAGAGTTTTTAAGAAAAAGAAAAACTGAAGAGAACTCTGGCAGCAGGACATTCTGGATGGTGGATGGGGGGAAAAAAGTGTTTATAGAGGAAGATCCAGTAAAAAGTGACTGCCTAGAACAAGGCGATAAAAGCTGGACAAAGGAAGCAGCAGGAGGGAGGAGGAAGAAATTTGGAAGAAATTTAGGCAATTGAAACTATAGGACTTGGCAACTAGTTAGTCATGGAGGGTAGAACAGGTAGAAGTTAAGAATAACTTTGGTGGTAGTGTAACCAAGTGAAGAAGGTGGCTCTTCGCCTTCATATCGTCCCTCTCTCCTTTGCTGCTCATTCTTTGGGTCAAAAAGCTTCTGCTCAGCCCTGCAACCCTGCACGTAGGCTTGTTAATCATCAAAAGGAACTTTGCTCTTGGCTTAAGGTTGATACAAACAGCCCCTTACCCGAAACTCGCCACTCCCGAGGATATAAAGAAGTATGTGCAAAAGTAACAGTTGGATTGTCAAGGACTTCCAGGGACACCATGGCCAGACCCAAGTCAACAGAATGCCTGGAGCCAGCTGACCAAGGACAAGGAGTGTCACTACCTTCCTCAGACCCTTGCTGATGTCTGGGTGTCTGAGTTGATTGTCACCTCCTGACCTCAACCTCCTCCTGCTCCTCCTTCCCTAACATAAAAGAAGCTTGAAATCAACCCTAAGTTAAGATGGTTCTTTAGGACATGAGGCCGCCATCTTCTCGGTCTGCTGGCTTTCCAAATAAAGTTGCTTTCCTTGCCCCAACACCTTGTCTCTTGACTTATTGGCATGTTGTGCATGAGTGGCATGAGTCTGGGCTTGGTAACAGAGATAGAGGAGCTGGTCAATAAGAAAATGTACACAAGAAAAAGAGGCAGAATGTGGGGTATCAGGAGTTCAGTTTTAGACATACTGGGTTTGAGGTATCTTAGGACATTCTAGTAGAGATGACCTATTAGAAATGTGGGTCTAGGACTTATGAGAAATCACATCTACCTTATTGAGGCAATGCTAAATTCTAACAGAATAAAGAGTGAAATGGGATTTTCTTTCTGTGCAGAAAAGAGTTAACACAGCGGGGCTGAAATTGCTTTTTCTTTGAAGGACCTACTATGCATGGCTGGCCCTTGGCTGACTTGGGGAACTTGGCTGGCAGATAGTTCCCTGTACAGATAGGAAATTTTCCCTAGATGGTAAAGGTGGCTCATGGTGCCTCAACTGTGTGAACAATGTGGTTTATGCTGAATATCTGTTTTCCTTTTGGAAGTCTGGAATTTTGGTATGTGCTAAGCAGAGGGTGTCTGTGTGGCCAGCCCCCAATAAAAATGCTGAGCACTAAGTCTCTAGTGAGTTTCCCTGGTAGGCAGCATTTGACACGTGCTGTCACAGTTCGTTGCTGGAGGAATTAAGTATAGCCTGTGTGACTAGTGTTACTCCTGGGAGGACCCTTGGAAGTTTGCTCCCAGGTCCCTCTGGACTTCGCCCTGTGTACCTTTCCTTCTGTTGATTCTGCTTTGAATCCTTTCCCTGTAATAAATCTTAGGTCCTGTGAGTCCTAGCAAAGTACCGAACATGAAGGTGGTTGTGGGGCCTTGACACATCTCCCCTCAGGTGGAGGTCAGATGGGGGATACACTCAAAATCTAAACCTGCATTGCCTCTCTGTACTCTGCCATCCTCCAATCTCCATCTGTCACCATTTCAAATGAAGATATAACATTAAATGTTTGTTTAGGAAAAGCCTAGAGCTTCTCAGAAAAAAGGTGTGGTGCAGAAAGGTGCACACTCTTCCAGCCACATCAGTGACTGTGCGGCGTGCGTAAAGCCCATCTGCTCATCGGCAGGCACTTTAACAGCGTGCTTGGTGATGACTGTGTGCTCTCTAAGTGCCCATTCATTCTGACAGTGCGTGACTCTGTGATTGCTCTATACTGGAATGGTTTGGGATTCTCCCGAGACAAATGCAACAGAGGAAACAAGGACAGATGGTCACGAAGCTTGTAAAAGAAGGAGCAGTGTGACTCTCCCACCCCTGGTCAGAATCCAAAGTTACCCCAGTTAACTTGTGATGAGTGCAGAGTGAGACACCACAGATTATTATTTTTTTAATGGTGATGGATGTTAACTAGGCTTATTGTCATGATCATTTCCCAATATATACAAATATCAAATTACATGTTATACACTTGAAATTAATGCAGCGTTATATGTCAAGTATACCTCAATAAAAACGAACAAAAAAAAACTCAACCAAGTGTATGATCTCAAGACCAACCAAGTGTATGATCTCAGGGCCACCTGGAATCTGTTGTTTGGGGTTGCCATGGACACAGAGTTCTATTCCAGTACTGGCCAGTAGGAGCACCAGGTAAGGGGATCCTGGCCTTGTAGAGTGTAGGGGATCCCAGAAATCTGTCTCTACCTTGGCCTGTCCGGGTTCTTGGCACCGCCTCTCTGGAACAAAAAAAGGCAGAAGCCTCGGAGCTTGGAATTCCTACTCCCACTGAGTGTGAGCTGGTGTTCCTGTCCACCTGTAAAGACTATTTACAGATTAATTCTAGATTAAATTCAGCCACAAGATGACAACACACAGATTAAAGAAGGGCCCTTTATATCTCTGGTTCATGCGTTCGGAAAAAAATAAAGTTATGGGTGACTCTTTAGGGTCCTCTGACAACAGTGAGAACAAGGGGAATGATGTAGATGAATTGACATCAGTAATCTCTGATGGAGCTGCCAACGAAGTAAAATAGAACAACTTTCCAAGCCTGATGATGGTGACAAAGACATCGATTTCCTAGTGCATATGAAGATAAGAAGGCTCTAACAGCCTTTGCTGTGTCTTCTAGCCAGAATGTCTTCAGTAGCTCTGACTGGAATCATCAGCGACCAGTAAGGACATCATCAGTGAAAACTCTGCACTGAGTGATTTGACAGCAGCATCTGAGGGACTCTCGAGGTGCAAACACTGCACTGGGTTAATTGACAGCAGTATCCTCTGAGGGAATCTCCAGGGCAAACTCTGATTCAGGTGAGATGGAAAAAGTAATCTGTGTTAGAGCCATGAATGACAGTAAAATAGAACAACCTTCCAAGCTTGACGATGGTGGTGAAGACAGCGATTTTCCTGATTCATGTGATAGTGTGATTCAGAGGACTGTGCACTTAATTGTAGCATCTCTCACACTCAGAATATTTGGAGTTTTGCTGACCTTTGTGAATTTGTCCCTAATCATTACAGACCCAAGTGTCACTGATAACACAATGTATACTCCTTTGGCATTTCATTCAATTTCTTTAGCTATTGCTTTTTTTTTTTTAATGGACATTCTTCAAGTATTTGAAGAGGGGATACAATCTTATTTTTCTGATATACTTAACTCTTTAGATGCCGTCATTATTGTGGTAACTTTACTGGTTGATATTGTTTATATTTTTTATGACTTTAATGTTCTTAAAGATAGTACCAGATTGGCAATTTTATTTCAACTTCTACAACTTATCATTTAATAAGAGTTTTTCATCTGGCTCATCAAAAAAGACATCTTGAAACGCTGTCCAGAAGGATGGTTTCAGAAAATAAATGGCGATACAAGAAGGATGGATTTGACTTAGATCTCATTTACATTACTGGACGTATTATTGCCGTGTCATTTCCATCTTCTGGGAAGGCGTCTTTTTATAGGAATCCCATCAAGGAAGTTGTACGTTTCCTGGATACCAAGCATCGCAACTACTACCAAGTCTACAATCTATGCAGTGAAGGAGATTATGATCCTAAGTATTTCCATTATAGGGCCCAACAAATAATGATTGATGATCACAATGTCCCCTCTCTGAGTAAGATGCTGGCATTCACCAAGGAAGTAGATGAGTGGATGGCTCAAGATAATGAAAACATCGTTGTGATTCGCTGTAAGGGAGACAAAGGCAGAACTGGAACTATGGTGTGTGCCTGCTTTATTGCCAGTGAAATATTTAAAACTGCAGAGGACAGCTTTTATCACTTTGGAGAATGACGAACAGATAGAAGCATCAGCACTAAATTTCAGGGGATAGAAACTCCTTCTCAGAGCAGATATGCTGGATATTTTGCGGATGTGAAAAATATCTACAACTATACTCTCCCTCCAGTAAAAGTACTCACAATAAAAAAGCTGATTATTTATTCGATTCATGGTGTTAGAAAGGCAACAGAAATGATCTAAAAGTACAAATAACAACAATAAAAAGAACTTCTTTTTCTGTTCTGCTTCTGAAAACTATATGATAACTCACGATGTTGAAGTAGACAGAGTAATAATTAACCTGGCCAGCTGTCCACCTCTGTATGATGATGTGAAAGTGCAGTTTCTCTCTTCGTATCTTCCTAAATACTATGACAATTGCCCATTTTTTTTCTGGTTCCATACATCTTTTATACAAAGTAACAGGCTTTATCTTTCAAGAAATGAATTGGATAATCTCCATATACCCCAAACATGGAAAATCTACTGTCCAGAGTTTGCGTTTGAGGTTATTTTTTGATGAAGTCGTAGTTGGTACCTAATTAAGTGCCATCCCCCTTCTAGAACAGAGTCCTGTTCCTTACAATCCCTGCTACTTCCTTGCATCTTCTGAACCTACTTCCCCTCTAGCATCCTTGTTTACACACATGTACGTATGTTTTTGGAAATCTATTAAATGCATACAAGACACAAATAATAAATAAATAAATAAATATGGCATCCAGTAAACATTGTTATTATTATCATTAATAAATATTTATTCACATTGGAATGCACTGGGACCAGAGGCCTACTTTGCTGGCTGAACTTTGCCAAGTCCCTGCCCCTCTCTGGATGGTGAGGGGTGGACTCTACGTGCTCTGAGAGTCTGGGATTTCCAAGCGCAGGGCATGGTGGAAGTCTGATGCTAGAGAGTGGCATGTGTGTGTACACACACCTGTGTGGTGGGGGTGGGGAGGGAGCATGACTATATATGTGTCCCTCTGCAGAGATGGAGATGTTACCCCTGGAGCCCAAAAACCCATGTAGGCAGACAGCCTTGCAGCTTCCTGTCACCATGTTCCTGGGGAAATCACTTCAGTGTTTTGGAAAACCTGAGAGATGGTTTGGAACACAAGTCAGTAGGAACAAAGGTTGGACTGACAGTTGGTCTGGTCACTTCTCCTTCCCTAGGCTGCTTTGAAGGCACAAGGGGGCTGGGTGGGCCCAGTGAGTTGCAGCAACTCAGTCTCCGTGGAAAAGGGAATGGCAGGCTCAGACCCTCCTGAGGGGTGTTGGTGGGCACCAGGCCTTGCTGTCAGTGTTCTGCAGCTTAATTGGATCCAGCTGTTGTCCTGTAATCTGATATTAACAAACGCATTCCTGGGGCAGCAGGTCCTTCTTACTGCGGGAAGCCTAGGACCCTGGGCCCACAGCCTGGGTAGAAATTTTGCAGGGGGTCTAGGCCAATGGGCTCCTGGGTTGTTTATTCTGTAGGAAAGTAGTGGGTGTTTCCTAGCTGGGCTAATTTATACCAGATTATCATGTTCATGAAGCGTCTGGTCACATGATGGACTGGGTCTCTTTCAAAGGTGCTTGAATCCCACCTCTCCACCTTGGGAGCCAGCTTGATTTCTTGTATCATTAAACATGCTTTCCTTCACCTGAGGCTCTCCCTCCAAGCCTGGGAGGGTCAGGCTGCTTAGTGCTGAGGAGAGCTCCATGATGCTTGGAGCCGGGGCTGAGGGGATAGGGAAAGTCCAGGAGCTTAGGACTGGTGCTTCATTGCTGTCCCACATTTTGAGTTCCAGTAGACGTGGCTGAAGAAGACAATCCTTCCTCTCTCCTTCCTTATATACGTATGGAGACTTCCTCACCCAGTGCTGTACTCCCACCTATCCCTTCTCTAACACACTTCTCCAAGCCACTATTTCCCCTGCTCTGAATCAAGCCAGGGCCAGGTAGCAGACAACTGAGGGTAGTTCCTTTACCCCAAAGTCCAACAGAATTATTGGAACTACCAATCTTAAACTGTTTATTCTGCTCTGCTTTGCCTTTCCCTTTGGCTCCTGCTTCTGCCTCCTGATCAAAGCCTAATGCTTCACCTTTGGCTTTGTGTGGCACGGCATGCCCCCTTCTCTTGGGAAATATAAGTAATCAAAATCTTCTTTCAATGATACTGACTTCTCCATGCCATTACTCAGTCACCTCCGTAACTTAAAATCCACACCAATTTTAGAACACAGGTTCCTTTCATACAGGTTCCTTTACCCGTGGTCTCTATCTGTCCGGTCCTCTCTTGTTTGTAGCTATCTCATAAATTATGAGTACACACATTTGAAATCCCATCAGACAATGTTATAAACTTTTAGCAATTCTTTTGGAGCTGGCTACTGGCAATTATTTCTCTTTAGTTTTGTTTCAAGAATGTTTTATTTCACTTTCATTCTCAAAGGATAACTTCACTGAAGACTTCTTGGTTAGAAGTTCTTTTCTTTCACCATGTAAAAAATATTCTGCTATTTCTCTGGCCTCCATGAGTTCTGATGGAAATCTGTACTCATTCTAGTTGTTGTTCTCCTATGTGTTTTTCACTAGATGCTTTCATGGTTTTTTATTTGTCTTCAGTTTCCAGCAGTGCGGTTATGTTGTTTTGGGTGTGGAGTTTTTTGAATTAATTTTGTTTGTGTTCACTGAGCTTTCTGAATCATAATATTTACATCTTCTGCCATATTTCAGAAGTCTTCAGCTGTTATTTCTCCAAATATTTTTTTAGCACCGTACTCTGCCCTACTCCTCCTGTTCAGATTAGGTAACTCTACAGTTCTGTCTTCAAGTTCACTGACTCTTTCTTCTGCCAGCTCATTTTAAAATTAAGCCTACCCAGTGAGTTTTTATTTAGGTTATAGAATTTCTCAGTTCTAACCTTTCCGTGTCATTCTTTAATATCTACTGTTTCTTTGTTGAAACCTTCTATTTTTATATTATTTTTAAAAGTATTTGTGATTGCCTGCAGAACCATTTTTATAATAGATGTTTTAAAATCTTTGCTAGATAATTCCAACATTTGTGTTATCTTGCATTGGTGTCTGCCTTTCTCATGAGAATAGTTATTTTCCTGGTTCTTCATATGCCAGGTAATTTTGTATTGTATCCATTTGCATTATTATGAGACTCTGGGTCTTGTTTAAATCCTACCCTTGTTCTAGCAGGTAATCTACTAGGCTAGAGGCTGCAAGCTGCAGCCTGCCTTCTGTGAGCTGTCAGTTTTTAAAGCCTCTGCAGTGCTATTTGTTCTGTCCTGCATTGCGCCACCCAGTGGCCAGTCCGAGACCTGGATAGCAGTTTTTCTGTTAGTTCAGCTCTCTTACATTCAGTTTTCTTTGCTGTGCTGAAGAGTAGTCCATGCATGTGTAGCTAGGCGCTGTGCACCGCCTCCTGCGCGCCGCGGAGCTGCAGTCAGATGCGCGCGGGCAGCGGCTCCTCGGCCCCAACCGCGCCAAAACAGCCAGGCTCACGCCAAACAGGCCCTCAATGCGGCCGCGGCTCCGCTTCTGCAGCGCCGCCCTCTCGGCGGGCGCCGCGAACTTACCGAGCACCGCCCGGGCCGCCAGGCGGGCGCGACCTCCCGCGGCGGCGCCGGGGCCCGGCGGCGGCGACGCCTCCTTAGCGCGCTGCCGCTGCACACGAGCCCGTCAGCGGCGTCGGCCCTCCCGGCCGCCTTTCCCCCGCCCGCGGTTCGCCGCCGGCCCGGGGGCCCCGCTACACCGTCCCGCCACCGACCTCCACAGCCCGGCAACCGAGGCACCTCAGACTTTTGATCCTTATGATCCCCAAGCTGTGCCGTTCAGGAATCTGCCATTCTCCGGGCCAGTCCCCGGCTCCTGGGGCTCTCGGTCGTATAGACGTGAGTCTTAGGGAGGAGCTGTTAGGCCACGTAATGCTTCCTTGCACCGGCTCTGCTTCAAAACCTGCCAAGGTCCCAGAGTTCTGAGCCATGTTCTCCGAGAAATGGGGCGGGGGTGGGGTTGGTGGCTTTTTTATGCGATATGTCATAGTTTTTGTCGTGCCACACCTTATAAAATTATGAGCTGGGGAGAAAAAACGAGGCCTGCCAAGCCCTTCACTGTCAATTCCCCATCATCTGAGGGACTTCCTTTAGAGTTCTAACATTGGCTGCATAGTCTTTTTATTTTTATTTTTATTATTTTTTATTTTGGTATCATTAATCCACAATTACATGAAGAACATTATGTTTACTAGGCTCCCACCTTCACCAAGTCCCCCCCACATACCCCTTCACAGTCACTGTCCATCTGCGTAGTAAGATGCTGTAAAATCACTTCTTGTCTTCTCTGTGCACATCCCTCCCCCCCCCATGCCCCCCATGCACTATACCTGCTATCCTAATGCCCCCTTTCTTTTTCCCCACCCTATGCCTCCCTTCCCACCCATCCTCCCCAGTCCCTTTCCCTTTTGTAACTGTTAGTCCATTCTTGGGTTCTGTGATTCTGCTGCTGTTTTGTTCCTTCAGTTTTCCTTTGTTCTTATACTCCACATATGAGTGAAATCATTTGGTACTTGTCTTTCACTGAGCATAATACCCTCTAGTTGCATCCATGTTGTTGCACATGGTAGGATTTGTTTTCTTCTTATGGCTGAATAATATTCCATTGTGTATATGTACCACATCTTCTTTATCCATTCATCTACTGATGGACATTTAGGTTGCTTCCATATCTTAGCTATTGTAAACAGTGCAGTGATAAACATAGGGGTGCATCTATCTTTTTCAAACTGGAATGCTGCATTCTTAGGGTTAATTTCTAGAAGTGGAATTCCTGGGTCAAATGGTATTTCTATTTTGAGCATTCTGAGGAACCTCCATACTGCTTTCCACAATAGTTGAACTAATTTACATTCCCACCAGCAGTGTAGGAGGGTTCCCCTTTCTCCACACCCTCACCAACATTTGTTGTTGTTTGTCTTTTCGATGATGGCGATCCTTACTGGTGTGAGGTGATATCTCATTGTGGTTTTAATTTGCATTTCTCTGATGATTAGCGATGTGGAGCATCTTTTCATGTGCCTATTGGCCATCTGGATTTCTTCTTTAGAGAACTGTCTATTCAGCTCCTCTGCCCATTTTTTAATTGGATTATTTGCTTTTTGTTTGTTGAGGCATGTGAGCTCTTTATATATCTTGGATGTCAACCCTTTATCGGATCTGTCATTTATGAATATATTCTCCCATACTGTAGGATACCTTTTTGTTCTATTGATGGTGTCCTTTGCTGTACAGAAGCTTTTTAGCTTGATATAGTCCCACTTGTTCATTTTTGCCTTTGTTTCCCTTGCCCGGGGAGATATGTTCATGAAGAAGTCACTCATGTTTATGTCCATGAGATTTTTGCTTATGTTTTTTTCTAAGAGTTTTATGGTTTCATGACTTACATTCAAGTCTTTGATCCATTTTGAATTTACTTTTGTGTATGGGGTTAGACAGTGATCCAGTTTCATTCTCTTACATGTAGTTGTCCAGTTTTGCCAGCACCATCTGTTGAAGAGACTGTCATTTCCCCATTGTATGTCCATGGCTCCTTTATCATATATTAATTGGCCATATATGTTTTGGTTAATGTCTGGAGTCTCTATTCCGTTCCACTGGTCTGTGGGTCTGTTCTTGTGCCAGTACCAAATTGTCTTGATTACTGTGGCTGTGTAGTAGAGCTTGAAGTTGGGGAGCGAGATCCCCCCCACTTTATTCTTCCTTCTCAGGATTGCTTTGGCTATTCGGGGTCTTTGGCAGTGCCATATGAATTTTTGAACTATTTGTTCCAGTTCATTGAAGAATGCTGTTGGTAATTTGATAGGGATTGCATCGAATCTGTATATTGCTTTGGGCAGGATGGCCATTTTGATGATATTAATTCTTCCTAACCAGGAGCATGGAATGAGTTTCCATTTGTTAGTGTCCTCTTTAATTTCTCTTAAGAGTGTCTTGTAGTTTTCAGGGTATAGGTCTTTCACTTCCTTGGTTAGGTTTATTTTTAGGTATTTTATTCTTTTTGATGCTATTGTGAATGGAATTGTTTTTCTGATTTCTCTTTCTATTAGTTCATTGTTAGTGTATAGGAAAGCTACAGATTTCTGTGTGTTAATTTTGTATCCTGTAACTTTGCTGAATTCCGATATCAGTTCTAGTAGTTTTGCAGTGGAGTCTTTAGGGTATTTTATGTACAATATCATGTCATCTGCAAATAGTGACAGTTTGACTTCTTCTTTACCAATCTGGATTCCTTGTATTTCTTTGTTTTGTCTGATTGCCATGGCTAGGACCTCCAGCACTATGTTGAATAACAGCAGGGAGAGTGGGAATCCCTGTCTTGTTCCCGATCTCAGAGGAAAAGGTTTCAGCCTCTCGCTGTTCAGTATGATGTTAGCTGTGGGTTTATCATATATGGCCTTTATTATGTTGAGGTACTTGCCCTCTATGCCCATTTTGTTGAGAGTCTTTATCATGAATGGATGTTGAATTTTGTTGAATGCTTTTTCACATCTATGGAGGTGATCATGTGGTTTTTGTCTTTCTTTTTATTGATGTGGTGGATGATGTTGATGGATTTTCGAATGTTGTACCATCCTTGCATCCCTGGGATGAGTCCCACTTGGTCATGGTGTATGATCCTCTTGATGTATTTTTGAATTCGGTTTGCTAATATTTCGTTGAGTATTTTTGCATCTACGTTCATCAGGGATATTGGTCTGTAGTTTTCTTTTTTGGTGGGGTCTTTGTCTGGTTTTGGTATTAGGGTGATGTTGGCTTCATAGAATGAGTTTGGGAGTATCCCCTCCTCCTCTATTTTTTGGAAAACTTTAAGGAGAATGGGTATTATGTCTTCTCTGTATGTCTGATAAAATTCCAAGATAAATCCATCTGGCCCAGGGGTTTTGTTCTTGGGTAGTTTTTTGATTACTGAGTCAATTTCATTGCTGGTAATTGGTTTGTTTAGATTTTCTGTTTCTTTCTGGGTCAGTCTTGGAAGGTTGTATTTTTCTAGGAAGTTGTCCATTTCTCCCAGGTTTTCCAGCTTGTTAGCATATAGGTTTTCATAGTATTCTCTAATAATTCTTTCTATTTCTGTGGAGTCTGTCGTGATTTTTTCTTTCTCATTTCTGATTCTGTTGATGTGTGTTGACTCTCTTTTTCTCTTAATAAGTTTGGCTAGAGGCTTATCTATTTTGTTTATTTTCTCAAAGAACCAGCTCTTGGTTTCATTGATTTTTATCTATTGTTTTATTCTTCTCAATTTTATTTATTTCTTCTCTGATCTTTATTATGTCCCTCCTTCTGCTGACCTTAGGCCTCGTTTGTTCTTCTTTTTCCAATATTGATAATTTTGACATTAGATCATTCATTTGGGATTGTTCTTCCTTCTTTAAATATGCCTGGATTGCTATATACTTTCCTCTTAAGACTGCTTTTGCTGCGTCCCGCAGAAGTTGGGGCTTTGTGTTGTTGTTGTCATTTGTTTCCACATATTGCTGGATCTCCATTTTAATTTGGTCATTGATCCATTGATTATTTAGGAGCATGTTGTTAAGCCTCCATGTGTTTGTGAGCCTTTTTGCTTTCTTTGTACAATTTATTTCTAGTTTTATACCATTGTGGTCTGAAAAGTTGGTTGGTAGAATTTCAAACATTTGGAATTTACTGAGGTTCTTTTTGTGGCCTAGTATGTGGTCTATTCTGGAGAAGGTTCCATGTGCACTTGAGAAGAATGTGTATCCTGTTGCTTTTGCATGTAGAGTTCTATAGATGTCTATTAGGTCCATCTGTTCTAGTGTGTTGTTCAGTGCCTCTGTGTCCTTACTTATTTTCTGTCTGATAGAATGCATTGCATTCTATTTCCTCCTTTAATTCTGTTAGTATTTGTTTCACATATGCTGGTGCTCCTGTATTGAGAGGCATATATGTTTATAATGGTTATATCCTCTTGTTGGACTGAGCCCTTTATCATTATGTAATGTCCTTCTTTATCTCTTGTTACTTTCTTTATTTTGAAGTCTATTTTGTTTGATACTAGTATTGCAACACCTGCTTTTTTCTCTCTGTTGTTTGCATGAAATATCTTTTTCCATCCCTTGACTTTTAATCTGTGCATGTCTTTGGGTTTGAGGTGAGTCTCTTGTAAGCAGCATATAGATGGGTCTTGCTTTTTTATCCATTCTATTACTCTGTGTCTTTTGATTGGTGCATTCAGTCCATTTACTTTTAGGATGATTATTGAAAGATATGTACTTATTGCCCTTGCAGGCTTTAGATTCGTGGTTACCAAAGGCTCAAGGTTAGCTTGTTTACTACCTTACTGTCTGACCTCACTTGCTTAATGAGCTGTTATAAACACAGTCTGATGATTATTTCTCTCCCTTCTTTTTCCTCCTCCTCCATTCTTCATATGTTGGGTATTTTGTTCTGTGCTCTTTTTAGGAGTGCTCCCATCTAGAGCAGTCCCTCTAAGATACCCTGTAGAGGTGGTTTGTGGGAGGCAAATTCCCTCAACTTTTGCTTGTCTGGGAATTGTTTAATCCCTCCATTATATTTAAGTGATAATCGTGCTGGGTACAGTATCCTTGGTTCAAGGCCCTTCTGTTTCATTGCATTAAATATATCATGCCATTCTCTTCTGGACTGTAAGGTTTCTGTTGAGAAGTCTGATCATAGCCTGATGGGTTTTCCTTTGTAGGTGACCTTTTTTCTCTCTCTGGCTGCCTTTAATACTGTCCTTGTCCTTGATCTTTGCTATTTTAATTATTATGTGTCTTGGTGTTGTCCTCTTTGGGTCCTGTCTCTCGGGAGTTCTGTGTGCTTCGGTAGCCTGAGCAACTATTTCCTCCCCCAGTTTGGGGAAGTTCTCAGCAATTATTTCTTCAAAGAGACGTTCTATCCCTTTTTCTTTCTCTTCTTCTTCTGGTACCCCTATAATGCAGATATTGTTCCTTTTGGATTGGTCACACAGTTCTCTTAATATTGTTTCATTCCTGGAGATCCTTTAATCTCTCTCTGCATCAGCTTCTATGCATTCCTGTGTTTCTATTCCATCAGTGGCCTCTTGCATCTTATCCATTCTGCTTACAAATCCTTCCAGAGTTTGTTTCACTTCTGTAATCTCCCTCCGGACATCTGTAATCTCCCTCTGGACTTCATCCCTTAGCTCTTGCATGTTTCTCTGCATCTCTGTCAGCATGTTTATGATTTTTATTTTGAATTCTTTTTCAGGGACACTGGTTAGGTCTGTCTCTGCAGATTCTCTCTCAGGTGTTGTCTGAACTGTCTTGGACTGGACTAAATTTTTTTGCCTTTTCATGGTGATAGTGGTGGCTGTAGACAGGTTGTGGGTGTGTCATCTGGGAGAAGAAAGTCCTTTCCTGCTTGCTGGATGCCTTGCCCTTCTCCGCTGTCTGTGTCAGTTACCCGCACTCCTGGAGCAGCCACCAGGTTAATCCCCTAAGCTGCTGTGGGTGGGGTCTCCGTCAGAGCAGTGCGGAGCCCTGTGGGGAGTGGCAGGCATGCCAGGTGCGCTCCTCTGTGATAGCAGCACCCCTGCCAGGCAGCTGTGTACCAGTAGCAGCCTTTGGGTCGGGCCAGGGTGGCTGTGCATTGGGCTGGGATTCCAGTCGGCTGCTGGGAGCATGCCTGCTCCCTCTGGCTCCACTGCAGGTGTGCACAGGGCTCTCCTGCACGGACCTCTCCCTTACTCCTCTGGCTCCACTGCCGCCAGTGTGTGTGAGCCGCACCCGGGCTGTTCGGTCGCCGCTGCTGCAGGCTGGCACAAGCCTCTCCTGGTCCCCTCTGGCACCATTGGTGCACATGATCCGCTCCCCGTCCCTTCTGGCGCTGCTGCCCCCAGCATGCACTGCCACTCTCCCGCTACTGGGCCGGTGTGTTGGGGTCCGCGCCAGTTGGAGGAACGACTGGCAGGCTGCTTAGTGTCGTGAGGGGCTTCAGAGCTGCGCTGCCTCCCTGGGGTTTAGGGCACCTAAGGTTCCCCGGGATTCCCAGCTGCTGGCTAAGTGTGCCGGGACAACTTTTTCCAGCTATAGGGTCCCTGTCTCTTTAAGACTTGAAGAAAGCACTCGCTTTTCTTTTGTCTCAGGGGCGCCGGTTGCAGGGACCTGCTTGCAGGTTTTGCTTTTTCATTTCTCTAATATCCAGCACCCCATGCACCTTGTGTCTGTGCTCCGGGTGCGGATTTCTAGAGCTGGTTGTTTAGCAGTCCTGGGCTTTCACTCCCTCCCCGTTCCAACTCCTTTCTTCCCGCCGGGTTTTGGGGTGGGGAAGCATTTGGGTCCCGCCTGGCTGCGGCTTGTATCTTACCCCCTTCATGTATGTTGAGTTCTCACAGATGTAGATGTGTCCTGGCTGTTGTACTGCATCCACTGGTGTCTCTTTTAGGAATAGTTGTATTTATTGTATTTTCATAAATATATATGTTTTGGGGAGGAGATTTCCTCTGAACTACTCACACCGCCATCTTCCCGTGATCTGTGCACAGTCTTTTTCTTTTCATTGTTTCTAGAAATTCTCCTTAGTCCTCTAAGGAAAACGTAGCATCACCAGTCTTGAGAGTAACAATCCTACTCAACTTCAGATGGGAAGCTTCTTGGGTTGCTAAGGGCATGGCAAGATGGCTGCTCACATGTGATTCATACCTGGGTGGGAGGTAGGCAACTGATTTTCCTCTACAGTTAGGAAGACCACCTAAGTCTTTGTAAGACTTAGTCCTTTTTTTTTTTTCTCTTTCTTTTTGAGAGAATCCTCAGTCTGAATTCTTTCATGTAGTTCTCTGAGTCTGGCCTCGCCTAACTGGGTCGTTCTCTTGGCTTTCTGAGTAAACCTTCTCAGTTATTTCTCAGTTCCACCTAACTTCTACTCGAACTAGAATATTCCCTCTGTGGTCCATTGCCTCACAGAAGCAAGCAGAGTTCTGAGTGGCTAAGATCCAGAAAGGCTTGGTTTCAGAGGCCACCCATGGACTGTGGAAAGGTTACAAAACTCCTGGGCCTCATTTTGCTCACTTGTAAAATGGGGGAGGGAGGCTCTGAGGAGTGAATGTAATAGCCCCCACGACGCACAGCCTGTGCTTTTCATGCAATGTGCTGGAATAAAAGGTGGCTGTGGTTATTGTATTACTTGCCACAGTCAAGGCTTTCTCCAGTTCTCCTTAAACTCAGGTTGGCCCCCACACACGGATAAAAAAGTATTGACTTTTTCTCCCATTTCCCTTTCATCTTTTATTAACTCACTATTTGTTTTCTCTTTTTTTCCCCCTTACAGGTCATTCTCTGAGACACCTGAGTCCTAGAGGTCCTCTGGCCCTAAGTTTGGCAATATTTGTTCTAAATACAGTCTTGGGATTTCCTCCTCACCTACCTACTCTTACCATTTTTCATTTAAGTCTGCACATGTTTGTTCATACAGAACTTCTAGACTCCAGGCAGCATTTTTGTGCCAGAAAGGACCCGTTAACTTTCTCTTTAGACAAGACACTAGGAGTTAATAATCAATGGGGGTTTCTAGAAAAAGGTCCATTTACTGATTTAGTTCTGAGTTTTGTAATACCTGTAATGAGGATTATATGGTTGGTCGAGATATCTAAGTAACTGGTTTTTTTTTGGTCATGAGTCACATGCATTCTAGATGCTTCTTTCCTCCTGAGGTTCTGTTTAAGTCCCACCACTTCTGCCAGAATAATAACCTTCATGTGGCACATTGTCTCATTTTGTGGGTTTCTGGATCTTCAGGGAAAAAATAAGTATGAAACTTATCACAACTCTAGCCAGAGTAGCTCCAAGGAGAGACAAAAGAGAGTATTTAAGGGTTCAAGATGCAGTATAGGGTTAGACATCAGGGAAATAGAAATCAAAACCACAATGAGATGCCAACTTCACACCCACCATTAGAGGATGATTATAATAAACAAGACAGACAGTCAGAGTGGAGGAATTGGAATCCTCATACACTGCTGGTGGGAATGTGAAATCGTGCAGGTGCTTCGCAAAACAGTTTGGCAGGTCCTCAAAGGTTAAATGTAGAGTTATCAGGAATTCCACTTCTAGGTATGTACTCAAGATAAATAAAAACACATGTCCACACAAAAACTTATACATAAATATTCATAGTAGCATTATTCATAATAGCCAAGACATAGATATAAACCAAGTCCACAAACTTATGAATGGATAAATTAAAGGTGGTATATCCATATAATGGAATGTTATGTGGCAATAAAAAGGAGTGGAGTACTGAGACATTATGAAACAATACTTGAAAACATAACGCTAAGTGAAAGAAGCCAGTCATAAAAGACCACATATTGTATAATCCCTTTTATATGAAATGTGTAGAATAGGCACATCTATATGAACGGAAAGTAGGTCAGTGGTTGTCTATGACAAGGAGGGTTGGAGGGAAATTGCAGTGATTGCTAATAGGTATGGGATTTCTTTTCAGCACGATGGAGATGTTCTAAGATTGATTGTGGTGATGGTTGTTCAACTGCAAACATACTAAAAAACCATTGAATTGTACAATTTAGCTGGGTGAATTATATAGTATATCCATTACATCTCAATAAGATGGTTATATTATAAGTAAATAAACAAATAAAGAAGAGCAGTACAGAAACTTTGCTTGACAATAAACATCAAAGACTGAAGGCTAAAAGCTAGTGAGTAACTGCAAACCCCTAAGAGAAATTTACCACTAGTACAAAACTGGTACTATGTGATGTAAGGAAAGCACTCTTAGAAAAACCAGACCTTCAAAAAACAGATAAAGTGGGTCATCTAAAAAGATTAATCAATATCACCCTCCCTTAGTTACTTTATATTATTCTGTAAACCAGTCTGGATTGCTCTGGAATAATACTAAGGAGGTAAAAGCTTAACCTGTATTCAGTGCAACATGGCAAGCAAACCAAGTAAAGATGTTATTGGCTAACTGTGTACTCCACGCCCTCTGAACCACCAATCCCTGCCTGGGAGTTGTTTACAGTGTCATGTAGGGCAGGGTTGGGAGCTATTGTGCTAATGACATGACTTCCCACAGTATTGGAATAAAAGCTCCAGCAGAGGAGATATAGAAAATTCCCATAATCCTAGTCTCTGCAGCCCTGGGGGAGCCTCACAGGGATAAGGAAGACCACAGGGAACTGTGAAAACTTCCTGTCAAGGTAACTTATACCCAAGTGAAGGATGTGCTTGCCCTCCCTGACTCCATGTCTGAAAGTCTAATTTCTGCTGACCCAGAAACCCGCAGGGGCATTGGCCTCCCAACAACTCTTCATTTGGAAAAGCACAAAATCAGATTTCTCTTACTCCATACACAAAAATTAATTCCAAATAAATTAACCTTCTTATGCAACAATTCAACTTCCAGAAATCTCACCTATTGCCAATACTAAAAGGCGTGTCAAGATATATGTGAAAGAATACTCATTACAGCAATACTTCCACTGGTCAAAAGAGTAGGAAATAGTAGTCATGATAATAGATAATATATGTTGAGGACTCACCACGAGTCTGGCTTTGTTTGAAGTCTTCATGAAGAGTAACTCATTTGATTTTTTTCAAGAATCCTATTAGATAGGTGGTATTATCAGTTCCATTTTACAGACAGGGAAATGGTACAGAGAGGTTATATTACTATCCAAGGTCATATAGCTGGGTTTGACTCCAAAGCTCACTCTCTTAGTCAGTACTCTACTGCTTCAACCCAAATGTCCATTCTTCATTCATTCATTAAAAAATACTGAGCACTGTCAGTTCTAGGTGCTGTGCTGAGCACTGGACAGAGTGCACAAAGGTAGACATGGTCCCAACCCTCACAAACTTATAGTCTGATGGGGGGCAAAAGCAAAAACATGCATAACTATAAACTATGATGAGTGCAAGAAAGGCAGAATGTACGATGCTTTGCTATGAGACCATCTAGTAGGTGACACAATGAAACACAGGGACAGGGAAGGTTTCTCTGAGGTAGCAACATTGGAGCTGAGATCTGACGGGAGGAGGTTGGAGAATGTAGGTGTGTGTGTGTGTGTGGAGAACTTGTACAATGACCCTGTAGCAGGAGGTAGTGCTATGTAACCACTTTCATCAGTAACTGTAAGCACCATTTTAAGACCCTGGCTTATGAGAAACCTATGTACGTCATCCTTTCTGCAGCCTCCCAGCCAGAGAATCCTGGAACTTAGTAGGATGGAAGGTTGTGACAGTTTGGGGCATGTCAGGAGTATGTGCCTCTGGAGTTGGAAGGGATAGAGGTGTAGATATGTTTCAGTTGCTGGGTTGGGGCTTAGCAGACTTCCCATGCAAACAGCACCTTTGGTAACATTCATCTGCAGGATGGAAATGAGTTTAATCTGGCCTAAAAGGGGGCCGGCCACTCCTTGTGACTAGGCCTTTAGATACGTTCCTCTCTGGAAAATGGAGATGAATGCAGATGGGTACAAACAACCAGAAAATCAGTTTTAAAGGCACTATGCCATGGGTGTAGCTGGGAGGTACTGGCTGCTTCCTGGAATCAAATAGAATCAAGCACCCACTCTGCACTGGAAAGCAAGCTTCCCCAGACTCCATCACTCACTCCATAAGCTCTTAGGGATACAAGGCACAGGCTTGCACACTGAGGGCAATAGAAAGAAATACTGTACTTCTGTATCTCATAGAGCCTCAAATCCTTTTTGGAATAATAATAAGTATGAATAAAATTAATTAACAGTTAGAAAAAAACAAGGCAAACATATATAAAAAATCAAATGCTACACAAAATATACTGTGAATATAACATATAAGACAAACCAACCAAAATATCATAAATAGGCCAATTAATATACAATAAAGGAGCCATGGATATACAATGGGGAAGAACAGCCTCTTCAAAAAATGGTGCTGGCACAAATGGACAGCTACATGTAAGAGAATGAAACTGAATTATTGTATAACTTCATACACAAAAGTAAAGTTGAAATGGATCAAAGACCTGAATGTAAGTCATAAAACCATAAAACTTATAAAAGAAAAAATCTCTTGAATATAAACATGAGCAACCTTTTCCTGAACACATCTCCTTGCGCAAGGGAAACAAAATAAAAAATGAACAAGTGGGACTACATCAAACTAAAAAGCTCCTGTACAGCAAAGGACACCATCAGCAGAACAAAAAGACATCCTACAATAAGGGAGAATATGTTCATAAATGACTTACCTGATAAGGGGATAACATCCAAAATATATAAAGAACTCACGTGCCTCAATACCCAAAAAACAAACAACCTGATTAAAAAATGGGCAGAGGATCTGAACAGACACTTCTCCAAAGAAGAAATTCAGATGGCTAATAGGCACATGAAAAGATGCTCCACATCACTAATCATCAGAGAAATGCAAATAAAATCATGATGAGATATCACCTCACACCAGTTAGGATGGTCAACACCCAAAAGATAAGCCACAACAAATGCTGGCGAGGATGTGGAGAAAGGGGAACCCTCCTACACTGTTGGTGGGAATGTAAATTAGTTCAACAACTGTAGAAAGCAATATGGAGGTTCCTCAAAAAACTTAAATAGAAATTTAATTCCATTCCTGGGAATTTACCTGAAGAAAACAAGATCCCTGATTCAAAAAGACATATGCACCCTTATGTTTATTGCAGCACTATTTACAATAGCCAAGATATGGAAGCAACCTAAGTGTCCATCAATAAATGGATAAAGAATAGGTGGTACATATATACAATGAAATATTATTCAGCCATAACAAGAAAACAAATCCTGCCATTTGCAACAACATGGATGGAGCGAGAGGGTATTATCTCAGTGAAATAAGCCAGGAGGAGAAAGACACGTACCAAATGTTTTCACCCATTTGTGGAGTGTAACAACAAAGCAAAACTGAAGGAACAAAACAGCAGCAGACTCACAGGCTCCAAGAAGGAACTAGTGGTTACCAAAGGGAAGGGGTAGGGGAGGCTGGGTGGGGAGGGAGAAGGGGATTAAGGGGCACTATAATTCACAATCACAATGTAGGTAGGTCACGGGGAAGGCAGTACAGCATGGAGAAGACAAGTAATGACTCTGCATCTTACTACACTGACAGTGACTATAAAAGGGGGTTGAGGACTTGATAATATGTGTGAATGTTGAAACCACAATGTCGTTCATGTAAAACCTTCATAAGATTGTATATCAATGATACTTTAATAAAAAATACCATAAATAATAAAATAACTGGGAAGAAATATTTTTTTAAAGTATAAATTATCTTTTTCCTCTCAAATGTAGAATTACGTAAGGGTTTTCCTACTTTTTAATATTTCCTAAAGTTCTAAAATAAACACACACTACATTTTCTATGGCAAGATAGTAAACGTTATTTAAATCCATTTATTAATTAATTCAAAAGATAGTCGTTGAGTGCTTCTTGTACCAGGCATAGTTTAAGGCGTTGGGACCTAACAGTGTTCGTGTTTGACATCTCCAGGATCAGGAGGGACAGTGTGGTTGAGGCAGAGAGGGAGGGGGGGAGGGGGAGTGGTGAGGAGGGAGAAGACTGCAGGGTAGCAGAATCAAGGAGGCCCTTGTAGAGCATAGAAAAGATTTTGGACTTTGCTCCAAGCAGGATGAAACAAAATACTAAGCAAGAGTTAAATGACCTTGTAAGAGAGGTAGTGTAATAGTATGTGATTGCATGGTTCAGATATTACAGTAAAGACTTCAGGGGAGGGTTAGAACCCTGGGCAGAAGCAGAGAGAAGGCTTCGCAGGACCAGTGTACCGCGAGCTAAGCCTGAAGGAAGGTAGGATTCACACAGACGGAAGGGCATGCTGGGTAGACAACACCTCTTTTCTTATAGCCCTTTCTTTAACGAAATCAAAACCAAAAATTTACCCCTATGAGGAAATATTTTAAAGGAAGGAAGCTCTGTGTTGATAATGGACTAGACCTTTTATGTGAGATGAAAATATACCAATCTTGGAAACTGTCAGGATGCTGTGTGATATACCCATATTTGTTTCCACAAGAACTCAGAGTACCTTAAACCTTCTGGTGCTTATGAACACACAAGGGAAAAAAAGAAATTCTCCTCAGGGAGCATCCCAGAACCTTTGTGAAACTATGGAACAACGAAGAAGAGCTTTCAAATCCTTTTGTTCTTTTCCTGCTTTCTTGATACTTAACAAGTAGGAACTCCCTAGGTATCAAATACAGGCTTTTGACTGAACATGACACAGCCACCTGCCATGTGTTCTGAAAACACTAGTGGGGCTTGGCTCCCCACATCATTATACAAGGGTACAATTCAGAGTACTTTGGAGACAAGTAAAGTGCCAGGCACAACACTGAGTCAATGTTGAGGATCACTCAGAAGCAATTACTGCACAAAGGGAAGAAGGGGTGAGGTGTGTGGGTGGGAGGCCAGGGTGCTCTTACAAAAAAGTAACTGGAGAGTTCTTGCTTTACATTCGCCCACCCACAGGAAGGTGACTTTGGCCCAGAGTTTCTGACTTCCAACCTAGCGACCAGGAGGCAGCTCAGGTAGGCTCATGCCTCCCATACTGAACAAGAATTCCTCCAATACCGCCAGGTGAGCCTGGCAGTACTGGCAAGCAGAACAGATTTGGAGCCCTGCTGGAAAAACAAAGTGCAACCAGGGGAAGTGCTCTGCTTCTCCACTGGGCTTCAGGCTTCTAAGCCCTGAGAGACACTGGGATGGTAGGTGGTACTGGCAGGAGGGACTCTGACCCATAAGCAACCTGGCCCAGGTTGTCCCCATGGGGGTACATTCCCTCATGAAATTTCATACCCTCACCCAGAGACAGGGGTAGTCAGGTAACCTCAATAAGAGGGCTTCTGCCACAGTAAGTGCCTAAGAAGTCTCTGTCTCCATGGGCCTGCGACTCCCTTTCCCAATTAAAAGATTCCCAGTGGAAACTCAGGGAGTCAGGGGAAACTCCCAGAGGCAGCACCAGCAGGGGTCTAGGGTAGCCTAGAATCATCAGATAAACCACAAAGACCATTTGCAAAGGCTTTGAAAATTACACTGTCATTGAAACCAACAAAGTTGGCCAGGGCCTGTATGCTAAACCTAAGCAAAGTGAATGCTTGCTAAAATAAAAAAATGTAAATAGGGTCCCAAGTATCCTAAATAACAGAAAACTATTGGATGGATGCATTACCTATAGGCGAACACCAATTTGAATGACAGGTCGAATCCATGGAGGCAAGCTGGAAGTTGCGCCACATTTCTCAAGTGCTAGAAGAAAAGCTGCTAACTGTAACTTCTATGTCCAGCAAAACTATCCTTCATGAATGAAGAGGAAATAAAGCCATTCCCAGACAAAGGAAAGCTAAAAGAATTTGACACTAGCAGACCTTAACAACTGGCTAAAGGAAGTTCTTCAAGGTCATGGAGAGAAAGGACAGGGTAAAAGAAACAATTTTGGAGCACTGGGAAGGAAGGAAGAACAATGGAAAAACCAGCAATAGGGGTATATACAACTGACTGTTCTCATGGGTTTCATAAGGCATATTTGATGATTGGAACAAAAATAAAACACTATCTGATATTCATGTAAATAATATTTAAAAGCAAGGAAGGTAAAGGGACCTAAATGAAAGTAAGGTTTCCACACTTTACTTGTAATGGTAAAGTCACATACATATAATGTAATACCAATAGCAACCACTGAGAAAACTATACAAGGAGATAGGCTCAAAATCATTACAAATAAATCAGGTTGAAATCCTAAAACATGTCCAAGAAACCCACAGGAAGGCAAGAAAGGAGAAACATAGAAATAAGGACCAGAGGAAACAAATAGAAAATTAGTAATAAAATGGCAGACCTAAGCTCTAACATATCAATAATTACATTACATGTAATGGTCTAAACCCATCAACTGAATGGCAGAGATTGGCAGAATGGATTTTTTAAAAATGATCAAAATATATGCTGCTTACAAGAATCTCACTGCAAATTCAAAAACATAGGTAGTTTGAACCATAGTTTGACCAGAAAAAAACATAAAACCATAGTTTTAATGCAAATATTAAAAACAAAAAAGTAGAAGTAGCTATATTGATATCTGATAAAGTAGACTTCCAAGCAAAGAAAATTCCTAGAGACAAAGAGAAACATCACATACTGATAAGAAAATCAACCCACCAAGACTCAACAGTCTGAAATGCACCAAACACCAGGGTATCCAAATACAAGAAACAAAAATTGAGAGAGCTGAAAAGAGAAATAGGAAAATCCACATTTATAGTTGGGGACTTCAGTAACCCCCTCACAGCAATTAATAGAACTACTAGACAGAAGGTCAGCAAGGAATTATAAGAGCTGAACATCACAATGCTGATTTTAGGATACACTTTCTGTTCTCTGGGAGAATCTCTTCTATCTCTAAAGGATTCATACTCTGGGAAAAGCCCTTAAGGAAATCACCACATCCCTGACTCCTGAGAACACAAATAAGCAGTACATGGACCACGTTTAAGAATCAGCACAGAAACTTCATATGGACAACTGGTTGGAAAAATATAAGCACCATACATAGATGATGAAGGTTGGAAGAAATCTTAAAGGTCATTTTCCCCAGTCCTGGCACCAGTGCAGTTTTTCTTCCTACAGTATTTCCTCCAGCAAACAATCTAACTCTGTGATGTCCAACTAATGGGCAAGAGAAAGGGACTCAGTCCTTTCAGAGCTGTCATAACTGATGCTCAGTATTCGGAAAAAAGAGTTGAGACCACACAGTAGCCTATGTTTCAGCAGTCCTCATGCCCAATTGCTCATTGCCCCCCATTCTTTCTTTGGCAACTCTGTATAAGCTCTTCCTCATAAAATGCACACTCTCCTTCCATGTTATCAGTGGTCCCAATTACTGTAAAGTCTCAAGATGACGACAAAATGCATGAATCGCTTTAAAATATTCATAACCCCTTGGCCAGCAAATAAGAAATGTGTACTGAGATTCATGTACAGATGTTTATAGCAACATTGTGTAAAGCAGGCAAACCTTGATAACAACCTAAATGTCCATGAGGGGAGTGGGTGAAGCATAGTGTGCTCATATGGTGGAATACTATACAATCAAGATTATTAAAATCGTTTTTTTGAAAGAATATTTAATGACATAGAAAAAGGTCCATAATATATTTTAAAGTGAAAAAACAGGTTATAAAATGTTACATAAATATTTCAACTCATTAAAAAATATATATGTATATGTGCATATGTGTCCATAAATACACACAAAAAAATAAAAAATACATAGGGACTACTTTTAGCATTATGGTAGCTTTTATTTTGGGCACTTTTGTTTTCCTCATAGTCTACAAAACTTTCACTTCTGTAATCAGAAAAGAAAATGGAGTTATATTTTGACTTCGATAAGAATTTCGCTCTTTATCACTGCAGCAGTCAGCCTGCCTCTTGCTGTCTCTCTCCTCCCGTCTATCAGTGATGCTGTCCCCTATGGTTCTCAAAACTCGAATTACACCATCCTCCCCTTGTATTACTTTAGTCTTAACACAAACCAAAAATCCTCTTTTATTTTCTCTTCAACAGCTGAGACAAGGTAGTGTTTTCCAAGTTCAACTGGGAGAATAAAATGGAAAACAATGATAGCAAATACTAGTAGGAACAACATAGTTATGGCAAGATGTTGGTTCAGCATGCTGTCTATGTCTGTGCTAATGGTTTTTAGTTTGCTTTTAAGTATTAATTAGTTAATTAATTAGTTGTTATTAAGTAGTAATACTTAATACTTTGTTAATACAACAAAAAAAGTCCAAAATGTCACATTAATAATTTTTATATTGATTATACACTGAAATGATTTTTAGATATATTGCATTAAACAAAACCTGTTTTGAACATTTATTGCAGCTGGGATTTTTTACACCTGTTTTAAATGTGGCTATCTTTCTCCCACTTCTTCCTGGTTATCCCATACCTTTCTCCCACTTCTTCCTGGTTATGCCCCAGTGTCCCATCCCTTTACTGGGACGGGACATCCTTTCTCTCCTCCATGTTTCCATAACTATATCCACTCCCACAGCCCCCAGTACCCCCTTTCTGATGGCCCTCATAGCCGACGACCCCCCTCTACCCAATGAAAGCTCCAGTTCCGCCCTCATACACCCTGTAAATCCCAAAGCTTGGGACATTACAAGCCCCTCCGTGGCTCTATGTCCTCCTGCCTCTATCAAATTACGTGACCCCTCTCAGTATATCTGTCAGGCCCAATACCCCCTAACCACTTCAGCCCTCATGGGCCTCCAACCCATCATTCAAGATCTTTTAAACAAAAATTACCTCAGACCCACTCACCTCCCATTTAATATCCCCATATTAGCTGTTAAAAAAACCAACGGATCTTTCCGCCTTGTTCAAGACCTTTGCCTCATCAACATGGCCGTCGTCCCTATCCATCCTTTAGTTCCAAATCCATACACTCTTTTATTGCAGATCCCTGCCTTGGTTTCCCACTTCTCAGTCCTAGATCTCAAGGACGCATTTTTTTCTATCCCTCTGGACCCCTCCTCCCAAGATTTTTTCGCCTTCACCTGGACGGACCCATACACAAGACATTCTGAACAACTCACTTGGACAGCCACAAGGCTTCTGAGATAGTCCCCATATTTTTGGACAGGTCCTAGCTCAGGACCTCAAACAGTTTCATCATGATCACTCCGAGTCCACCTTATTACAATACGTGGACGATCTTCTACTCTGCAGTCCCTCATGGGAACAGTCTCAACTTGACATGGCCTCCCTACTTAATCTTCTAGCTTCCAGAGGTTACCGGATATTCCCCATCCCCATCAAAGCTCAAATCTCTTCCCCTGTCACTTACCTCGGATTCCTTCTATCTCAAAAAAGAAAGTCCATTACCTTAGACAGAAAACAGCTCCTCTCGGACCTGCCCGTTCCCAAAACCAAGACAGAAATCCTTTCCTTTCTAGGCCTGGCTGGGTATTTTAGAGCGTGAATCCCTAACTTTTCCCTGTTGGCAAGACCCCTATACGACCTCAGCAAGGGTCCCCCTGAAGAACCATTATCCTCCTCACCCCGACACTCCTTCATTAAGCTCCGTGGAGCCCTTGTGGAAGCCCCAGCTCTCCATCTTCCTGATTTGTCGAAGCCCTTCTCATTATACATTCATGAGAGATCCAGTCAAGCTCTAGGAGCCCTAGGCCAATATTATGGCCCATTCTTTGCCCCAGTAGCTTATCTTTCCAAGCAATTAGACCCCACAGTTCAGGGATGGGCCCCCTGCCTACAGGCATTAGCCGCTGGACAGCTCTTGCAGAAAGAAGCTCATAAACTGACATTCGGGGCGCCCCTTACCATTCTGTCCCCACATCACCTAAAGGATCTCTTAACCTACAAAAGTTTACAGACTCTCCCTCCCTCCAGACTCCTGACCTTACTGTCCTCTTTCCTCCAAAATCCAGACACTTCTTTCCTCCCCTGCCCGCCCCTGAATCCGGCCACTCTTCTTCCTCTACCCTACTCTCCGCATACTCCCTCGCATGATTGCCTGGAAGCCCTTCACAACTTCCTTCCATGCCACTCCACGATCTCCGAAGGAGCCCTCTCACACTCCGACCTCATCTGGTTTACTGATGGGTCCTCCTTTAAACATGAGGGCACCCACTACGCAGGATACGCAGTAGTCTCCCTTGAAGACGTCATCAAGGCATGAGCCCTACTCCCCGGTACAACCAATCAACAGGCCGAACTCATTGCGGCCACCAGAGCTTGCACTCTGGCCCGGGACACGTCTCTCACACTGTACACTGACTCCAAATACGTATTCCACATTCTCTTGTCTCACGCGGCAGTATGGAAAGAACGAGGCTTCCTCACCACAAAAGGAAATTCCATCACTAATTCAGCCTTAATTACTAAACTTCTAGAGGCTTCACAACTCCCACACTGACTGGGCATAGTCCACTGCAAATCACGTCAAAAGGATGACTCCCCCATTACAAGAGGTAACAACAAAGCTGACAGAGTAGCCCGGTTGATTGCCCTATCAGAAGACGCACCAGACAACGATCCGTCTGCCCTTGCAGTTTTAGCCTTATCACAAGACACCCTCTGTTCCCAGGACAAAGAGTCTCTCTTCCACCTCTTACACGATCTGTTCCATCCTAGCCCCCAATCCTTGATCCATTTTTTACAATCCTTTTTTTCTCTCTCTCCTGAAGACAAAACCCTACTTAACCAAATCACCCGCAGGTGCACCATCTGCCAACGCACTAACCCTAATACCCCCCTCAAGGCCCGACCCTTCCCGGCTCATCAAGCAAGGGCAATGTCCCCGCTGCAGATTGGCAAATAGACTTCACTAACATGCCCCCTGTACGGCGTACCAGATACCTACTCGTGTTGGTAGATACATTTTCAGGATGGGTCGAGGCTTTCCCCACCACTAACAAACGAGCGTCCGCGGTTGCCTCTATCCTCCTCACCCAGATCTTTCCTAGGTTCGGGATGCCCACTTCCCTCCAATCAGATAACGGCCCTGATCACTCAGAACCTCTCCAAGTTGCTCTCACTCCCCTGGCATCTACACTGTCCTTATTGGCCACAGGCTTCGGGAAAAGTAGAAAGAGCCAATAGGACTCTAAAAGACATCCTGACCAAACTATCTCTAGAACTACACCTTGACTGGGTTCGCTTACTTCCCTTAGCTCTACTCCGCATTCGGGCCCTCCCAAAGAAACCTTCCTTCTTGTCACCCTTTGAGATCATGTACGGCCGCCCAATTCTACCCCCAGGGCTCCCTTCCCAATATGGCCCTTCCGCTACTCTCTCTCCTCCACACTGAATTGTGGAAATATCAGGATTGGCTCCTTCCTGATCCATGTGCCTCCCAAAACCCTCCTGTCTTACAGCCCAGCCAACTAGTGTTTTATAAGCTGCCAGAGGATCGGTCATCTCTTACCCCAAAATGGGAAGGTCCACACCCAGTTATTCTCTGCACCCCCTCGGCCGCCAAGCTCTCACTGCCTGATAACTCTGTCACCCCTTGGTTTCGTATCTCCAGGTTGAAACCAAACACCCAGGACCCACCTTCTCTGGACACCCAAGACCCATCAGTCACAACCCAGAGTCCTTTGGATACAGCCCAAGACGCTGTCTACTCTACCATGCCTCATCCCTCTGATCCCTTGAAACTCCGCATCTCCCGTTCACCCCCTTTGCCATCCATACCCGAATCATGACTTTTTCCTCCTTTACTGCTCTCTTGCTTTTTTTCCCTCATTCCTATTGTCTTCCCTGCCACCCCAGCCTCCTTTGTATGGCGATTCAAAGTCAGACAGACTTACACACAGCATCAAACAAAAATTACTGCCCTCATTGCCACATCAGACTGCCCTCTGAAAGGCTGCTCTGAGCCTTTATACCTCCACTTTCCTCCCTCCACCAAAGTGTTCACTAGCAACTACCTTTATTCTCTCTGCCTCTGCTTCCTCTATGACCAAAAACAAGCCTGTTGCAGGCGATGGCCAGACACCTACGGGGGATGTCCCTACCGGTCTTGCGCCATTCACTACATGGGTAACTCCTGGTACCCACAGTATTACTCCTCCAACCGTTTCATGAAATATCCCAACGGCTCATTCTCTTTATCAATCCCAGATCCCTGGGACTCTCGATGGGTCGCCGGAGTCACAGCCTCAGTTTACTACAGGGGGTCCTCGACCCCCCACGGTACCCTTCATATCTCTTGAGAGTATGTTCCCTCTCGTTCCCAGATCTCTCAAGTTGCATCAGATATTGGACGTTCCGAAAAAGTCATTATTCAAACATTTGACGGCGCCTCTTCATCTTCCTATCCTCGCCCCTCTTCTAATTTATCCTACTCTTGGTTGCAGCTCATTCAAGACACCACCATCTTTCTCAACCACACCCTCAACACCGCCAATTGTTTCTTGTGCACATCACTACAGCGCCCACTGCTGGCTGCCGTGCACCTTAATATTTCCAACTACTCCTTCCAAGCAGAAGGACAACCCCTCTGCCCCCTGGCAGACATACCCCTATGGGAACCAGAATACACAATCTCACCATCCACCACCGTGTAGGCCCAACTCCTCCCCCCTCCAGTGCACTTCACTGTCTCTCTATCTACACCCCCACCTCCGGCTCTAAGACTTTTACGCAACCAGGACACTTCTTTTGGTGTAATGGCAGTCTTTTCAACTCACTACCTCCCAACTCCAATATATCCTGCATTCTCGTCACCCTAATCCCACAGCTTACACTTTACAGCATGGCAGAATTTCTTGAGCTCCAACCTCCCTTGCCCTTGCGCACAAAAAGGGCTGCTTTCCTTCCCATCATGGTCGGTATCTCTTTGACCACCTCAGCCATTGGGGCAGGGTTTTCGGGAGGAGCCTTGGGTCACTCTCTATGGGCAATTAGAGATCTCAACGCCAAACTTGAGGGAGCCCTGACATCCACCGCCGATTCCGTGGCCTCTCTCCAAAGACAGGTCACTTCGCTAGCTAAGGTCACCCTTCAAAACCGGCGGGCCTTAGATCTGCTTACAGCTGAAAAGGGCGGCACCTGCGTCTTCCTTCGGGAAGAGTGCTGCTATTACATCAACGAATCCGGCATTGTAGAAACTGACATTACCAAACTCACCGACCTTGCCTCCAGCCTCCACTCTGCTTCCAATTCTAACCCATTCTCTTCAATACTAACAAACCCCTTCCTCACCTGGCTCTGGCCCATTGCAGGCCCTATAATAATCATTCTTCTCGCCTGTCTCTTCTTACCCTGTATAATAAAGTTTATCAAATCCCAAGTTGGTAAAATCTCTAATCAAACTTTCAACCAGCTTTTACTCAGGAACTACCAGCTTTTAGCCACAGAAGATCCCTCACCCTCACATAACCTCCTCACCACACGCTGAGATGGACCCCTCTCTCCGCTGGAAACTATTCCTGGAAACAATGGCCACAGACGCCTGGCTTCTGGCACCCGTATCCTCTTGGCACCATTAGAATCAACAAGTCCTCGACCTATGGTTACAGGGAACCTTCATTGATTTCCAACCTGAAGAAGTCCATGTCTACTCGTCCTTACTGTGGGGAGTGCTATCAACCCTTTCCTCCCGGTCCTCAAGCCCTCACTCCCTTCTCCGCCCCCGTTCAGCAGGAAGCAGTCAGAGAGAAAGCAACGTCCACAACCCCATAGAGGAGAAAGGGGGAAATGAAGGGCCCCCACCCATAAGATGGCAAACCTCCTGCTTCTCTTCCGAGTCCTTGGTTCCCGCCGGCGCCACCTGAACCCCAATCACCCCTCGCCCCCCTCCCACTCCCAGCACCTAGCCAATAGCCACCAGCCCCGTAGAAGTAACACCACAATCACCCCATGCCCCTTCCTATATAACCCAGCACCTTTCCCTAATAAAGCGGAATTCTCCAATGAATTGCTGCTGTGTGTCCCTCCTTCCTTTCAGAGATGAGCACCCAGGAGTCAGCATGACCCCAGACTCCTATCCTAGCGGAGGCTACCTTACAAAAATGCTGCTGCTGTTGGTCGCATTGTATCACTAACAGACAACTGCAGCAGACATCACTGTCAGTTTCTGGACTGTGAATCAATGACACCAGAGCTTTAGGAGTCCCATCAGAAGGCTGGATGAGGTCACTGAACTTGAGTATCAAACGAGGTAATGGGCCATAATACAGTCTCTAGAACAAGTGTTCAATAAATGTTAGATGCTATTAGTCCAGACAATATAAAATTGATTGGTACTAGACTTTCCTGGGTGGATTTGTTCATTCCTTCAAGAAACATTTGCTGGGCTCCTACTATGTACTAAGCCATAAAGAGAGGAAAGGCTACAAAAGATTCGCCTGCCTTTTGTAAGCTGAAAATGTATTAACAACGATGGTGATGAAAAGGGCAGCTAACCTTTTTTGAACACTTGCTCTGCACCAGGTACTGCTGGATCTTTAAGTGAAATCTGATATAATCATTGCTTGAGCCCTGGATGTTACTATCCTTGTTTCAAAGAGGAGGAAATTTAGGCTCAGAGATTTAGTCAAGGTCACAGAGGGCTCAAATCCCCTTTCAAAGCCAATTCCCTGAAACAGCCATTTACCATTTAACCTAATGGATTAACCCTGAAGGAGGATAGAGGCCTCATCTTCTGGTGAGTTAAGGGAGGGTTTCTGAAAACAAAAGAAGAATATGACTATTACCAGACGTTCCTGCTCCAGCGGATGCAAGAGGTCAACCCAGGAGCTCAAGTCTGGAATCTGTAGCAGTGGCATTTAGCTACACAGCTGCCAACTGAGAACTGAGGGGAGGAGGGACTATCTTCCCAGACTTTCTACTGGGTGGAGGGATGAAACCATTCTCATTTTACCCTTGAACTTCTTGGCATTTCTGCCTATTAGAAATACAAGGTGTAAACTGAGACGTTATTCCCCTCTCATAATCCCCACACATCCCACCTGTAACTTTCTCACGACACTAACCAGTTTCTATCTTACTCTGACATAGAAGGTGCTAATTTTTACTGAATATATTATTTAAGAAAGGCTAAACATAGATACATAAAGTGCCAGATACCTTTTGCTGAAAGAGCCCTAGAGATACATAAGGCCACTGTAAATGATCTGCCCGAGGTCACAAAATCTGTCATGTAACAAACACCTCGCAGCCCAGGGATCTTTTAATGACACCATTACTGCCTCTTCTAACCATGTCAAAGGCTGAAAAAACTGAGAGGGAAAAGGAGAAATGTGGGCAAATACTTCTGGAATCTAGCCAGAGGCTAATAGTCCTGTGGTGCAGGACAAAATCAGGCCTCTGCAATTCACAATCACCAATGGGCAAACAGATGGTAACAGTGATAACAAATATAATCACGGAAATAATCCAGAACATTTATACAGTACTTACTATGTGCCTGGCGCCATTCTAGGGATTTTACAAATAGTAACTCTTATAATCGACCTGGTTTATTAGATGAGGACTATCCCTATCTCCATTTTTCAGTGAGGTAAGGATAAGTAGCGGTTAAGTAACAAGCCCAAGGTCACCTAATAGCAACTGACATTTATTGAGCACTTGCCATGCGCCAGAAACAGTCCAGAGACTGCATAAGTCCCATTATCTCGTTTAACACTCAAAGCAATCCTAAAATAAATACTATCATTATCATCACTTTCAGATGAAACCCGTGGGGCTTGGGGAGGACTTTGTCCAAGCAGCCTGAGCTCAGAGCGCATGCTCTTAACCACTAAGCTATGTCGCTACGTGCAGGGCGAGCTGATACAGCCCGGGCAAGAGCGGACGCGGCCCCGGGCAGAGGCCTCCAGGGCCCGGAGCGTCACGGAGGAATCCCAGCCAGGGCCGCGCGGGGATCAGATCTGAGGTGTGAGGAAGAACCTCCGCATCTCCAATCTCAGCGCCCCGGTCCTGAGATCCCGAGGCGGGATCCTCCGCGCACGGCGAGCCGCTACTGCCCCCTGCTGCCGGCCCGCCCCGGACGGAGCCCAGGCCCGCGTCCAACTCTGCCGTCCCCGGGAAGAGCCGTGCCTGCGGCAGAGCGCGCGCGGCCGCTCGGCCCCCTCGTAGCGCGGGCTGCCACAAATCGCCTGCCCGCCACGTCCGAGAAAACCGAGGCCCTGAACTTTAAGCACTCTCCTCTCCGCCCTCACTTCCCTTCCCACAGCTCGGCCTGCCATTCCCCTTCGTCTCTTCCCCTTGGGCGCCGGGCCAAGCCCCACCGGCCTCCGGCCGACTACGCGCCTGGCTGCTGTACCGGACCCGCGGGTTGCCATGGTGATGCGGGGCTCAGGAGACGTGCCGGAAGGGGCGGGGTCCCGGGCTGCAGGCGCGTGCCCAGGTTCCCGAGAGCATGTCAGGCGCCCCCCCGGTTGCCATGGTGATGCGGGTTTCGTAGGGTGGCAGCTGGCGCGCGTCCAGGCTGCAAGGAAGTGCGCGTAAAAGGCCTTGCGGGGCGGTTCTTCCTCAATCCCAGCCAAGACCCTTACGGTCTCCTAGAAGTCGGGGAGAGCTCCTTGCAGCCCACGCCGCCGGTTGCAGCCACCGACCAGCAAAAAGAGCGAGGACTGAGGGACACAGAGACTCCCTTGGACTCTCCGAATTCCAAGGATGATGAGCGTCAGCTCCGGTCCTCATTTTCCCGCCATCAGCAACCTGTTGCCCGCAGTTACCATGGTGATGCGGGCCGCGTGGGCAGTCCGATCTGCTGCCCGCTTTCCCCACACCCTGCTTCCTTAGGGCTTCTCGTGACTTCACTCTCTTGGCCTCTCATCGCTTGGGTGAGGTTGCACAAGGGTGGGCTGGATCCCTGTCGCAGCAGGACCGTCTGACCTTTTCGAGGCTGCCTAGTTTCCAGTAGCATGGATGTGCCATAATGTACTTAACCAATCTCTTACTAGACAACATTAATTTTTTCCCCCAATCTTCTGTTACTATAAACAATACTGTACTAATATCCTTATATATACTTCTGTGTACATGTGCAGTTTTCTCTGTAAAATAAATTTCCGAAAGTAAAATTGCTGTGTCAAAAGCCAAATGTAATTTTAATTTTCGTGGATGAGGCCAAGTTGTTCTCCAAAGACACAAGCAAATTTACATCCTCACCAAAAAACTGGAATCCAATAATTTTAATTAGGATTCTATCAACAGTGATGAACTGTTGTGAAAGAATTTTTCCGGAGCCAGTGCCATTGAGCCAATTTAATTCTTTGATGAGTTTTTTTATACAATATAATCAAGCGGTATCTAATCACATTTGTATTCTAGGGAAATTATCTTCTCTGAGTGATAACTTTACATGTAAGTTTTATAATAAACATTTGACTTATTTAATTTAAATAATTTATGTATCTAGTTTGATTTTCGTTTCTGTCATTGGAAGTTTCTTGTGTCAACATCATATTACTGAGAAAGAAAAAGAAAAAAACCTCTGACATTCAAAAGCAGATCTGACATAGCTTAGCCATGTAATTCTCCTACCGGATGTAAACAATATCACAGAATACCAACCTTAGGGTTAGGTTACTCTGATAGCATGATAAAATGAGACAAAACAAGGCTGTTTAATAATATTATCTATACAGACAAAAACAAGGTCACTGTCCCACCCACAAAACACAAAACATCCTCCTCTCTTGGCTAAAATGAATGACTACCACTCTCACTACTTAATAGTTTTCTTCTCAGTGCAGGCTGCCCTCCCTAGAGATGAGATTTATTTAGATACCTAATCATAGAGCTGCTCCTGATCTCTGAAAGCATCCAATCTAGAGCAAAGCCTGCTTTCACAGACCCTCCCCAAATCACCCAACCAAAGCTCAAACCCTATAATAGTTTCTTTAACTGAGATACCCCATAGTTCCTCTGTGGTGTGTGTTCTCCCTCATTGTGACAAGTAATACATCCAACTTGTTCAACTACAGGTCTGTTCTTGGTGGTCTTTGGCTAGAGGGCACTGCCACTAGCCAGTTCAATTTTCTTTGGTAAAATTTTGCAAATCTGAAATTTGTCAATGGCAATCCTCCATAAATGTTCAACAAAGAACAAATTTTACATGGACAGTCTATTTTCATTTGATTGATTATTTCAACCTGATCTGATTTTTCCCAGCCTTTGCAATATTCAATGTTATACTCAAGATATGAGTCTTCTGAGCTTTTTTAAAAAAACATCTTTGGCAGATGCTTCTTAACCATTGTCAGTTTTATATTGTTTGTTTTTATCAGTGATAGTCATTATGAACTGGACAGAAGATTGATCATTTTTATCTAGTTGACTCAAGAACCATCAGTAGGGCAATGATGTATGGACCTGGATATCTTGCAAAGTAAAAATGTTCTGCATCAGTTGGCAGCCTTACCGTGTGCTGCCATGCCTTTCCTGGGCACTGGGAACACAGGCCCTGCCGCAAAGGAATTCGTGGTCTAATCAGAGCGATATAAAGAACTGGCTGGCCTCAATTTGCCAGTTGGATGAGAATGAAAAAGGCCTTCCAGATGGAGGGAACAGCCAGATACAAGGTGTCTATCCATTCAGTGAATGTTTGTTGAATGCCTATGCTATGCCAGGAACTGGGCTGGGCACTGGGGATGCAGAGATGAATAAGTTCCATGGGGACCCTGCCCTCCCAGAGCTCTCAGTCCTGAGGGAGAGAGGCATATTAAATAATCACACCAATGATTCTAACACATGATGAGAAAACCCCAGGGTTCTGTGGCAATCTGACCAGTGGGGTTCAAGGAAGGCTTCTTCTTTTTTTTAAATTGAAGTATCATTGATACACAATCCCACATTGGCTCCAAACGTACAACACAGTGGTTCAATGATCACCTATGTTATCAAATCCTTACCCTCTCTGGTGCAATTATAATCTATCAACATAGAAAGATGTTACAGAATCATTGATTATATTCTCCATGCTGTACTACCGTCCTCATGAGCAATTTATCTTGTGATTGTGAATTAAGATTCTTTAAGATAGTGATTTTTAATTTCAGATATGAAGGATGAGTTGGAAGGCTCTTCCTGGCAGAGGGAACAGCCCATGTGCTGATGTGGGAAAAGGCTTGGCTCTTTTGAGGGCATGAAAACAGGCCAGTATGGCTGGAATAAAGTGGACTGGGGAAGGGAGTTGGGGGATGAAGTCAGGAGACAGCTGTCTGCTTCTGCAAAGCCTTGTCTACCATGCTAAGGGTTTGCATTTTAATTTAAAACCAACAAGCCAGGGAACATATCAAGAGAAGAAGTGGTATGATGAGATTAGAAATACATTTTTTTTTTTACAATGTCATGGTGGAGAATGGATTGAGGGGAATCACAAATGCCAGGAAACCAATTAGAAGAAAACTGCTACTGTTGTCCCAGGGTTGTAATTGGAGCAGGTGCTGTTCAGAGGGGGAAGTGGTCAGTGAGCATAGAGGGTGGAACGAGATTGGCATGGATGGAGGAATATGTGAGCTGAGGAAATGTCTAGTGAAAAATATGGAAACAAGCCTATTATGAATTGAACTGGGTACTCCTCGAATCCATATGTTGAATTCTTAATCCCCTGTGCCTTCTACTGTGACTGTATTTGGAGATTGAGTCTTCAAGAGATGTTTCCAGTTAAAGGAGGCAGGCAGCTGGGACCTAATCCAATGGGACTGGTGTCTGCGTGGAGGAAGAGAGAGCAGGGTGGCATAGAAAGAAGCAAGTGAAGACACAGTGAGATGCAGCCAGCAGCAGGCCAGAGAGAGGCCTCAGGAGAAATGAAACTACACCCCAGCCTCGGACTTCCTCCCTCCCGAGTTGTGAGAAAATACATTTCTGTAGTTAAACCACCCAGTCTGCGACATTTTGTTACAGCAGCCCTAGAAGAACTAACACAAACCCAAATGTCCAAATAAGAGGGCATTTGGGAAATAAATTATGGTGCATCCTTATTATAAAAAAGAGTCCTACCCTCAAGATACACCCTTGCAAGGTCAAGATTTTGACTTCACGAGTTTCATTTAATACCTTCTCTTTGGCTGGAGGAACTTCGTTGCATTTACAAGGACAAAAATTGAGCTTCAGGAGCAGCCATCAGGATATCATCATCGCAGAGGCCTAATTGGTGCAGGCTGTAGCTCAGTTTGCAGCTTTATAGTGGTGACAATCCCAGGCATCAATCAAATAAAGCAGGAAAAAATGAGGAAGAGCTATAAATACTGATATGAAAAGATGTCCAACCATACAGTTAAGTGGGGAAAAAAAGTATGTAGATTATGAACCTATTTGTGTTTTTTAATAGAACTGTTTGTTAATAGATGCATAGGGAAAAAATCTGGAAGCTTATGCAGCCAACTTTCAAAGTACTGTAAAAGTTCTACCATTTAAAAATCTAAGTTCTGTCAAATGAACCCTGCTGATGATTTCCTGTAGCAGAGAGACAGCAATACATGGTAATGTGCTGAAGGCTGATAATGGACGAAGAGAGCCACAGTCCCCATGCTGGTTCTCCCAGGCCTACTGTCCACAATGCACAACCGAGGGTAACCTTTGGAGTCAACCATATATAAACACTAGTCAAGCTTAAAGTCTGGCTTATTTTAAAATAAGCATGGGCATAAATACCAATCCTAATATTCTCTTCTCCTACCCCAATGGATCATCTTGTACAACCCACATACCCTACTTGAGAAAGTACCAAAAACTATACAGATAAACCACTCTACACATGGAGTGGATGGTGATTCATTAGAACAGTACATTTATGCAATTAGAATATAATTTTGTGTATAAAACACCCACTGTGTATAATTCAGAGAACATGGCTGATTTGAGAAAGGAGGCGCTGGCAGTATCAGATATTTATTTTCTTACTTGAGAAGAGAGGAAGATGGGCTTTGATGATCTCTAAGGAGTCTTCCCACTGACTTTCTGAAACTCCTGGACCTCTTGAAGCCCATTGATTAAAGCAGCTGAAGTGGCCATATGGGCATAAAGTGGTGTCCTTGAAGGAAATTGAGTCTGGCATGACCATTCCACAGTGTAATATGTGGCAGTCTTTGAAATAAAGATATTTAAAGTTATTTAATATGATTCTATGTAGTTCTTTCACATTGAAGTGGGTCTGTTTTATAAAACTTAATTTAAAGAAAATTTAATAAAAGAGTTTAATAACTAGCCTTCCACAATACATCAAAATATTGGTTTTCAGACTTTTAACTACTTCTGTTGGAGGTGGAGGTTCTGAAAAGTGTAAGCTAAATGCTAAGTGCTGTTACCACGTAGAGAAATGAAGGTTGTACATTGCCAAAGTGATTATGGATATTTTTGAGAAATCATCTTATTTATCAAAATGAAATTCAGAGAACTTTAAAGTGAAAAGTACACAGTCAGAAATGGCATTGCGTAGAAAAAGTTAATGAATCAATAGAACAAACTTCATTGAAACCCTCTGTGCTCGGGTTAGTGAAGGAAACACAATACCATTGGCTGACATTTATCATGACATTTATTGTGCTTGTGTGACAGGCTGAGCCACATCCAAGGGTGGGTTATCTGCACAGCTGCCTGAAGTACTGATCCATAAGCAGCACTGAAATGTCAAGGGGACAAATGGGAAATCCGGTGCCAGTTACTGAGACTTTCATACAGGATTTAGAGTTGGTAAACTGTTAGGTGGCCCCATTCCCACTGATGGGGTACACAGGCTGGGATACAGGGCTTTAGATCAAATTGAGAAGGGCTTCCAAGCTACGACTACCTGAGGGTGAAGAAGGAGCCAGCCATGTAGGGGACCAAGAGGAGTGTTCCAGGCAGAGGGTCAGTGAGTGCAAGCACCCTGGTCCCAGGTGTTCAGGAAAGAGAACGAGGCCATTGTGGCTGGAACACAGAGAGCCCGGGAGGGAGGAGTCAGTGGGCTTGGGAGGTAGTCAGGAGCCATGTCAAGTAAACAGTTGGCTGTCCAAGTGTCCAGAGAGAACTCAGGCAAGAGGCTGGAGCTGAGGACAGCCATCTGGGACTCAGCATATAGCTGCGCTACAAACTGCAGGTCAGAATGGGGTCCTCCAGGGAGATGATGTGGGCAGGGATGAAGAGGTCTCAGGGCTGATCGCTGAGGAACGCTGGTGTTCAGACATCAGGCAGGGAAGCCCTGCAAAGGAGACTGAGAAAGAGCAGCTGGTGAGATCAGAGGTAGTTCCTTGAGACAGATTCCATCCAGGCACGATTCCAAGTAAGTGTTATGTTACATTTAGTGCATATAATACATTTGTTGTTTGTTGTTTTCGCCACATGAAGATGAGTTTCATGCAGAAGATTTATCTTTTACTGCCAGTTCTCCTGCCTTTACCATCTGGTCTGTTGGCAGAAGTCAGGCATGTTGAGAGAAGAAGGGATTCTCACTGTCCCCCCAGTTGCTAAAACTCAAAAGTTGTCCCTGACTCCATTTATCTACCTGCCACCCCCACATGGCAAGCCATCAACCAGTGCTGTTGGTTCTCTCCTCTAACCATCCCACTCACCTATTTCTCACACCTTGTCTGCCATCACCCTGTCCCAAGCCTTACCTCCTCTTTCCTGGACACCAGCAGCCCTTTCTATGTGGCAGGGCATAGCTACTGCATCCCATGGGCTTTCTTCCACCAGCCAGCCTCCACGCAGGGGGGAATGTCACTTCCCCTTAAAACCCTCAAGTAACCTAGATGACTACCTACAGGGAGTTGGTTAAGGAATAATGGTACACCCACGAAATGGAATACTATGCAGACACCCCAATAGAATGATGAGAATGCTCTACAGTACTGCTACAAATGAGACATGAAGTGAGAAAAGCCAAATGTGAATGTTATGCCACCATTTGTAGAAGAAAAAGAGGGCAGTGTGTGTGTGTGTGTGTGTGTGTGTGTGTGTAATATCTCTATGAGAAAATACAAGGCACTAGCACCCAAATGGCTTCTAGGCAGAGGATCCTGGCAATTGGGGGAGAGGCTGGGAGAGAGAGTTCACCTCTTAGTACTTCTGAATTTTGAATCAGATGACCATATTACCTGTTCAACAAGGCAATTAAACTAAAATGTTTATATGTGTCAAATAATGAACTCTCTCATCTCACTTAACAGAAAACCTAGTCTCTTCACCCTTGCTTACAAAGCCTCACCATGGCACCCCACTCCCCGCTCCCTGCTCTCATCTTCCAGAACTTTCTTACCAAGTTCCAGCCACCCTGGCTTCCTCCTGAACCTCAACATGCCAAGTGTAGTCCTTTCTTGGGTCTTTTGTCCTGCTTGATCCCTGTACCTTGACCTCCAGATAGCCCTCCATGGCCCATTCCTGTAGTCTTGACTCAGAAGTCACTTCCTCTGACATGTTTTCCTTGACTTCATTGTAAATTTCCTACCTCTTTCATGTTCTACTAGAAAATTCATGTTCTACTTTCTTCATAGCATTTACCACTGTCTAAAATTATTTTATTTCCTTGCTGATTGCATGTCTTCCCACTGGGCTCATATACCACCATCATAATCTTGATGTCCACACCAGTGCCTGGCTCATACTAAACAATAAATGTTTGTGAATGAATCAACGAGTATTATTCTATTTTTGCTGCAACCTCATGGTGGTCCTGACAGTCACGATAATTGTAATAGCTCTTGTTTGGCTTCTGAACAGTTCATAATGACAACATACAGATGAGAGTTCTAGTCCCAGCTTCTCTTCTTAGCTCTGTGACCTTGAGCATGTCACAAGCCTTCCTGGGTTTGGGCAAGGTTGAATAAAATCCCAGGTATAATGTGCAGGTCTGGCAGTCCTTACTTGGTGGCCCCTCACCACAACCCAGGGAATGGGCTGCCTGGGAATGACTACCACTATCCGAGGATGAGATGTGCCCAGTCAGGGGAGGTGACCTGCCCGAGGTCATGTAGCCTGGACAGCAGAAGCAGGTCACCACTTCCAGGGCTTCTGGCTCCTTGCTCAGCTCTGAGCACAACAGGCCTTTTCTCCTTATTGTTTTTGCATCATACAAGAGCCCCCACTCACCTCCCTTGGGAGTGGAGTCTATGCTTATAATCAACCACCACAATAATTTTCCTCTTTACTGAGAATTGGTTGTTTGTCTTTTGGTTTTCTTCTCATAAGTGGTTGATGTGTTTTGGCCTGGAAAACAGTACATGGAGTTTCTAAACAACATCATCAAATTAAACGCAGTGACGCACTAACTTAGGAAAGCCGTTCATCTCATGGTTTCTTAAAAACAATGAAAAGGTTGATCAGTTTTGCCTCCGCTTGTCTATTTGTTATAACGGATAGAAACACCAACATTGAAAGCCAGAGAATTGAACCTGCCTTCTAATCTAAGTGCCTAAATATAAAACCGTTTTCCAGACATTATGTTTGTTTTTTATTTTGTCAATTTAGATCTCAGACTTCAAGAACAAGGGCTGGATTTGTAATGATCTGGAGGAAGCAGTGAATTTCTGAAATGTGACCACATATGTCACCAGCACCATGTTGCTCACAGAGCCATTGGTGCTACCTGGCATTTCAGTGCTCATACATTTTCTTTGGGGTGATAAAATCTTTTTTTGCAAGAATGCAGTGGCTTACTGTCAAAAATCTCTACCTCCTTGTGCCACCACATCTCACCTTGTTTATCCCTGTAGCAACTTGAGAAAGTCACAAACATACTCTCCATTTTATAGGCAGGGAAATTGAGGCACAGAATGGCCCAGTATTGCAAAGGTCATGCTAAGAATGACCCATGCCTGTCTGTTTCCAAAGCTACGGTCCTTCCATGCTATTCTTGGTTAAAGTCTAGCATCACTATAAACAGTCTCTACAGTGTGACCCCCCCTGCAGAGTATCTACCTTGCAGCTGTCCGTCTGACATAATCAGAGCTACTCATTGGGAATGGCAGACTAGAGCAGATCAATAGAGGCAGAGTGGGTAGAAATGCAGAATTTAAACGAGCAAAATGAAGGCACAGAAGCTCCCAGAAGCAGAATCTCAATAAGCCCCCAGCTTGCAGCTCCCTGATGCTAAGACACTGACATTTGAAAAGCTTTAACAAAATGTGTGTCCTATTTTCCTTTTCCGCCTCCTCTCTGTGAAATAGCAATCAGTTTTGTCATTCATTCTTCAGGAAACCAGGCAGGGTGTGCCAGGGAGACTGCCACTGAGAGCTTAAGAAGTGTCTTTCTTGCAAAATCTAGGGAACAAAGAAGCTGTTTTGTGCCCTTTGATTCACACCCGTCTTCATTATAGTGCGGAGGATGTGTTCTTCATGCCACTAGAACCTGCGGGAGGTCGGGGAGGGCAGGAAGGCAAGAGTGTGAGGAGCATAGGCCCTCCTTGGTTTAGGGGACCAGGGAGACACTAACTTTTACTAGTCCCTGCTGTGGGCCAAGTGCTTAATGCGTGTGGTCCTATCTAAGCCCAAGGACCCTGCTAAGTAGCTGTAACACTCCTTCTCCCATTTTACAGATGGGAAAGGAGAAGCTTAGGGGTCACATGACAGCCAGGAGCCAGAGCCTAGACTGAAAGCAAGTCCCTCTGACTGAAACTATCTCATTCTCTTGTGAATTCCTACTTTTGGTGTTCCCGATGACAGGCCCCTCCCTGTGCCCTTCCCCAGAGTGGACCATCAGAGGTGTGACTTCTACACCTGAGTTCTGACCTAGGCCATGCCACCATCTGGCTTGGCAAGCACGCACAAGCTACTGCATCCCTCTGAGCCTCTGTTTCCAATGATAAAACCAGGATGACAGTTATCATTACAAGCTCCAGTTGAACCAGTCAGCCCCATAGCTGGAGCTCCAGCTGTGAGCTGGGCACTGGGGTGCAGTCTTACACTTGTGCATGTGGGGCTAGTGGATGCAGGTTTTGTAACTTCTAAACCACTAAAATGTGGGGAAAGTTCCTTTTCTTGGAGTAGCGCAAGACTAGGTTGGAAGTTTTCAAATAGAACATCAACTAGGAAGCTAAAAAAAAAAAAAAAAAATGCACCCTCCATAGAAATGGGAGAGTTGGCCAAAGGCAGATCTCAGGTCTCACCTTGTGAAGTCCTTTGAGCCTGGTGGACTGTTAAGAAGGCAGTGGGGTCAGGGAAGACTGGAAGAGGAGTTGGCCTCTGATGGCCCACGTGTGGCTGCTGTGCAGAGCATCCCTGCTGCCCTCCCCCCCCGTAGGACTGCTTCTCCCCTTGGGTGAAGGTCTTCCATCTGTTCCTTCATCAGCTCATCAACCTTGGCTTCATTCATTCATCCATACAATTTCTTTCTACCCAGCCCTTGGCATTAATGGTTTGCACTCTGTAAATACCTTAAAAAGAGTAACTAGTGATCAAACATGAAGAAAACATGCTTTTTTTCTTATTGGGAGGTTACATTGTAAAATTTCTGTGTTGTCCTGTTTTCTGCACTAACCCAGCTCTGCTACCCCATCCCAGCGCCTCACATGGGGCCTCCCACACAGGATGCTGATAACCCTGGGTGGGAAGAAGAGAACGAACAGGGCCACATTGACAGATGGGAGCCAGAGAGGAGCAAGCACCTTAGAATCTGGGGGACTTCTGGTTCCAATTGTGCTGGCAAGATGCTTGGTCTGGTGCTGGCTGGGTGGGGAGTTCCATCTTCTGGAAGAGACAAAGCAGTCAGGTGCTCTCACAGCTCAGTTGGGGAGCAGCCCTGGCATGCTGGGCATCAGAGAGAGGGTGCTGTGCACTGGCCATGACAGCTGGGGGCCCTTTGTACCACTTTAATACACGATGCGCCCCGGAGTTGTAGAGAACAGCCTTGCTCAAGGCTACTCTGTAACTAAGTGCCTCAGGGGGATTCAAACCCAGGTCAGCCAACTCAAGCTCCCAGGCTCTTGTTCTCAAGCCTTACTGTGTAGCAGAATCACTCAGAGACATTGGGAAAACTGCAAAATCCAGAGCCTCAAGTGCCCTTTCAGATTATGATCCAAGAGGTCTGGGTTGGGGGGTGGAGAAATCCTCCTTTCTAACAAGTACCCAGGGGGATTCTGATCAGGGCTGTCCGGTCTGCCTTGGGTAGAAATAAGGAGCATTTAAAAATTGGTGCATTCACATCACACTGAACAGCTTCTCAAAACAAGCTGAGGAAGCCTGGGAGGGAGACCAGTGTTGCCCGGGATTGGCTGGGGAGGGGAAAGTGTGGTCGGGGAAGATGCCCAATGCAGGACTCCCAAGAGCAGAAGTTGACCCCATAGAGGAGGTGGGAAAGGGTGCTACAGACAGATAACAATCTGGCTGCACTTGCAAAGGCCTGGGCAGGTGAGCAGAGTGTCATGGGGTGTGCACACTTGTGTGAGTGTGTGCTCAAGGCCATGGCCACGGGTGGGCTGGGAGGGAGGAGGCTGTCCACCAGAAGGTCTGGTGGTGGGACCCACCTCCTGCGTTTCAACACGGGCTCCAGGTGCTGGTGCTCCCCCAGTGGGAGAACCAGAGCAAGAGCCCCTCAAGGGGTGGGCGGGGGTGAGGTTTCACAGCCCCACTTCAGGCTCCTCCATGCCTCTTTGGTCTTGAAGTTTCTGGGGATTTTTCTCAATCTCCTGGTTGACTTCTGCAGTTCGTTCATGCACATAAGCACTAGGTTGGCATAGGGGTGTGGAGAGGAGGAAGGCTAGACTCTAAAAGTGCTTTGGTTTTGAAAACAATGATTCCAGGGCCAGAGGCACCTCCGCAGAGAGACATCCTGAGTGTGGCTGCATGGACCTACTTGACCCATCCAAGGGTGTTGGCAGAGTGCGCTAAAGTGGCACCTACATGGACTTATTTCCGGCTCCATGGTCCCCAAGCACAGGTTTCCAGGGGGACCTCAGGCAGATCCAGGGCAGCAACAAAAGTGTGCGGCTGTCCACTTCCTCAGCCTCAGGAGCTGGAGGGTAACCCCATTGTACTTCCCCTTAGTTTCCTTCCACCTGAGATTTATCCAACCCCTCTCCACCTGAATGTGAGTTTCATGAAAGCAAAGATGTTTTTGTCCATCACTAAAGCCCCAGCTGCTGGAACAATACCAACCACCTAGGGCCTGAATCTTCATTGAATGAATGGATGGCTAAATGGATGGATGAATGATGTCTTCATGATATACCGGGCTGAGATGAGCAACTGCATTGGGTAGGTATAGACACAACTTTGGGATTCTTGCCGTTGGGCCAAGGATGAGGCCTGGGGCTGCAGTCAATAGAACAGATAGATAGATAGATATTCCATTGGTTCTCTTTCTTGGAAAACCCTAATATAAAATATTAGTAGAATAAAGAACAAAACCTACATGATCAGTTCAAAAGGCAGGCATTTGACAAAGCCCAACACCATTTGGTGATTTAAAAAAAAAATCAACAAAACTAGGAGGGTATTTCCTCAACCCAATACAGGGCATTGAAGAAAAATCCACATCTAACATCCAATAATGATGAAAGACTGAATGCTTTCTCCCTAAGATCAAGAACAAGAAAAAGACGTCCATTCTTAACATTTGTATTCACCACTTCTATTCTAGAATTTGTAACTAGAGCAAGAGAAAAGAATTAGAGACATTTGGATTAGAAAGGGAAAAGCAAAAATATCTCCATGTGTGCATTGGATAATTTCATACGTAGAAATCCAAAGGATATCTGGGAAAGTGAAGCTGTTTTTCTCTCCTTTCTATAAGGGCTACCAGAGCATACATTCTCTCTTCCCTGAGTCAATAGTGTCCATGATTTGAGGTTCCTTTGGATCAACCCTTACCTGAACCAACATCTAGAATTTTTGTTTACATGGCCCTCTACCCCCTTTTCTGTGTAAGACTGTTTCAGTTTTATTTACTGAAGGTGTCCCAACCAAGAGTCAGTGTGGTATTGTCTGGATTTGGATCCAGGTATTGAACCTGGGTTCAAATCCTGACTTTGCTCTCACTGTCTGTGAGGCTACAGACAGTACTTGTCCTTTCTGAGTTTCAGTCCTTTTATGAAAGATGGCAATAACTCCTCTACCCATATACCAAAGTTGTGCAGTATAGTGTCTCTCAAACACTGTAGGTGACTAATACATGTGCTCATTTAACATATTCTAGTTGCTGAGAACCAATCAGGAACAGAGTCCTCGCCTCATGGGTAAGTCCATGCCTTGCCCTCCTTTTCCTTTTCCTTTTATTTCCCTTCCATTTTTATTTTACTTTTGTTTTATGTCATATGTGCCCCAACAGTAATTGTGCAGCTGAGCTGAATCTCTTCTTGCCGTCTGCTGGAAATACAATGTTATCTCATTCCCCAAGATTCCAGCACATTTTGTTCCTCTATCAAGATTCCCAAGATCCCTTTGGTTTATATTGTTGTTATTTTTGTCCTTGGTTTATTGTCCCTACTACACTCAGGGCATTTTACTGACATCCAGCATGGGATCTGGTATGTAGCAGGTATTTAGGAAGTATTTGATGAATGAGTCAATTAATTTAAATCCAAATAAAACCCTTAAAACTCTCATCCTGTCTGTTTTCTCTTATGTAAAATAGGGACAATGGCTGCCTACTCTGGTTTGCTTTCTCTTGCCCGTGAATGCCTGCTCTTGTTGCTGCAAGCCGGAAGTGCCAGACCCTTTCTCAGCTCTCCTGCCTGATAATCCATTTCTCCAGTGGGACCCTGAAGCTGTTGATGATTAAGGGACAAAAACCATAACAAGCTAACAGCTGATGTGGCAGCATCCGTCACTAGATTCATTCTGCTGCCTTGGCTTTGCCCAGGGATGAGATTGAGATACACTATTAACTTTGATGCTTCACTGGAGGGCAGTTCTGTGCCTTTGGTAATGAGATTTGGCAGTTCTTTTCTATTCTCTGCTGGGGCTGGAGTTAAGCCTGTTGGTTCCAGGCATCTGATTAAATTGTCCTCTGAATTTGTCTTTAATTCTCAAATATGAGTAAAATCAAGTCATTTGGGGAGCAGTTTCCTTCACCACCTCTGTACCAGTTAGAAATGTGTTTTAGTGCAAGAAACAGAAAACCGGGCTCTAGTGGCTATAATCCAAGAGAGGTTTATTTTACTAATATAACAAGACCAGGGGTAGGTATGTGGCTCCTGGTTTTGATTCAGCAGCTCAACCATAAGAGGACACAGGCTTCTGTGATTCTCCTGACCTTTCTCTCATGATAACAAGGTGGCTGCTACCACACCAGCCATCATGTCTATATGCAAAGCTGAAGGAGAAAACAAACACTCTCAGAACCCCCAAATCCACCCTACACCCAACTCGTCAGACTTTTGCTTAGGTCTCATTAGCCAAAATGGGTCATGAAACCACTTGGGAAAAGTAGGCAACAAGACTGTTGAGTTTGGCTTAGACCAGTTGTGATCCAGGCCATGGGTCTGGGCACGAAGTCTTCCTGGATATATCTATCTCAACCTTCTTCAGATGCTGCTGCTGTTGTGTTTGGAAGATGGTACTTGGAGTTGCAATCGTTTTATGTTTTTACCTGATCCCAGTGTTAGCTGAGCCTCCCTGACTCTTGACATCTAAATAAGTTGGCTAGAACCCTTGGCTCCAGGCCTTGCTAAATATTTCTCTAAGGTATCTGTGAATTTCCAGGGTGAGGTAGGATTATGCCTGATCAGTTCCAGGTTTCGGCTCCTGTTTCCCCAGGAGTCATCTCTGAACTGCTCTGGGTCCCTTCAAAGATCCCATACTGTTCTGTCCCCTACCAAAGAAAAGAAAACCGAGCTAGACAAACTATCTATGAACATGGCAGATGTTAATAAAATGTGGGAGTCACAGGGGGGAGTTGTGTGCCCGCCACTGTACAGCCCTGAACCCTGCCAACACCTGAGCCCTCACTGCCCATCATGATTTATCAAGGAGCCATCCCCACTCCTACTCCCCACCACAGAAATTAGGATGCCAAATATCAATACGATTTTACTTTGTCACATGCCCAACTTTAGTTGTGGAGTGGTAGATGTCTTAGCTAATTCCTGATGTTGAGTATTTGATGGGAGTGGGGTGGGTTTAGACCAGAATATGCTGGTCAAGCTATGTTGCTCTGACTACCTTGAGAAAGGAATGGCTCAGCATATAGTCCACATCACTCCCTATATTCTATTTGTTGATATGTGGGGCAAAGTTCAGCCAACCACAAAGACTTACCATGCCTCCTCTTTGTCATAATATTCTTTATGTATCTGGCTACACAGGTGAGATTTTGAGGGCTTTCATTTTCTTGTTGCTTATATGCAATGTACGTGCATAAAGAAGCACTTTAATGTCTATATTTACTTGTGATAAAATATATGTATGTACACACACGCGCACATGTATGAAACTTGACTTCACCCCAGGTTTCCATGTCGTCATCTCACTAGATTTTCCAGCAATCCCATGAGGTCGGTATGAGAAGGTCCCCCCTGTGTCCAGACTTGCCTGAATTCCAAGAATTCTCTATATGACAGCAGTTTAGTCACCCACATTTTGGGACAGGTGACCAGGTTCTCAACTCAGTCCCTTCTCATGATATGACCTTGGCAGTTGCATCCTGAGTCTTAGTTTCCTCTTCATTAAATAGTAGACAAATCTATAATGGGGCAGTATGGATTAATGGGGTGGCTTCATATTCTGTCAAGCCCTCTTCCTTCCTGGTTCTGGCCAGGGTTGGCAGGGTTACGCGTGTGAGTGCTGGAACATGGAAGGGACGCAGAGGTCATGCCTATGCTGGAAAGGTGGGCACAGGCTCAGTCACCGGGTTGCCCCGTACCCAGTGTGCCCCAGTTGGCTCACCCTGCTGGTGTGGGGCTGGAGCTGGGGCTGCTCTTGCTGGGGCTTCTGCAGTTTCTCTGGATGCTGGGCTATGCTCCTGGGAGGACCCCTGGCAAAGTCTTCTCCCACTAGTCACCTGCATCATCCCTGCTGGAGGCTTGCATTTGATGAGAGCATGCAGTGGGTTCCAGAGCATCCTTTTAGGTCCTAGTGTCCCTTGTTAAATGTGCAAATGAGTAATGTGGGGAGGGGGCAGGGCACAGGCATTTGGCTTGCAGAGCAGAGGCAGTGTGGTCCTGGAGCCTGCAAGCAGAGCGGCTGTTTCTCACCTAGGCAGGCAGCTTCCTCACTGTGGTAGGACATTAAGTTGCTTGGTGGTAATGTGGCTTTGGAAGTCACTGCTGGAAGTTGAACCTAAAGGCTGCTCCTTCCAACAATTCTTTAAGCCATTTAATACCCTGGTACAGAGTTCTTTCTGTATAAATTAGCAAGAGTAATTCTGTTCTCTGAAACTGACCAATCCATAATCTTTCAGATCCAGACTCTGGAGCTGCCTCCTCCAAGAAGCTTTCTTGGATTATTCATAGAGCCCCTCCTCTTCCTCTGAGCTCCTGCAGCCTTGTCCATCTGGACTTTTCATCTGATATTTGCTAGCTGCCTTGTAAGTTTGCTTTCCTGAGACTGAATTCCCTGAGGACAGGACCTGCAACCACATGGGTGGTAATATTTGTCATGGGGCTGTGTCCCTTTGCAAATGACTGGTGAGGAATTCTAATGGGGTGCCTAGGAAGTAAGAGGGCTACTGAGTAAGATTTTTGTCCCAGAAAAAAGAAGAGAACATTGTGAGAAAACAGTCCCTTTTTGGATCCAGCCCTTCTTACCTTGCCTTTGGTTTTTATGGAGCTATAGCAGTTATTCTGTGACCACAAGGGAGATGACAAACCTAAGTACTAAAGGCCAGCACAATTGTATCAGTTAGCTTTTGCTGACTCACAGAACATCCCAAAATGTAGTAGTTTAAAGCAATCATCATTTATTTGCTCAGGATTGTGTGGGTCAGAAATTCAGGCTGGGCTCAGCAGGGATGGCTCATCTGTCACACATGGTATTGCCCAGGATTGTTTTTAGGACAAAGGCCTCCACTGGGATGGCTGTGGCTCTGTCTCCACAAGGAGGAGGCTAGCTTAGGCCTGTTGTCATGGCACCAGCATTCCAAGAGGACAAGAAAAAAAGGCCGAGGTCTCCTGGGGCCTTGGCTTGGAACTCTCGCATCCTCACTTCCTTTGCATTCTGTTGATCAAATTCAGCCACCAGGCAGCTCCAAGCAGGGAGACCTGAGGACATCACTGTTTTTCAGATGGAGAAACTGCAGTCCAAGGAAGAGAAGTGACATGCCCAAAGCCACACAGAGAGTTTGGAACCATGTCAAGACTAGAACCCAAACCTCCAGGCCCCCAGCCCAGGGCTTTTATCATTAAACTCGGTTGACCTGGAAACTGTTGTTTTTTCCCTCAAGGAAAGAAATTTTGCCCCAAAGGTAAAGATGCCACTAAAAGCCAAAACTGAGAGTGACAGTGTTTCCCTTGAGTAGTGGCTGGGTGGTGACACCAAAGTTCACAGCTCCTGGGGGCACGTTCCCTTTCTTGACCTGGGTGTGGGATATAAAGGTGTGCTCATTTCGGGAAATTCACTGAGCTGTGTGCTTATGATTTGTGCCTGTTCATCTATGTCATATTTCAACTTTTAAAAGTTTAAAAATATTTCCCTAAAATCTTATCCCTGCTGGAGGGCTCATGAAGGGAGAACACAGCTTGGTGGAATGGAGAAGATACTGAATTAAGGCTCAGGAAATCTGGGTTCTAGAACAGTTCATCTTCTTGTCTTAACCTGCTTCAACGTCCACTGTCATTTTTCTGAAAGAAGAATATTACAACTTCTGCCAAATCCATTATATCATTTGGGATCAAACGAGATCGTGGATATGAAAGAAATTTTGAAATAATCAGGTATGTGAGTTATGTGTGCTCCACATGTGGGCTCAGTATTCCCTTTTGTGAATTACTATGAGGGGCAAGGGAATTGGCGGGCTCAAAAGGGAATCCGGGACCCGGCCCCTCCGGAAAGCACATTAGAACCCTGGTCTCGCACTGGACTTCAAAGTCCTTTTCCTGCTGAGAGCAGCAGATCAAGGCAAAATCAAGACAAACGTGACCTCGCAGGGGCCGCCAGTCAGGGCGGAGGGGGCGAGCTTCTCTGCGAAGCTGACTGCTACCCCGCTGAGGTCCTGATGTCTCAGCCTTACTGGCCTTCCCTCTGAAGCCGGTCAGGACACGGGCACCACCACCAGGAGATGCAGCCAGGGCCTCCTCCCCTTTCTCTTCATTGGCAGCTCCTCACAGAAGATGGGAGCTGCTGCCCAGGGAGTGAGGGAACCTCAGCTCCAGGCCACCAGGCCCAGAGGGAGAGGAGATGGGGCTCTCCAGAGATCAGCAGGGCCCCAAGGGATTGTCAGAAGCCAAATGAAAAGTCTCTGGCAATTTGTGTCCTCATCTCTCATGCCATGGGCACCTATGAATTTGTAATATATGGTCCAAATTAAAAGAAGACCACTGTGGCATGGGGTGGAGGGTGAGGGTGAGGAGGGAAGGGGCACACAGCCACAGCCTGAGGCCAGGGGCGGGCCGGAGGTGTGGGAGGCTCAGATCCGTCAAGTGGGTCCTGCAGCGGCTCCCTGCAGGCACACCCAGCCTGCTCGCTCCATTCCGCCTACCCTGCCTCGCTCCGGGCATGGTTTACTTATTTGCATGATTATTGTTTATTGCACATACAGCAGGCTGATATCCCTCACTGTCTCCTGGTGGCCTCCCTGCAGACTTCCCACTGCAATCACCCAGTCTCTACTCGAAAACCCTGTCTGGCAGCAGGAGCCGCTCAGCTTGCACGGGGCCAGGCCAGAAGCCCTGGGATTGCCGGCCCTAGAAGCAGCCCTCAGCTACAGAGAATGGGAGGTGGTGCATTAATACCCCCATTTCTTCCTGCTCAGGTGAAGCAACATCCCCCAGAATTCACCTTGGAGTTGCACCCCACGTGTCCACAGCCATAACTTGCTGTCTCACTTCCCCATATGGCTTCACTCTCTTTTCTGCCCCAATTCCCCAGTCCCCTACCCATTACTCCTGTCCTTCCCAAACACCCCAGTAGCACTCAAATCCTAGCCTTCAGGGTCTGCTTCTGCCAGAACAAACCCAGGCAGTGCAAGTGTCCTTGCTAGATTGTCACTCTCCAAGAACACCAAACTTTGGTTCAGGGTGTAGCCCAGCACCTAAAATTGCTGGGCACATCAGAGGCTCGGCAAAAATATTTGTTGAACAGATTGTTTATGTGTTGAATGATAATTCAACAGATATTTATGGACTACCTATTCTGGGAGGCATCTGGACGTTCTGAGAACAAGACAGATGCAAATCCTGCCCGCTCGTGCTCACAGTCTAGCGGGAGCAGCAGGTGATCATTACTGGGGCACACGGAGCAGACCGTGGATGGAGACAGTGAGGTGACAGGCTGGAGCAGCCTCTGCTTCGTAGACGTGCGACCCGTACAGTCAGAAGGGGCCCTAGCTCAGAAGGACCCCAAGTTGGGTTTAATGCTTTGCTGTTGCCATTTAAAAATTCTCAATTAGTTTTGAACAAGGGATCCATATTTCAATTTTGCACTGGGCCCAGCAAACCATGTATCTGGTACTTACTGGGATGGGATCCATGCTGACACCCGAGAGGCTGCATGGAGAGAGAGAAGAGATGTACTGTATTTCAGGCAGAGGACACGAATGTGCAAAGTCTCAGAGGTGCGAGAGAGCCCAGAACATTCCAGAAACTGTAGTACTTTGGTCCAGCTGGAGCGTAGAGGACTCCACCTCCAGAGAAGGTGGCAGAGCCAGGCTGGGAACAGCCGTATGGGTATTCCATGCTCTGCAGTTGAGACTTTATCCAGAAGCTGGATCAGGGGTCCACATGGGGAAGGAGGGTGCAGGAGCAAGCCCAGAGGCAGAGAGACCAGTTAGAGCAGGTTCCAGGAATCCAGGGCAGAGAGGCAGGGAGGACCTGGAGATCTGTGACATTCAGTGCTTGGTGACTGATTGGATTAGGAAGGAGATTTGGTGCCAAAGTCTGTTTACCCAACACCTTCACTTGAAAACCCCTACGGAGTGGCTTCCATGGGCCTGGGCATTGTGCCCTTAGAGGCTGGCTTGTGACTCACCCCAGCACAAGCTGGGGAGATGAAACCTTTGCAGAGAGGCTTGGTGCTGGCCTCTCTTCTCCCAGCTCAAACACAGGCTCCAAATGAGCTTTCTGCCTGGAACTTTAATATGTGAGAAATGACTGGGCCTCCTTTGCTTCCAGCACGTGACGCTGAGGAGCCTGCAGCCTCCAGGGGATGAGAGAGAGAGAGGACCTGGTGGCTTGCCAGAGGGACCTGACTTGATACCACTCAAGTCCCCAAGGTCAGACCATTCCCTTCCAATTAATCCTGGAACACAGAGTGTCAAAGCCAGAAGGAAGGTTAGCTGCAATCTCATTTTATGGTGCAGAAACAGACTGTGCAGGGAAGAAACAAATTGCTCAAGGTCACAAGGGAGGGGGGAGTATCCTGGGCTCCTGACTCCTGCTCTAGAGTTCATTCCATCATCCCATGCTGCCTCTCCCCTCTGACCTGTGACCCCTGACCTCCCCTAGTCCAGAGAGCTTGAGAGGCACACAGCTCTAAGCCACGCGCTGCCTCGAAGTATTTTTGGCGTCACTGAACAAAAACTGTAACTCAAAATGTCTTCAACAGTAGTTCTCAAATATAGTCCCCAGATCAGCCCACATGAGCATCAACTGGGAACTTACTAGAAATGCAAATTCTTTGCTTTTCCTACTGAATCAGAAACTCAGGGGTGAAGGGGATATCCAGCCATCTGTGTTTTAACAGGTGATGGCAATGTCCACTCAGGTCTAAGGACCAATGACTTAAGCAGAAAAGATACTCATTATCTCACAGAGCAAGAGGCCCTGGAGGTGGTTATTTCAGTGGCTTGTGACTTTATAAGGACCCAGGTTCAGTATGGCTCCTCGCACATCCATCCTGAGTGCAAAGGCCTCTGTCTTCAGGCTTGGCCCCTGCCAGTTGCTGGGTGTTTGCCTCCACTGACAGCTTCACCATGAAGACATCAGCAAGCAGAGGAGACAGTGCTTTCTGGACATCCCCTTTAATCAATGAGAAAACCTTTCCAAGAGCCCCACCTCCCAGCCCCCAGACAGTTGCTCACATCTCATTGCTAAGAGTGGGAATGTGCCCTTTTCAAACCAATCACTGGCCAGGAAAACAGAGTTACTGGTTTGTTAGAAGAGATCTCCAGCTACAGAGAGGATACACAGCTCATCGATCAAGGGCACAGACTCTACCAGTCCCCACCCCTGAAATCCCGGCTCTGCCCTTCACTCTTTTGGTGACCTTGGTCAGTCACTTAACCTCTCTGTGCCTCAGTGTTCTCATCTGCAGAATGGACATGATGATAATATCTATCTCATAGGATTATTAGGAGAACTAAATGAATTCACATTTAGAGAGCACCTAAGATAATACCTGGCTATGAAGAGTTTGTTAAATAAGTGTTGTACACACTCTTCCTTATCCTGATTTTTTATTTATTTTGCTTTTTTTATAACTTAACCATAAAGCTTGAGGATTATCCAACAACAGTACAGAGGGCAATTCCTCTTCCCCAACCCTACTTTTGGTTGCCAAATATTCCATTATATGAGTATACACAGTTTATTTAACAACTAGATTATTTCAATTTCTTTGCTATTACAAAGAATGCTGGATTGAAGGATGTGTGCATTTGTAATTTTGATAGATACGGCCCCCCGGCCCCCCACAGCAGTGTATGAGGGGGTTGCATCCCATGGCCCACCAGGATAGTTACCATTTCTCAATTCCTCCTACCTCATGACAAGCCATGGGTATTGCTGCTGTCATTTGCCCAGGAAAAAAAGAGACCCAGAGAGGTGAGATGACTCGCCAGAGGTTGTCAATGAGTTCAGAGGAAAGCCCAGATGAGGACCCTCCCTAAGCCTGGTACAGCACTTGGCAGTTTACAGAGCCCTTGCCCCCTGCAGTAGACGATCCCTTGGGTGCCAGGCCTGAGTGTGCTTTCACTCCCAGCAGTCAGCCCCTGCCTTTCAGCAGACAACCCTTGGCCTGCATTCATGGAGAAGGGCCCGGAAATGTATGTCCTCCAGAGGGGAAGGCACTTCCTCCAAAGCCTGATGAGGAGAGGAGTGTAAATACCCCAAAACCTTTGCCCCCCAAATGGGGCAACTCTGTGATGCAAGAGCACTGCTACGCTATCTCCCGAGCACTGCTGCAGGATCCATCCAAAGTGAGACTTTGAGACGACCTACTGTGGCTTGGCTTCTGTCCGTTCCTTGTCCTGATTTCTATCCTCTATCAACTTTCCTGGGAATGCTTCACAGTCTGAGTGTTATGTTATGTTATGCTGTGGTATGTATCATATCATACCACATATCATATATCATATCATATCACATCACATCACATCACATCATATCATATCATATCATATCATATCATATCATATCATATCACATAGTATATTTATTATATGGAATCCTTTCTTACTTTCCCAAGTATCCTGGTCTCAGGGTTAACTTCTGGGAACCCTAACCTAAGGCACTTTCCATGGTCTCCTTCATGGTTCCTTGTCAATGTAGCTGTTGTGCAGAAGAGAAAAGACTGGGAAAGTGACTAGTTGGAAGTTACCAAGCAGCCAGGCAAGACTAGTACCCAGGACTTCTAACTCCTTATCCATGTTCCTCCAAAAGGACTGAAGCTCCAGCCCTGGCTGAGAATGAAATTTGTCCCTTCCTCTTTTCTCTCCTTTTGAATACAGTGAATCTTCTGCAAACACCTGCCCATGTGTACATCTCCCCATATGGCATCTCCGGGTCCCTGGGCCTCTACCTCATCTTGTCTCTGAAGTGATTATGCTGTCTGATACGAAAATCAGTACAGTAATTCATGTTGGTTGCATCCTAAATGCTGAGTTTGACTATAATTGCAGCAGGCAGACCATAATACACTTATTTAACATACCCCGAGTTAGGACCTCTTGCATACATTTGCATGCTATTTGCATCTATTTGATTGGACCTGGGGGAAAAAAAAGAGATGTAGCTCTTGAGTTGGGTGGCTGGAAAGGGGGCTGAAGAGCACCAAGCTTGGCCCTGCCCCAGGATCTGCACTTTATCAGTGGCTGGGCAGACTCTCACCTCTGCTCTGCTTACAGGGCTTACCTGGGCAGGAGCTGAGGCTCTTATGTGAATCTCACCTTGCCCAGGACTCACTATGTCCAAGGCTAATGTCACCTCTGTCACTGCTGGCTTCCCAGAGCCCGTTAGAGGGATGAGGGAATGAACAAATGGACAAATGAATGTACATGGGCTGGTTCATCCCTCCAAAGCACAGTTTTGATCCCATCCTTTGCTCAAACATTCATGGAGGCTCCCTGTGAACTACAGGATACAATGCAAGGCTTCATCCTGGCATCTTATTCACATCCTATTCCACACCTTTGGGAGGACAAATACTGAGGACACCTCCCACTCCAGGCCTGGGACAAAGACCCTCAAACTTGGCTTGGAGAGGAAGAGGGGCACTACCGGGCTTGCCTGACTCACGTGGTCTTCTCCTTCTCCCTATTCTTCTGCAGGACTGGTTAGAACATCTTGAGGTCAAGGCCTTGGGCGGGAGGGAAGACCGAAATGATGCAAAGACCCTGCCTGGGAAGGGACAACGCAGGAATCACCCTGGTTGTCTGCAAGGAAGGAAACAAGGTTAGCCTCGGGTCGGCCAAGACCCCGACCGCACTTCCCCAGTGTGTCCAGGAGAGGGCAGCAGCAGCCCTGGTTACAGGCACCTGAGCGGAGTCTCGCGTTTCTCTGGTAGGTTGAGTCTGGGGGTAGCTGAATGTGTGAGCCAGGAATGGATGACTGTATGTGTTTTGCAAGTGTGGGAGAGCGCCTGAGCATGTGATTGGGTGCCCAGAGTGAGAATGTGTGTGTCTCTGGGTGCAGTTCATTCAACCCTCTAGCTCATTCCAATTGTTTATTAAACTACTCTGTACCAGACCCAGCTCTAGATGCTCAGGACACAGCAGTGGGCCAGATGGATGTGGTCCCTGCTCTCATGAAACCAGAGCTGGGTGAAGGGAGGCCAGAAAAAAGCCAGCAAACACCTAGAGTGACATCACAGGGTGATACTGATGACCTCAGGTTTGGGGTGGGGAGGCACTTAGACCAGGGTGGTCAACGAGCAGCTCTCTCCAGGGAGGTGGCACAGAAGCTGGGACCAGACGGACAAGAAGGAACCAGTTGTGGATAAAGTGAAGGTTCCCGTGGCCAGGATTCTCACCTGGTCCTGGTTGGCTAGCTCACTACACACGTGTGGGCCATATGTTGTTATTGACTCTAGAGCTCCACCCAGTGCTCTGGGCGACACGGTGACACAGCTGCAAGGCTGGCTGCAGGAGAGCAGAGCAGAGGCTGGAGTGGTGGCAGTGACAAGGACAGAGACCAAGATGGCTGTGCGGATAGAGAGGCCCAGAGGATGGCTGTGTGGGCAGAGAGGCCCAGAGGCAGAGACCAGCTTGCTGCATGCAGACTCACTCTGAGTGGACAGGATTCTAGTGACTGACCTGCCACCTGGTAATGAAGTTGGGTATAAATCCTTTCAGCCCAAGAACATTCCATTGTCATTTCTTTGGTCTCACTGAATCCGTAGTGAACTTGTCTGGGACTGAAACCCATTGGCGAGACACCAGCCAAGCAGACATTTGGGAGATCGTTGCATTTGCAGAGGGAGCAGGGAGGTCGAAGGGCTGATGGAGATGTTTGTAGGAGTCTGAATTTTAGTCTGAGGAAGTCCTCAGACTTTAAACACGGGATATGTGACACTTGGTTTACAGTTTTTAAGAACTCTGGCTACTGAGTGGAAAGTGATTTGGAATTGGATGGGGTAGACCACAAGGAGGCTACTGCAACAGTCCAGGCGAGAGCCATGGTGGCTGGGCCCCAGCTGTGACCAGGGAGCTGTGGGGAAGGGCAAGCACGCACGCATTTCAAGGTGGCGCTCATTTGTGGGGCCAGAGAGGAAGCCACCTATTCCTGAGTTCTTGGCCTGACCAGGGCTAGACTTCTAACTGGGAGCAGCTGTCAGGGGCAGTTTTGCATCTTCAAGTTCTCTTTCTGCCTCAGGCCTCTCTCTGGGCTCGCTGGCCTGACCGACTCCGGCCTCTGAGAGCCAGGCCCTCCCTGCTCCTCTGCCTTTGGGAGAGAGGTTCTGGAGCAGCTGCTTCAGCCCTGACCTCCAGGCTTTCTGGGGTTTAGGGACAGAAGGTTCTGCTTGGATCCTATGTGGGGAGCTGCCAGCTGCAGGCAGCCCCCTCCCTGTAAAGCGTTACCCCTCCTCTCTCAGTCCTTCCTGGAGGGAGAGCATGGGCTCTGGAGGCGGACTCTTTCAAGCCTTCTCTCTTGGAACCCAGGCCCCATGTTGGCTGAAGGCTCAGCTAACAGCCAGCTCCACGAAGAAGGCTTCAGAGGATTCCAGGGATCTTGATCCCACACCCTGAAGCCCTCCCTGAAGACCCACACCTGGCTGGCCAGGGCAGGGCTGAGGAGGACTGAAGAAATAGATTGGAGCTTCCAGGTCCATGCTCCTGAGCATGTCCACTGAAGGGACTGCCTCCTGAAGCCACAGCCAGGGTGCCGTGCAGCCCATCCCGCCCCGGCAGCCCGGGGCCTTGGCCACTTCACCTCTGGGGACAGCTACCTCGTTGCAGTTGCAGGGGGGACCTTATGTCCCCTCGACTTGAGAGGTATCAGGCCCACAGACACCATCTCTTTCCACCTCCTCATCTTCTACCTTTCCCACCATAGCCACTCGGAAACCACCCACCACCTCTGGCGCCTCCACCCTTCCCTTCTTGGGCTGCAGTTGCGGGGCTGCCTGCCGACCCACCACCTGCTCCTGGACAAGACACTTGGCCAGGCTGAGTCCCTGTTTCCTTACCTGTGCAGAGGGGTCATATCCCTATTTGCTGAGTTTTTGTCAGGATTAAAGATAACAGTAACCACACAGCACACCTGTGCACCTCAGGAGCTGCCAGAGGGCTGGAGGCCAGAGGGCCACCATGTGCAAATGCCCCACAGAGGGAAGCTTTTGCTTCCAAGCCTCTGAGGACAGTACTGCTTGCCCTATCCAGTACCCAGGAAGATCTGGTCTGGGTTGGTGACACTGGCCACCACTGGAACCCTTGGACATCCACGGTGTGGGATGGTGTCTGTTGCCAGGCAACAGACCTCAGCTCAGGCCCTGAGCCCCCAGGTCAGCTGCCCAACTGCCGGCCTGCCATTTCTGGGCTGTGTGGGCTGCTAGTGGCCTCCTAGATTTCTCTCCTCCTTTGAGCATGGGTGGGAGGAGGGGGCAGGCTGTGCTTTGGGGACTCCGTAAGTTGCCATATCCCTCAAGAGGCAGACTCTGGAGAGGCTGGAACAAGGAATCCCAGTTTGGGAAGGAGCCCATCAAGGCCCAGAGCAAGGCCGTGCTGGAGCAGGGGACCTAGAACCCAGACCCACCTCCTAATTCCCATTCCCTCCAGAGAGATGGTGCACATGGGTCAGAGAGGTCAAGGGATGGACCTGAGATCACACAGCACACCAGGGGCAGAGGGAGGATCCAAGTCACATCTGTCTACTCCAAGATATCGTTTATGTGCCCCTGGGGTTTGCAGGTGGGACTCATTGGAGCCTCAGGTGTCTGAAGAAGTGTCTCAGAGGCCTCAGAGGGGAGGTGACAGAGAGGCTGAGCTCACAAGCGGGACTCTGATCCTCCTCCCCCATTTCCATCCATTTTATTTGGGTCTCACAAGGAACAAAGGAACCTGAAAATGTCTTTGAAAAATTGCTGACCCATTCATTCAGCACCTTAATCACATCCACATGAAAACTGAGGCTCAGAGCAGGAAAGGGGCTTGCCCAGGAAGCACCCAAGGACTAGGAGCCCCCACCCAGGGGATGCCCCAGGGGAAGGGGTGGGGGACAGCGTAGATGGAGCACATGGGGGCTTAGCGCACACCAGCAGCAGCTAATGAAGAGCCTGACCACTCCTACTCCGGAGTCTTGAAGCGGCCCCTCATCCGCGTCATCCCTGAGCAGCACCCTGCCACTTCTTTCCCATTCGCCTTGGCTCTTGGTGCCCTCAGGAATCACATGCTGTCATGGACTCACCTGTCCTGTGCCAGCCTCCACCCAGCTAGAAGGTCAGCCCTGGTGGCGGGAACTCGGTCACTGCCACCCAGCACAACGCTTGGCTCTTCACCAGCGATGACCAGGCTGAGTCCTCCCAGCAGCCCCTGAAGGCCATTTATCATTTTTGGTCACCTGGTGTCCATCCCCCTCTTCCTAACCCTGATTTCCTTTTGGGAAATTACCTTTCCCACATTGGATGGAGTCTTAGTAATTTCACAAATCCTTCAAGATAATTTCCATAGCTCTTCTCTCCTACTGCAGAATACAATAATAATAATAATAATACCAACTGATGTTTATTGAGTGCTTTCTGAATGCCACAGATCACTTTGTTTCATCGTTGCAGTAAATCCAGAACATGGATGCAGCTCCCCTCCCGTTTACAGAAGACCAGCAAGTTCAGAGATCACCTTGCTCATGCACAGCAGGTGGGATATGACCCGGGACAGGCTGGCCCCAGAGGCTGCACATGTGACTTCCCTCAGCCATATGGGATTTTAACTCCTGAAAGAACTGGTACAAGGATGCTATTGTCCCAAGGGATGGGTGGCCTATTCTACAGGCAGCGTCCTGACAAATCAGCAGTGACTATCCTTATTTCTGTCTGATTCCAAGCCTGGCTGTGATTCCCAATAATCTCCCAATTAATTCTCCTTGTACCCAAGTACCAAAGAACCTAACAGATACAGGACAAAGAGGTTATGTACCAGTTAGCTGCTGCTGTGGAACAAAACACCTCCTAAAATTAGTACATTATAACAACAGGCAATTATTTCTCATAATTCTATAGGTTACTGGTAAGTTATTCTGGTCTGAAGCTGGATGCTTAGGATGGCCTTGTTCACCTATTTGGCAGTTGACAGGTTGGTCCTCACTGGGCTGGCTCACATGGCTCATGCGGCCTCCCATCTGCCAGCAGGCTAGCTTGGGCTCACCCACAGGGTCTTGGAGTTCCAAAGAGCCCCAAGTGCTCTGAAAGCCTCTGCTTACTTTGCATTTGCTCTTGTCCCATTGGCTAAAGTAAGTCACATGGGGTTGGCCAGAGTCAGGTGAGGGAGGACCACCAAAGGGTACGGACAGAGGGAGGGGATGATGGGTGGCCATTTTTACCATTTACCACCAGGGATTTCTAGAGGTGGGCGCTGTGATAACCACTGCCGTCCAGAGGAGAAACTAAGGCATGCAGAAGGAAAGCGACTCTCCCTGCTCTGCAGCACACTGTGGGTGGAGGCAGTGTGGGGATTTTCCAAACCCTCTGGAATCGCTTACCTCAGCCCCCTGGTTCAGGCCTGCTTTTTCTCTCTGATGTGAAACAAGCTGATATAATAATCCTTCTTGCAATAAGGAAAAGCTCCAGTCAAACATGCGTTGTGCAAAACCAGCCGAGTCCCATTTCCTGTGTGCTTGCTGACCTGGAATAATTGCCTTTATGCACAGAAAAATAAGGAAAAGACCTGAAAGCGTTTTCCAGAGCCCAGAAAGGTCGCCTTCTTTAAAAAAATCAATTACCTATTCCCACTTCAGAGAAAACACTTCACACGTGCATTTTACATTCTAAGTGGAATTCAGTCCTGGAGGCTGAAAATTCTTTTCAGGGACCATGCGGCCAGACAGAGGCCCCCAATTACCTCGGCTATCGATGTTTTAGGTGGTGGAACACAGTAGTTATCTCAAGAATGAACTTCTTTTTTTCATCCAGAACAAAACCCCAAAGTATAAAGTAAGCCTTGGATTTAGTTCCTCCTCCCCGGCCTGGTGTCCTAGTGACTGGGGTTTCTTGCACGTCGCCCCCCTCCCATGCACACTGAATGGTCACATATAAAAGGCACTGAAGAAACTGTCTTCCTCTGGGTTTACATGAGCTCTGACATCACACAGACCCAAGTTCAGTCCTTGTTCTGCTGCTTTCTAACTATACAGAATTGGCTGATGATTCAAACAGCTCTTGACCTTGGTTTCCCACCAGTACAATGGAGCGACCCGGGATGTGAGGAAGTTAATACCTGCCAAGTGCGGAGGGAGGCCCGGGGTGTCCTCACCCCCAGGGGATGGGAAGAAGAGGATGGAGGCCGGTGGCATGGGAGGGGAATAAAAATAAAGCTGCCCCTTACCCCAAATCTATTCCCCACATGGAAGCCTTTGGAAAAGAGGGACCCTTTGAAAATGGGCTCTGGTTATTATCACTCAGCTCAAAACACTCTGAAGTCTCCCCCTAGCTCTGGGAGGAAACGCCCAAGACCTTGCGATGGCCTACAGGCCTTAGTGGTCCTCCAACCTCATCTCCTCCCCTCACTTATGCAGCTGCACCCACACTATCACCTAAGCCACCCAGATCCTCCACTCAGGGCCTTTGTGTGTGCTGCGTTCCCTACCCCAGCCATATGCATGGCTCAGACCTCACTTTAGCCGGCCTCCACTCAAACGTCCCCTCTGCAGGGAAGCCCACCCTGTCAGCCTGACCCTCTCCATCACATTGCCCTGATTTCTCTCTTTCAAAGTACCCACTGCCTGCTGCTTACTTTTATTTGTTTATATCTATCTCCCTGCACTGGGCTCAAAGTGCCAGGAAAGCAGAAGCTGAATGCATGGAAGGCTCTGGATCCCTAGCCACGAGACTGGGCTCAGAGCAGCCCTCTATCACTGGGACCACAGCTCTCACTTGCTGGCCTCTTGAGTGGGAGCTGGGCCTCTGACATGCATTATGTCCTGCGCTCTGTGAGGTCAGTCACCAAACCCAGCTCTCTGGTAGATGAGGGGTGGTGCTGAGGCTGCCAGAACCCCATAGCCCTCCCTGGGTCACTCTGTGGCCAAGAGGGGGCCTGAGGCACTGGGTTGTGGCCCTGGAGGCAGCTCAGGCATGAATCCCAGTGCAGGAAAGGTCAGTGGGCAGAGTCTCACGTGGAGCCCCGGGCATGTGTGGGCAGGCGGGCCAGCGGGCTTGGCCTTCCAGGGTCACCAATGCCCAGGCAGGGCTGAGGCCCCAGGCAGTGGTGTCTGAGACTTAGCCGGGGCTGAGCTCCTCCCAGGCCTGGGGCGTCCGTGCAAATCCCTTTCAGAGCCAGTGGGCAGGGTGAATGGGCGGTGGGCCCTGTCAGGACGATTAGGGAGCACAAAGCCGAAGGGTTGGCAGCTCAGGATGTGGCCTAGGGAAGCTTCCATGGGCAAACACAGAATAAAGGCCCTGTCTGCCCCCTCACCTCTGCCCGGTGCCAGATAATGTAATGTGTTGATACTGTGAGAGGCATTCACCCATCTGAGAACTCTGCCTACACCCCAGAAAACAAGTCTCAAGAGAATGGCCTGCTTGGCTCACCACCCCACAGCCTGACCGGCACACATAGGCACACACACAGGCAAACCTGCCTGCCCATGCACTGCAGCCCAAAGGCAAGCAGGAGCCTGGCACTCAGGAAGGTTTTACTGAGCACCTGCTGTGTAGCAGGTGCCGTTCTAGGTGCTGGGATTCAGCCATGAACAGGACAGACACAGTGACTGCCCTCCAAAGGGAGAGATGGCCAATAAACACGGCAAACATGTGAGATGGGGACGGGAGCTCAGGAGCCAAACAAAAATAGAGCCAGCAAGGAAGACAAGAGGAGATGCGGTGGGCTGGGTGGGTATTAGGACGTGGATGCGAGGGGAGGTTTCAGGAGAGCAAGCAAGCACACAAGTCCTGAAGCAGGTGTGTGCTCAGAACTGACACAGAAGCATGTGCTCCAGAGCAGCACGTGCGAGGGGAGAGAGGTCCAGGAGGGCCAGAGGCAGACTGAGAGCCTGTATGCTATGGTGAGGACTTCAGCGGTCCCCCTCCAAGAGACGGAAGTCACCGCAGGGTTTCAGCCAACAGGTCTGAGCGAGAGCAAACCTGGCCCTGTGTGTCCCATGTCCCTCAGCTATGGGTGTCTGTGTCCTCGCACCTCCGTGTGCTGTCACAGGGGCTCCAAAGGATACCCCAGGGTGCCTTTCCGTGTCTGCTTGCTTCCCTGGCATGCGCCAGATTCCCTCCAGGGGGTTCTAGGAGGGACTATGTGGAGGAGGAGCTGGACAGGAGGGGACAACCGTCCTGCTATCAGTGGCCCAGGCCAGCGGGGAGCAGAGCTGTGGCTGCTGAGGGGCGAGGTCCCCAGGTGGGAAGTAGGTCAGGGGAGGCCCAGATACTACCTGCTGGTCAAGGGTCTGAGCCCTGAGCCAGTATTCCAGGCTGGAAAGATTCAGCCTCACTGTCCTCCAACTTTTAACTGCAGTATTTTCATACCCACCGAACCGTTAGGGGTCTGACAATGAACACCGTATACATACCTTCCACCCCAATATTTGCTTTGGCATATGTGTTCCCTTCCCCCTGTCTCGCCCCCTCTCCCCACACCGGTCTCCTTCTCTGGCTCCATAGAGAGCAGACGGCAGAGAGAGAGAGAGAGGCAGCTACCACAACATTTCACCCCTAAATATTGCAGTATGTACCCATGTGTCTCTGACAAACAAGAGCGTTCTTCTATACAGCAAAACACCAAAATAACCAAAATGTTTTACACTGTTACAATACTGTCTATACATCATTACAATACAATGGACACACAGTCTATCATCCCAGATAGTCGGTAGCTCCAGTTCCCCTAAGGTCTTGATAATGTCCTTTGCAGCTGTTTTATTTTGACTTTGTTCAATCCAGGATTCCATTAAGAATCAGACACTTCATTTGGTGGTTTACATTCCTCTGGTATCTGATCTAGAATGAGTAGCACCCACTGTACCAGCCACACTGCTTTTTCCCTTTTCATGAGATTTTTTAAGAGACAGCCCCGTTGTCTGGTTGCATGTCCCTCCACTTGGGCGTATCACATGGTTTCCTCGTGATTAGATCCCGGTGAAACATTCTGGGCAGTAACACTGCAGAGGTGAGGTCACGTCCTCTCCGCCATCCTCCCAGTGCGTTATATAAGGAGGGCGTCCTGCCAGCTGCTCCTGTCATTAGTGACGCTGAATGTGATTGTTTGATTAAAATGCTGCCAACAGATCTCTCCACTGTAAAGTTAATCTTCCCCTTTGTAAATAATAATTCATCTGTGTAACGAATTATGGTCCTTGAGACTGAATATCCTGCGCGAATTCCCCCCCAAATTCTCGCCCAGTGATTTTAGCAGCTCTCAATACCTTGCCTGAATCAATTACTGCATCGGTGGCAGCAGTATGGAGATTTTCCTAATTCTATTATCCTTTCTTCATTTTTCCAAGAAAAAAGGTCTTCCTCTCCCTCTCCTCCCTATTTTTGTAGTATTACCACTTGCTTACGTAGTCTTTTATTATTATTATTATTATTGCTATTCAATGTGTTAAAAATCCATTATCATCATTGTTCTTTTTGATGTTCAAATCATTCCACGTTTGGCCTGTGGGAGTCCCTTCATGCTGACTCTTATGTCCTCCAACTTTTTCTCGTAACAATTTTATCGAGGCATAGCTGCCATGGAATAAACTGCACAGAAAGAGTACGATTTAATAGGTTTTGACATAAGTACACACCCATGAAACCATCGTCAGATTCAAAACAGTGAGCTTATCCACGACTCCAAAAGTCTCCGTGTGCGTTTTCATTTTCATTCTGTGATCCTCCCCTCCAGTCGTTCACCATCCCCAGGCGACCACTGAGCTTCCTTCACTTACTACAGATTAGTTTGCATTTTCTAAAGCTTTACATAAATAGAAACATACCTTTGTACTCTCTCATGCCTAGTTCGGTTCACGGAGCATAATCACTTTGAGATTCCTCCATGTTTTGTGTATCAAGACTTCCTTTCGGTTGCTGAGTAGCATTCTATTGTACGGCTATCTCAAATTTATCTATGTGTTGATATACTGATGGACATTTGGTTTGTTTCTAGTTTGGGGCTATTACAAATAAAGCTGCTGTAAACATTCATGTAAGTCTTTGTATGGAATATAAAAAGGAATATAGTTTTTCTCTTGCATAAATACTTATGAGTGGAATGGCTGAATCATCTGGGAGGTGTGCATTTAATTTTTAAGGAACTGTCAAAGTGTTTTCAAGGTGGTTATACCATTTTCCACTTCTTCCCATGGCATACAGGAGTTCTGCCACATACTTAAGATGACTACAGTCAGTCTTTTTAATGTTATCCATTATATTAGGTGTGTAGTGATAGCTCACTGGGTTTTAATTTTTTAATTTAAAATTAAAAAATTTTATTTTCCTTAATGACAAATACTGTTGAGCATGTTTTCATGTGCTATTTGACATGTGTTTATTTTCTCTTATTATATGTGTATTCAAATCTCTCATCAGTGTTTCACTGGGCTGTTTGTTTTCTTACTGTTCAGTTTGGAGAGCTCTTTAGATATTCTGGACACAAGTCCTTTATTAAATATATGCTTTGTAAAAAGATTTTCTCCCAGTCTGTGTTTTGTCTTCTCATTCTCTAGGGTCTCTTGAAGTGCAGAAGTTTCACATTTCAATTTATCCACTTGTAGTTCAATTTATCCACTTGTTCTTTTATGGATTGCGCTTTTGATGGCACATCTAAGAGGTATTTGCCTAACCCAAGGCCACAAAGATTTTCTCCTATGTTTTCTTCTAGAAGTCTTATTGTTTTAGGTTTTACATTTAGGTCTATGATTCATTTTGAGGCAATTTCTCTAAGTAGTGTAAGGCATAAATTGAAGTTCCTTTTTTTAATATAAATGTTGATCCAGTTGCTCTAGCACCATTTTTAGAGGTTATCCTTTCTCTGCCCACTGCTTTGCCTTTGTAACTTTGTCAAAAATCAGTTGTCCAAATATGTGTGGGTCTGTTTTTGGACTCTATTTTGTTCAATTGATCTATATGTCTATCATTATGCCAATACCATACTGTTCTATTTTCTGTAGCTTCATAATAATTCTTAAAATCAGATGGTGTTAGGCCTTTAAATTTGTTCTTTCTCAGATCTGTTTTGACCATTTGAAGTTCGTTTCATTTCCAGATGGATTTTAAAATCAGTTTGTCAACTTCTACAGAAAAGCCTGGTGGGAGTTTGATTGGGATTGAATTTATAGATCAATTTGGGGAGAACTGCCATCTTCATATTGAGCTTTCTCACCCATGAACAAATTAGAGTCAATTCTCATTCACAGTAGTTCTGGCCTATAAAGTCTCCATGAACACTGAATTAGCAAATATTAAACTATTGCTTCTAGGAGAAATACAAGGTTAGATTCCTGTGAACCTCTGGTTTACATTTCATCAAACGATCAATGAATAACCTTGTTTCATGTGTGTTTCTATTTAAAGACACCTTATATATTATCTATAATTGATTTATTAACAATGAACTCACACAACCAACAGCACTGTTAACTCACACCCAAAGGAAGTTTATCTAACACACAAATTTTCTCAATCAGGCACATCACAGCCTTGCACAAAGACACAGACAATACTCCAGCACTATGCTTTGTGGGCATTTGAAAATCACCAACAAAAGTACAGATGTGGGAGAGGGGCGGAAGATGGCGGCGTGAGTAGAGCAGCGGAAATCTCCTCCCAAAACAACATATATCTATGAAAATATAACAAAGACAACCCTTCCTAGAATAAAGACCAGAGGACACAGGACAATATCCAGACCACATCCGCACCTGAGAGAACCCAGCGCCTCGTGAAGGGGGTAAGATACAAGCCCCGGCCCCGCGGGAGCCGAGCGCCCCTCCCCCCAGCTCCCGGCGGGAGAAGAGCAGGCAGAGCGGGAGGGAGACGGAGCCCAGGGCTGCCGAACACCCAGCCCCAGCCATCCGGGCCAGAGTGCAGGGCGCTCGATACTAGGAAAACAGGGCAGCAAGAACAGTGAGCAGGCACTGGAGGCTGGGCGACAGAGGACATAAGAAAAGCGCGCGACCATTTTTTTTTTTTTTGCTTTTTTGCTGCTTTGTTTTGGCGAGCGCTTTTTGGAAGTCTTAAAGGGACAGGGACCCCAATACTAGGGAAACAGAGCAGAAAGACCGGTGAGCAGAGGCCTGAGGCTGGCACCGGAGAATAAAGAAAAACGAACGACCACCTTTTTTTTTTTAATTAAAAAAATTTTTTTTCTTGTTTTTTTTTTGTGGTCGTTGTTTTGTTTTGGCGGGTGCTTTTTGGAAGTCTTAAAGGGGCAGGGCGGGTCACTTAATCGAGAGGTAGGGAATCTGGGATCTCTGGGCACCCTAACCCCTGGGCTGCAGGGAGCAGGGAGGCCCCTTACGGAGATAAATAGCCTCCCAGCAGCTCCTGCTCCAACGCGACTCCACCATTTTGGAGTAGCTGCCCGAGCCAGGCCACGCCCACAGCAACAGCGGAGATTAACTCCATAGCAGCCGGGCAGGAAGCAGAAACCCTGTCTGCGCGCAGCTGCGCAGCACAAGCCACTAGAGGCCGCTGTTCTCCCAGGAGAGGAGGGCCACAAACCAACAAGAAAGGAAGTCCTTCCAGCCGTCACTCGTCCCAGTTCTGCAGACTATTCCTATCACCATGAAAAGGCAAAGCTACAGGCAGACAAAGATCACAGAGACAACACCAGAGAAGGAGACAGACCTAACCAGTCTTCCTGACAAAGAATTCAAAATAAGAATCATAAACATGCTGACAGAGATGCAGAGAAATACGCAAGAAAAATGGGATGAAGTCCGGAAAGAGATCACAGATGCCAGAAAGGAGATCACAGAAATGAAACAAACTCTGGAAGGGTTTATAAGCAGAATGGATAGAATGCAAGAGGCCATTGATGGAATTGAAATCAGAGAACAGGAACGCATAGAAGCTGACATAGAGAGAGACAAAAGGATCTCCAGGAATGAAACAATATTAAGAGAACTGTGTGACCAATCTAAAAGGAACAATATCCGTATTATAGGGGTCCCAGAAGAAGAAGAGAGAGGAAAAGAGATGGAAAGTATCTTAGAAGAAATAATTGCTGAAAACTTCCCCACACTGGGGGAGGAAGTAATCAAACAGACCACGGAAATACACAGAACCCCCAACAGAAAGGATCCAAGAAGGGCAACACCAAGACACATAATAATTAAAATGGCAAAGATCAAGGACAAGGAAAGAGTGTTAAAGGCAGCTAGAGAGAAAAAGGTCACCTATAAAGGGAAACCCATCAGGCTAACGTCAGATTTCTCAACAGAAACCCTACAGGCCAGAAGAGAATGGCATGATATATTTAATACAATGAAACAGAAGGGCCTTGAACCAAGGATACTGTATCCAGCACGACTATCATTCAAATATGATGGTGGGATTAAACAATTCCCAGACAAACAAAAGCTGAGGGAATTTGCTTTCCACAAACCACCTCTACAGAACATCTTACAGGGACTGCTCTAGATGGCAGCACTCCTAGAAAGAGCACAGCACAAAACACCCAACATATGAAGAATCGAGGAGGAGGAACAAGAAGGGAGAGAAGAAAAGAATCTCCAGACAGTGTATATAACAGCTCAATAAGCGAGCTAAGTTAGGCAGTAAGATACTAAAGAGGCTAACCTTGAACCTTTGGTAACCACGAATTTAAAGCCTGCAATGGCAATAAGTACATATCTTTCAATAGTCACCCTAAATGTTAATGGGTTGAATGCACCAATCAAAAGACACAGAGTAACAGAATGGATAAAAAAGCAAGACCCATCTATATGCTGCTTACAAGAAACTCACCTCAAACCCAAAGACATGTACAGACTAAAAGTCAAGGGATGGAAAAACATATTTCAAGCAAACAACAGTGAGAAGAAAGCAGGGGTTGCAGTACTAATATCAGACAAAATAGACTTCAAAACAAAGAAAGTAACAAGAGATAAAGAAGGACACTACATAATGATAAAGAGCTCAGTCAAACAAGAGGATATAACCATTCTAAATATATATGCACCCAACACAGGAGCACCAGCATATGTGAAACAAATACTAACAGAACTAAAGGGGGATATAGACTGCAATGCATTCATTCTAGGAGACTTCAACACACCACTCACCCCAAAGGATAGATCCACTGGGCAGAAAATAAGTAAGGACACGGAAGCACTGAACAACACAGTAGAGCAGATGGACCTAATAGACATCTATAGAACTCTACATCCAAAAGCAGCAGCGGGATATACATTCTTCTCAAGTGCACATGGAACATTCTCCAGAATAGACCACATACTAGGCCACAAAAAGAGCCTCAGAAAATTCCAAAAGATTGAAATCCTACCAACCAACTTTTCAGACCACAAAGGCATAAAACTAGAAATAAACTGTACAAAGAAAGCAAAGAGGCTCACAAACACATGGAGGCTTAACAACACGCTCCTAAATAATCAATGGATCAATGACCAAATCAAAATGGAGATCCAGCAATATATGGAAACAAATGACAACAACAACACTAAGCCCCAACTTCTGTGGGACACAGCAAAAGCAGTCTTAAGAGGAAAGTATATAGCAATCCAAGCATATTTAAAAAAGGAAGAGCAATCCCAAATGAATGGTCTAATGTCACAATTATCGAAATTGGAAAAAGAAGAACAGATGAGGCCTAAGGTCAGCAGAAGGAGGGACATAATAAAGATCAGAGAAGAAATAAATAAAATTGAGAAGAATAAAACAATAGCAAAAATCAATGAAACCAAGAGATGGTTCTTCGAGAAAATAAACAAAATAGATAAGCCTCTAGCCAGACTTATTAAGAAGAAAAGAGAGTCAACACAAATCAACAGTATCAGAAACGAGAAAGGAAAAAATCACGACGGACCCCACGGAAATGCAAAGAATTATTGGAGAATACTATGAAAACCTATATGCTAACAAGCTGGGAAACCTAGGAGAAATGGACAACTTCCTAGAAAAATATAACCTTCCAAGATTGACCCAGGAAGAAACAGAAAATCTAAACAGACCAATTACCAGCAACGAAATTGAAGAGGTAATCAAAAAACTACAAAAGAACAAAACCCCCGGGCCAGATGGATTTACCTCGGAATTTTATCAGACATACAGGGAAGACATAATACCCATTCTCCTTAAAGTTTTCCAAAAAATAGAGGAGGAGGGGATACTCCCAAACTCATTCTATGAAGCTAACAGCACCCTAATACCAAAACCAGGCAAAGACCCCACCAAAAAAGAAAACTACAGACCAATATCCCTGATGAACGTAGATGCAAAAATACTCAACAAAATATTAGCAAACCGAATTCAAAAATACATCAAAAGGATCATACACCATGACCAAGTGGGATTCATTCCAGGGATGCAAGGATGGTACAACATTCGAAAGTCCATCAACATCATCCACCACATCAACAAAAAGAAAGACAAAAACCACATGATCATCTCCATAGATGCTGAAAAAGCATTTGACAAAGTTCAACATCCATTCATGTTAAAAACTCTCAGCAAAATGGGAATAGAGGGCAAGTACCTCAACATAATAAAGGCCATCTATGATAAACCCACAGCCAACATTATATTGAACAGCGAGAAGCTGAAAGCATTTCCTCTGAGATCGGGAACTAGACAGGGATGCCCACTCTCTCCACTGTTATTTAACATAGTACTGGAGGTCCTAGCCACGGCAATCAGACAAAATAAAGAAATACAAGGAATCCAGATTGGTAAAGAAGAAGTTAAACTGTCACTATTTGCAGATGACATGATACTGTACATAAAAAACCCTAAAGACTCCACCCCAAAACTACTAGAACTGATATCAGAATACAGCAAAGTTGCAGGATACAAAATCAACACACAGAAATCTGTGGCTTTCCTATATACTAACAATGAACCAACAGAAAGAGAAATCAGGAAAACAACTCCGTTCACAATTGCATCAAAAAAAATAAAATACCTAGGAATAAACCTAACCAAAGAAGTGAAAGACTCATACTCTGAAAACTACAAGTCACTCTTAAGAGAAATTAAAGGGGACACTAACAGATGGAAACTCATCCCATGCTCGTGGCTAGGAAGAATTAATATCGTCAAAATGGCCATCCTGCCCAAAGCAATATACAGATTTGATGCAATCCCTATGAAACTACCAGCAACATTCTTCAATGAACTGGAACAAATAATTCAAAAATTCATATGGAAACACCAAAGACCCCGAATAGCCAAAGCAATCCTGAGAAAGAAGAATAAAGTAGGGGGGATCTCACTCCCCAACTTCAAGCTCTACTATAAAGCCATATTAATCAAGACAATTTGGTACTGGCACAAGAGCAGAGCCACAGACCAATGGAACAGACTAGAGAATCCAGACATTAACCCAGACATATATGGTCAATTAATATTTGATAAAGGAGCCATGGACATACAATGGCGAAATGACAGTCTCTTCAACAGGTGGTGCTGGCAAAACTGGACAGCTACATGTAGGAGAATGAAACTGGACCATTGTCTAACCCCATATACAAAAGTAAACTCAAAATGGATCAAAGACCTGAATGTAAGCCATGAAACCATTAAACTCTTGGAAGAAAACATAGGCAAAAACCTCTTAGACATAAACATGAGTGACCTCTTCTTGAACATATCTCCCCGGGCAAGGAAAACAACAGCAAAAATGAGTAAGTGGGACTATATTAAGCTGAAAAGCTTCTGTACAGCAAAAGACACCATCAATAGAACAAGAAGGATCCCTACAGTATGGGAGAATATATTTGAAAATGACACATCCGATAAAGGCTTGACGTCCAGAATATATAAGGAGCTCTCACGCCTCAACAAACAAAAAACAAATAAATAACCCAATTAAAAAATGGGCAGAGGAACTGAACAGACAGTTCTCCAAAAAAGAAATACAGATGGCCAACAGACACATGAAAAGATGCTCCACATCGCTAATTATCAGAGAAATGCAAATTAAAACTACAATGAGGTATCACCTCACACCAGTAAGGATGGCTGCCATCCAAAAGACAAACAACAACAAATGTTGGCGAGGCTGTGGAGAAAGGGGAACCCTCCTACACTGCTGGTGGGAATGTAAGTTAGTTCAACCATTGTGGAAAGCAGTATGGAGGTACATCAAAATGCTCAAAACAGACCTACCATTTGACCCAGGAATTCCACTCCTAGGAATTTACCCTAAGAACGCAGCAATCAAGTTTGAGAAAGACAGATGCACCCCTATGTTTATTGCAGCACTATTTACAATAGCCAAGAATTGGAAGCAACCTAAATGTCCATCTATAGATGAATGGATAAAGAAGATGTGGTACATATACACAATGGAATACTACTCAGCCATAAGAAAAGGGCAAATCCAATCATTTGCAGCAACATAGATGGAGCTGGAGGGTATTATGCTCAGTGAAACAAGCCAAGCGGAGAAAGAGAAATACCAAATGATTTCACTTATCTGTGGAATATAAGAACAAAGGAAAAACTGAAGGAACAAAACAGCACCAGAATCACAGAACTCAAGAATGGACTAACAGGTACCAAAGGGAAAGGGACTGGGGAGGATGGGTGGGTAGGGAGGGATAAGGGGGGGAGAAGTAGGGGGGTATTAAGATTAACATGCATGTGGGGGTAGGAGAAAAGGGAGGGCTGTACAACACAGAGAAGGCAAGTAGTGATTCTACAACATTTTGCTATGCTGATGGACAGTGACTGTAAAGGGGTTTATAGGGGAGACCTGGTATAGGGGAGAGCCTAGTAAGCATAATATTCGTCATGTAAGTGTAGATTAGTGATAGCAAAAAAAAAAAAAAAAAAAAAAAAAGGGCAGTTCCTGTGTGGTAACCTCCAACGAGTTCTACACAAGGGTATAAAGGGCATATAAAAGTGTAGGCAAAGGGTCTGTTTGTGTTTATACAGAGGATCAAACCCTAATTGGGCTACCCCGAAAATGAACTAAGATACGATATGAAAAAGAACTTCCAACATCTGCACTCTCTGGAAGACTCATGCCAGAAGATGATCATCAAAAAACCCCAACAAAGATCCACGCACTGCTACAGCTGTAGATGCACTCATCCCACCAGTTCCTGGACTTGCCATGGGAATGAGGAAGGAGATATCTAAGCTGGCCTGTGCATACAGTAAAACAACAAAATTGGACTGGATCTATACTGTTGGAACTCAACCAAGAATTTGGAGAAGTGCAAATTGTAGCGCTCCAAAGTCTTACAACTACAAACTATTTACTGTTAAAAGAACATATGGCATGTGAACAGTCCCCAGGAATGGGTTGTTTTAATTTGTCTGATTTCTCTCAGACTGTTCAAGTTCAGTTGGACAATATCCACCATATCATAGATAAGTTTTCACAAATGCCTAAGGTGCCTAACTGGTTTTCTTGGTTTCACTGCAGATGGCTGGTAATTACAGATATGCTTTGGTTATGTAACTATACTCCTATTATGTTAATGTGTGTGTGCAATTTAAGTAGTAGCTTAAAACCTATACATGCTGAAGTTACTCTACAAGAAGATATATCAAAGAAATAATCAATCTTCCCATGTTTTCTTCCGCCTGCTACTTCTATAGCTTTTCTTCTTCCTTCCTAATTACAACCCTTAAATAGAATTTGTGCCTCATATCAAATTTACCGAGTATCATAATTCTTCCAAGTGGTAAAGATACCTCAAGACAAATGCTGGGCATAGAAGCCACAGGGCATAAATATGCAAAGAAGTAAAAAGCTAACTTTTTCAAACAATAAGGCTTCTCTCTCACTTACCAACTTCACATTTCCCTGTATGGCCCCGGAAGATGACTGGTTAGCCAGAGACGGGTAAGATTCCTCAAGGGAGGAACAACCTAAGACAGGCACAGTCACAGGGAGGCCATCAGGTGAGAAATTGGGGATCAACAGAGGTGAGGCTTAGAACCTCACCCCCCCGTTCTGAGAGAAATCTTCTGCATACGTGGATGTTTTATTGCCCTGGTCTAGCTTGGATTAACACATAGTCTACAGGCACACACCTGATCATCTACATTTGCTCTCTTACAACACTAAACTATGTTTTCTACCTTTATCTTGTATCTACCTACCACTTCAGCATTTTATTAAAAATAATAATAATAAAGAGAGAAATGTGGTATCCACATATAAATCAAGTATAAAAACCAAATGAATATTCATATTTGAACTGACTGTTTAGAGTTCATAATGCATGAGCAAAACCGAAAGTTTCTGTGATGACTGCCCTTGTACTGTTCACTATGTAACTTACTCATTATGTAAGAATTTGTTCTACATGTAAAAACTTGTTTGTTATGCCTCAGAAGATTGGAGACTGACAAAAATTAGGCTTGGGGTGGATTAATGATTGTGCATTGAGCATTGACTCCCCTATACAGAATTTTATTGTCGTTAACAACCATTTGATCAATAAATATGAGAGATGCACTCACAAAAAAAAAAAAAAAAAAAAGGACAGACTTCCAATGGTAAAATAAATTAGTAACCGGGATGTAATGTATAGCATAAGGAATATAGTCAATATATTGTAACAGCCTGGTAGGGTGATAGCTGGAACCTAGAATTATGTATATAAATGTTCTACCACTGTGTTGTACACTTGAAACTCATGTAATGTAATACTGTGTGTCAACTACCGTTCAATAAAAAATAATTATTTAAAAAAAAAAAAAAGTACAGATGTGAAAAAACAGCACTGACTAGATTGCAGAAAGGACACTTGCTTGTAGTATGAGAGCTGAAATCAGAAGGCAGAGCATCGCCCTGTTGGACCTCTGCCGCCAAATGCGCATTTAGTTACACACATTTTTTTTGCCCTGTGTGTGTCTGTGAATAACTGCCAATAGCATTTGGGGGTTACAAATAAATTTCAGTGAGTATGTGAATTCACAAACGTGGAATGCACAAATGAGAATCAACTTATTTATTTAAATTTCCTTTACTTTCTCTCAACAAACTTTTCACTCCACAAGTCTTTCCTATTTTTTGCTAGATTTATTCCTAAATTGTTCATGTTTTTGGATGATATTGAAAATGGTATTATTTTTTTCTGTTTTAGTTCCCAGTTATCCATTACTAGGATATAGAAATATGATTGTTGTGTATCAATCTTGTTTCTTGGAACCTTATTAAAAATTCATTCTAGTAGCTTTTTTTGCAGATTGTCTGCAGAGATGATCATGTCCTGTGCTAATCATGACAGTTTTACTTCTTTCTAATGTCATGCCTTTTGGTTCTTTAGTTTTGTTTTTTTTGGCTGTTTGTACTTGTTAGAAACTCTAGTATGATGTTAAATGGTAAGAATAGAATCCTTTCTTGTTCCTGGTGTAAGAGGGAAAGTATTTGGTTTTTTACCTTTGAGTATGATGTTAGCTGTAACTTTTGCACAAATGCCCAAGGAAGGACAAACTTGGAGGGGGTTTAGACCCTGTTGGAAAGCTCAGCCACCGGATAGCAGAGAACTTGGATGGTTAGCCACGCTAGAGCTGGTCTGGAGTTTCTGCGCAAGAAATAGGCAACCCTCCAGAGTAGATGTGTGTGGGCAGCGGGTCATGGGCAGTGAGAGACTGGGCACCAGAAAGGCAGGTGCCTTTCAGACTGCCCACCACACACAGGCTTCAAAAGGGAGTCCTGCTGCGAATGTGAGACTCTCTGGTCCCCAGGTAACTGTGTGCAGGCCTCTGAGCAGCTTCGGTTTAAGAGGGCTATGGGAAGACCATCACCAGGCTGGGGCTGCAAGGTTGTAGATGGGTTGTGTTCTGTGCCCATGGCTGGAGTAGGAATTCACCCAGGTGCTCCCCCCACACCCCAAACTGGAAATTGCAGGAAGCCTTTTCCTCCTACAATGTCCCTCCAGAATCCTCTACTGAGAGCTTAAAACTGTGCTCATTTTAAAGGAGAAACGCTTTCAGGAATTCAATTGTTAATCATAGAGCACATATGAAGGAGCACTTGGAACTGAGAGGCAGTAACGGACACAGGTGGGCAGAACTCACGATTTTAACCATTCTTCAAAGCTGGCTAGAGAGGGGCATGAGGCTCTCAAGAATGGGGTGGGGGTGAGGAAGGGATCAAAGCAACTGTCCTGGGAAATGAGTTTGGGGCCCTGAGAGCAGAGAACTGGCTGGGCTCTGGGGTGAGGGCAGCGGGCTCAGCACTGCGGGCATCCATGGCTAATCATCTTTTGTTCCCCGATTGCGGTTCTTTTGATGACCCAGGAAAATAAAGGACTACTTCTTTTGTGCTGGACTTGGGCGGCTGCCTGCCCAGGATTATGGGATACAAATGTCCACAGGCTGCATCCCACCAACAGCTGGGACCGGACCCCAAGTCTCTTAGCCCCTAGGTCCATCTTGTCTGAGCCAGAGTTCTCAGGATGCATCTTCTGTGGGTCCCACACCTGACTCTATGCTCTGCCTAGCTTCCTTCAGGACTGTCAGCTTGTGACACGGACTTCAGGAAAAAGCCCTATAATGAGGGAATATAGGTCTCCATGTATTTCATCTTTCCAGTGACCCAGAGGAGAACGTGCTCAACAAAGGCTCAAGCTCTGTGGGTCCATTGAAGAGACCACGGTGGCTTTTTTTCAGTGTTCAAAGCACTTTATTTGTTTTTTGTTTTGTTTTTTTTTTTAGATAATTATTTTTTATTGAAGGGTAGTTGACGCACAGTATTACATTACATTAGTTTCAAGTGTACAACACAGTGATAAAACATTTATATACATAATTCTAGGTTCCAGCTATCACCCTACCAAGCTGTTACAATATCTTGACTGTATTCCTTATGCTATACATTACATCCCGGTTACTTATTTATATTAACATTGGAAGTCTGTCCTTTTTTTTTTTTTTTTTGTGAGGGCATCTCTCATATTTATTGATCAAATGGTTGTTAACGACAATAAAATTCTGTATAGGGGAGTCAATGCTCAATGCACAATCATTAATCCACCCCAAGCCTAATTTTCGTCAGTCTCCAATCTTCTGAGGCCTAACAAACAAGTTCTTACATGTAGAACAAATTCTTACATAATGAATAAGTTACATAGTGAACAGTAGTACAAGGGCAGTCATCACAGAAACTTTCGGTTTTGCTCATGCATTATGAACTATAAACAGTCAGTTCAAATATGAATACTCATTTGGTTTTTATACTTGATTTATATGTGGATACCACCTTTCTCTCTTTATTATTATTATTTTTAATAAAATGCTGAAGTGGTAGGTAGATACAAGATAAAGGTGGAAAACATAGTTTAGTGTTGTAAGAGAGCAACTGTAGATGATCAGGTGTGTGCCTGTAGACTATGTGTTAATCCAAGCTAGACAAGGGCAATAAAACATCCACGTATGCAGAAGATTTCTCTCAGAATGGGGGGTGAGGTTCTAAGCCTCACCTCTGTTGATCCCCAATTTCTCACCTGATGGCCCCCCTGCGACTGTGCCTGTCTTAGGTTGTTCCTCCCTTGAGGAATCTTACCCGTCTCTGGCTAACCAGTCATCTTCCGGGGCCATACAGGGAAATGTGAAGTTGGTAAGTGAGAGGGAAGCCTTATTGTTTGAAAAGGTTAGCTTTTTACTTCTTTGCATATTTATGCGCTGTGGCTTCTATGCCCAGCATTTGTCTTGAGGTGTCTTTACCACTTGGAAGAATTATGATACTCGGTAAATTTGATATGAGGCACAAATTCTATTTAAGGGTTGTAATTAGGAAGGAAGAAGAAAAGCTATAGAAGAAGCAGGCGGAAGAAAACATGGGAAGATTGATTATTTCTTTGACATATCTTCTTGTAGAGTAACTTCAGCATGTATAGGTTTTAAGCTACTACTTAAATTGCACACACACATTAACATAATAGGAGTATAGTTACATAACCAAAGCATACCTGTAATTACCAGCCATCTCCAGTGAAACCAAGAAAACCAGTTAGGCACCTTAGGCATTTGTGAAAACTTATCTATGATATGGTGGATATTGTCCAACTGAACTTGAACAGTCTGAGAGAAATCAGACAAATTAAAACAACCCATTCCTGGGGGCTGTTCACATGCCATATGTTCTTTTAACAATAAATAGTTTGTAGTTGTAAGACTTTGGAGCGCTACAATTTGCACTTCTCCAAATTCTTGGTTGAGTTCCAACAGTATAGATCCAGTCCAATTTTGTTGTTTTACTGTATGCACAGGCCAGCTTAGATATCTCCTTCCTCATTCCCATGGCAAGTCCAGGAACTGGTGGGATGAGTGCATCTACAGCTGTAGCAGTGCGTGGATCTTTGTTGGGGTTTTTTGATCATCTTCTGGCATGAGTCTTCCAGAGAGTGCAGATGTTGGAAGTTCTTTTTCATATCGTATCTTAGTTCATTTTCGGGGTAGCCCAATTAGGGTTTGATCCTCTGTATAAACACAAACAGACCCTTTGCCTACACTTTTATATGCCCTTTCTACCCTTGTGTAGAACTCATTGGAGGTTACCACAAAGGAACTGCCCTTTTTTTTTTTTTTGCTTTGTTTTTGGTATCACTAATCTACACTTACATGATGAATATTATGTTTACTAGGCTCTCCCCTATACCAGGTCTCCCCTATAAACCCCTTTACAGTCACTGTCCATCAGCATAGCAAAATGTTGTAGAATCACTACTTGCCTTCTCTGTGTTGTACAGCCCTCCCTTTTCTCCTACCCCCCATGCATGTTAATCTTAATACCCCCCTACTTATCCACCCCCTTATCCCTCCCTACCCACCCATCCTCCCCAGTCCCTTTCCCTTTGGTACCTGTTAGTCCATTCTTGAGTTCTGTGATTCTGGTGCTGTTTTGTTCCTTCAGTTTTTCCTTTGTTCTTATATTCCACAGATAAGTGAAATCATTTGGTATTTCTCTTTCTCCGCTTGGCTTGTTTCACTGATCATAATACCCTCCAGCTCCATCCATGTTGCTGCAAATGATTGGATTTGCCCTTTTCTTATGGCTGAGTAGTATTCCATTGTGTATATGTACCACATCTTCTTTATCCATTAATCTATCGATGGACATTTAGGTTGCTTCCAATTCTTGGCTATTGTAAATAGTGCTGCGATAAACATAGGGGTGCACTGATCTTTCTCATACTTGATTGCTGCATTCTTAGGGTAAATTCCTAGGAGTGCAATTCCTGGGTCAAATGGTAGGTCTGTTTTGAGCATTTTGATGTACCTCCATACTGCTTTCCACAATGGTTGAACTAACTTACATTCCCACCAGCAGTGTAGGAGGGTTCCCCTTTCTCCACAGCCTCGCCAACATTTGTTGTTGTTTGTCTTTTGGATGGCAGCCATCCTTACTGGTGTGAGGTGATACCTCATTGTAGTTTTAATTTGCATTTCTCTGATAATTAGCGATGTGGAGCATCTTTTCATGTGTCTGTTGGCCATCTGTATTTCTTTTTTGGAGAACTGTCTGTTCAGTTCCTCTGCCCATTTTTTAATTGGGTTATTTATTTGTTTTTTGTTTGTTGAGGCGTGAGAGCTCCTTATATATTCTGGACGTCAAGCCTTTATCGGATGTGTCATTTTCAAATATATTCTCCCATACTGTAGGGATCCTTCTTGTTCTATTGATGGTGTCTTTTGCTGTACAGAAGCTTTTCAGCTTAATATAGTCCCACTTACTCATTTTTGCTGTTGTTTTCCTTGCCCGGGGAGATATGTTCAAGAAGAGGTCACTCATGTTTATGTCTAAGAGGTTTTTGCCTATGTTTTCTTCCAAGAGTTTAATGGTTTCATGGCTTACATTCAGGTCTTTGATCCATTTTGAGTTTACTTTTGTATATGGGGTTAGACAATGGTCCAGTTTCATTCTCCTACATGTAGCTGTCCAGTTTTGCCAGCACCACCTGTTGAAGAGACTGTCATTTCGCCATTGTATGTCCATGGCTCCTTTATCAAATATTAATTGACCATATATGTCTGGGTTAATGTCTGGATTCTCTAGTCTGTTCCATTGGTCTGTGGCTCTGCTCTTGTGCCAGTACCAAATTGTCTTGATTACTATGGCTTTATAGTAGAGCTTGAAGTTGGGGAGTGAGATCCCCCCTACTTTATTCTTCTTTCTCAGGATTGCTTTGGCTATTCGGGGTCTTTGGTGTTTCCATATGAATTTTTGAATTATTTGTTCCAGTTCATTGAAGAATGTTGCTGGTAGTTTCATAGGGATTGCATCAAATCTGTATATTGCTTTGGGCAGGATGGCCATTTTGACGATATTAATTCTTCCTAGCCACGAGCATGGGATGAGTTTCCATCTGTTAGTGTCCCCTTTAATTTCTCTTAAGAGTGACTTGTAGTTTTCAGAGTATGAGTCTTTCACTTCTTTGGTTAGGTTTATTCCTAGGTATTTTATTTTTTTTGATGCAATTGTGAACGGAGTTGTTTTCCTGATTTCTCTTTCTGTTGGTTCATTGTTAGTATATAGGAAAGCCACAGATTTCTGTGTGTTGATTTTGTATCCTGCAACTTTGCTGTATTCTGATATCAGTTCTAGTAGTTTTGGGGTGGAGTCTTTAGGGTTTTTTATGTACAGTATCATGTCATCTGCAAATAGTGACAGTTTAACTTCTTCTTTACCAATCTGGATTCCTTGTATTTCTTTATTTTGTCTGATTGCCGTGGCTAGGACCTCCAGTACTATGTTAAATAACAGTGGAGAGAGTGGGCATCCCTGTCTAGTTCCCGATCTCAGAGGAAATGCTTTCAGCTTCTCGCTGTTCAATATAATGTTGGCTGTGGGTTTATCATAGATGGCCTTTATTATGTTGAGGTACTTGCCCTCTATTCCCATTTTGCTGAGAGTTTTTAACATGAATGGATGTTGAACTTTGTCAAATGCTTTTTCAGCATCTATGGAGATGATCATGTGGTTTTTGTCTTTCTTTTTGTTGATGTGGTGGATGATGTTGATGGACTTTCGAATGTTGTGCCATCCTTGCATCCCTGGGATGAATCCCACTTGGTCATGGTGTATGATCCTTTTGATGTATTTTTGAATTCGGTTTGCTAATATTTTGTTGAGTATTTTTGCATCTACGTTCATCAGGGATATTGGTCTGTAGTTTTCTTTTTTGGTGGGGTCTTTGCCTGGTTTTGGTATTAGGGTGCTGTTAGCTTCATAGAATGAGTTTGGGAGTATCCCCTCCTCCTCTATTTTTTGGAAAACTTTAAGGAGAATGGGTATTATGTCTTCCCTGTATGTCTGATAAAATTCCGAGGTAAATCCATCTGGCCCGGGGGTTTTGTTCTTTGGCAGTTTTTTGATTACCGCTTCAATTTCGTTGCTGGTAATTGGTCTGTTTAGATTTTCTGTTTCTTCGTGGGTCAATCTTGGAAGGTTGTATTTTTCTAGGAAGTTGTCCATTTCTCCTAGGTTTCCCAGCTTGTTAGCATATAGGTTTTCATAGTATTCTCCAATAATTCTTTGCATTTCCGTGGGGTCCGTCGTGATTTTTCCTTTCTCGTTTCTGATACTGTTGATTTGTGTTGACTCTCTTTTCTTCTTAATAAGTCTGGCTAGAGGCTTATCTATTTTGTTTATTTTCTCGAAGAACCATCTCTTGGTTTCATTGATTTTTGCTATTGTTTTATTCTTCTCAATTTTATTTATTTCTTCTCTGATCTTTATTATGTCCCTCCTTCTGCTGACCTTAGGCCTCATCTGTTCTTCTTTTTCCAATTTCGATAATTGTGACATTAGACCATTCATTTGGGATTGCTCTTCCTTTTTTAAATATGCTTGGATTGCTATATACTTTCCTCTTAAGACTGCTTTTGCTGTGTCCCACAGAAGTTGGGGCTTAGTGTTGTTGTTGTCATTTGTTTCCATATATTGCTGGATCTCCATTTTGATTTGGTCATTGATCCATTGATTATTTAGGAGCGTGTTGTTGAGCCTCCATGTGTTTGTGAGCCTCTTTGCAAAGCACTTTATTTGTATTAATTCCTTTCACCCTCTGAATAATCTTGTGGTGCTGTTTATCATCTTCCTCATCTTAGATGATGAAGACAACAAAGCCCAGAGAGGTTAAGCAGAATTTCCAGGATCATACAGAAAGTAGCAGAGCTGGAACTCCAACACAGGCACAGAGTTTCGGATCCCACTCACAATGTACCGCCTCTTCACCCATCTCCTCTGTTTCTGCAGCCCTGGAAGAGCGCTAAGACACGACGACGCTCAGTGCACACTTCCTGGCTAAATGACATGCCAGCAGACAAGAACCCAAGCCCGTGACTGTCTCTGCATTAGGTAGCTCTGCTGGCTGCACCCCACAGTGGCTGTTGTCCCAGCTCTGACAAGTAAATTATTATTTCCTTCAACTTTTTTTTAAATTTAATAATTTGTCCTTTTACTTGTTTATTTTTTGAGGTACACACAAGAAAAATGCACAGCTTGATGAATTTTGACACATGTAAAAATTTTTATACATGTAACTGTCACTCAGATCAAGATATTGAGCATTCTAATTTTTTCCTCTTCCTCTTCTTTCACCTATTCCCCACTCCCTTCCCCTATGGCAACCGCCAGTCTGTTCTCTGTGTCTCTGAATATGTTGTTTGTTTGTTTTGTTGACTACTGCCCCCATTGCTTCCCCAGCCTCCCTGGCACAGACGTGGCCCTGCGGTAAGTTCTAGCCAATGAGATGTAAGGGGAAGGGTGGTGCGGGGCTTCAGGGAAGGTTCCGTAAGTCCTCCCTCCCTCTTTGCTGTTCCTGGGATGATGAGAACATGCTTGAAGCCCCAACAGCCATCCTGGACCAGAAGGTGGCCTTGAAGCGGGAGCCACTTGCTGAAGATGCTGGAGCCGGAAGACAGAAGGGGTTGGGGGCGCCGATGATGTCACGTGACCGGCGCCACAGCCCTGGGCGGCTGCCTACACCTTTCACGTGGGAAGGAAGGCAACTCCCCTCGTTTCAGTTGCTGCTATTTGGGGTGTCTCCTGTTGAGGCAGCCATACCTAATCCTCACAGACACAGTTGCAGGTACTATCCCCCTTTTACATATGAGGAAACTGAGCCCCAAAGAGGTACAGCAACTTGATTTGAACCCAGGAGTCTCACGGTGGGGCCGGCGCGCATAACCATCAAACTAAGGTGCCTCCCAGTAGAACGCTAATTGCTCACTGGGCTGGGTAAACACTCGCTGGGGAGTGGCTGGGCTCTGCCAACACGGGGACCAGGAATGCAAGAGTTCTGGCAGTGGCCTTGGTCTGCGGGCGCGGGGATGGCTCTGTGTTCTCACCACATTCGAGTTGTCTGGGCTGGGGCCCTACAGCATTTTGGCAGGGGACCCAGACCGTGGTTATTACATTTCTCATATTCTGATCTGCCCTCAAAGAACCTGTAGACCAAGCAGAGGCAATTATCAGAGGCTTTTGCAAGAGGGAAGTGATTCCAGCCCCATGTGAAACAGGATGGGGCGGCTCAAGGTCCCTGACAGGGAATCAGGACCTGAGAGTTACAAAGAAGAGCTCCTTTAGCATCTCCCAGAGGGTTCCAAAGCCTTTCCCCAGAACACTAGTGTCACAAGATGCTACTAGGTAGGGGCGTCAGTGACCCAGGAAGCTTGAGAAGCTGGTCTCATCACGGGACTTCTCAGAGCTGTGTGTGTGTTGAGACATGGAGGGGAGTGAAACACACAACACTCCTTCACAGTGTTTGAACTTGGATACTTTTTTGCAGGAGCTTTTTCCCCTTTAAAAGATACTATGAATACATACCCTTTGTGGATAATTTACTGCATGCCAGGCCCTGTGCTATAGATTATATGTGCACTGTATCATTAATTCTCAGGAAAACCTATTAAGTAGGTACTGGTATTGACATTTTATAGGTAAGAAAACTGAGGCTCAGAGAATAACACACCAAGGTCACAAGACGCTAAGTAGTAAAGCAGTCATCCATACCCTTCTGAGTCCAGAATCCACCATACTATTGGCCCAAAGAGACTTTCCCACCTTCCACACTGTGGGTAGGAGGACATGCTGGACCTGGATTCAGATTTCCCACTCCTGTTCCAATTGTTTTTCATGCTTTGTTGCTTCTTGATTCATGAATGGTGGGTGATGCCCACCTCCCTACACAGCATTTGCTTCCCACACACCCAGAGCTGCGGGCAAGGGAACAGGTGGAGGTGAAGCAGTTTTGGGCCTAGTTCTTACCCCATCACCAACTGCTACATGACCTCTCCTTCACCTTCAAGGACCTGACACATGGCACAGGGACAGTTCTGAGCTGGACCCATCAATTATGGGCCATGTTCACCACAGGCCCAGCCTGTAGAAGCTACTCCTTGACCTGTAGGTTCCTGAGCAAGTTCCTTCCCCTGGGCCATATTTCTGCTGACATAAGTGCTCTCAACCAGCTTGCCAAATACGTATTGAATGCCTACTCTGGTAAGGATATGGAGGTTATTTATATATTTATATACACACACACGTATAGTATAGTATTATGTATGTGTGTAATATAGAAAATGTGTATGTATTTTGGGTGTAACATATAAAACATGTATTTTATGTGTCTGTGTGTAATATATAAAAGTTTCTGCCAGTGATAAAAACCATAAAGAAAAGAGAGCATGTTAAAGAGATAGTGATGGTGATGAGCATGTTAAATGATAGTGTCATGAAAGATCTCTCAGGTGTGTGAGCAGAGACCTATATGAAGCATGAAGTATTGCATTCCAGGCAAAGGGAACACAATTGCAAAGGCCCTGTGGTAGAAATATCCTGTGTGCTTACAGAACAGTAATAAGGCCATGATGACTAGAAGGCAGAGCCTGAAGGGGTGCTGGATAGCAAGTGGGTCTAAGAAGCTAGTAGAAGGTAGTGAAGGGCCTTGCAGGCTGAGCAGAGGGACTGGGCAATAGCCTAAGTGTAATGGCAATCTATAGAGTTTTACACCATGACCTATTCTGATGATTGAAAAGGAAATCTGTTGAGGGGGCTGGGTGGAAGGGTGGGTCTCAATGCCTCAGGCCCTCCTTCAGGTCCTTTGGGTGGGATATGATGAGGCAAACATCTCCTAGGAGGCAGGGAGATGCTGCAACTTTCCAAGTGGAAAGGCTAGCAAAGGATGAGGGTGCTATGCCTGCTGCAGGGTCAGGGCACTGAAGGCTCAGGGACCCAGGCCAGGCAGCTGGTTGGACTGAGTATGGCTTTCAGGCCTCACCAACTCCAGCAAATCTCTGTCCTTGCACAGACCCTGGAGCCTCCATCTCTCAGGCCCAGCACACGAAGATGATGGAGTCATTTTACTCCGAGTTCTTCCTCCTTCGGCCCTGGAGCTCTGGCCAGTAGGGCCTGTTTTGGTTCACAAGCACCACATAGGAGGCAGGGAGATGCTATGAAGTGGTTATTTCCTACTTTGCAGATGAGAAAATGAAGTCAGAAAGGTATCTGCCTCAAAGGCAAGGAGCTAGTAAATAGCAGAGCTAGTCTGTGTCCTTTGAACTCTGCTAGGCACCCTACACTGGATGGATCAGTGACTGAATCTGAATCTGAATAATCTATCTGCTCTTTTCCTCTATCTGCTATTAACAGTACAATGGGGTAGACATCTGTAACACCCACCAGGATGGCTCTAATAAAAAAGGCAGGAGCAGGTGTTAGCAAGATGTAGAGAAAGTGGCGCCCTCACATGTTGCTGGTGAGAGCGTAATACAGTGCGACCTCTTTGGAAAAAAATTTGGTGGTTCTTCAAAAAATTATACAGTTACCACATGGTCCAACAATTCTGCTAGATATGTATGTGCCCAGGGGAATAAACAACCTAGGTCCCCACAAAAACTACATAAATGTTTCCAACAGCATTATTCCGAAGAGCCAAAAGATGGAAACAATCCAATGTCCATCAACTGCTGAATGGATGAAATGTTTGGTATCTGCATACAATGGAATACTACGTGGCAATAAAAGGGAACGAAGCACTGGTCTATGCTATGATATGGATGAGCTTTGATATCGCGAAGTGGAAGCAGACAGACACAAAAGGCTGCATACTGTACGATTCCCTGTATATGGAAGGTCCAGAATAGGCAAGTCCAGAGGCAAAAGGTACATTAGTGGTTACCTAGTGCTGGGCATGCGCACTTGGGAGGGGCTGAGAAGTGATTGCTAGCAGGTAGTGTTCCTTTTCTGGGGTGATAAAAATGTCCTAGAATTAGATAGTCATGATGGTTGCCCAAATCTGAATATAAAAAAACCCCCACTGACTTGTACACTTAAAAAGGGAGAATTATCTCCTACTAAGTTATTAAAAAAACCAACTTGTGGGTTGTCCTTCTCAAGCCCCAGGCTGTTGCCCAGGTTAAGCACAAAAATGTCCTTTCCAAGAAGCGTCATCACTAGCAATCCCTGGACACCAAAGCCAGGGCTGGGAATGCAAGCTTGCTTACTCAGAGTAGGAAGCCTGTCTTATCTTTTTCTCTAACACACATTCTGAAGTCCTGAGTCTGTGCTGCAGGGATGTTCTGGGGTTTACCAGGTCTCCTCAGAAAAGCCTGGCTGGTGGGTCCCGGGAAACATTCACCCTCACAAGACCAGCAAGCTGTGCAGGGCTGGAAGTCAGGGCTTTGCAGTCAGCAGACACCGGGAGAAACTAGGGGCACACTGGCTGAGCACTTACTAGGTGCTGGGCTCAATACTAAGTTCCTCTTTAACCTTCAACTACTCTGAAGGCAGCTGTCATCACCTTCATTTTACATAAGGGATGTGCAGTGAGACTCAACTGCCTGCCCCAGCTGGCAGGGGGCAAAGTTCCCGTCCCTCCCTGGTGCATGAAGTGTTTGCTCGGCAGCCTGGCTTTCTTGGTGTTTGGTTTCTCATCAGCAGAGGCACACACACCTACCACACAGGCCGGTGGTGACAGAAGCTCCTGGCTTTGGCTAGCGACGTCCTCATCCCTCAGGAATATAACTTTTGTTGGCCAGGCAGAGGGAGGTGGGTTATATGCTCTTCCTGCCACCCTCTGGGAGCCCTCAGCTATCCAGATGTGGCGACTACCGCCCAGCCCACAGAGTTGTTCTGCCTGCTCCCAAGAACCCACTGAGCTTTTCAAGACTATCTTCTTCCCTTTGCTGCTGTGGTTTGGAGACCCCTCTTATCTCTACGGCAACAATCCCTGAAGGTAGAAATAGCAGAGACGCAGTGCTGGGCTGGCAATGGTGGCTGAGGCCCTGGGCCTGTGAAGTTTTCCTGTTTCCACAAGTGCAGGCTCCATGCTTCTTCTGGGAGAGTGCCTGCCCCCAGGTGTGCAGTGGGAACACTGGTGAGGGCAGCCAAGCACTCCCTCACCCAGCGGCCGAGCACCCCTCTCCCATGCAGCCCACCCAAAGGGAGCGGGGCTGCAGCACAGACTGGCGTCTCTCTCTCCCAAACAGTGGTGACAAAGCCACATTGCCTTTTCAAATCACATACGGCTTGTTTGACCCCATCAAATAACTTTATTCACACAAACGTCCCTTAATTTACAAAGCCTCAGTCATTCATACACATTAGGGTATCCACAGTGTTCAAAGAACTTAAATATAATGTATCATACCAACCCAAGTAAAACAAGTACAAAAAATATTCATATAAAGTTGTTCACACGTAGGTCCTAGATTACCAGCTTCTGTGCAAAAAAAGAAAATAAAGAAAAATAGATTTATTATCTAGTATTTGAAACTAACTTTGTGCCTGGGTTAAAACCTCCCTCACACCCAGTCAGCCCAGCGTGCGCGTTAAACCACGGCCACATTCTCCTCTGCTCTGGTGGGAAGAGGCCCCTGCGGCACAACAGGTTTAAAATGTTCCTAAATAAGCTCCCGTCTCCTGTAGCCTCTCGTGGAAGATGCAGGCCCCCTTCCGTTACTCCTGCAATTTCAATGGAGCTCCGGGCGACCAATGGCAGTGGATGCTTACATCAGCCAACCTGCACGTCACACCTCCCAGCTCCCCACTCTGAGGGCCTCTCCAGACAGGAGCCCCTGCCTCTGCCCAGGCAGGATCGTAGACATGCCTGTGTTGTCCTGAAGGCTGTGCCTTAGTCCCCGGCCTGGTGGCCTCAGGAGCTGGGCAGTGCAAGCTTGGCTGGCGTCAGGTTACCAGCTCCTAGGAGATGCCAGTTGTAGCGCCTGTCTGAGGGCCACAATACAGGCCCAGGAAGGGGAAAGGAGCCAAAGAGGAGCAATTACCCAGTGCCCCCAGATGTTGACGGCAGGGGACACACACACGCAGGACCAAAGGCAGAGGCATGGCTGGTGGGCAGGGCTGGAAGTTCAGGCGGCATGGAGCAGGGCGAGGGCAGAGCGTTAGGGTTCCTTCCTTTGTGGGGGAAGCCCGATCCTATTTTCCAAGCGATACCCCAAGGCTGAAACCCAGACATCCTTTCTATTAAGATCTTTTAAAAAGGCCAACTGCCAACAGCAAAAAAAAAAAAAAAAGATTCCACAACGCTGGTTCTTTTCCTTTTCTTAGATAAAGACTCAGGCAGAAATAATCTTATTGCTCCCAACACTGGTTTTCTAGAAGACAACTGGTACGTTAAGGAGCCAAGAATCATGGAGGAAGGGAATGGCAGAGGTGGGGAATGTCCAAGGGCAAGAAGGCTGTGAGGAAGGTGGTGAGTGGTCTGAGCACCGCAGGGTTAGGGAGCAGAGGGGGTGCAGGGGGCCCCCCTGCCGTCTCTGCCTTCATTCACTCTGGGGCCACCACCAGCAGTGCCACTAAGGCCAGGCCCTGTCCATAATCAAGTCTCCACCCAGTGTCCCATCTGTTTGTCCTCCAGCTGTAAACAGGGTATTTCTTAAGTAAACATTTTAATACACTCCCTCAGAAAGGCAACCCCAGGGGCAAACCATGTCCGTGGGAGGGAGAGTTCCCGTTCTCCAGTCCCCACACCTTTGGGGTAAAATGAGGCAAAGGCCTGCAATCTTAGTCCCCAGTATCCAGAAGGGGGTCAGATGGAGCCCGCACTGTAGCCTGTCCAGACTGAACAGACTGAGGTCTCCTCCTGGCTAGAGGTAAGAGGCAGGGGACTCGCTGGGCAGTAAGCAGCAGAGCGCACCTGTGTGCAGTGTAGTTTTCCCGTCCTCGGCTAACGCCGCTGTGAGTGCCCTGGTGGTGGGTGGGGAAACGTGCCGGCTGCAGCCCTCAGGAAGGGATTGGGGGAGGGGGATAGTCCTTCCCATGTGAGTGGGAGTCAGAGTCTAAGTGACAGATGGACACAGACAGGGAGAAAGAAGCCACACACTTCCAGCTGCACCAGGTCTGGTCAGGGGAGGCAATGGAATAAGGCACTATGATCTGTCCTGCTAATTCCTCTCACTGAGGGGAAGACCGAGCCAGACCCAAGAGCTGGGGCCCAGAACGTCCTTCAACAGGCTATCCTTCCTACACATCCAAGAAGACAATGACTGATGGCTATTTCAAGGTTTGGAAACTCCCAGAACTTGGACAAGCCTAACAGACTCGGTGGTGCTGAGACCATGCGCCACACAACTGCTGCAAGGCTGAGAGCCAGGAGGAGAGGCGAGGAGGAGGAGAGGCGAAGAAGCTGATCCACGGCACGAAGAGGGGGAAAGTGGCAGAGAAAGAGGACAGGAGCTCCTGGGGTCCGGCCAAGGCTCGTCCACTGACTGGGCGGAGACAGCATTCTCTAGGGCTGACGTCCACCTGGCCGGCTAGCTGGGTGCCTGAGGTGGACAAGGTGGGGGGCGGCGGGGAGAAGAGGAGAGACAGGCACTTGGGGCCAACAGGCTGGTCAAGAGCTCAGGAGAGTCCCGCCCCCGAGCACGGAGGCTGGCTACCCCGCCCAGGCTGCCCACCTCAGCCAACAGCACGGGCACCTGTGACCAAGGGGGAGCTCTGATGCCAAGAGAACTAACGAAGCAGGGGCACTGCAGCTCCAAGACCGTGTTCACATGGAGCTCAGGGGCCTGGGGGAGGCAGGGGGAAAAGATGAGCAAGAGGCAAGTAACTCGTTAGGCCTGAGTCCTCACCAGGGATTGGGAGCATGGGCTGCAGTCACGGAGTTGGGGGTGACAAGTTTGGGGACTGTTTTTCCCATTTGTTCATGAATGGAGAGGCAGCTGCCCCCAAGGGAAGGCTGGGTAGGGGGCACAGCACACTGTGCACTGCAGTTTGGAGATGCTGTTCCCCCACCTGCAGGTCGCCTGAGAAGTTGGAGAGGACAGACAAGAGACAGGCAATCACAAACGACTGCAGCCAAGGGAAGGGCCTCATCACCACCAGCCTTGCCAGATCCTGCTAACCACAGCTGCTGTCTGCCCAGGAGGAAGCAGCCGCCCTGGTATGTGAGGGGCTTGAGGAAAGGCTGGAGGAACATCAGCAAACACACCACTGAGTCTGGAAGTTTGGGCTGATGCTCTCTGTTGGCCTCACTGGCCTCTTCCAAATTCCCAGGGCTGGAGGACTGCTACTTTTGGGGGGAAAGCCCCCGCTTGGTCACACACCCAGCCAAATGCCCTCTGACTCTCCCCTACAAATCCTAAGCTGGTTTACAGAAAGCAAAAACAAAAACAAAAACTAAACAAAGAGTAATTCCTTTCCCCTTCCCCAAAGACCCTTTCCTGTGTGGCTACAACAGGGTGCAAAGCCTCTGGAGCAGCCAGAGTAGCTTCTGGGTGAGGGTACAGGACAGGGCCAGCCTCCCTCTCCTTGCAAGAAGACACCTAGGTCACAAGCTGTGAGTAGGGAGGCCGCCAGGGTGCTAGGAGAGTGTCCCAACAGTCACACAGATGGACACTGGGGTGCGGCTGAGGGGTCACGGTTGGGGCACACCCACAAACAGGCCTCTACTGGCTGTGGGGCCTATCCAGTCCCTTCCCTGCTGCTGGCAGGTCCGTTCTTCTCCCATTAGACACATTTACACTGAGGCAGGCACCTAACAGGAAGTCCCTGGAGGTGAGGGAGATGGCGCTTAACATTGTCACCATATGTGACATACGGGGCCCAGCACTTGGGGTACACCCTTTACTGTGAGGAGATGACAGTGGCAACCAGTTCAGGAGGACCTGTTCTTATGGCAATGGTCACAGCTGGTTCTCAGGGACCTGGGCAGTCTCTGTGGCAACCTGAATGTTTGGTGGGATCCAGGGGGCAGTAGGTGATGGGTGCTGACCTCACAGGAGTGACAGATGCCCACTGAAGACCCAGCTGTGTTCCGGGAAGAGGTTTGGCACGAGTTTTTCCTGGGGATCCTCCTCTGGAGGAAGCCCACTAACAGAAAGGTAGGCTTGTACAGCTGGGGTGGGCTGGTGCTCACCCGCCAAGAAGTGGGAGACAGTCATCTTCCGTCCCCACCTCAGAGCTCCCAGGTATAAGGGGCAGAGGAAGGAACAGAGTCCCACTGTCGGAGGTCCTGGTGTTGCCCGGGGCCTCTGATCGCTCAGAGAACAAACCCTCAGTTTAGACCTCCTTTTTTGAGTTCTCCTGGCCAAGCCCTGGTCTTCTTCCAGGTGGCTCTCCACGTCTGATGATTTTCAGGGCCTAAGTGCTGACCAGGAGCAGCCCAGGCAGGTCCTGCATCTGGTGGGGAGGTGGCCCACAGGCCTCCTGTCTTCACGCCCCTGTTCCAGGAGAAACCGCAAAATTCTCCAAGGAGAGGCAGGCCTTCTCTGGGGAAGCGAGGTGTTATGCGCAGAACTGAGAGATGGGTAAAGAAAGATGGAAAAGAAAGGACAAAAACAAAATCGCTCCTAACCCCTCATAAAAATTAAAAATGAAATTTATACATATGTTTTGTCCATATTGAATTTTTTTAAATTGGTGCCTGTCCACAGCATAGCTTCCTGGTCTTCTGAAGTCTTAATCGTTTAAAAAAAGAAAAAAAAGAGAGAAGAGGAAAAAAAGAGGCAAATAAAATAAAATAAACAATTAAGCGTAACTAAAAGGAGGGGGAAAATCCAAACAAAAGCTTCACATTGCCGGAGATCCAGCTGTCAGGAGATTGCCAACTGAACAGGCCGCCACCTGCCCCTCTGACATCCGCTGTGCGAGACGTGAAGAGACTGTGGGTCCTGAGGGTCAACCTGGAAGACAGAAGGCAGGACATGTGGGCACTGGGTCCCCCACTAGGTGCCAGCACCCCACCCAGATGAGCTCAGGAGCTGGGTGTGCTGGCGGAGGAGCTTTGCGAATATGTGGAGTGAATCTAGCTTCACCCCAACCACCCTCCTGCAGACACACATTAGCCTCCTTTGCAGACCAGGAAACTGAGGCATAGGTCAGGTAACATGGCCCCGTTGGCTGAGGGGCAGAGCCTGGCAGGGAACCCAGGCATGCTGGCTCCAGCTACCAATGCCATCACAAACCCCATGAAGGTCTGGAGGCTTCCCTGAACTATTAGGAAAAGGTGCCCCAGGACCCTTGCCATCCCTTAGCCCTTGGGCAGCCCCAGGTTCCCCCATTCTTTTCTCCTCACCCTGAGTAATCACGCTGTATGAAAACTTCACAGCAACTCTCTCAAGTTCACTTACCCCATTTTGGAGACAAGAAAAGTGAGGGTAAGGCTTCTGAGAATCTGTACTAGGCAGCCAAGCTCTCGGGTCTTACGAGGGGCTAGGGTCCAACGGCCAGGGGCAGCGTTGACTCAGAGCCACTGCTCAGCCCCACACTGCCTGGTTAAACGACGCTCTGGACTTGACTATGGGCAAATATAAGTCCTCCACTCCTTGGTCTCGTCACACCAACTCCATCCTCCAGTGCACATGAGGGGCGACCCTGTGGTTGTGTCTGGGGATGGATGAGAGAGGCACTGGGAAAGTATCTCATATGGAAAAAGAACACTGGACATCTCAGGCCCCCTTTTCCTTGGCTGCTTCTGTTTTTCCATCTGCTAAGAACCCTCAATCAACAAAAATCCACTGGTGGGTCTGGTACACCCGTTTTCAACTTGGAAAAATGAAAGCACATCTATGATGATCCAGCAGCCCTCTCAGACTCTAGCTTTATTCAGCATGCCTACTGCCTTCTCTAAGGCACCCAGAAGATGGGTGGAGGAGGGTCTGGGAGACCGAACCACCCAAGACACTCCAAGTCCTTGTGACTATGACAAGAAAAGCCCAGGAAACTGTACATTCACGTGTGATCTGCTAAGACAATCTAGGGGTCAAATTACGACCTTTCAACCCTGCTTCCTCCCTCCCCTGGCAGGATCCACATTGAAGGGAACCTCCTCAAAAGGACTCGCATCAGCAGAAAGGTGGCCCAAGGCAGCTGAAAAGCAGTGTGGTGAAGGAGGCAGAGGGATTCAGAAGTCCAAAGTCCCTTTGACATGATAAGCCAGCGGAGCAGAGTGTACCCGCAGGGGGACACCCCAGCAGCACAGCCCTCTGCAGGAGCTCCCGAGACACCGCCGGGCGGCAGCTGCAGTCACCAGCACCCTTGCTAGGAAGCTGGGCTGCCATTTCCCATAGACGCCTCCACCCTCCCTCCTACTCTGGCGTGGGCTCCAGTCCTCCTGGTAGGAGGCCTCAGGCCACACCAGGCCTGGGTCTGCCTCTCCCCTGCGGAGAACAAGAGGGCTCTCTCTTCCACAGAGAAGACCTTGGCTTTTGATGCCTCCGCTGTCTCCCGTTAGGACAAGGTACACATGGGCCAGGAAGCCAATGGCAGTAGCCTCACTGGAGGACAGTCTCCACGGCCACGAGGAGGAACGGCTCGGACTACATTGTACTGGGCCAGAGCAGCAGCACACCCTCCTGAGCACTTGCAGGAAACATAAATGGCGTAGGCCCAGCCCTGCTGGGTCCTCGAACTTCATGGCCCCAGAAGCCAAGCCTCAGCTCCCTGACTGTCCAGGCTGTGGCTACCAGACTCAACCAGGGCTTGCCTTGTCCCTTTCAGTGGAATGCTCACCTCTGACCACACAGCCTCCTAGCAGACAAAGCCACACCCTCTGAGTGCCATGAAAATGGTGATGTGAGTGACCTACAGATGACATCTGCAGAGCATGCCACCTTCCACCTTCCTGATGACCTCAGCATGTGAGAATGGACTTGCCCCATTTCAACAGGGGAAGAGGCTCTGAGAGATGGTCCAACTCACCCCACATCACAGGGCAGAGCAGTAGAACCAGCATTTAATCCAAACACTGCCAGCGTCACTGCCCCATCTCCCCATGTTGACAGTCTTCACTCAGTGCTTGCAAAGCCAGCCCAGCCAGTGGTTCCAACAGTCTGCATGCGCGATGCCTTGAGGGGAAGGTGTCAGTGACTCGGGAAGGGGTTGGCAAATCCTTCCCTTTCTTATTTCAGCTCTTGGAATAAGTTTCTTCAGCACTCTGATCTTGCTGTTTCTCTGTAACGGTCTCAACACCATCACTTATTGAGCATTTACTACAGGTCAGACACATGCTAAGGTGACAGCCCAGTAGGGCAACTTTAGACCCCTCTACACTGCTCTCCATTCACTGTGCCCTAAAACAGACCACAGGTTTTACATCTATTGCCTTATGTCACCCACAAACCTATGAGGTAGGAGCTGGTGTCACCCCAGTTTTAGAGATGAGGACACTGAAGCTCAGAGATCGCTGCACAGCTAGTAAGTGACAGAGGAAAAGGTTTGAACCTAGGCTGGTCTCACTTCAAAGCTCCTGCTTTTGACATGAAACTTTGTATTGTAAAATCCCTTGCTGGAGACAAGAAGAGCTTAAGCAGAGTTTAATACTCACCTAATCCCTTCATTTAGGAACACATTCACTAAGAAAAAGGCTCATGGAAAACTTGGCTTAGGTATCTTTGGACAGGTCTGGTGTTCAGGGCACAAAGGAGGATGTGGTTCCAATGAGGCCATGAGCAGGCTTCTGGCAAATTCCTCTGCCAACCAAGTAGTTGTCTAATCTGTTCAAGGAGACTGGAGGACCAGACTGATCCCATTAAGACCAGTATCAGTTTGGAGAATGGAAGCTGGGGAGAACTGTGGCTGGGGCAAGCATCAATGGGGCTGGGATCGAACAGGCTCACACATCCACCTCCCTCCTCTGCATCTCAACCTGCAGACTCCGAACAGCTGGGTGAATAGAAGACTAGCCTTTATTCTAAAAGAATGGCCTTCCTTCTTTGTTGGTGTCAAGAATTCTTTGATGAATCATCACCTACCCCACTGCCCGCCCATACTTTTAAGTTGTCCTGTCCTTCAAGATGTGTAAGTCTGGCAACCACAGGATTTAGAAATCTTCAGAAGCCACAACTAAATTTTAACTCAGCATCTTCACTCTAGGCTCTATCAGGGCAACAGTACAGGCAAGTGGACAGTCCTGGGTTCAAATCTGGGCTCTGCCAATTACCAGCCATTTACATTATCTGAATCTCCTTTTCCTCACTAGCCAATGTGGGGATGTTGCGATTTACCCTTCTAGGGTCTGCTGTGAGAAGTAAGGATTCAAGCACACTGCTTATCCCAGCACCTGACAAAGAGAGGGTGGTCAATATGGCCTGTCTGGTTAGTTGTTAATTCATGTCTGTCCAGAGACTGCAGCATCTGTAACTCACCTACAGGTAAGGCTTAGCTCAAGAACTTTCTGTCCTATGTTTGCAGTATGGAGATATAAGATGAAGGCAGTGGAGGTGGTCATGGAGGGGAAGGGAGCTCTCCAGTCCCTGCTCTGAAACATGTGAGCCTGTCATACCATTACCATAACAGCCCAAGGACAGTCAGGTGGTGGTAGGATTTCCACCTGCTCAGGCCTTAAGATGGATTTTCAATGCCCATTTCTAGGGACCTATAAATCTGAACTACAACCTGGCTGTTTGTTGGGATCTGTTTTCTGGGGTAGGGGACAAAAATGTCATAGCTACCCACCGAAAGGGTGGGCCAGTAGTGCAGGTGACCACTGGCACTTGTCAGCAGGGTTCCTGTGGCAGTCCAGGCTTCAGGTGGCCCAGAGCACCCGAGCTATGCTCCCACTGCTAAGGTAAGCAGGTGCATAAGTCTGCGGGTATGGTGCCAGCCCTTGCACACACTCTCTACACACATCCATTTATCCATGAAGAAGGTTCTCTAGAGGAGGAATTTCAGTCTTGGAGGTTACTCAGTGAATTGCAAAAGTAAATGGCTAGTCAACGCCTAACTGGGATTCAAACCTTAAGTCCAGTTTTCTCTATTCCTCTCTGCCGCTCATTTATTTAACAGAAAGGAACACTGCCATGCTCACAGACTGAAGCACAGAATAAACTCAAACTGCAGTATGACTGGGTAGGTAGCCGAGAGCCCCCTCTTCCCTAAGCCCTTCCTGCAATCCTGCATGGTGGTATTACCACTGTAGTTAATGATGCCTTTATTATGCTAGACACCATGCAGCACTGTACATCCATGCCACTTTTGTCCAAAGGGCCATGTAGGAACTATCTCCATTTCACAGGTGAGCAAACTGACACTCAGGCATTAATTTTCAGTGAAGCATGTTGTGGAGGCATAGGCAAGGTAATCCCAGGGTCACAGAGGGCAGGCCTCTTCTAAGTAGGATTAGCTTCAGAATGAGTCATTCTGCACTTGTTTAACACACCAGAGCCACTGGCTTTTCATACTCAGATAACATGCCAGCCCTGGCGGTTCAGCGGCCCCAGCACTCCTGTCAACTCCAACCTGCCAGAGGGCCTGGGGCCAGCGAGCTGAGCTTCCTGATGCACCTAAGGCCAGCACCAACAGCGGTGCTCCAGGGAGGGCACAGCAGGGAGGCACGGTGTGGTGGGCAGCCCATGGCACAGTACCCGGGCGCCCTTTCAGCAGAGTAAACAAAAATGGGCTTTTTCCTCAACTTAAAACTTTGTTTTCTCAACTTAAAATGTGGACCCGTCCACCTCACGGGGTGTGAAGTCCAGCGATGGTATTTGTAACAGGCACAGTGAGGCATACGGGAGGCATTCATGTGCTGTGATGGCAGATGTGGATCACCCGACCAAACACAACCTCCCATCAAACAGTCCCCGGCTCAGGCCGAGTTGCAGACAGGACGGCCAGGCCTGGGGTCTTTTCTCAAGGTGAACGCCTCCCTTTTGCCTCAGGCCCAGCAGCTGCTGGTCTGCTTGCGCCCCCTGCCCCCAAGCTGCACCCCTCACTGTCGGCTCACACACACTCTCCCTGTGAGGACCATCCACGGCCTTCCTTGGGACGCATTCCCAGAGCCCCATCTCTGCAGGGTCTCTTGTCTGGGCTCCAGGGAGCTGATGATGTGGAACCACTCTGACACCCCCATACCACTGTGTGCTGTTTTTACAAGCCTCTAACTCAGTCCGTGCTTCCTATGGACGGGACCAGACTGGACCGGCTGTGTGTCTCCTCAGCCTCCTGGTGGCCAAGGACAGAAGGAGCTCAAATACTGGGTGACTGATAGAAACCGGGATTAAGTAGATGGCAATAAAGTTAATGAACGAACTTCAAGGGATCATTCATTCAGCATGACAGGAATTTAACTATAAAAAATCCCTGCCTTTGGTTGAGTCCTACTGAACGTCCCGAGAAGCCAGGTGCAGAGACAGAGATGCTCAACCTCACCCAGGGAGCCAGGTTGCCTTTCCAGGCCCCAGGAGCTGGGAAGGTAGGAGCTGGGATTTTGCCTGTGCCATGCTCCACCCCGCACACCTCCAGAGCTCGGGAAGAAATGAGGCCCACGGGGATGAAGGATTGCCCTGCCCTGTCACAGCCTGTAACTTACAGCACCAGGAGGCACCTCTAGCCATGTCAGCTCTCCTGTTACTCCTTGCCTTGCCAACTCGTCCACAAGAGGCCTGCCCTCACAGGGGAAGCAGAGAGCCCACTGTCAGCAAGGACAGTCTGTTTAATTCGGACAGGGAAGCCTGAAATCCCAGTGTGGCTGGCTGGAGCTAGCCTGGCTTCAGTCATCCCTGAGTCTAAGTCAGCCACAGGAGGAGGTTAGTAAGGAGGGTGGGGAATAGGACTGGAAGTCCAGGGACAGGACTGGAGTTGGCCTCAACTCTGAGGACTTCCCCAGATTCTTAAAGATCCACCATGGCCTCCCTTCCAGGGCCAGCCATCTGTAAAATGTTGAAACTGCTCTCCTTAGCTAATAAGGCTCCAGAGGTGGTGGCGGAGTGCTCCCAGGTATGGTGGACTTCCACACTGCACGTGGGAAATGTGCTCACGGCTGCACTGCCATAGGAGGGGGGGAGAAGGGCAGCTGGAAGAGGAACTGAGCAGCAGCCCTGTGCAGCCAGGGGGGGGTCTGCCCTCTGCCTGAGAAACCACTCCCCCGACCTCCTCTTCACCTACTTAGGGGTGTCCAGAGGCAGCAGTCCATGGATTCCATGAAGGGCAGCCTGTTGCACAGGCTGTAACAGCTCAAATACAATGGTAGGAATATCTTGCCAGGTGGGAGCAGATTAAGAGGCTGAAGTAAAATGCAGAGCAATGGTAAAGGAGCTTGCCTGGTGAGAGAGTAGGGTGGGAAACCTGGTTTCCAGGCTCATGCAGCTCTCTCTACTCCTCTCTGGGAACATCGTTTCTTGATATGCCAATAAGGAGCCTGGGACCAGGAACCAAGGTTCTCAGTCTGGGGTCCCTGTAACTCCAAGGATACATAGGTCTGCAAATCCCCTGAAGGTGAAGCAAGTAACACAGTGGGTGTAAGTTGAGTGCATTTTTCTGGGGCAACAGCCCCAACACTCAGATCCTGAGAAGGGTCCCTGACACAAGGAACACTGAGGACCCAGAGCACCTTTGTAGGCTCCTTATCTATTACGGCAAAAACTCTTAACGGGAGAGCTGAAAAAGCCATGTGGGAGTGCTAAGGGGGCTTTCCACAGCAGAGCAGCCCAACCTATGCGGCTGGGCTCAGGCAGAGGGGGTCGCTGAGGGGGCGGCAGACTTCACTCACAGCGACAGCCCTCCCTCACAGGTCCAGGGAGAGGTCCCTCCCGACAAATTTTCAAGAGAAACCTGAGAGTCTCTTAAAGCAGACAAAGGCCATCACAGAAGACAGGCTCTCTGCGTGCCAAGTGAGACGGCTCCGTGGCCTACTCACCAGTTAGGATGCACACCCTCATGGCAACAGCTGGCAAGCCCACGTAGAGTGCGCCAGCTTACAGAAAGGGAATGAGCCAAGCTAGAGTCAAGGTGGCATGCTGATGCCACCAGATGCCAGCTTTATTTCAAGTATGTCAGGAAGTCTAGACAGAGGAGGGAATGGTTTGTGCAAAATGCAGCAAGCAGTTACCATGGGAGCTCCCAGACATGGAGACTCAGGCATATTGCAGCAGTGGTTATGTCACCAATGCCCACCTAGTATGCCTTCAACCTTTTGATTTCTTGGGGTGTGTTGCCCAAAAGGGTAGTATTTAAGTTTGCCAAAAGTATGCAAAGACGATTCACTGGGCAAGACCTACAATTCTGAGACTTGGAGGTCTCACTGGAGACCAGCAATGACTATACCCGGAGTCACGTTACCTGGGTCTGAGGATGCAGAACCATATACATGTGGTCTTTCTGGTCTTGGGAAGTCACATAGGGAGGCCCGAGGGCACTGGGGGTGGTGATTTCCCCTGAACACCTTAGCTGGCAAACAGGTCTGGGTGGATCTCAAGACAAACTCAGGAGGAACTTTGTTTCCAGGAGCAGCCCTGGTAATTGGCAGTCAGCTTTGGGAAAACCCTAAATAATTCCCTTCCTCAATTTATTAAGCATGGGGATGAAATCGAAGCTGTTAACCGCCTCAATTGGTCCCCAAAGAGACTGAGGTTCAGCTGTGGCTGCGTGATTAGTAGAAAAGGGCTCAGGGTGAGGCTGGGCTCCTAGAATTCTCCTTGGGCCCCTCTGCCAGGAGGATGTCTAAGGTGCTGTCGTAGCTAGAGAGAGGTCACTTTTCCATATGGGATCTGGACAATTTGTGGTTATATAAGGAATGATTCAAACAATGTCATTGCCAGAGTGTCTGGGCAAAGCAGACCATATGGACTTCTGGTCACAGCAACGAGTACAAAGCCCAGAGTGCCAAGGGGAGCTCACTGGGGGGCCCTTCTAAGGGGCTTGGTGCGCTCTTGGGGAAGAGAAGGGCACTGCCAGTTGTGAGAAATGAAGTGAAATGGATGATTAGCCTATGAGGACGCAACAAAAAAAAAAAAACAGGCCAAGGGCCACACACAGAGCCACCACTTACAGAACTGTCACTGTGCATCAGGAATTGGGCTGTATACTTCATATTTCACGTGCATTTAGGCTTCACAAGAGTACCATTTAAGAGGCAAGGAAATGGGGGCCTAAAGAAATTAGGAGATTTGCCCAGAGCCACCCAGCTAGAAGTGCTAGGGCTGCAATTAAAACCTAGGTTGTGCAGAGTATCAGGCTCAACAGCAAGTCTGTAATGATGCCACCGTGGGAGCACAGGGTTTCTAACTGCCCATCAGTTGTCACCTCCCTCCCTCTACTCGCTGGGAAGGTGCCTTCTTAGGCATCTTCTTAAGACTGGTACCGTCTGGGTATCATCTCATCTCCCTCTCCTGGGGGCGGACAGTTCTCTCCTCATGGTGACCAACTCATCTGCCAAAAATATAGCCTTGTACACCACCGCCACCTTTTTTGCAAGATGAAGGTCACCCTCCTTACGCTGATGTGCAAGGCTCTTGGCAACTCTGCTACGTCACTCTCCCACTTTACCTCTGTGTGAGCCAACCCAAAGACTTGCTCTTCCTACAGATTCTCGATGTTCTGCCTTTGGTTACACTGTGTCCCTTTACCCACGTCTGCCCTCCTTTCCTCAAGGGCCACCTGAGGTCCTACGTTCTGCAAGCTGTCATTACTCACTTTTTCAACAAAAGCCAGCAGCCTTCTTCTGAGCTCCCGGGAGCGTGGAGACAGTACTGTGCCACTACAGACCTAGCCCTGGAGCCGGCACTTGCTAGCTCTGTGGTCAGTGGGGGCAAATCACTTACTCTCTCCGGAGTGGGAGTGGCGGAGACACCACACCCAGGACTCAAGTGAAGACTCAACAAGATAAACAGAAAGCGAGTATGAAGTCTGGCAAATGTCACATGCTCAGTAGGTTCAAGTGAGAGAGGGAAAGTGACCCACCCACGCTAAGGCCTTAAGATGAGAGACCCCAGGCTGCACCAGGCTTGTTCCCATACAGAAACAAACACAGGGTCTGTAAGACCATGAGCAAGCTGCAGGGGCTCAGTAAGCAGCTGCAAATGAGTACAAAAAAGAGCCCAGACTTTTGGGTCCCAGGGAAGGAGATATGTAGGGTGGACAGGCGGGAGTAGCTTCCACCCCTGCCCTACATGGTTCAAACCAAAGTGTCTAAGGATAGCTGAAGGACTCACTTTGAAACCCCTTCCCCATTAGCTCAATGTCAAGGCCATGGGCCACCCCTCAGCTCCTGGTACCTGTACTTAGAAACCTGAAGGCACTTGGCACCAGAGAACTTGTCCCCCTATCTCCTCCTCCTCTACTCCTTTCCTTAACCCAAAATAGAAAGTATTTCCCAATTCACACATTAAAGTGGCTCTCAAAATCAATTTTATAGCTAGCAACCATGGTCCTGATGTTATATAACTATTAAAAAAAAAAAACCAAAGAGTGAGATGCCAGCACTAGAAGTGCTCTTTGGCAGAACCACCAGCCTGCCCATGTGACAGGACACTGCCCAAGCTTTCAGCTCTAAGCAGAAGTAAACCCCATAAAACCAACAAAACGCTGTGTTCTTGAGGTGTAATTATAGCAGACTGCATATGCAAATAAAGACAGAGCCAGACACATCAGTCACTTAATGAGAAGCTGATTACAATGAAGAACAAAACACAGCAAGACTCAGCCATAAAGGAAGGCTGTGAAGGCAGCCCCAGGCCTACGGAGGGCACTATGCCCAGGAAGGGGACCTTTGCTCAGCCCCAAATTTGGGTTCAACAGCACTCCAAGACAACCCAATCACTTACAACTTATCAAATCTCTCTAGCGGTAGGTTTATACCCACATCCAAGATAGGTCTGTGTATTCCCCACTCCTCCTGCAGTGAGCACTCTTAAATGGCTCTCCCCCACTGCACAGCCTTGAACCACCTGCCTTCACCTCCCTAATCCAGTCTCCACCTGTGAGTCCCATGGCAATCTCCAAAATGCACCCTGAATTCACTCTTCTCCAACCCCTGCATCATCCACCCCAACCTGGAAAATGACAGCTTCTTACTGAGCTTCCATGCTTGCCTCTCTCCAATCCTACTGGCCACAGAGCCAGGTGACCTCGTAAACATGGAAATTGATGGCTGAAGTCACTCTTCAATGATCTACCACAGTCTGCAAAGTTTGGCGTCACAAGGCTCCTGTCCCCTCCCGGCCTCTGCCATCTTGCCCACCTTGCTCCTACCAGTCCACTGCCCCTCTGGCTGGCAGACACCTCAGCCTTCAGGTCTGTTTCAATGTCACTTCCTTAGCACTTTCCCTGACTGCCTGCACAGGTCCCCTATTTTCTATTTCCTCCATCCATACCTGCCCGAAGTTGTATCTGTACTTTTCCCCTAATGACATGTCTCTCAAAATGTGGTATAAGTGCCTTACGAGTTGGACCATGTCTGGTTTTCCCCTGATGTCCTACTGCAAGACCTCCCAGTGCCTGAAACATATAAAGGCAATCACAAAATTAATGGGCCCCTCTGAGGTGTGTGTTTTCTTTACTGGTCGGAGGTGGGAAGCATATCAACTTGCTCATATTCTGAGATACTACTTCTAGCTGTCAGCACCATGGCCAAGAACTAGTATGAAGGGACAGGAGAGCTCAAAAGCTGTGGAGTCCTTCCTGTGTGCCTAGCATCACTATGCCAGCTTTACTCTTGTTTAGTCCACATGAAAACCCTATATGGGTGGTGTTAGCAACCCATTTTATGAATGAGGACTCTAAGGCTCAGAGAGACACCTAAGGTTTAGATGGACTGAAGTCAGGGACTATCTTCATCTCTACAGCCCCAGCCAGGCACACAGCAGCTGCTCAGTGGATTGGACAAGTTTTCTAGTCAGGATTCAAAGCCATGTCTAAGACTCCTCTTGGAGACCTGAGCACAGCCTGTACATCACGCTTTTCCCCCATTCCCTCTCACATCCCCCTTTCTCTAAGGGTGATCGCCCATCCCACCAGAGACTTCATGGGGACCCATTACTCCCAAGAGAACTCGTGGAGACCATCTTAAGGTGCTCATTGTTATTATGGCTCAGAAGTCCCCTACCCCAGGGGTGGGGAAGCCCATGGAGAAGTTCGATTGTTTTCCTCCTCCGAGGAGGAGCAGGCAGCTGAGGGATCTCACCTCATCCCAACACATGCACTAAGGGAGAAACTAAGACAGACCCAGGAACCCGCGGTCCCAGAACCACATCCACGGTGGCCCCTATGAACTTCCAGGTCTGAGGAGGAGACGGGAGAGCAGAGAGCAGTCCTTGAGGTCCCATGGTTTTCTAGATGAGGAAACTGGCTCCCAGAGAAGTGGCTGCCCTATGTCTCAATGCTAGGTGATTACAGAAGACAGAGCCAGATTAGAACCTGGCAGGCTCTCCTAGCATTCAGGCCTAGATCCAAGCTTCTGGAGGGCAGAGGGGTAAGAGGGAAGGCCGATGGCTGCATGTGTAACCAGCGGTGACATGATGTGTAGTGCCTTTGCCTGCCGCTGGTTGGGGCAGCTCTCAAACCCGAGTGCCTGAGTGCCTCAGCTTCACAGCCCTCACACTTCCCACTCTGCAGGCAGGTCTGAAGTAAGGCCAGAGAGAGTCATTTCAAGGCAGGTCTAGGTGACACTGCCGGTGTGGGACCACATTCTGAGAACCGCTGGTGCTGAGGTTTGTCCCTGACACTGTGTTGCAGGGTGGGAGCTGGGAGGAGCAGGGAGGAGTGCGGCAGTAACATGTCCATGTCTTTAAGTTCACAGGATAGAACCTCCAGCTATTAAGTAGAAAATTTCTTACTCATGACACCCTTAGTTCTTTTCACTGAAAAAAACAGAAGCAATCTAATTACAGTTGAACTTTATCCAGGCCATGTAATTTCTGCAGATCCTGAAGACTCACATCTGGGCCTGCCTATGGCATTGCTACCTTATGCCCAACTCAATGAAATTGTACCAGTACTGGGAAATTGGAGTTCTAAGGACAGCTGTCCCACTGCTACGGGCTGGGAAGATGCGCTCCCTCCAAAGGCTCTTCGTGCTACACCTGGTTGGTGTAGCCAATGCCCTGAGATGCTCAGAGCAGGGGAGGGAGGAGAATCTCTGGGATCATGTCAGCAGTGACATCTGGATTTCAGTTTAGGCAACTGGATTAAATGCCCAAATAATTTTTTTTTAAGGGTAAAGTCACCCTGTTTGTCTGGGGTGTGGCATCCTCATATTCATCCCTGCTGCCCCACACTAACCAAGGGTTCCCTCCAAACATTCATCAAATCCAAGTATGCAATCTGGTTACTAACAACAAAGTCTTTACTTGTGACTCCCAGTTCTCCTTATGTCTGGTACAAGGCTGGGCTGGGCTCGCATTCTGCCAAGATCTGACAGCACAACACTTCCAGTCCATGCCTTAGATTTGCCTGAGACTGGAGCTAGATTCTGGGAGGACATGTCTCAGACATGCCTAAAAAAATCAGAAAGGAAAAAACAAAAGGGTCCTGTATGTGATAATTAGGGATTGCCCTTTTTCCAAAAAGACAGAAATGCAGAATGAGTCAACTGGCTCACATCGTCTGTGACTTTCCCATTGGAACAAAACCCAACATGATACACCAAATGCAAGCCGCCTTTCATTACTGCTACAGTATCCTGCCTCGGACACGAAAAGCCAAGGGTGCCATTTGTAAGATTACCTGCCCAGGTCCCACATCCAGCCCTCTGCAGCCTGGGATGACAAGCATTTCCATCTTCGTCACTCTGCCCTATGGTGTGCCTAGGTGGCTCCAATCCATTCCTCTCAAATCCCTAGACATCACTTTCTTTTACTAAGAAACAAATACAGAATTTTGACCTGTGTACAATGCAGGCTGAGTTACATCTTTCCCCTGGTACCTCTAACTGAAAGTATAATTCCCTTAAAGTTGGGAAATTCACTGCAGTATTTTATAGTATTGATTTATTCTAAACTTGGCTGGCAGTTTTAAAGCCTGCCATGCTTCTGAATCCTAGAAATGCTGTATGAGGTCCCTATGTCCTCTGATTTTGTAATACCACAGAGTACTCACTAGTGGAAATGAAGAGGGGCTGGGAACTTGTATGTTGCTGCTCTAGTTTATCAAGACAGAACCATGGGCACTTCCCCAGGCCCTGGGGCTACAATGCATCTCTGGTCGGGAATTTCACTACTTAGAACAGTACCCTTTCCCTCTTACCAGCAGAGTCCTGTACCTAACAAAGCCCCAGGATGCCAAGGCAAGTACACCCTATGCAATCTCCTTTACCGCTGGGCTTATAGGGTGCCCCTAAACTACCTTCAAGAACTAGCCCAAGGTGCCACCTCCTTCAAGTAGCTTGCCCTCCACTCTCTCCCAAGCCATACCTACGACAACCAAGTGCCCATGTCTCATCCCCACTGCTGAACAGTGAGCTCCTAGAGGATAGTATCGGGAACCATGCCATCACCACCACCCCCGCTGATGAGCAGAGGTGAAGAGATCCCTTTAAGAGTCACTAAATGAGCTGGAACAATGGAATTTGCAGTCAGATCCCTAGTTTCAAACCCTGACTCTCAAAACCTTAAGAAATTGTTTCCTCATCTGCAGAGTGCAAATAAAAGAACAGCTATGCAGATTAAGTATGGTAATATATGTAAGTGCTTAATTCACGGCTGCAGATACAAGGCAGGGCCTCTGCCCTGCACACATCAGGTTTTAATAAGCAGGAGCTGTTACTGCTGATGGGCATTCTGTGCCCTGGGGTAAGAGGAAATGGGAGTTGGAAGGACCCCAACCATCAGGCAGCTTTGCTATCAGCTGTTTTGATTTGCCCAAAGGGATGCTGTCTAGGCCAGGGGGATTCAAGGACACCAGGGATAAGGACATGAGCAGCAACAGCCCTGGGGCAAGCCTGTCCCCTCACAGATGCTTTGATGTCCTGCAGAGCTTCAAGGGATAGATTATCCCTGTGGAGCACCAACCCATTCCACAATGGACAGCTCAGCTTCCTCCTGTCGATACAGCAGGAAGAGTCAAGGGCAAAGGCCAGCCCCCGGGGAATCATGAACACCTGCCCACCCCACCTGGGGGGGGCTCCCAGAAAACGGTAGCCATACTAGGCCTCAAGGTTAACTCTGTATGGACCAGGACCTAAAGCTGCTGGGTCTTCACAGTGCAGGCTGTAAGTTCTGGGAAAAAGAGAAGCAAACCCTCTGGATCTTCACTCACAAGCCTTCATGTTCACACAGCCCCCAGAAGTGCCAATGAGATGGTAATGCAAGGCTAGGACTTCCATTTCACAGACAGGCACTCACAAGGGGCTCAGAGTTTCCAGATCTGTGTGGATCACAAAGTCAATAATCATAGCTGGATGTATCTCCTGCCAATTATCTCTCAACTTTAAATAAAACCCCCATTCTTTAAGGATCTGATCATCTACTTCAGGGGGAAGCTGGCAATCTCCTCCTCCCATCTATCCTTTTGGGGAGCTCAAGGCTCCACCAGAGACTAAGAGGGACAGATCTCTGGGGTGTAGGAATCAAACCCGACTTGGGTCTCTTCAGCAGTTACACCTTCTCTGTGGAGCCTTCCCTGCTTTCCTCCGGGCCACCTAGTTGTTCACCAGCACACTGAGCCTTTTCACAGGAGAAACTACCCTCCCACGTGGAAACCGTCTAAGGGGCCAGGCGCCTCCAGTCCGCATTACTCCTCTCAGTGTGCAGTGCTGGGAGGGCAGTAAATTCAATCTTGATGATGCTCAACTTGATCATGAAAATAACTGCATTGTAGAGATGCTTCAATGAGGCAATATGCCACATTGGTTAAAGCCCAGGTTAAGATTTGTATTTTGCCCCTTATTAGCTCCGTGACCTTTGGGAGGTGACTTGAAAAGTAGAAGTAGTAATGGTCAGAGTACTTGGCCCAGGACGACCCCCATCACCGGTCATCTTCAGCACTGCTGCCCTCCTTCAAAGCCTGACCTCTTTGCCCTCCACACTCATGAGGCGAGGCTCCAATGGGGGCCTCACACCCCTAAAGCTGTCTTGCCCACGGTCTCGCCCCGCCTCCCCCAGAGTGTGCAGTCTTGTTAGTTCACCACTGTCCTGGAGCTGGGGCAGGAAGTCACTCAACAGAGAAGGGGACCTGGAGACCTATCTAGTTCTAGGTTCCCAACTTCTCACCTAAAATCCTTTGTTAATTTACCCCTGGGACACTGTTTTGAAGATCTTGTTTAAAACAAATCACATTAAGCATTTCTTTCCCATGAAAAAAATTTTTAGTATCACTTTTGATTAATTTGACATCTATAATGTGACACAAGTTGGGTATATAATTCCAGTCAAAGGAAGCAAATGATCCAATTGGCTTCTGCAGCTTCAACACAAGCAAATGTGCTATTATTGACCATGAGCTGAGCTCGAAAAGCTTGTGAATTCTCAGATCTTTAGGGGCCAAACTAGAAGCTTTGGAATCCCCCCCCACCCCGCCACCGTGCACACCCGTTTAAAAATCCTCAAATTTCATGAAACGGAGGCAAAATCTGAAGCCGAGATTAAGGGGGTCAACCCAGGTCACCCAGCTGTTAGCCCAGACCAGTGATAAATATATTACTTAAAAACAAGAAATCAGGCCTGCTTTCTTTCTCTGATGTTAGGCGGCTACCAAGACTGCATATGAAGCAAAGAATATTTCCTACAACCCCTCAGGTCACACCATCTGATTTCCTTCAGCAGGCTTGAGCTGTCTGCTCCAAAGAAATGTCATTCAAGGGCCCTGGCTTCAAGAGGCCCTAGTAACCGAGGTTTGTGTATTAGCAAACTTGGCCGCAAATGCAGATTCCCTCCCGTCACAGCCCTCCCTGGCCACATGTAGGCAGTAACACCTGGATCATCAGTTTGGCTGGCCTCCCACTCTGGGTAAGGTTTGTGGCTGGTTGGTAGGAGCCATCAGGAATTATTAAACATCTTCAAAGTGACAAAGGAGAGAGAGGATCATTGGATAATTTTTAAAAACAATTTTTTTTGGAAGAAAATGGGAAGAATTGCCTTTAGCATAGTTTTTTTTTTTTAAGTCATTTGGTAATCCTCTGAAGCAAGGCTACTGAAGACCACTGTCTTCAGAGAGGAATGGAAGACAAAACAATACTTCCCACCTCCAGCCAAAGTGTGTATGTAAAATTCCATTTAACATGTCATTTAGACAGTTTATACGGGGCACTTTCATAACCTTTTGTGATTCCCCCAACCACCTCAGTAAAATAAATGATCTACTCTATTTTATGGGTAACAAAACCTCAGTGAAATGTAGTTGACTCCATTTTATGAATAAAACCCAGAGAGGTAAAATAACTCACCTGAGGTCACATAACCAGGAAACCACAGAAACAAGATCCAATCCTGGACAGTCCACTGGGCAACACTCCTTAAGAAGAATCCTACGTTTCTAACCCAATGGGCATTTCTGTTCATTGTTGCAGAAAACAAACCATGTAGCCCTTTAACATTACTCTGAACCTACTGAGGCGGTTCTTTATCATGCTGGTACCGGGACAAGTATGTTTCTTACATGCAGTTAGAGTCTGAGGCATAACAACAGGTCTGATGGGAAAGCTGGGAATCAGGACACGTCAGTTCTGTCCCTCTACTTCGGACCTTGAATAACCGCTCTCTCTCTGGGTCTCCAGCTACCTCCTACTTCTCAGCTCCCCTCCACGGTGAAATTCCTCAGGGAGAGTCATCTACACCACTGGTTCTCAGTGTGGTGTGGAGTTTGGGAGCTCACGAAGCAAAGCCATTTCATAGCAACAGAACATTATCTGCCCTTTTCACTTTCATTCTCTTGTAAGTGTACAGTGGAGCTTTCCAGGAGTTACAGCATGAAAAATGACAGGGCACCAAGTTGTAATGCAGAACAAAGATGAGAATCCAGCTGACTATTAGGGCGGATATTAAAGAGATCTGCAAAGATATAAAACAATGCCACTCTACATACTAATTTTTGTTTTGAAATCTTTTTTCGTAAATTGTGATACTTCTGTAAATATGTAGCTGATGTGTTACGTATTCATTTGAAAAGAATGTTTAAAACATTTCTGTTTTAATTTCTAATACAACAAAAATCCATAGGTATAACCCCAAACAAAAGCTGTCTGGAGTCCTCAATTTCAAGAACATACATAGGCCTTCAGAGCTGGACCTTCAGACAAAAAACTTTGAGAATCATTGCTCTATTCTGTCTAATTCCTCTTTCATTCTGTCTCAAACCCACTCTGGCTGGGAGTTTCCCCCATTATGCACCACCACCAACCCTGCTTGTGAGCACCATGCCTTCGCCACTGCCAAACCCAGCAGGCAGTCCTCAGTCTTCGCCTCACTCAACCTACTGGCGCACAGGCTGCAGGTGACAGATCCCTTCTGTCTTTTCTTCACCTGGCTTCCGGGACGCCATAACCAGGTCTCCTCTCTTTCTGTCTGCTTTCCTTCTCCTCAACCTCAATGTTGGATGGTCCACAGCTCAGTCTCTCTTTGGAATCATCTCTAAATCTGTATCTAGACCAGACCTCTCCTGGAACTCCAGACTCATCCAACTGCATATTCCACCTCTGTACTTGGGATTCTAAATACGCATTTCAGCTTTCAGATGATAGTGAAACCTAACTTTCTTCAGCCAAACCTGTTCCTCTCCATCTCATCTGACGGCAAGTCTGTCCTTCCAAGACCAAAATCTTCAAGTCATCCTTGATTCCTCTTACACCTTTCATTCAGTTCAGAAAAGAAATCCTGTTGGCTGACGTGAAATCCACCAAAAATCCAATCACCACCTCCCCTGCTCCACCATTCAAAGCCACCATGCCTCTTCCTCACCTGGTTACTACAGCAGCCTCCCACCTTATCCTCACTTCTTCCCCTTCCTCCCCGAGTCAGCACAGTCATTACAGGGATCCTTTCGAAAGATCAGACAGCACACAGCTGAAATCACCAATGGCTGTCCATCTTACCCCAAAAGCCACAATCCTGATAATGGCCTACTCTAGCTGATGACTCCTTACCTGGTTTTAGCCTCTCCTCCTACACTCCCTTCCTTGTCCTTGATTAAGCCTTCAGGCCTTACACTGGCTGTTCCCTCCCTTCTGGGATGGTGTTTCTTAGAAATCCTCATGAGTCACCTCCAGCTTCTAACCTTTGCTTAAATGTCACTGTCTCAAAGAGACCCACCCTCACCTCTTCCATTTAAAAGCACACCTCTATTTCCCACCTCCCAGAATTCTCATCTCCCTTATCCTGCTCTACACTCCGCACTCAGCACTAACCTACCACTCATGTTCACTGTTGTTCTCCCAACAGAAAGTAAGCTCCACAAAGGCGAGGATTGTTGTCTGTTCTCTTCACTAATGTATCTGCTGTGCCTAAAATAATCCCTGGCAAATAGTTCCCTAATAAATACATTGAATGAAAATATGGAATTAGCTTCTCTATCTATAAAGCTTGGTGGGAGGGAGGGGAGTTTGCGTTCAACAGTTCTTCCCACTCAAGCCTCTGATTCTCTGACCAGCCAGCCAGAGCTCATGTACATCCCAAATGATCGTCAGATCATTTTGGGCCCACAGGGCTTGGCTCCTTGTCACACAGACCTGGATCCAGGCCCACAATTCTAAATGCCCAGGTAGGGCAGGGCAAGACAGCCTATGGTCAAACAGGCACCAACTGACCAAGCACTGTCATTCGCTGCTAGAGCCTGGGAGACCTGGCAGTAACTATGTTCCTAATCTTTTCTCATTTTAAGTTCACTCATTCCTCTTACCTAGAGACAATCACTCTAATTTAGCTAAAACTTTGTTTTGCCTTGCAAAATAGTACAAATCCCAAGCGTGGACATCCAAAGGGGAGTCTTGATCTCAGTTAGTTGTGACATCCCCATAATCCTAACCCAAAGTCAGGTCCTTCTACCAATGATATCCTTCTTCCTACCCCAGGGCAAACATGAATTCTAAGAGGTTTTTTTAAAGTGGAAAAGATGAGATGGACATGGGAAGTGATAGCATGTAACACAATTAAAACACTGTTGAGCCAACCCTTTCTGGGCTCTTAACATGGTACCACCCCAAACCTAGCTTTAGGGAACACTATTCTTATGCACTGCACAGTAGGACAAAGTGGCCTGGCACCTGGAATGTACTCAATATATGCTTGTGGAATGGAAGAATTAAAGCTCACTCCAGAAACAAGTCTACTGAGAACATTACAGATGTGACCCGGCTTAACTCAGGTTTAATTTCAACTCCAACTAGAAATCTGAGGGTGATAAAGAAAAAAGAAAGGCTAAGACCCCACTCAGGTGCTGAAACACATAACGCTCCTTCCTTGTGACTACTGGATCAGTACCATGCCCCATCACCTCATATCAAGGCTTCAGCAGAATTAAGTGGCTTACTTCCAGCGTGCCATATTAAGAAAAAAGCAGGGAGGAGAGGGATCATGAATGATATATACCTGCCCTTAAATTAGTAGGATATTGAGTAAAAGACCTAACCCCTTGCAGGGCCACAAAGATCAAACAGAATGGCCCATGTGAGAACATCTAGCACATACATGGGGGTCAACATCCTCTTCCTTCCCATGAGAAGAGGCTAGGCATTTCTTTTAAGGAAAATATTCAAATCTGACCAACTCACTAGCCAGCATTTGTGTCTATCAGTCTCCCAATATTTTACTACTTTCTTCTGTTTCTACATCCTACTAGGTGTCTTGCCAGTTATCTGCTCTGAAGATACAGGCAGTCCTCTATGCTCAGTGCTACTCAATTTCAGGTTCAACAACATCCCTTACTACTGCGAGTGAGATAGTTTGTCCAACTGGCCCCCAAGTATCCAATCTTTTGTTCAATTCAACTTGCACAAGCTGAAGTTCTTAATGCTGCATTGTTCTGCTCTTGTCCCCAGGTGGCTTCCAAATGCCTAAGTCAAGGTCAAATTCTATGGTCCCATGCTTTGCCTGATTTCTGATCTTACTTCCCTCACTCACACCTCAGACTGTGGTCCAACTGAACTACCCCTGGAGTTCCTCGCAGACTTCTGGATTTCCCACTCAGCTCTGTCTACTCTCCTGGCAGGTCACCGTCCTCCCCGATAACCACATGTCTACACTCCTCACTAACCCACACTAGTAGAGTCTCTTAAATGTGCTAGGCTCCTTCGACTTCAGGTCCTTTGTGGAAGCTAGTCCTTTGACCTGAAAAGCTCCTCCTGCCCCCCACTCCCCCTTCTTGCCTCTGGGAACGATCCTCTCAAGGGCAAATCTCCCTTAATACTTCTTCCTTGTAAAGCAACTATGATCAATGATAAGGTTTCTCTCCCCAAGTAAGCCACAGAATTTATGAACATACAGCATGTTTCTAATTTTGCTTACATCATTACCCCAGGCCCACAGTACCTGACACTGAAAGCCCACAATAAATTTGCCCAATAGGCAAAGACTTGCATATGAGAATACTCATTCACACGTGTTTACAGGACCTAAAATGCAGAAGTCACCTGATATCTAAAGTAGGGGAATGGTCCATTTTGGTACATATAAGGCCGATTGCTAAAAGCCATACTTTCAAAGTATGACACAGGGAAATGCTCAGATGAGCATTGAGTAAAAAAGCAGGAAATAAGCTCCACTAACTACAGCAAGAGCTAAACTGCAGACCTGGATATGTGAGCAGGAGGGATGATCAGGGGTAGCATTTATTCTCCAAAAACTGTCCATACCTCTTTTGTATATTTCCTACTATTAGCATTTATTAATTGATGAGAAAAAGGGTTTCTAAAAGACTTTGAAGAGACTCAGCTCAAATGTGATGTCCACTCAGAGCTTCCCTAGACTTTCCAACTCATACTCATATCTCCTATCTCCTCAACAAGACTTGGGGGAACTTTGATAACAAGAACTTGGTTCTCCTCAGACCTGTACTGTTCCCCAACCCCACAGGGCCCACTCCAGGGCCCAGGATGAAGAATCCAGTCCAGGAAGTGTGCATGCAGAACCAAAGGTACACTCACCTAGTTTAAAAACACCCAAGATGCTTTACCCTGAATTTTAAGCAGCACATGTGACCTGGTCCATTCTGGTTTCAAGTTCAAAGGCATCAGGCCGGTCCTGTGGGTTAGCAGCTAACATATCTTTCAAGAGCTGCTTGATCCCCTCAGACATGGAAGTCCTGCGTTTCTGGGGGATGTGCAACTCCATCTTTGGGTTTTCTAGCAGCGCCTCACCAACAGGGACGATCTCAGTCCCCTGTTTGATATAGGTCCCCAGGAGCTCCTTCTTGGTCTCAGAGTCAATGAAAGTGATTCTTTCTATCATTGCCCAGATGATAATGCCCAGGGCAAAGATGTCAGCCTTGGCTGTGTAGTGTCCTTCCCAGACTTCGGGGGCCATGTAGAAGTCTGAGCCACAGGCTGAGGACAGCCAGTACTTATTCACATTCACATTTTTGTTGTCTTGATTGCCCTCTTTGCCTCGGGGGGCCAACCCAGCACAGACCTTGCTGAGTCCAAAGTCTGCCACCTTGAGGATGGGGGTGCCAGACCTCTCTGTGATGAGGATGTTGTCTGGCTTTAGGTCCCTGTGCACGATGTGGTTTTTGTGCAGGAAGGCAATGGCGCTTGTGAGCTGAAGCATGAAGCTTTTGTTGGTAGCTGGGTCCGGCCTCCGGGACAGGACATACTGATTCAGGTCTCCGCCTTCACAGAACTCCATGACAAACCAGAGATAGCAGGGCTCCTCAGCATAACCCAGGATCCTTTCTCCTAAATCAAAGGAGGGCGGGAAAGAGCTTGAGTGAGATGGTCACATTCACACCACCTGCAGACTAAGGAACACAGCCGATCAGAGCAGGAGTGACCGTGGGGACAATGGCTCCAAGCCAAGAGGACCAACTCAACTGGCACCGAGCCAGCTCTACACAAGCAGGCCTGCTCTGCTCACACAGGATCAGTCAAGGTCTGACAGAGGCTGCAGGGACTGGTGTCAAATGCCTGGATTTGGAAATTAGAGTGCCTGGGCAGTAACTCTGGTTTACTGCCGACAGGCTGAATAGCCAGTAGGCAGCTGAGTTCACCTTTCCAAGTTTCTACTTCTGCTTCTTCACCTGTAAATGGCCATGTGTAACTGGGCACTTGCCAATGAGCTTAATATTTACCACCACTGGAGTGGGAGGAAATAGCCCCCTCTTATAAAATGAAGAATCTGAGGCTCACAGACTTAGTAAAGAGACTCAAATCCATCTGACTGGGAAGCTATTCTGCTTCGTTATGGTGTCTCCAAACAGGCAGCACCCCCGCACCCCCACGGCCCAGAGCTGCTGAAGTGAGGTAAAGCACGCAAGGCGGCCATGAAATATGCATCACTCCAAACCAGGCAGGCTACCATCCCTTCCTTCTTTCCTGACTTGTATAATGATCCTTGTCAATGTGTCCAGAATGGCACCACAATTTTCTTTCAGAGGCACACTCCAACCCACCAGCTTTCTGCTAACCACCATATGCCCACCACAGATTAGGTACATAGCAGGCCCCCGTCTCTAAGAAGCCCCATTTCAAGGAGACAAGTATCTAAAATGGCAAGCTTCATAAGCATTTGCATCAAGGCCAACTTTTGTGAACAGTGAAGGGTGGGTAAGTGCTGCCAGATCTGAAGAAGTCAGAAGGGGAAGAACTGCGTTAACCCCTAAAGGACAGGCAGTAAGTAGGTCACACAGGAAGAAGGGAATTCTAGGTTGAGATGGAATGCATAATGGCATACAGGAATGAATGGGCCAGAGAGGTGTAAACAGGAAGCCTGTGGAGAACAGTGGGGTTGGAAGTAGATGTATGTAAGGTGGAATAACATTGTGTTGGCTTGACATTCCAACTCTGCCTTTCCCAAAGTCTCTCCTTTTGAACTAGAAACTCCAGGCAAGTTGGTGACTGACATCTCCAAACAGAACCAACTGTTCTTCGTAGAAAAATTAGTGGCACACTGAGCCCTTACCTGAAGTTACTTGCTAACCACCACTGCCCCTCAAAGCCAAGTCTAAGTAGACGGATGTAATATCTTGCTGATGAGACTAGGCCTGCCCTGGGTGGTCACATGGAATATCTGTGACTGAGCCAGAGCCTGCAGACAAGTCCTCTGAACCTAGCATGGTGTTTCCATTCTACCAGAGTGATGCACTCCTCACCCAGCGTCTGCCAAAGCCAGCAGTTCTGGAGTTCTAGGTTGAGGCAAGAAGATGACTACATGGACAAGGCAAAAGCTTCAGGTTTTTACCACAATCTGAGAGATCTCACTTCCCCTGTAATTATATAATTTGTTTATATTACAACCAAAGTAATACAGGTAGGACCAGTTTAAGGCAGATGGGTTTTTTTGTTGAAGTCAGTTGTTTCCCATCACATAATCCTCTTTCTAGGTCATCAGCTGTAGTGGGCTGAGGCTCTTTATCAAAACACACTGCAAAACCAAGCAGTGATCTGAAGCCTGGATTAATCTAGGCCCCAGAGGAAAGACCCCCCAAAAGGAGGGCAAGAAATGTTTGCTGGTGGTAGAGCCAGAAAGGAAGCGATTAAAAAGCCATCAAATTCCTTCTGCCACATCAGAAAACATTATTTCTGGTGGGGAAATAAAGGGTGGGGAATGATTATTTTATATACAAAGTTGGTAACTATAACAACTCAAGCAAAAAAAAAAAGTCTGCAAAACAGACTCCAGCACAAGTCCAGGTTAGGAGAATGCAGGGAGAGAGAAAAGGGTGAAGGGTGTCCAACAACAGCGAGCGGGTGAGCCTCTCGGGACCAGACCAAGGGGTTTGCTCGGGGGTGTGAGCTGAGGGAGAGACCTGTTTGCTGAGGGAAAAGCCCTGGATAGGAAGCAGTGCTCAGAATCAGACACAGCAGCCTGAGTGTGACAGAATGGAAAACGGAGGAAAGCAGAGACCAGCCCAGAGACAGAGAGCTCTTCTTTGCATAGCCAAGGGCCCTGGGCTTATTTCACCAGAAGCTGCAGCATGTGTTTTCATGCAGGAATCCCCAGCTGCTCACTAAAATCCCCAAGAGGCATGTTAGAATTCCAGCCCTTTCCTTCTGGCCAATCGCCCACCCGGGCCCCCAACTACTCACGGTGAGGTGGAGGGAAGGGACCGGCACTTGATACATTTCTTGTGCAGCAAGCCAGGGTGAAGTAAGAGGAAGAACACAGGCCAGAGGACAAGCTCTGCCCAGTGGTTTATGGGTGTTTTCTGGGTTCAAAGGAAAATATGGGAGGCTGAGGTATGACAGAAAGCTGGCTAGAGCCTTGGGCAAGTCTCTGAACCTCTCTGAGCCTCAGTCTCCTCATCCATTGAGTGAGGGTGCCACCTATGCCACGTACTACTGAGTTATCACAGGCATGAAATACATTTTGTGTAAGACATGCTGGGGAAATCACATGCTAGCATCACTAACATCATCATTCCTACCAGACCTCAGCTGAGTCCTAGGAGTCACTGACGTCAATGATCCTGGCATAGCAGACCACTGAATGAAGCTCTCAGATGTCAGGCAGAAGATGAAATAGATCAGAAAATGAAAGTGGATGATTATATCCCTTGTCTGAGGATGTGATCGCTAATAGCCATGTTGTAGCCAGACCAGGCCACTCTTTCTGGTGGTGATCTATCTAAATCGCACCCTCCTTCTTACCCAGCTTTCTGTGGGCATCGAATGTATACCTTAGGGCCCAGATTGAATGCTGTCCTACTTGACCTTTGCCCAATTTTTCTTCTGACCAGCCAAGGCCCTTGTCTTACAGTTTACCAAGGTGTTTATACACTGGGGAAGGGAAAAGGTCAGACTTTCAGGAATTCTCAAACACTGGTTCTGAAGTGACACTAATTCCTGGGGACCAGAAATGTCACTGTGGTCCATCAGGCAGAGCAGAAGCTTACAGGGAACAGGCCATCAATGCGGTTTTAGTTTCAGGTCCATTTCAGTGGGTCCCCGAAGCCACCCTGTGGTTATTCCCCAGATTCAGGAGGTGTAACTGGAACAGACACATGCAGAACTAATGGAATCCCCTACATGAAATCAAGAGGTTTTTGAAATAACTGAAAACATTTACTTAATTTTTACAATTCTCTTGTTTGGTATAACCGACAGTTCTGTAAGATTAAAGAGCTAAAGATTTAGCTTCCTAAAGCTGGAGAAAGGCGTCAGAGTATTACTTGGAGGTGATAAGGGTTTGTGGTGAATGAACATATGAGAACCCACTGGGTTCCAGGCACTGTTTCAGAGGCCCATTATGTGAGCTGTCACCTTGCTGGACAGTTTCACTGGGGGAAACTAAGAGAAAGGTCCAGCAACTTGCCACAACCACTGACTCGAGCGGTTTGGTAGGGTGTGAGCCTCCACAGCCAGGTCCTTCCACCAGACAATGCCATCCGTCAGGTCACTGGGGCACGAAGAAATGCACTTTGACTTAAAGAAAGGCAGGTAGGCCCACCTTCAGGATAGTTCTATTACCTTTCCCCAAATCCAATAACCAGGCGACCTGTATTTCAAGTATCCTATGCCACAGTTCACAGGGAGACAGAGAAAATGGTGGCGGCGGGGGGAACCAAGCAGGTGTCTCGAATCTCATTACATAGAAATAAGTAGCATTGGAGTCTCCCAACAAAAGATGCCTCCTCTATTATGAAGCTTGAGGCCAGCCGTCTCAGCATAAAGATGACACAGTATGAACTTTTGGGACAAACAGCACGAGCAGTCACCTCCTAAAAAGAGACACAAAATACCCAGGACTTTTAAAGCCTGTTCCCAAGCCTCCAGAAGTCAGGCTTCCATACTCTAGTCAATTCCACTTCATTTCCTGAGCATACACTGCTTGCAGACACCAGCAGTGAGACGAGTTCAGAAGCAGTAGCTCTGCCCTCACAAATAAAGGTTTCTGCTCACTAGAAGCAGAATGACTACAGCTATGGGAACAAGGGATAGGACAGAAGGAAGAGCAGGAAGAGGTGGTTAGGATGAGAGTCACTGGGAGAGCAGCCCCTTGAGCTGCGTCTCCTGGGATGGGATGAAGAGGGTGAGTCCTAGAAACTCTCTAGTCCCTCTCTAGGAACTTGGGAGTGTTTGCAGCGAGAAACCCACCAGGTAATCTGGGGTAAGCAGCAAAGAGAGAGCAGGAGAAGGGTTGAAATGAGGCTGGAGAGGAAGCAGCTGGACGTACTCTCACAAGAAATGGTGTCTGAAAGACAAAAGGATACAAACTTAGACTGAGAAATGGGAAGTAAAGTTCTTGATATATTTTAGGAAGATGCACTGCTTATTAAATCTAAGCAATCCTCAAGTTTAAGACCTACAGGCTGTTGACAACACTATGCCACACCATAGACTATGTCAGGTTCTGATTTCCAAGATGCTAACGTGTGAAAGAGCGTCTTTTAGAATTGATGAAACAAGTTCCCCAGGGAGGTGTCAGGAGGACTTAGAAATGGAAGGCAGACTGGTGAAGGGATTCACCAGGAGGTTTGGAAACCAAAAGTGAGGGCTGTCAAGGGAGGAAGGAAAGGTCTTGGAGGTTTAGAATCAACAGGACTTCTCATGTGTCATGCATGATGGAAAGGAAGAATTCAGAGAGTACTCCAGCCAATCCTCTTTACTCCAAACCCCTCTATACTTAGATGATAATTATATCCCCTTCCACAGGTAAGGAAACTGAGGCTCAAAAGATTAAATAACTTGCCTATGTTATGGTCTCACAGGTAGTTACGGGCACACCCTACAGTCCCCATCCCCACAGCCTGGATTTAACCATGATGCTCTACTGCAGCCTCTTGGTGCCGGCAGCATTTAACACCTAGATGTTTTACAGCCCACTGCTCATTTTGACAAAAATTTCCTTGTTAAGCAAACTATTATGTATGCACCCAAAGAATATAATGTCCATCAAATCCCTGGTGTTGACAGTCCAACCACACAACATGTAGTCATTTCTCAACAGAGGACTAATTATGATTTTGACTTCAGTGTGCTGAGATGACAATTCAGCAACATGTACCGCAGGTCTTAAAATGCTCAATCCATTTGATACAGAAGTCCCCCTCTAGGAACTTGGGACTGCCAAAAAGACAAAAACAAAAACGAAAACCCACACCACCAAGAGCAATGAAAAGGGCACACTAAGTGCCAAAAATATCCAGAACGGATACTCCATGAGGCAAGTAGGAGGGAAGACCTGAGACAACTGTCGGGAGCAGCCACTGGCGATTACGGTACTGCCACTTGGATGAGTGCTTATACTTCAACAAAATTTACTTACATAAAAAGCCAACAGAGAGCTTACATAACATGTCATAAGCAAATTTAATATGAAGTGAAAGAATATGAAATTGTTTAAGAAAATGGATTAGAAAGGAATCTAGAAAAATGAAGTTTGAATTTGTTATGACTGCAGCCATCCCTGTTTCTGATCAGTTAAGAGTTGCACATTAATCTATTTAAAGTGGCTCAGCTGAAGACCAAGCCTGAGGAGCCTAAGACAAGGATGCATCCACCACGTCTCCCCAAGGACATAAGGACTGAGCCCTGTCCCAGCCCCAGTGACCTTGGGCTGTGTCTGTTTTTATAGACAGGCTGGGTCGAGCTTAAGACACAGAGTGTCCAAAATACTTTGTAAGATTAGTCAAATGTCATTGTGCACTAAAGAGATGACCTCCTAGGGTGGCTGTCAGGGCAAGATATAGTGTCCTTCCAGGAAACAAGGAGCCAATTACGAACCCAAGGCACAACAGAAAGGACAAGGGCTGTGGAGCCAGCCAGGCCTGGGGTCAACACCCCTACTCTTCCACTGACACGGCTATGTGACCCTGGGAAAAGGTCTGAAAAGCCTATCAATCTGTTTCATCTTTCATAAAAGATGGAACTAGGAACTTGGGAGTGCTAGTCCCAAGAGACACCTATCTCACTGGGCTGTTGTAAGCCTTAACCATCCTGCATCATACCTGGACACCAGAGAGACAACTGCTATGTTAATGGGTCTGGACACCATTGGCAGCCCCTTGGTACAGTCAGCATGTCAAGAACATGCAAACTGGGAAGAGCATCTGGTTGTCAATCTAGAGCCTGACTCTTTACTGGTATGGTACTGGACAAGTTACTTGACCTTGATGGGTCTTGATTTTCTCATGTGTTGAGACCATGTTATGAAAACAACTTAAATGGAGAGGATTAAATGAGAGAATGAATATGAAAATACTATGAAAGGCTAACTAACTACTAGTATTCGAACATTATAAGGATCTTGTTAAGAAGCAGACTCTACTAGCCAGACAGAGTGGGGAGTAACCCACAGCAATCTGGCTCCTTACTCCACATGAATTGGGTCTTGCCACATACCTAGGCCATACCTCTTGCTAGGATGGCTTCTGATTTACCCTTTTACAACTCATCCTTCCCCCCCTAAACTTAGTCCAGATTCCTGGCAGCTGCTCCCCCAGAGCACCTCCCCAGGCTGCAGTGTTGTGCTGTGTCTACCTCCACTAAGTTGGGCACACCAAGGCTTTGAGCTTCCACAATGTACCTCACACACAGTACGTTATGTGCTCAATAACTGGGTGAAATGAATCAAGATGAGAACTGTGAGCTGGAGAGGCTTGAGAAAAAAGGGAAAGAATAGGGTAAATTCTGGTAGGAGACATGCAGAATATGTATGTACCTTAAAGACAATTAGGTAAAGATTGAGAATTTGCGTGTCACGGGCTCCTGGCCCTAAGGATACCACCACAGGCCAAATCTAAGTTTAAAAATAAACTCATGTTCTATTAGAAAGCTAAGCCCTCCTTGAGAGTTTATACTACAAAAAGCCCTACCCAATGCAAGCCCAATTAACGAAAGCTCTCAGGTAAGGGTTGTTCCTATCTCCTGGGGCTGGTATCTAAAATCCCCAGCACACACAGAGCTGCTAGTCAGTAGCAAGAGAAGAGTCTGCATGGTTGTCTCAATACATTCAAGAGCAGGGAACTGAGACTCATGGGAGGCACCAATAGAGAGCAGCAGTGCCTCAAGTACTGATTAACACAGAATTAAAAATAAACAGTAGCCATTAGTTTCTAAAATATGATTATGCCCATTTAACCAAGAAAAAATGAACCCAGAACTTAAGCCACCTGTCCTGAGTGCAGCACAGCTGTTAAGAAAAAGCAGAGTCAAGCTAGAACGCCTGGGCTTAGATGCTGGCTTATCTGCTTAGCTGTTTCATATGGGTGATTTCTGTCCCATCAGTGCCTCAGTCACCTCACCTGTGAAACAGGGCTAATGACAGCACTTACTTCAAAAGGTGGCTCTGGGGACTGAATCTGTTAACAGATAGAAAACCTTTAGAAAAGCACCTGTAACAGAGCAATCAGTAAGTTGCAGCTCTTAAAGCAGGTGAAACTGGGGCTAAAATCAGCTCACTCCAAGTCAACACCACTGTTCTGTTGTGTCCAGTTAATGCCCAGGGTCCCTAAGGCCACTTTTTGACAGAGTAGCCAAGTTATCGCTACCCAGCTCTCTGCCTTTACGTGGGGGATGTCTCAACTCTGAGGCCCTAAGCTCCAGCGGAGAATTCAGAGTTGCTTTCTTGGGGCCTGGGCTCAGGTGGCCCAGCTCTGACCCTAAGGTTTCCCTTGGCACCCAATAGGCTGGGGTTGGGGAGTGCTGGACCAGTGGGGGTGGGCGGCTTTGGTTTGCGGGCTGGCAGCCAATCCACAGCCAAGACCCGGGTCTTGCTCCCCATCCTACCCTGTGCTCAGCGACTGAAGTCCACTTCTACTTCCTCCCCTGCTCCCCCATGCCTCTTTACTCCCAGAAGGAACTTGTTTTCTGGGATACCCACCACCAGTGACGTTAACTGTGGTCACTTGGGCACGTTTTGTGTACCTCTAGGAAAAAACATTGCACAGTTTCTTCTAACAGTGCACAGTGGCTCAGCCACCACTGGCTCTCAGTGCACAGACAGGACTACCTCCTAAGGGCCTAGATTCCCACCCATGTCAAGCCACTTAAAGATATCTTGAGTACAGCAAACTTTAATTAACTGGTAAAGTACCAGTGTCTTACAAATTAGAATAAGCTAGGATCCCACTTTTCTAAACTAATTATTCAGTATTCTGAGCCTTGAGAGTTTGTCCTGGTTATATATACACATATCTGTCCTTATTTGTTGCTATTTGTCAGAAAGCTCTGTGTTATTTCTTCATTTTCCTTTCCTCAGTGGCCACCTGAGCCCAGGCCCACTGTCAGTGTGTGTATCAGAGGGAGCACCAGTATTTCTGAGTTTGACAGTGAGCTTGGGCTCACCAGCTGTCTTCTCAGTGGCAGTAATCTTGACCTTAGTTTTAGGTGCTTTTGGCACAGGGTCCTTTAGCAAAGGAAACAAGGGAATAAAGGCAAACTGCTGATGCTTTCACTCCTCTGTAGGGTTGAACAAAGACACCAACTCATCAACCCAGTAACTTATAGGATTGTTAGTCTGATTTTAAAAAACCCTGGGGACTGGTCTGAATGGTACCACTAACTCATTTGGGGCCAAGTCAGCTCTTTTCTGGGCTTCAGTTTCCTTCCCTGTGAAACACAAGGCCAGATTAGGCATCCAAGACCCCTACTGATTCTGAAACTTCTGTTCTCCACATAATGATCTGGGTAGGACTTGTCTGGTCTATGTTCCGAGAGAAACCGAAGCCATAAGACACAGAAATCCATCAAACAAAGTTGGATCAGATAAAGAACTGAAGTATGGAGTTTCCCTTTTCTTTGGATTATTTCTATGTCAAATGACTATAGAAATGTCTGAGTATTCACTAGAGAACCGGTACTGAAAGAGGAAAAGCAACTATTCTCTATTTGGCTTAACTGTTAAATCAATCCCACTTTCTTCTCTCCCTATCCGCATGGCCCTAGGCAGCCGCCTTTTAAGCCCATCTTCTCTGCCAACTTCTCATTCTCATTCCTGTTAATTCTGCACATCTGTACTGAGTCCTTATCGAACCAACCTGCCTTTCCCGCTGGTGACCTTGATTAGCATGAAAAGTCTTCCACAGGTCCTCAAAATTTTCAAATTAAGTTCCTTTGGGGAAGAGAGTGTCTTTTCCCCCACCTGCAAATAGGCTATAGGGACTCATTTAAAAGTATGTGGATTTGGTTCAGTTGAGACTTTAAGGCAGATTAGCACTTTTTGGTCTTATTTCAAAATTACTCTAAATTGCAGGAGACTGGGCAGAAAGTGCCTGCAAGTGACTTTATTGACAGAGCTGAACCAGATTATCTCTAAAATTCCTTCCAACTGACATTTCTGAACGCCAGTGTGCCTAAACCCCGTGTGCCTAAACCCAGCACCCCTGGGCAGATTGACTGCTAAATTTTGGAAGCTAAAATCAGGAAAAGTTAACCTGGAGTGATGTAGGTCTTTGGTCTATACTTGAATATTAACGGCAAACACAAAACAAAAACAAATGCATATTTACTGACTGCTAACTTAACACTTGAAACGTAAACCTGAATGGCAATTTTGTAAACTGAGGCAATGCCCATTCTCTTTACTGCCCTATGGCTGATCCCAGAACATTACCTGACTCATAGAGGCTCAAATATTTTGAGGACTCTAAGCAACTGAAAAGGAACATATGAGGCATGTGGCCTAAAGCAAAATATTTCATTTCTCTAGGCCTCAGTTTTAGTTCACAAAGGGAGGACGAAAACACCAGCATTTCTGTCAACTTGGTGTTGCTGACAACACAGGCAATAAGATGTGTTCCGTAGTCAAACAAGTAAGGGAAACTTGGACAAGAATATTGGGTATCTCGATTCCACTAATGGTGGGAAAGATTCAAAACATAGCCTGAACTTGCTAGACAGTGAAGTCCACCTTACCTGAGCACCTACTAACATTCTGAGGCTGCAGAGCAACCGTATGACACAGGTACCCTTATCTTATGGATAAAGGAATGCTCCTCACAAGTTTTAAATGACTTGTCCCATGTTTCATGCAGTCAGTTCAGACCAGCCAAGACTGAAAGCGAGTGTAACCCCAAAGCCCATGGTATTAACCTCTAAGCCATGCTGCCACTGTTTACTGCCGAGTTCTGACAAACTGTACACGTCAGAGAATTTTAACAGTATATGGTGAGAGGAAGCAAAGACTCTAAACCCAGGTGCCACTGAGGATTGGCATCAATGAATGATAGAAGGGGATCATTTGGCAAAGTGAATTCCCATTTCCCAAGGAGACAGTGTGTAATATGGACTCCTGACCATTCATTGACCAGAATGGAAAGAGAGTCTGATGGAAGTAAAGATTTGTAGAATACAGGTAAGGTAAAATAATCTCCTGGAAAGTCTTCAAAAACAAATATTCACCTGAGGAGAGGGTGGGCTTTTCAGAGTGGATGAAGCAGGGATGGGTATAAAAAGTGGAAGCCTATTTTTAAAAAGGACTCCAGGTGATATGGATCATGTCCCTCCATCGTCAACTGACTTGAGGCAAACTAGTTCTCTTGAGATGGGCTTGTAGGATCTTAAAGTTGGGCAAAAGCTGGAAACAAGATGCCCTATCCAACCCTACCCAAAATTTTACCCATTCTTGAAAAATCAGTTCTAGTTCATCCTTAAGGTAGGGAGGGCACCATTACCCAATTTGAAAGGATCTAGGCATTGAATGTGACAGATTTGGGTTTATATCACTTAAGCTATGAAAAAATTGTAAAGAAACCAGGAGTACAAACTGACTCTCCTTGAAAGTTGGTTAACGTTGCTCAAGTTATATTTGCCTCTATTCCTTGGTTTCGCCATTCATCAAAAGAAGATAGCACTTACAAAGTTATTACCTAAAATAACTTCTGTAGACTCCTAGGAAGAGTAACCTCTTTCCTGAGAAGGCTCCTCAGACTTCTAGCCCACTGGCCCAGTCCTCTCTGAACAGACTGTTGGTTACTTGGGAGTCTGAACAAGACATGCGAGTAATGAAGGCTCAGGATGAATACACTCCCTGACAAAAGTTAAAACCCCCAAACTACAACTAGCTCTCCCAGGACTGCAAAACTCCCTTGTCTCACTGAGCCCTATCTTCCGTATAAACAAAGCCTCAGAGGATTAAGAAAAAGATTAAGAATGTAAAATAGAAAAAAGATGGTTAGATCATGTTATGTGACAGTTCTAGGCCCACCTGCGTGGTTATTATTCTGCAGGTCCCAGAGGAATAAGCCAGAAAACCGCCAGTTTGCTTGACTGCTCTGGGATGAGGGGTTGGGGGGTCTCAGAGGAAAAGGCAGGAAGCAAAAGTTTGGGGGCTGGGGCTGGACGGTGTCAGGATATTTGGAACCAGGCAGGGAGGGGGTGAGGGTGGGCCCAGTAACACCTTTTTGTTTTCTTTGCTTTGGAAAGTAAAGATAAGAGGCCCTAGAGATTGAGGAGGGCTAAGCAAGTTTTCCATCGATTCTACCAACTCTGAACCCAACCCCCTCTACGACCCTGCTCCCATCTTAAAAGTGCTCGATATTTAATAATAATGGTTCACATCTGCTGAGCACTTACTAAGATAATGGTTAGTACTTAATGAGGACTTGTTATGAAAACACCAGCTAACGTTCGTGCTGGGGACTGATCCTGGGTCCTGAAATAGAGGAGGCCCGGGAAAAGAGGGTGTGTCTGGGCCCAGGGTGACAGGACCAGGACCAGGGCCTTGGGATCTGGGGGCAGTTTGGGCCGAGGGGTGCAGGGCCGAGGATGCAGGCCCTGCGCGGGCCACACGGCCCGCGGCGCTCCTACCTTTCAGCGAGGTCTCCACCAGGCGCAGGTAAAGCTGCGAGCTCTTGTTGCCGTGGCTCATGCGCTGGGCTAGCCCGTTGCGCTGCAGGACGCACTCCTCAAACTGCACTACGTTCTGGTGGCGCCGCTTGAGGCTGGTCAGGGCCCAGAACTCGGCCAGCGCCAGCTCCACGTTTTCGGGGGCGTCGCAGCGGATCTTTTTGACTGCCACCCGGGCCCCACTGCGCCCTGCCACTGCCTCGTAAACCACGCCGTAGCTGCCGCGCCCGATCTCCGCCAACAGGCTGTACCGCGGCCGAGCCGACCCGCCGCCGCCCTCTGGCCGCTGCCGCACCGGGTAGGCCTCGCCCGGGGCCTCGGCCGCCACCGGATCCATGGCCTGGGCCGCCGCCGCCGGCCTCAGCTTCGCGCTCGGCGCCCGCGGCACTGGGCTTCGCCTTTTCCGCGCGGGGCTTTGTGTACCTCTACGGGTGCCGTCCTCTTCCCCCGTTTCCATGGCTGCAGGCGGCGGGGGGAGCAGCAACGGCGCTGCCCGGGGCCCCCCGGCCTCATCCCTTCGTCCGGCCCCGGGACGAGGAGGAGCGGGACCTTGGATCGTGACCTGCGGGCGAAAGAATTGGTTAAACAAGGCCGAGGTGGGGAGGCAAAGAGCGCAGGCCGCAGGGCGTCCGCACCTCCTCCTCCGACGGCCGCGGCTCCTTTAAGACGGAAGCCACCGCCAATGACCGAACAGGAGGGGAGGGGAAAGCGGGAAAGACGGAACCAGAGGTTTATGGCTCAGAGGGGGAGCCGGAAAGAAGAGCAAAACCACTCGTCTTCTCAGTTAATTTATAGTGTAAGAATAGGAAAAACAAGGACAACAAGCCTTCACAATTTATGGAAATTGCCTTAAAAAGCAGTTTGGAGTGTGGAAGTCATTTTTCCTGCCTGACTCCTCTGGGATCCCCCTCCCTACGTTCCGCCCTGTGTTCTCCCGGGTGTAAACAGTCCATTGAATTAAGCCCGAGCCGAGCCCAACGAACCGACCCACATCCCCGAGGGCTCTGGGTGGAGGGCGTTAACGTGGAAGTTCGGCGTCCCTGAGCGCGCCAAACTTGGGGCCCGTTTGCCTCCCCAAGCGCCCGAGGCGGCGGGGGTTGCTCCAGCATCAGCGCTTGTTTTCACTAAGCGGGCCGCGCCCTTACCTGGTCGGCGCCCCTCCACTTCCGGGAGGCCCGTTTCCCCGCTGGGGTCCCCGGCTGGGGATGGTCCGCTCCAGGCCTGGGCTGCCGCCGGTACGTAGCACGGCGAGTGGCGCTGGCCTGGGCCAGGCGAGCTACTGAGCCTGTTGCTGCGCGGATGGTGGCAGCGACGCTGGCGGGGGAGAGCCGGGTGTCCTGGCTCCTGCCGCTCTCCGCGTGTTCTTTCCAGCTGAGCCTTTTACATAATCTATTTATAAAAGTCGAACCTCCCGCAAGCACTCGGGCCAGCGGGGGTTCCTGGTGGCCCATCCCCTGGGAGGCCGTTGGAGTACCGTGCCTCCCGGGTCCTGCAGAGGTCGACAGAGCAGCCGCAGCCCGGCGCACCGGGCACGTTGCGCCGGGGTCCAATCACAGGCGAGAACACCCCACCAACAAAAAACAGGCGCCAAATTCACGCGATCAGCTGCGGCCGCGCTGTCTCCGCAGCTGTCTGTGCACCGTAACTGCCTCTGCCTTTCTCGCCTGGTCTGCTTGTAGGGGAGCTACCCGCTGTAGGCGCCTAATAAATACCAACTGGTTGATTGGATTGGTCCGTTTGATTGATTCATAGGTGGTGCCTGGGAACCGCCTGGGACTGGGTTGGAATCCACACCCTGCCTCCTATTAGCCGGTTTATCCCGGGTAAATCATTTCCCCACCCGGGGCCTGTCTCCTCTTCTGCAAAATGGGTAGACTGATCTTAACCTCCCCGGGTTGATAGCGCCAAGTGAATTGAATGTATATGAATGTAAAGTGGCTAATTGGGTGCAGGGATGAGGTTAGCGCTCAGTGTAAGGTCCATTTAGGTATGGATTTTTAAATACTTTGTTAAATGTTTTGTACCCCAATGCCAGTAGGTGCCCATCATTTGTTAACAATCTACAGATATTTACTGAATGCCTGTAATGTGCTAGGCACCATCCCAAGTCTCTGGGAGTAAAGCAGTGAACAAAGCAGACTCTGCCTTAGTTGAGATTCTATGTCCCTGGAGGAGACAAATACTTGTGCAAGTTAATTAACTTTCTGTGTGTTTAATCGTCCTCTGTAAGAAAAAACAGTAGTTGGAGAATTCACTGGGGTTGTACAGTTAGAACAGGACAAGGCCTTGCACACAATAATGTTAGATGTTATTAAATAAACAAGTACACGGGATAATTTAGGACAAGATAAGTGTGATGGATAAAAAGAGTTGAAGAGTGTCTAGGGGTTGGGAACAGGCCACCTCTAGTATGGTCACTGAAAGACTAACATCTTTTGAATAAAATTTCAAATTTACATATAAATTGCAAGAATAATAAAGAATTCTTATATACTTTTCAACCAGAATAGCAAATTATTATTTACTGTATTTGCATTATTATATTTTCTCTTGCATGTGTACTTTTTTCCTAAATCATTTTAGAGTTTCAGATATACCCCTTTAATCCTGTATACTTTTGTGTGTATTTCGTAAGAACATGGACATTCTCTTGTATAATATCAGTACAATTATCAAAATCAGGAATTTTAACAATGATATGATTCTTTTATTTAATACACCTTCCATATTTAAATTTTGCTAATTGTCCCTATAGTATCGCTATCCCTTAGGATCCAATTCAGGATCACATGTTGAGTTTAATTGTCATGCCTGTTTTTAGTTTCTTTTAATCAAGAAAGGCAGTTAATTACTCAGCCTTTGTCTTTCATGACCTTGACATTTTTGAAGAGCACTGGTGACGTATTTGTAGATGTTCCTGAATTTGAGTTTGTCTGATACTTTCTTCCGATTAGATTCAGGTTATGCATTTCTGGCAGGAATATCACTGAAAGAAAGTTGTATCCTGAGTGTGTCACATCATGAGGCACATGACATTGATTTGTTCTAATCCTGGTGATGTTAACTGATCATCTGGTTAAAATAATGTCGGCCAAAGTACTCCACTGAAAAGTTACTAATTTTGCCTTTATAACTATTATCTTGTGAGAAGATATTTTGAGACTATTTGTCCAGTTCATCAGACTCTCACCCACTGCTTTTAGCATCCATTGATGATTCTGGCCTCAGTCAATTTTTATTATTATTACTGTTGTTGTTGCAAAATGGTGATTGGTGAATGGCCTCTGTGTTAGTTTGCTAGGGTTGCCATAACAAAATAACACAGACTGATTGGCTTAATAGAAATTTACTTTCTAACAGTTCTGGAGGCTAGAAGTCCAAGATCAAGGTGTTGGCAGGTTTGGTTTTTCCTGAGACCTCTCTCCTTGAGTGCCTGTGCAGTTGGGTGCCTGTGTCCTCACAAGACCTACCTCTGAGCAGGTGTCTTTTCTTTTTTTTATAAGGACACAAAACATGTTGGAATAAACCCACCCTAACAGGCTCATTTTAACTTAATCACCTCTTTAAAGACCTTATCTGCAAATATGTTACGTTCTAAGGTATGAAGGCTTATGAATTCGACATAGGAATTTGGTGGAGGGGACACAATTCAATCTATAGCAGCCTCTTTAGAATATGATATTTGAGCTGGGATCTAAAGCCAGCCATGCTAAAGCAGGTGGAAAGGCATTCTAGGAAGAAGGAACAAGTACAGAAACCGTGAGACAGGAATCAAGACTGATGCTCAACTTCAACCAGTTGGTGAGAGTGTAAAATGGTACAACCACTTTGGAAAAAAAAGTCTGGCAGTTTCTTATAAACTTAAATATACATCTACCCAATGGCCCAGCAATTCCATGCCTAGGTATTTACTTAAGAAAAATGAAAACTTACATTCACAAATACACTTGCATAAGAATTTTATATTAGCTTTCTCCGTGAGTCCCAAACTAGAAATCAGTTCAATGTTCATCAATAAATGAATGGATCAACAGGCTGTGGTATTCCTATATCATGAAATGCTGCTCAGCGGGGGAAAAAGGAATGACGTATTGATACAACAACATGAATGAATCAAAATAATTACTTTGAGGGAAAGAAGCTAAGCACAAAAGAGTACATACTGGATGATTCTATATACAATTCTTGAAACTGAAAATTGATTTATAGTGACAGAAAGCAGATGGGTAATTGAGGTGAGGAGGGAGAAATGGAATATGAATGTAAATGAGGAAATTTTGGGGGGTGATGGATGTGAGCATTATCTTGAAATTATCTTGTGATAGTTTAAAGGGGGGATATGTTAAAAACACTTCAAATTGTATACTTTAAATAGTTGCAATTTATGAACATCAATTTTAGAGTTTTGCCTCAACTAAACTGTAAAAAACTGGGGGAGAAAAGAATATATACCATATGATTCCATTAACATAAAGTCAAGTAACACTGATCTATGGGGGCAGGAGTCATATCAGTGGTTATTTTTTGGGGGGAATTGACTGCTAAGGGGCACCAGGGAATTTTCTCATGATGGAATTTTATTATATGTAAATTATACTGCAATAAAGTTGAGTAAGAGGTGAAAGACAAGCCCTAACCCTGCCACCATCATAAATACCTGTAACTTTACTTAGAGTTTCTAAGCATAGAAGGCTGCATGGTGCTAGGCAGGGCTGGCCCCATTTCTGCCATCACTAGCCTCATAGTTTGAGCAAGGCCAGCTAGTTTCTGTTCCAGCTAGTTTCCCCACCTGAGTTTTGAGAGAGATTGGATCTAAAATCCTGGGAACCACAGGAGTATAAATTCTTTAGCATACTGGAGCAGAGCCATGTTACTTGGAAAATTGTTGATGGCTTTACCAACCTTTTTTTTCTTTATTTTGGTTTTTCTTAAGTTACAGAAGTAACCTAACTATTGTGACCAACAGCCAACCTTGATTAAAGTTGTCTATCTGTCAGGCACAGGAATAAACTAAGACTCTCATGCCAGTCCTGTGATATAGTTTCTATCATTGGCCCCTTTTTACAGATGAAGAGACTGAGGGAGGCAGTTGCACAGCTAGGATGTGAACTGAGAATCCAGACTCTTCATTCTACCTTTCCCTGCTCAGCCCTTCCCCAGGTAAGCATTCTGTGAGCATTTATGGAAAGCCTTCTTCCCCACCTTTCTCTGTTGATGTGTATGCCTGCCTCCATGTCCTGCCTCTCCATATCCTCTGGAGCCTCAGATAGGGCCAGACACATGGTTGGAGCTCAACAGTTAGTGACAGAAGAAATGAAGGACAGAGGAAAGGGCAGCAGTGAGACTTACGGCCCTGTTTGTGAGGGGCTGACACAGAAAATAAGACCCAGTGGTTCTTGGGTGATTCCAAATGACATTAGTCCTTCAAAGGACAGTAAAGCAGGTAAAGGGATAGCAAGGTTCAGGGTAGGAGCTATTCTAGAATGGATGGTTTGGGAAAACCTCTCTAAGGAGGTGACCTTTGAGCAGAAACCTGATTGAAGTAACAGAATCAGCCAAATGCATATCTACTGGGAGAATAGTCATGCTGGAGGGAAGAGCGAATGCAAAGGCCCTGGGATGTGAATGTGCAAGGAGGCCAGTGTGGCTGGAGTGAGGGAATGGGGGAAGAGTAGTGGGAAATGAGGAGGGAGAAATGTGAGGCCCCTGTCACGAGGCAGGGACTTGTGGGCCATGGTGAGGGCGTTGGGTTTATTGAGCATTTATTACATACCAAGTGCCATGTAACTGGATGTAGCTGGAGAGCTGAAGCTCAGATAAGCTGTTACTCTAAGAGCTGCTCAGAGTGAGGAGGCAGAATGATTATGCTCCCTCCTCATCCCTGTCCTTCAGGGGCCTGGGAACGTCCAAGGGGCAGCCAGCCTTGGGGGTGGTTTGATGGGAAAACAGGGGGCTCTGGCCTGGGAGGGAAAGGCTGGGGGAAGTGGGGGAGTGAGGCAGGGCTGGGAGCTGGGAGAGGGGCTGAGTTTGCTCCAGTGGACTTCAGGGAGGTTAGCCACGGATGAGGTGGGAGGGCTGGCTGCTGGAGGTGGCAGGGGGCCGTAGCAGAGAATCAAGTGAAATGTTGGGGGGTGGGGCGAGGGAGGGACCCAAGGGAAGAGAGGCTCCTAGAGGGGTGCAGTAGGGAGACTTCAGATGGCCGCGAAGGTGCTGAAGGACAGAAGCTTGAGGTGACCGTGCTTTGGTGGAGAATATGCTCTGAACAGGGTCACTGGGAAGGACTGCGGGAGGCTCTGTGGCCGCTTGGACTCCCCTCCCATAACAAAACTGGATACAGGGGGCTCCAGGAGGGCCTTCTCCAGAAAAGCATAAAGCAAAGCTGGACCCCTTTCTGCTGCCTGACAGCACGCAGGTCCCAACTGTGTGGAGAGGCAGTTTGTCCCCACTTTATGAGTGGGAAGCTTGAGTCTTGGAAGCTGTTACATCACAAATGAGTGGGATAGTTGGCATCTGAACCCTGGCCGACTTGAGCTGTGGAATCCAAGCTCTTAACCGTGACTCCAGTGTTCTCCAGCTTGAGTGCACATTAGCATCTCCTGGATGGCTTGTTAAAAACCAGATTGCTGGGCCCCACCCTCAAGGTGGCTAATCAGTAAGTTTTGGGGAGAACTTGAAATTTGCATTTCTATCTAGGTCCCAGGTGGTACCGATGGTAGTGTTGGTCCAGGGACCACGCTTTGAGAACCACTGCGTATTACACTATACTGCCCCTAGACTGAGCGCAGAGCTGAGGCAGTCGGAGAGGGCTGGAGTTCTAGCAAAGAATCTGGGGATGGGTTGGAGCTAGTACATAGAAAACTAAGCAAATAAGAGACGAGGTGATTATTAAAGCCAAGAAAACAAGACAATTTATAAGAAAAACATAATCATCACAAAGTACAATGTTCAGCTGGAAATAATATCACATTGTCATTATAATATAAAAAGAGCACATTGATTTAAACAAAAATTATGATATAATTATCTTGGGAAAATTGGAGAGGGCTGTGTGTATGTGTAGAGAGAGGACAGAAAGGAAAAGGAAACCCTTATTCTCCATAGCTTTAAGTTAACAGGAAAGATCTACAATTTTAAAACCTTCAAGTGACCCCATAACAGAGTATGGAGAGGTAAGCACAGAATAAGTGATTGTTTCTTGGGAGTTAGACAAGAGATCCTTCTGGTGGTATCAAACTTGTAGTAGTAACTAACTCTTAAACATTATGGATATTTATTTACTACTTGGATTAAAACTGAAATTGAAAATGAAAGTGGGAATGGTATTTACCACTGAAGCAGCCTGTCAGCTTGGTGGCGCTGTTCAGCTTCTGGCCATGATGTCCACCTTCCTATTATCTAAAAGCATCAGGATGGCTCAGGTAGTCAGTACCCAAATCACACCCTGGGGACACTGCACAAGAGACATTGTACCCACTAAGACTCAGCTGAGAGGGCCTCTTATCTATTTAATGAGGGTCCAAGCCACAGAAAACAGGGATGGAAGCAGATAGAGCCATCCTGTTCCCCAAACAGAATGGATTGTTCTCATTTCAAATGCTCTTCTTGTTGGCCACCGAAATGGCTCAGAAATGCCAACCTTTCTTCCCCTCTCATCTGGGATTGGCATAAAAAATTCTTTGTCAGGCTATGTCTCTGAATATTTGCCACAAAAAATTGGTTGCTAAGTTCTTAGGGGTCATTAAAGATTTTTGGCAAGAGGAAGGAAAACAATGCAAAATTAGCGGGGCACAAGTCCTTGATTCTGTAACTGCTGGGACATTCAAAATAAATGATTGGGGAATCTGGTTGAAAGGTACACAACCACATGCCAAGGTATACTCACTGATCAAAGTGTAAAGTGACACAGCCTTTTAGGAAGGCAATCTGATAACTCAGTGTTTCTTAATACGCTTAAAAATTCATACACCGATCCAGCAACTCCATCTCTAGGACTGATCCTATAGAAATAATAAATAAGGAATTATATATATATATATATATATATAAAATAAAAAAGAAGGAATTAGGTTGTTTCCAAATCTTGTCTGTTGTAACTAATGCTGCAGTGAACATGGGGATGCAGTTATCTTTTCAAGTTAGTGTTTTCATGTTCTTAGGATAAATATCCAGAAGTGGATTACTGGGTCATTTTTAATTTTTTGAGGACCCTCCAGACTGTTTTCCATAGTGGCTGCACCAATTCCAGCCTACAGTCTTTTCCAACTGTATTGCATTGTTAATTTTACTTTGAATTTTTGTTGACCAGTGAGAAATGGCCTTGCACCATAGATATCAGCCTTCTAATCAATGGGATCTGGGTGCTGTGCTGGAACCTCAAACATTATACAGAGAAAGAAAGCTTTCCTTTCTCTGTACAACTTATTGGTTAAACCAGTTATTTATGAGATTAGGCCCTAAATGCGAGTTGGGGATCCAGGGATGAATAAGACAAGTTCCCTGCTGGTAAAATCTCACTGTATTTTGAGAAAAACTGCCATGTTTATAAATAGTTACAGTTCTCCATTTGTGAAAATAATGAGAACCACTAATATTTAAGAAGCACTTACCAGGCAGTGGTCCAAACATTTCTTACACATATACTGATCTGTTGAATTTTTAAGCCTGTGAGATACTATTATTAGCTCTATTTTAAAGATGAGGTAGCTAAGGCACAGAGAGGTTAGGTAACTTTCCTGAGATCACACAGCTAAGAAGTGGAAGATCAGGGAATTCCAATGGGTAAGTGCTCAGAAGTAAATAACCAAAGAGCGCAGCTTAGGGTAAAACAATCATAATAAAAATAGCTTTAACAATCATCACAGTGCCTGTCACAAATCATACAGAGCTTTCTGAGTTTTAAGCGCTTGCTCATACTTATCTCAGTATTAGATGGTCCCAAATATAAGGTGACCCTCCCATTTTTCACAATGAGAAGATTGCAAAAAAAAAAAAATTGTGGGGGAGGCAACTTGGGTATATAAATTCTTAAGACTGTAGATGAAATAATCAAAGGTCTATATATAATATTACTGCAGGTATGCACATACTTTCAGGATTATAATGTTACTTGAATTACATTATTTAAATATATTATTAATAACTAATATATAAATTTAGACATATTGGCTTTTTTTCCCTACTCTCTCACATTTTATTCCATCTCTTCCTGTGTGTTTTTGACCTCAGTATCTTGATTATCCCTGGGTTTGCTTTCTGAATTACCAACTCACTTTCTAGGTCACATAAATTTCACCCCGATCTAAATTGTGATCCAGCACTTTCTGAGCCTCTGTTGCTGTCGCTGAAATATTTTATCCTTGAAATCTCAGTTTACTTAATCTTAGGACACTATTATTATTTTTACATTTTGTCCTATTGGTTTATATTTGCAAACACATCTTAATATTTAATGTATTGCTTTTCAAAGTCCCTTTTATAAGGCTTGCATTTTTATGTGGGGTATGAGGCCCACCCCTATAATGACTACATCTGTGTCAAAAGTTGTTTGGTTTTTCTAAAACCAGGTGGTTTCTATGAATTGGTCTTCCCAAAAAGTATTTTGTTGTTTAAGTAAATGAGAGTCTAGGGACTTTACATATGAGCAAGTTGAGACTCAGAAGGTGATGTTTCTTACCCAAGGTACCTAGCAAGTAGCAGAGTTGGAAGACAACTTGAATTCAAGTCTGTCTGATCTTCTTCTTCCCACCTCTCCTATTAAAGCACTGGAGAAGTTTCTAAATCGCCTTCCTAATTTAGATTGCTGGCCCTGGTAAGTATGCAGAGCTGTGTTGACACAACACTAACGCTGATTAATTTATTTTTCCTTTATTACCATATGCTTGTATGGTTGTATGCCGTATTTCATAAAGAGAATGGAAAAACAATTTGCAAATATAAAACCCAGATGCTTAATTTTTATTTCTGGGTTTCTATTTCAAATCCACTATAGAACAAGAAAAAAAAAAGTTGTTTACACTACAAATAAATAAAATAAAAGCATCTATCCAGAAAGATCCCTGGAAGCTGCTCTTTTGTCCTGAAGTGGTGTATTTGCTTATGTTTGTTTTGTGCTTAAAAAGCAGCCCTTTTGGGTGTGAAGTGGAGAGCCAGTGGTGCCTTCTTGGGAGGGCTGGGTCCCTTATAAGGGGTGCTGGAGGTGGTTCCTCCAGGCTTATGAGAGCTGATTGTGCCCATCTCTTCCCAGCCCTGCTCAGTAACATCACCTCAGCAGTGTGAAATCAGCCATGGGACTAGTATTTACACCATGGAAATTGGCAAACCATACAACTTGGGTATTAAGGCTCCTTCCATCCCCCCTCTGCCTGTCTTGCAAATAATTTAATCTCCCTGTGCCTTGGGAATAGTAACAGTACTTCCCTTCTAGATTATTCTGAAGACTTTTGAGATGAAGCCTGTAAAGCACGTGATATTGCTTGTATGTTTATTTATTTAAATAAGACAATACATACTCAGGGTTGAAAAAAATCAAACAAAAACTGTTACAGTGAAAAGTTTCCTTCTCAACCTGGACCTTCATTCCAATTTCTATTCTGAAAGGCAACCTGCTTCTCTGAATCCTTCCAGAGATGTGCTCTACATATATAAGCATATGTATATACATGTATATATATCTAAGTTTTTTTAAATGGCAGCATATCACAACAGTGGTATGACTTCTCACTATATAAGATATATCACATATGTATATATGAGATACACAAAAATATATCTATATGTCTAAATCTGTCTATGATTATTCTAAACTAGCTCATACATATCTTATTATTTTTTAAGGGCTTCCCATTATTTCATTTTCTGTGGGTGACATTTAGGTTTGTTTCCCATCTCTTGCCAGTACAAACAGTAGGCACTGAACAACCTGTCTTTTGCACATACCTGTGAGTGTACCTGTCAGCTCAGTTTCTGGAAATGGAACTATTGGATCAAAGGGTATGGGCGTTTTTAATGTTCGTTTGATTGTCAATTGCTTTCCAAGGGGTGTGCCAATTAATTTACACTCCAACCCAGACTGTAGACAAGTGCATGTGTCCCCACAGCCTAAGGATATTGTCCAACTTTTTTCATCTGTGCCATGTGATAGTCCTTGACATTCTGGATGGGTGATGGTTCTCATGATTATTGATGGAGAAACCCAGGTCAAAGGAGGAAAGGGACTTGCCCACCACCATCAGTTGTAGGCTTCTGCACACAGAACAAAGAACTGGTGGGTCCAGGTTGAGACAGACACCGTCAGCCCTGCCAGGACATGGGGAGTGACCCTCTGCTTTGCAGGCTCTTTTTTTCCTTGCTTTTCTTGAGTGAAATTTCTCAGGAACATTAAGGATCAAGAGGGTGAGAAGCTCTCGTGCTCTGGGAAGCTTTGGTACAGCTCGTTCTCTATCACTGTAACAATTGCTTTCTGAAATACAGACCTTGCCACCTCCTTCTCTGTAGAACTTTCTGCGACCCCACATTTCTCAAAGTTCCTGGACCAACAGCCTAGCATCACCTGGGAACAGGTTAGCAAGGTATGTTTTTGGGTCCCACCGCTGGTCACTGAATCAGACACTGGAGGTGGGGCTCAGCTGGCAGGCTTCAGCGGGCTGTCGGGTGACGCTGATACCAAAGTTAGAGGACCACTGACTTACACAGTGAGCTGGCCCCTCTTCACCACGTGGCCACACCCACCTTTCCTACTCTATTTCCTTTCCACTTCTACAGCTTCTAAATACACTTAGCTGCTGGCTTCTTCTCAGACATCCCTCCACTTTCTGTCTTACCTCTGCACTTGGGGCAGAAACCTCCAGTTGTCCCCCAGTTTTGGATAGAGCAATGTAAGCTTCCATTTTAAAACTGCATTTCCCAGCCTCCCTTGCAACTATGTTCTGGCCAGTGGGACTGAGCAGAAGTGAAGCATGCAACTTCCTATTTGTGCTCTCAGAAGGAAGGGGTATTCCTACCCTTCTGCTTTCCCACTTCCACAACTGGAATACAGATGGGATGGTTTGGGACCATACGAACAGACAAAGGCCAGACCTCAGGTCCAGAGCAGCATCAGGAGGAGGTGTCTGAGTCCCTGACACTGTGGGGTTACCATAGGAGCTGTAGACTATTTAAGTCTGGACTGTGATAAAAGAAAGAAAGAAACTTCCATTTTGTTTAGCTCACTGTTCCTTGAGGTCTGTGTGCGCTTAAATTGATGATCTTCCCTAAGGCAACACTCCAGGTGTGCTGTTCCTCCAGCCGCCTGGCAATGGCCTTACCTTCCTTTCAAGGGTGAAATCCAGTGCACCTCCTTTCCTGGATCTTAGAGGAGATGATTTCTCCTCACTGGGTGCTCATTTCACTCAAGCCTTTGTTGGTGACCAGTGTAGGTGGAGTCAGGTCACTTCTCTGCCAGAGGAGGAGCTCTGTGAGGAGGTCGGTCTTCATCACCCAGAATATTCCTCAGGTCTGGCTCAGTGTCTGCACAGATTGGATCTGGCAAACACGTTTCAGTAGCAGCTGTAAGTCATCTTCTGCGTTTATCTACGCTCTTTGCTAAATTGTGCTTTGATGAATACTGAGAACCAATTTGTAATCTGGGAGGGTGGTTAGAAACCGTCTTTCTCTTCCTAGACCAGCTGTGGACCCCGTAGCAGGAGATTGGCTACTGATGGGGGCTTTGGTGATGACCAAGGGGGTTAAGCGCATGGGGATAATAAATCATGAGAGAAGAGTTTATTATGTCTGTGCACAACCCACTCAGCACTGCTCTCCCCAGGCTTGGTCTGAATGGTGTGGAGAAGCCTCAAGGTCAAGACTTGTGAGAAATTGAGACACAGCGAGACCTTTCTTAAAAGGCCACTCCGTCATTGCAGACCCATGTTTCATGCCCCAGGAGACTCCTGGTTTCTCAGAACAATGTTTGTTCCGTGGGATCAAGCTATACCAGAACACTCTGACCTTTATTCTGACTCAGAAGTAAAACATCCAAAGCAATATACTGTCAACCAGATTGGTGATCTCTCTCTCCCACCTTCCTCCCTCCCCCAACGTCTCTCTCTAAGGGCTAACAGTCATTAATATTCCATTGCTTCATCAAATATTTATTGGGTATCAGCTTTATGCCAGGCACTGCATAAGACACTTGGAATACAAAGATGAAAAAGATGCTCTCCCTGTCCTTGCTAAGTCCGGGAGCAGATGTGTGAAATAATGACCACGATAATCTAAGAATTTCCAAAGTGTGGTCCAAACACCTGATGGGGAGGGGGTGGTCCCCTGAGACCCTTTGAGGGGAGCTGTGAGGTCAAAACTATTTTCATAATAGCACCAAGACATTATTTGCCTTTTCACTCTCAATTTTTTATGTGTGTACTGTGGAATTTTCCAGAGGCTGTGTGATGTGTGATATTACAGCATATTATAATGCAGAAGCAGATATGAGAATCCAGTTGTCTATGAAACCAGATATTAAAGAGATTTGTAAACTTGTAAAACAGTGTCAGCCTTCTGTTCTTTTCTGAAAATATACTTATTTTTCATACAAATGTTTTGTTTACATGTCATGGGGTTATTATTGTTTTAAAGTTAATAAGTAAGAACTTTAAATATATCTCCATTTAAATTTCTAACATAGTAAATACTGCTTGATAAGGCCCATGTAAATAAAATCTCTTTGCAGTCCTCAATATTTTTTTAAGACTCTTCATTTTGAGATCATTGTAGGTTCACGTGCAGTTGTAAGAAATAATACAAGGAGATCCTGTGTACCCTTTACCCCATCTGCCCCAATTGTAAGATCTCATGTAACTTTAGTACAGTATCATAACCAGGACATTGGCAGTGATGCAATCCACTCATTGTCCTAGTTTTACATGCACTTGTGTGTGTGTGTTGAATTCCTGGCAACTTTATCATATGTGTAGATGTGTGTGACTGCCACCATAGTCAAGATACAAAACAGTCCCATCACAAGGGTCCCTTGTCGTACTCTTTTGTAGCCATAGCCACTTTGGTTCATTTCCTCTCCCCTCCCTAATCCCTGTTTGCCTTCTCTATAATTTTGTCATTTCAAGAATATTCTAAAAATGGAATAATACATTATGTAACCTTTTGTGGTTGGCCTTTTCACTCAGCAGTATTGCCTTGAGATCCATCCAGGATATTTATTTTATATTAATAAAATAATATAAAAAATGAAAAGTAATTTCCAAGTAATATAAAAAATAATATAAAATAAAACTGAATGCATCACAGTTTGCTTACTCATTCCCCTGTGTAAGGGCATTTGGATTATTTCTGATTTCTGGCTGTTATGAAAATAAAGTTATAATCAACATTCATGTACAGGTTTTCATGTGAACATAGGTTTTCCTTATCTGGGATAAATGCTTCAAGGTACAATTGCTGGGTAGTATGGTAAGCACATGTTTAATTTTGTAAGAAGTCATCATACCTTTTTCCTGAGTGGCTGTACCATTTTATGTTCTTACCAGCAATTTATGAGTGATCTAGTTTCTCTGCATCATCACCAGCATTTGGAATGATTATTTTTTATTTTAGCCATTCTCATAGTTGGGTAGTGATATCTCATTGTGATTTTAATTTGCATTTCCTGGTGGCCAATGATGTTGAAAATATTTTCATATGCTTATTTACCAACTGTATGTACTTTTCAGTGCATGTATTCAGTGCATGTCCTGTGCCCACTTTCTAATTGGGGTGTTCATTTGTTTTCATTCTTGAGTTTTGAGAGTTCTTTATGGATTCTAGATACCAGTGCTTTGTCAGATATGTGGTTTGCAAATATTTTCTCCCAGCATTTTTGTTCTCTTCACAGAGTCCTTCTCAGAGCAAAAGGTTTTCATTCTGAATGATCCAGTTTACCTTTTTTTTTTTCTTTTATGGACCATGCTTTTGATGTTTAAGTCTAAGATCTCCATCCAGGCCTAGATTTTCTCCTATTTGTTTTTCTCAAAGTTTTATTGTGTTACATTTTACATCCAATCCTTAATCCATTTTGAGTTCATTTTTGTGTAAGTTGTGATGTTTAGATGGACATTCATTTGCCTATGAAAGACAATAATTTCTAAGGGATCCTGGGACCAAAGAGTTGAGAACTTCTATAATAAGGCATATGAGGTACTCCTAGACAGGTACGTGCAAAATGCTCTGGGAAGGTTTTGAGCAAGGCAGGTCTGAAAGATTTCCCAGAGGAGGTGACACTGAAGTTCTGCTCTGGAGGTTGGATGAGATTTTAGTAGGAAGAGGAGGAATCTTATTTTCTTTTCTCTGTCTTCCATAGCCAGAGATATTCTCAGTGGTGGGGTTAATCTTAAAAGAGGGAGGTATGGGGAATAAAGAGAAGGACCTAAGGAGCCAGGCAAACCTTGGTTGAAATCCCTTCTAACAAACTAAATTACTTACCTTCCCTAAGGGTCATTTTTCTTGTCTGTAAAATGGGGGAAATGATTCTTTTCAAGACAATCACAAGGATTGAGATTATGTAAATTTGCATGCATGGTACCTGCCACAAGGTAGATTCTCAGTGAATTACCTTCTCTTGTCCTTTCCTGATTTCCTTTATCTTTTCTCCATGTTATGGAGTTAGACCCTTCCTTTGGTGTTCAGCCTATACTTGCTTTCATTCTTTTTTCCCCATATTGCTCTGGCTAAGGGGTTCTCAAACTTGCACTGTATCAACCATCACAAAACTGACAATATTTAATCCTGGAGGGCTTCTTAAAATACAGATTGTACTTCTGATTCAGTAGATCTGGTGTAGGACCCAAGCATTTGCATTTCTAACAAGTTTCCAGGTGATGCTGATGCTGCTGTTCCAGACCACACTTTGAGAACCACTGCTCTAATTATTCCCAATAATTGTCCCAATAAATTACGTAGAAGGAATCAAAATAGTCATGTTCTACTATGAATAGATTTTTAAGGAAATGTCTTGTGGTTGTGTTTCAAAATTCACAGAAAACTCAATGGGGAGACTTCTGGTTTTAAGATGGCTGAGTTTTGTCTTGTTTTTAACTGAAAGAAAATATCACAGAACATTAAATTTACCATCTTAACCATTTTTAAGTGTACAGTTCAGTGTTAAGTATATTCAAGGATAGCTGAGTTTTATTTCTATTCTGTTCTCTTCTCATTAAATCCTCTCCAGACAATAAGGAAAATGTGCAAACGCCCTCTCCATCTGATGAAACCAGGAGACAACAGGATAAAAACACCAGTCGAAGACTGGAACTGGGTTGGGGAATGGCAAACGATTTGGCAGAGTGGAGGAGGATCAGCCAACCTGCCTAAGAAGTGGCATATATTGAGGAACAGCCAATGCACCCCAGAACCTTAGAAGGCTCAGGAATGAGCAAAACCAGGAGTTACAGGAGGTGGAGGTAAAGCAAAGTGCCAGAAACAGGAGGATTGCCTGGAAGTCAGTACTTTGTCATGGAGCTTTGGGACCCCATGCAGTCAAGCACTTCTCCCCTCAGAGGATACCAGGGGTCTAATCTCTGGAGAATTTAAACCAGAGAGGTTCTAGATTTAGTGACCACAGTCCCAGCGGAGGGGAAAAGTGAAAGGTGGGGGAGGACTGAAGTAGACATAGGGGTTGCCCAAAGAGTTGTATCCTAAATGATGTCAGCCCCAGCTGGCTCCTGGCAGAACTCCAGAATACTTAGATTTAGGCTCATGAAGCAACATCTACCACCCCTTGCCCCCAGGCAGTGGACTGGAGCTGCCTTTTATGAAGAAATCCAACTGCCTCAGAGAAAAGACCTGCAATCCTGACACTGGGGCTTCTCGCTAAGTCTGGCTGGACACTCAGTTGCCCTAGAGTGAAACATGTCAGTGGTCAAATACCTTCCATGCTTGCAAAGCTTTCTGTCAGCTTTTACTCGCCTCACTTTGAAATAAAGATCATTAGTCATTTGAAGTGTTTGCAATCTGAATGAGAGACCACAGAGAGAACTGTTGCACAGGCCATGCTTTGCTACCACGGCCGCTCAGCCTCCTCTGGGCCTGTTTGGGCATCTGTGTAGGAAGGGATGTGTTATGTAAAGGATTCTTAACCTGGGACCCCTACACTCCTTGACAGAGGGTGCCATTTTCTGTGTTTGTGTGCATATGGGCTCAAGTCTGGGGTAGAACCCATCAGATTCTCTGGGGGGAGTTTGAGGTGCAATTTCTAGGCTCTCTCTATTCTCTGACTGCATTTTGTCTCCTCACACTTCCAGGACTCTGCACACCCGGGTACTTTGACTGGAGCACCTTTTCCTTTTCAGGAGAGTTAATTTCTACTCTGCCTTTTAGGCTTATCTGAAATATTGGGTTTTCCAGGAAGTCTTCCCTGACCCCCAAACTCCTGTCTGGGTTGAGTGACCCCTTGCTGCTTCTGCAGACCTCTGCACACCTTCTTCATCTCTTTTAGAGGAATACGTCTGCTGTCTGGATGCAAAAGCACCTCGTCTCCCAACAGCCTGGCTGGAGAGCTGAGTAATAATCCTGGCAGCATCTGCTTGTCCAGCCTCAGGATAAAGCAATTTTTAATTGGGTTGAGAGCCGGACTGGATAGATGCTTGAGAGTAAATCAACGCAGGTGTTTGAATTACACTTCAAATCTCAGCAGAAGGCAGAGGGAGCTGACTGGAAAAAGGGAAAGGGGATGACAGGACAGTTACTAAAACTCTTTTTGCCTCCCTCCTTAGGTTACCTCAGAGGGCTGGGCTTACAGAGGCTCTTCTGAATACTGTGAAGTTGAACTTGGTAAAGGGAAGTCAAGGTCAAGGCTACACCTTGGCTCTCTGATTCAGCACCAGATGCTAGCACCTGTTAGGAGACGGGTGTGAAGGATCTAAGTCCGTCAAGCCCTAATACATGGTCCAGCCCATAATATGTGGGATAAATATCATTTCTTAGGGGTGGCCCTGCATCTGAACCCCTGTTCTGTATTTGGAGAATTCCTTCTGTTATTCATCTTCTTGGGATGCAGAGACCACTTCATTTCTGTTCCAGGTTTTTAATCTCTACCATTTCTTTTACATTCTTTCTTAGAATTTCCATTTATCTGCTTACATTGCCCATTGTGTACTTTTTCCCTTAGAGCTCTTAGCTTGGCGATCATACTTATTTTAAATTGCAGGCATGATAATTCCAACATCCCAGCTATATCTGAGTCTGGTTCTGAAGCTTTCTCTCTCTCTTCAAGATGTGGTCTTGCCTTTTAGTAAGCCTTATAATTTTTTGTTGAAGCCTGAACTGGATAAAGGGAACTTCGGTAAATGATCCTTTAGTGCTGTAGTGGTAAAGTGTAGGGGGAGGGGAAGCATTCTGTAGTTCCATGACTAAGTCTTGGTCTTTTAGTGACCCTGTGTCTCTCAGCTGTGAACTTCATGAGCACTTGTCAGTTTTTCCCTCGCTTAGATGGGACAGGATAGTAGAGAGGGCTGGAGTAGGATATTTCCTCCCTGAGGTTAGGCTCTGATAAAACCCCAATAGGTTAGTCTCTGGTAAAATAGTTTCTCCAGAGGGCAGACGTTATTAAGAAGAACAAAGTGCTTTGTGTATTTTAATATGATGTATTTCCGCTCCCCCTGCCAGAAGCATGAAGGGATTTTTTTCTCCCATAGTCACTGAAATTCCAGTATTCACTGTGAGAACCTGGTTGTGCTCTTGGAGGTAAAACTCACAAAATGAGTTTTGTGCAAAACCCCCATGCCTGCATATCTCTAGAATTTTTATCTCCCAGGCTTATCCACCTTGAGTCTCCAGCAGTTTGTCAATTACAGTTCAGTGTTTCCTTCCTGTCACTGGTTCCCATGGAGGTTTCTGCTGTGGTAAATTGTGATTCTCTGTATTTGCCTGTCTCTCCAATTTGGGGGGCAGCAGTTTGCCCTGTGGCCTCACTACTCTTACAGATCTGAGAAGAGCTGTTGATTTTTCAGTTTGTTCAGCTCTTTTTATTAGACAGAGTGACAAACCTCCAAGGTCCTTGCATGTTGGACTAGAAACTCGAACTTGGCACTTTTTTTTTTTTTACATTTTTTTTCATTGGGGTAAAATATACGTTACATAAAATTTATCATTTTAACCATCCTTAAGTGCCCAATTCAGAGACATTAAGTACATTCATATTGTTGTGCAATCATTACCACCATCCATCTTTAGAACTTTCTCATCATCCAAACTGAGACTCTGTACCCATTAAGTAATAAGTCCCCATTATGTAAGTGCTACCTTTAAAATTATTGTTGATGCTGTCATTCTTATTATACAGTGAACAACTACAGTTTCTCTATTAGGATGTTGGGCATGATTCTCAAGAACATGTTTTGGGTGAGGCATCATGACCTACTTTCAAGAAGGAGGCTGATGGGATTGATGTGTATGTTTTGGGGAGAAAGGGTCCCTAATGGGGAAAAACTGGGGACTGTGTGTGGTTTTATGTTCTTCCAAGTCAGAGCTAAGCAAGCTACCCTGAAAGTCTGTCCTAAATGGAAACATTTATCAGGGTAAATGTCCTGGTTTCACATTGACTTCATTTCACTGGTTTTGTTTTATTGTTTCATCTGCCCACGAATGGAACCTTGAAGCTCTCAGAGAGATGAATGGGAAGATTCTATGTACTAATCTCATTTCCAAATGTAATTGGCGCCTGAATTACTAAGCTCTCTGCTTCCAAAGGCTACATTAACAAAACCATCCATCCTCTTCTTCCTCTAGGTGGGCCAGTGAGGCATTGTGATGCACGTTCATTGCCCAGGCAATGGAAAGGTAGTGGGGTTGGTGCAACATTTCTGGGAGGCAATTTGGCAATACACATCCAAATTTTAAATTTGCAGAACGTTCAGCCCAGCAATTTCAATTCAAGGATTTAATTTATCTCATAGATGTAATTGGACAAATAGGTAAGGTTGTTCATACAAAGATGTTTAATGCAGCTTTGTTTATAACTGTGAAAAATTACAAACACTCTAAATGTCCAACAGTAGAGGGCAGTTTACATCAGTTACGGCATCCAGTGGCACATTTGCTATGCAGCTGTTACGAAAAACGAGGGAGAGCTGTATGTAAGGAAAAACCTCCACAGTATTCAAGCATGTCCTGCCGAATGTTTCCATGGTTTATGTTTTCCCAGTAAAAGGACCTTTAGTTTGTAACACCCAGACTTGATAATGTATATGTGTTTGTCAATAACAATATTTTTTGGGGCAAATGTTTATATAGGAAAATATTTCTCTTTACAGCCCTAAAACTCAATAGACCGTTTTAAACAAAATTACTTGGGAGGAAAAAATCTCCCATGATATCCCAAATAAAATTGATTGGTCAGAGTTACATGTAGCAGTGTTGAAAATTTAAGTGAGTGACCTAGACCCTCTAAGGCCAAGAGGGTCTGGGTGAGTACAGTGGAAGTCACTGATGAGACTTCCAGGAAAGCTGTTATAGAAGGAGCAGACCCCATTTTATTGCCTCTTCTGGCCTTTTGTCTCTTCTTCCTGCCGAGAACATTGACATGTTGACTAGAGGAGCAGCAAAATCACACAGCCATGAGGCTGCAAAGATGAAAGTCTTTGCACTGTGGCAGAGAGGAAAGAAGGAAAGAAGGAAAGAGGAGGCATTGCTCCATGACGGGCTACATCATGGGGCAGGACTTCTTGCTACATGAGACATATAAACCTTTTAGTTGTTTATGCCTCTTTCCTCCTATCTTCTGCCCTATACTTCCAAACACAATCCTGATAGTTGTTTCCATTTTTCCCTTCTTTCTCTTTCTAAAGGCAAATGATAAAAATGTGTTATGTACTAATACATATACCCAGATGGATCAAATAAAAAGAAGATATAAAAAAAAAATCAACTGAGTAATAACGAAGGGGTTGCATGCTGTAGCTATTGCTAGCAGTGAGAGGCCATGTTACTGTACCTTAAGCAATTATTTAACGACCAATTTAACTGTTGATGATTGAAAGCAATACTAAGCATCTTATATCCTAACATGATAGTTTTTAAAAGCATATAATAAAGATGTATATAAACTCATTTTACTGAGTTTTATTTAGAACTTCAGGATATTGGCTGAAGGTTTTGTGCTAATGTGTATATAATTTTTCCTATTTATTATAATGGGAATAGGTTTCCTTTCGGTATTTTCATTAAGAATATCTGTTTTTAAAGAACCGATTAGCAATATTAAGCAGTATCAGTACATGTGCCAGGACTGGGAGGGGACCCTTCTGCCCTCTGCTAGGAGATAGGCCAATCCTATCTCCATGGACTCTGTGATACCCAGACTTTTCCCTCCCCCAGGGCCCAGGATCTGCCCACCTCTGACCCTTGCAGGGGCTCCTGACCTTGACCACATCTGGCACAGTGCTCAGTCCTGCAGCTGAGCTGGGCCTTGCTGTTCTAGTATCTCCCCTTTCTGCACCCCAGCACCTCCAACTGGGGAGAGTTACTACTTTTGGGTTCCTAGTGGGAGGCTCTCAGCTGTCTTCCTGACTCAGTTCTGAGTCTTCCCCCTTAACAGACCATTCCCCTCACCTCCAGGATGCAGGGCTGGGAGCAAATGAGCTATAAATGCACAAGTGCAATTGAAGTAAAACAAAAACAAAACCAAGTTAGAAAGCAGGTTGCAAACAATTTTATACTAGTTAAGAAGTTTTTGGTTGTAGTTAATTCCAAGTGGTGAAAATATAATGAAATCTTATCAACTCCCTCAAGAAGTCCAGAAGGAGAGTATTTCCAGAGTTGGCTGGTTCAGCAGCATGACATTATCAGGAACTCAAGTTCTTTCCACATTTCTGCTCTGCTGTCTCAGGTCACTGGCTCATCCTCTTAGTCTTTGTTCCCTTCATGGTCCCAATATGACTGCCATTGCTTCAGGAGTGCCACATTGCTGATAATGTATAGAGTCAGATTCTAAGACCTCAAGCGTGTCCGTCTTTGAGACTGAGGAAACTTTCCCAGAACCTCCGTTGGATTTCCCCTAATCGCTCATGGCAAGAACTGGGTCATGTGTCATTCTTAAGCCAGTTGGATGCAAGGGGACTGCTATCACCAAGAGTTGAGGCCAGTAGACCTCAACCCCAGCTGCATATTAGCAATTCGTGCAAAACCTTACTGCCTGAGCGCACAATGAGTCCATGGTCTGTGGTGCAGTATTTCTGGAAGTGGGGCCAGGGGCTTTGTATGTATTTTTAATTCTCTCAATATTTTTGATGGGCAGCAGAGTTTAAAACCACTCTTTTACACCAATCATAATTCATCTCGTGGGGGTAGGAAGGGCTATTTTCCTTGAAGCACCTCTCCACTAGACAGCTGAAAAATATTATGGTTGTTAGCAAAGAAAGTGATGGAAAGCATTTGTTGTGTGGACAAATGATAGTGTTTGACATACATAGTGGGATCCTATTTCTTTAAGTTAAAAATTATATAAACATATAAAATGACACATATGCCAAGAAAAAATTCTGAAAGACCATAAATCAAACTTTTAATAATGATTATCATGGTGTGGGGTGGGTGAGGATTAATTACAGCTGATTTTCACTAATGGAACTTTTACAACGAACCGTAATCACATAATCAGAAAAATAATGGAGGTACGTGTATTTTGGAAAAAAAGATTTAAATAAAAATTGTAAGGGGTGAAATGCTGCTTTATCCCTGTGGGGTAACCTCTGTGGGGCAGCCCAGTTACTTGCTCAAGAACTCATTGCTATGAGCTTAGACCCAGCAAGTATTTGTTTCCACTCCCTGCTCCTCACCATCAAGAAAGGTAAACTCTGATTGGGTTAGGCCAGTACATGTGATGCAATTGTGGCCAATAAGATGAGGAGGAGCTGGGTGTGGTTTGTGTTTCCGGAAATCTTTCTTTATGTTTCAAAGACACACAAGAAAGGGTTTCCTCTTCCCCCCAGGCATTTTCTTGACTATCTGTGATGCTTGGATATTGCATCCCATCTTATGTTATTTGGGGACAAAGTCCACATACTGAGGATGTCAGAGTGAAAATCCATGGTTGCATGTTTTTAAACCTGAAGTATGATTTCTGTACAATGAAGTACACAAATTAATGTCCAGCTTGGTGAATTTCTATGTTTGTACTCATGTAACCACTACCAGATTAAGATAAAGAACATCTCCAGCATTCTGAGGGCTCTCTCATGTGCCTTCCGAGTCAACATCCAATACCCACTCTGATTCCTATTACCATAAATTTTACCTGTTTTGGAACTTCATATCAATGGATTCATACAGTACATACTGTTTTGTGTTTGGCTTCTTTTATTCAATATGTTCTCTTTGAGATTCATTCATGTTTTTATGTATATCAATGGTTTGCCTTCTAAAAAAATCACTCCATTGGTACCACAATTTATTTATACATTTCCCATTGATGGATGTTTGAGTTATTTCCGGTTTTTGGCTATCATGAAAAAACAAGGTGCCATGAACATTCTATGTACCTGTCTTTGGGTGGATATATGTCTTCATTTCTCTTGAGCATATACCTTGGAGTGAAATTGCTGGGTCATAGGATACATAGCTATTTATTTAGCTTTAGTAAATAATGCCAAACAGTTTTCCAAAGTGTTTTAACCAATTTACATTCCCGCCATAAATGTGTGAGATTTTCAGTTCTACGTTCTCACCAACACCTGATATTGTTGGTCTTTAATTTCGTTCCTTCTGGTGAGTGAGTGGTGGTATCTTATTGTAGTTTTTTGCATGTCTCTGATGACCTTTTCAAGTGCTTTTAGGTTATTTCCTCTTCTAAGAGGTGCTGGGTTAAGTCTTTTCCCTTTAAAAAAGTGGGTTGTTTGTCTTTTACTTTCTGATTTGTAGGAGTTCATTTATGTTCTGGATATAAGTCCTTTGTCAGGTATATGAAATGCAAGTATCTTCTCTCAGTCTGTAGATTGCACTTACTTGATAATGTCTTTTGGTGAGCATAAGTTCTTATATTTAATGAAGTCCAAATTGCCAGTGTTTTCGGGTATAGTGTTTTCTTGTGCTCACTTTCAGAGATATTTGCTTACCCCCAAGATCATGAAGATATTTTCCTTTAGAAGCCTGACTGATTCTTCTTAACTTTTACACTTAGGTCTGTGATCCACAGTGTGCTAATTTTGATGTATGGTGTGAGGTAATGATTAATTTTTTTCCCATACAAATTATTTTCTTTATGGCTATCCAATTTTCCAGTGCCACTGAATTGCAGTGGCACCCTTGCTGTAAACCAAATGGACATACATGTTTGTACTCTCAGTTCTGTTCCATTGGTCTATTTTCCTATCCTCATGTCAATACCACCTTTGCTTAATTACTGTAGCTTGATATTAAGTGTTGATATCTGGTAGTGTTTGTTTTTCTTCAAGATTGTCTAGGCTCCTCTAGGTTCTTTGTATTTCCATATAAATTTTAGAATTAGCTTGATAATTTCCACACACAGACTTCTTCAGAACTTGATTGCAATTGTATTAAATCTTTTAAGTCAGTTTAGGGAGGAATGACCTAACAATTTTGAGTCTCCCAATGCCTGGTATATTTCTCCATTTGTTTAGATCTCCTTTTGATAACTTTGTTAAATATCTGATTTCACTTAATAAGCCCTTGGTTTTCTTGTTATTATATGAAAGAGATTATATAGCTGTATTATACATTTTCCTTACTGCTTAAACCCTTTTTTTTTTTTTCTGGTTACTTGCAGAATATCTCAGCTGATAGAACAAACTTGTCCTGTAGTGTGATGGCAGCAAGCTTGAATCTATCCCGCTCCCTCTGTGACCATGGGTAAGTCACCTAACCTCTGTGGGCCTATTTCCCTATTTGTGGAAATCTCATAGGGTTGGAAAGTTCTCTTTTTCACAAATTAGTGAACAATGACTTGGGGTTTTTTGTCAGTTTGTTTCAATGTGAGTATCACTTTCTTTGTGAAGCCTTCTCTGACTCTTCCAGTAAAACCTAGACATTCATTTCTTACACATCTTTCAAAGCAATCAGTACACTGTAATGTCATTGTTTGCATGTTTGTCTCCATCAGGGCCTTACTGGATTAGTCAGGGACTTGGTAGGGAACAGAGGGTGCACTTAAAGGGCTTAATTGAAGAGAGTTAATGAAGAGACAATTACAGAGGGATAGATAGGATTAAGGGAGCCCATCAGGGATGATGAGGCACCCAAGGGACTAGCCTCAGATGTGATCCATTACGCCTCTTGGGTCTGAAGGATTGAGATGAATAAAGTGTTACTGGAACCTAGGGAGGCCCCTAGCTATAGGGGTGCACAGCCATCATGAGAACCATGGTCAGGTGGGGAGGGGACAGTAAGTAACCCACCTTCCCTCTCTCACCCTCTGATTTCCTTTAGCTCTCATTGGATCAGCCTAGCGAGAAAACAGAGGGCAAAGGAGTCCAGGTGATACAGTCTACAGAGGTCAGCCTCCTGGGGCACAAAACAGAGCAGCAAGAGGTAGAAAATGGATATATGAGAAGAAATAGGTAACAGTCAGTATACTCACCTTCAGAGTACACTTCCTGAGATTGGACCCTAAATCTTTGAAAAATAATGTTGCCATAGCATTTTACATATCTGTTACAAAAATCCAAAATCAAAGAAAATAAAAGGCACCCTATTAGCTCCAGAAATAACCACAGCTAACTATCTGTTATATAAAATGTCAGATTTTATGCACATGCCCACTGAATATGTGGGTCCGTGGAAAACTGTATTTCTAAAAACAACCATAGTAATATTTCTAGTGTTATATGCTCATTCTGTCACTGCCATTCCCCATCATAAGACGTCTATTTCCTCTCCCCTTGAACCTGAGGAGGGCTTTATGAGTGTCTTGATAGATAGAATGTGGTAGAAGTGAGCTATATGACTTCCAAGCTTGGGTCACAAAAGGCAATATGGCTTTCCCTGGAAATCTCTTTTTCTTGGGACGCTCAGTCTAGAAATCCCCCCCCCCCCACATTGTGCAGAAGCCCAGGTCACTCGAAGAGACTACATACAAGTGTTCTATTGCCCAGCTAAGGTCCAGCTGACAGTCAGCATTAATTGCCAGATAAGTGAAAGAACAAGCCTCCATATAATTCCAGCTTCCCGTATTCGAGCCACTTTCACTGGCACAGCATGGAAAGGGGCACTTAGGCCTACCAAGCCTGTAGACCCACCAAGCCCGGCCCAAATTGAAGATTCATGAGCAAAATAAATGTTGGTTTTTTTTTTTTAAAGGCCAGTGGGATTTTGAGTTATTTGCTATGTAACCATAGTAATTAAAACAGAAGCAATATTTTTTTTGGTATCATTAATATACAATTACATAAGCAACATTGTGGTTACTAGATTCCCACCATTATCAAGTCCCCACCACATACCACATGACAGTCACTGTCCATCAGCGTAGTAAGATGCTATAGAGTCACTACTTATCTTCTCTGTGCTATACTGCCTTCCCCGTGCCCTCCACATTATGTGTGTTAATCATAATGTCCCTTATTCTCCTTATCCCTCCCCACCCACCCTCCCCAGTCCCTTTCTCTTTGGTAACCATTAGTCCATTCTTAGGTTCTGTGAGTCTGCTGCAAAACAGAAGCAATATTAGGGGTTTAAACTCTCAAGCTCTGAGATTTTAAATGTGGCCTTTGTCACTTATTCCCTGTGTAATTATTGGGCAAGCTGTTCAAATTCAAATCCTCAGTATCTTCATCTGTAAAATGGGGAAAATGATGTAAAAAAATCTGACAGTAAGATTAGTGCTTAAAACAATCAGCCCAGTTCCCAGCACATATTAAGTTCTCATTATTGATCATTGATTCCCTAAAAGATCAGGAAAACTTGTTGACCCAACAAAGCTAAGGGCATTAAATTGACTGCAGAATGGTAGAAAACCCATTGAAGAAGGCTTAGTGATATCTCCAAAATGTTAAGGAAGGATCCTTACAGGGTGTTGAAGGCTGCACTGGGTGGTTTTAAGGTGGGTCATGTAAGGCAGGTAACTGATTGGGATTGGGCAGAATTTGTGACGTAAGAGTCTTGGACTGGCAGGCGCACAGAGGCAAGGGCCTTGGAGTGAGTCTAGATGAGCCAGTTTTCTGTTTTGCTAAGTAAGGTGTTGAGGTGGTTCTGTCTTATCTTCCAAGAGCAGATACAGTATTATTCAATGCAGACTGCAAAGTGCCTTACTTCCAGTTCTCATTATCATGATTTCCTTTCTCATGGAAAAGGGCTCGTACCCCACCTATTATACTGAAATTTGCCTTTTCATTGAATGAAGTATCTTGGATATCTTTCCTTATCAGCACCTATCAATTCATTTTAGTCTAACAGCTGTTTGATATTCACTTGTATAGCTGCATAGAGATTTACTTCCCTGTTACATATTAATGGATGCCTGGTGAGTATGTGTAGTGGAGTGAGGGGTCCAGGTCCTCAGTGCAGTACCTGATGCACAGAAGGCACTCAGAGAGGGTTTGTTACTGAAAGAATAGTATACATGACATCTGTTTAAAATACACATAAGGTATGGGTGGGTGGCTGGGCTTTCCCCATTACTGCATTTTATCCCACCCTGGTTTTTGTCTTCTGTATTAGGAATCATCTCAGGGAGAGATCTCCAAGTCTCTATGTGCGCACAGTGAGGTATGGGGGAGACTGCTGCGAGGCGTGAGAAACAGCGAGCCAGAGGATGGCAGGGCGGCCAGCTGAGGCAGGGCTGGAGGGAGGATGCAGCTGAAGCTCAGCGCTCTCAGGTGCCCAGGGGAGAGCTGATGGTGCCGAGTCAGAGGTGGGGATAACAGCTCACACCATCAGGACACCACTGACCAGGCAGGGCCAGGGGCACTTCATGAAAGCAGCCAAGACCCAAGAGCAGTGCAAGGGCCCCCTCTTCCCATTGCCATGAGGACATTTCCCCTACATCCAGATGTGGCCCTGCGAGAGCAGGAAGCTGAGGAGCAAACGCTGGAAGGAAAAATGAAGCAACTCCTCTCAGGGTTTCAAAGTGGTAACCAGGCACACATAATTTATGAAAAAAGGGCTGATACAAAATGAAAGCATGGATTTTTCAACCAGGGGCAGTATACACCAATCAGGGGCATTTGGAAATAGGTGGGGGCATTTCCCCCCACTTTTGTATTATGAAATTTTCAAACAGAAAAGTAAAAAGGGTAATTGAACAAAATACATATATATCCATCACCTAGCTCTCTCAGTTGTTGTTTTTTTCCCCATAATTTCTTTATCTATTTTTTTTCTGAAGTAGTTAGTAAATCACAAACATCCTGACATTTCACCCAGACGTATCTCTGAAAGCTAAAGACATTTTTTTCTGCATAATGTGGGGGTGTTCTTGTTTGACACTGGGGTTCATGCTACTGGCAGTTCCATGGGAGGGTGAGGGGTGGGGGGCAGGGATGCTAAATGTCCTGTGAAGCGAGGTTTACTTCAGTGCAGGAGGAAAAACTGTCTGGTCCAGAGCTCTGATAACATCATCTTGTGGAAAGCCTGCTCTGTGGAAGGACAAACATATGCGGGAATATGTGTGTGGGATGCATGGGAAGGGTGCTATCATACGTTCATTCATTATATTTATATCTATAGATATCTACATGTATCTATAGATATATATGTCTTTATTATAAAAGTAACACATAAACTGGTAAGATGTGGGGACACACACACAAAAGTTACAAAGAAGCAATAGGAAAAAAAAATCACCTATAATCCTGTCCTTCAAGATCAACCATTGTTAACATTCGGCATATTTCCTTTCACATACACATATGTGTATACAGTTTCTTGATCTTAGAAAGGCACACCATTAATTGTTTATTCAAAGTCTCCCGACCCCTGCTCACCACAATCTAACAGGTAGGGTGGGGAGCTGGAGAGCAAGAAGAGATCTGTTTCTGGAATGAAAAACATGCCATGTTAAAAAAAAGTGAGCTTGATTTGTCACTTTCATGCTCCAACTCATGACCTCAGTGAGTCCTCAGAATGACTTGATGTAGGACTTGTCATGCCCTTTCCCAGATGAGACACCTAAGGCTGAAGTCACTGAGGAAGCTGCCCAAAGAGCCACAGCCTGTGCCCTTCACCATGCTGACTTACAACAACCCTCTAACACAACTATCAGCTCTCTGACCAGCTCCAGGGACAGGGGAGCAGAGATGGTGGGGACACAAGTAGGCATCTGACCATCCAACTCCAGGGGTCTTAGAAAATGAAAGACTTACAGACTCTCTACTACTGAATCTTAAACAACAAGTAGGATTTATCCAGTTTGGAGGGGTCCCACTTACCCCCTTCGATCATCTGTTTCTCAGATGGGGCATGGTCTGGATAAGGAGAGCTCATCCATCCATTTCTGTGTATGTGTGCTTGGGGCCAGTACCTAGAGCGAAAACACAAACTACATTAAAGATGGCTGCAAATTCTTTGACATGCTTTCTATTCAAGAGGAGGGATCTATGTTCCTCCCCTTGAGTCTGGGTAGCTCAGTAACTGTTTGACTAATACGACACAGTAGAAGTGAAGTTGGACCCATTTTCAGGCAAAGACCATAATAGACTGGAAACTCTACATTCTGTTTCCTGGAACACTTGCTTTTAGAGGCCAGCTACCAGGCTGTGAGGAAGCCGAAGCAGCCCTATATAGAAGCCCACGTAGCAATAATGGAAGCCACTGCTCTGTAGCTCTGAATGAACTTGTAGCCATCAGCTAGCACCAACCTGCTACCCATGGGAGTGAGCCATTTTGGAAGTGAATCCTCCAGCCCTCTCAACCTACCTCACTGATGCTACATGGAGCAAAGATGAGCCAACCCTGCTAAACCCTGCTCAAACAGCAGATTTGTGAGTGAAGGGACTGACTGATATTTTAAGCCAGTACATTTTGTAATGATTTGTTATATAGTATTAGATAACCAGAATCCCACCTTTTTCTGAGCTGATCATCTAAGGCAAATTATATGTGAAACCTTTCATACACACTGTCTCCTTTAATCCTTATCCTTGCCTTTAAGATAAGAAAAACAATAGCTAACATTTATTGGGTGCTTGTAATTGCCTAGCGCAGTTCAAATCTCTTTCCTGTGCCAATTCATTTAATTGCCCCAATAACTCTGTTTCATAAGGCACTCCTGTCCTCATTTTACAGATGTGGAGACAGGCACAGCGAAATTGGAGAACTTGTCCCAAACCACACAGGAAGTGGCAAAGCCAAGGACTCAGTTGGCTGATTGGAAAGCCAGCAATCTTAACCACTATAATTTTTTCCTCTCAGGCATAGGGTTGATGGGAAGTCTGAGTCTCAGAGAAGCAAAGTGATTTCCCCAAGGTGGCACAGCTAATGAGTGACTTTGGATCACTTAGCCTCCGGGTTCTTCCACGGAAGCTGCTGTGACCCTGATGGCATTGACTCTGTGTGAGCCATAGCTGGCTCTTGAGCTCTGATGGTGTTCCATAGCTTGATCTGTTTCCTTTCTCTGCAGCTGTGGCACCCACTGACCTTTGGTGGTTCCCAAATAGTCAACTACATCCTGAAAACACAGGATTTTTCCAATCAAGAAAGTTCTTTAGAAGAATGTGCCTCAGGCCAAGAAGGACTTTGCAAAACAACTTGCCAACATTCCAAGGATAGTCTGTGCTTTGAGTATTGCCTGGCTCCTGGCAATCTCTCTGCCCTTCCTGATGCCCTTTCCACTCTCCCATACCTTCTGCCCTGTCTGCTTTGCAAATGAGGAATGGAAGTGGGTGAGGAAGGATGTCAGTAGAGGATGTCAGTAGTAGGAGAAGTGAACATGAGCTCTACAGTCACACAGGCTTCTGACCTAGGGCAGTTATTTAACCTCTTCCTACCCTTATTTATTTATCTCTCAGTTGGGATTATGAATAGCCTCTCCTCATAGAGTCATTGTGAGGATTAAATGAGGTAATGTCTATGTTTCCTAGAGCTCCTTGCAGTGCCAGGCTTGTTGCCTGTAACTCCCACAGTTGTGAGGTCCAGAGGCTGCTGCAGAAACCCGTGTGTCTGTCCAGAAGTGCAGAGGAGCAAAATGTGCCTTCTGCCTCCTAGATCTTACGTGAGTGTCTTTCATGGGCATATCTAACTGAGAAACTTATTGGCAAGGAATTCTCCGGTATGGATCTTCCAGTCTTTGCTATGGGGGAGAACACAGAATGGAACAGAGTTACCAATAGGAAACCTATCATATTTCCATTTCTAAAGAACCAACAGACAAGTTCAATATTTAACCCAGATGGGGACCAGCAGGCCTGTGGATGAAGGTGGAAGCGGTATTGTGGAGTGGAGAAGAGTGGAGGGGATCAGGGCTTACCCTGTGGGAGGCAGAATCTGCCTCTCTTGACGGAAGTTAAAAAGGCTAGAGTCTGGGTCTCAGGCTTTTGACAGCTAGGTTTGAATGTGTGACCTGGCTTAGCCAAAAAATTGTGCCCCACACTTCAAATCAGGGTTAGTAACACGAAGATAATGGAGGATGGAGAACTTATTGTGGTGGTAGTAACAGGAATGACTACAGAGTTCTCTTTGGGGTGATGGGGGTAGTCGTGGTACCAAGTCTGCAGCAGTGCCCTGTGACCAGTTCTGCTGGGGTCAGTGGTGTAAGTGAAGGGTTCTGTACTCCACAAGGGCAGTGTTCTCACCAGACTGGTTCTGTGGTGCAATTTGGGGTGTGCTTTTGGTTGCAGGGTTTCCCAGCCTATTCTCTAGGCCTCCCCTTTCCAGTGACTCACTGGGTTAACTGTCTTTCTTCCGGTAAGTTCATTTCCTGCTTAAATTTGTCCAGGTCAGTTCTACTGATTGCCACCAAGTACCTGGCAATATTGAATTCAGAAGACCATTGTGAAGATTAAATGTAAAGAGTTTAGGTCAGGTTGATGTCGGGGTTCTTGTTTGCAGAGCCGAAGAATGAGCTTCACATACAGTCAAGGTAGGAGAGCAAGGTACAGGCTTTTATTTAGAGATACAGTGAAAGGACAGAGCTCCCTGCTCAGACCAGGAGGGGACAAGAGAGTCCGTGGTGGTGCATTGTCTAGGGGTTTTATAGGTAGTTGAGGATATTTGGGAACGTGAAAAAAGCTTAGGGGTGTGGACTTGTTAAGTGGTCTCTGAATATTTAGAATTAACTTAATACAAGCAACTTCCTCTGATGATTTCTCCTTGGGATACTAGCATCTTGGTCTGGGGGCATATCAAACGGCTGCCTGCCCAGCCCCCAAGGTGGGCTGAGGTATTGTCTACTTGCTATATCTTGTCTCTTGAGCTTCCTGGGTATTAAAATACAATCTTATCTTCAAGATGGAATTCTTCCTGCCCTTTACTATGCTGTTAACAGCTGAGTCTGCATGCTAAGTTAGTTGCCCAGTTTGCAGAATCACCTCCTCAGATCCGAAGGAGGAAAGACAGCACATAGGCCTTGGCCTTTTAGTATGCTAAAGTGAATCTTCCACATGGTTACAACAGTTTAGCATAATAAAACGTGTGCTACTCTTCTTTATCTGGGGAACATTAACTGATTTCACTGAAGAATGATTTTAGAGCTCAATGTTAAACATAGAGTTTTAGCAGGGGGGGTTTCCTTGCATGTAGTTACATTGCTCTGACTGCAAATATCCCACCCTGCCCCCTCCAGAGGCCCTCACCCTACTCTGACTACATCCATGGTCCCTGAAGGGCCCCCACCCATAAGATGGTGAACATCCTGCTTCTCTTCCAGGTCCTCGGTTCCCGCCGGCACCACCTGAAGCCCAATCACCTCTCTCCCCCCTCCCAATCCCAGCACCTAGCCAATAGCCACCAGCCCCGTGGAAGTGACACCTCAATCAGCTCATACCCCTTCCTATATAACCCAGCACCTTTCCCTAATAAAGCGGAATTCTCCGGTGAATTGCTGCTGTGTGTCGCTCCTTTCCTTTCATTGGTGCCGAAACCCGGGAGACGGGACACCCCAACTGGGCCCTGTCTTCCCCCGACACCAGCAGCAGCTCGCCCTCGTCCTCTTTTTCCGGCGCTGGCTCCTCACACTCACCTCTCCTCTCTGGCCTTTGGGTAAGTTTTCCCCCGGAGTGGGCCACTCTTCCCGGAGCTATCGCAGCGCCATTGACCGTGATCGTCCGGCAAGGCCCTGACGCTCCGGGACGAGGAGGGAACTCTCCCCGCCTTAGGCCTTCACGGCTGCGGCGGACACTCAGGCCCCTCCTCCAGCAGCCATAAACGAGGTGACTCCTTTGCGGACGAGAATGCTCCCTTTTTCCCCCACCTCCTCCTTCCGTTCCTTCCGCCAAAAATTCCTAGTACTAGGTACCTTGGACTCCTGCACTCTGCCTTCTTAGAGAAGTCTGGGTGACGACCCACACTTCCTAAGAAACCGACTTGTATACGAGTTTCCGCAGACCCCCAAGGATCATCGGGGACGCCCTTTGTCTCCTTGACGTCTGCTCCCAGTCCGAGGATCTCCGTTCGTCTTCCCCTGTTTGTCTCCTTCTCTGTCCTTTAGCCATGGGAGCCTCCTCATCCCTCCCTGGAAGTTCACCTCTTGAATGCCTGCTCAAGTATCTAGCCACCCTCTCCCTGACGCCTGATATAAAACCAAAACTTCTCCGCAAATACTGCTCCCAAGATTGGCCAACACACCCCATAGACAATAACAACCAATGGCCAATGGCCCGCAGGGGGAACTCTTGATCCTAACATCACTCGCGATCTCTTTAACTACTACCAGTGCCTGAAAAACTGGAAGGAGATGGGGCGGAGCCAACATGGCGGCGTGAGTAGGACAGTGGGAATCTCCTCCCAAAAACATATTTATTTTTGAAAATAAAACAAATACAACTAATCCTAAAAGAGAGACCAGAAGACACAGGACAACAGCCTGACTACATCCACACGTGCGAGAGCCCGGCGCCTGGTGAAAGGGGTAAGATACAAGCCCCGGCCCGGCGGGACCTGAGTGCCCCTCCCCCCAGCTCCCGGCGGGAGGGAGAGGGAGCCCAGGACTGCTAAACACCCAGCCCCAGCCACCCGCACCAGAGCGCAGACACAGTGCATGTGTGGAGGGCTGGAAACTAGGGAAATAGGGCAGCAAGACCTCTGAGCGGGTGCTGAAGCTGATGCCCCTGTGACAAAGAAAAGTGAGTGCTTTTTGAAAGTCTTAAAGGGACAGGGATTTAACAGCTAGACGGAAACAACACAGGTCACAGCCCAGTGGCTGGAAATTACAGTGAAAACCGGGCGCACTAAGCCCCTGGGCAACAGCTCTGAGACCCCTCATGGAGGTAAACAGCCAAACAGCACCCTCGTCCATTACCCCTACGGGCACTGTGAAAGCAGAGAAAGAGCCTAAGGCAAAACACGCCCACAGAAAGGCAGAAAGGAAAATTCCTACACTTCGGCCGGGCAAGACACAAAGACCCAGCCTACACGCAATTACCCAACACAAGCCACTAGGGGGTCGCAGTTGTCCCAGTAAAGAAAGGCCAGTAGCAAGTGAAAAGTTTGGCCCTCCCAGCTGACAGTCAATAGCACCTGTCAACATGAAAAGGCAAAAAAATATGATCCAGACAAGACTAACCCAGAGAGCTTCGGCATCTGCTACATCCTCCCCTGAGAAGGAATCTGGGGAGATAGATTTAGCCAGTCTTCCTGAAAAGAATTCAAAACAAAAGTCATAACCATGCTGATGGACTTGCAGAGAAATATGCAAGAACTACAGAAGGAGAATACAGAAATAAAAAAAGCTCTGGAAGGACTTCAAAACAGAATGGATGAGATGCAAGAGACCATTAATGGACTAGAAAACAGAGAACAGGAACACAGAGAAGCTGATGCAGAGAGAGATAAAAGGATCTCCAGGAATGAAAGAATTTTAAGAGAGCTGAGTGACCAATCAAAAGGAATAATATAGGCATTATAGGGGTACCAGAAGGAGAAGAGACAGAAAAAGGGAGAGAAAGTGTCTTTGAAGAAATAATTGAAGAAAACTTCCCCAAACTAGGGGAAGAAATGGCCTCTCAGACCACAGAGGTACAAAGAACTCCCATGACAAGGGATCCAAGAAGGGCAACACCAAGACACATAATAATTAAAATGGCAAAGATCAAAGACACGGACAAAGTATTAATGGCAGCCAGAGAGAAAAAAAAGTTTAAGTACAAAGGAAAACCCATCGCGCTATCATCAGACTTCTCAACAGAAACCCTACAGGCCAGAAGAGAATGGCATTATATACTTAATGCAATGAAACAGAAGGGCCTCGAACCAAGACTAATGTATCCAGCACGAATATCATTTAAATATGAAGGAGGGATTAAACAATTCCCAGACAAGCAGAAGTTGAGGGAATTTGCCCCCCAAAACCCACCTCTTCAGGGCATCCTACAGGGACTGTTCTAGATGGAAGCACTCCTAAAAAGAGCACAGAACAAAACACCCAACATATGAAGAAGGGAGGAGGAGGAATAAGAAGGGAGAGAAATAAAGAATCATCAGACCGCGTTTATAATAGCTCAACAAGCGAGTTAAGTTAGACATTAAGATAGTAAAGAAGCTATCCCTGAACCTTTGGTAACCACAAACTTAAAGCCTGCAATGGCAATAAGTTCATACCTTTCAATAATCACCCTAAATGTAAATGGACTGAATGCACCAATCAAAAGACACAGAGTAATAGAATGGATAAAAAAGCAAGATCCATCCATATGCTGCTTACAATAGACTCACCTCAAACCCAAAGACATGCACAGACTTAAAGTCAAGGGATGGAAAAAGATATTTCATACAAACAACAAAGAGAGAAAGCAGATGTTACAATTCTGGTATCAGACAAAACAGACTTCAAAATAAAGAAAGTAACAAAAGACAAAGAAGGACATTACATAATGATAAAGAGCTCAGTCCAACAAGAGGATATAACCATTATAAATATATATGCACCCAATACAGGAGCACCAACATATCTGAAACAAATATTAACACAACTAAAGGAGGAAACAGAATGCAATGCATTCATTCTAGGAGACTTCAACACACCACGCACTCCAAAGGACAGATCCACCAGACAGAAAATAAGTAAGGACACAGAGGCACTGAACAACACACTAGAACAGATGGACCTAATAGACATCTACAGAACTCTACATCCAAAAGCAACAGGATACACATTCTTCTCAAGTGCACATGGAACATTCTCCAGAATAGACCACATACTAGGCCACAAAAAGAGCCTCAGTAAATTCCAAATGTTTGAAATCCTACCAAACAACTTTTCAGACCACAAAGGCATAAAACTAGAAATAAACTGTACAAAGAAAGCAAAAAGACTTACAAACACATGGAGGCTTAACAACACGCTCCTAAATAATCAATGGATCAATGACCAAATCAAAATGGTGATCCAGCAATATATGGAAACAAACGACAACAACAACACTAAGCCCCAACTTCTGTGGGACACAGCAAAAGCAGTCTTAAGAGGAAAGTATATAGCAATCCAAGCATGTTTAAAAAAGGAAGAACAATCCCAAATGAATGGTCTAATGTCACAATTATCGAAATTGGAAAAAGAAGAACACATGAGGCCTAAGGTCAGCAGAAGGAGGGACATAATAAAGATCAGAGAAGAAATAAATAAAATTGAGAATAATAAAACAACAGCAAAAATCAATGAAACCAAGACCTGGTTCTTCGAGAAAATAAACAAAATAGATAAGCCTCTAGCCAGACTTATTAAGAGGAAAAGAGAGCCAACTCAAATCAACAGTATCAGAAATGAGAAAGGAAAAATCACGACGGACCCCACAGAAATACAAAGAATTATTAGAGAATACTATGAAAACCTATATGCTAAAAAGCTGGGAAACCTAGGAGAAATGGACAACTTCCTAGAAAAATACAACCTTCCAAGACTGACACAGAAAGAAACAGAAAATCTAAACAGACCAATTACCAGCAACGAAATTGAAGAGGTAATAAAAAAACTACCAAAGAACAAAACCCCTGGGCCAGATGGATTTACCTCGGAATTTTATCAGACATACAGGGAAGACATAATACCCATTCTCCTTAAAGTTTTCCAAAAAATAGAAGAGGAGGGGATACTCCTAAACTCATTCTATTAAGCTAACATCACCCTAATACCAAAACCAGGCAAAGACCCCACCAAAAAAGAAAACTACAGACCAATATCCCTGATGAACATAGATGCAAAAATACTCAACAAAATATTAGCAAACCGAATTCAAAAATACATCAAAAGTATCATACACCATGACCAAGTGGGATTCATCCCAGGGATGCAAGGATGGCACAACATCAACATCGAAAGTCCATCAACATCATCCACCACATCAACAAAAAGAAAGACAAAAACCACATGATCATCTCCATAGATGCTGAAAAAGCATTTGACAAAGTTCAACATCCATTCATGTTAAAAACTCTCAGCAAAATGGGAATAGAGGGCAAGTACCTCAACATAATAAAGGCCATCTATGAAAAACCCACAGCCAACATTATATTGAAGAGCGAGAAGCTGAAAGCTTTTCCTCTGAGATCAGGAACTAGACAGGGATGCCCACTCTCCCCACTGTTATTTAACATAGTACTGGAGGTCCTAGCCATGGCAATCAGACAAAACAAAAACATACAAGGAATCCAGATTGGTAAAGAAGAAGTTAAACTGTCACTATTTGCGGATGACATGATACTGTACATAAAAAACCCTAAAGACTCCACCCCAAAACTACTAGAACTGATATCGGAATACAGCAAAGTTGCAGAATACAAAATCAACACACAGAAATCTGTGGCTTTCCTATACACTAACAATGAACCAACAGAAAGAGAAATCAGGAAAACAACTCCATTCACAATTGCATCAAAAAAAATAAAATACCTAGGAATAAACCTAAAATAAGTGAAAGACTTATACTCTGAAAACTACAAGTCACTCTTAAGATAAATTAAGGGGGACACTAACAGATGGAAACGCATCCCATGCTCGTGGCTAGGAAGAATTAATATCGTCAAAATGGCCATCCTTCCCAAAGCAATATACAGATTTGATGCAATCCCTATGAAACTACCAGCAACATTCTTCAATGAACTGGAACAAATAATTCAAAAATTCATATGGAACCACCAAAGACCCTGAATAGCCAAAGCAATCCTGAGAAAGAAGAATAAAGTAGGGGGGATCTCACTCCCCAACTTCAAGCTCTATTATAAAGCCATAGTAATCAAGACAATTTGGTACTGGCACAAGAACAGAGCCACAGACCAATGGAACAGACTAGAGAATCCAGACATTAACCTAGACATATATGGTCAATTAATATTTGATAAAGGAGCCATGGACATACAATGGCGAAATGACAGTCTCTTCAACAGATGGTGCTGGCAAAACTGGACAGCTACATGTAGGAGAATGAAACTGGGCCACTGTCTAACCCCATATACAAAAGTAAACTCAAAATGGATCAAAGACCTGAATGTAAGCCATGAAACCATTAAACTCCTGGAAGAAAACATAGGCGAAAACCTCTTAGACATAAACATGAGTGACCTCTTCTTGAACATATCTCCCCGGGCAAGGAAAACAACAGCAAAAATGAGTAAGTGGGACTATATTAAGCTGAAAAGCTTCTGTACAGCAAAAGACACCATCAATAGAACAAGAAGGATCCCTACAGTATGGGAGAATATATTTGAAAATGACACATCCGATAAAGGCTTGACGTCCAGAATATATAAGGAGCTCTCACGCCTCAACAAACAAAAAACAAATAACCCAATTAAAAAATGGGCAGAGGAACTGAACAGACAGTTCTCCAAAAAAGAAATACAGATGGCCAACAGACACATGAAAAGATGCTCCACATCGCTAATTATCAGAGAAATGCAAATTAAAACTACAATGAGGTATCACCTCACACCAGTAAGGATGGCTGCCATCCAAAACACAAACAACAACAAATGTTGGCGAGGCTGTGGAGAAAGGGGAACCCTCCTACACTGCTGGTGGGAATGTAAACTTGTTCAACCATTGTGGAAAGCAGTATGGAGGTACATCAAAATGCTCAAAACAGACTTACCATTTGACCCAGGAATTGCACTCCTAGGAATTTACCCTAAGAATGCAGCAATCAAGTTTGAGAAAGACAGATGCACCCCTATGTTTATTGCAGCACTATTTACAATAGCCAAGAATTGGAAGCAACCTAAATGTCCATCAATAGATGAATGGATAAAGAAGATGTGGTACATATACACAATGGAATACTACTCAGCTATAAGAAAAGGGCAAATCCAATCATTTGCAGCAACATGGATGGAGCTGGAGGGTATTATGCTCAGTGAAACAAGCCAAGCGGAGAAAGAGAAATACCAAATGATTTCACTTATCTGTGGAATATAAGAACAAAGGAAAAACTGAAGGAACAAAACAGCAGCAGAATCACAGAACTCAAGAATGGACTAACAGGTACCAAAGGGAAAGGGACTGGGGAGGATGGGTGGGTAGGGAGGGATAAGGGGGGGAGAAGTAGGGGGGTATTAAGATTAACATGCATGGGGGGGTAGGAGAAAAGGGAGGGCTGTACAACACAGAGAAGGCAAGTAGTGATTCTACAACATTTTGCTATGCTGATGGACACTGACTGTAAAGGGGTTTATAGGGGAGACCTGGTATAGGGGAGAGCCTAGTAAACATAATATTCGTCATGTAAGTGTAGATTAGTGATAGCAAAAAAAAAAAAAAAAAAAAAGGGCAGTTCCTGTGTGGTAACCTCCAACGAGTTCTACACAAGGGTATAAAGGGCATATAAAAGTGTAGGCAAAGGGTCTGTTTGTGTTTATACAGAGGATCAAAGCCTAATTGGGCTACCCCGAAAATGAACTAAGATACGATATGAAAAAGAACTTCCAACATCTGCACCCTCTGGAAGACTCATGCCAGAAGATGATCATCAAAAAACCCCAACAAAGATCCACGCACTGCTACAGCTGTAGATGCACTCATCCCACCAGTTCCTGGACCTGCCATGGGAATGAGGAAGGAGATATCTAAGCTGGCCTGTGCATACAGTAAAACAACAAATTGGACTGGATCTATACTGTTGGAACTCAACCAAGAATTTGGAGAAGTGCAAATTGTAGCGCTCCAAAGTCTTACAACTACAAACTATTTATTGTTAAAAGAACATATGGCATGTGAACAGTCCCCAGGAATGGGTTGTTTTAATTTGTCTGATTTCTCTCAGACTGTTCAAGTTCATTTGGACAATATCCACCATATCATAGATAAGTTTTCACAAATGCCTAAGGTGCCTAACTGGTTTTCTTGGTTTCACTGCAGATGGCTGGTAATTACAGATATGCTTTGGTTATGTAACTATACTCCTATTATGTTAATGTGTGTGTGCAATTTAAGTAGTAGCTTAAAACCTATACATGCTGAAGTTACTCTACAAGAAGATATATCAAAGAAATAATCAATCTTCCCATGTTTTCTTCCGCCTGCTACTTCTATAGCTTTTCTTCTTCCTTCCTAATTACAACCCTTAAATAGAATTCGTGCCTCATATCAAATTTACCGAGTATCATAATTCTTCCAAGTGGTAAAGATACCTCAAGACAAATGCTGGGCATAGAAGCCACAGGGCATAAATATGCAAAGAAGTAAAAAGCTAACTTTTTCAAACAATAAGGCTTCTCTCTCACTTACCAACTTTACATTTCCCTGTATGGCCCCGGAAGATGACTGGTTAGCCAGAGACGGGTAAGATTCCTCAAGGGAGGAACAACCTAAGACAGGCACAGTCGCAGGGGGGCCATCAGGTGAGAAATTGGGGATCAACAGAGGTGAGGCTTAGAACCTCACCCCCCCGTTCTGAGAGAAATCTTCTGCATACGTGGATGTTTTATTGCCCTGGTCTAGCTTGGATTAACACATAGTCTACAGGCACACACCTGATCATCTACATGTGCTCTCTTACAACACTAAACTATGTTTTCTACCTTTATCTTGTATCTACCTACCACTTCAGCATTTTATTAAAAATAATAATAATAAAGAGAGAAATGTGGTATCCACATATAAATCAAGTATAAAAACCAAATCAGTATTCATATTTGAACTGACTGTTTATAGTTCATAATGTATGAGCAAAACCGAAAGTTTCTGTGATGACTGCCCTTGTACTGTTCACTATGTAACTTATTCATTATGTAAGAATTTGTTCTACATGTAAAAACTTGTTTGTTATGCCTCAGAAGATTGGAGACTGACAAAAATTAGGCTTGGGGTGGAATAATGATTGTGCATTGAGCATTGACTCCCCTATACAGAATTTTATTGTCGTTAACAACCATTTGATCAATAAATATGAGAGATGCCCTCACAAAAAACAAAAAAAAACAAAAAAAAACAAAAAAAAAAAAAACAAAAAAAATGGACAGACTTCCAATGGTAAAATAAATTAGTAACCGGGATGTAATGTATAGCATAAGGAATATAGTCAAGATATTGTAACAGCCTGGAAGGGTGATAGCTGGAACCTAGAATTATGTATATAAATGTTCTACCACTGTGTTGTACACTTGAAACTCATGTAATGTAATACTGTGTGTCAACTACCCTTCAATAAAAAATAATTATTAAAAAAAAAAAAAAAAAAAAAATGGATCAAAGACCTGAATGTAAGTCATGAAACCATTAAACTCTTGGAAAAAAACATAGGCAAAAACCTCTTAGACATAAACATGAGTGACCTCTTCTTGAACATATCTCCCTGGGCAAGGAAAACAACAGCAAAAATGAACAAGTGGGAACAAAAAGGAACCCTACAGTATGGGAGAATATATTTGAAAATGAGACATCCGATAAAGGCCTGACGTTCAGAATATATAAAAAGCTCACACGCCTCAACAAACAAAAAACAAATAACCCAATTAAAAAATGGGCAGAGGAAGTGAACAGACGGTTCTCCAAAAAAGAAATACAGATGGACAACAGACACATGAAAAGATGCTCTGCATCGCTAATTATCAGAGAAATGCAAATTAAAACTACAATGAGGTATCACCTCACACCAGTAAGGATGGCTGCCATCCAAAAGACAAACAACAACAAATGTTGGCGAGGCTGTGGAGAAAGGGGAACCCTCCTACACTGCTGGTGGGAATGTAAACTTGTTCAACCATTGTGGAAAGCAGTATGGAGGTACATCAAAATGCTCAAAACAGACATACCATTTGACCCAGGAATTTCACTCCTAGGAATTTACCCTAAGAATGCAGCAATCAAGTATGAGAAAGACCAATGTACCCCTATGTTTATCGCAGCACTATTTACAATAGCCAAGAATTGGAAGCAACCTAAATGTCCATCGATATATGAATGGATAAAGAAGAAGTGGTACATATACACAATGGAATACTACTCAGCCATAAGAAAAGGGCAAATCCTACCATTTGCAGCAACATGGATGGAGCTGGAGGGTATTATGCTCAGTGAAACAAGGCAAGCGGAGAAAGAGAAATACCAAATGATTTCGCTCATCTGTGGAGTATAAGAACAAAGGAAAAACTGAAGGAATAAAACAGCAGCAGAATTACAGAACTCAAGAATGGACTAACAGGTACCAAAGGGAAAGGGACTGGGGAGGATGGGTGGGTAGGGAGGGATAAGGGGGGGGGAGAAAAAGAGGGGTATTAAGATTAGCATGCATGGGGGGGTGGAAGAAAGGGGAGGGCTGTACAACACAGAGAAGACAAGTAGTGATTCTACAACATTTTGCTACACTGATGGACAGTGACTGTAAAGGGGTATATAGGGGGAACCTGGTATAGGGGAGAGCCTAGTAAACAAAATATTCGTCATGCAAGTGTAGATTAATGATAAAAAAAAAGGCAGTTCCTGTGTGGAGACGTCCAATGAGTCCTACACAAGGGTATAAAGGGCATATAAAAGTGTAGGCAAAGGGTCTGTTTGCGTTTATACAGAGGATCAAAGCCTAATTGGGCTACCCCGAAAATGAACTAAGATACGATATGAAAAAGAACTTCCAACATCAGCACTCTCGGGAAGACTCATGCCAGAAGATGATCATCAAAATACCCCAACAAAGATCCACGCACTGCTACAGCTGTAGATGCACTCATCCCACCAGTTCCTGGACTTGCCATGGGATTGAAGAAGGAGATATCTAAACTGGCCTGTGCATACAGTAAAACAACAAATTTGACTGGATCTATACTGTTGGAACTCAAACAGGAATTAGGAGAAGTGCAAATTATAGCGCTCCAAAATCTTACAACTACAGACTATTTACTGTTAAAAGAACATATGGGATGTGAACAGTCCCCAGGAGTGGGTTGTTTTAATTTGTCTGATTTCTCTCAGACTGTTCAAGCTCAGTTGGACAATATCCACCATATCATAGATAAGTTTTCACAAATGCCTAAGGTGCCTAACTGGTTTTCTTGGTTTCACTGGAGATGGCTGGTAATTACAGGTATGCTTTGGTTACATAACTGTACTCCTATTATGTTAATGTGTGCACACAATTTAATTAGTAGTTTAAAACCTATCCATGCTGAAGTTACTCTACAAGAAGATATGTCAAAGAAATCATCAATCTTCCCAGGTTTCCTTCCGCCTGCTACTTCTATAGCTTTTCTTCTTCCTTCTTAATTACAACCCTTAAATAGAATTCGTGCCTCATATCAAATTTACTGAGTATCATAATTCTTCCAAGTGGTAAAGACACCTCAAGACAAATGGTGGGCATAGAAGCCACAGGGCATAAATATGCAAAGAAGTAAAAAGCTAACCTTTTCAAACAATAAGGCTTCTCTCTCACTTACCAACTTAACATTTCCCTGTATGGCCCCGGAAGATGACTGGTTAGCCTGGGACGGGTAAGATTCCTCAAGGAAGGAACAACCTAAGACAGGCACAGTCGCAGGGGGGCCATCAGGTGAGAAAATGGGGATCAACAGAGGTGAGGCTTAGAACCTCACCCCCCCCTGTTCTGAGAGAAATCTGCATATGTGGATGTTTTATTGCCCTTGTCTAGCTTGGATTAACACATAGTCTACAGGCACACACCTGATCATCTACATTTGCTCTCTTACAACACTAAACTATGTTTTCTACCTTTATCTTGTATCTACCTACCACTTCAGCATTTTATTAAAAATAATAATAATAAAGAGAGAAATATGGTATCCACATATAAATGAAGTATAAAAATCAAATGAATATTCATATTTGAACTGACTGTTTATAGTTCATAATGCATGAGCAAAACCAAAAGCTTCTGTGATGACTGCCCTTCTAATGTTCACCATGTAACTTATTCACTGTGTAAGAATTTGTTCTCCATGTAAGAACTTGTTCTCCATGTAAGAACTTGTTCATTATGCCTCAGAAGATTGGAGAATGACGAAAATTAGTCTTGGGGTGGATTAATGATTGTGTGTTGACCATTGACCCCCCTATACAGAATTTTATTGTTGTTAACAACCATTTGATCAATAAATATGACAGATGCCCTCACACAAAATATATATATATACACACAATTGTAAAATAAATAAGTAACTGGGATGTAACATATAGCATAAGGAATATAGTCAAAATATTGTAACAACTTAGTATGGTGATAGCTGGTACCTAGAATTATCATGTATATAAATGTTGAATCACTGTGATGTACACCTGAAACTAATGTAATACTGTGTGTCAACTACCCTTTAATAAAAAATAATTATCTAAAGAAAAAAATATTGCTCTATCTTAAAAAAAAAAAAACGGAAGGAGATTCCCTATATCGAAGCTTTTCACCTCCTAGCTCAAAATCCCAGCCTCTGCACCACCTGTTCCCCACCCCGAGTTCTCCTAGCGTGCAAGCTGTCTCCCTCCCCTCCACACACTCCCAGTCCCTCTTCGATTACCTTTGACCCAGCCGACGAACCTCTGCCATACAGGCTTCCCCCTTCAGCCCCTCTCCCTCTGCCCTCTTCCGCAGTCGCCACCGCCTTCACCCCCTCCCCCGCAGAAGCCTCCCGTTTACTCCCTTCCCCCTCCTCTCCTACAACAGCCCCACCCCCTTCCTCCACCACCATCTCCTCCCCCACCTCACCCCCTCCGCCTACGTCCCCCTCACCTTCCCCCCCCTGCAGATCAAGCCTGAGCCTTTCAGCCCCCCTTTAACTAAGTCCCAGGAGCCTCCTCTGTCTTTGCCCCCACCACCTGTTTCTCCCCCACAGACTGAGCCAGAACCCTTCAGTCCCCCTCAGACTCGGTCTCGAGGGCCTCCCAAAATTATCGCCCCCCTCCAGGAGGTAGCAGGATCCAAAGGCATTGTGCGTGTTCACGTCCCTTTCTCCTTAGGAGATTTAGCCCAACTTGAAAAACGCCTAGATTCCTTTTCCACTGATCCCACGACATATATCAGGGAGTTTCAATGGACCCTCCAGTCATACAGCCTCACACATCATGACATTTTCATGCTCCTGGCCAATACCCTCCTTCCTGAAGAGCATAGACGAGTTTGGGACTTCGCCCAAACGCACGCCACCGAAACCCACAGGACTGACCCCACCTATCCCCCTGGCCCCACTGCTGTCCCCAAACAAGACCCACACTGGGATTATAACACCACCGTGAGTCTCCGCTCTCGAGATATCTTCACCTGCTGCTTAATAGCAGGTCTGAAAAAGGCAGCTCGTAAATAGTCAATTTTCAAAAGCTCCCTCCGAGTTATTAGACAGACTCACTCAAGCCCTATTACAGTTACCAGCCTGGACCCAGAAATGCCTGACGGGAGACATGTCCTTATGACATACTTCCTAGCTCAAAGCTACCCCGACATTAAAGCTAAACTCAAAAAGTTAGAACAGGGCTCCGCTACCCCACAGACTGAGATCCTAACAGTGGCCTTTAAAGTCTTCCATAACCGCGAGGAGGAGAAAGAATGCCATAAACAAAAGGCTGATCAGGCCAATTTCCAAATGTTGGCCCAGCTGATAAAACCACAACCTGAGCGCCCCTCTACAAACAAGCCCCCCCAGGAGCTTGTTTCAAGTGCAGAAAAGAGGGACATTGGTCAAGGGCGTGCCCCTCGCCCAGATCTCCTACCACCCCATGCCCCAGATGCCACAAAAAGGGCCACTGGGGGTCTGATTGCCCAGCCACCCGAAGGGGAGGCCGGACGAACAACCCCCATCCTAAGCCCTCCGTAGTGGGGCTGGCAGAAGAAGATTGACGGGGCCCGGGGGCTTCTCGCCCGACCATTTCCATCACCAAACAAGAGCCCAGGGTTACTTTAATAGTAGACGGTCCCTCATCTCCTTCCTCCTAGATACAGGAGCCACCTTCTCAGTCTTGCGAGAATACCGGGGCCCTACCACGCCTGCCATTACTCCTATAGTCGGGGTATGAGGTAAACAAATTTTCCCACTAAAAACCCCCCCTTTTATGCACAATACAAGACAATCCCATACCTTTCTCCCACTCCTTCCTGGTTATGCCCCAGTGTCCCATCCCTTTACTAGGACGGGACATCCTTTCTCTCCTCCATGTTTCCATAACTATATCCACTCCCACAGCCCCCAGTACTCCCTTTCTGATGGCCCTCATAGCCGACGACCCCCCTCTACCCAGTGAAAGCTCCAGTTCCACCCTCATACACCCTGTAAATCCCAGAGTTTGGGACATTACAAGTCCCTCCGTGGCTCTATGTCCTCCTGCCTCTATCAAATTATGTGACCCCTCTCAGTATATTTGTCAGGCCCAATACCCACTAACCACTTCAGCCCTCATGGGCCTCCAACCCATCATTCAAGATCTTTTAAACAAAAATTACCTCAGATCCACTCACTCCCCGTTTAATACCCCCATATTAGCTGTTAAAAAAACCAACAGATCTTTCCACCTTGTCCAAGACCTTCGCCTCGTCAACATGGCCATCGTCCCTATCCATCCCTTAGTTTCTAATCCATACACCCTTTTATCGCGGATCCCTGCCTCGGCCTCCCACTTCTCAGTCCTAGATCTCAAGGACGCATTTTTTTTTCTATCCCTCTGGACCCCTCCTCCCAAGATTTTTTTTACAGAAAACGGCTCCTTCTGACCTGCCCATCCCCAAAACCAAGACAGAAATCCTTTCCTTTCTAGGCCTGGCTGGGTATTTTAGAGCGTGGATCCCTAACTTCTCCCTGTTGGCAAGACCCCTATACGACCTCAGCAAGGGCCCCCCTGAAGAACCATTATCCTCCTCACCCCAACACTCCTTCATTAAGCCCCGTGGAGCCCTTGTGGAAGCCCCAGCTATCAATCTTCCTGATTTGTTGAAGCCCTTCTCATTATACATTCGTGAGAGGTCCAGTCAAGCTCTAGGAGTCCTAGGCCAACATTATGGCCCATCCTTTGCCCCAGTAGCTTATCTTTCCAAGAAATTAGACCCCACAGTTCGGGGATGGGCCCCCTGCCTATGGGCATTAGCCGCTGGACAGCTCTTGCAGAAGGAAGCTCATAAACTGACATTCGGGGCACCCCTTACCATTCTGTCCCCACATCACCTAAAGGATCTCTTAACCTACAAAAGCTTACAGACTCTCCCTCCCTCCAGACTCCTGACCTTACTGTCCTCTTTCCTCCAAAATCCCATTCACCTCCTTTGCCATCCATACCCGAATCATGACTTTTTCCTCCTTTACTGCTCCCTCGCTCTCTCTCGCTTTTTTTCCTCATTCCTATTGTCTTCCTCGCCACCCCAGCCTCCTTTGTATGGCGATTCAAAGTCAGACAGAATTACACACAGCATCAAACAAAAATTACTGCCCCCACACAGAAGGCAGAGCCAAGATGGCGGCATGAGTAGAGCAGCGGAAATATCCTCCCAAAACCACATATATCTATGAAAATATAACAAAGACAACTCTTCTTAGAATGAAGACCAGAGGACACGGGACAACATCCAGACCACATCCACACCTGCAAGAACCCAGTGCCTCGTAAAGGGGGTAAGATACAAGCTCCGGCCCCACAGGACCCGAGCGCCCCTCCCCCCAGCACCCGGTGGGAGAAGAGTAGGCAGAGTGGGAGGGCGATGGAGCCCAGGACTGCTGAACACCCAGCACCCACCATCTGGACAGAGCGCAGACACAGTGCATGTGCGGGGGGCCCTGAATACTAGGGAAACAGGGCAGCAAGAACAGTGAGTGGGTACCGGAGGCCTGGCGCCGGAGGACATAAGAAAAGCAAGCGGCCTTTTTTTTTTCATACAAGGAAACCAGATTGGTAAAGAAGAAGTTAAACTGTCACTATTTGCAGATGACATGATACTGTACCTAAAAAACCCTAAAGACTCCACCCCAAAACTACTAGAACTGATATCGGAATACAGCAAAGTTGCAGAATACAAAATCAACACACAGAAATCTGTGGCTTTCCTATACACTAACAATGAACCAACAGAAAGAGAAATCAGGAAAACAACTCCATTCACAATTGCATCAAAAAAAATAAAATACCTAGGAATAAACCTAACCAAAGAAGTGAAAGACTTATACTCTGAAATCTACAAGTCACTCTTAAGAGAAATTAAAGGGGACACTAACAGATGGAAACTCATCCCATGCTCGTGGCTAGGAAGAATTAATATCGTCAAAATGGCCATCCTTCCCAAAGCAATATACAGATTTGATGCAATCCCTATGAAACTACCAGCAACATTCTTCAATGAACTGGAACAAATAATTCAAAAATTCATATGGAAACACGAAAAACCCCGAATAGCCAAAGCAATCCTTAGAAAGAAGAATAAAGTAGGGGGGATCTCACTCCTGAACTTCAAGCTCTACTATAAAGCCATAGTAATCAAGACAATTTGGTACTGGCACAAGAGCAGAGCCACAGACCAATGGAATAGACTAGAGAATCCAGACATTAACCCAGACATATATGGTCAATTAATATTTGATAAAGGAGCCATGGGCATACAATGGCGAAATGACAGTCTCTTCAACAGCTGGTGCTGGCAAAACTGGACAGCTACATGTAGGAGAATGAAACTGGACCATTGTCTAACCCCATATACAAAAGTAAACTCAAAATGGATCAAAGACCTGAATGTAAGTCATGAAACCATTAAACTCTTGGAAGAAAACATAGGCAAAAACCTCTTAGACATAAACATGAGTGACCTCTTCTTGAACATATCTCCCCGGGCAAGGAAAACAACAGCAAAAATGAGTAAGTGGGACTATATTAAGCTGAAAAGCTTCTGTACAGCAAAAGGCACCATCAATAGAACAACAAAAAGGAACCCTACAGTATGGGAGAATATATTTGAAAATGACACATCCGATAAAGGCTTGATATCCAGAATATATAAAGAGCTCACACGCCTCAACAAACAAAAAACAAATAACCCAATTAAAAAATGGGCAGAGGAACTGAACAGACAGTTCTCCAAAAAAGAAATACAGATGGCCAACAGACACATGAAAAGATGCTCCACATCGCTAATTATCAGAGAAATGCAAATTAAAACTACAATGAGGTATCACCTCACACCAGTAAGGATGGCTGCCATCCAAAACACAAACAACAACAAATGTTGGCGAGGCTGTGGAGAAAGGGGAACCCTCCTACACTGCTGGTGGGAATGTAAATTAGTTCAACCATTGTGGAAAGCAGTATGGAGGTACATCAAAATGCTCAAAACAGACTTACCATTTGACCCAGGAATTGCACTCTTAGGAATTTACTCTAAGAATGCAGCAATCAAGTATGAGAAAGACCAATGCACCCCTATGTTTATCGCAGCACTATTTACAATAGCCAAGAATTGGAAGCAACTTAAATGTCCATCGATAGATGAATGGACAAAGAAGAAGTGGTACATATACACAATGGAATACTACTCAGCCATAAGAAAAGGGCAAATCCTACCATTTGCAGCAACATGGATGGAGCTGGAGGGTATTATGCTCAGTGAAACAAGCCAAGCAGAGAAAGAGAAATACCAAATGATTTCACTCATCTGTGGAATATAAGAACAAAGGAAAAACTGAAGGAACAAAACAGCAGCAGAATTACAGAACTCAAGAATGGACTAACAGGTACCAAAGGGAAAGGGACTGGGGAGGATGGGTGGGTAGGGAGGGATAAGGAGGGGGGAGATAAAGAGGGGTATTAAGATTAGCATGCAATGGGGTGGTGGGAGAAAAGGGAAGGCTGTACAACACAGAGAAGACAAGTAGTGATTCTACAACATTTGCTATGCTGATGGACAGTGACTGTAAAGGGGTTTATAGGGGGAACCTGGTATAGGGGAGAGCCTAGTAAATATAATATTTGTCATGTAAGTGTAGATTAATGATAACAAAAAAAAAAGGCAGTTCCTGTGTGGAGACGTCCAATGAGTCCTACACAAGGGTATAAAAGGCAAAGGGTCTGTTTGCGTTTATACAGAAGATCAAAGCCTAATTGGGCTACCCCGAAAATGAACTAAGATACGATATGAAAAAGAACTTCCAATATCAGCACTCTCGGGAAGACTCATGCCAGAAGATGATCATCAAAATACCCCAACAAAGATCCACGCACTGCTACAACTGTAGATGCAGTCATCCCACCAGTTCCTGGACTTGCCATGGGATTGAAGAAGGAGATATCTAAGCTGGCCTGTGCATACAGTAAAACAACAAATTTGACTGGATCTATACTGTTGGAACTCAAACAGGAATTAGGAGAAGTGCAAATTATAGCGCTCCAAAATCTTACAACTACAGACTATTTACTGTTAAAAGAACATATGGGATGTGAACAGTCCCCAGGAGTGGGTTGTTTTAATTTGTCTGATTTCTCTCAGACTGTTCAAGCTCAGTTGGACAATATCCACCATATCATAGATAAGTTTTCACAAATGCCTAAGGTGCCTAACTGGTTTTCTTGGTTTCACTGGAGATGGCTGGTAATTACAGGTATGCTTTGGTTACATAACTGTACTCCTATTATGTTAATGTGTGCACACAATTTAATTAGTAGTTTAAAACCTATCCATGCTGAAGTTACTCTACAAGAAGATATGTCAAAGAAATCATCAATCTTCCCAGGTTTCCTTCCGCCTGCTACTTCTATAGCTTTTCTTCTTCCTTCCTAATTACAACCCTTAAATAGAATTCATGCCTCATATCAAATTTACTGAGTATCATAATTCTTCCAAGTGGTAAAGATACCTCAAGACAAATGCTGGGCATAGAAGCCACAGGGCATAAATATGCAAAGAAGTAAAAAGCTAACCTTTTCAAACAATAAGGCTTCTCTCTCACTTACCAACTTAACATTTCCCTGTATGGCCCCGGAAGATGACTGGTTAGCCTGGGACGGGTAAGATTCCTCAAGGGAGGAACAACCTAAGACAGGCACGGTCGCAGGGGGGTCATCAGGTGGGAAATTGGGGATCAACAGAGGTGAGGCTTAGAACCTCACCCCCCCTGTTCTGAGAGAAATCTGCATATGTGGATGTTTTATTGCCCTTGTCTAGCTTGGATTAACACATAGTCTACAGGCACACACCTGATCATCTACATTTGCTCTCTTACAACACTAAACTATGTTTTCTACCTTTATCTTGTATCTACCTACCACTTCAGCATTTTATTAAAAATAATAATAATAAAGAGAGAAATGTGGTATCCACATATAAATCAAGTACAAAAATCAAATGAGTATTCATATTTGAACTGACTGTTTATATTTCATAATGCATGAGCAAAACCAAAAGTTTCTGTGATGACTGCCCTTGTACTGCTCACCATGTAACTTATTCACTATATAAGAATTTGTTCTCCATGTAAAAACTTGTTCGTTATGATATTCATATTTGAACTGACTGTTTATAGTTCATAATGCATGAGCAAAACCGAAAGCTTCTGTGATGACTGCCCCTGTAATGTTCACCATGTAACTTATTCACTATGTAAGAATTTGTACTCCATGTAAGAACTTGTTCGTTAAGCTTCAAAAGATTGGAGATTGACGAAAATTAGGCTTGGGGTGGATTAATGATTGTGCATTGAGCATTGACCCCCCCTATACAGAATTTTATTGTTGTCAACAACCATTTGATCAATAAATATGAGAGATGCCCTCACAAAAAAGAATATATATATATATATATATATATATATATATATATACACGCACTTCCAATTGTAAAATAAATAAGTAACTGGGATGTAATGTATAGCATAAGGAATATAGTCAAAATATTGTAACAACTTGGTATGGTGATAGCTGGTACCTAGAATTATCATGTATATGAATGTCGAATCACTGTGTTGTACACCTGAAACTAATGTAATACTGTGTGTCAGCTACCCTTCAATAAAAAAAAAAAAAATTACTGCCCTCATTGCCACATCAGACTGCCCTCTGAAAGGCTGCTCCGAGCCTTTATACCTCCACTTTCCTCCCTCCACCAAAGTGTTCACTAGCAGCTACCTTTATTCTCCCTACCTCTGCTTCCTCTATGACCAAAAACAAAAACAAGCCTGTTGCAGGCGATGGCCAGACACCTATGGGGGATGTCCCTACTGGTCTTGTGCCATTCACTACATGAGTAACTCCCAGTACCCACAGTATTACTCCTCCAACCGTTTCATACAATATCCCAACAGCTCATTCTCCTTATCAATCCCAGATCCCTGGGACTCTCGATGGGCCGCCAGAGTCACAGCCTCAGTTAACAACGGGGGGTCCTCGACCCCCTATGGTACCCTTCATATCTCTCAAGAGTATGTTCCCTCTCATTCCCAGATCTCTCAAGTTGCATCAGATATCGGAAATTCCGAAAAAGTCATTATCCAAACTCTTGACGGCGCCTCTTCATCTTCTTATCCCTGCCCCTCTTCCAATTTCTCCTACTCTTGGTTACAGCTTATTCAGGACACCACCATCTTTCTCAACCACACCCTTAACACCGCCAATTGCTTCTTGTGCGCATCACTACAGCGCCCACTGCTAGCCGCCGTGCCCCTTAACATTTCCAATTACTCCTTTCACGCAGAAGGACAACCCTTCCGTCCCCTGGCAGACATACCCCTATGGGAACCAGAATATGCAAACAATCTCACCATCCACCACTGTGTAGGCCCAACTCCACCCCCCTCCAGCACACTTCACTGCCTCTCTATCTATACCCCTACCTCCGGCTCTAAGACTTTTATGCAACTGGGACACTTCTTTTGGTGTAATGGCAGTCTTTTCAACTCACTGCCTCCCAACTCCAGCACACCCTGCATTCTCGTCACCCTAATCCCACAGCTTACACTTTACAGCATGGCAGAATTCCTTGAGCTCCAACCTCCCTTGCCCTTGCGCACAAGAAGGGCTGCTTTCCTTCCCATTACAGTTGGTATTTCCCTAGCCACCTCAGCCATTGGGGCAGGATTTTCAGGGGGAGCCTTGGGTCACTCTCTGTGGGCAATTAAAGATCTCAACGCCAAACTTGAGGGAGCCCTGACATCCACTGCCAATTCCCTGGCCTCTCTCCAAAGACAGGTCACTTCGCTAGCTAAGGTCACCCTTCAAAACCGGCGGGCCTTAGATCTGCTTACAGCTGAAAAGGGCGGCACCTGCGTCTTCCTTCAGGAAGAGTGCTGCTATTACATCAACGAATCCGGCATTGTAGAAACTGACATTACCAAACTCACCGACCTTGCCTCCAGCCTCCACTCTGCTTCCAATTCCAACCCATTCTCTTCAATACTAACAAACCCCCTCCTTACCTGGCTTTGGCCCATTGCAGGCCCTATAATAATCATTCTCCTCGCCTGTCTCTTCTTACCCTGTATAATAAAGTTCATCAAATCCCAAGTCGGAAAAATCTCTAATCAAACTTTCAACCAGCTTTTACTCAGGAACTACCAGCTTTTAGCCACAGAAGATCCCTCACCCTCACGTGACCTCCTCACCACACGCTGAGATGGACCCCTCTCTCCACTGGAAACTGTTCCTGGAAACAATGGCCACAGACACCTGGCTTCTGGCACCCGTATCCTCCTGGCACCATTGGAATCAACAAGTCCTCGACCTATGGTTACAGGGAACCTTCATTGATTTCCAACCTGAGGAAGCCCACATCTACTCGTCCTTACTGTGGGGAGTCCTATCAACCCTTTCCTCCCAGTCCTCAAGCCCTCACTCCCTTCTCCACCCCCGTTCAGCAGGAAGCAGTCAGAGAGAAAGCAACGTCCACAACCCCATAGAGGAGAAAGGGGGGAATGAAGGGCCCCCACCCATAAGATGGCGAACATCCTGCTTCTCTTCCGGGTCCTCGGTTCCCGCCGGCACCACCTGAAGCCCAATCACCCCTCACCCCCCTCCCAATCCCAGCACCTAGCCAATAGCCACCAGCCCCGTAGAAGTGACACGTCAATCAGCTCATGCCCCTTCCTATATAACCCAGCACCTTTCCCTAATAAAGCGGAATTCTCCAGTGAATTGCTGCTGTGTGTCGCTCCTTTCCTTTCAGTCCCTGTCTCAAGGTCCTGGTATTTCAGGAGCTCCCTGTGTCATGCAGATTCTATTGCAGATAACAGACACCACTCAAGCCAGGTTAAACTGGAGATTAAATACAGGGGATTAGGAGCTCATAGGATTGTTGGTTGTTCTGGAGGAGCAAGTTCTAAGTAGAACTTCCAGGAATGTCTCCCAGAATGTATCAGCAGGATTGGTCTACAAAGAGAACTTCAATAGCCTCTATGATCAGGAGATGAAGATTCAGGAAGTTCCTGTCCCAGTTGCTGGCTCCAGGACCACATTGCCTCAGCTGAGATAGATCAGGAAACTGGCTACCACTGTTGGTTCCAGGGCCACACTGCCTCTTCTTTGATTGATGGCAGCAAAATAAATATCCCATGAACTTCCTCCCAGCAAAACAAAGCTAGACATTTACCCCTAGACCTCTACTATCACTGCTGCAAGAAAAAGACAAGTGCTCCCAGAGCATGTTTGCCAATGCAGAGAGTGGGAATATATTTTCCACCTTACTTCTAGCTTCCAAATAGTGCACCAATTTTTGGAAGATAGGTGACTCAAGGACTCAATCTGTGGACTTGGGTGTTAGGCTGGAGAAAGGAAAAACAAGGACATGCAAACAGAACAGAGAGATGCCATAGGGGGAGAACAGACCAGACCCCAAAGTCCATGCCGTATATGGAAAGGGGACAGCTCTCCCTGAATTCCATCCTGATGTGCCAACTAAGACCCGGATGTCAGTCTCCTCCCTCTTGGAAGGAAAAAAGTTTCTAGTTGACTATTATGTCACCTTTAGCCAATCATACCTCTCAACACCCCCCTAAGATAGCTTGCCCACTCCTCCCCCTCTTAATCCCTTATAAGCGCCCCACCTCCCTAACTGGGGGTGACTTCTCCAGCTTGTAGTACCCAGGCCGCGAGAACATCACCTGGGGGTGGTATTTAAATAAATTACCTGGCCCTTTGTTGCCTCTCTTTGCCTGCTTATTTTGGCTAGAATATATCTTACATTGGGTTTGCTAGCTTCTGCAGGTAGTGAATCATGTACAAAGGGGTGGTAGGGGGTTGAGCAAACAATTCATGATGTCACACCCAAAATATAGGAACCACTTCTCCTGTTTACTACATTGGTTTGCACATATGTGCTGTCACGTTTTGGTACCCTACTTTGCCAGTACCGTAAGCACATACTCAGTCTTCCCCAACTTGACTAAGAACCCCACGAAGAAAAAGTTAGCAGACACAGCTTGGGCCTTCCAAGGTAGAAAACGGGTGGAATGTCCATTTCTTCTGTGCTCAGATGAACCAGTTTGACAGAACAAAGAGCCTTGCTATGCTACTTGTCTCTGCAAGCCTGGAGGCCTAAACTCAAAATTAATTCCCCCAAGGAGGTCCTCAAAAGGTGATGCTATGTGATGCCTCTGGGCATGTGTGGGCAGAAGAGACCAAAGCCTGAGGCAGGTAGAAAGAAGACTTTTCCCACCCACCTGAGCTATCTTGGTGGGACACCAATTAAGAAGGAAGACATGCCAGTTCCTGGCAGCAGCTTCTTCCAAGGCTTATCTGGGTCATGTCTGACAAGGGGAGATGCTGATTGAGGCATCTGGCACCCGAGGTCTGAAATAAGCACAGTTGGGCAGCATGTCAGAAGTCAACCCTTGGCAGCTTACTGCAAATGTCGAGGTTAAGAACCAGTCAATCAGCAGGACGGTGGCCATGGAAGTCGGAATCTGCTAAGTAGTATGTAACAACTCACCTGCCGATTCAACTAGCCCTGAAAAAAAAGAACCAATCAGTCATGGTTCCCATGTGCATGGTGACCTGGAGAAAGTGACTTAAGCCCTCTGAGACTGTCTCCTCTTTACTATAAGATGACAGGTGTGGGTAACATTGAGTACAGTGCCTGGCACTAAGTCCTCCATATGGTGAAGCAATTACTGAAATGAAAAGGGAAAGGGAATGGGTTCATATTGGGGACCTACTATATGGCAAGTGCTCTCTCTACACTATCTCCTTTAGCAATTTGGGGTCAAGTTATGAACAGTAAACCCTGGAGTTTGTAATTTGGTGGCACAGTAGCATCCCCGCAAGGTAGGAATTCTCCCCACTTTAGAGAGAAGGAAACTGTGGTGGAGTGGACACTTTCAAGGCCTCACCTGTATCCTCCTGCCCTTACCACCTCAGTGACCCCCCAAAAGCTGGCATCTGCATTTCTGTGCCCAAGGATTTCCTGTTGTTGGCTTGGCAGGCTGGAAGTGCTGGAGTGTGACTGTTGGGAGTTTGTGCATAAACACCCAGCTTCCCTTGATCCTCAGGGGGATTACCCTGAGGCAAAGGTCTCCTCTGTCTTCCAGAAATCCCCAGTGGGATTAAGCTCTCCATCTAATGAGATCCAGCTATCCTTATTACAGTGACAAAGTTCTCACTCTCTTCCCAAAATGAGAAGCACCATCCCAACAGTCATTGTATTCATTGCTAACTTTATTTCGTTCCTCATTTCTGTCACAGTCCCTCTGAATATTGTTATCTAGAGAAAAATTATAAAATTAAGTTTCAAAAATTTGTATGTAGGACAAAAATAAGGGGAAGAATAAAATAGCTCATGAGATCCAATTGGCAAAATGTCATCAATGTAGGAGACCAGTGTGATGTTTCTTGGAATGTCAAGACAATCAAGGTCTCTGTGGATTAATTATACTATAGAAGAGAACAGGAGAACGGATGTATTCTTTAGGCAAGACTGGGAAGGTAGACTGTTTTCCCTGCTGGGTAAAAGCAAACTGCTTCCAATTGTCCTTGCAAATTCATATGGGATGGAGGAAGCCATTAGTTAATTCAATAACTGCATACTAAGTGCCAAGGGCCATGTTGATTTTTTCCAGTGAAGACACTGCATCTGGAACAGTATCTTCAATGGGAACCATCACTTGATTAAGTTCATACTAAATCATACCCATTCTTCAAGATCCATCTGACTTCTGCACAGGTGAAACTGGTAAGTTAAATGGGGTCTATGATAGGTTTCACTATCCCTACTTTTCTCAGCTCTTCAAAAGTGGCATTAATCTCTGCAATTTCCCCAGTAATGTGGTATTACTTGTGGTCTACCACAGCAGTAAGAGGGAAGTCCCAAGGACCTCATTTAGGCCTTCTTACCATAGTGATCCTCATCCTGCTGGTCAGATAACTGATGTAAGGATTCTGCAAGTTGTTAAGTATGTTTATTTAAATTATTAATTTATAAACTGGGAAAATAACCCACAGGTGGATTTTTGGATGAACTGGGTCTACTCAGAGTATGACGTGAGCTGAGCCAGACTCCCACTTCAGGCTGCAGTGGTGTTCTGGCTCCTCAAGAATTGGCAACAGTTGAGCCAGGGTCCAGGTAGCTCTAACATTTTCTTTTTCCTCCTAACACAGTCACTTAGCAAATGTCTGCAGGCTTCTTTGGAAAATTCTTAGAGGAAGATTTACTGTGTGTACTTGAGGCAATAGTGGAGGGCACTTCTTCAAAGATACCCCACTTCCCCTTCAAAGGGCTATTGGTATGGAATTGCCTTAGGCTTTGAAATTGGGTGAGAGCCATGACTCTTCACTGAGACTAGGTCAGATTTTTTTGCTACCATATCTAGGATTTTTCCTGTTACAGAAATCAAGCAATTCTCTAGGAGGATGCCCATCTATTTCATTCCTAGGACTCCATGATCAGTTAACTATTACCCAAGATTTTTGTGGACCAAGACATTACTTGTACATCCCTGCTGCCCTTTAACATAGATGTGCCCACCTGGTCTTTAGCAGTTAAGTAATGCCATTTGTCCTCTGCTACTTTATGATACCAACATTTTCATTGAAATCAGAGAGCCAATATCCATGGTTCCATTCCCTATAGTTGAACCTATCATTCAAAAGCAGCAACCACAGAACTTTCAAAGATGAAGGCGCTCCCCTCTTAAATGGACATATTTCTTTTTTGTTGTTGTTATCATTCATCTATAATTACATGAAGAATATTATGTTTACTAGGCTCCCCCCTTCACTAAGTCCCCCCCACAAACCCCATTACAGTCACTGTCCATCAGCGTGGTAAAATGTTGTAGAATCACTACTTGTCTTCTCTTTGTTGCACAACTCTCCCCATCCCCCCCCACATTATACATGCTAATTGTAATGCCCCCTTTCTTCTTCCCCACCCTTATCCCTCCCTACCCTCCCATTCTCCCCAGTCCCTTTCCCTTTGGTAACTGTTAGTCCATTCTTGGGTTCTGTGATTCTGCTGCTGTTTTGTTCCTTCAGTTTTTCTTTGTTCTTATACTCCACATATGAGTGAAATCATTTGGTATTTGTCTTTCTCCACTTGGCTTATTTCACTGAGCATAATACACTCAAGCTCCATCCATGTTGTTGCAAATGGTAGGATTTGTTTTCTTCTTATGGCTGAGTAGTATTCCATTGTGTATATGTACCACATCTTCTTTATCCATTCATTTACTGATGGACACTTAGGTTGCTTCCATTTCTTGGCTATTGTAAATAGTGCTGCGATAAACATAGGGGTGCATCTGTCTTTTTCAAACTGGGCTGCTGCATTCTTAGCGTAAATTCCTAGAAGTGGAATTCCTGGGTCAAATGGTATGTCTATTTTGAGCATTTTGAGGAACCTCCATACTGCTTTCCACAATGGTTGAACTAATTTACATTCCTACCAGCAGTGTAGGGGGGTTCCCCTTTCTCCACAACCTCACCAAGATTTGTTGTTGTTTGTCTTTTGGATGGCAGCCATCCTTACTGGTGTGAGGTGATATCTCATTGTGGTTTTAATTTGCATTTCTCTGATAACTAGTGATGTGGAGCATCTTTTCATGTGTCTGTTGGCCATCTGAATTTCTTCTTTGGAGAACTGTCTGATCAGCTCCTCTGCCCATTTTTTAATTGAATTATTTGCTTTTTGTTTGTTGAGGTGTGTGAGCTCTTTATATATTTTGGATTTCAAGCCTTTATCAGATCTGTCACTTATGAATATATTCTCCCATACTGTAGGGTGCCTTTTTGTTCTATCGATGGTGTCCTTTGCTGTACAGAAGCTTTTCACTTTGATGTAGTCCCACTTGTTCATTTTTGCTTTTGTTTTCCTTGCCTGGGGGGATATGTTCATGAAGAAGTCACTCATGTTTATGTCCAAGAGATTTTTGCCTATGTTTTTTTCTAAGAGTTTTATGGTTTCATGACTTACATTCAGGTCTTTGATCCATTTCGAATTTACTCTTATATATGGGGTTAGACAGTGATCCAGTTTCATTCTCTTACATGTAGCTGTCCAGTTTTGCCAGCACCATCTGTTGAAGAGACTGTCATTTCCCCATTGTATGTCCATGGCTCCTTTATCATATATTAATTGACTGTATATGTTTGGGTTAATGTCTGTAGACTCTAATCTGTTAAATGGACATATTTCTTAATGCTGTAGTAGTCAAGGGAGTGTCTTCTGGATGCTCTCCAAATGGAACATAGTTAGTGGGTGGGTTTGCAGGGTGCACATGATAAATCCAGTCAAACCTTTTGATGTCCCTCTACCTCTGAATTTCCTCCTTCATATAATTCCATGCATATAAATCCAGGCTGTAGCATCTCAGTCCTCATTAAATATAGGACACTGGGTCACTGTTGAGTCCAGGTTTCAGTCAATCACCAAGTAAGCAATTAGAGACACAATCATGAGAGAACATGTTAAATCTGGAATCTCTAGTAGGTTCACCTATACCAATGAGTTTGCTTACTGTAGTGTTGCAGTCTACTACTGTCCTTGGTCTAACACCCTTCAAGTCCATACCTATTCATGTTCCCAGGTTTCTGCTTATATATATTAGCAAAATTTTACAAGTCTTTGGTATTCAAGCTCCTTCCACCAAGGTCATCATGTGTGCCTATCTTCATGGAGGGCGCTGGCATTTGACCCTAATTATGGGTTTACTAACAGCAGGGGTTGTTCATTGTGGCTCTTGAGGAGAAGGAGCATATGCTTTCAAAGCATGTGCCTCAGGTATTATTACAGGGTTTTCAAGCAAAGAAATGTTAGTGTCCCAGTATTCCAGAGGGCAAGCTACTGCCCCTGCTAGGGGATGCTCAGAATGACTTGGAGAGTTAAGATTTTCAGTTTCATCTGGGTTCAGTCAGATGTCCTCATTTCTAGTTTTATGATCCCTTTCTTTCCCCATCAAGTTTCTCATGAACTATTTGATGGGGCTGTGAATCCAGTTGACATTGAAGTTCAGCAACTTACATTTTTAAATGTTATATTTTTGGCAGTATCAACCTTGTGTCTTTAAGTAATCAAATCTTCTTTGAACTTCTATTCTTCTAACATCTTAGACCATGATTTGAACTGAGCTTGATATTTTCTCTCTGCAAGCATTCAAGTACACTCAAAAGAATACAACCCACACTACAATCATTATAGTCATCATTACTACTATAACAGTCAAGTAAAGAATCTAATTGGGCTCCCTAGGCCCCTGTTTCGGTTGGCTCTTCATCAACTACAGGTGATAACTTACTTAATTGGTACTGCATGCAGTGGATTACTAGCATCCCATTTCCCATTGGTAAGGGCCTCATTATAGCTCCCAATCCCAATGGTATGGCCAAACTGATGCCCAGATCCCATCTTTACAGGTGCATCTGCTGAGATTACTCCTCTATCAGCCAGAGTCCAGTCAGGAGATAAAAACTACACAGGAATTTGAACAGAGAAGGTTTAATATAAAATGAATTAACTATAAGAGAGAATTGGAATAACAAGGGATTGGCTGGTAAGAAGTAAAGAACTGTGAAGAGTACAGGAATAGCAGATACAAGGCACTAAGGGCAGTCCTACCCTTAGGACTGAGATGGAGTGCCCTAGGAAGGGCTGCTATCCCCAGAGCTGCGACCCAGACCTTGAAGAGTTCTGACTCATTGGATAGTGGGTGAGTCTCTGAGGTCCTGTACCAGCCCCTTCCTCCTTCAGTGTCCCTCTGTTGCTACTGACAAGCTTAACATTGTGCCAGCTGGCAAAGGAGAAATAATTACAAGGCCCAACGTTATTATCATAGACCAGGCAATGAGGGGTGGAACTGAGAGGCAGTAAATTTATCATTGGCATATTGAGAAAACATTGTGAATTATTTAATGCAGCATTGTCCAATGCAATAGCCACTTGTCACATGTGGCTATCCCAATTTATAATACTTAAAATTAAGCAAAAATTTAAAATTCCAGGACTCAGTCATCAGCCACATTTCAAGTGCTCAATAGCCACATGTGGCTACTGGCAACTAGATAAGAGTGACGCAGATACAGAACATTTTTATCATCACAAAAGTTTCTGTTGAACGTTTCTGAGCTAATGAATCTTGATTACCTCTTTGCTTTGGTTGCTGGGATTCCATCTCCAAGGTCAAGGATAAGGTCGATTGCTTGCAAAGTACAAGTCTATATTCTTACCCCTGGCCTCCTTCATTCCAATTTTCGATTCAATTTAGTTTATCGTGCTGTATTCTTTTTGGCCAATTTTTTAACATATATCTTGGAATGGATAAAATAAAAGCCTTTATAGTAGAATTCACTTATTTTTTAAAGCTGGACAAGTCCTTAGAGATCAGTCAGCTCATTTCCCAAGTGTAGAAGTCAAAAGTCCAGACAGCAAAAGTAAGTCACCCAATGAGGTCACAGAATCAAAACTGGGATGATGATTCAGATTTTATAACTCCCACTGCAGGTCTTCCTTGCACAGGATTCACTCTGTGTCCAAGATTTAAGAGGCAGGGTAATGTCACCCAAGGAAACAATTAGACCTGAGATTTAACCCATGATTCTTGGCCCTCCTCTAAGGCTCAATGGATTCGATGAGAAAGGAAATATCAGCAGGTACAGGGAGCGGTCATGGCCGCCTACAGTGACTTGTCAGGGTCACTTGTCACCCTTACATTGGCCTTATTCATGAATGGGGACTGGCTGACCCTCTGCAGCCATGACCCAGGAATCTGTTCATACCTCCGGTGTGTCTTGATTCCAGCCTGCTCCACTGTCCTGTGAATTGCTGTTCGCTGGGTCCCCAGTGGTGCTTCTGCCCACTCACCTGAAACTGTGTCTGTCCCCTTCCTCTTATGAAACTGTGGGCCATAGCATGATCTAATTGGCAGGGATTGCAGGTGTATATTTAAAAGTTGTCTGTGTATATATATGGCTCATACAAAGGAGAGCAACTGAGATGAGCCTGCCAGGTGCCAGCCAGATGTGTGTGGCATTTTATATACGTAATTGTCTCTGAACTAGCTCTTAAATTTGCCTACTTCTCTATCTTTGCTGCCATGCTGCTAGCACAGACACAGTCATCTCTTATCTCTTACATGTAAAGATTATTGTCTCCAGTGTAAATTCAAATTGTCTTCCAACCCTGTCTATTCTCCTTTCTGTAGCAAATGTGTTTTTTTGTAAAACAATAATTCACATAATTTAATTCAAATAACTTCAGTCTTTTAAGTGTACAGTTCTGTGAATTTCAACAAACACACACAATCAGGTAACCACCACGATAGTCAAGACATAGAACAGTTCTGTCATCTCCACAAGTTCCCCTTGGCCCCTTTCCAGTCACCCTATTCTCTTTCCCTCTGTTCCCACATTCACAGATGGCTAGGGAAACGGGACTCCAGAGAGGAGGAGGCCCCCTGCTGAGGGTCACCCAGAGACTCGCCTGTCTGTTGGTTTTCTCTTCACCGTATAGGTCTGTGTGTTTCCAAAGCCAGCCAACCGAACTGTTAAATCGGCTGTGGGTCTGCCTTTCCCCTCCTCCCCAGGAACATCTTCCTGAGGTCATCTGGGAAGACAAAACAGAGGCGGAGGCAGCAGGAGTCATTCAGGCTTATCACATTCCTAATATCATTGGTCCTTCACAGCAACCCTGTATTTTCACTCATTTCATTTATTTCACAGTGGAGAAAAGTGGGGCTCTGGCAGAGGAAGACAGCCGCCCTAAGGCACATAGCAAATGCTGCCATTTTTCTCCATCTTAGGGGCTGACCAGTAAGGAGTGTTTTAGGAGGAATGAAGGGATGCGTACATTTCTCACACATCACTGTGCATCAACACCACCCAGAGGGCTTATTAAAACCCAGATTTATGGCCCTGTCCCCAGAGAATTTGATTCAGAGGGTCAGGGTGAGATCTGAGAATTTGCATTGCTAACAAGTTCCCTGGTAAAGCTGGGATCAAGCTTTTAGGACCCACCTTATGGTATGCTTATTTTTTTTGGCCACTAGGGGCTCTCACTGCCCCTGGAATCCTAATACCAATAATACTAATAACACTAATACTAATACTAATAATATCCAAATTTTGTTGAGCAGTTACTGTGTGCTTAATACTATTCTTATGACTTCACATACAACGATTCACTTAAACTCACCATATCCCTATTTTCCACATGGAAAAAACCGAGGCATGGAGCTGTTAGGTATCTTGCTCAAGGCTGTATCACCCATAAGAACTGGATTTGGGCTTTGAACCCAGGCAATCTGGCTCCAGGCTCACACCCATAAGCATCACACTAGTGCCCTTCAAGCAGGACCAAGGGGCCAGTCCTATCTCAATACTTTTCAGGGTACAGGCCTGAGGCCACATTCACCATTTGGTTTACAGCCGTCCTCTCTTCCTGCTCCACCACCCCTGCCCCCCAGTTTAGTTCCTGCACTACATTTAAGTGGAATGCAAACCTTCCCCAGGGTCTCAAGTGAGAGTTGACACACTGGCTGGCATTTGGAAGCCACTCTCAGGCATACTCATTGACAACACCTCAGCTAGGTGCAGTCAGCAATTATGCACTGTCAGAGGCTTGTAAATAGCTTCCCCCTTGGAGATAGTGGCTCTGGAAGGCAAAGGTGTCTTGAATAGGATTCTGTAGGAACAAGCTGGCGATGACACCCGAGGGCTGGGAGAACAAAGTTTTATGTTGAACACTGGCCAAAAATAACTCTTTTATATTGGGAGGAAGAGACATTGGAACCTCATGGTAGTGGAAGAAATGCAGACACCAACTTGCCTGAGGCTGTTTTAAGTGGCTAAAAGTGAAGCATTTAGCTGCATAGTCCTAGAGAACAAAGAAATATAATGTCAGAGCTGGAGAGATTCTCAAGAATCTGCGAGCCAGCCCCTTGGTATCCCTTAAGGAATCTGAGGCCTGGTGAGGGCCAGGTCCTGGTTAAGGTCCCACAGACAATTAGTTGTCTTGGCTTTGCATCCAGTGTACAGGCTCAGGGACCTGGGAGCTGTGCTGCAGGCAGTCTAGGCAAAGGTGAGCATGCAGAAGAGGCTGTTGAAGAAGTAGCCTTACAGAGGGGACCAGTTTTGTCTTATCCTGTCCAACTTGTACAGGCATCAGAGGAGATGTTTCTGATGTACACATTTTAACAAGTTATTCCCCTGCTGAAAAGATTTCAATGGCCTCCCACTGACAGGACGAAGTCCAGACCCTGTGGAATGGATAGAATTCAAGCACGCACAGGGGAGTACAGCCTGGTGGTTAAGGTAGTACAGCCTGCGGAGTCAGAGTTGGGGAAGCAAGTCTTGGCTTTGCCACTTATGAGCTGTGTGACCTTATGTAAGTTACTGAATCTTTCACATGCTCAGCTGCACACTGGGCTAACAGTAGCAACTAATCTCACGTATTTGAGAGGATTCATGAGCTAATACAAGTAAAAGTACTTAGCAGAATGCTTGACTCATAGTAGTCATTGCTATTAATATTCCTATGAATTATTCTATCTATGGCACTCAAGGCCCTCCATGACGTGGTCCGGCCCACTGCTCCAGCCTTGTCTTTCTTCCTGCTTTGCTCTCACATTGTAGGAAGGACTTGTTACGTCTCCTTGGTGCGAAGCATTCTGTTCTTTCTGCCTTTACAGCTCTTTCTTTTCCTGGCCTTTAAGACTCAGCTCAAGTGTCTCCTTTCCTGGGAAATAGTTCCCAGGTCCTAGTTATGAGCTGCTTCTGTGAAGAAGAAGGTCAGTCACAGAAACCATCCACAGAGTGAAGAGCAGGAGCAGCCTGAGTCCGAGTCCTGATGCTGCAAACTACTTGCTGGGCAACCTGGAGCAGTTGCCTCTCTGAGCTCCAGTTCCCTTAAAGGCCTAAGAATAATGACCTTCAGATTTCTGTGAGATGATCTTTGCAAAGGCCTAGCACCGGCTCTGGCACATAGTCAGGACTCAATTATAGTACTTGTTAACTACCGTTAAGTAGCTGTTACTTTAACAAGGAGAAACTCGTCCCTTAAGTATCTGACTAGGTTGCTTCTTCATCCCCACTTTACTCTGGGCTTGCATCTAATTTGTAGGTTATAGCTCATGAATTTTTAAGTGTAAAGCAAGTCTGTGACATTGTCCATCTATCTGCCATTCATCCATCTTCCCACCATCCATTCCTCTTTCATCTATCCCAGTATCCATACACCTACCATTCACCCAGCCCCCAGCCACCCATCCATCCACTCACCCACCTGCCATCCATCTATCCCTCATTCCTCTCATGGCCCATCCGTCCATCTCTCCACAATCCCCCCATCACACATCATCTACCCATTCCTCCATCCTCTCCACCAGTGTGGAATAAGCATCTGCTGTGCTTCAGAGCTTGCAGACTTGTAGGGAGAAGTCAGTGAAGGCAGCGGGATATCATAGAAAGATCAGGAACTTTGGCATCAGACGGCCCTGAGTTTTAGACCAGGACCCTTAACATTTCTCTCTGTGAGAATTTGGCAAAATACTTCTCAAAGCATATCTGTCTAAGCAGATGTCCTTGTCTGGACATTTAAACATGTGTGTGTATATACCTTCACCTGAGAATCTCCTTGGGCTTGATTCTAGGCTGGTTTCCAGCCAGAGATGAATTAGGTCCTATCTTTACCGTGTGGAGCTCACTCCAACACCAGTACGTGCATCTGGGCATCGATGCCACCTTGAAACATCTTTTAGAGAAGACTTCTTTTTAATTGTTTGCATTATTATTTCTCTCACCCCTGCATTTTATTACTTTTCCCCAACTGAGTTGTGAGATCTTTGAGCACAGAGAGTTTCCTTGGCCCTTTGAGTCTGCCTCTAGGTCTAATACTATGCTTCTGCCTGGCAGCTCTCCATGATTGCCTGTCTGTCTTTGGTCACCTGTGGACAGGTTGCAATAGCAACTAAACAATAATAATACCTAATGCTTACTGAGTACGTGCCACTTATTATGTGCCAAGTTTTGCCATTATATTCATTTCATTTGAGCTTCACCACAATGCCGTGAAATAGGTACATTCCAGGTAAGGGAACTGAGGCTCAAAAAAGGCAGAGTTGATGGCCCAGGATTACAGAGCTGCTAACTGGCAGAGCCAAATGAGTGCAGGCACTCTGACGCCAGAGCCCATGCTCTTCTCCCTGACACTGCACCACCCCCTCTGCCATCAGAGGGACAGATATGACTATATTTGTCCTACTTGCGTCAAAGGATGGTCTGAACACAATAAAGTGAAATAGCTGGAGGGTGCTTGAAAAAAAAGAAGTTAGGAGTTCAAAGGAAAAGCATTGTCATTAAGCCTTAGGGATTTCCAGAAGTTATTTAATAGCAGTACCATCTCCTCTCTATCCAGGCCTCCCAAGGGAATGGTGTGGACCAGAAAGTAATGGTAATTGGGAGGAAATTGCTCCTTGTGGGTCTTTTGGAGGCAGCCTTAAATTTCTGCCTTGCAGGTAAAGCAAGTTTCTGAAAAGTTCAATCACAATGCGTCAATTTGAAGGAATGACAGAGAACTGAAAAGTGTAGATCTTTTTGAGATTTGGGGTACTGGGAAGCTGGATCTGCATATTGTCTGTCTCCCCTTCTAGACGCAAGGATTGCCTGCGTCCAGGGCTGGGCTTTTCCCACTTCCGTATTTCTGGTTCATCGCTGGTATTCCAGATTGTGTTGGACAAGATCTTCTAGGAAGGACCCTGTCTGGGATGAGGCTTATCCTTAAAGTAACCACTTTGGCCAGGAGGAGAGAGCTTTATTCAGGACTAGGTGGGTGACTAGTAAGAGGCAGCAGAGTTAAGCCAACTCACACCACATTGAATGGGCTCCCCTCTGAAGAGGGAGTTCTTACGAGGAGTAGTAGGGAAAGGGGCTCTAAACCAGTGTCTACTGGTCAGGCATCCAAATTTAATTGTCAGAGCAAGATGTCTTTCTGCTCCAATCCATAGCACTTGGCACAAACTGTGGCCACCTTATCCTGGGTGAATTGACAAGAAAATAGCAGAGCTCATTAGCTGGGCGATGACTTTCCTGCCAAATCAAGAGTAACTCAAGACAATGGAATTATGCATCCATTAAAGAGAATGAGGCAGATGACAATGACAGTTAACATTTGCTATGTCGGGGACTCTGATATGCAGCCATTATCTCATTTAATTCAAAAGGCTCAGGAGGTAGGTTCTATTATTATCACCCTTGACAGAGAAGGCAATTGGATAAGTTGAGTCACCTTCTCAAATGGGTCATGTAGATTAGACTCCAGAGAGCCAACTCCCTTATCCTTTAGTTTTCTATTTTGAAAAACTTCAAGCCTATGGAAGACTGACAAGAATACCACGAACACCCACATGCCCTTCAAATTGCTAACATTTTACCATATTTGCACCATATTCAAGAAATTCAGTATTAATGCATTCCATATGTTATATATTCAAATTTATATCCTGTATTCAGTTGTTCCCAAAATGTCCTTTTTAGCTAATTTCTTTCCAATCTAGGATTCCACTACAATTAGTTATCATATCTCTTTAGTTGCCTTCAATCTAGAACAATGCCCAGCTTTTTTTCCCCTCTCATAACATTGACCAGCTCACATTCTGGATTTGTCTGTCTCCTCCTGGTTACATTTAGGGTGTGCATTTTTGGTGGGAATGCCTGGGAAGTAATGTCGGATCCTCGTTAGTGCATGATATCAAAAGGCATGTGATGCTGCCAGACTTGGTCCTTTGGTTAAAGCTAGATTTCCCATTGTAAGGGACCTCCTCCCTCTGTATGTAGACAACCTATGGAATTACTTGGAGACTGTGTGAATATCTTATTCTTCATACACATTAGTCTACCGCACCTATAGATTTACATGTACAGACACGGGATGTGTCCATAGTATATTATTACATTTAAAAGGCAAGTGGCAGGAGAGTGTGGGTAATTACAACCTTCCCTTCTTTGTAAGCAATTCGGCATGTAAATAAACACATAAAGAAAGGTGTCGATAAGGGAAGGATTTACCCGCCTGGGCTGTTTATTTTGGAGAAGCTCCAGCTGTAAGTACCTGTGGATCTTTTATCTTGGGCCATTCATTTTTCACAGAGTGGAATCTTCCAGGTGCCTGCCTGGCGGAGTAAAGCCTGACTCTCTCTGTGTAGAGAAGAGAACGAGGCCTCAGCCTTCAGATTCTACCTGTCACTGAACTCAGCCCAGTCCTGGTTTCTGGAGAGAGCCCGCCGAGGCTCTTGCTCCGGTCCAGACAGACACCCTCTAATCACCCAGAGGCCTAACCACTTCTTTTTATGGACTTTTAACACACCTGCCATTTCCTGTCCTATCTGTACCCCATTTTAAGAGGCACATGACACCTCTAATTCCTGAGCCTTTCAGGGCACACATAGCATAAATTAGATGGCTTTTCTGCTTCTCCACTGCCTTGCATGGTTTCAGCTCCCTTAGACGTGCTGTCAGTCACTGTTCATCCATTTCCTGCACAGCTTCAGTGTTTCATTGCTGTTTTCTTCTCTTTTGTTCTCTACACCCTTGTGGGTCACTTCTTTCATCTCTTTACTTTAATTCTAGTGGGAATTTGGAAGGGTGCAGAGCAAATCCACATGCTTCACTGGTAAGGCTTAACCCTCAATCTATACCTTATATTATTTTACATGGCTTCAGTTTTTAAAATGAGCACTTATTTTATAAAAGAAATCAAAGTGTTATATATCCATAACATTAGCATGTAGTTTGTGTGTGTGTATATATATACACAGTTTTTTGAAGACCCCACATAAAAGAGGTGTGATAGTTAGAAGCCTTCTGATTGCGCAGGTGAGAGAAATTCATCTTGAATTGGTTTAAGTAAAGAAGGTGATTTATGGGCTCACTTAACCGAAAGGTCCGGGGTGAAGGTCTGGGAACTCCATGGACATCAATAATGTTGTCAGGAATCTCTCTTTCCATCTTTGGTTTTTTGTTACAGCCTTTCTCCACTGATCACCACCTGCACATTTTTCCACCTGCAAAATGGGGCTGTCAGGAAGAATGAGTGATGGAAACGGCTGAAAATTAATGCACTCAGCAAACAGAGAAGGTTTCTGAAATCCTAACCAGTAATAAGCATAATTGCTTTTCAGAAAGCTACCCGAAGCCCCCGCCCCCAAGAACAGGTACACAATGAAGCACAGAATTTTTAGCTCTGCATCAGAAACTGCCTGAGCTGAGAAAATGGGAAGGTATCTGGGCGAATGAGTCAGTCACCAGCCTTGGTACAGGCTGATCTCTACCCATGTCCTGGGGAGCTGCGCTCCTCTCAAGACTTGCTCCTGGAGCCCTTGTGCTCAAGGCTGATGCTGGGGGTGCAGGAGGGAGAGGTCTCAAGGTCACAACTGTCTTATGTTTCCTGCCGAGATGGACATGTGTCTGGGGCTGATCTCTCTGGCTTTTATGTGCTGAGCTCTGCTTTGCACGTTGAAGGATGGGAAGATGGCCATTCATACTGAAGACACTGGGATGATGGGAGAATGTGGTAGTCGGAGAGGAGAGCATGGAACAGCAGAAGGGAAGGCAGGGTGGGCAAGAAGATGGGCTGAAGCTTAGGGTAAGAAGGTAGTTCTGGTTGCCAGGGCAGCATCCCTTAGGGTTTCTTAGGCTGTGTAAATGTAGGACCTCAGACCTCAAAATTATTTTATTTCTATTAGCCTCAGTTTTCTCATCTCTAAAATGGAGCCTCATTAGTCCCCTACCTTATACATATTAAATGCCAGAGGGAAAATTTTATTTTCCTTTTTTCCCGGTGTTTATATGGAAATAAAAACTTTGAGAGCCTGTGGAGGATGAGAGACACATACTCACCTTCATCAGGGCACGTTTTGCCCATCAAACGCGATTCCCATACTGCTGTGCAGACAGAGAGAGGAATGTAGTTTGCTCCTGGGAAGGAGAGAGAAAAGAAACAGAGACGTTCCTGCAAACAAAGGGCACAATAAAGAAAATCCCTTTGCAGATATCCTCAGGGAGGACTTTAAAGCCATGCAGTGGGTCCATCCACTAGAGGGGGCCCACGTAGAGGGCTGACAAATGACGTCGGGGAAGTTAAACATTGTGATGAATGGAGAGTGTTGGGCACAAAGCTTGGTCATAGTAAATACTCTATAACCTTAGCTATTATTATTTAAATTATCAATCCAATTAGTGCTCTTGTTTCTCTCCCCTGTCTCTCAGGGACTGGGGTCTGTGGGCCTTGTGTCAGTCTACGTTTATAGGCATTTTGCTCTTCTGCCACGAAATGCAATTTGTATGGAAAGAATTGAAATATATTGAGCCTCCCTAGCAATAAAAGAAATGCAAATTTAAAACCACAAAATATTTTGTCTGTTTGGCAAAGATTTTGTTTTTAAAGTGTTAGTTCCCCAGTATGGGTAGGGGTGGGGGGATATCAGCAATTTTAGATCATGTTGGCAGGAGTGTAAGTTGTTATAACTTTCCATGAAGATAGTTTGATAAAAAAGCCATGCATGTCCCTTGACTCAGCAATTCCATGTCTAGAAGTAATATTTAGTGGATGTTTGCAAAGATTTAGTTAAAAAGCATTCTGTTAATTGTTGCAGTGAAAAATAGAAAATAGCTCCATGTCCAACAACAGGAACTTAAATATTGAAGGGGGCATCCCTACATAGGGTTACAAAGCAGTCATTCTAAATGATGTTGTTGGAAGCACATTCAATGGCATAGATGTAAAGTTAATTGGAAAAAAGCAGGGAACAAAACTGTGTGTGTGGTGTGGTCCCTGATGGGGACGTGAGCTTTTCATGTCCCCCGGATATTCTTGGGCAGTTCACATCATTAGAGCACTGCCTGGGCTCATGACTCAAGCTAGGTCGATGAAGACCATCCCCAGGATGATGAGAAAGCTCTGGAGAGCAGCAACTCTTTTTCCAGGCATAAGGACAGAGGACCATGCATGCCAAGAACTGGTGAGTCTCCCTTTTAACCACCACGTGGCAAAAACAAAGATAAAAACAAGCAAAGGGAAGTAAAACCAAGAGATGTAGTAAGATGGATCCTGATGACATTCATCAAGCCTGGATCCTCCTGCTCCTAAAGTCAGACCCCTGGGATTTTCAACTCTATGAGCCAATACATTATTTTATTGCTCATATTAGTTTGAATTAAATTACTCTCACTTTCAAGCCAGAGTCTTGGCTAAAATTAACCCAGTTTTATAAAAATCAATAACAAAAAGTATCCATAAAGGTAGACACCAAAACGTTGATTGTGGTTTTTTTCTGGATGCGCAGGGTTGTGTTCTTGTTTACTGTCTTCGTTTTGTTTGAATGTTGTGGTGGCTTTAAAACATGTCTACAAATTCCTTGATATCTCTGCCAGCAAAAGATGGGGTCTATGTCCTCTCCTGTTGCATCTGAAGTGACAGTGACTGAATGCCCATTGGAGTGTGGTGGAAATAATGCTACGTGACTTCCAGTGCTAGGTCATAAAAGGCCATGAGGCTTTGGTCTTTCTGGGCACAAGCCTTGGAGCCCTGAGCTTCCACATAAGAGGCTGGAGGCCACCATGCTATGAGGAAGCCCATGCTGCATGGACAGTCCATATGCATGTGTTCCAGCTGACAGCCCCAGCGGAGGTCTCAGCTACCCACCAACATCAGTAGCCAGACATGAAAGTCCAGACACCTCCAGATCTGCCCCCAACAATCAAGTCAATCCCAGCTTCTGGGCTTCCCAGTTAAGGGCCCATGGTAGAGCAAATTCAGGCCATCCCTGTGCCCTTTCCAAATTCTTAACCCGCAGAATGTGGGAGCATAAAAATATTGTTATTTTAAGTTGTTAAATTTTGAAATAGTTTGTTGCACAGCAATAGACAGATGAAACATAGATGTCTTCTGTTTTTTTTCCTGTGATTACCAAGAGTTGGTTTATATTAAAAAAAAAAAAAGAACTAGAAAAAGTTACTCTTAAAATTTGCATAGAAAAAAATTAACAGCTCCATCTCAGAACAGAAATTTGTCTCCCATCTACCTGTTCCTCCAGGTCAGGGGCAACAGGTATTGCTTGATGTTATATATATCTACTGTTCACTGAGTGCAGGAATATGAATGAGTCAGCATCCTGGAGTCTTTATGACCCTTGGTGTACTGATTTCTTGAATTCTTAGAAGTGGCTGTCTTATCTCATAGGTTGAAAACAATTTCAGCCTAATTGCAAATGTTGATAACTCTTTCAAAAACCATTTGGTAGCTTGTAGCCCGTGAGTTAAGTTGCTAATGTTTGAAAGTGAAAATGAAAATGCAGCTTACAGTGGCTTAAAGAAGAAAGGGGGTTTACCGACCCACCTAACTAAAAAGGTGAAAGGGAAGTGGAGAGGTGAAGCCGAATCCAGCAGCATGTGACCCAGTCAGTTTCTTTCTATGAAATATTTTCCTGTGCTTCTTTGTGGCAGGGAGGGGTGTACTAATCCTCGGCAAGCAATGAGGTTTCACCTTTTGGTCACAAAGTTGGTGTCACCAACGTAGGGGCTATATGCATTTCGGCTCCAGTCTGAAGAGTACATTTTTCTGATAGTGAAAAAAATAAAGTATGGGATCTGAGGTTGCCCCTGACAGGGCCTAGTTTTGATCATGAGGTTGTCCTTAAATCCACTACTGTGGGCGGCAGTGCGTGGATGTGGGGACTGATAGGATGTCCTGCTTGGAATAAACCAGAGATTTACTCAAGGGATTGACGGTTGGTCAATCCTACCCAGACTCTATGGATAACACATCCCAGGTCTTGTTAGGAAGGGAGAAGGGAAAAGTAGGGAGTGAGACCCATTCACCTACAGCAAGAGGCACGTGAATCTTTACATCCTTGACCCACTAGTCTACTTCTGGGGAAATATTCTAAAACACAGGCTGATTTATGGAGATGTTCAGTGTTGTTAACAATACTAAAAAGCCAGAAGCATCCTCAGTGTTTAATTTGCCCATTTATTTCAGTTATTGACCTCTTTTACAAAGGGATAGGCATTGATTCTAGACTCTGGGGACACACTCAAGTAATAAGACACAATCTGGATGTAACACTCAAGGTTCAGAGGGGAAGAGAAGGTAAACGCACGGTTTCATCCAGGTAATAAGTGTGAGCACAGCAGACCTAGTGTGCTGTTGGGGCTTAGAGGAGGTGTGCCCACCCTGGATTGGAGAATGACAGTAGGAGGTCTTTCTGGAGGAAGTGAGACCAAAAAGACCAGTGAAGAAAGGTTAAGTTGTCCCTTAACCACGTGAAGGGAGTGGAAATGGTTATGGGTAGTGGGGGTCGGTGGGTGATAGAGGGGGAAAAGTTAAAAAATACCAATGCCTGGATCCTTCTCCTGCATACTTGGTTTCCCTTGGACTGGGGTGGAACCTGGGCATAGGGTGTCTCAGGAGAGCTGTATCATTGTGTAAAAGAAAGAAGTTGATAAGCTCCTTAGGGTGGGTGGAATATTGAGACCCTCAAGACCACTGGACCGTTGTGTGTTGAGAGGTGATTGATAAAGTACACTATAAACAGGATATAAAACTGAGACAAGGAGAGGCATCTATTCCAGTTCTGAAACGCATTAGGAATGGTGAGGAGGCACCTACCAGGGCCTCATGTTCTCAGCCACTATCCAGCCCTTCAAGACGCCTGCCCATGAACTCACCCCTGGCTTTGTTTAAAGTTTTCTGTGATTGAAGGGCCTTTGGAGCCCACTGGGGGGGTTGCACCGGGGGGAAGATGCAGAGATATCAGAGATGGTGGGCCTATATAGTCAGCCGAGCGGACCAAGCAAAGTCTCACAGAAGTCACAAGAACTTGAGGGGAGGGGCTGGTTTTCCACAGGCTGTGGAGTTGGGGGCAACAGGCTCTTTGAGGGCATCAGGGCAGGAGGCCTGTTTAGCCGGACAGAGGGTCTGGTGCATTTGGCTTGTTATTCATTTGACTGAGTGGTGGGAGAGGGACTGTCAAGTGACAGGGCCAGAGAGGCCATGGTCAGATGGTCACGCAAGCCAGGTTGAAGGGCTTGGACTTTCTCCTGGAGCAGTGAGGGTGTCTGATGGGGAAAGTGGCCTGATCAGATGTATGGTCCAGAAAGATCCCGTTCTGCTGTATGCAGAGCACCTTGCCTACGGCAGACCTGGCCTCTGTCTTGGGACACTGCCTCTCACCACAGGACGAGGGTAAGTGGTCTTAACTCTCTTAGTGTCCTCGTCTGTAAAATAGGGGTGACAATATTTACCCTCCAGGTTGCTGGGAGGATACCATGTGATGGGGTAAACAAAGAAGGAGAGTGTTGTGCTTAAGAGCGTCCACCGTGGAGCTTGATTACCTGGTTTCAATCCTGGCTCTGTCGCTTACCTGTCTGACTTAAGGCAAGTTACTGATCTCTCTGTGCTTTACTCCCCCTCCACAAAATAGGGTACAGTAGTTCCTACATCATAGGATATTAGTAAAAATATTAGAACAGTGACTAGAGAGGTTTTGTTAAGTAAATAAAGTATCTGATGGTAGCTGGAAGGGCACTGGAGGCGAATTGACCACCCAAAGCTGCATGGCAGGTCAGTGACATCAGAACTTGATGTGAGTTAAAACCTTTCCCTGTGCAATGCTTTCCAAGGTAGAATGTTTATCTGATTACTGTTGCTATGGATCTTTCCTTTCCTGTGAGAGAAGAGCACGAATTCAAACTATAAACACCACACAATACTGCTTCTCCTATAGAAAGGTATCTGACACTTCACAATAATTAATGATCAAAGAAGCAATCCCTCCTCTGTCATCCCCCTTGGCTGGGCCAAGGGGATCCTCACAGTTAAGAAAAGGGTGCCTGACATGTGCTCAAGAAATCCTGGGCTAGGCCTGTGATGCCCTGGGTCTGGGTGTGTACTCTGATTTCCAGGCCCAGCTCCACCAGTTAGTGGAAGTGTGACCTTGGATAAGTCACTTAACTTCCTTGTGTCTCACTTTTTTCATTTGAGAAAATGGGGGGAAATAACAATATCTTGCACCTAGGCTCACTGTGCGGATTGAGTTAATGCATGCAAGTGCATTTTGTATTTGGCACAGACTGGATGCTGAACGAGTATTAGCTATGATGGTGATGACAGTGGTGATCATGATTCTTGAGTGTTTACTCTTTGCCGGGCTTTGCCACCAAAGACTCACACAAACTCTAGAAGGTAGAATGAGTATACATGTATTTACCCAGGGAGGTGAGGAGGTGAGAGCTTAGTCTCAGAGACATTAAGTAACTTGCCAAGGTCACACAGCATTCCCATTAGTTGAATCTCCATCTGCTTGATTTCAGAGTTGAAATCCTTAACCACCCATTGTCCTTCCTCTTGTCAATCAGCAGTCCCACCAGACTTTGAATTACATGGAGGCAAAAAGTGAGTCTTATTAATTTTCATACCCTCCACCACCCCACTCCCACTCCCAAGTGCTCATCCCAGAGCAGACATCTGGAAATGTTTGCCGAATGAACCTTGGATCTCTCCTCCCACAGCTGCCCCTCCTGGCCCTTTAAAGACCTCCATCTCTGCATCCTTGAACCAGCTTTTTACTGAACACAACAGGAGGGATGATGAAAAAAACGTCTTTCTCTCCAAGGATACAATTAATCAGAATGCTTCAGTTGCCCACATACCTCTGTCTGTATAAATACATATATTTGTATCTATATAAATAGTAGCACTCACAAAGGTTGCTGGCTCAGTGATGTAGTTAAATGGGAGACTGACAGAATGATTCATGGCTCAGGTCAAATTTAACTCTAACCTGTTTGTGCAAGACAGATTTACTTCAAGAACCCTTTCTGCTGCGTAATTGCCATGAGCCCACCTTCTCTCCAGGGAGATGATATTTCCACATCGGCCCACAATCTCCTGCTGCTCGTACCCAAGTTGGATCTGGAGTCTCTTGGCTGCTTTCCCAGCAGTGTGGGCCCAGGTAAGATCCAACCCAGGCAGTCTTTTGTCAGCAAAGGAAGGAGGAGTAATCAAAAGCTGCAGCAGGAGGCAGCCTGCCAGGAAACTTGAGAATGTGAGATGAAGATCCCTCTGGGATAGGTGGTCTAGAGGAAGACTTCCATCCATCCCTCCACCCACCCACCTACCCATCCACCCATCCACCCATCCAACCATCCATCCACCCACCCATCCATCCACCCATCCACCCATCCATCCATCCATCCATCCATCCATCCATCCATCCATCCATCCATCCATCCATCTATCCCTCCATCCGTCTATCTGCCCATCCATCCATCCATCCATCCACCTGTTTATTCATTCATCCATTCATCCATTATATCCACCCATTCATCATATTCATTTGGCCATCCCTTCAGGCATAAAATATGTACTAAGCATCTACTATGTGCCAGACACTGTGCTGAACACTGGGGATTTAGTGAATGAGTCAGGTGTTCTTGGAGCTTATATTCTATCATGAGTTCAGACATATAACAGATAATCATGCCAATATCTTTTTAATTATAGGCTCCAACAAGTGCTATAAAAAAGGGGTATGTGGTGTTAAGAGATCCTGTACCTGGGTAACTTGACCTAGTCTTGGGGTCAGGGAAATATTCTGAGAATTAATAGATCAGAAAGAGCCATCCATCCATCTGGGAGCTCAAGGGAGGTTTCCAGACAGAGAGAAGAACACCTCTGAAGTTGAGACTTCCATGTGAGTGAGGAGCAAAATGGTTTGAGTGCAGAAGGGGAGAGTGCCGGGAGATCGGATCAGGGAAGCACTGGGAACCCAGATCACCCAGGGCTTTGGGAGTAACGGGAGGATTTGGTGTCTGTAAATTTCCAGTTTCTCTGTGGTTCCATTCTCTCTGAAGGAGTGGGAGTTTCATAGCTTTGTTTAACAGGAAGATGGTAAACCATGATGGACAAGTACAGGGTGAAGCTGAACCCATGGCCCTACTATTCTACAGGTGTACAGAATTAGTTAGGCAAGCCATTTAACTTCTATGAGCCTCCTATTTTTCACCTATAAAATAATGATAACCCTGCTTTTTTCCTCTTTTTTTAGTATTTATAGAGCACCTACTCTGTGTCAGGTGCTTTCTGGACACTGGTGATATTCCAATGACCAAAACAGACCAAATTCACTGAGTTGTTATAAAGATTAAATGAGATAATGCATATAAAACATTTGGCACCATGCCTGGTTCATTGTAAGTGCTTATTAGATGGTGGGGTTTTGATTATTATTTAAAATGTAATAAAGGAACACTTTCCTTAATATACTGGGAACCTCTTGACAATAGCGGGTAGCATTTTTCCTCTGAGTCCTAGCATTCCCATTCACCTATTCTACCAACTCAGAAACCTGAGAGGCATCCTTGATGCCTCTCTCTATCATACTTGAGAGCCATTCCATCATCAAGTTCTGCCCTCCCTCCCTTCTAAAAATCTCAAATGTATCCACTCATCTCCAGTCCCCACTCACTGTCATAGTCAGGGGTGCTCAGTGTCATATCTGCCTGACAGACATTGTTAACTGCTTACCCAGAAATGCACATCCCTTCCTTCTTCCATACTAAAAGCATCATGATTGTATTTATGCCTGTAATGTGCATAATCTCAGGTTAAATACTCACTTTCCCAGGCTCTCCTGCACTTAGGAATGATAGTTATGACCAAGGAGATGGGAGCAAAAGTCTCCTGGAGGTAAAAGGGATAGATGTAGAGCCCTATACCTGTCCTGAATTTTTCTTTCTTTGAACATGGAAGTGATTGATGTCTGGAGCTGTGGCAGCTATTTGGAACCATGAAGTGATAATCATGAGGATGAAAGCCAGTATAATGGAGCAGAAGAAATAAAAACAATGTCTGGGTCCTTGGTGAAATAGCTGGCACCACCAGTAATAGCTGACCTCTGAACTTCTTGTAGAAATAAACCCCTCTTTTGTATAAGCCACTATTATTTGAGTTTTCTGTTCCTTAGAAATGAATAAGTTCCTAAATACCTGTTTTATTATAACAACTTCCCAGCATACCTATTCCAGGTTTAGCCCTCTGATTCATTCTCTGCATGGCAGCCACTGGTATGTTTTGAAATATACATGTATGGTCATCGCTGTGCTGAGAACTTTTCAAACATTTCCCATCACCTACAACAGTCCCTGGTCATGGTGTTATTTTCTGGTTAAATTACAGTTTTCAGAGAGCATCTCAGCATCTTGATCAGCTTTTTTTCTGATGAATATTGAGATATTAATCCCTTGTTCAACTCATGTGACACTAGTGTTATTGTAATAGTATTTTTAAAAAGTACTAAATTTAACTTTACCTGAATTTAGAGAAAAAAAAGAAACTTAAGTGAAATTTAAATAATTGCTGACTTTCAAATAATTTTCCTTTACCCAAGGGAAATTATTTCTTACCAGATCACTCTAAGGGAATTATTAAGGAGATATGGCAACTAAATGCAATGTGAGATCCTAGACTGGATTCTGGACTGGAAATAAGGTCTATAGTTTTTTTAAATAGTGTTTAATCAATGTTGCTTTCCTGGTTTTGATAATTGGTCTATGGTATTTGATATTTGATAATTTGGTATATGGTCCCATAAAATGCAGACATCAGGGAAAAGGGGAAGGACATACCAAATCCTCTGTATTACTTTTTCAGCTTTTCTAAATTCTGAAATAATTTCAAAGTAAAAAGATTTTGTAACCACTTAAAGAAAAAATTTATAAAGTACAAGAGATTAGAGCAATTTTTAATTATGTTTTTACTGTTAAGAGTATGGAATCACTGTGTTATTAAACATGATGGCATTAGCATCCTTACAATTCTTTTTATTTTCTCATCCCAAACTTGCAAATTTTTGTTAATTATTTGTCAAAATTTAGAACACTGACATCTTTTTGGCAATCATAACTATTGCTGGATCTATTTAATCTTAATTACATGTTTAAATAATTCTATGCTCACCACCAGCCCTTTGTTTCCTGAACTCTTTATTTTGGTTTTAGTTCTTTATTGACTGGATTTCATAAATAAGTACTTTTTTCAAGAATGTCTCCTTGCTTCTCTGTTTCCTGGGCTCATGCACACTTGAAGCTGTCTGTGGGTTGCCATTTCATCCATTGCCATTTCATTTATACAAATGAAAACTTGACTGGGTCTAAGTTTATGGGGCTGTGGTTCCAAACTTTGTTGACATTGCTCTACCATTTTCTGTCATTGAGGGTTTAAAAAATTTTACATACAGTGGCATTAACTTTTTTGATATTGTTTTTATGAAGTCTAATACATGTATATGTTTATTCATATAACCACAACCATAATCAGATTGCAAGAGTCCTATTATCCCCCCAATGCTCTCATGCTGCCCCTTTATAGTCAGACCTTCCCCCAACCAGTAATCCCTGACAACCATGGATCTATTCTTTGTTCCTCTAATTTTGCCATATAAATGTCATATAAATGGAATTATATGGTATATAACCTTTTGACATTGACTTCTTTTACTCAGAATAATGCTTCTGAAATACACCCATATTGCTATGTACATCAACAGTTTGTTCTGTTTTTTTCTTTTTTTTGCTTCTTATATTGTGTTGATGATCCACAATTTGCTTATCACTTGTTGGACAGAATGGCTGCATCATTTTCATTCCCACCAGTAATGTATGAGAGTTCCAGTTGCTCTGAATCCTTATCAGCACTTATTATTGTTAGGTTTGTTTATTTTTCCCTTAGTTGTAGCCATTCTGATAGGTGTATAATGGTATCTCAACATGCTTTTAATTTACATTTCCATAATGGCTAATGACATCAAGCAATTTTTCAGATGCTTTTTTGTTGCTCATATGTCTTCTTTGGTAAAGTGACTGTTCAAATATTTGCCCATTTTTTGTCTTTTTATTGCTGAATTTTGAGAGCTCTTTATATATTCTGAATACAAGGCCTTTACAGAATATGTGATTGGCAAATATTTTCTCCCCAGATGTAGTTTATTTTTCATTCTCTTAGCAGAGCAAATATTAAAAATTTTCACAATGTCCCAAAAAGAATAAAATACCTAGGAATAAAACCAACAAAGGATGTGAAAGACCTGTACTCTGAAAACCATAAGATACTCATGAGAGAAGTTAAAGAAGATGCCTATTAATGGAAATCTATCCCTTGCTCATGGGTAGGAAGAATTAATATTATCAAAATGGCCATCCTGCCCAAAGCAACTCACAGATTCAATGAAATCCCTATCAAAATTCCAATGACATTTTTCAATGAACTAGAGCAAATAATCCTAAAACTCATATGGAAACACAGAAGACTTAGAATAGCCAAAGCAACCCTGACAAGAGAGAACAAAGATAGAGGTATTATGATACCTGACTTTGAACTATACTACAAAGCTACAGTAATCAAAATAGTATGGTACTAGCACAAGAAAAGACCCATAAATCAATGAAACAAAATAGAGAGCCTAGGTATAAACCCATAAATATATGGTCAATTAATATATGATAAAGGAACCATGAATATACAATGTGGAAAAGACTGTCTCTTCAATAAATAGTGTTGGAAAAGCTGGACAGCTACATGCAAGAGAATGAAACTGGATTCTAACTCCATGCACAAAAGTAAACTTGAAATGGATTAAAGACCTAAATATAAGTCATGAAACAACAAAACTCCTAGAAGAAAACATAGTCAAAAATCTCTTGAACATAAACATGAGCAATTTTTTCCTGGACATATCTCCCTAGGCAAGGGAAACAAAATAAAAAATGAACATATGAGATTACATCAAACTAAAAATCTTCTGTACAGCAAAGTACACTATCAACAAAATGAAAAGGCAACCTGAGAATATATTCATAAATGATTTTTCTGATAAGGGGTTAACATTCAAAATATATAAATAACTCATATGCCTCAACATCAAAAAATAAATAACCCAATTAAAAAATGGACAGAGGACCTAAACAGAAATTTTTTTCAAAGAAGAAATACAGATGGCCAACAGACACATGAAAAGGTGCTTCATGTCACTAATCATCAGGGAACTGCAAAGAAAACCACAATGAGATGCCACCTCACGCCAATGGCCACTATCCAAAAGACAAAAATAACAAGGGTTGGCAAGGACGTGGATGAAGGGGAACCGTCTTACACTGTTGGTGGCAATGTAATCTGGTGCAGCCACTGGGAAAAGCAGTATGGAGGTCCCCCCAAAAAACAAAAAATAGAAATACCATACAACCCAGTAATTCCACTTACAGGAATTTACCCAAATAAAACAAAATCCCTGATTTGAAAAGATAAATGCACCCCTATGTTTATTACCATATTATTTACAATAGCCAAGTTATGGAAGCAACCAAAGTGTCCATCAGTAGATGAATGGATAAAGAAGATGTAGGACATATACACCGTAGAATATTATTCAACCATAAAAAGTAAAGAAATCCTGCCATTTACAACAACATGGATGGACTTAGAGGGTTTTATGCTAAGTGAAATAAGCCAGGTAGAGAAAGACAAATAGTAAATGATTTCACTTATTTGTGGAATCTAAAAATAAAACAAATTGAACAAGATAGCAATAGACCCATAGACACTGAGAAGTGACTGGTGGTTACCATAGGGGAGGGATTGGGGTGGATGGGTGGGGAGGGTGAGGGGGATAAAGAGGCACAAAAATTCTCAATCATAATATAAGTTGTTTACAGGGATGGTAGCACAGCATGGAGAATATAGCCAAAGATTCTGTAACATCTTTCTATGTTGACAAATAGTAACTGCACTAGTTGGGGTGAGAATTTAATAATGAAGGTAACTGTTGAACTGCTGTGTTGCATACTTGAAACCAATATAAGATTGTATATCAACCATACTTCAATAAAAAAAGGTTAAAGAAAGTAAAATAAAAATTTCATGATATCCAATTTGTCAATCATTTTTAATGGATCGTGCTTTTGGTGTTATACCTATGAACTCTTTACGTAACTAAAGGTCATGGAAGTTCTTTTTTTTGCTCATGGATATCTAATTATTACAACACTGTTTGTTCAAAAGACTGTTTTCTCCACTGAATTGCTTTGGCAACTTTGCTGAAAAATGATTGACTTTATTTGTGGGTCCATATCTGTACTCCATACTGTTTCATTGATCTATGTGTCTGTTCCTTTTTAATACCTCTATGTCTTTATTATTATGGCTTTATAATAAATGTTAAAATTGGGTAGTGTGAGGCCTCTAACACTGTTTTCTCATCAAAATTTCTTTGGTTATTCTAGTTCTTTTGTATATGCATATACATTTTAAAATCATCTTGTCTATAGCTACAGAAAAATTCCTGCTGTAATTAGTTTGGGAATAATTCATATCTTAACTATATTGTCTTTCAGTAAATGAGTGTGGTAAGTCTTTTCATTTATTTGGTCTTTATCAGTGTTTTGAAATTTTCAGCATACAGATCCCATATGTATTTTGTTAGGCTTATACCTAAATATTGTGCTTTTTTAGTACCTACTGTAAATGGTATTGCTTTTAAAACTCAAGTTTCTAATTATTCATTGATAATATATAGAAATATGATAAATAATCATATTTAAATAGGAGTTTACATGTTGACCTTATATTTTGTGACCTAGACAAACTCACCTATTCGTTTGCAAAGCTTTTTCTTTTTGTAGATTCTTTGGAATTTCCTATACAGACAGCCATATTATCTGTGAATAGGGACAGTTTTATTTCTTCCTTTCCAATATATATGCCTTCTATTTCTTTTACTTGTCTTTTTGCAGTCGCTAGGACTTCCAGCACAATGTTGATACGAGTAGTGAGAGTGGACATCCCTGCCTTGTTCTCAGTCTCAGGGAAAGCATTTAATCCTTCTTCATTAATTATAATATCAACTGTTGGTTTTTTGCAGATGCCCTTTATCAGGTTAAGGAAGCTCCCCTCTAATCTTAGTTTGCTGAAAGCCTTAAAAAAAAATCACGCATGGATATTGGATATTAAAGTGCTTTATCTACATTAATTAATATGATCATGCAGTTTTCTTCTTTACTATGTTAATATAGTGAATTACATTGATTTTCAAATGTTGAACTAGCATTGTACTGCCAAGAGAATCCTCACCTGGTGAAGATATACATATGTGCATGTGTATACATATATATTATATATAGATACACACACATACATATATATATATCATTTGCTAACATTTGCTGAAACTCTATGGGTTTGAAGTTATATTGTTCAGAATGTTTTGTTTTTACTACTTATTTTATTTCTTAGGCATAGGAATATGAAAGTCATCTATTTTTTCTTGGGTAAGTTTTTGGGGGTTTGTGGTTTTTAAGACATTTGATTATTTCTACTACGTTTTTGAGTTCAAGTGCATAGAGTTGCTTACAGTATTTTCTTTTCATCCACTTATGTCTGTGGGGTCAGTAGTGATATTCTCCATTTAACTCAGATATTGGTAATTATATCTTTTCTCTCTTTTTTTTCTTTGTTAGTCTGGCTGAAGGTTTATCAATTTTACTGCTATTTTCATAAAAGCAACTTTGGCTTTGACTGATTTTCTCTATTATTAATTTCACTGATTTCTGGGCTTTATTATTATTATTATCTATCTTTATTACTTTTATTATTATCTGTATTTATATCTATTTTTATTATTTCCTTCCTTCTGATTGCTTTGGGTTTGTTTTGCTCCCTTTTTTCAAGCTTCTTAAGGTGGAATCTGAAATTGTTGATTTGACACCTTTCTCCTCTTCACACATACACATTTAGCAACACACATTTTCCCCATAAACACTGCTTTAGCTATATCGCTCAAATTTTGAGATGTATTTTCATTTTCCTTCAGTTCAAAATTTTCCAGTTACCCTTGAGACTTCCTCTTTGACTCATGACTTACTGACAAGTGTATTTGTTTTTTAAATTTTCTAAGTATTTGGGGGATTTTCCAGATGTCTTTTTGTTAATAATTTCTAATTTAAGTCCTTATGCTGGGAAATTTTTTTCATAACCTAGAATATGGCCTAATTTGGTGACTACTTTTGAACATTTGAAAAGGAGGTATATTCTGTTCTCTTGGATGGAGTAGTCTCGTTTGTCAATTAGATCCAGTTCCTTGATAGTGTTGTTTGATTTTTCTTTATCCTCAATGATTCTCTCTGTACTTGTTCTATCAGTTATTGAGAAAGTAGTGTTCCCATCTCCAAACATCATTATGCATTTGTTTGCTTCTCCTTCCAGCTCCAACATTTTTTACCTAGTGTATTTTGAAGCTCTGTTGTTAGATACTTATGTCTTTTTTTTTGGTGAATTGACTCTGTATCTCTGGCAATTTTCTTTTCTCTGAGGGATACTTTGATATTAATAGAGATGCTCCAGGTTCCTTTCTATTAGTATTTGCATAGTATATTATTTTTCAACGTTTTATTTTCAACCTACCTATGTCATTAATTTAAAACAGGATTCTTATAGACAGACTATAGTTGTTTTTTTTTAAAAATCCAAATTGACATCCTCTGTCTTTTAACTGGTATGTTCAGACTATTTTCATTTAATGTAATTACCAACAGGTTTGCATTTACATGTCCTATTTTATAATTTTTTTTCCTTCTTTGACTTCTGTTTTTCTTTGCTTTGTTTTCATTTTCCTGACTCCTTTTGGATTTTTTGAATATTTTTTAGTCTTCCGTTAAAATTTTTCTATTTGTATTTTACTATACCTCTTTGCATACAGTTTTTAGTGTTTGCTCTAGGGGTTACAAAATACGTACTTGACATTTAACATTTTACTAGAATCAAGAGGATGTGGTAGGGCAAAAAGGGTAGAGGTAAGTATGACACTGGAGTTTCTGGATCAGGCAACTGGGTATAAGATGATGTCATTCACCACCGGGGTAAATTTTAATGGAGGAACAGATGTAGGGGAAATGAGTTTTGTTTGGACCATGTAGAGTTTGCAATAGTTGTTGAACATTCAGGTGGGGTGTTGGAAGACAATTTATCAAATGGGTCTGAAGTTAAGAGAAGTGTCCTGGTCTTAAGGGTAGATTTGAAAGTTTTCAGTTGCAGTTGGTATCTATTGTTTTTGCTACTCAACATTTGTTTATGTTCTTCAACCCATCCCCAAATTTTGGTCACATAACACTAACCCACTCTTAACTCTAGAAATGGGCCTTAAGTAGACTCAAGTAACTATCATATTCCAGGGATTGGTTCAGGGTTAATCATATTTGGCCAGTGAGAATGAGGCCCAATACTTCCATTCTATCATCTTGGGGAGACATGCTTTGTTTCTAGTTGGAGTTAATCTGATAGGAAGTAAGATCTGAAAATAGTGCTGCCATCTTGCTTGCCTGAAGGACAAACCATCTGAAAATATGTCAGCAAGAGAGAAAGCAGACCTAAGGGGTGCTGGGAGTGAGTGGGCCCAGGGGATGTTGTTTGAGCTCCTGGTCAATCGGTGCTCAATCTCTGGACTTCCCAATTATGTGAGCCAACTTTCCATATTTCCTAAATTATATTTGATCGGGCTTTCTATATCTTTGAGTGAAAGAGTTCTGACTGATACATAAGCATCTGGCGGGTATGGCAGCCATGGTGGTGAATGAGAGTGTGGATTACAAGTGTGTTGAGAGAGAAAAGAAAGAGGAGCCCCATTTAAGGGGTAGGTAGAGAAAAGGAGTCCATGAAGGAGCATGACATGAATGCTCAGAGAGACAGGAGAATTCTTTATCTTGGCAGACCCAGAAATACAGTAAGTCAAGAAACAGAGAGTAATTAGCTGTGTAAAATATTTACGGGGGATCAGTCAAGATAAAACTGAGAAGGGCCCTTTGGGTTTATCAACAAGGAGGCTGTTGACCAAACTGTTGTAGTTACCAAGCTAGAAGGATCCTCTGAAATCATTTTTTTATACACTCTTCTGCAGATGAAGAAATTGAGGCAATGAGATACTTAGATTATTTTTTTTGGTAGTTGATATAAAATTACAGTAAGTAAAGATCAGGGCTCTAAGGGTCCTTAAAAATCACCTCATCCAATTACTTATCTAATGCATGAATCTCTTGTTCGACATCTCTGAATCCTATGCTTAAGTGCAACTACTGAGAAAGAACTCATTACTTCCCAGGTCTAATGAGAACCCCCCTGTTTCTGACTGCTCATGCCATGTTCTTTTTTATGCCACAGAGCAGACACATGCCTGGAGAGTGTATGCATCCTGAGTTGATTCCTGGGAAAGCTGACTGGAAGGAACGCAGAAGATTAAGTTAGATTGTGAGTTTTAAGGAGGTTTTTTGACTGTGATGGACCCCTCTCTTCATGACTCCATCACTCCCTAAATAAAGCCAAATTCTTAGGGAATTCTGGGACCAGGATATTTCAGGACCAACATAATATTTCTATGTGCGTGCCACAAACCCAATATACCCAAAGTTAAACTCATCACCTTCCTCTACTAAAACCTGATTCTACTCTTGAGATTCTGACTCTTACATTCAGGTGCTCAGGACAGAACCCTGGAGGTCTCCTTTTCTCTTCTCTGCCATTGGTTTCTTACGGATTACTGTTATTCCTCCCAGGTATGCCTGGGACTTGTCAACTTCTCCTTCTTCTACCATCACACCCAAGCAGAGGCCACCCCTACCTTCTACCTGGACCATGAACAGTCTCTCAACTGGTGTCCTGCTTCCAGTGTCTTCCCGTGTAATCCGCTCTCCACACGGAAGCATTATCTGGCCCATGCTCAGCATTGCCTTCAGGAAAAAATACAGGCTCCCTAACATGACCTAGAGTTTGCCCTTAATCTTGGGGGTTCTGCCTGCTCTTCTCCCTTTCTCGCACTCATGGCTTCCACCTCCTTGAAAAAAATCACGCAGTATTTCTCTCTTACTCCTTTTCACTTCATGCTATTCCCATTCTTGGAGCTGTTTTGCATCACCTCCCTCCCTTTAATAATACCTATGAGCTCTTTGGCTATCACCTCCTCAAGAATGCCTTCCCTGACTACTCCCACCACAGGCAGGACTGGTGCCACCCCTCTTCTCTCATGGGCCCTTGACACTCCTCCATTGCAGAAGTTTTACCATTTCCTAGTTATCCATTTTGGAATATTTCTCCACTGTTTGACTTTAAGGTCCATGAGAACTGGGAATATGCCTGCCCTCTTTATCACTATATTCTTATTGCCTGGCACATAGTGTGTGTTAAGTGTACACAATTCTATGGTTTAATGATTTGTTTAGTGCTTATGGTGTTCTTGGCACAAAATGGCTGAAAAGAACTGAGCTCAGACGAGTTAATATTGAAACATTCTTACTGCACCTTACAGAATCCAGCTTGATATCCCCTAAATTCTCTTTGCTGTTTCAGAAAGTGCTAGATAGATACCCCAGATGGGGACCACTAAGGCCTCTCCAAGAGACCAAACCTCCAAAGTCTACCCCAGGAATTGTTTTTAATACTGGAAACTTAGCCCTTAAGCACCAGTAAGCCCCATGATGACATTGAAGCCAATCAGATCTTCTGATTAGCCTGAGCTAATTACTATTAGTAAATGTGATTCAAGTCCAAATCCAAGGTCTTCAAGGTCCAATCACCCATTCTCTCATTTATTCAACAAATATTTATTGAGCCTCTACTACATGCCAGTCATTACTAGAGGCCAAGGGCACAAGACAGGTAGGGTCCCTGTCCATGAGATAACACAATGGTAGTCAGGTTGAGCATGAGGAAAGGGATGGCTACTACCTAATAATTACTCAGTGATTGTGGTTAGTGCAATGAAGGAAAGTACTGGGTGCTCTAACAGCATATGAAAAGAGGACCTCATGCAGGGCTCAAGAATCAGAGAGGGTTTCTCTGAAGCAGTGACCTTAAGAATACATATTTTTTTGCCAAGCAATGAAATGAGCAAAGAATGTTTTGGGCAGAGGAAGCAGCCTAACTAAGAGACTTAGAAAGCAGCAGGGTGCATGCTGCCTTTTAGCTGGTTAAGGAAGGCAACTGGCAAGGCATTTGAGAGGAGAAATGAGCAAAATGAGGCGGGAGAAGAAATCAAGTCCAGATCATGGTAAATCCTGTAGACCATGGTAAGGATTTACAGATTTCCATCTAAAAATAATGAAAAGCTCTCACAATGACCTATTCAATCCGCTGGGGAAACGGGAGTAGTTGGTGTCAAGCACTTAGCATCCATGCATGGTAGGTGGAGTAATCCATATCTGTTGTGTCCTGTCCGAATTCCTGGTCAAGGATTTTGAACATAATAAAATTGCCATTTATGCCACAAAGTGTTAATGTGGTTTCTTCTGCAGAAACAGATAGCTAGAAGAGTATTATTATTATCCCATTTTACAGATGAGGAAACTGGATTTCAGAAAGGTTAAGTAATTCGATCCAAGTTAGGTAGTCAGTGGCAGAGCCAAGACCTGAAATGTCTGGCTAATTGCAGAGCTGGCTCTTTTCTAATTATCTTAGATGCCTCCTACTGAGTTAAGCTCCTTGACAAAATCTCCCAAGTCCACTATTATTGTTCTTCAATCTGGAGACTCTCCTTGGTCAATCTAGATTTCAAGGACTAAAATGTAATTAGAGAAACTTTATGAAAAAAAACATCTGATTCACATTCTTTTCAAATAATTGAACACATTCACTCTGCAATAAGTTCTTTCCTGATTTTATTTTCCCCTCCACACCCCCAAGCAGGAGCCAGACCCTTGTGCTAACCCTGACAGATCTGCTCCTCCTTTCCCCACACGGCCCCCAGTGCACAAATACCCTCTGGTCTCTATTAAATCCCAATGTCTCAGAGAGAGCTGATTCAGCCGCCCTCCCCTGCCTCCCGGGAAGAGTTAGGGATGAGCAAATCACTTATTGGAGTAATTCTGGGAGCTGAGGCAGAGCCATGGCTGGAAGCCACCCGCTAACTAGAAACCCAGGACATCAATCAACCATACTGATTTTTCCGCTGCTGCAGCCATTTAAGCAGTTATCTTTGCTCAGGGCTTTGTCCAAAGTTACTCAACCAGTGGGTTCCTGGGCGATAAGTCACCGCAGCCTCACTCCACTGTCTTTGTGTCCTGGGGTTGCCTCTTTACGCTCTTCTCAAGAGAGGTTGAAGTTCATTTGCTGCACTCTAAAAAGAAGAGGCTGCACTGCTTGTTCACACGTTCTGGTTGTAGAAGGAAGATGAAAAGGGAGCCTGAGGTCTGTTGGGTATCAATATACTTCTCATTTGATGCCTAGCAGAGGAAGGAAGTGTTTTAAATTCATTTCATAGCGCCCCCTGCTGGTCCTCTTGCCCAACTGCAACAGATGCATGATCCAGCTTGGTGGGTGAGTGGGTGGCGCTTACAAGCCAGATGCAGAGGGAGGGGAGCCATTAGCCATACTAACATCCTTCCCTATTTTACAATGGAAAAAGGGATGCCAGAAAGAAAAAATGTGATATACTCAAGATTGTGATTTACTCAAAGTCTATGTTAAGGTTAGAACCAGTTTCTCCACGGCTAGTACTTTTTCTAGGTTCTAAGGTGCCTAGCACATAGTGTCTACGATTGGTGGCATAGCATGAAATCAGGAGATCCTGGTCTGAAATCCAAGTTTTACTACTTAACATCTGTCATGAGGAGACAGTTCTCTGATCCTCAGATTTCTCATCTATAAAATAAGGGTAAAAAGACAAGGGATAAAACAGGGTTTTGTAAAAATTCCTTCATCACATACCCATTCAAAAACTATTGAGTTATCAGCTATGTGCCAGGCATTGTGCTGGATACTTGGAATCCAACAGTGCATAGGATGTTTCAGTAACTGTTCCTTTTGAGGATGGCAGTCGAGGGAAAAACCTAGATGACATATGCCAACACACAGCAGAAATTCAACAACTGTTGAAAAAGAAAACATTTTTCTTCTGATTCTCCCCAATTTTCAAGTATCAGGAGGCTTGGAGCCTTGCCCCAGCCGTATCAGCCTATGAATATTGATGACTTGAAGAGATTAAGTTATTTGAAGGCTAAGACCACACAGATCTTTATATTCTCCAGTGTGCCTGGCCACAGGATGTGCTCAGTAAATATTTCTTTGGCGGCTTAGATGCTCCAAGTTCTGGCTCCCTTTGCTTTCCCTGCTGCCAGTCAATTGCTGTCCGTGGTGCTGAAAAGCAAATTCCTGCTACTCAGCATGAGGCAGCGCAGGTGCTGAGGCAGAAAATGGAGCCCAGGGGAAGTGAGTAGAGCGGGGAAGAATGAGCCAATTTTTCACTGGCTGTTAGTGACATCTTCATTTTTTCGTATCATGTAATTCAAAGCTGATATTTCTTTCTCCAGCTGCCCCCACTTGGCATTTCTTGCTATCTGGAAACACAGGGCAGATAGGTGTTCTCCTTGATAACCACACAGGGTAATAATCTCTACAAATGGGCAGGTACTGGTAGCCCAGAGCCCTATAAAACCTTAGTTGAAAGTGTCCTTGAAAACTGGTGGACCCTCTTCCCAGCCTCTTCTGGGCAAGGAAAAGGTGGCACTGATGTCTCCCCCCAGCTGATTTCAGCCATGTCTAACACCCAAGAATGTGGGAAGCTCTGACACATCAAATATATACACCTGCCTATGTAGATCTCACCATGGCTAAAGATCTAATAAATGGAAACCAGTGAGAGTTAGCAATGCACTATTTATTCAGCCAACATTTTCTGAGTACCTACTATGCACCCAAAGACCATTATCTAATGTAAGTCTCAGGTCTAGGAGATGAGGAAAAGGAAAAGGAGCACCTGTGATGAGTCACCGGATGGAACCAGAATGTCTAAATGCAAGAAGGAAGCTCCAGATAGCAGAAGACAAGGCAAAGCCACTTCCCTCTGATTCTCATCTGCTATCCAGTAGGCTCTCTTGAGTGACAGGAACAACAGTGGCATAGAGTAGGCTACACCTTAGAAGCAGATGCTTTGGAAGCCTTCCCCACTGAGGCTTAGTTCTCAGAGTGAAGTAGTGTGGGTTCCTTCCTGCCAAGCAGCAAAGGGGAAGGAATTCCTATTCCAGGCACCTTTGCTCAGAATTTCATTGAGTCTTCACATCAGCTCCATGAGGTGGTGGGAATCTCCTATCATTCCTATAAGGAGACTCCCAAGTCCCTGAACAAAATCCTGCCAAACAAGGAGAGGTACCTCCCCCTCACTGGTCCTAGACTGCAAAATCATTTTGTACACACTGTCTTGTAGCTGCAGGATCTTCAGCATCTTTGAGATATTGGCAGGGTAGCATTTATCAGTTTGATAAATGAGAAACTAAAACTTGGAAAAGTTAAAAAGGCTTGGAAAAGCCCAGGGTCACTGAGTGCTTGAAGAGATGAAATAGGCCTCAGTCCCAAGTCCATCTGATCCTAAAGCCATTGGCAATCCTAATTGTTTTCTTGGATCTTGAGCATGAAGTTTATGTTTGACTTTTTTTAAAAAGACCAATCCTCTGGATACACAGAGCCAGCTTTGATAATGGTAGCATCTGACAGTCTCAGCTTCTTCCATGGCACAGTTTCCTTCTTAATCTCTTAATCCTCCCAATTTGGATGAGAATAATAGCAGTGATGAGAATAAGGATAGCTAGCATTCATCAGGCACTGAGTATGTAGTGCTCTTAATCATTATACTCTGCTTTTAATCATTGTACTCAGTTGATAAAACAGCCATCACTCAGAGAGGTAAGCAACTTGCCCAGTTATTCATAGTCCAGAAATGATGGCTCAACCTCAAATCCAGGATCAAACCCCTGGATATTTCCACTGCTCCACACTGCCTTTCTCAGTGGTAAAGCAGAACAAAAGAGAACCTGTTGTGTGTCACCTCCATAGAGGCACAGAGTGATTTAACACTGCCATGGAGCCCCGTGGGGATTTCATTTAAATGATGATCTGCACTTTGCAGTTGTCTGATACTCCCACCCACTTACTTTCCTCAAATATGGAAACCATGTCACTCCAAGCACCCTCCCCAGCACATAAATGCTTCACCAAGGAAGCTGAACCTTTCTGTAGGGTTTTGGGGGATGTTCAGAAAGTTTCCTCTTTAAGTGTCATTATTCCAGGGACTTGTAAGGATGACTCAGAGAGGGAGAAGCTCTAATGGAAAATTAATTATTTTATCAGAGATGGGACCCAGGCTGAAGACTCAGAATTACTGATATAAGCTCTTCAACGAGGGCTATGAGGAGTTCTCAGTTGTCACCAACCAATTATTCAAAGGGAAGTCAGGAACAGGGGTCCCAGCTTCCATTCCCTGCAACTTCTAACATCCCTCAATTGTGACAGAACTGGGAGGGGTGATGTGTGCATATTGGAAGGGGTGTTTCCATGTGTGCTGCTGCTGTGTTTCCATGTGTGTGTGTATTCGGGTTTGGTCATGTTTCTATGAGTTTGCATGTGTTTGGAAGTGCTGGTGAGCACCTATGTACTTGACTGTGGTATCTGTTGGTGTCTATGTGTGTGCATCTGTGATCTATGCATGTGGTTCTGGGGTACTCGTAGGTCTCTGCCTATGTATTTCTGAGGACCTCTAGGAAGGGAGGAATCCTAAAGGTAGGCCAGGAAGGTGGAAGCAGTTAAGGGGCAGGCCTTTTGATGCTGCTGGGACATGAGAGATGAAAAAGAAATGCAGGTTAAACCACTAAAAACCTCAAAAGAACTTTTCATTTTGAATGGGGGAAGATTATCTATTATTAATAATAATAGCAGTTTGTAAATTAATAATATGTTGTAGAACTAGTTGTACTAGGTCAATTTAGAGAACACCTGCTGTATACCCTTTTTTATATCTTAGTTTCATTCTCATCACAACTCTGTGCTACCATTATGTCCATTTCATAGAGGAGGCAACTGGGGCTCAGAAAGGTTATGTATATGTATCTGCTTAGCCTTCAAAACCCAGCCTTAGCCTCTGGCTCCAGGTTGACTTCCCTCGTCAGCCAGGCTGATGTGGGTACCTCTCCTCTGTGATTTCACAGTCACCCTGTATCTCAGACTTTTCTATATGGTACTGAAATTAATTGCTTACTTCCCATCATCTCTGCCAGACTGTGATCCTCAGGTGGCAGGGATGAGTCTTCTCAGCCATGCATCTGAATGTTTAGCAGAGAACCTGGCCTATGGCAGAGATTCTGGGAGCATTTTGTGGGATGAATAGAGAAAAGGTAGCAACTTGTCAGTTCAATAGCAGTTAGGAGATGCTGTAAGATTCATAGACTGAGAATAAAGCAATTTAATCTCCCCCTTTGGCAAAAAGAAACTCAGTTCTTATTAAGGACTATTATTAGGAGCGATGTACCTCATGGAGCTCCTGGAATGAAGAGGAGCAGCTCTCAGATCAAGGGTCTCATTTCAGATCAAATATCTGGGATCCCTCAATGGATCTATCCTCCTATTGATGCCCAGGCTGCTTCTGAGGAATTTTAGAACTGGCACCTTCTGAGAGGCAGTGTGATGAGTGAAGAGTCCTGGCTTACAAGGCAGATGGACTGGGGTTTATAGCCTGGCTCTACCACTTACTGGCTGTACATCCTTAGGCAAGTGTCTGCTCTGCTCTGAGTTTCTTTCCTTCTCTGTGAAGTGGAGTTAATGACATCTACATCATAGTCTTGTGAAGGGTTTAGAAGTGCCTAGCATCTAGCTGGGACTTGATACACGGTGGCTAGGATAACATTTCAGTGACTTGAGATTGAAGGTTTTTCTCTCTTTCATTTGGACAAAAACATTTCCCACCACTGACTGCTTTTTCAACTAGTGGCAGAGGTCAAAAGTGGGCTCCAGATGTGAGAAGTTCTTTCCAATTCCAGTTCATCAACTCAGCTGCTGGCATCTGTCTGCACTTCTTGGCTAGACGAACACAACTGCTTTTCCTCTGAATTCTCATTGCTACCCAAGAGCTCTCCTCAACTAGGAAAACAGACACCTTACTTCCAAGGTCTTTCCTGCTCACTCTATTTAAACAATTTTTAAGTGTACAATTCAGTGGCATTAAGTATCTTTGTAATGTGTGCAACCATCACTGCTATCTACTTCTGGAACTTTTTCATCATCCTCAACAAAAACTCTGTACCATTTAAGCAATAACTTGCCATTTCCCCTTCCCTCTGGTAACCTCTATCCCATTTCTGTCTGTATGAATTTGCCTACTCGAGGTGCCTCATAGAAGCAACAAATGCGAAGTAGGATTAGAGAGCAGGTCCCACAGGGCAGGAGTGTGGATCTCATTCCAAGTGGATGCAAACCACCAGCATGTTTTAAACAGGGGTGCAGTACAGTCAGAGTTCACTTTTAAAAGAACCTCTATGGCTGCTAAGGAGCCAATAGTAGGTAGGGTGGAAGAGTGGGAGCCGGAGGCCGTGGGGTGGGTGCAGTTGTCCAGTAGAAAGCGGTTGACCTGGGCGAGAGAGGTCTGAACAGTGAAGACATCTGAGCTGGATGTGGGATGAGAGAGAGAGAGGGGGTCAAGGATGACACCCTCCTCACCTGTCCCTGCACCCAGGTCCCTTCCTGAGCCACTCCCTCTGCCTGGGAGCCCTTTCCTTTCCTTTGCCTGGACAACTCCTGCTGTGGGTTAGTTCTCACATGGCTCTCCCTTTCCCTCCTTCCCTCCTCCCACCCTTCCACCAGGCTGGGCCAGGAGCCCCTCTTCTGCATTCCCACAGTACCCTAGGTCCCAGCCCAGTGCTTGCCATGCTGCTGGCCGTTGCCTGTTCTTACATCTGTCCCCAGCCTGGACCATGAATGTAAAGGAGCAAAATTGGGTGTGACATATTTCACTCCCAAGCCAAGCACAGAATGGCACATTGTGACATTTCAATATGAAAGCATGAAAGACAGAGAGAGAGAGAGACTAAGCATTGCTACACTTTAAGCACAGCTTCTGGCTTCCTCAAACTGCTCCCGTGGCAGCACACACACATGGCTCCAACAGCTGGCAGGAGTCACTCCAGGTACACTGCAGCATGGAGAGCGAGCCAGGAGCCCGGACACTGACCAGAGAGTGGGACTCGGTGCCGCTGAAATCTCCCGAGTGACCCACATCAGCGGCTCCTACCTTCCCATTGCAAAAGGTGACCAGGGAAAATACACAGTGCTTTGTGCCTGAGACAGAACCATTCTGGCAGGGAGAAGCTGGGAAGCAATACAGCTTATGATTGGACATATGCCTGGAGTCCAACAGCCTGGTTTCAGGCTGCACACTGCCATTTTCTAGCTGCATGACTTTGTGGAAGTGATTTACCTTCTCCTGGCCTCTCCTACCTGTAAATTGGGGGTAGGAATTGCACCTAATTATTGAGAAAACCAAGTGTGTTAATAACTGTAAATGGTTTACAACAGGGCCTGGAATGTAGGGAGATCTTAAGAAATGCTGGCTTTATTTTGTTACTTTTCTGTCTTCTGCCAAGTTCTTGTTCCTACCTAACAGAATGATTTAAGGGCTGGATGTTTCATACATGTCCTTCTTTTTCGTCTTTGCTTTCTGTCCTCTTTAACATCCGAATTAGAGATTCATTGTGCACGGGGGCATGCAGGGAAGGGAGGGTGATAGAGCTTTGGAATGTGTCCTAATGCCTGCAAGAAGCTAGTACTGCCCTCCTATCTTTAGATGAGCTCAGAGAGGTGAGGTATCCATCAGCTGCCACACAGCAAGTAAGCTAGTGTCAGGGTATGAGTCCAAGTGAGCCTGCGCTGAATCCATGGTTTCCCCTCCTACATGCTGCTGCTCATGGGACCTGTGACGTGACCCTGAGCATCACTGAGCCCAGGAGAGGGGTGAGCTCTATGAGGAGCTTTTCTAGGACTCGGGGAGAAAGCCATTCCTGGCCTTTTCCTGCGTGTGTGGGTGTAAAGGACATTGCAGAGGGAAAGGAAAAGCAAATGAATGAACCATTGGCTCTTGAGGCTGACAATAGACTTGGGTTGGGGGTGAAAGTTGTTAAACATTAATGGCTTAAAGCAGGATTATCAGCAGCATCTCTACCCTCTGTTTTTACTTCTCTTTGTGATGAACAATAGTCAAGAGAGGCCCCTACGCCTCTCTTAGAGCCTTTGTCTATTCCAAGGATATTACCAAGAGCTTATAGAGGTAGAGGTGAGGAGGGGAGGTGGAGGCAAAAGGTAAAGGACAGACAGAAACCGGGCTGAGGATTTGGCCTTGGGGTGAAGAAGCTCCACCGGACTCCCAGATTCCCAGGGTGGCAGTGACCAGACTCTGCCCAAGTCCTTTGGGTGGCTAGGCAGGAAGCAGCCTGTGGTGTGGCCAAGCCCTCGTTGAACCTGGGCTACAGCCATCAGACTCTGGGGCTAGGGGGACTTCCACAAAGGCGCCCAAGTCATTTGCACCTGCTGGTCAGACCCAACATGCTGCCTGAGAAGAGGGACAAGGAGGAGACGGAGGCACCACTCAGGTACCGAAGAGTCCTCTGTGAGAGGGAGGGAGGAGACCCCATGTCAAGGCTGGAGGGGATGGCAGGGGCTGAGCTTTAGGGCCAGAGGGACTGGGTTTGGCTCCTCCTCCTTCCTGTGTTTCTGGGGCAAGCCTGAACTTCAGCTGCCTTATCAGTTCAAGGATACACTGTGAAATCCACACCGCACATTTACTTGTTGTGAGGACACAGTGACTTGGAAGTGTCTGAACCATAGCAGGTGCCCAGCAAACGGTCCCTTGCGTCTTCCTCCTTGCAATGGGCCAGGTGCAGGCATGGAACAATGCCCCAGAGAATCCTGGTGCGTCAGAGCAACAGTGATGTGATTCATCACACGGGCAGATGGCAGGGAGTGCTCATTAAGTGCCGGCTGCCCACGCCCTCTTTTCCAACCTCACAGGAGCCTGATGAGCTAAGCACTAATATCCCCATTTTACAGATAAGCAAACTGAAACTGAAGTTGAAAACTTGTCTAAGGTCTCCCCACTGGTGAGTGGCAGAGCTGGGACCCAAACCCACATCTTAAATATAATTAGGCGCAGCCCTTTCCTACGAGGAGGAGAGGAGTCCCAGAGGAGGAGGCTCCTGGCCCCCATCCCTCACCTGGGCAGATTCAAGGCTTCCTGCCCCAGAGGGGTGAAGGAATGAATGGAGACTTTGGGGTCAGATAACCTGGGATCTGGATCCTGGCTTGATGACTTAAATTGCTGCATGTTTTTGTGTAAATTTCTCAGTTCTCAAGCCTCTTTTTCCTCATCTGGAAAATGGGGATAATATTCACCAGCTGGCCACGTTGTGAGGATGAAACCCCTCAATTTGGCTAACTGCCTGGTGCAGCCTAGGTGCCCCTGCCAGCCTTCTGAAATAATTGTGCCTCCCACCATAAACTGCTTGACTGAGTCTCCTGCTGACTGAGGAGAGAAGCATGTTCTCTTCCAAATCAAAGCTCCCCTCACCCTCCACGCCCCCAAGGTTCTGGAAGGTATTTGTAGCCATGACAAGTGCAGCCTTCAAGCTGCTGCTGGCACTGGCCAAGGGTACACATGAGGTGGGCATGCCCCCCCATCCGGACTGCATGCAAAGGCACATCGCAGCCCATATTTTGAGGGGGATTTCATGATACTCGTTTTGTGTTGCTGCCAGAGAAAAGTAAACTGCGGCTCCTGGCTGCCGGGGAAGAGCTCTGCTTCTGCCAGGGATGGTTGTGCCTGGCACCAACTCAGGCATGTCCCAGAGCCAACTGTCAGTTGCAGGCAAATGTATGTGCAAAAACATTCCGACACACGCATGCACCATCCCAGCACACAACACGGGCAGTGCACGCTGGCGTCCTCTGCCTCTTCTGCTTCCGATGCCTCCCCTTGCGGTGGGACTCTCAGCCCCCGTCTGTCTCGAGGTCTGTTGTTTCCACGCAGGTTCTGAGTTTGTTTTCTGGGTTCCTTATCTCTCTTTCTCTGACTCTCTCTATTTCTGCCGGTGTCTCTGGGTTGCCCTGTCTCTGACACTCTTTCTGCCTGCTTTTCTGCCTCTTCCATGCTTTGTCTGTATTCTCTTCCTATCTCTTTGACATTGTCTCTTTCTCTTTCTGATTCTCTCTTAATCTTCTGTTTCACTCTGTTTCTTTGATTCTCTGTCTCCATCAGTTTCTATATCTGTCTGAGACTCTGTCTCTGTCTCCACATCTACCTATCTCCATCTTTCTCTTTATCTGACATGCTCTCTTTCTGTCTCTTTTCCCATATCTCTCTGTCTGTCTCTCTGACTCTCTTTCTGCATCTGTCTGTCTTCCTCTAACTCTTTCTGCCTCTGTCCTTCCCTACCTCTCTCTCCTTTTTTCTGAGACACTCTACTGGAAATGCATCAAAGACTGAAGTGGCCAGATTTCAAGTGACAAACAGCACTACACCCAGAATCCCCCCCCTTCCAGCCCGGCTGCCTGCCTCCTCCACATCCCGTCAGGAAGAGAAGCCTATTGTGTCGGGCCCAGGGAGTTGGAGTTGAAGTGCCCGGGGTCCGCGCCTCTGACTGCTCTGAGCTACTTCCCCATTGGCTCCCGGCAGCTTGTGCTCGGCACGGGCTCAGCGGCAGGGGGAGGCGGTAGTCCATAAAAGGGGGGGCGAGGCACCAGAACTGCCATTCCGAGGGGCTTCGGTGGCGCCTCCTGCCGAACCGGAGTCAGGCAGGCCCCTGAGTCTTGGACCGGCCACCTGCCACCACCCCTCCAACCTGCTGGACCGGAGGCTGCTCAGGGACAAAGAAGAGCCCAGGTAACATCCAGAAAGGCACTGGACTCTCTCTCTTGGTTTTATTAATTTTTCTGGGTCCTCTGGTGCTGGAGGTGGCGGCAGCTCGGGAGGGGAGATTTCAGGTTTGGGTCTGAGTATCTGGCAGAGGAGGTTGCAGTTACGGGGCCCGTTTACAAACACCAGATCAGCGCGAGGCAGACTGCCCTTTGGAATTTCCCTCTCTGTGAAGCCACGGCTGAAGCAGGTGGGTAGCTCTCTCCTGAGAGGACCACCCCTCAGGTTCAGCTCCAGGATCGTCTTCCCTGTGCAGTGTGCCCCCTCGTGAGCGGTTGCCCTGGACGGAAGCAGTGAGAGGCTTAGCTGAACAGGGTGATTTTAAAGGTCAGTGATTCTCATCGGACTTAAGAGAACAAGGGCTTGGGTACATTAATGAGATTTGGGACTCTGGCATTTACCACGTATCATGTACATCAATGTACAACCAAGTTCAGCCTTTTCATTTTCTTTAGATCCTGTTTAATTGCTGACAGGGTGCTGGCTTGAGGGCTTCCTCAGATGTAATTTGATGCAGAAATGAAGTTTGGGGTTGTATTGTTGGGAGAGATTGGGGAAAGAGAGTGACAGCATGCCAGGCATAGGAGGATTTTTCTTGTCAATTTTGCTTTGAAAGGACTTGTTGCTTTCATGTAAATTACAATCTGAGAAGTCCCAGTTAGGTAAGGAAGACACTCAGATGGGAAAGGCATTTGCTCACCTATAAAGAGATCTACATTCCAAGAAAGTATCACAGAATCCCAAAGTTGGATTCTAGCAAAAAACTGGTGAGCTTCACGGAAAAAAAAAAAAGGTTGACTAGTAAATTCTGAGACCTCATACTTTTTCCCAGGTGTCTTTTATCTATAAACTCTCCAAGCTTTACAAACATTCCTTAATTAAGCCTGCAAGCTTCCCAGGAGGAACGAGCTCTTCAGGTTATTGTATCTGATTTCAGCTCCCCTTCCACAGACAAAAGTCTTCATTAACATCTTTCTTCCAAGGGTTGGTAAAGTATACAAGGCTCGTCTTTCTAATTTGACAGGCATTCCAGTCCAGATCCATTGCAAAACATTTCAGAATGTCAATTCTCTTCACTTTCTTGTCCACCGCCCTTCCCACCACTGCATCTTCTTTCTGTTTTCCCCTCATTTCTCTCCCCAGTCCCACCCCACCTTGCCTTTTGTTCTATTTTTGCAGGTCATTTATCTCCAGGCTTTGAGATCTGCGTGGGGGAGCTGTTGCAGCAGCCCAAGCGGGTGAGTTATGCTGCCTGGGGGAGGCTGCGTTTGCTGATGGGATCTCAAGCACACTGCTCTGCCCCAGATGAGCTAGAGGTGTGATGTCCGTTGGCAGCTGGGAGTGGGATGTTACTGTGGTTCCTGGGGAGCACAGAGCAGCAAAGAGACCCTCTCTGGGGCTGTTTGAGAAATTTGCAATCACCATAAAGCACATGGAAAGGGATTAAAATCCCTGGGAACCAGGAATTTTCCACATATTATCTAAATTTGTGTCTTATGATACTTGAGGCAATGTTGGAGTTTGAGTCCTAGGTCTCGCCATTCATTTGCTGTGTGATTTTGGGACAGTAGCTGTCCCTCTCTGAGCATTAATTCCTCTCCTGTACAATAAGGTAATAGTAACACTTCCTAAGGTGATTGTGAGACTCCTTGGGACACTATAATAGGCTTGGCATTTAGTAGGTGCTCAATAAATGCTAGAGGGATTGTTTAAGTTTTTGCTGTCCAAAGTGGCAGAGTTGGGTCCCCCCACAACCCATCTAGTATAATATCCTTGGTCATCCCACTCCATCGTGCTGTGTGCTGTGTCCAGGACATATGACCTAACTAACGTCTAATATTTCTGTTTGTGGGGCTGGTACTCCTCTCCCCTCCCCTCTGTTTGGGGGGCCAGTACTCCTCTCCCCTCCCCACTCCATTCTCTCCCTACCAACAGAACATTTTATTTCTTCATCTGTTGCTTCAGGATCATGAAGTCCCTTCTGGATCGATCCTCCCCAACTCCCCCTCCCGCTGTCCACCTCCTTGGGTCATTCTTGCACAATTGTATTTATTAGATGTCTTCCATCATTCTAAGCAGGATCAATAGTTAGTGGTCTGATTTCAACGCATGTCTGAGACAGTGCCGTCAGCTAGTTGATTTCTCTCACCCTTGTTGCCCATCTTGGCCCATAAATGTTGGTTAATCTCACTGCGTCTGACAGACAGATAAAACGATTTCACTGAGCTGGCCTTTGTGGCAGGCCGCAAGCATTTCTGAAGATGCTCAGATAAGCCCAGGAGCAGGCCCTGGAGATGGAGAGGTGTCCCTAGGTCCTCGGAGGCTGGACCTCATTCATCCCTCCCAGACTGGGTCCAGATGATGCTCCTGACAGGAGGGTAAATGGCCCAGATGCATGGGGCACATCCCCAGGCTCAGGAGGCACATCCCTGAGATCACCTGGCTGACCAATGGCCATAGGGGTCGGCTGCAGGCAGATTCTCCAGGGGCCAAATTCGTCCACTGGCCCCTTGACCTATTGTGGGACAGTCCACTCAACCTGACAGGGGTTTACTGAGCAGTTATTATGTGGGTGGGTCCTGGTCCACGGGTGGGAGGAGAGATCTGGTTAGCTTGTAGTACAGCATCCTCCTGAGTCCAAGTCCACTTCTTCTGCCGCCTCTCTCTCACCTTGTTCCCTGCCCTCCTCTAGTCCCTGTCCTCTGCCTCCTCTTCCTCTTCCTTGTATCTTCTCCCTCATTCCCATTCACTCTCCCCCTGTCTCCGTTTTCTTTTCCTACACAGTCTGCCATCTCTCTCTGCTTCTCTAGGTGTCTTTCCTCTTTCTCTGCATAGGTAAGAGTCTCCGCCATGCTTTTTCATCTCTCTCTGTGTCCCTGTCTCTCTGTCTCTCCTGGTCTGGCTCTCTCTTTTTGTGTCTCTTCATCTCCGTCTCTCTGGTCCACCCTCCTTTGCCTTTCTCCCCATCCCTTAAATGCATCAAATGACAAAAGTGGGGGGTCCCTGTGAATCCTGCTCTTAAAAAAGCATTCTTTTAAAAATGCAGGTGTTGGGCCCACTGTGGCTCTGGATGCAGGCCTGTCATTCTCTCTGCTCTCTGCACAGCAAATGGCCCAGCAGAGAGGGGCGCGCATCCTGTTGCGTGTTTCAGCTCTTACTGGACTAAGTGGTGCATACACTGCCTATCCAGAACCCGAGCCTCTCATCCACCCCCGTCAACTCCCCGCAAGCTAATAACCCGTCCCTTGTTAATGACACTAAAGGCTTAACAACAACACTGTCCTCCAGTTTTGGGGGTCTCCCTTTGCCAGCCCACTGGAGACCCATGGGCATGAACTTTATATGTTTTCGGGTGGGATGAAATCCTGAGATCGTCTTATCTTCAGGGATGTGGGTTTGGTGGGGGATCTGATGAACCTTCAACACGTACCTAACCTCAGGGGTGGTTTGTGGCGTGGGGTCGCAGCCTGACCTCAAGCCTGCTTCGGCCACATCTGTGCCTCTTGTTCTTGATCAGTCATCTTGCCTCTCTGAGACTCTGTCCCTCATCTGGAAAATGGGGCTAGTACTGCCCAGCCTACTGGATTCTCCACAGGGTGAACATGTAATAATTGAGATCAAATGCACAGCAATGAACTTGGCCCCATAGCTGCGCCCCAACAGGGGATTCCATGGACTCAGAGAATTCCAACTCTGCCGCATAGGGCTCTGGGCCTTGAGGCCGTTTTGTCACTTGTCCCTCACTCTTCCCACCTGGACCTCGGCCTGTAATGACAACACCTGCCTCGTAGGGCCCACGCGGGGCTGAGGGCCTGGCACAAGCAGCAGCACAGGGCTCCTGGGCTTGTGTGACGTATACCGTCAGACAGTCTTTGAAACGACGCCATTTCCTTAGTGCAAATCACCCGGGGTGTTGGAGGCCCCAGCTCCATCTCCATTTGCCTCCTGACTCATGATGTGACCTTAAACAAGTGACTTCGTTTCTACCTTTTCCCATTTCCTCTTCTATCAATTAGGGATAATCATATGCAATGAAGTCCTGGAGGAGATAATTGCAGTTTTAAATCCAGCCATTATTATTCCGTATGGGCTTTTTGAATAAAAATGTTTGCTGCTCCTCTGAGCCCTCAGACTACAGTATAGGCCATGCCATCCTGGGGAGATAAGAGGGCCAGGACTCCCTCCCCTTTCAAGGAACTCCGGCCCCGGTGAGGAAGGGCCTTCTGCGTGGCGGCCCTTTCCGTGAAGCTGTGTCACGCAGTCCCTAGGGAGACAGGGCCGGAGGTGACACAAGCCCATGGACAGATGAGAAGACTGAGCTTGGAGACGGGAGTGCTTCCCCTCTGATTTTTCCAAGAAAATCAGCTCAAAACACTCAGGATAATTAGGATTATAAAATGGTTATAAAATTAATGAAAGTGGAGGTCAGCAAACTTTCTCTGTAAAGGACCAGGTGGCCTGTATTTTTAGCACTTAGGGTCCCTGTCCCTGTTTCACACCCCACTGTGCTTCTGTAGGATGAAAGCAGCCATCCACAACATGCAAACAAACTGGAGGGGAATTGTATTAGTCAGGGTTCTCCGGAGAAACAGGAACCATAGGATATGTACATAGAGAGGAGGAGATTTAATATAAGGAATTGGATCGTGTGAATACGGAGGCTGGTGAGTTCAAAATTTCCTCTCACCTCCCTCCTCCCCACCAGCCAGGCTTTGCCCAGGGGCCTTCCATGCACCTTGGGGTAGTGGCTGCAGAAAGGCTCCACAAACCTGCAAGCGCTGAGGCCTTCTCTTGGGAGGGCCACTGGGAGGCCCCCCGCCCACCCGGGCCTCTCCTCAGGGAAGCCGTGCAAGCCCTCCCCTGGGGTCTGTGCTCACCAAGTGGCCTTGCTTCCCACTTCTCACACTGATGACGCCCAAGTGCCTTTTCTCCCCAGCTCATCCCAAATCGGAGATGATGCCCAGGCAGGATTATCTCAGGTGTACGACTTCCAAGCAAATCCCCACAGCAAAGTTGAAAATGCTCCCCACAGGACCCATCTGACATTACTCAATAATTTGTTTATCCTACAAGAGGAAGGATACAGGATCACTCAGGAACATCTCAGGGCTGAAGTGTCTCTATCAGAGTCACCTTTTAACCCACAGAGATCTGGCCAGAAGCCTGACGCTCCCATTTATATGGCAGATGAACTCAGACCAGCGGTTTCTCCTCTCTCAGCCTCAGTCTTGCCCTCTGTACAACGGGTTTAAAGGCACTCACCTCTGGGCTGTTGGAAGGATTAGAACAATATGGGTAAAGTGGTGCTCACAGCCTGGCACCTAGTAACCTCTTGAGACATGGTGGCTGTTACTGGATCGATGTGACCATGAGTAAGGAGCACACAACCCTGCCCGGCACACTACAGGCTCTCCACGCATGGCAGTTAATTCATTCAATGACTTTTCTTTGAGTTTCCCTAGGTTCCAGGCTCTCTATTATCACCCTTTTTTGCCCTTTTCTTTTCCCATCTCCTGTAGCCCAAGTCAGATGGAACGGAGTCTTCATTTGCTATTTAAAGCACCTACTATGTGCCAGGTACCATGCCAGATGCCCCATACATAACCTCTAATTTAATTGCTACACCAAGCCTGTGCAGCATTATTAGTGGCCCCATTTTATCACTGAGAAAACTGGGACAGAGCAAAATTAAGTAATTCTCCCAAACAGGTGATTAGTGGTGGGCTGGGATCTGAATCTACCTTACTAACCACTTGGTGGTCCTGCTTCTGGCTCAGGAAGGAGCGCAGGCTCACCTCTCCTTTCTTACCAACCATACCTTCCTACCCTGTGATGCTTCTTCAGGTTGGAAGAGTAGGCAATTCACAGATTTTAAACTCAAGAAGAGCTTCAGCACTGGACATGGGGGTAGCTGCCGGGTGGGGACAGTGGTGACCAGGCTCCATGACTGTTGCCATATTGGAATGCCGGCCTGATGTCTCCAGGACTTTTTTTAAAAAGCCAAGTTGGAAATTGAGAGTTGTTAAGTGTAGAACTCCCAATTTTAAAATGTTGACAACAAATTAAAGAAAAAAAAACCCCATGCAAGTCAAAACACCCAGGGCCCACCTGCTGAGTCCCTTCTGCAGGTGGCCAGCTTGAGCCCTGTCCCACCCACCTCCCCACCATCGCTCCATCAGAAGAGCGTCCTGGGCGGCTGTCTGCTCAAAGTCCCTCCTGCCAGTTCTCCTTCCTGGGAAACCCACTGAGGCCCAGAGAGCCCGGCAGTGGAGTCTGGACGGTGGGGGGGCCGTCAGGGTGGGAGGGGCTCTGTGAGAAGACAGTGACTCAGTGGCCCAGCTCCTCCTAGAGGCAAGGAACCCACAGCTCATGATCACTGCCTTTAGCAAATCAGGAAGGAAGCAGCTGCCTCAGGAATGACACCCTCTCCCTCTGCCCGCAGTGCCTCCCCTCCTTCTGTGTCTCCCCCTTTGTCCTGCCTCTTCACGTTAGTCTCGCTCCCTCTCCCTCGGCTCCCTCGCTGTCTCTTTGGACTGTCTGGTGGTCTCCCCCTCTCCCTCTTCCCCTGCCCCTTATCCACTGTTCCCCTGGCCCGGCCCCCTCCCTCAGAGCTCCCTTTCCTGTCTGCCCTCTTCTCCTGCCACTTCCTCCACCCACCCCTCTCTGCAGTTTTCTGAACATTTGCTGAATTCCCTTTAGCAGGTTTTAGGCCACCTGCAGCCCTGTGAGGTTTCTCTGGGGGCATGAAGGTGTGACCCAGAAGAATTCCAAAGAGGCTTCCGAGAGAGGCGGAGGGAGCTCTTGTTCTCATTCGAGCCTGGGGGAACCATTCGTTCATTCTTCAACCACTCAAACCTCCTTGGTCTTCCTTCACATTAGAAAGACATGGGGGCTCTACTTTGGCCTTAGAGGGTAATACTATTTGGCCACTGCCCACCTGTCTGCTTTTTATACCCCACCCCCCTTCCTTTGTCATCCTCAAATATCCCACACACTTTCTTACCTTAGGGCCTTTGCACTTATGAAGTCCCCTGGTAGGGGACTCAGAAAATAAGAGGCATTTATGTGGTAGAGCCAGCACAGGTGACTATGGGAACTCAGAGGAGGGGCCTAATCCAGGTGGACTCCCTGGAGGAGGCCACTGAGGCTGAATTTTAAAGAACGAATAAGAGTCAGGTCAGAGGGAGAAGAGAGTGGGTGGGAAGGCTGACAGAGGTGTTCCACACAGGCGGAACTCCCCGTGTGGAGGCGTGGGAGGCAGGATACCTGGGGCGTTCGTTGTGGATCAGGTCTGTGTCAGGCAGCGCACGCCCAGGCTAGGTGCTGTGTATTTTCTGGGACACCTTGGGCAGATGACAGGATCTCTCTGTGCCTCCATTTCCTCCTCTATAGAGTGGGGAGAATATTAGAAGGGTCTTGTGGGGTTGTTATGAGGACCCCAACATTAAGACATGGATGGGCTCAGCACAGAGCCTGGGGCCCAGTGGGCACCTAGTCGATGTCAGCTGCCCCCAGTAAGAAAGCCCTTGAGTGCCTCACTAAGGGGCTGGCGTCCTCTTAGAGGCATGGAGAGGGCATGCTGGTGAGGGATGCAGTCGGACTGGCATTTCAGGAGAGTCCTCTCGCTGCTGTGAGGAGAGTGTCTCAGAGGCAAGATTGGAGGCTGCTCGGGAGCCAGGAGGAGGCTGATGTGGACCCCTGGAGGGAGAAGCTGGGGGCTGGGCAGGAGCGGGGTGGGCGGGGCCTGGGCAAGTACACTGTGGCTAAGAAGGTGGGGTGGAGAGCCAGACTGGCCGAGCACAAATCCCAGCTTTGCTACTTACTAGCTCTAGGGTCTTGGCAGGTGTTGTAACTCAGTTTCCTCATCTGTGAAGTAGGCATGACAATAGTATCCACCCTATGGAGTTGCTAATGAATATAAATGAGTTCATTCATGAGAATTGCTCAGAACATCATGAGTACTTAATAACCATCAGATCATCTAGAATTATTATTATTAAATATAAAGCTAATGGCTGAAAGGAAGGGATGCTAGCAGTATTTTGGCATAGGACAAAGAGATCTCAAATGGGCCCTCTTACCTTGGCAGCCAAGCTGGGCAGGTAGCCTCTGACCAGAAATTAGCTCCCCCTCCCCAGGGGGATGAGTTCACTGCTAATCTTGTAACAGGTGGGCCCAGCCATCACTGATACCAGAGAAAACATGAGCTGCCTGCTCTGACTCTGCACGTAAATGGCAACACTTACTCACCTGGAACCCAAATCCGCTCAGTGGCTGATGGAGCATGACAGAAGCTCAAGGGAGCAGAGAGGCATGGGATGGACATGGGTCCACTTCCCTGCTTAGGGCAGCAGACCTTTGCCCAGCCTCAAGAGAGACCTGAGTTCTCACCTTTAATCACTGTGTCACTTCAGATTTACCACGCCTCTCTGAGCACCAGTTTTCTCATCTACAAAGCAGAGATAAAGATGCCCACCTCTCACAGCTGTCTTGTGGACTGAGAACAATATACAAGTCACAGGACCTATGAATAGGGCCCTCTGGGCTCAGAGGGGTCAGCTGTTAATGAACCAAAGTTGTTCTAGAAATTCTGGTAGTTAAGGGCACAAGTGCAGGAAGTCAAACAGAACAGCCTTGTGCCCCAGCTTCACAGCTCACTGTAGGTCATGGGCAATTCACTGAACTGGCAGTGCCCCACACCCCACTGCAGAGGAATAAGTGATGTGATGGGCTTAGGGTCTTAGTTTGAGGCCTGAAGCACAGAAGGGCTCCATAAGTGGTGGCTGGGATCACTATTAGGCAGACTGGTGGGGGGACCTGCCCTGTGTGGTGAGGAGGAAGACCCGGCTCTGGGCTACAGCGTGGGGACCGTGGGTGGAATCTTCTTAGCCCCCTGGAGACCTGAGCAAACAGGGCACTTTGCAGGCACAGGGAGCTTGGAGTAGGGAAAGAGGATGCCCATCCCTGTGGATAGAATTAGAGGTGTTAGGCTACAAAGACCCAGCTAGGAAGAGCATGGAGCCTCCTGCTGAGGTGGGTGTCTCAGGGGAACTTCCCCTTTCCAGTTGGGAGAACTGGACAAATGCATCCCCATTTGAATGGCTTTGACTCTTAATATTTGGCTTATAAGGAGTTAATTATGAAAGGGACAGCTTTTAGCAGACTGTCTGTGAAGCATTAATTCATCTGCCTAGCATTAATGAGTGCCTACTATGGGCTGGTCAGCACTGCAGGTGCCAGGATACACAGGGACTACGACAGTTAGCATCTGTGCCCTTGAGGAGCCAACATTCTAAAGGGGAGGTGATAACAAGCAACAGTAACAAACAAACATCAAATAAACATCAAAATAATGAGCAGGTGAGTGCTCTGACGCAAACAAAGCAGGGCGATGTGAGAGAGACCCAGGAAGCTGCATTAAGTACAAGGGACAGCAAATGTCTCCCTTGCGATATGACATTTAATTCATTTAGTTACAAGAAGAAGCAAGCCATGTGAAAATATGAGATCAGAGTATTGCAGACAAAGGAACAGAAAGTGCAAAGGCCCTGAGGTAGGAGCAAGCTTGGTATGTTTAAGGAACACAAAGTATCTCAGAGATGAAAACAAGACACAGCTCCTGCCTTTATGGAACCAAAGTCTGAAGATGCACATAGATAATTACCAAATAGTGGAATATTTTAATGGATAAGGCACAAATTTCTGGGAAAATACAAAGGAGAACCATCCAATCCATCCTAGGAGATCAGGCAAAGCTGCATGGAGGAAGTGATATCTAATCTAGGACCTAAATGACAGATAACAGAAGAAGAGAGGTAGAATTTTCCAGGTAGATGGAACAGCATGTACAAAGGCCCAGAGGTGGGGTGGGGCCTGATGTATTATTCTCTATGGGAATTGCAAGTAGCTGGATGTGGTTGGAACCCAGAGCTGAAGTGTATATGGATGTAATTGAGGGTGTCCCTGTCACTTAGGAGAAGGGCCAAGCTTGATCCAGCCCAATGGATCTGATCACAGAATTGATATGCTGAGAAGGGCATGACAAGGTGGGCAGGAGAGATCAGAGGAGGACAGAGGCAGGGGAGCTGGCATGGTGATGGAGGCAGGGGAGGTGGAGCTCTGGCAGGGGTACATGAAAGTGCTGGGGTGGAAAGGCAAGTTCCAGAGAACTCACAAAGCAGAAAGGACTCTAGGGACAACATAGGGAGCTGGGCCCAAAAGCTGGTGATGGAAGCTCCAGAGAACTCAGAAAAGCAGAGAGCCAAGTGTCTTCTGGCATGGTGGGTAGTCAAAGTGGGTGGGTTTTGAAGTCTGACAGACCGAGGCCAAGTCCTGGCTTGTCCATTGCCCAGCTGTCTGGGCAGTCACTTCCCCTCTCTGAGCCTCAACCTCCCCATCCCATATCCAATGAAAATAGCACAACCCACCTTCAGCGCTGTCGTGCAAATTAAATGTGAACACCGAGGGAAGTTTCTAGCAGCCAGCAGGCACTCAGAGCATGGTAATTCCCTCTGTTGACCTTTGGCCTTGGGTCCCCACTGAGCCACTCTGGGTCTCTCTTTTCTTGCCTAGAGCATGGGAATGAGGATGCTTGCCCTGCAGTGCTGCCCACAGGAACTGGCGGGATGACTTGGGAGGCTTAGGGCACTGCCCGCAGAGCAGGCGATTACAGACTCCTCCTCCTCCTTTCTCCCTCCCCAGCAGGAAAGCTGAGACAGAATGGCGTGGCAGGGGCTGCTGCTGGCCGCTGGCCTCCTTGTGCTCCCCTCTGCTGCAGTGGACTGCGTGTCCCAGTGCGCCCTGTGTGCTGTGAAGACCCAGCACGGGCCCAAACCCATCAACCCGCTGGTAGGTTTCAGGCAAGCCTCCTGGCTGCCCAGGTCCTGGGGCCAGTGTGCGGAAGGGAACTTCTGTGTGTGGAGCCCAGACAGGGGAGGTAGCAGGCCTGGACAGCTGTGCCCCTGCCCTGTAGACTCGTTCCACCTACACGGGGTGTGTCCTGCCCTGTGGTCAGCCTGGGCACCGGGGGCCTCTGTTTTCCATCTCCCAACTCACATCCCCACCCACACCTCACCACCGTGGGCTCACTCATGGCTGGGACAGACCGCTGAGGTTGCCGGGGAGCCTGTTGCCTGGCAACCAGACTGTCATTCATGAGGTGATACTGACTTTGGGAGTCAGCTTTCAGGGCTGCCTTCCACCAGGCTGATGGTCCAAATCTAGTCACTTTCGTGGAAGGAGCTCTTTCCACCACTCCTAAGTGTCAGGGTCCAGTTGACAGGATTCAAGCCTTGTCCCCTCCTCTGGGTCTTAGCATGTCTTGACTCGGCCTTGCTGGCTTTGCTTTGAATGATAGCAGCTAAGCTGGCGTAGAGGTACTAGGGGTGGTGGGGACAGAACACAGGCTTTAGTCTGCCATTTTCTGGTTCCATGACCCTGGAACCCCTTCTCTGAGCCTCAGTTTCCATCACAAAATAGGAGTGATTCTATAAGATAATGATGCAAAGTATGAAATATATGATCCCAGCCACTCTTTACTGAGATGCACACAGTGGGCCAGGTGCTACCCATACACGATCTCAGGGGAGCACAGTGGTTAGGCATGAGGACTTATGGCATTGGATTGCCTGGATCCAAGTTCCAGAACTGTCCAGTGTTCCCACTGTCGCCATTACTATGGTTATTGTTATTGTCATCATCGTGAGCAACGTGCTCGAATTAAAGTGGGCAGCCCAGGGCTTAGTAATGGCAGCTACTTTAGATTTCCCCGATGTTGGGCAGGGGGCTCTCTGGGGCAGGGGATTGCATGTGGCTTGATGGGGGTGAGGTTATCACTGTGGGCTTTTTGGGTCTTTTGCAGATTTGCTCCCTGGAATGCCAGGCCGCTCTGCTACCTGCTGAGGAGTGGGAGAGATGCCAGGGACTTCTGTCTTTTTCTGCCCCCTTTACCTTTGGGCTCAATGGCAAGGAAGACGTGGAAGAGCCCTATAGCAAGCTGGCCAAGCGCTCTGGGCCCTTCTTGAAGGAGCTTGAGAAAAACAGACTCCTTCTTAGCACCCCAGCAGAGGAGAAAGCTCTGAGCAGGTGCCTGGCAGAGAAGCTTGGGGGTCTCTCTGGTAGGCTGGGGGAGGGAGCAGAGCCTGAGCTGATGGGTGCCCCCCAGCCAAAAGCTGGTGCCATGGATGCTGGGGCCCTGGATTCCGAGGAGGAGGACCCCAAGGAGCAGGTCAAACGCTATGGGGGCTTCTTGCGCAAGTACCCCAAGAGGAGCTCAGAGGTGGCTGGGGAGGGGGACGGGGATCAGGAGGGCCACGAGGACTTGTACAAACGCTATGGGGGCTTCCTGAGGCGCATCCGTCCCAAGCTCAAGTGGGACAACCAGAAGCGTTATGGAGGTTTTCTCCGGCGCCAGTTCAAGGTGGTAACTCGGTCTCAGGAAGACCCCAGTGCCTACTCTGGAGAGCTTCTTGATGTGTAACCTGTCCCCCAACATGGAGTTGAGTCAGGAGCTCCCCCTGACACCCTTCCACGTTGGAGTGTCCCCATTCATCCTCCCTTATGTCCCCTGTTCCCACGCCCAGTTCAGCCTTGTCTAAAAAACATCCAAACCCAGCCTAACTTTTCTCTTCTGCCTGGGGTGCAGTGTCTGGGGCCAGTGAGGGGGAGGGATGGAGGTTCGCCCCTCCAATAGGTCTAGTGTTGCCTCAGATCTTAGAGCTCTAGAACTAGCGCCAGCAGCAGCTTTTGACATTACTCCCTTCACCCCTTTCATGTGACTCCCCAGTTCCAGGAATCCAGACTGCCTTGTTCTTCCTCACTCTACCTCTATGATCACCAAACTTTATTGATCACATGCCCCTTGAAGAAGAAAAACAAGCAGAACCCCTCCCATGCAGATATATTCATTTAGCTAGCATATACATATAATAAAAACATACAGATGATAGAAATTTAAACAAGATCAATAAACAAAAAGGAATCCTAACATTTATTCCCAAACCTCAAAGGATCTCCTTGTGCACCCCACTTTGGACACCATGCTTTAGATAAAATGCTCAAAAACACTGCCTATTATTGGAGTAGAAATTCCTACGGAAGAGAGTTCAGTCTTCTGGAGATTAAATGTTCAGTTGGTGTACTCTGAGTTCTTTTGTTTAGGAACACACCTTTTGAAGAACTAAGTTCCTGGACTCCAGTCCATGTTACCCTGGGCAGTGCTCAAGTCCTCAAAGGAGAGGAAGAGGGTAAAGCCCTTTTCCTAAGTGGTTAATGAGAGCAGTTCTCCCTCCGAATGCTAAAATGATTGAGGGAAGGAGGCAAACCAATTTGTTCTGTGCAACAAACTCAAAATCTGGACCAGTTCCCTCAGCCCTCATTAAACTAATTAAACTGATCAGTATCATGCTCCTACCCCAGGATGAACTGAAGCTGAGTCAAGTTGATGAGGTTAAGCACAACCATGTTCTTGAGCAGCTGAGTCGGCCACCAGAAGTCCAAGCCATCTGGTCAAACATATGCCCTGGGAACTGGGTGAGGGAATCCAGAAGCAACAGCTAGAAAGAGAAAAAGACCCTTTTCAGCCCCCTGATGATTTTTCCTTTTAATGTCTCAAAATAAAACCAGAAAGGGGAATGAAATGATTGAGTGCTTGAGGACAGATGAGTTCCCTTGATTCCAATAACCCAGAATCAGAGGCAGAGACCTCCCAATGCCTTGGTTTCAATCAGGTTTGCTCTCTCTCACCCTGCTCTCTTGCTCACTCATCCCCAGGCACTATGGTTTTGTTTGTGGGTCCAGGAGGCTGGATAGGAGAAGAAATAGACATGAGTTTTTGTAGAAAACACCACTGAGCACACCTCTTTATGTGCAAGCCCCACGTCTCTCAAAATGTCCTGAAATGTATAGATTGTTTTAGGGTTACTTTGTGTGCTTTTAAAAAAACCCCATTTATGCAATTTACTTGGAATTCGCTTAGTCCTCAACAGGCCTGTGTTATTTCCTACTCTTCTAGTACAATAAATTTAAAAAAAGATGTGGATGACTTGGGGTGTGTGTCTGTGAGCGCCGCAGTCCGCAGACAGTGAAGAGACCATTTGCAGAAAAGGGTTCTGGGGAATGAGAAATACACAAACACACACACGTTCATGTTAGAAAACAAAATGTAGGAGAACGGAACAAAGACTTCAGAGTGCCGCAGCCCTACATTTGAGATCTGTGTGACCTTGGGTAAGTCATTTGATCTCCTTGAGCCTTAGTCTTACCCTCTGCAAAATAAAGACTAATAGTGCCAACTTTGTAAGGTGGATGTGAGGATTAGATGCAATCATAGGCGCGAAGCTCCTGGTACATAGTATGTGCTCAGTAAATGAGGGTTTCTTTTCCTATGTTGTCTCAAGGGACAGTGGCAAAGCTCAAGCATCCAGCAACCCAGTGGGGAGAGCAGGGAGGGTTCTGCAGAGGAAGGCTGGGCCCTGCCTAACTCCCAGGGGCTGTCTCCTATGCTGGGTGACCCAGTGGGAAGCAGAAATGTTCCTAGACAAAGGTGAATGTGATAGGGATGAAGAACACTAGAGAATAGGTGACAGAACGTCCTTTGCTGAAATGACATCCTTCACTAAATGACACTGATGAGATGTCTTTAAAGGAGACTGTGGCACCAGACCCCATGGCTTCCATTTGGCCACGGGCTTTCCGAATGATTTTATAGAAAACACAGGGTCAGGGAGGTTTCAGTCATTCCTTCATTCATTCAACAAAGTATTCGTTGAAGGCCTACTAAGTGGTAGGCCTTTTGCTAGGTGCTGGAAGTACAGGAAAATAAAATGCCTAGGGTCTCAGGTCTTGTGGAACTTGAAGTCTAGTGGGGGAGATAAATAAACAAGGAAACCAAAATATAAATCTAAAATTAAAAATAAAAATTTAAATGAATTAAAAACGTTAAATTTTAATGAAATCTAAAATAGTGGTAACTGTTGGGAAGGAAACAATTGGGACTTAGCAATAACAGATAATAGGGGTAGTGGAGGAATCTTCCTAAGGTATTTAGGAAATCCTTCTTGAGGAATATTCCATTCTTGGCTCAGAGTCAGCAAGTTGAAAGGCACCTAAGGTGGGGATTGTTTCCTCCAACCCTTTAACCTGTGTCAAACTTGACATACTGATAATAAATTTTCATCTGTTGAACACTTGTTGACTTGGATTTCACAACATATTGCTGCTCCTTAAGGATTCACGGTTGGAAAGTTCCATTTTTATGATGGGTTGAAATTTAGGTTTCTGTTACTTTTATGCCTTGGCTCCTAATGCTGCTTGTCTATTATCCCAGGAGCTTCTCTAGGGAAGACTATTTGGTTACTTGCAAACAAATGGCTCAAAACTCTCTCAAGTAAGGTAAAGAAATAAACAACAAACCAAATAATTTGTTAGTGCACATAAGTGAAAAATACAATATAGTTAGCTTCATCTAAAGCTTGATCAAGGCGCTCAATAACACCAAGACCTCTCTGCCACCAGGCTCTTTTCTCCTCCGTGTTGAATTCATTCTAAGACTCCACATGCTTTTAAGATACCTGGCAGCAGCTCCAGGCTCTACGCTGCAGATGCAAGTATAACATGCTATTTTCATAGCAAATCCCAATAGACATTCATTGTCTCTCATTGACTATGATGGGATCAGTGTCCAATCCTGCACTAATGCCTATGTGATGCTCTGGTCAGGACTGAACCACATGGAACCAGGGATGGAGTCAACCCAACTCAACGTAGCTGGACGAGGAATGGGAAGCAGGGTGGTTTTTGAGAGGAAAATTGGAGTGTGGTTCCCAGGAGGAGAACAAACAAATGCCAGCCGCCAAGTAGTAGGTGGTCACTCCCCTAGTGAGTGAAGGTGGCCGGGTGGGAGCTGGGCAAACTGGCGTGTGTGTGCCATGGGGAGCGTAGGCCCAGAGTAGCCAGGATTGATGGTCAAGAAGCCACGGAAATCTGGATTTGCATTTTTTTCCATGTAGGCAAGTAAATTTTTAAAAAGTACTGAACGGGGCAAGCAATAACATGTTTGGGATGAGATACATCCCTTTCTCACCAGTATTTGGTGACTTCTTTCTAAATCTTTTTATTTTTAATGAGAAACACTTCTTTTTTGGTTTTCACATTTTCCCCATATGCTATCGATTCCAGGTGGTGTTGCCCTGGACTCCCTTTTCTGGGCCCATTTCACTGGGTGAAGGAGGCATGCCCCTATAAGAAGGAAAGAGTATGGCTAGGGGTCCCAGAGACCTAGGCGGATCCCGCTCCTCCGGGTGGTTCTGGGCAAGACAGTGCACTACACGGAGCCTCAGTTTCCAATCTGTCAAATGGGGAGAAAAACACCGACTTACTAGATGGAAGCGAAGGTTCGGTGATTTAAAGTCTATGATGCACGTGACACCACGTGAGAGGTGGATGACACAAATTGCTGCCTGTCCTCAAGGGCAGTGCCTCTCGCTGTGCTTCTCCACATGTCAGCTGAGTGAGACACAGGTTTACTGAAAGGACAAAATTTTCCTAGTGGCAAGAAAAGGGTGAAATATAAATTTTTGTTTGTTTATTGAGCCATAACATACCTGCTTGCAGAGTGCACTTAATCCTAAGCGTGCAGCTCAATGGATTCCTACATATGTATATACCCATGTGACCACCACTCAGATCACAATATAGAACATTTTCAGCAACCCCAGAGGGGCGATCATTTTTTTATGAGCTGTTTGTGGGGATGGAGAGCAAGCCAGAGGAAGAATTGGAATAAAAACATCACAGACCTTGCGGAATACTGATTCTTTGTCCATGTCACAAAGGCCACTGTGCAGCAATCACAGAGCAGGCGTTGGTGAGGGGATGCCAACATCCCGGTAACCTTAAAAGAGCGTGTTACTAATAAGCACGCCGTTTCCACGACAACGCCGCGCACCATTGCCAGCGAGGAAACTCTTGTTATAATGATCATGACAATCATAATGATCCCTCAGATGTGGATCACCCCTCCCCCACCCCCAATTCCAAGCCCTTCACACAAACGAGCCCAGCAATGGGGCTTGTCTATTAATTAAAGGCCCCAAAGTGAAGGCAACAAGTCCCCATGACAGTGCCAGGAACAATGGTTCCCTAATAGATGTCATTTGGGGCATTCTTGATTCATGTGCGGGTCCACGTGGCCTCGCGTTATAGCTGTGGAGATTAATAACAAAGATTGATAATTACTCTTCTAATATGTAAATTTGCATGTAAGTTGCACTCCCATCCTGTCTTGTCTTCATCTAGCTTAAGACAAGCCCCATTATCTTTGTTCCCAGGCCTTGCTGCATCCTTGATTGCCTTTGACATGAAGTTTGCCGTTGGAAAAATGCTGACCTGTCTCCCTCTTAACTCACCTTTTCGCTGGTATAGCTCTGAAAGGACCTGCCCTCGTGTTTGTGAAATACGGGAGGGCTTTCCTGCCACTGGGAAGAGCCGTGTGGTGTTTGGGCCTGGAGATGGAGCACTGGACTGAGAGTCCAGGGACTGGGGACTTGAGTGTGGTCCGTGCTCTGCTAGCTGGCCATGGATGGTGGGCTTTGCATTCTGGACACAAATTTCTCTTCTGTAAAATGACATGGATAATATTGTAAGGGCCTTTGTCCTTTCAAGAGCTGACATGTTATACCTGCCCTGCCTCAGTCACTGAGTCCCATAAGTGATGAATAAAGCAAATGACCTCTGGTTTCCTCATCTGAAAGTGAGGGTGATGAGTTTATTCTGGCAGGTAATGGAGGTCACATGAGAAGACATAGGGACACTGTCTGGTTCAAAATTGTGTTATCAGGACTAATGCCCTCCCCACCCAAATCCATCTAATCTCTTGATGATCGCCTACTAAGCACCTGGTGGGTGCCCTGCACTGGGATGGGGGCAGGGGATTCAATGGTGATCAGGCAGAGAGTCCCTCCTTCATGAGGCTCACTCCCTACTAGGGGAGACCAGTCACCTATCAATGAGCAAATGGGTCAGTTCCCAGCGGTTCTGAGCACTACGAGGAGAATAAAAGGGTGCCGGCGTGAGTGATGGCAGGTGGGAGGTGGTGCTCAGAGGAGTCCCACAGGCCTCTCTGAGGGGCAGATACTTGGCCAGAGGTATGTAGGAGGGGCACTTGAGGGTGTGTGTGCAGAGTCGCAGGAGAGCATCCCTGGCAGAGGAGCAGCAAGTGTGAAGCCCAGAGTAGGGTTGGCGGCTGTTGGTGTAAAGGAGAGCAGGGAAGCCAGGGAGGGGCGCGGCAGAGGTAGGACAGGCTGCAGAAGCAGACCCTGGCCCATGTGCACCATTACCCCGTGGGATGACAAGAGCCCCTTTTACTGTCAAAGTGCCCTAGTTTGGACAGTACATGAGATTTTCGCTCAATCTATGGGCCATGAGAAAGACCTTGACTTTTGGTGTGGGTGAGGTAAGGGCACTGGAGGGCTTTAAGTGCAGGAGGGACATTTTCTGACATGGATTTAGAAGGATCAGGTTGGCTGCTGTGTGCAGAGCAGGCCGCAGGGAGCGTGGGGGGACCTTCTGTAGTCCTGTTAGCAAACTGCGCTCTCCAAAGTGAATGTGAGCGATGCAGGGTACCAGGAATGGCAAGGGAGCCTTTCTTTCTTGGGATCAAGGCTCCAGGCACAATGTTCTCTCTTTAACAGGCAGCAATGGCATCAGGACTGCGGTCAGGCACAGGCAGGCCCTCAGAATGCCACCAGAGGTGGTGTGTGGATTGTACTTAGGAAAGCAGTCTGCAGAAGCCAGCTGGCAGCAACCTTCACCCCCACTGCCCCATCTCAGCCTTGAAAAATGTAGCCTTGGTGATCTGAGCTTTAAGTTTCCAGGGAGAAAAGTCCCTGAATTGGGACTTGCTTTATGGAAAAGATGCATCATTGGAAAGTGTATAAATCAAATGTTTGCAAATGAAATTGCATTGTAATGCTCTGGGGAATATTGCTATTCAATTTTCTTATTGATTTTATAGATCACAAGTGTCTCTTGCTCATTTAGAAACATTTGAAAAATTCAAGAAAGCATCAAGAGGGCTCGTGTGCAATGAACCAACAATCAGAGTTCAGATGTCAAAGGCTTACTGAGCCCCTGCCCTGGGCCAAGGCACAGTGGCAATCCGAACATGCACAACTGTTGCCCTCAAGGAATTTACAGTTCATCAGGGATGGCCTGGTAGAGCAAGTAGCTGTGAAAAATAAAGGAGCACTAACTTCCGTTACTTTGGGGAGTAATGTGTAACAAAGGTTGCTGCCTGGCCTGATGGAGGCACTGAGGAGGCCGACTGAAGAGGAGATTTTGAAGCTGAGGTCTGAAGGAGGGGCAGGAGTTAGGGGTGGGAGGTTGGGAGGACTGGGGGTGAGCGCAGGGAGGGTTTTCAGTAGAAGGACCAGCATGGGCAGAGGTCAGAGGTGGAAGGAGCATTGTCTGCATGAGAGTCTAGAGGAAGCCAGGGTAGCCACACAGGGACATGGAGAGGGAGCTTGATCACACTAGACCTGCAGGCTGTATTGTGGTGACTTTATTTCAAGAACAAGGAAAGCAAGTGTAGGATTTCAAGCAAAGAAGTGGCATGGTCAGATGTGCCAAATCAGAGTTTTCTGGAACAAGGTGAGGCATAAATATTTATGTAAACTTACAATAAAAAACCCAAATACCACTTTCGAGCCCACCTCTTGGAGGCAGCTGCGATGAATGAACATAAATCTTAAGCAGTTTTTACACTTTTTTCATAAGTATTATGTGTAAACTTACATAATCATAGTAGTTCACAAATTGGGTATAACCATAATTGACTCAAACATTTCCCAGTGTTTGGGAACTGAACATCCCTGTTTGCTGGGGACATTCCCGAGGTTGTGCCTTTGTTCTAGCGTCACTATTAATAGCACCTCTTTCACTTTTAAGAGTACTGAATGGAAAAGCACACCAACACCCTTCCTATAGGATAAGCATTTGAGTTGCTCATGATATTATTGATATTATTATCATTTTATAAAAATATATTCATTTGTGATGAATATATTTTAGGCAATCAGCTTAAACAAACCACATAGTCGCAAGCAGTCCTTGCTTTAAAAATGACCCTCAGAATTCATCTCATTTTGTTGCTCAAACTTCAGACGTCCACATGCCACCTGCCCAGACACATATTACCCACACTATATCGTACTTAATGTTTTTCTTGAACTTGCCTCACATTTTTTAAAACTTCTGTGAATGAGGTGATTAAGAAGGAAACTTTAAGTTACTATGATGAGTGAAAAGCCAGTATTATATTCTATTCATAGAAATGGTGTAACAATGAATTCAATGAACATTATTATGAGGGACTAGCTCTGGCCGAAGCCTGCTAGAGGCAGGAGAAAAGGAAGATCCGCAAGCCTCAGAGGGCTGCTGTGGCACCAGACAGAGCCTTTCTCTTCAATAAACTCAGAAGGTTTCAAAGAGCACAAACTTTCTCCCCCTGGGGTTTTGGGGGGTGAAGCTGCCGAATGGTGTTTGTTGAGGGCTGAAGTAACCTCAGCTCACGGCTTTGTGCATGGTAATGAGTGTGGAATTTACTCCAGGGGTGAGAGTGGTGGGGTTATAACCTGTTTCCACACACTGGAAGCCGCTCTGTACCATGCCCTGTGCTGTCTGCCGACTGACTCACTGAGTCACTCTTCACTCACCATGGAGATTCAGGCCCACTTCTGGTTCTCCTGGCGTACACGGGCTAGAGGATGAGACAGTGATGAACAAATCAAACTCCATTTTAACTTTATGTAAGTTAAATTCTATAAGAACTTTAAAAAAAATAGACTTTATTGTTTAGGTCTACTGAAAAATTGAATGGAAGTACAGAGTTCCCATATACCCCCGCCCCCCATCCCCACGGTATATACAGTGTCCCCTATTATTGTCATCTTGCATTAATTAGCATGATGCGTTTGCTGTAATTGATGAGCCAATATTGGTACATTATTTGGGTTCCCTCTTTGTGCTGCACACACCATGAGGCCAGTGTGAATAGAGGAAGTAGAGAGCTCTGCGGGCTCCCAGGCCACAGTGAGCATCAGATTTTATGGCCAGTGCCCAGGGAAGTCATTTGGGCCTCCAATTAGGGATCGAAGAGGCGGAAACCTGCAAGGTGTTTGCGAACAGTGTCTCAGGGATCTCCCAGCGTCCGCATGAGCTCAGAACACAGTCACAACTTGCAGATCAGGAAACTAAAGTGCAGTGCCCGAGAAGCTCACAGTCTCTGTCTACCTCACCTTCTGGGATGTTGTAGCGCAGAGCACGGAAGAAGAGAGATGCAGAATCCAAAAGGAAGCCTCTGAATATCTGTGTGAGTTGCAGCCTAGCAGGCAGCAAGGGTAAGAAACAGCTTTCAGAATTCAATTAGGCTGTAAGGAGACTAGTGAAGAAAGCTGGTTTGACCTCCTGGGCAGAGGGTGGGCAGGGAGCAAGAGGGGGAGGTGGTAGTTTTAGATCAGACAGGAGAATTAGGTAATGGGTATGGCCAGAATCTAATTGCCCATGAGACCAATCTCTTTAGAGGAAATGGAGTCCCTTATTGTCATGGCAACCAGTTAAAAGAGCTCAGCATGTCTATCAGCAGCTGGAGGAACAGCCCTGGATGCTGAGTATCATGTCCCAGCAAGAATCCCTGGTCCACAGGTATGTCAGGATTCAGTTCACCCAAGCCCCACAACATTTATGACTTAAACAAGATCAGTTTCTTTCTCATGAAGAAGCCAGAGGTGGGCAGCCTAAGGCTGTGCTCCATTTAGCTTTTGCTGCATAAACAAACTGCCCTGAAACTTAGTGGCTGAAAACGATGACAGTTTATGTCTTCTGTTCTATGTGGTGCTGGAGCGCCCTCCCTTTGAGCTGCTCGTGGGCTCCCCCAGCAGCTGCAGTCGGCTGGGAGGTTGCCTCACTCTGTGCCTGGTGGCTGGTGCCCCTCGCTGGGACCCTCCCCTGATCCTGGGACTGGTTCCCCCACCTGGGGTCTGGGGTCAGCACGCCAAGAGGGCAAATGTACAACCACATGGCCCCTAATAGCCTAGCCTCAGAAGTCTCCCAATGCCAATTCTGTCCAACCTGGTTGACCGGACCAAGTCACTGGAACAGTCCAGATTCAGGGGAGGGAAACAGACTTCAGCTCTTGACAGGAAGAGGGCAAAGTCACACTGCCAAGGGGCATTGGGATGGGAGAGATCATTCCAAACAATCTATCAGCGGCTGAAATGAATGTTCTACTCCATGGAGTCATCTGAAACCCAGGATCCTTCCAGCTCACCACTCCACCACCCCAAGAGTAGGGCCCTGGTCCTCCAGGTTTAAGAGAGTAGCTAGATGCCAACCATCACAATCATTGGGTGGCAAGATGGAGGCATGGACAAGAAAGGGGGAAAGGACACACACACCAGCTGTCTTTTCAGAAAGGTTTCTGAAATTGCCACATGTATTTCTGCTTATATCTCACTGGCCAGTTCTTAGTCACATGGCCACTTTTAACTGCAAGGGAGGCTGGGAGATAGTGTCTTTATTCCAGGTGGCCAAATGCTCATTGAGAATCTGAGGTTCTATTTCTAAGGAGGAAGCAGAGCATGCACATTGGGACCCAGAAGTTTCTGCCACAGTATGAAACTTTTACCCCTAAGATGGCACAAGGCACTGAAGGAAGTCACCCCAATCCGCTTAGGGTGGAGAACTGTTTCTCTACTAGGCAAATGCCCATAACCCTGCAAAGGTTTTAGGAGTCAAATGCACATCATTGTGTATTTGATATTTAAAGCATTCATAACATTGAAGAGACTTTTTTGGGCATATTAGAGTATGAACACATTAGCCTTGTGACTCCAATTTAAAATGCATAATTGATTTTAGGCTTGGGATTTTTTGTTGAAACGCATACAAACCTTCTTATACTTATTTTATAAATGATACAAGACTGTAAGAGAACTTGAGATTCACTGTATGTATAAGTCTTTAAATTAGATTTTCCAAATTGGCTTAAGTACTTTGGAAAGTTTGCTTGTCAGGTCAGGCAGTGGAAGTGTTTAAAAAGGGAAACTGGATGTGTTAAATTAGTAAGTCCTGTGTAAAATGTTGAAGATAATTCAATTAACCAACTTTGCAAATGGCTGGATCGCTGAACTGAGTTTTAGTGGACTGACCATTAATCAAAAGCCCCTTGAAAGTACCTGTATAGAAATAGAATAATGGTTTGTAAATTTAACTTAAAGGCTTAAGAATGACTAGGTTTTTCCTTTTAAAGCTACTGTAATACATTGAACGTTAATTAAATAACAAGCTCTTGCAAGGAACCTTTTCTGTAGACAAAAATCTCTCCAACACTGACATTCTCAAGCTCACTGGAGAGCTGAGTTGGGATTTTGGTGATCCCAAAGTCCCTGCTTGTGTCCTGTCCACACAGCAATGGCAGCCCGGGTGGGAAAATTAAGGGGATGGAATTGTCAGGAATGGCACCTGGCTGGATGGGAAGAAGGCAAGAGAAAAGGCATCGAGAATGAACCGCCTGCAGGTCGCGCACAGGTGTACCTCTGCCCGTGCAGGCTGCCAGGGCCCCTCAGAGGATCCCCACCACCCCGTCTTACTCATCTCGCCCTCCTAAGCTCATACAGCGATCTTCGCTGGAGACTCCCCCTTTGGAGAGAGGAAGGAGGTCCTGGGAGACCTCGTGAATGAATCAACGCTGACGCTGAGGCCCTCGGCAGAGCTCTGGAGGAGAGGGCGTCCCCGGAGCCATTTCCTCCCTCTGTACCTGGGAAGAAAGGAATCCTGGACATAATACTAATTTGAAAACAATCACCCCTAACTTTTGTAGTCAAGGCTGTAGGAGAGGCACCCAGATCCTCATTTCTGGCTGGTGTTTCCTTCCTCCATTGCTCTGAATCTAGCTCACCGCTGATGCCTTCTCTGGAAAATCCATTCCTCCGGCTGTACCCGGCAAACCTACCCTCCCCCACCCCAGGCCTGGGGTGCAAAAAGGCCAGCGCCTCACCTCATACGGCTGCAGTTCATATTCCAAAGCTCACGTGGGAGCAGGCTGAAGCTAGTCCACAGCTGAGACCACTTTCCTGCTTAGCAACATGTTGCAGAAAGTGGGATTGACTGCCAAAAAACTCATCTGAGGGTCAAGTCTCCTGCTTGGCCTTCAACTTCCTCACGGTCTTGCCAATGGGTTTCAGCCCCAGACAAGATCACTATGGATTCAATGAGACCAAAGAAATGACAGTGAAACGTTCTTGGAGTGAAAGGGTTATACCCAACCTTATTCCCACAGTGGCAGGTCAATCACTAGAATCCAATCCACTCAGAGTGAGTCTGCATGCAGCAAGCCGGTCTCTGTCTCTGGGCCTCTCTGCCTCCACAGCCATCTTGGTCTCTGTCCTTGGTGCTGCCACCACTCCAGCCGCATCTCTGCTCACTTGCAGCCTTGCAGCTGTGCCAACGCACAGTGCAGAGCACTGGGCAGAGTTCTTTATGTAGTCAATAGTAATATATTGCCCACACGTGTGCAGTGAGCTAGCCGACCAGGGCCAGGTGAGAATCCTGGCCACAGGAACCTTCACTTTATCCACACGCCCCATATTGGATAGCCACCACCAAGGCCCTCAATGTTTGTGGAGTGAATGACTTGAGTTATGTAAAGCTTGGGTACATAGTTGGCCCTCAGTTTAGTTCCCATTGCCTCCCCAGAAGACCCATCTCTTTTGTAGTGACCCAGGGAAGTCTTGGGGACATTCTGTTCCTCTGTTGTGACCCTGTGCCAGCCTTCAGGGCTGTGTCTGGTCTTTCTGGAGATCATACGCAGGCAGGACACCCTTGGTGCAGCGTTTCTGGGTGAGTCTGCAAAGATACTACATTCACAGTAGGTGGCAGCAGTGAGACAGGTGGCTACCAGCCACCTGTGTCTGATCTGGGAGCGCCCCCTTGTGGCGAGACATGCAATACATGTTGAGGGAGGTCTTCCCATCATCCAGGTGGTCTTGTGGTTCAAATTCCTGGAGACAGGAAGTAAGTGAGGGTTTAAGGTGGCAGCTCAGGGGCCTATTTAGTATAAAAGGGTAGCTGTTAGCTTTGAGACGAGAAGGCTTCTCTTTACTTCCTATTAAAATCGGCTGTTCCTCGGTGCTATAACCGTTTTCTCTCTTTAACAGCAAAAGCAATTTCCTCACTGCAGAGAAAAGGAATGAGACTTGCCATAGGTCTCATCTGCCCTGGTGGAGAGTGAGCTTGGGCAACTGGCTTTCAGAAGTTTAAGTCTTACTTAAGAACAAAGCACTTTTCTTTCTCCATCCAACCCATCTGTTCTCCACTCAAAATTTAAAATGAAGATAAAAACAGGCCCAACTTATTTTGTCACTTAGCCCTGCCTGAAGCTCTGGGAGAAATATTAAGTAATAGTGATGATGATGAAAGCAACAATAATAAACTATAAATGAAGGGGGCTCTCAGCTAAGATTGAAATGCCTGAGTAGAAGAGCATTTCATGAATACCCACCTTCTGAACATCCGACAGGTCTCCAGGCTCTGTCACTTCACCCCTTCATCCATCTTCTTGTTAAACAGACTGACATTTACCTGATTCAGGCCCCCATTGTCTCTTGCCAGCATCTCCTTACCAGACCCCTTTCTTGTCTCTCTTCCTCTGGTGGTTTCCCCCAGCCCCCACATGGCCATTCCCCTGCCTCTGAGTGGCCTCTCTGAAACTTCAAGATCCTCAAGTCATCCACCTGCATAAAACCCTCCAAGGGCATTTTGTTCCAGGCCAGGTGGTCAAGTCCAAATTGCCTATCCAGGCATTCAAAATCTTTTCCCATCTGGCACATTCCATTTCTCCTTGCTCGCCTGGCCCCATCTCCTCACTATAACCTCCATGCTCACTGAAGCCCCAGAGGCTCTCCCAAATACCTGGATCCTATTTACCTGCAACTGCCAGCCCTTTGACTACAACGGCCTTCCCTGCCTCATTTCCCCCGAAGACTCCTGCTTATCCTTCAAAATGTGCTGGGTGGATCCATTTACCTTGTCAGGACCACCATTTCACCAGTCAGCATGCTTTATTGTAAGGAATTATCATCCTTCTCCCTCCCTCCACTGGACTGTGAGCCCCAGGGAGGCAGAGTCTTTTCACAGTCCTCACAGCATTCTTAGGTCTAGAACAGTGCCTGGTATTCAGAGGGTGCTCAATAAATCTTCTATGGAAGGATGAACGAATGAACACATTATCTCTACGGATGCCTGGGTCTGGATGAGACCAATAATTCTTCCTGGGTCCTCTGAGATTTGTGATGAGCCTAGCTATTTCTCCTGCCATCACAGCAGCTCTCTGCACCTTTGACAAAGGCTCACCTCTTGTCACCTGTGGATGCTTTTGCACAATCTGATTGCTTGGCATTTGGAACTGGTTTCTCAGGGCTTGTGTTCCCAGAAGCCCACCCTGTCTCTAAGGCTGATGGGCAGAACAATGTCCTGAGGTTGGGATGGGCCCCCCAGAGATGATCCAGCCACTGGGCTGTCAGCTGGACTCTGCAGTCAGAGCGAAGGCCCTGGGGAAGAAGGTGGCGGCAGCTGAGCTCCATCTGGAGGGGCCAGCAGCTATTGCCTGCGACTAACTGGTGCTTCTGTGCTCTGTGAGGGCCGCGGGCACTGTTTCCTTTAATCTCCTTAAGTGGTTTTTTGCTGGCCTCGGGTAGTTTCCTCACAGGCGTGATGTGATGGCTGATTTTTTGTGTCAACTTGATTGGGCTAAGGAAAGCCCAGAAAGCAGGTAAAACATTATTTCTGTGTGTGTCTGTGAGGGTGTTTTTGAACTAGATCAGCATGTGAATGGGTAGACTGAGTAAAGAAGATAACCTCACCGGTGTGGCTGGGCCTCATAATCCCACTGAATCCCTAACGAGAACAGAATGGGGGAGGAAGGGTGAATTTTCTCTTTGCTGGAGCTGAGTCATCCATCTTCTCCTGCCCTCAGACGTCACACGTCAGCACGCCTGGGTTGGGGGTTTGGGACGTGGACTGGGATTCACCCCACTGGCTCCTTGGTTCTCAGGCCTTTAGACTCAGACTGAATATACCACCAGCTTCCACCTTCTCCAGCTTGAAGACACTAGAGGGTGGGACTGCTCGGTCTCCATAACCACGTGAACCAATTCCCATATAAATCTTTTCTCCATGTGTCTATATCTATGTCAATGTCTGTATTGATGACTGTCTAGGTCTAACAGCTGCCTGGTTAAATCCTGCCTGTGCTGATAATTTAGGTCTAAATCTATCTCCTGTTGGTTCTGTTTCTCTAGAAAATTCTGGCTAATCCAGATGTTCTCAGCAGTACTCGATGAGAAGGAGACTTGCGGGGCCTCTGCAGATCTCCAGAGCGTATCTGCGTTCTCCCTCTCTCTTTCTCTCAATCCCTCGCTCCCCCTTTCTCTCCCTCTTGTTATACAGCCTTCTCCCCACGACACTCTGCCCTGTAAACTCCAGTTACCCTGGCCTCCCAGCCGCATCTCCTCAGCTCGGAGGGACCAGTGGGCTCCACCTAGGTTCCCTCCTGCTCTCCGCCTGACAACGCTCCCCAGACAGGAAGCTGGGGCAAGCATAGGGCTCCCCTCACTGGTGTTCTATCTCTCAGGGATCACCACCTCTCTTGTCTGATGTCCAGTGTCCTCGAAACTATTATTTCCTCTATTTTGGCGAGTTCTTTGTTTCAGGTGAGAGGATAAACTCATTCCCTGTTATTATGATGCCTGGAAGATAAGTCAGTGAATGAGCCCAGATCCTCTCAAGGAACCCGTATACCTCCAGGTATTTCTGTTGGGCAACTAGGATGGGGTTCTATTGACCTAGGCCATCCTAATTCCTCTTTAAATATTTTTCAAAAACACTGGATGGGACCAAACAAGACCAATGGATTACATTTGGCCCTGGGGGCACCATTTTGAGATTCATATCCTACTTGTTTCCAGATTTTTCTTACTTATTTTAAATTGTTTGAGCCTCAAAATAAATAGTCTTTACCATTTTACAGGTGCAGAAGTGGAGACTCAAGGAAGTTAGGCAACCTGCCCCAAGTTGGGAGTCAGGAGAGACAGGGTTTGAACGTGGGTATTCTCTGACTTGAAAGCCAGTGCCATGTCTCACATGAGATTCCTGTTGCTTTGTCCCCATCTGCACTGTTAACATTTCACACTGTGTGTGTGTGTTTACTGAATGCCTCTCCCTGCCCACCCCCAACACTGAGCCCTCGATCAGCAGGAGATGATGAGGGCATTTTTTGCTGACCACACGACTTCTCTCCTTCCGCCCTCCTCCTTAATGTTTCCTGCCTTCTCTGCCCACCCCTGTCTATTAAGTGGGAGGCGTGTCAGCAACAGCGCAGGTGGGATTTAAACAGGCAGCTGTTACCTGTGAGATGCTGTCCCGGCCACCACAGGAGCGAGCATGTGGAATGATGCCAGTTCAAGGCAGAGTCGGTTCATTGGAGGGGAAAAGGGCTGCTTGGCTTCAGGTAAACACAACTTATGGGAGATTTTAAAAAATGGTAAGGCCGAAGCTGTTGGAGGGAGATTGTCAATTCAGTGGTCCCCAAAAATATTCAAATTAACCAACAAGATATTAGCATGATTGATAAAACCAAAGAATGTGAGTATTGATGAAAATACAAGGAAAAGATGCTCTCATATGCTACTAATAGCAATATAAGTCAGTATCATTTTTCCGGAGGGCCATTTAACAAAGCTAATCAAAAGCCTTAAATATGTTCGTGGGATTTGACTCAGCAATCTCACATCTAGAACGTTCTATCCTAAGGAGATACTCAGACAGGTGCACCATGATTTATCCATGAGAATGCTTATTGCTGCATGGTTAATATTATATTAGTCAAAAACCAGAAACTTGATAAATGCATCAGTTCAGAAGGCAAATATGCAGAAGAATAATGACTTGAAAAATGTTTATGAATAGTTGCTGAATTAAGGAAACTCAATTATAGAATTATATGCATGTTAATCATAATTAATACTTGCTTTGTGCTTTACTTACCTACTTAGTTCACTTAGTCCTTACAGTAGTCTTATGAGGCAGGTACTGTCCTGTGGATGTGGAAGCTGGAGCATGGAGACGCCAGCTGACTTCCCCTTAGGTAGGTGGTAGGTGGCAGAGCCATCTTCCAACTCCTGATGCGAAAGTCCAGGCTCCAAGACCTTTAACAACCACACCAGCAATTCCCAAAATGTGGTCACTGGACCAGCAGCTCCACATCACCTAAACCTTGTTGGAAATGCTAATTCTTAGGCTTGACCCCTTCCTTGCCTTCTGATCAGAAGCTCTGGGGTTGGTGTCCAGCAACGTGTGTTTCCAGCTGGATGCTGAATTTGGAGAACCACCACGCTACACTATTGTACCTTTTCTTAAAGTTTTGTTAAAAAAAAAAAAAAAGTCAAGTGATTTAATCATTAAAATATTAGCAGCAGCGTCTCTGAGTGGTGGGATTAGGGGTGATTTTGGTTTTCTTCTTTGTGAGATTTTTTGTTATTTCCCAAAGTCACACAATGAACATTTGTGACCAAGAAAAAAAAAGTCTTCTTAAAAAAAAAAAGAAGCAGAAAGTCCCCAGGGAGAAGGAACTCTGCTTTAAAGCTCAGTGATTGGGTATATATTTGCAGGGCAAGAGAATATACAGAAGGAAATCATTTTCTTAAATCAGGTAGAAGCTCAAACAGTGCTTCTAGCATGCATATGAATCACCAGCGGGTCTTGCTAAACTGCATTCTGATTCAGCAGGTCAAGGTGGCTGAGAGGCTGTGCTTCCAACCTGCTCCCAGGTGATGCGAGTCCAGGGACCACACTCTGAGAAATGAGAGACCAGAGAGATATATGCTCTCAATTCCCAGAATGCCAGCTCCATGGGAGGAAACCTTTTCTGGTTCCATGATATATTCTAAGCACTGAGAACAGAACAAAAAAATAGTGATCAAATAAATGCATAGAGATGCTACGAGTCAGGGCCAGCACTGGGGGTGGTCCCACAGGGACACCCAGGAAAGTGGGTTTTGAGCATGACTCTGCACCTGCTGCCAGCTCTGCCTGGGCGAGCTGTGTCCTCTTGACATCACCTGGGCATGGCGACAGCTTTGGCTCCCCCCTTCCATGAACTGATGTGTAAGCCCCAGTCAGCCAGGGCCAGGGCTGCCTGGAGTCTCAACCTCACTCCAAAGAGCGAGTGCCAGGAACCTGGCAGCTCGTAGCCAGGAGTTCTGAGAAGCCCAAGGCAGAAAGTTAGAAATGAAGAAATCTCTAAGTTGAGGTTTTTGTAGAAATATTAACTCATATGTATAGGCTGCGTGCTGCATTTGGATTACAGGTTAGGCTTGTAAGCCTGAAATAAATTATACACTCTTCATATTATTCAGCACTGTACTGTATAATAATAAATTATACAGTTATAGGCCTCAGCCCAAGTTATACCAAATTATACCACAGCATATAATTACCCTGCACTGTACCATGTAATAATAAATTAGACAGCTACGAACCTAAGTTGTGATTCCAGAAAGCAATAGGAGAATGAATGGGACTGCTGATCCATTCCTCTGATCAGGACCTTACTGCTGGGCAAGCCTGGGGCTGAAGGAGAAATGGCCCATCTTCTCCGCCTCCGGTCCTCTCTCTCTCTTCAGCCCCTCCTTCTCTCCTTCTCTCCTTCTCTCCTTCCCTCCTTGATTCGGGCGCAGACTTGACCTTGGAAACCTGGGCTCATTGGAGCTCATGCTCATCCTCAAGCGTCCCCAGGTTGTGAGGAGAACCACACATGAACTGAAAAATGAAACCTAGTGTGCTAACAGCTGTGTGAATCACAGAATAATAAAGACAGCCAGGTATGAAATGTATTAGCACAGATGTGAACTCCTCCCAGCCCTGGAAGGTGGGTAAGGGTCCCATTTGACAGGTGAAACGAGCAGGGCTGGAGTGACTTGCTCAAGGTCACACAACTACAAGTGGCAGAGTCGGGATGTTAGCCCAGGACTGTCTGCTGGTTATAATCCTCCCAGGGTGCTATTAGGTTGAGTCAGCTTGGAAAGCAAAAACCCAATATCATAAAAATAACGCTTGGCACATCCTCAGGAGGCACCAGCTTAGAGAACATCTCCTGTGGGTCCCGCACAGCTTGGTCTTCCCGTACCACTCTTCGTTGTATAATACTTTATTGTATAGGTGGTGGGTATCAGGCATTGCTGTGAGCACTCCACACGCTATAAACTTATTTCATACTCTCAACAACGTTATGACGTTAGTCTTCTTATACCTAGTTTACAGATGAGGAGCCTGACGACAGATGGGTTAGCAACTTGCTCAAAGTTACCCAGCTAGTAAGTGGCAGAGCTGGAATCTGAACTTAAGCAAGTCTGGTCTACCAAATCCTTCATTCTTGACCCCTCTACTGCTAATTATTTTTAAAAATCTTAGAAGTCTAAACTTGTCCTCAGGTGTTTGCTGATGAGAAGCCCCAGGGGACTTGAGCTCCAGTGGACTGAGCCCCAGGGAGAGATCTGGGCTGTATTAAACATCTGCTTGGAGCATGCATGCGCCCACTGCATCACTGGTGCTTTATTTAATTATTCATCTTTCTTTCTTTCCTCTTTTCTTTTGTCTTAAGAGCATATTAAACATGTGTAAGCTGAGATTCTATTGTGATCTAAGTGTACAAGAAGCCCGAAAGGACAGAAACATGAAGGCAGGCATCTCTCTGCAGTGATCAGAGAAAGCTTCTGGGAGGAGGTGGCATTAAAGGTGGAAAGGATGAATAAGAGTTTGAACAGCACTCAAAGGAGGGAGAGGCATTCAGGCAAGAGAAGAATGAGGATAAAGTCCTACAGGTGAGAGGAGGTTGTCTTTGGGGGAATATTAAATCCTTCTAGATGGTTGTGTGAGCTGGGCAGGAGGAGAGGTGGGGTGGCAGGCTGGGCCCCTGAACGCCTCACTGGAACATAAGGAACTGGGACTTTATCTTGAACGTGATGATGATCAGTGCGTGGACTCAGGGTCCCTTGGGGATTCCCCAGCATCGGAATGTGGCTCAAGAAGGGGGACCTGAGTCTCAGCCTGCCCTACTCCATCCTCCGAGGCTCTCACAGGCTGATCAAGTGCTTACTCGAATGTTCTTTGGATCATGTCTGGCAAGTGGAAGAGACTCAGCTGTGCTCCCTGGAAGGGCACCTGGCAGACTGGAAATAGGGTGGCTGGATAAAATACAGATGCCCATGCTCAGTGAAATTTGAATTTCAGATAAACAACAAATAAGCTTTCAATATGAATATGTCCCAAATATCACATGAGATATATTTACATGTAAAATGTTCATTCTTGGTGTGAAATTTAAATTTAAGTGGGAGTCCTGTACTTTTATTTGCTAGATCTATCAAACCCAGATAGAGGGGAGCAGGCCACTTTGCAAACCAGATTCAAGCTCCTGTGCATCAGTGAGGATCCCGTCAGAGAAGCAGAGCCTTCCGGAGTCACCTAGAAGGAAGGCTTCATTCCTGGGGCTGTGACCTCTGCAGTCGGGAGCTGGTGGCGCTGTCTGTGCAGGCTGTCACCTCTGCGTCACTGCGAGCTGGAAGCCTCTGTGGCTCAGGAAGGAGGGCTGCTGTGGATGAGAGCAAGGCTGAACTGGAGCCTGGGACCATCTGTGACCACCCCAACCTCAATGTCACAACAACCTACAGGAGAAGCTGGTGCTCTTCCCAAGGAGCTGCACGTGCACCTGGCCCAGGACGCAGAGATGCTGAAGGAGGTCTGATGGGAGCTGCAGGCTCTGTGCATCTGAGTGCCACTCCCATGCCAAGGAAATGCTGCCACTTCCCAGAGCCCCACACTGACCCTCAGAACTTAAAATGATGGGAACTTTGGCACTTGTGCTTTTGAAGCCTTGAGCAAAATGTTGCATGTGGCCAATGTCAGCCCAGAACCCTATGAGAAAAGGATGATGGGATGTGCGGCTCAAGCGTGGCTAGTCTGACAGTTCCATGTCCCATGGCTGGTGAAACTGTGATTGCAAAGGAGGGGCTCTGGGAGTGCTGGCTTTGCCTCCAGTTCTGCCCTTGAACAGCTCTGTAACCTTGGGTAAGTTAACTTCTCGATGCCTCGGTTTCCACACTTGTAAAATGTATACAAAACTCATGTATCCCCCCACATAAAGTTGCTGAGAAGATAAAATGAGACAATGAGTCCAATCTGGCAGAGGACACCTCATTAACAGTTAATGAATAATAATTCCTATTCCTACCAAGTCAAAGAGCTTGCTATCCATCTATTTTGCTATGAAAAAAAAGGCACTTGTCTTAAAAGATAAAATATTAAGAAGTAGTCAGTTGCAAAAAAAGTCTCTCTCAGTTAAGTAACTCTCCAGGTCAGTCTTGAAAAGATAATGTAAACCACCTTCAAAAGCATCTCCAAATGCCAAGATTAAAATCAGACACCACACACATGCAGCTCTGAATCTCTGAGATCTTAGCAGTCTTTCCCCTTCTCCAAATAAACAACAGAGATAAGCTCTGAGTGGTGAGGAAATAGTAAAATTCTGCTTCAGTACTGCTGCAGATGTCATAGCTGCTGATGAAAAGAAAATGCTTTCTTTGAAAAGGCCACTCATGAAAAGAAATTCTGGCAAGGGAGCTGACATGGAATGAAAGCCAGGAGGCCAGCCAGCAGGTGGTGGCCACCACCAGGGGGCACTGACAAGGCCAGGTGGGAACCTTGAGAGGTGGGAGGCAGTGGGCTCAGAGGATAGCAGCTCTCCCCATTTCTGGTGCTCAGAGAGTGGAAAGGAGAAGGGTTTTCCAATGGACTCTTCATCATTTGTAACCTCAGGGCCTGTTTGCAATGCTCTCTCAGTGCCATGCCTTATTTTCATGGCTGAACAGAAAAAAAAAAGAAGTAACTTCTCTATGGTTGCAAAAATAGGGGTAAATGGGCCCTCTTTGGGGTGTTGGAGGCCTCTGAGTCCCACTGGAAAAAGAGGCCCCTGGGCAGTCTTTTTTGCCACTTAGCCTGCTTTTGATATTTTCTTCTTAACAACTTGTAATTCCAGTTTGCAACAAGAAATACAAATGCATTCAAGACTCATGGTTTTGTGCCAGGGCCGGAAAGGTTAGGGAAAGTGTGCCCAGGAGCAAAGCAGGTGGAGAAAGTTCAGAGTGGGAACTGGACTCCTGCAGAAATGATAGGAATGATAGGGAAGGCAATGCGGCGATCTAGATATGATAAACAAAAAAGTTTGTGTGTTAAATCTGACCATCCCATTTCTAGGAATTTTTGTGCAATGTTTATTACAAGTTTGTTTGCAAGTAGGGAAAAAATAGCAACAGCCCAAAGTGCTGCCCATGGGGAATTGATGACCTTTCTCCATTAGTGCTCTGTGCTCCATGCCTACCTAGCTGCCAGGGCGCTTTGTGAAAACACATGTTAGAGCAGGCTGCTGCCCCGCTCCGGCAGCTTCCTGTTTCTCTCAGGATAAGGTCGAAGCTCCCCACCATGGCCTACAGGCCCTACCTTCCCAGGCTTCAGCCCACCTCTCCACCATTTCAGAAATGCTCATTCTCTCTACCTCCAGTGAGACCACCCTGAGCTTGGTCCAGCCTCACGGACTTGGCTCGGGCTGCTCCCTGGGCCTGGGATAGCAGAGCCCGGGCTCTGTCTTTGCCTTTTGCCTTCTCTGTCTGCTAGTGGTGGTATACATGCCAGGCCCTCAGAGAGTCAGAACATTTTATCTAAGCTGTTTGCCCTCCCCATCCACTATTTCTCCATCATGTCGCCCCATCTCATTTTCTTCAATAGCATAAGGGGAAACGGTTTCGATGGTTTCTTTGTGTGTACTTGTTCATTGTCTCTGCCACCAGAACTGAGAGTGAGGACTCAGTGGTCTGTCCTGTGCCCTTGTCTGGCGTACAGAAGCTGCCAGTACACACTTGTTTGGCAAATGAATGAATGAATGAATTTAAGAATACTATGAGGTGGTCTAAAGGAAAGGGGTAGATCTGTACGTATCACTAAAAAGGTGCCCCAGGTATATAAACTAGTTGGACATGAGCCCATTTATGTAAAAGTAAAGTCTATACATACAATAAAAATAGCGAGCAATATTTGAGGGCTCATGATCAACCAGGCTCAGTTGTAACTCCTCTAATATTTATTGTCTTGTCTCATTTGATCTTTATAGCAACGGGGCAGGTACTGATTTAGGCACCATTCTACAGAGGAGGAAACTGGCACAGAGAGGTTAAGAAAGTCACACAAGGTCACACAGCAGGTAAGTATAGGGGAACCAGAAGATGACTCTAGAGAGTCTGACTTCCAGAAATATAGTCACTAAAAGTGTAGTGATTACCTCAGAGGGTGGAGAGGGGCTGGGGGAGATTCAGGAGGCCATGGATATCAGGGGAGGGGCCAGATGCCAATGTTATTCTAATAGCACTGTGTGATCTCAGGCAAGTCACCTCCCTGCTCTGTGCTCACCTGGGAACCCAGGTTGGTGGTCTGGAGCTATTTAGAGAAATAAACTGAATAATTACCCAAAGTGCCCCCACAGGGCCCTCAATACATGGTAGCTATCAGCAAAGGTTGTAAATATTTGGGGAACAGGCCTAAACTTCGTTGCTGAAAGCCATGTTCATTTCCTGGAGCCAAGGCCACTGAGGGTGTCCCAGGGCCTGGGTACTTGGCTCCAAGCAAGGCTCTTCCCTTAGGGCCGCAGGCACTCCCAGCTGGCGCCCACCATTCTCTCTCCCTGTGCTGGAATGCGACTCCCTGGGAGGCCCAGCTGGGAATGCACAGAGGACATTCTTGAAATAGTTGAGCTCCAGGCTTAAGGTGCTAAGAGTAGCGCAGGCAATTTCAAAGTGCCTTTGCCTCATCTCTTGACAGACAAGACTTTAAAACTTGTCCTGCATTAACAGGACACACAGCTGGAAAGGGAAGGCAAGTTAGGGGCAGGTGGCTCAGGAATGTATTCTGAAGGTATGTGAGAATCTGAAGATGTGTTGCCTGGATTCTGTTTGGGTTCCCTGTAACCTGCCCTTCTGAACACTCACTCATCTCTGATTACAACTTTACATTTACTTTTGTTATTATTTGGTGATCACCCCATCTCAAAACCCCAAAGCCTGAGACTTTTCTGCTACCTGCCGCCTTCTTCCTTCCCCACCCATCTCCCTTCTTCCGTCCCCTCTTCCTTGCCCCCCACCCACCAACCATGTGTCCACCATTTAGTTTATCCTACAATAGCTGTTGGGTAAATATTTCTTGAATGAATCCATTTTCCCCTTGGCCAGTTTCATCATGTTAGAAAGGCCCTAGGATTTAATCCTGCCTCTAGGACTAATGAGGGGGCTAACTCTGAACTTTGCTTTCAGAGCTACAAGGTCCCTAAATCAGCCTCTCTGGATTTGAACCCAGGCTTACCTCTTACTAACTCATCATTTGGGGAAAGTTCCGTAACTTCTTTGTGCCTCAGTTTCCTCATCTGGGAAATGAGACCCTCCCAGTGCCTAAGCCACAGATTGTTGTGAAGGATAAATGGCCTAGCACATGGAAAGAGCTTACAGTAAGGGCTGGTACAGCAGAAGGTCTCAGTAAATATTAATGCATATCTTTTATTATTATTAAATCAACTTTATTTAGGTAAAACTTAGAAACAATAAAATGTTCTCATTTTAAATGTACAGTCTGATGAGTTGTGATAGATCTCTACATGCATGCAAGCACCATCTCCCTAACCTAAAGGGCATTTCCATCTCCCCAAAAGTTCCTTCTACCCCTTGAGTCAATCCCCTCCCCTGTCCCCAGCGCCCGTTTCTCTGCTTTCAGCACTATAGAGTCTAGAACTTTATATAAATGGACTCATACAGTGGGTACTGTTAAGCATCTGCCTCCTTTTGCTTAGCAGAAAGCTTTCTGCAAATTCCTCCCTCTGCTTGTGTGTATGAATTGTTTGTTCCTTTTTTATTGCTATAACTCACACTTTTTCCAATTATTTTCTCAGTGTCCATTTCCTCATCTGTAAAATGAGGTTAATAATTTCCACTGCACAGAACATGGTGAAGGGTAAACACAGGGTGAATACGCTGCTCCACGATGCTTCCCGGTGCAGAGGACCGAATACTGCATGCAGGCAATGCTCTCCCCCTCCTCCTCCCGCCTTGTCCCGGAGGAGCCCCTCCCACTGTGGCAGGGATCTTGGAGCCCACTGGGTCAAGGGCTTCATGGAGTTGATGGGGGAGAAACCTCCTGAATAGATGCGCAGCCATGAACTGATGGCCGTGTTTATAAGGCAGATTGTTATTTTTTAATTCTCCACCTTGTGTCCTTTCCCCTACTTCCCTCTTTTAAGGATAATTAAAATGCAAGCTGGTACTCCCTGCAAGGAGACAGCTGAAGATTTAATTGCCCCAAGAAAAATTTTCCAGTGAAAGGTCCCACAGTAATGGCAGCTCCAGGCCTGGCCGCCCGGCGCCTGTACATGGTGCACATGACATGAGCAGTAATGCTCTAATCTGCCTGCGCCCAGGGTCCGTCTCCTGGCACTGAGAGAGCCAAGGCCCAGCAGAGCCGACAGCCTCAGTCAGGCCACAGCCTCTCTGCCATTAAACTCTCACCCAGCCTCGTTCTGGAGACAGGTCTGTGGCCCAGATCCGTGCCCCCCCCAGCCGCACCAGCTGACCCAGCCCAGAGGGGGCGGCGGGGGCAGAAGGCCCACACTGCTGGGAACAGCGCCTTTCACCGCAAGGGCTTGGCCTGTTGTCCTTGAAGTGGGGCCAAGAGGACACGCCTGCTGAGCGGCTGAGCCCCGCCAGCACTCAAAGTTGGGCTGTTCACCAGCAGTGCCAGGGTGGTGCAATTTCTGGGTGGAGAAAGATGTTTGCAATCTCTCATCACATTTTCTAAGTACAGCCCTAGTTTTCCCAGATGAGGTATCAAAGGCTCCAACAAGGGTCACTGGCTCCTTGCCTGTTGGGGAGCATGCATCAGTTTTAAAAAAAGTAAATGTTCTGAACCCAGGCTCGCAATGAAAGGCGGAGTGACTGCGCAAAGTCAGGCAGCCTGGGGTTTGAATCCTCGTTCCAGACCTGCCAGCTGGGGCGCTTTCAGTTCTCAGATGCCACGCAGTTTCCAAATTCTAGGATTTTTTTACATGCTCTGCACACTCTTCTTTCCTCCCTTCCCTCCCTCCTTCCCTTCCTTCCTTTCTTTCCTTCCTTCCCATTCATACAACCATCTGAGGCAGGGCAGGGACATGGGACGAGCATCACGATTACATTTTCCTGCCTGTGATGAAAAATGCCGAGATGTAAACAGTACGGTAAGAACAGGAGGGACTCCATCTTAAGGCTAAGATTCCATTTTAAAAACCAGGGAGTTAGGAGGTAAGATTCCTAACATATTTTATGGTAATTAGATAATAAAAGACCCTTTATTAAGGCAGGGCAAGCAGTAGTAACTGACATGTCCCCACTGCTTGAAGGAAACCACTATCTTGGAGAGGAACAGGATGGAGAAATTCCTTGTGTTAAGTTTATTTTACAGAATTATCTAGAGGACTGACTGTGGGTGGTGATGTAATGTCTCTCACAGGAGAGAGACATCATGAGACCACATGTAAAGCCTACACACATCAACCCCCTCTGCCACCCTTTGCCCCATTCTTGAAAACCTTAAAAGACAGAATCCTAAGCCCTTAAGTGCACCTTCTCTCTTTGAGTGTGTACTTTTTGCCTTAAATAAAGACTTCTCTCTGCTCAACTTACTGCATTTTGTTTCTGTACTCCTGCAGGGGTAAGTATCTTTGTTATTTTTCTATTTCAGTTTTCTACACTTAAGCACAACTCTTCACTCTCTCTGTCCTACTTCAGACAAGTAGGGAAGGGCTGCTGAGAGCTCTGACTTGGGCTTGCAAGTTCCCGTCACCTGGGTGACCCAGGCAGGACTGCGGCAGTACGATCATGCTCTTTAGCCTGTCTGAAAATCTCCTTTCTTTGCCTGTGGGAAGTTCTCAGAACATGATCTCACTCCATCCAGTGCTCTGTGGCTCCCCCCAAATCCTGGGGGCGGGGGTAGGGGCTTAGTTCCCATGCCATGAAGATTCAAGCAGACACTGGATACCAGGTGACCCTGGCTTTGGGTGTTGGCAAGTGATGTGCCCTGTGCCGAGCAAGAGTTCAGTGGGCTTCCCTTTCCTCCCTCTGTTCTTCCTTGCTCTCTGCTGCCTGAAAGGCAGCCGTCGTTCCTGGCTACTCTTGCTTCAATCAATCCCTTCCTTACCTACACTCATCTGTCCTGCTCAAGAATTCTTTCTTGTTCAGAGTCAAGAACCCTCCCCTGCCCAGGTTGATGTTTCACCTAGCGCACAGGGAGAAACCTCCCCAGACGCAGCTGCCCGACAGCACATCCTCCCATTTGTCTATCCATCCACCCATCCTTCCTCTTCCTTCTCAGCCATCCTCTCATCCTGCATCCCTCTATCCCTCCTCCTGCCCCTCCAGCAAGTGTTTATTGGCTGCATCCTATGGGCTGGGCACAGGAGTTGCATTGGTAAACAATGCCAGCACCCTTCCTTCCCCAAGGCATCTCCCAGGGCAGTGGAGGAGAGAGATGTTAACGAAGTGATCACAAGGTCAATGCATAATTACAAACCATGACAAAGGGGAAGCTCTGGACAGTGCTGTTACAGCGGTGTTTAACAAAGGAACTCAGCCTAATCTTGGGACCGGAGGTCACGCAGGAAAGACCCAGCGCATGTTCCAGGCCAAGGGCGCAGCACATACAGTGGCCCAGTTCCGGGAGCTGTCAGGAGGCCCGTGCCAGCGCAGGGAGTGATGGGGAGAGGAACAGAGACAGGGCTGCTGCGCTAGGCCTGGCCCGCCCCCTTCTCCTTGGCCCCAGCTCTCCCGCACCCTCTTTATCTGGCTCAGTCTTGCTCATCCTTTAGGTCTCAGTTCAGGGATTTCCTCTTCAGGAAGCCTTTTCTGCCCTATACAGGCTGAGTGAGGCCTGTGTACTTTCTCCCAGTAAGAAAAAGTAACCAAATTTGGAAATAAGACAAAGAAGGTGGCACCTCCTTTCATTGCCACACTGGAGCATTGTTTAACAAGGCCCATGGAAGGATCAGTTAGCTCTATGGGGACTATATCTGAGTTGGACTTTGGTATTCTGTATTTGTATGGATCTTTTATAACTTCCTGAAAATTCCATGTTGACACCCACTTGTCTCTGGGCTGGGATCACCACATACTCTGGCTTCCTCACACCCCATGAGCTCAGGAGGGTGTGGCCCATCTTCTGTCAATGTTGAATGCTCAGAATTTTGCACAAGGCCACATTCACAGTAGGAGCTTGAGAAATAATTAGCTGAATGAGTGATCTTGAGCTTATCTCCTTACCCCTCCAAGCCTCCATTTTCTTATCTGTGAAATGGATATCATAGCACCCGTCTCCACAGGAGGTGAAGGTTCAGTGAAATGAAGCATTCTAGTGTCTGGATCCTGTCTGGCACAGACTGGGCTTCAGTCCCCCTTCCTCCAGAGGCTGGACCCCGAAGGTAGGAAATGAAATCTTGAAGTTGAGGAGCTCACGGTCTGGTTGGGGCAGTACTAAGTCCCTAAGGGGAAGGGAGGGTGACTCTCTTTGGGGCCGGAATAGCCAGAGGTGCCCCCACCCAGTACTCGGCGGGTGAGCCTGCTGAGAGTCCTGCCTGGGTCGGGGAGGGGCGGGAAACGTCCTTACACAGGTGTTGGGGAGGAAGAAGTTTCCTCCAGGCCTCCAGGCCCTTCTAGCTGGTCCAAGTATCACGCTGACATAAGACGGATTAACAGGAGAAAAAAACCAAAGCTGAATTACAGTACACATGGGGAGCCATAGACAGCCAGGGAGAAGGAGGTCATATGTCATCCTGAGCCAAGGAGAAGGGGTAGGGGCCTGAGGCTTCAAAGGAAAAGGGAAGCAACTCACAGGAATATGAAAAGAGTAGATGTCTGAGAAACAAAATACTGGATGGGCCACACAGGAATAACAAGGGGGCACAGAGAGGAATTTTAACAGTCTCAGCCACATCCCACCCGGTCTCCCACATCTAGCTTATGTTGTAATACAGCTGTGTGAGGCGATCGCTCTCTCCCTGGGGCCTGTCCTCTATCTGAATTCTCTTTAAGCAGTTGGGGGGTGGGAGGTCAAATACTTTCTGAGTCTTTTGGGTCTTGACTATTCTCAACTCTGAAGTAACCTGCATGACACAATGGCACAAGGCAGCCTGCCCTTGGTCAACACGCAGGTCAGGTGCGGTGTAGGAAGGGGACCCTGGAAGCCACGCTGGGGTGCTGGATTCTCTGAAGCTGGTAAGAGGAAGCCATCCCGAGGTAATGAGGGAGTGAGGAACTTGATAAACTATTTCAGCCAGGAGAGGAGACCCACTGCCATTGAGCAAATCTGAGAGTCTGGTTTTGATGTGTGGGTGGGTGTGAATGTGTGTGTGGGTGTCTGTGGGAGTGTGCGTAAATATGTGCAAGTGTGTGGGTGTGAATGCATACGAGTGTGGGGAATGTGTGAATGTGTATGGGGAATGTGTGAATGTGCCAGGATGCAGGGGTGTAAATGTGTGGGTGTGAATGTGGGTGTGGGTGTGAACACATGTGTGTTGACTGCTCCCTGCCCCACACCATTACAAAGATCTATTCTCAGTCTAACTTTCACCCGAACCCTTAAGGTGAAGACTTCTGTCCTGTCCCAGAGGTGACCAAATGGAGGCTCAGAGGTGAAGCCATTTGCCCAGGTCCCAGGGTGAGGGACCAGGTGTGCACAGTCCCCTGGGGGGCAGTGACATAGGGTGAGGTGGAGCGAGGGGAGAGGCATTCAGGGAGTCTCCTAGACCAGGCGGCCACCAATAAAGGGGTTATCCTTGAGGCTAGCCTGGTTCTTCCTGGACCCCTGGCAGGCCCTGGGCTGGGCTCTGGGACTGAAGACAAGGCCTTGACACCACCTTCAATGAGCTGGCAGGTTGGGGCAGGCACCGGTTCCTGGACGGTGGTCCTTGAACAAGATGTATCAGTTCTCTGTGCTTCAATTACTTTATTAAACAGGGAAAATCATAGAACCTACCTTATAGGTTTGTTAAGAGGATGGAGTGAATGATATTAAATAGGTTAATATTTGTACAGAATTTAGAAGACTGTCTGATACATGGTAAGCACTTACGTGAGAATTAAATAAACAAACCACAATGGAATCTTGGCTGGTGGGAATATGCTGAAGACTCAGGGGCTTTCACACTTGGGCATTAGGAGATCTTAAGGAGGGGGCAAAGATTTTCCTGGTTCTCATGTAAAGTGTACAGAGGCTGAGGATGGCCTCTGGGTCCTCACAGGGGGCAGGTGTCCTGTTGTTCTCCTTTGCACAAAGAGGAACCCAGAGGAGGTGCCCAATAAATACCAAATGCTCGACTGATTTCCTGGAGGGCAGGAAGAGTGTCAGTTGGCTCCTATCAACTTGTATTTTGCCTGCCAACATGCAGCCCTGAAGATTTGGGCCACTGAGAAGCAAGGTCCAGGTGCTGCATAAAAAACATCCCCCAAGTCTCCTTGCCTGGATGCACAGTCCATCATCCTCACCTTCCCAGAAAATAGAAAGCATTTCCCCGCCCACTCAGCCTGGATTCTTGCCTAGAACGCCTCACCCCCAAAAGCAGCTCACCTGGGGAAGGCTGAGAGCTGAGTTCTCTGTCACAGTCAAGGTTCTGGCCTGTGAGACAGGCCACCTCTCTGAGCCCTGCAGGAGGTTTCTTGCCTTAAGGGTGGTGGTTCCTGATCACCTGGATCAGGGTTCAGGAATGATCCCAGATGGGCCTGTGGATCTAAGAGCAAGCCCCAACTCATCTAAAGATCCTTTGTGTGACTAAGAATTTGTTCTCCATGTAAGAACTTGTTCGTTATGCCTCAGAAGATTGGAGACTGACGAAAATTAGGCTTGGGGTGGATTAATGATTGTGCATTGAGCATTGACTCCCCTATACAGAATTTTATTGTTGTTAACAACCATTTGATCAATAAATATGAGAGATGCCCTCACAAAAAAAAAAAAAAAAAGTATACACTTCCAATGGTAAAATAATAAGTAACCGGGATGTAATGAATATAGTCAAGATATTGTAACAGCTTGGTATGGTGATAGCTGGTACCTAGAATTGTCATGTATATAAATGTTGAATCACTATGTTGTACACCTGAAACTAATGTAATGTAATACCGTGTGTCAACTACCCTTCAATAAAAAAATAATTATCTACAAAAAAAAAAAAAAAGATGTTGCCTCCCACCATGACATCTCAGTCTTGCTTCAGGTTCCAAAAACTGTGGTTATCAAATAGAGGAGAAAGTCTCCTTTCTAATACAGATTTTAATTATTCTAAAATATTATAAAAGTACAACTCATTAAAAAAATTTTAAACCTGAAAAAAAAAAAAAGATCCTTTGTGTGAGGTTGGCCGGGTCACACGCACTTCCTGAGCCTCAACCCTCCTTCTCTGCAAAATGGGCATACTGCTATTTGACAGTTATGAGAACTAAATGAGACTATGCAGTGTGGTGGGGAAGAGTCAAACTCCCTGGATTCAAACCCTGGCTCTGCCATGGGACACTGGATACTTAACTTCTCTGTGACTTAGTTTACTCATGTGTAAGATTGGGATAACCAGAGTTCCTACCTCATATGATGCTTGGGGGTATTAAGTGAGTTAAAAACTGTAAAGCACTGGCATATTACTTGCCTTACGGCAGTGGGTGCCAATCCATGATGTACCCGTTATTAACGCAGTGATTAGAAGTTGGGCACTGAAGTCAGAGAGCTGCACTTTATCTCAGTACCATCACTCCTAAGCTGTGGGTCTTTGTATAAGTTACACCACTTCTCGGTGCCTCATCTATAAAGTGAGGTCGATATCACCTACTTTGAGTTGTGAGGTTTAAAGGAGTTAATCAATGTAAAGTGCTAACTCACAGTAAGCACTAGATATTATTAATATTATCTTATCATTATATAATTATTATTACTATTATTAATATTCTAATGGCAGGGAGGTAAGGAAACTAACATTTATTGAGCACCTACTATTTACTAGCACTTGACATGACTCATCTGGCAAGGATATTCTAGAATGAACATTAGGTTTTCTGAATTTCATAGAGGGGGTAAGTTGAGGTTCTGGGAAGGTGACCTGCTTGCCCAAGATCCCACCAGTGGTAAGGGGAGATCAGATGCAGCTGAACAATGTTTAGGGCAGGAAGGAAAGACCCAATGCTTAGGGGAGGCTTCCTGTGTGCCAAGCATGAGCCTCGGCATACCATCACCCCCTTTAATCCCCACAGTCACCCTAGCTTGGGGTATTACGGTCCCCACTGTACTGTGCTGATGACAGGCCTAAGTCTCAGAGAGATGACGAGTTTGAATTCTTGAAGCTACAAAGCGGCAGAGTCCCCCGTATTCAAACTTGGTTATCAGATGGAATTCTGTTTATGCGGGTGTTTGGAGCACAATCTTACAAGGCCTCCCTGTGAGCCAGGGAAAACAGTCTTTGTTCTATAAAACCCAAGAGAGAGGACCAGTATATAGCAATCCAGGCCTATTTAAAGAAGGAAGAACAATCCCAAATGAATAGTCTAAATTCACAATTATTCAAACTGGAAAAATAAAGAACAAATGAGGCCCAAAGTCAGCAGGAGGGACAAAATAAACATTAGAGAAGAAATAAATAAAATTGAGAAGAATAAAACAATAGAAAAAATTAATGAAACCAAGAGCTGGTTCTTTGAGAAAACAAACAAAATAGATGAACCCCTAGCCAGACTTATTAAGAGAAAAAGAGAATCTACACACATAAACAGAATCAGAAACGAGAAAGGAAAAATCATGACAGACACCACAGAAATACAAAGAATTACTAGAGAATACTATGAAAATCTATATTCTGACAAACTGGATAACCTAGAAGAAATGGACAACTTTCTAGAAAAATACAACCTTCTAAGACTGACCAAGGAAGAAACAGAAAATCTGAACAGACCAATTACCAGCAATGATATTGAATCAGTAATCAAAAACCTATCCAAGAACAAAACTCCCGGGCCAGATGGATTCACTGCTGAATTTTATCAGACATTTAGAGAAGACAAAGTACCCATTCTCCTTAAAGTTTTCCAAAAAATAGAAGAGGAAGGAATACTTCCAAACTCATTCTAAGAAGCCAGCATCACTCTAATACCAAAACCAGGCAAAGACCCCACAAAAACAGAAAACTACAGACCAATATCCCTGGTGAGCATAGATGCAAAAATACTCAACAAAATATTAGCAAACTGAATTCAAAAATACATCAAGAGGATCATACACCATGATCAAGTGGGATTCATCTCTGGGATGCAAGGATGGTACAACATTTGAAAATCCATCAACATCATCCACCACATCAACAAAAAGAAGGACAAAAAACACATGATCACCGCCATAGATGCTGAAAAAGCATGTGACAAAATTCAATATCCATTCATGATAAAAACTCTCAACAAAATGGGTATAGAGGGCAAGTACCTCAACATAATAAAGGCCATATGTGACAAACCCACAGCAAACATCATACTTAACAGAGAGAAGCTGAAAGCTTTTCCTCTAAGATCAGGAACAAGGCAAGGATGCCCACTCTCCCTGCTTTTATTCAACATAGTACTGGAGGTCCTAGCCATGGCAATCAGACAACACAAAGAAATAAAAGGCATCCAGATTGGTAAGGAAGAAGTCAAACTGTGACTGTTTGCAGATGACATGATATTGTACATAAAAAATCCTAAAGAATCCACTCCAACTATTAGAACTAGTATCTGAATTCAGCAAACTTGCAGGATACAAAATTAATACACAGAAATCTGTGGCTTTCCTATACACTAACAATGAACTAGTAGAAAGAGAAATCAGGAAAACAATTCTATTCACAATTGCATCAGAAAGAATAAAATACCTAGGAATAAACCTAACTAAGGAAGTGAAAGACCTATACCCTGAAAACTACAAGACACTCTTAAGAGAAATTAAAGAGGACACTAATGAATGGAAATTCATCCCATGCTCCTGGCTAGGAAGAATTAATATTGTCAAAATGGCCATCCTGCCTAAAGCAATCTACAGATTCATTGCAATCTCTATCACAATACTGACAGCATTCTTCAATGAACTGGAACAGATAGTTCTAAAATTCATATGGAACCATGAAAGACCCCGAATAGCCAAAGCAATCCTGAGAAAGAAGAACAAAGCAGGGGGGATCTGGCTTCCCAACTTCAAGCTCTACTACAAAGCCACAGTAATCAAGACTATTTGGTACTGGCATAAGAACAGACCCATAGACCAGTGGAACAGAATAAAGAGTTCAGATATTAACCCAAGCATATATGGTCAATTAATATACGATAAAGGAGCCATGGATATACAATGGGGAAATGACAGCCTCTTCAACAGCTGCTGCTGACAAAACTGGACAGCTACATGTAAGAGAATGAAACTGGATTACTGTCTAATGCCATACAAAAGTAAACCCGAAATGGATCAAAGACCAGAATGTAAGTCATGAAACCATAAAACTCTTAGAAGAAAATATAGACAAAACTCTCTTAAATATAAACATGAGCAACTTCTTCATGAACATATCTCCACGGGCAAGGGAAACAAAAGCAAAAATGAACAAGTGGGACTATCTCAAACTAAAAAGCTTCTGTACAACAAAGGACACCATCAGAACAAAAAGGCACCCTACGGTATGGGAGAATATATTCATAAATGACATATCCAATAAGGGGTTGAGTTCCAAAATATACAAAGAGCTCATGCACCTCAACAAACAAAAAGCTAATAACCCCATTAAAAAATGGGCAGAGGATCTGAACAGACATCTCTCCAAAGAAGAAATTCAGATGGCCAACAGGCACATGAGAAGATGCTCCACATTGCTAGTCATCAGGGAAATGCAAATTAAAACCACAGTGAGATATCACCTCACACCAGTTAGGATGACCAAATCCAAAAGACAAACAACAACAAATGTTGGTGAGGATGTGGAGAAAGGGGAACCCTCCTACACTGCTGGTGGGAATGCAAATTAGTTCAACGATTGTGGAAAGCAGTATGGAGGTTCCTCAAAAAACTCAAAATAGAAATACTATTTGACCCAGGAATTCCACTCCTAGGAATTTACCCTAAGAATGCAGAGCCCAGTTTCAAAAAGATATATGCACCCCTATGTTTATCACAGCACTATTTACAATAGTCAAGAAATGGAAGCAACCTAAGTGTCCATCAGTAGATGACTGGATAAAGATGTGGTACATACACACAATGGAATATTATTCAGCCATAAGAAGAAAACAAATCCTATCATTTGCAACAACATGGATGGAGCTAGAGGGTATTATGCTCAGTGGAATAAGCCAGGTGGAGAAAGACAAGTACCAAATGATTTCACTCATCTGTGGAGTATAAGAACAAAGCAAAAACTGAAGGAACAAAACAGCAGCAGACTCACAGAACCCAAGAATGGACTAACAGTTACCAAAGGGAAAGGGACTGGGGAGGTTTGGTGGGAAGGGAGGGATAAGGGGAATAAGGGGCATTATGATTAGCACACATAACATAGAGGGGAGCACAGGGAAGGCAGTATAATACAGAGAAGACAAGTAGTGACTCTGTAGCATCTTACTACGCTGATGGACAGTGACTGTAATGGGATATGTGGCAGGGACTTGATAATGGGGGGGAGTCTAGTAACCACAATGTTGCTCATGTAACTGTACATTAATGATATCAATAAGTAAATAAATAAATAAATAAAGAGGACCCAATACTGTGCTCATTTCCAAGCCCTGGGGCCACGTGCAACAGAGGCCCTGAATTCCTGGGGACAGGGGGACACACTCACGGAGACAAAGACACTCAACACCCAAAGGGGTCATTGTTACCCAGAAATCTTTATTACAAAAATATTTTGCAAGCCAAAAAGTTTAAGTTGCAACTATATACAAAATGGGGCCTGTTTCCTTCCTAGCAGTCTTAAAATAAACTCCCAAAACCACGCTCCTTCCGCAGTGTTGTTTCGACCTCTTCCTTTTCCTGGGGTTCGATACACAAGGTGTAGGAGTCTCCAGGCTGCCAGGCTGGAGCTAAAGCTACGTGACTTCCTTGGCCTCATTCCTTTACTCCCCTTCCAAAATTCAAAATAAAATTAAATTAAAATGGCACCAAGAAAACATTCTTTTGAAGTTCTGTGTGCCTGTGTGTGCCTGTGTGTGTGTGTGTGTGTGTGTGTGTGTATAGTGTGTGTATGTGCATATGTGTGTCAAGTACATGTGCTCTCTCTGGGCAGAAGAGTGTGACTAAGGTTCACAAGCCAACCTTTTGGAATTTGGAAATAGCCCGAGCCAGGTGGCCGGGCCACTGTGCTCCCAGATGCCACAGAGAAACTCTGGCTTTTTGGGCCAAAGCAGCCCACATGGCCTGTTGGCTCAGCTAATTCCCAAATGCCATCATGTAACACACCAAAGCACTGTCCCCCCAGGGAGCTGGGTCTGTGCTGAGCTTCTGGAATTACACCCATAGCACCTGCTCATGGCAGGATGGCTCTGCTTCTCGCTCTGCTGGCCTGAGCCAGGAATCCCTTGGGCATCGAATGGCTGGACCCAGGGGGCCATGAGGATTGGTGTCTCAGCCACAAAAGTTGCTCAGTTATACGTGAAGACTGAATAAACAGGGCTTGCAGTATTTGCTTGTCTGGGCCTGGACAGGCCTCCACCCTGAATTGGAAGGATGGGGGTTCAGAGGGTCATGGGTCACAGCCTCTACCCAACCTCCTGAGACAGAGGGACAGAAGGTGGGTCAGTCCTGGCTTCACAGGTGCCCTGTCCTCTTGGCTGTCTTGGGTTTATTCCAGTTTGATCCCAATGGGATTTGAGAGCAGAGATGGAAGATTTCTCCTTCAGGGACTGGCTCGGAGAGCTGGAATGGGAGAAGGCTGCTAACGTGGTGGGGGCAACACTCAGGCACAGCTTTCCTACCCTGCAAGGCTGTCCGGTCCACACTAGTGCAGGTGGTGGGGAGCGATAGCATCTTTCCTCTGCCCTCTTTCTGGATAAGAAGAGTGAGGCTTAGGTCTCAGCAAGCCTGCACGGTGAAGGAGGCAGCCCAGAACAGCCCTGGGCAGGCTCGACTTACCACATTGCGGGCATGGAAGGCAGTAGTACCAGCCGTGTGGCTCAGCTGAGAACGTGACCAATTTAGTCCTGGAAAGAAGGCTGAGCATCCATGGAGGAGCCCAGCTGGAACCTTCTTCCCCATCCTCAGGGCTCTGGGACATGGAGGAACTCAGTTTCTGCTATAAGAAAACACCTCCAGGACAACCCACCATCAAACCTCAGACTGCACAAGACCCAACCATGTATTTCAACACATGACAGAGAGCCAAGATAACGTTGCTGTTTTAAGAAAAAAATAAAACAAAACACCACAGATCAAATTTTCTAACACCTCAGTTTCAAGATTGCACGTTTCACATTTCTCAATAATTTACAGGCGTCCACAGCGAGATGTTGCTGAGTTAGTGCTAGCTGGAGGAAGCAAGCTCAGGTCTGGAACAGAGACGTGGGGCCATGTGGAGTGTCACGGTCGGGATGACGGGCCCTCAAGGGGTCCCAGAGGGCCACCAGGAAGAGGAGAGTTTTGTTACTTGGTTCTTGGTAGTGGTGGTGGTGGGATTCCTTGGAGGGTCCTCTCCTCTCCTAGGGCTTGCTGCTCATCAGTCCAGAGATGGGGAGGCCAGGACTGTCAGCAGCAATCTCAACGAGTCTTGGGATTTGGGTCCCAGAGGTTTTCTTCCAGCTTCTCCATGGACGGAGCAGTTCGATTCAATGGGTAAACTTTTCCCAAAGCCCCAGCTTGGTGGTGGTAGTGGTAATGGTGGTGGTGGTGGTGGGAGGAGGTGGGGTTTTCTCCCTCCTCACCCTGGAAGATCAGGCTGCAGAGCATCAGGGAGGCAGTCAGGGTCTCCAGGAGCATGACCAAGGCCCATGGCTGATGGAGGCATGAGGGTTCCTGCGGTCCTGGGGACTCCAGGCAGTTCCCAGCTTGGTTCTCTGGCTGCTCTGGCAACATCAGCCTCCATGTATGGCAACGCGGAGGTGCTGTGGCTGCCCTGGAAATGCTCGAGAGCCAAGTGGGTAAGGGAGACAAGAGCCAGCTCATCCTTGGGTTCCAGGCCTGCACCGCCCTGGCCTTCTGGGAACTGGGCTGGCTGTCCTCATCACAGCTGCCCCCTGCCCACAGCTGGGACAGTAAGGCTCATGGGGACAGACCCTAGAAATGACCACAGTCCCATTCACTTCCTCTGGACCTGGACACTGGCATACTCTGAGTAGGATGGCTCAGGCTTAGGGGCTGACTGCTTGGGGGCCTGGTTGAGGTGGACCATGTCCAGGTCGGCATAGGTGAGGGTGTCCTCAGACACGGGCGGCGGGCCGGCCTGAATGCTGGCGTACTCTGTGTGGTTGTTGGGCTCGGCCGCCTGCGGGGTGGATTTCTTTCCCTTCGGCAGGTTCAGGTCTGCATATGTGATGTCGTTGTTGTCCTGGATCTAAATGAGACAGATAGAGTGTCATTCTGGAGTCTCCAGCCACTTACCCTGCATTGGTACCAAGTCTGGATGCTCCTGTTTCCTCCTGGCCCCCACTGGCTCAGCCCTAAGTCATGCCCACTCTTCTCTGGCCAAGGTTACCTGCCTCCAGCCTTGCCCTTCCAATACGCCCCCCTCGTCCCCCACCCTGAAGGAACTTCCTAAATGCCACTGCATTTACCTCATGGCGCTGCCTCAATGTCACCTCCTCCTGCAGTTGTCCTGCCTTTTCAATGCTCTTCTTTCTGCCTAGTGTCCACCTCCCTCCTTCTCCTCAAAAGGAAACCCAATCCACCCTGTAAAGTTCGGTACAAGCACTGCTTCATCCGCACACCCTCCCCTCAGCTGTGTCTGGGACTCCTTCTCAGTGCTTGCTCGGCCCCTACTTCTCCATCACAGCACCTACCACCTAGGATCGTCTGTCTGGGGGTTCTGAGTATACGCTGATCCCCCAAGGGGTGGGGGCACTCATTTAATTACTTGTTTACTCGGCAAATACTCACTAGGCATTTGTTGTGATGCAAAAACCAAGGCTGGCACAGAAGCAGCCCAACTGGTGTCGAATGAATGAATGAATGAACACATGAGCGGACGGGTGAGTTACAATTTCAGCCTCACTCAGGGTGAAGCTAGGGATTGACAGACAGAAAATAGGGCATGCAAGAATGAGACACCAGTTAGCAGGGTGGTAAATGTTCAGCACTCAGGAGGAGTTTGAATCCTGGTTCTGCTCTCTCTAGCTGAGGGACTTTGGGCAATTCACTGAATCAAGCTGAGCCTTGATTTTCCCAGATGTAAAGTGGGGTTAATAATCTATCACCAGGGAGACCAGATGCGATCATCCAGGTAAAGCTCTAAGATCGGAGCTGGGCACACACTGAGGGAGCACATATGCTCACTAAATGTTAGCAATCAACCACCTAGCAACCCTGAACCTCTCTCCTGTGCTAATCTTATCACCCACAACTGCCACCTTACAATGACCCATTATGAATAATAAAATTTGTGCCGTTGGTGTCCAGCACCTGTGGTATAGAAGTGGAGGGGAGCTACCAACAATCATAACTCCTACTTGGCCCACAATAATAACCACAGATCTCAGTTCCCAGTGGCTTATAAGCACTACACTGTCACGTGGATCACCTTATTCAGGCCGTATCACAACCCTGCTTGGTAAGAATTATTTATCCCATTTTACCGGTGAAGAAACTGAGACCCAAAGAGGTTTGATAATTTGGTCAAAGACACACAGGTGGAAAAGAACCAAGCCTGTTGGGCTCTACAGCTGTGGTCTTACCACACAACTCCTGCCCTGAACCCTGCAGGCTCACCCATTCTCTCTGGAAAGCCCACCCCGACAGAACTGAATTCCCTCCCTGCCAAGGGCTGGCGCCTGGCACGGGAATCCCAGACATGAGGCTGCAAGCTGGATGTGACAGCCTTGTTCACCGCCCAGGGCCTGGCATACAGTAGGTGCTCAGTTGGTCTTGGCTGACTGTGAATTTTGTGCAGGTTTCAGTGGCCAGTTCTTCTCACCATCAACCTTTCCCCTGAAAGTTCCAGAACGAAGTCCAGAGGTAAAGTCACTGGGGAGAAGGTCCTCCTTCCATGACTAGAAATTGTTTTATTTTCTAATTACGCCTGGAGCTGGCACCCAGGGCCGCTGCAGGCTGTCATGGGTCAGGAGAGCAGGCCACAGTGTTTTAGCCTACAAAAACCGTGCCTTTTACCCGCCTGGCTCTTCAGCAGATTACGTCTGAACTGATGACAGCCACCAGGGAAATGTCAAGGACGGCTGGGGCTCCCAGTCCCGAGTTCAGAGCAGGGCCTGTCTGGTTCCGAGATGCAGAGGAGCCCTCTGCCTCCCAGGTCTGACAGTGTCAGCTGTGAGGAGCAGGGCCAGGTTTCCCGGAAATGGGCCAGCCATGTCGCCTGAGAAATGGCCAGCTCTAGGGTGTATGCCCTTGCATGAGTTAATTAATGACACAGGTTCTTTCCATCAGCAAAGGCAAGAGAGACTTTGGCAGCCTTGTGACCCTGTGTGAGAGGCACAGGGGCTGCAAGGAGGTGGCAGGAGTGAGCTGGGGAGGGGGCCCCTGGTGGAGGGACTCGCCTGGGCAAAAGCACGGAGGCAGGATGGTATACTCCACCCTAAGGTAGGCTGCAGCCTGACTCCAGGGGCACCACCTGCGAATGCCTCTGGAGTCATGCAATGTGCAGCACTGAGTCAGGGAGGCTGGGACAGACTCTCCTGGCTCGAGCAGGAGGAGGGAATGTGCAGAAGCCAAGGGGGAAGTTAGGAATTAGCCAACTTGTGTGTTAGGAATGTAAGGATTTCCTACCACCGCTCCACCCTCCCACCCTGGGGAAGGAGGCTTAATTTAGAACGGGATCTGCAACTCGGGTGGATGCAAGGAAGTCACACCCTCGAGTTTCCCAGGAAGGGCATTTCACCAAGGACTGTACCTGGGTTATTTCTCTGGCATTCTTCTCGGGCTCATGCAACCTAAAAAGGAAACAGACACACAGATAAAAATATCCTCACTATCTCAAGTAGTCATGCAAATTGATAAGAATAACATTTAGGTTCCATTTCCTATAAGGGTGGAGGACATGGATGAGCAATTCAACAGAAATACATCTATCTGTCAGTTGTTTGGACAAAAGGGTCAATCTCACTAAAAAGGAATTTTAAGCAATGTATACTACTGGTTGTTTTTTTCTTAACCTACTTTATTGGTTTAAAATTACAACACTCAGTGCTGGGATGGGTATGGTGGAACTGGAACATTCATACATAACACTGCTGGTGGGAGGCATAAACCTGTACAGCCCTATCGGGAAGCATTTTGGCGAATCAAGAGCTTGGAAGGTGTCCTCATCTTTTGACTCATAATTGTACTTTTTTTGGCGGGGGGAATTAAAAATACAGAAAAAGCTTTGTGCACAAAGCATTTGTCATGGGACAAGATGGAGTGGGAGGTTTACATCTTACAGCTCTGCCAGTTGGGACTGGTTAAGGAAATTACAGAAATAGATTTGTAGATAAAGATTTGAAAGGTTTATGAGGAGATTTCTTTTTATTACAAATGATTACATTAAAATGATAAGTGAAAAGGCAACATTCTCTGTGGAATGATCTCAATTAGGAAATATGTGTGGATAACATAAGAAAGAATATAGTAAAATGCCAACAGCAGTGGTCTTTGGGTGATGTTTTTTCTTTCTAGTTTTCCACATTTTCCAAATGCTCTATATTCTACATATCTCCATTTTATCACAGAAAAGAGAAGGAGCAAGTGTCCTGGCTAATCAAGAAAGCCATTCATGCAGTTGGTTCTGTAGCTGGAGGCCGTGGCTTGGCCCTCTGCAGGGTCTCGGTCAAGGTGGTGAGCAAACCAGAGCCAGTGGTTCTGCAGGAGTTGTGTATATTCTCCAGCCTGCAAGCTCTGGGGATGTTAGCTCGGATAATGTCAGAAATGAGCAATTGGGCTTGGCAGTAGGGTTATTAATGGATTTGGCATGAGATCTTGGCACAGAAAGCAGTTCTGGGGCATGACGAGCCCCACGTGGCCACAGAAACAGCCCTCCAGGAGCAGGGACATTGTCTGGTGAGGAAGATCATGCAGCTCTCTCCACACCCCTACTGCTTCCAACCCTTCCAGGGCTCCCCACTGCCTCTAGTTCAAGTACTACTCATCACCCTGCTTGTAAGCCCTGTATGGTCTGGTCCCTGCTGACGCCCCCAGGCTCATTCATCCCCGCCCTCATCCTCCCACCAAATATTTCACAAGCACTGTTCCATGCAACACACTTTACGTGTCAACAGCAGCCTTGAACAACCCTCTTGATCACTTTTTCTCTCTGTTAACTTTTGTGGATCCTTTAAGACTCAACTATGGTGTCACCTTCTTGGGAAGGCTTCCTGACAGTGCTGGGCTGGCTGGGCTGCCCCTCCAGGAAAATGTCAAGCCTCTTGGCGTATTTTCCTCTCTGGCTCATGTGTCTGTCTGTCTGCCTCCCAGGCTTTCTCACTCCATGGGTACAGGTGTTCAAAACTGACCTGGAATGAACACCAGTCAAACTGCCCCAGGGCCTTTGCACACTCATCTCTCTTTGCCTCTTCATTGCTTTACTCCTCTTCCCTCAGATCCTGTTTCAAGTTCTCCTTTCTTGGGGAAACCTTTCTGAACCTCAAACTCCGTTCTCAGAACACTGGGTTTCTCTCTTTTAGAGCAGTATTTCAGATGGGAAGCAGTTACCCATTTTTTTGTCTGTGTCTCCTCTTGTCTCTCCTATCTCTGTGAATGTCACCACTCTTACTCATACCTGTGCTTAGGCTAAAGAAGTGGGAATCATTCCTGATTCCTCTGTCCCCCTCTACAATCTATACAAGGCTTGTTGACTCTGCCCTCAAAATAAATATCAACCCCATCCACTCTATCACCTCCACCATCCTGGCTTTTAGATTCCTGAGTCTCATCTGTGAAGTCTCTGCTTCTATTCTGACCCTTCTGCATGCCATTCTCCACATGCACATTCATAAGTGATGTCACATAATTTTTTGGCTCAAAACTCTCAACTCCTTCCCACCACACAGTGAAATCCAGCTCCACATCCCAACTGGTGAGGCCTGCATGACCTGTCCCCACCCAGAGCCCAGGTCTCCCCTAAACCCTCCCCTCACTCTCTCCACTCCAGCTGCCCTGCCTTCCTCCATGTCCCTCAAACATGTCCACCTGCATCTGCCTCAGGATCTTGGCACTGACTGTTCCCTCTGCCTGGTCTACTTTTGCCCCAGACATTCCCATGCTGGAGTCTTCTGTCCCTCGGCTATTTTCTCAATGTCAGCTCCTTAGCCAAGCCTTCCCAGATTGCTCACCACACCTCACCACCTGCTCTGCTCCATGCCTGGCTATATTTCATTTAGTCAGCACTCCTGTCCTGTGTGTTCACCTCCCAGTTTGTTTGGGAACCTGTCTCCTCATGGACCGGGAGCCCACGTGGGCAAGCGCTAGGCCTGCTATGCTCATTGCTGTAGCCACGATACCCGGTAATGGACTGGCGCATCATTAGCACGCCGTAAGTATTTGTCAAATGTATGAATGAACTGCTCTCCCATCAGATCAAAGGTGCCAAGGGACCATGTGCTAGCATCTTTTTTACTTTCATTTGTAATCTCCTAGCTTAAGGCCTGGCACTGAGCTGGGCTCAATCAAGATGAATAAATGAAAGAATCAGGGAAGCCCTAAATATTCCAAGAATAAATGCAGCAAATGTCTGATGAGTGAACAAGTGGCAACAGAATGAACCCCAGTGCCCAATTAAGGAGCAGAGACATATTTTTCTCTCATCTGAGCTGGGAAAGATTATAGACAATGTTCTGCCTGTACATTCCTAACACAGAGAGTTAGAAATAGCCAGTCTCTCTGCCAGCCCTGAAACCTAAAGGGCCTTTTGAGCTCAAAGCAGCGGCATTCCTCTCAGGCCCCTCCCCAGGAGGCACTTGGTTGGTACCCATGCCAATGCTCTGGAAAGCATCTGATAGCAGCCAGCCAACGGAAGCCTGTGCCGCGTGGGAAACCACCGTTACTGCGCAAAGCTACTGCTTTGGTTTAGAGAGATGAAAGGGAGCAAGCAATCTCACAGCTCCCTTGGTAGGCTCACGCTGGAAAAATATAAAAAACAGGCTGAAAATGGTTAGCTTCTCTGGGGAAGAAAAAATAGGCAGCAAGAGGTGTCAGAGCAGTGATGAAGAGCATGGGCTTCTGGGTCAGAGACACTGGGCAGGAGTCGTAGTTCCAGCACTTACTGGCCGTGGGACCTCAGGAATGTCGCACAACTTCTCTGAGCCTCAGTTTCCTCAACCATACACAGGGACCACAATAACCTTCTAGAACAGGGGTTCTCAAAGTCTGGCTTAGAAACAGCCTTATCAGCACCACCTGAGAACTTGTTAGAAATACAAATTGTGCATCTGAAGCCCTGAGGGTGGGCCCAGGAATCTGTGTTTTAACAAGTTCTGTAGCAGATTCTGCTATACACTCAAGTTAGAGAACCTTTGTTCAATTAAATTGGGGTAACAGTAAATCAGAGGGTTTTTGCTATAATTAAAATTACCAATGGGCTAATTCAGGGAAAGGCATAGATTGGTTTCTGGGATGCAGTAAGTTTTCAATAAATGTTAGCTGCTGATGCTGTTGTTAATATTATTATTGACACTGCCCTTTTCTTTCAGGAATGTATTGTCTAAATGGGGAGATAAGACAAGTAAAACACAATGAAAATAAAAATGAAACAAAAAAGATCTTTCTGAACTCATCCACCTCAAAACCCAAAAAGCAAATAACCCTATTAAAAAATGGGTGGATATGAACAGACACTTTTCTGAAGAAGAAATTCAGATGGCCAACAGGCACATGAAAAGATGCTCCACATCGCTAATCATCAGGGAAATGCAAATTAAAACCACAATGAGATATCACCTCACACCAGTTAAGATGGCCAATATAGAAAAGACTAGGAACAACAAATGCTGACCAGGATGTGGAGAAAGGGCAACCCTCCTACACTGCTGGTGGGAATGTAAATTAGTTCAATCATTGTGGAAAGCAGTATGGAGGCTCCTCAAAAAACTCAAAATAGGAATATCATTTGACCCAGGAATTCCACTTCTAGGAATTTACCCTAAGAATGCAGGAGCCCAGTTTGAAAAAGACATATGCACCCCTATGTTTATCGCAGCACTATTTACAATAGCCAAGAAATGGAAGCAACCTAAGTGTCCATCAGTAGATGAATGGATAAAGAAGATGTGGTACATATACACATTGGAATACTATTCAGCCATAAGAAGAAAACAAATCCTACCATTTGCAACAACATGGATGGATCTAGAGGGTATTATGCTCAGTGGAATAAGCCAGGTGGAGAAAGACAAGTACCAAATGATTTCACTCATCTGTGGAGTGTAAGAACAAAGCAAAAACTGAAGGAACGAAACAGCAGCAGACTCACAGAACTGAAGAATGGACTAACAGTTACCAAAAGGAAAGGGACTTGGGGAGGTTGGGTGGGAAGGGAGGGATAAGGGGAATAAGGGGCATTGCGATTAGCACATATAACGTAGAGGGGAGCACAGGGAAGGCAGTATAATACAGAGAAGACAAGTAGTGATTCTGTAGCATCTTACTACACTGATGGACAGTGACTGTGATGGGGTATGTGGGGGGGACTTGATAGTGGAGGGAATCTAGTAAACACAATGTTGCTCATGTGATTGTAGATTAATGATACCAAAAAAAAAAGAGATCTTTCTATATTTGAGGCTGTGAAGCCACCAAGAAAAGAGCATTGCAGGGGTACAAAGAAGGAAAATTGGGGATTGCTGCAGTAGTTTGTGATGGCATTCATTCATTCATTTGACAAACCTTTACCGAGCACCTATTTCACTCTAGGCATGGTGCCAAGTTCAGTGGCTATTAGCAGGGAAATGAGGGCAATGGTCCCTCAAGAGGCTTGGATTACTATATAGGGACAAGGGCAGAGACAGCTTGAACACACTGTGGTGTCAGTAGAGGAGCACCAGGAGAGCTCCTTGGAGGGACACTGTCTCTGGGGGGGCCATGCTCTCACTGAGCCCAGGAGGAGGAGCAGGAGGGACCAGGTGGGAGGGGGAGTACCCACTCTATCTCCCATGTACCACAGCTTTGGGAGCACTGTCACACCTGGGTGGTGTGTGAGCAGGGGTGGGGCAGCACATCTCAGGGAGAGAGGGAGCACGCCAGGGCGAGGGAAGAGCAAGGATGCAGGGTGTGGGAGGAAGCACAGGTGGGGCACGTGGCTGTCCCAGCACACTCTGGGGTGTGGCCAGAAGTGACACTGTCTGAGCCAGCAGGGACAGGACCACGAGGGCCTCCGTAGGGCATCTGGACTATGTTGACGGCCATGGGGAACCACTACAGGTTTTGAGGCAGACGATGGAAGCCAAGTCTTGCCCTTGGGAGGCACGTACTTGATGTATACACACACACAGCCTCCTCCCCTCTCTCACCCCCAGTCTTTGGATTGTCCTTGACTCTCCAATCCATCAGCAAGTCTTCTTGGCTCTACTTCCAAAATATATCCAGAATCTGACCATTTCTCAGCCCACCCTACCACCCTGGCCCAGGCCCCTGTCACCTGCTTGGACCTCTGCAGCAGCCTCCTCTCTCGCCTCTCTGACTCCACCCTGACCTCCTACGGCCCGGTCCCCACACCGCAGTCAGAGCATCCCCCTCCTGTGGCTCCTGCATCATTGGGAGTAAAACCCTGAGTCCTTCCAAGGGCCACAGGCCCTGGACTAATGGCCTCTCTTACAGATCCTCAGTTCCTGCTCTACAAGTTTGAAATCCATGAAATTGTAAAGAAATAAAATGATTTGCAAAACCTTTTTGGTGGCAAAACCTAACTTGAACCAACATGGCTGTATGGGCTTCAACTAAGAGACCTGCATCCTCCCGTCCTAAGCACCTGCTCTTCACCATGCTTCTTCTGCCCCAGCCTCCCCCAGCCTCCTAGTCCCTCTGCACCCCCATACATCCTACCTCAGGCCTTGGTCACACCTACTCTCTCACCCAGTAGGCACCTCCTCTTCACAGCTCCCTAGCTCAGGTCCCTGCTTATACCCTTTTAAGAGCCAACCCCTTCCCCTGCCTGAGACACCCCTGCCATTAACCTCCATCCCCTTGCTGTATTTGATTTGTCACCACCTGACATGACATTACACATCATTGCTTCCATGCTTACTACCAGGTTCTTTCACCAACAACTGAGCCCATGAAGGCCTGGACTGAGTTTTGTTCACTTCTGTATCCTCAGCACCCAGAAAAGAGCTGGTGCATAGTAGGAACTCAGCAAAAATCACTGAAAACATGAATCAACAAACTAATGTACCATCAGGGATGTAAAGTCATCACCTTAGCCTCTGACTAGGCCACAGACTTCAGGAGGGCACAGATGCTTTCTATCCTGCTCACCCCAGTGTTCCCAGGGCCACTCATGCCTAGGTACTCAATAAACATGTAATGAATGAAGGAAAGAGCAAAGTATATGACTTGGATCAGGGGCAGCATGTGCAGGAGGCTTCTGTCACAGTCCAAGTATGGTTTGATAAGGGTCTTGCTGTTTGTGGACAGCAGGCAAGATATCAGAGCTTCTGTGCACTGAAGTCCCCTCAAATCCCCTTATTTGTGATGATAATTAAAAACGGACCTGGCTTGAGAAGCTTACAAAGGAAAGAAACAGGAGAGATGGCCAGTGGGCATAGATTCTGCTTTGCAGCTTTTGGGGGCTGTCAAACAACCAAATGACAATTGCCAAAGCATCCTGGCCCAGAGCTGACACAGACTTACCTTGTAGAAGAAGTGGAGCCCTTGGCTGAAAGACAAAAGAAACAAAGCCAGTTACTTCACCTAGAAACATACTTCTCTTATGTAACTTTCTTTTGTGGGGGGTAATCAAACGTTTGACTCCAGGTACAATGGAAGGAATTGTAAAATCATATCCTTCAACCCACAGGAAACCTCCATGCTCACCCTGCTGTGGGCCATTATCTTCCAACAAGGAAGACTGGTGAGCTGAGTCTTCTACTTTCTCACCTCTGGGAGCTGCCAAAGGTCAGATCCCAAAGCAGCCTTCAGCCTGGGAGGGGCCAACTGCCCTGCCTATGTCTGTGCCTCACTTCCAGGTACCACACACCTTACCTGAGACACTACAACCAGCCTGGTCCCAGTCAGGGCCCTTCACTGCTGTAGAACTGATTCTAGCAGGGCTGTGAGTTTGGGGGAGCAGGTGTGAATCCCACTTCTGCCACCAACTCACTCATTATGTGACCCTGAGTGAGTCATTTTCCCTCCCTGAGCTTGGACTTCAGCTTCCAGCTCACAGGGTTGGACATCCATCTCTTTTCATGTCAGCACTTTCCGAAAAAGGATCTTGGGAGGAAAGGAAGGGTCCATCTGGTTTATAGATTTTTAAACCTGTGATATGGGCATCCCACAGAGAAGCCGCCTGAATTCAGCCACCATTTGACTCCTATTTCACTCTAAAGTGTAATTAAAAAGCAACATGCACACTCAGATGTATTTTGCACCACATCTGAACAGACTGGAGGCTGCCACAGTGCAAGAATTCTCATTGCCAGGTTAATGCTTGGTGCCTGGGCAGGTACTGGATCTTTAGGTAAGTGGGTGCCAGTTGGGAAGGCTGCAGCCCTGCATCTAATGTCTGAATGAAGGCAAAGTGCTGGGATATGAGTTGTCTGAGGGAGTCCAATGATGGGACACTGATCACCCTCCTCTTACACCAAAGACAACAGGCAACCATAGGGACACCCAGCTGGTAAGGGGTAGATTGAAAAGAGGACATTTTATTGTGAGTATTGAGGTGAACGATGGGCAGACCCCTCCGGGGCTAATGGGGGAGGTGGGGGTGTCTCATTAGGGTGGAGAGATGTGCACAGTGGTCCCAAAAGTGGTCTCTGGAGACCCACTGCCCAGATTTGAATCCAGCCCTACCACTCACCAGTTGTGAGAAAGTTTTATAGCTTTCCCATGCCTCAGTTTCTTCATCTGTAAAATAGGTTTGGGACCTGCAGAGGAGGAGTCTTTTCTGTGTGAAGGTTTTCCAGGGACTTTAGGGAAACCCTGGGTGGATCACCTGGAGGAACTTCTTTTGGATTCCAGAGAAGCAGGGGCGTGACTGTCTCCTTCTGAACGGAGGGCCTGAGGCTCAGCCAGCACGCACAGCTGGTCCTTCCAGCAGGTCCAGGAGGGAAGGAAACCTGGGGGAATGTCTGGGTGGGTGGGCAGAAGGGCTATGTGGCTGATGCACAACATGCTCCTCTGAGCTCAGCTTGGGGGTCTGGGCACAGAAGAGCTCAGGACAGCACTTTGCATTTGCAGGCGGTGGCACATTGTAGGTCACAACTAGCATTTAAAAGAGAATTTAGTGTAGAATATGACAAAAAAGAAAATATCAGAGTTCCAATTTTATCTATGGGGTGTGGGTGCGTTAGGTTGAGACAAGAAATGTATCACTTGTAGTTTAAGTTTTAGCAGCACTGCCTTTAAATGGTCTCTTCCAAGAGTGGAAAAGAGAACATGTACTTTTTGAAGTCTGCAAATGCATCAGAGCTGTTATCTCATATGAACTGATTTGTGTTTCCAAACTGTCCTACAAGTTGCCATACCCATTTGGCAGATGAGGAAACTGAGGCTTGTGGAGGCCAAACTGACTGGCCAGAGTACATAACAAGGGTCTGGGACTGCAGTCTGTCTGACTCCCAAGTCAGAGGCCTGCCACAGCAATGACTACCACACATGCACACACACATACACACAATCAAGTGCACAACATCCTGGATTTGTCCTTGTACCCTCCTGCTGTGGACTCAAAGGCCACCACCACGTGGGGAGAAAGTGCCAGGGAGGTGGCTCATGTTTCTGGGCCTACACACAATATTAATGACAGGAGCTCACATTTATTGGACACTTGCTGTGTGCCCGGTACTTTCCTAACAGTTACATGTGGCCACCGTGGAATCTTCCCAGTAGTCTTGGAGGCCAGTGGTGGCGTTATCCTCACTCTGACCAGCCACCTGCCTAGGGGCTGGGCATGTAACCTGGACAGGCAAGAGGAAAGCAGAAGCTTGCCAGGGGGCTCTTGGGACATAATGTTTCTTCTGAGAGCCTCTAGCCACCCTGGTATCTCCCTGCCTCCCACCTCAGTAGGGGTCCTGTGAGGATGTGAGGCCTGGAGCCACAGTGGCCATGCTGCAGCCACAGAGGGCAGGGGGCCACCCAGATTCCGGCCCGGTGAAGGTGCTGACCAGCCACGGCACAGCTACCTCTGGACTTCTTGTTACTGCAAATAACTGGACATCCTTGCAGCCTAGGCTGTGTGTTAGCCCAAAGCACTCTTGCGGTCTCTCCATCTGGGAGGACAGCCCAGGGGCAAACCCTACGGAGGGAGAGGGGACCCCACCTACCTTTCTTCTGTCGGATTCGGAGGAGGTAGAGGGCTGCGATCAGCAGGGCCACCAGCAAGGCACAAACCACGCCCACCACAATAAAGATATTCCAGCCGTTAGACTTTTCTGGGGACCACACGGAATAGAAGCTTCATGTACACTAATTAGAAACAGTCAAACTTAAACCCACCACCCCTTTTCACCAGTACACAGCCATCATTAACTGAGAACATCTGGCTGGTCCTTCTCAGATGTTTTGAGCCATACGGGCACTTCAGTGAGTCTGCACGCACTTCCCCATGTGGGTCACCCATGGGCAGTGCAGAAACCATACCAAGGGGCCAGGAGGGAAAATGTTTGTTGCTGACACCCATAGAAGAACTCTGGCTGCAGCATATGGGCAGAAATCTCAGTCTTGAGGGCAGAAATACGTTCCATCTCATTGAAATGAACCACAGAGGGGCCACCATTGTGGCGCAGGGCCATCTGAAACTCTGAATTGCAACTGGGGTGTCATCAGTGGCTGGGGGGCAGGGGCAGTGAGGAGGAGCTCCTGGACTCTTCAGGGCTCTCAGGGGCTGTCCACTAATCTGTGCCGGGACCTGGGCATAGGAGCTCTGAACCCAGGACACTTGAAGTGGAGACAGTGTGGGTGGGCTGGCTCTCAGGCACAGGGAGGGGATTGTACTACAGCAGAGCGGAAAGTCAGGAAGCTTTGGGCTACAGGATGTGTGTTCAAATCAATGCCCCTAGTTGGGTGACCTTGAGCAAGTCATTCAAACCTTCCTCCATACACTGGCTTCCTCTTGTGTTCTCCAGGGCAACAGTGAGCTCCACCTCACTGGATAGCTCTGAGGACTAACTCACTAACTCACCAAGAAACCAAATAACTCACTCTTTCATCCTTCTTAAAGTATTTCTTGAGCATCTCCTATGTGCTAAGCTATGTGCCAGGTCCTGAAGCCACAATGCTGAACAAGAAAGCCATGTCCCTAGCAGCAGAGACTCAAAGGTGAGCAGTCACGAAACTCTTCTTCAACGCTGCCATGGGCAAGCGGAGAGGCCCCGAGAGAGGCACCAACTTGTCCAAGGTTACCAACAAGTGAGAGAACCAGAGTAGAAATCCACACATCCTGTCTCCCTCTGTAGCACTCATCCTATATGAATCAGGCACCAGTGATATCAAAGGGACAATCTGACAGGGCCCTAGGGCTTTAGAACTTTCCTGTTCCCTTGAAGGATGCATGAAGGAAAGAAGTGGCCTCTGTTGTAATCCATCCGAAGGGTCCACTACATATAAGGCATAGCCATGCTAATGACAGGTGATGGAACATCCTGCGGTCGTCCCTAAACGCCAATTAGCTGCTACCATTCTAAAGCTAGAACAGAAATACATCGACAACAGTTTGGGAGGGGGCTGAGAAAAATGATACCCTGACAGCTTTTACTCTAACAGGAGAATGGCAGCGTTATCATCAACTTACATGGGCATGCACTTTGGCCAAGAAAAGCTCCTTGGGAAAACGTCCCACAGAAATAGCTGCACATGTAACAGAAGGTGTACAAGGATGTTTATTCAGCAGTGATTATACTTAAGATAAGCTGCAAACATCCTGGAGCCCCCGTCTGTAGCCCCTGTTCCCAGGGGACAGGCTGGCACGGGCAGCCAGGATGTCTAGGCAGAGGTTAGAAAGAACGAGAACGAGGGTGGTGGGGTGACATGGATGGAAGAAGCAGTGATTGGTAGGTGAAGAAAGCAAGAGGCAGGGCGCTGTGACAGGATGACACCCTTCCCTCCCTTTTTTCTCTCCTAAATCCATATTTATGTCAAAACACCTACAAAGATATGTACAAACTCTTATAGTGGTGACCCTTGGCATATGGGATTTGGGGGAGGGGAGCTGACTTCAAAATTCTACTTTATATTTATAGACTTCTCGATTATTCTATAATAAGGATGAATTACTACTTTCAACATCAAGAAAAGAGATGAAGCTTAAAAAGAGCAGTGGGAGTGGAGGCCTCACCAGGGATCTGGCCTGTATCCTTGTCCTGCTTGTGGGCAGAGACGTGCACGGTGTGGGTTCTGGGGACCGCCGGCTGCCCGTCATGCTCCACCTGGCAGGTGAGCACCACGTCCTCCCTGTGGGCAGTGACGTTCACCAGCAGCCAGCTTGTCCAGTTGAAGGTCCCATCCTTGTTCTCTGTGGGGTTCGAGGCCGTTTCTGTTCGGGACACGTTTCCGTTCTCCAACCAGCTCAGCTGCAGGCGCCGGGGGTAGAAGTTCTTCACTTGGCAGGTGACGTTCACCTGGTTCCCTGCCACGGGGCTTTGGGAAACCTCCAAACGGGGCGGAACTGAAACAGCACAGGGCAGAAGCTCTGACCTTAGGAACAGACAGATCACAGAGGATGGGCTGCATAGCTCAGCTCCCCCAGCTTAGCTCCCACAGGGCAGGGAATCACCCAGGATGGTGCTAGGCATGCAGCTGGTGCTCAGACACTGAGGGCTCTTTGCATATGAATGAAATGACTCAGCACAGTGCCTGGCACACAGTAGGTGCTCAAAGACTGGCAGCTCCTTTAGGGTAAAAATCAGTGAAATCACAAGCCCAGCCCCTGGCAGGCAGTAGTAACATCATAACTGTAGCAAAATAAACGAAATCACCAACCACAAACGGCTTGGCTCCCAGAAGGTGCTCAGTAATTATGAGTTGCTGTTGGTAAAGTAAATGCAACTACCCAGCTCAGTGCTGGGCACTGGTAGGGGCTGGCCTGGCAGCTGCCATTCAAGTAGCAGTACGTGACCGGCACATCCAGGTGCTGGTGACTGGGGAGGACTGGCAGGCATTGGACTCCAGGCGACTCAAGGCCTGGAGCGAAAAGCAAGGGGAGGAGCAGGGGGAGGCCTGGGCGCAGGAGTGGGCTCGCTCTGGGTGTGGGGGCATCTACCTCGGAGGGTCTCTGACAAGTTGGCGGTCCCACGAAGAGGGGGGCCCCCCTGCAGGGTGACGTGGGCCACCTCACAGATGACCTGGGAGCGAACATCCCCCGGGGCCAGCACCACCTCGGCTGTGCTGGAGATGCGGTAGGAGGCGCTGTCTCCCTCGGGGTCCACGTTGGTCTGGGAGGCCGACAGCTCGTTCCCATTTTTGAACCATTTCAGGGTGATGTTTCTGGGGGAGAAGCCGTGGGACTGGCAGGTGAAGCTCACTGTCTGCTCAGGCGTGGCCCTCTCCGTGGGGCCCGAGACCACGGGGGGAGAGGGTTTGGCTACAAAAGGAGATTTATAAACAAATAGTGTGACTGTGATTATCACCACTAACGATAAGCGTGTGATGCTGTTAAGAGTGTGTGTGAAACACACTATCGTCTAGTCCTTGTCATGGTGCTGGGAGGCGGGGTTGCCATCCTCCCCTTACACAGAAGGACCAAGGTTCCCGGGGGACTCAGTAGGGCAGAGCCACATGCAGGTCTGGCCCTGGTTCGTGTCCACCTTCTTTCCTCTGACAGCCGACTTCCTGCCCATCCAGGCACAGGAACAAAATTACTGATCGTTCTCACTCTGTACTGACTGTTCCTAACTGGCCTCCCCTGAAAACCATACCAACTTCAGGGTAAGGGTTTAGAGAAGTGAATGCAGGGGAAGCAGTGGCTCAGCGGGACGGCCAAGAAAGCTGGAACCAGGCTGGCGAGGGGACAAGAGGCAGCAGTTGTTTCTCCTTCCTTGGGATGCCGTTACGGTCAATGGAAACATGTTTTCTCTTAATAAAACAGAAGATGATTCACAAACCGAAACAAATAGAACTACCTTTGACCCAGACTTAATTTATGTCCAGAAGTGTCCCTTCAGGTATTCATGAATTTCTCCTTAGTTTTTATTCTTTCCACAAATGTCCCAGCAGGGCCTAATCTGTGGCAGTACATGATTTTGAAACAGAAGGGAGGTTTCTCTGAACCTGGGTTCTTCTCTTGGGTCAGTTTTGGGGTTGAAAACAAAGATTTCTGAGTGGTGAGAAAGCAAAGGTGGTCAATTTCTTAATTGTTAATTAATTTCAAGGACACAGACACAGGCCTATGAAGCAGCAGAAAGACTGACAGCAAACACTGTCAGTGATCATCAGCGACAGCATTTCACCCTGCAGAGGGTCCCACAGGGTGTCTCCAAATTGTTAATTATTACTGAGAACCTTCTCTAACCATTGGCAGACAGTCAACAGGACAAATATTTGCATTTGGAAATATTTAACTTGCTTCCTAAAACTCATCAAACATTTTGAGGACATAGGAAGGAGGTGTCACTTGAAAAAGTCACATCATGGAAACACCAGCAGCCTGGATGCCCCTAGAGGGAGGAGATGCTGTGATCAGTGGCCACTTTTAGAAAGTCTGGGGTTCCTGACCCTGGCTTGATCTCTCTGCATCCCTGTGCTCTTAATCCTGCCCCCATCCTTGTGCAGGAGGCCTGAGTGTGGTTCCATTTATGGGATGAGGCTCAGGGAGGAACAGAGCTGGCCCAGAGACACAGGAGGTACCGGGCAGAGCGCCTCTCACTGCACACATGACTGATTTTAGTGCCTCTGTTCTTTATCCTCGAACTTGTGTGTGTATCTGTACAAAGTGAATAAAAACATGAACCTGTAAGACAAGTGAGGGTGTATGTACAACACAGAGGCAGGCATATAGTAGGTGATTAATAAATAACACCTATACTGTTGTAAGATCTGGTTCTTACTGGTTCTGAAGCTACCCAATTGCTCTTTGGCTTTAAGAAGGCAAAACAAAAGCATGGAGATAACACCAAGAAAAGTCCCAGAGCCCCGCCCCCTGCAGCCTCTGAGCAACAACCAGAAAAGTAGTAGAAACCACCAAATTATGATTCTCTCCGTCTTGTTTTAATAATGCCCTCTGGGAACAAATCTGGCAAACTGACTTTCAAAACACACACGAGATCACAGGTTAGGTCTTTACAGGAAACTGGAAGTATTTTGAAAGGAGGAAGGACAGATTTCATCAGGGACAGTCGGTGTGTGGAGGCACTGAGGCTCTGGGGCTGAGCAGCAAGTATTTGCATGGATTCTAGTCTGTTTAGACACACTCGTTTAAAAATGGGGATGAATGAATGAATGAAGCTGGGATCTGACAGTGTTGGGGCCCCTCCTCCTCGGGGCTGGAAGGGCAGGAAGCTGCTACTGCCCCAGGCGTGCCCGGGGGAGGAGGTCCTGGCCACTGCACTCAGTTACCTTCCTGGGCTCCAGTGAGCTGGCACTGGGCACAAGCCCTTCAGAAGCACCTATACTCGGGAGAACTGTTCTTACAGCCCCAGCAATGTGGGAGTCACCTTTGCCAGGGGGAAGAAAATACAACTTTTCCTGTGCAACCTCAGAAAGCATCCAGGCTCAAGGTTCTGCCTGGCTGCACATTAGCATCCTCTCCATAAGGAATTCAGCCTCCTGACCTATTTGATCAGAATTTCTAGGGTGGAGCCAGGACTGCGGATCTCTTCAATGTTTCCCAGGTGATTCTAATGCACAGCCAAGGTAGCAGGGCACCACCCCGACCCCAAACCCCTTTTATACTTGAGGCCTGGAGAGAACAGTGACCTGGCTTCGGCATATCTTAACATTCGTCTGCATTTCCTGCACTTGCTCCTCTGGCAGCTCTTCACATGTTTCCCCTCATTCATCCTGGCAGCTGCTCTGTGAGGTCGGGACAGTCATGGACAGGTGAGGACCCCGAGGCCCAGTGTGGAGACTGGTCAGAGGTCACAGAGCCGGAAGCGGCAGCACTGGGATGGGAGTCCAGGCAGTGGGGCTTGGCCCAGGCTCCCAACCAAGGGCACTGATGTCCAGAAACACCCAACTACCACCACTTCCAGGGCTTCTAGACATGCTGTTCTGTCCCCTTCAACCCAGCCCTGAGAAAAGTAGCTGTGAACACCAGCACTTCTCAGATGGGGAAACCGAGGCCTGGAGGGGATCAGACTTGCCCAGGGGCACAGCTCTGGGTGAGAGCACCATCGCTCCCAGGGGGTCTGCTCCTTCACCAGGCCCTGCCACTCATATGTTCCCACAAAGGCTGGTGTGACTGCCCACTTCCTGCAGGTGAGGAAACTGAGGCCCAGCAACTGGGTCACAACCTTGAAGTAACACCTCGATCTGGGGACGCCTATTCTGTGCTGAGTGATTCAGACAGAGCACCCCAACTCCGCCCAACTCTCTTAACAGGAGGCCGTGGTATCCCCATTTCACAGGTGAGAAAATGGAGGCTGAGAGTAGAGAGGGGCTGTCTCCTCACCCCACTGCATCCCAGGGGGTGTCCTGGGCCCCCAAGTCTCATGTCCACAGCTGAGCAAGTGCCCCACCCTCAGGGCTGACACCGCCACCTCCCTCCCCTTTCCCTCTGATCCTGACTTCAGCAATTACAGGGAGCAGTCACCTGCCAGCACCCAGGCCGGGTGACCCTGTAGCAATAAGGCGGGATATGGGCCCCCGATCCCGAGTCTGGAACACGAGTTCTGCTCAGGGGGCCCAGCTCGCCCCAGGAAATACCTCCCTTCCTCACCCTCAGCCTGCAGAGCCGAGAGTGGGCCAGGTTGGTGCTGCCTCTGGTAGAAAACCCTAAAAGAGCATCTCTTGCCTCAGTGGGGCAACTCCTGTGTCACCCACATGGGGAAACTCCTCCCTGGATGAGGGACATCTGCAATGACCCAGCTCTGCTGGGAGCCTTCAGTAACTGAGTTGGTCCCTGAATCACAGGATGGGTTTGGACAGACTCCCAGCAAATGCCTGACCTCTGACATTCCCCCCCCCCCCCCTAGGGCATCAGCCTAAACAGGGAGTCTGTACCTCTTAGGAATTTCATCTCAGTGTGACATTTGTGAAGATGAAATAAAGAAATGCACAGTGTCCCCCTCCCTGCCCGGCGGGACTCCTCCTCGGAGGGAGAAGGGAGGCTTCACGGGGAAGAGCCTGGCCTGCTCTGCTCACTGCTGCCCCACAGCGCCCAGAGCAGGGCCTGGCACACAGCAGGAGCTCAGGAAGTGCTCAGGGAAGAGGAGCCTGGGTCCTGTGGATGGAGGGCTCCCTGGAGGCAGCAGGAGGTCTGGCCTGTGACTGGGAAAGTCACTGAGGCTTCTGCTCCCTCATCCCTGGACCAAAGGGCTGGACGGGACTGGAAAAGGCAGGGGCTGTGGAGCCAGCAGATGGGGGACAGACTCCCCTCCATGCACCAGCAGGGGGTCTTAGCAAACAAGGGCCTCTCCAGGCCCCAGCCTCCCTGAGCTGTGCAAGGCGGGGAAATCAGATCATGAATATGAACCCCCACTGCCCACCCGATCCTCAGTGCTGCTCAAAGAATGGAGGGCGTTCCTACTGACAGGCTGCCCCACCCCAGGGCCCAGAGGAGGCCCACCCTGGACTCACCGCTCACGGTGACCCGAGTGCCTGGGCCTGACTTAATCTCCACATCAGGGGTCCCTTTCTGGAACTTCACACAGTAGTAGACGCCAGTGTCCTCAGGGGTGATGTTACTGATGCGGATGGAGAAGTCCGTGTTGTTTCTCTTTGTAGCATCTGAAGCTTTTGTTACTCGGGGGAAGGGGCCTTCTCCGCCCTTGAAACTGTAGATTAACTGGCGGCCTGGTCCAGCCCCCCTGAACCACTTGATGGGCCCCACTGGGAGCACAGAGGTCAGGGTGCAGTTCAAAGTGGCCGTCTGTCCAGCTGCAACCGACACTGACCTGTCAGGCTGAATCACCTGCAGCTCCTCCTCACCTGCCGCTCCTGGAGGGAAACAAAGCAGGTATTTTTTTTTCACCCTTATGTGATCAGGTATGCTTATGAACAACAACTTTCACTGACAAAGTGAACAGCCTGAGCAGGCCTTGAGCTCAGCACATTGCTGTACATCCCATGTAACTCTCAGAGGAGCCCGTGTTGTGAGACCATATTACAAATGAGGAAACTGAGGCACAGAGATGTTATGTAATGCAGCAGACCCCTCTTTGGAAGAGTCATGTCTGAACTGGGCTCTGACTTCAAATCTGTTTTGGCCAGAGGTAAGGGGCACAGTGTCCTGACAGAGGGAACCGCCTGGGCAACGGCTCAGGGGCAGGTGGCAGCGTGGTGTGTAGGGTCTACAAGCAGCTTAGATTCTCTGGGCCTGGCCCAGGAAGCAGGCCCCATGCAGGGAAGCCTTACTCGGCAGCTGAGGCCCCTGCAGGTAAAGGAGCAGTAAAGTAGGAAGATTTGAGTCCTGGCTCAGGGGCTACTGCTACATGACCCTGGCCAACACTTGGGCCACAGAGAAGATCCTGGGAGCATGCGCCATACTGTCAGGCAGCACATGAAAGCGAGTGCTGCCCTTAGCGTGGGCAGGTCCCTTGACTGCCCTCTGAGCCTTAGTTTCATCAGTCAAACAGTTAAAGTGGCTGCATTTTGAGTGATGTAGGACCAAACAACAAGCCTAGGCCAGGGACAGTGTCAAAAAGAAGCATCTGATCTTTGGAGCCATCTGACCTGATTTGAAACCTGGCTCACTTCTTATTTACGTAAGATCTGAGGTTATCCATTGGTTTGAGCCTCCTTTTCCTTATCTACAAGATGGGTAGAGTACCCCTAGTCCTTGGCTTTTTTCTGAAAAGAAAATGAGATCACACATGGAAGTCCCTTAGTACCAAGCTGGGTATACAGGAGATACTGTCATTGTAAATGAATAAATGAGGGAGCGTCTGCTGCTCAAACTTCACCCCCACCACCCCTGGCTGGTACTCCTGCAGGCCAGGCCCACGCTGGATGCTGGGGACACACAGGAGTTGGACCCAGGCAGGCCTCAGGGCCCCTGGGCTGGGTGGCTGGAAGGACTCCTAGAGGTCAGGGGAGGGGAGGGGCCTGGGTGCCAAACTGGGGAGTGCGGGGGCCTGTGAGGCAGGGACCCCAGGTAGAGGAGATGGGGGTGGGGAGGGGAGGGCACTTGCAGGGAGATGAAAGGCAGGCGGAAGTGGCCATGTGAAGGTGCTGCAGAGGCTCAGAGCTCCACGCAGCCAGGGCCCCGACTCTGAACAAGGTGGAGTTTGGGGGAAAAAAAGACCTTAGAGAAACAGAGAGAGACAGAGAGCTAGGCAGAGGGACAGACACAGTGAGAGAGTGAGACCGAGTCAGAAAAAGGGAAATTAAGGAAGACACAGACATGGGGCAGAGGCAGCCCCAGAGGTTAGATGCAGACGGGATCTGTCCCCACCTGGGTGCTCCACTGACCCACCATGTGACCTTGTCCTGTCCCAGCCCAGGTCACCTTTGCCTTGTACATCTGGCAGGGCTGCAACCAACGCCCTGAGCAGCTCACTCTGGCTCTGGCTGGGCAGGAGAGAGACTGTGAGAATTCACCACCAGCCGGTGGCAGGGGCGGCACGCTCAGGGCAGAGAGCCCGAGGACTCCAGTCCGCCCTCGCTGCGGGCAAGTCCAGGGCCTCAGAACAGGCCTGTCGCCCCCCTGCCCAGCCTCCCAGCCCTATCAGGCCGGGGATGGCCCTGCTCTCAGGGCGGCAGCCTGCGGGTGGCCCAACCCTCCCGATGCAGGGGAAGAAACCAGAGTCTACAAAGGGCAAGAGCCTGGGTGGAGCAGGTGTGTGAGGACCTTGGAGCCGCCCACAGAGGCAGCACCAGCAGTGTCCAGCCAGGAGCCCCTGCAGTGGGCCCGCATTCCCACGGGAGCCTGGAGGGGGTGCAGGCGCGGGGCCAGCAGGCCTGGGCGAGAGCAGGTGCCTGTACCCAGCTCAGCGCCCTCCCTCCCTGGGCCTCCATTCCATCTTCCATAAAGTGGGGTGCCGGCATCCACCCCCAGCATAGTCATGAGGATTATGACACAGTTGGACATAAGGGCCTGCCACATAAATGCTGGTTAAATTTTAGTTTCAGTTCCCATTATTACCATGGATATATTGCTTATATACTCGATTTTTTTTGGATTGTCATGTGCCCCCCAAACAAGGATGTAGGATCAACAAGGAACTGTTTCCAATCACTTGCCTGGAACAGTGTCTGGCACACACCGGGCACTCAGTAAATACATGGTGAATGAACCAGTTAACAAAGGAAGGAAGGTGGGATTTTACCCTCTCCTGGGTAAAGCTCCTCTCCGAGCCTCTTCCCTCCTCTGTTAGATGGAGCTGCCACAGGCATATCCAGGAGATGGTGCGAGCCTGGAGCCGGGGACTGCGCCTGGCCCACAGACGCTCCTAACAAGTGGTAGTTATTATTATCTTTATCAATAACACCACACAGGGCTGTGAGTCAGCAGTTGGCGAGGGGAGTTGTGTGAGCAGGAGAGCCGGCTGCGGAGTCAGGCGTGCGATGTGTTGCAGCCGGCTATTCTTGTGGTGCAGCCGGAGGCCTGCAATCACACCCCGGGCAGGCGACAATAAAATCTGGAGTTGAGTAGGGCTGCCCCCACCCTTTTTTCCTAAGCTCCTCTGAGCTCTCTCCACCAACTGCAGCCAGATTTAGGCAGCTTAATTAATTAGCTAGTGTTTATAAAGCGTTTGAAGAATTTTAAAAGTGCGACGTAAGTGCCAAATATTATTTTAATCTGTGTGTGTGTGTGTGTGTGTGTGTGTGTGTGTGTGTGTGTGTGTGTGTGTGTTTTCCAGCAGAGTTTTTTTCTTGCTTGCTTGCTTTTCTTCTTCTCTGCAGGTTCTGTTCTGGGAACCGGGCTTGTTAAAATCATTCCTGCGGTTCTGGGCCTGGGGTCATCATCATGGCATAGCTCACAAAACCATTGCCTGTTCATTCCTGCCCTCCTGGCAGGGAGAGCAACTGTCCAGGGGCCTGAACCATCTCTGGGAGAGGAGGGCCGCTGGGCAGGCATTCTCACACGCCGATGGTGGGAATGAAAATTGGAACATCCTTTCGGGAAAGCAGTTTGGCAGGATGTACCAACGGTGTGAAAGTGGATCACCAGTCTTGGCTGGGCTGTTCCACAAGAACATACTCCAAATATGGAGTGGGGTTCCCACAAAATGATCTTGAAAAGTTGGGAAGAAACCCAAATGGCCAATGATAGGGGGGATGATTAAGTGAATTATGGCCTACTCCTTACAATGGTATTACAGGTACCATAAAAGCCATCACCATCAAAACTGTGGTATTCTGAAATTTTCTCATGGTGTAATTTTAAATTGTCTTGTGATTATGCAAATAAAACTCGTTCATTGCAAAGCATTTAGAGAAAACAAAAAAGTATAAAAACAAAATAATAATCCCATAGAACACCATCAATGATAACTTGATCAACATTTTGATGTAGTTAAAATGAGTGAATAAGAGCAATGTAAAATCATACTCAGATAACACAGAATATGTGCAAACATTTTGCCTCCCTCACTCAGGTAGTCTTATAAACAGAAAAATAAAAAATTGGAAATATCCTAGTGTCCAAGGAGATGGGCTGCTCTCATGATGGTGAACCCACATGACAACCAAGTCTATAGCTATAAAAATGATGGTGTAGAATTATAATTATCAATGCAGAAATATATTATGAGAACAGTCAGTTACTTGGTGACAGATTCAGTGTGGTCCGAAGCTTCTGGTTTTGAAAAAAAAAAGTATCTATAACACTAAGGATTAGCAGTGATTAATTTTGAGTAGTAGATTTAGAAGGGATTTTGCTTTTATGTTTTCTGTTTGCTTTACTTGTGTAATAAAAAAGGAAAAACGTGCTTTCATTATGATCATGACTTTGCAAAATAAAATAAAACTGTATTTAAATAAACAACTACAAGGTATTACATAGAACTAAAAAATGCACCTCTCTTTGTATCATAAATCTAAAACTGATGGGTTTTCTCTTTTTTTTTTTTCTACTTTGGGTATTTTTCAGATTTTCTAAACTGAATGACTATTAAAGAATGTGTACAGTATCCCATTTGTAACAAGAAAAATCTATGCATGTAATATGTAAGTTACATATGTGTTTATGGTTTGAATGAAACGCCCTTCCAGGAATTTTGTCCGGTTTGTCTCTTTCCTCTGATGCAATGCTTGACACAGAACAGACGCTTAATCAATATTTGCAGATTGATTGATCAAATGTTTAGAGAAAAAGGTCTAGAATGAGAAATGCCAGGTTGTTGAGGTGAGTTACATTTAGGAAATGGGACCAGGGTGGGCACATTCTTTTTCACTGTGTAGTAAACAATATATTGAGTCTTTTTTTTTTTCAGTGAACATTTACTTCTTTTGGAAAAAAAATAATGAAATAAAACCTGGGGAGTAAGTCTTCTAATGGGAGAAGTCAGCACAGTGGGTGGTAACTGCCCCTTGTATTTGTTGTTAGAGGGATTCTGTGCCCACAGGATGTGGGGAGCTCACAGCATAGAGCCGTCAGCAAATTACTGGGAATCTACCACCCACCAGCCCCAAGCTAATAAGGACTGTGGAATGACTGTGCCCCTGGCCTCATGGAGCTTGCGCACAAGCAGAGAAGATAAACCTTAAGAAATAACCCAAATGATTACAGTTGGAATGAACACCAACCCTTAAGCCAATGACTCCTGCTGGCATCCTTGACCCTACCCCACTCCCTCCCAGTGACCTGCTCTTCCCACCGTCTCCTTTATCTTCACAAATAGGCCAAGGAGGGCATGATAATGCAGTAAGATGGGGGCTGAGAACTGACTGCTGGGCTTGGAAAAATACAGCTGACTTTTTTTTTTCACAATGTTCATGTGTGGCTTGTGAGATTAAGAAAAGATGAACACAATTTTCATCAGAAGTAAAAAAATGAGCATCGATGCTTTTCAATTGGAAAAAACAAATCAACTTAGAACTGAACCTTGCCAGGAGGGAAACAAGGCCACTGCGATCCTTGGTGTGACTCCTCCAGAAGCCTGCCCAAAGAACAAAGCTGAAATGTCCACTTCCCAAGAGCTGTCTTTGCCCGCACGGTGCTCACTGCCACTTACCTGGGAGCCCGTCCACCCCCTGGAAGCAGTGAGCCACCAAAGCAGGGGCCTCAGGGACCGGCTGGAGGCTACCCCTCAAGTTTTCACAAGCTCAAGGAGCCCAGGGGCTGGGGAGGCTGTGGCCAGAGCTGTGGCAGTCCCTAGGGCTGTGTCCTAATATGACACAAATGACACCCTGTGGCTGCCACAGGAGGGGCGGCTCAGCATCTCCTTTCCTGGACCATGATCATTATTGGCCAGCCTTGGGGGGCTACTCATCACCCCACACACCCAGCAGCACCTCCTCTGGTGCTGCCTTTGGCACCTTCTGGGTTATGATTTAAGGTGTGTGAGGGTGTGCAGTGCAGGCATGTGGATGTGAGTACACACAGAGGCATGAAAGAATAGATGCAGGGGTGTGGACATATGTGCTGAGCAAAAGCTTTCACAGACGTATGCATGGGTGGACCCAGGGAGCATGAGCACTGTCACCATGTGCAAGAGGTGATATGTGTGTGCAGGCACATGCTACATGCATCTCAGCAGTGTGTCTGAATGGTGACCAGCAAATAGGGGTGTGGGAGGTGGGAATTGTGTGTAAGAAAGTGTCTGAAACGTGGGTGTATGCAAGCATGTCAGTGTCATGAGAGGGTGTGTCTGTGCCCGAGGGTGTGAACAGATGTCTGGGAGGGGTGTGAGCATGGGGGTGCATGTGTGTGCTGGCAGGAGTGGGATGTATACGAGTATGTGTGTATGCAAAGAGTGGGTGTGCGATGGGAGGGGTGTCAGGTGAGCGGGAATGTGAGAGTATGTGTATGGACATAAGTGCTGGGAGCAGGACAGTGGCATGTGCGGGGACCACTGCTGGTGTCCACCCTATTCATCCACATGCCCAGCAGTGAATGTGCCTGGTCCATATGAGTTTCCATGCACAATGAGTCCAGAGAAGCCACTTCCTCCAAGTCTGTCATTGGCTCTTGATGCGCAAGGCCCTGCCTGACCTGGCACAGGTACTGCCCCTGATATGAGGCTCAAACCTCTACTGAGCACCTACTTACTATAGGCTGCCACAGCGAAGGGGCCAGCCCAGAACTGCTGATGGAGCTCACCAACCTGGGTGCGGTGCAGCCAGTCCCTGGGACTGATTTATGGGCCAGCTGCACGGGTGCATGGTTATGTGGATTCTGTAGTTCCCAAGAGGGGAGCTCAGGGCTCCAACTGTAGCAGCTAGGCATTCATTTTCCTCTGGAGTTGGACTGATTCATTCACACCCTCTCAAACCTCCCTCTGCTGCCAGGCCCTGTCCCAGTTGCCCAGCTGAGTGAGATGGGTCCCTGCCATTATGGGGCAGAGAACACAGGCAAAGAACACAGGCAGGGAGATCGGTGGGTGAGAAGAGGCTTGGGGATGGAGTCTTGAAAGAGGGGTGAGATCTGGGAAGACTTGCTGGAAGTGGTGGCTCCTAATCGGGGTCTTGAAGGATGACAGAGGCTGGGGAGAAGCAAAAGAATTTCAGGACAGGGGATCCACATGAACAAAGGTGTAGAGGAGAAAGAGCCCTGCATAATCCAGGGACCAGAGCAGAGTCCTTGGGACATGCTCATGGCTGTGCCCCAAGCTGGGTAGGGTTACCCTGGGACTGGGCTAAATAACCAAGCACCCTAAAGGAGGGCTTTAGTTGCCATCTGAACAGCAGGCTGGGAGCAGTCTCGTGGTACCCCTGGATAAACCCACTGGCGGAGACACTCCAGCTACTCTGTTGTGGAAACTCACCTGCACTGGGAACTCCCCAGTACAAAAGGGGGTACACATGCCTTGTAAATAAGGTGGAGGCGAGCCCAGTGAGCCCAGTTATTCCCTGACTCCAGGCAACTCAGAACCGGGACTTGCAGGGATAGCCCCGTCCATGTAGCAGTTAAACTCCTACGGTGCCAAGACAGTCTAAAGCTTGGGCTCTGGGCCAGAAGACGCATTTGTCTCATCCCTTGTGGGGCGACTTGGCAAAATCACCTTTCTCTAGGCCTCCACTTTCTCACCTGTAAATAAGGGGTGCTACCATCTTTCTCCCCAAGGTCAGATGTTCAGTGGTTAGAAGAGCTGGCCTGAGAATAACAGTACGCTCTGACACCCCTTTCTCCCCATGTCCCAGGACCGATCTAGTAGCAGATGCTGCCAGTGCAACTCCCAAGATTTGGCCAGACTCTGACCTCTTCCTACCACCTCTGTTGCACCACCGTCCCTCACCTGTCTCCTTATTTCAGCTTCCAAACTGGTCCCCCGACCTCCACCTCATCGCCTGCAGCCAGAGAACCTCTAAAACTTAAGCCAATAACATCTCTCCTTTGTTTCAAACCTTCCTGCAGTCTTTACTATATTCAGAGTGAGCCCCCAAATCCTTCTGGTGGCCCCCAGGGCCCTACAGCCTTGCTCTCAGTTATGCCAGACTCTCCACCTCACCTCAGGACCTTTGCACTTGCCATTACCTCTGCCCGGTACTCTCTTCTCCTAGATATCTACACTCTGGCTCCCCCACCTCCTTCAGGCCTTTCTGAGAGGCCTTCCTTGGCCACCCGCCTCAATGTCCCTTGCTCTGCTTTATTATTTTTCTACATATCACCTACCACCTAATATATTACATAGGTATATGTCAATTTCATAGCATCCACCTCCCTACCTTAGACTTATGGATAAGCCCTTCAAGAGCACAGACAAGTTTTGTTCCCTGTGATATCCTCCAAGTCAACACCAGTGCCTGGCGTTTGTTGAATGTATGTTCTGGTTTGGATTCTAACTGCCACTCATGTAACCCCAGGAAATCCAGGAAATGTCTTAACCCCTCTGAGCCTCAGGCTTTTCATCTGTCGAATGGGGATGATGACAATAATAATAACGATAACACTAGGGTTGTTCCAGGATGAAATGGGCCAATGTGTGTAAGGAACTCAGCGCCGTGCCTGGCACCAGGAAGCACTCGATGCAGGGCGGCCATTACCACGCAGCAGGTATTTAAGGATGAAGGGATGCCAGATGATCACAGCCTTAAGCCTGAGAAGCTAACCAATCTCTCTGAGGCAGAACCAGCTCTGCCCCAACAGATGCCCAAGGCCACTTGCAGCTGGATCTGAGACCAGGCTGAGCACACTGAGGCAGGGAGGCCAGGAGGCAGAGAGGGCCAGAGGCCCTGATGGGCATTTGCTGGGTTTGGACAGGCCCTGGAGTTGGTGAAGAAATGTTTGCAGTGTGGCCCTGTTTGCAAAGTGGCAGGGAAGGAGCTATCAATACGTGTGTGCTGTAAATGCCCTTTGTATGTGCCAGGCCTATGGGTCCAGAAGAGGCTGGGAGAGCAGGCAGGGTGCACGAATGCCCACCATCCATGGCACGTCATGCCTCAGCAACCTAAGGACTTTCTTCCCACCTCCCCATTTTGTAGAGGGAGAAACTGAGGCTCAGAAGTGAAGCCTGGAGAGGGCTGAGTGTCCTTCAGACCTCCAGGCCCTAGCTGTTCCAGTAGGACAGGCCCTGGTGCTGCCCAGCCATGCTCTCACAGACACAACGTGCGATGAGGCCAGATAATGGAAGCCCTCATTTAACTGTCATTATAGCCTAGTGAGGTGAGCGAGGAAGCCAAGACCTTGAGAGGCAGGGAGGGGCAGAGGCAGGAGTCAAACCGACTTCTGCCATCAGTGCTTGGGTGCGATATCACTTCTCCCTGGGACGGGGTTCCCTCCAGCTCAGGCTTCTGGATTCTCAGGCTGCCAAGGACATGCACACATTTTCCCAGCTGAAATAAAGGCCCCTGAAATAAAGGCCCCCTTAAAAGTGACACATATTTATTAAATGATATTTGCCAAGGTTTCAGCACACTCTGCTGCCAACAGCAGACAGTCTCTGGACAAGATATTTCCCCAAGCGGCACTATTCACTGATGCTTCTGGAGCACGTTTGTAGCTCGCAAAAGCACTTTCCACAGCTCTTAATTCCCTTAACCCTCAACAGTCCCCCTGCGGGAGGTAACAGTGTGAGTGGTTCCATTTTGTAGATGAGGAAACTGAGACTCAGAGCCAGGAAAGACACTTGCTTCATTGCACAGCAAGTTAGCAGCACATGTTGGACTTTTAAGTCAGCAACGTGCCCCAAAGTGGGCGCCCATTGCATACCGCCCCTGCTGGAGAGGGGGCCAGGGGTATTATCAAGATAAAGGTTGTCATGGTCATTCCAGCTGGACCATCAGAGCTGGAAGGGACCTTTAGGAGAGCAAGCTCAGTCTCTGCTTCACAGAGGGGGAAACTGAGGCTGAGAGGGGCAGTGTGGTTTCAGGTATCCCATCTGGTAAACACTGGAGCAGGGGTGCACCTGCTCCTTCAAGCTCCAAACTGTAAAATAATGACTGTGCAACATTAACAGTACTAGTGACAAGGCCAATGAGCAGAGAGCACTGACATTACCAGCAGCATGACAGGCTTCATCAAACCTCCACAGGGACCCAGCAAGACAGAGCTGTTATCACCCCCATTTCACAGAGAGCAAAACTGAGACTCAGGCCAAGGTCTGAGCCTAGGTCTGAGCCACCTGAGCAAGGTCACAGGGCTGCCAAGTGATCTGACTCCATCTGTGTCCTTCCCTCTGCACCAGATGGCCTCATGCAATGAATGACCTTTTCAGGGAGGCTGACCCCATGTCGGGCCCTCCAAACCAACTTCTGGCCATGAAAGTGTAGCACTAATTGGGCCACGTTTCATGTTTTGTCTGCTCACTCATCATGGTGTCTGCACTGGGGTAAGCAGTTTTGTGTAGCCAGAATTTTAAGTATAAATTCTGGGGTTCTTAGCCACCCACCTCTACCCTAGCTGGCACTAATACTTTTTGTGCTTCTTGATATTTTAAGGATCGCTATGACAGCATTGGGCAAGGACATGTGGTGTGTTCATGGCCCCAGCCACAGAGGTGGGACTCTGTAGCAGTTAGGGCACAGCCCTTCTTTCAGACCAGGGTTGACGCCTATCTGACCTCATGGTTCTGAGCCTTCTTAAAATGGGGATCTGAGTATTTACCTGCTACTTCATTCAACCAATGCAAATTAATCTGCCTACCATTGCCAGGCCCTGTGGTAAGGCCCCAGGGGCCCTAGCAGTGAACAAAACATAGTCCTCTCTCTCACATAGCTTATATCCTAGGGGGGAGACAGGGCTAGAATAATGAAACAAATATAGGAATGGCCAGGAATATTAGAAAACAAACAAATTTGGTGCCATGATAGGGAATGACAAAGGAGAGCCACTTCTAGTATGAGATGGTTGGGCATGGCATCTCTGAGGAGGTAAGATCACAGCTGAAACAGAAGGACACAAAAGCCAGGGACAGTGTTCCAGTAGGAGAGAACAGCAAGTGCAAAGGCCCTGCGGTGGGAAAGAAGCTGGTGCATATGAGGGCCAGAAAGAAGGCTGCCCTGGCTGAAGCCCACAGAGGCAGGGGGAGGGTGTGGCATGAGATGGGGTTCGAGAGGCACAGTCCCAAGAATGCCATGCCTCACAGATCATGGGAAGGAGTTTGATGGTATTCTAGGGGCAGTGGGAACCACTGAAAACTTTGGAGCAGGCCAAAGAGCACTGATTCACTCAGTTGTTACAGGTGAAGAGACTGCAGGGGGAAAGAACGGAAGCAGGAAAGCAGCAATGAGGACGCTGCAGCATTTGTGGGCCCGGGCTCAAATCCTAGCTCTATACTTACAAGCTGCGGACATTGGGCCAGTCACTTCACCTCTCTGAATCTCAGTTTCCTCATCTGTCCAATGGGAAAAATAACAGTTTCCACCTCACAGAACCGTGGTTAGAATTAATTGAGATAAGGTACAGTTGACTATTGAGCAACACATGGGTTAGGGGTGTTGAACCCCACGCAGTTAAAAATCCATATATAATTTTCCACTTCCCCAAAACTTTACTAATTGCCTACTATTGACTGAAAGCCTTATTGATAACATAAACAGCTGATTAACACATATTTTGTATGGATGAATTACTATATTTTTACAACAAAGTACGCTAGAGAAAAGAAAACTGTTTTTGAATAGTCACAAATCTCCAAAAGATTTTTCCATACATTTATGGGAAAAAATCTGCATAAAAGTGGACACATGAAGTTCAAACCTGTGTTGTTCAAGGGTCAGCTGTATAAAGCACTGATGCCATGACAGAGCCTGACATGTTCATGGCCAGGTGCTCAATGAACTGCATGCTCCTTGATCTGGCCCTGACCTCTCCCAACGTCCCCAGGGTCTGCTCCTCTCACCCCAGTCTCAGGGACCTCTTGCTATTCCTGGAACACAACAATCTCCCTCCAGCCTCAGAGCCTTTGCACTTGCTATCACTTCTGGGAGGTGTGCTCTTCTGATATTCCCATGGCTGCTCCCCCAGATTGATTCGGGCCTCTTCTCAGAAAGGCACTCCCTCTGTGCCCGCCCGACCTCCCTGAGTTCCCTCGGTGGCGCCTGTCTCCGCCTGGCGGAGGGTTTCCTTGGGCCTGCTGTTCTTCCTCCCTAAAAGGTCAGCGCCAAGAGAGCGGGTGCTTTTGTCTACCCATGGTTGTATCCCCAGCACCTAGAGCTACCCTGGTGCATACTAGATGCTCCAAAACATTTGCTGAATGAATAGGTAGAATTTAAATGAGCAGAATGAGGACAGCAGAGTGGTTAAGAGTAAAACCAAGGCTTGGACTTGGCTTTAATACTCTCACTGGCTCTGTGGCCTTGGGAGGGACACAGCCTCAGTTCCCTTATCTGTGAGATGGGAATGAAGGGCTCCGTGCTTTCCGGCTCTTGGATTAGACAACAGAGCACATCAAGAGATGCACCTCAAAGGACTGGTGGATGAAATGATGCCCAATGTCTGGCATTTGCTCTACACTGCTCCCCTGAGGCACTGCCCCCAGCAAAGGGAGGGGCAGGTGAAACAAGAGTGGCAGATCAGTGCTGCAGCTGGGGTTCGCTCCACCGTTCCTTCTCATTTTGCATATGCTGAAATTTTCCAGAATAGGAAAATAAGGGAGAACACGCACTCCAGTCTCAGTTTGTGCCTAGCCCACAGTGCACTATTCCCTTCCACCAAGAGCTTCCGTTTCTGGAGGACACCGTTGGCACTAAAGAACGGAGGCAACAGAGACAGGCCTGGTCTTGGCACAACCCCCACTACGGCCATCCCTCCTGGCTGCAGGCTCCCACTCACTCCGGCTTCCAGTCTCCCTCCTGAGCTCCCTCAGCTCCTAGCGCTAATTTGCAGCCATCTAACACCCTGCGCCCCCAAATGGATGTGCCCGGAAATCTCACAGACACAAAGAACCAATTCTGTATCATTTCCGACTTCCACCTCAGCTGTTTTGCATCTCTTCGGACTGAGAGCCTGGCAAGATACCTGGCAGGGAAAGTCCATCTTGCAGAGGGCTCCATCAGAGACCTGCTCCAGGAACGCCCAAGTTAAAAGGAAAGCAGTTTCAGCTGTGAAAATAGATGCTTCCTTCTCCACTATGGGATGGAAACATGTCCTGGGAATACCCACCACCTCTCCTCCTGGGAGGATATCCTGACTGACAGAAATAGGAGACGAGCACCAAGAGAGCAGGATGCCAGCACCCTGGGCCTCAGTTTCTCTACCTGTCAAACAAGGCTAAGGGATGTTTAGTTAACAGCCTCTGTGGTCAGGTTGATCTGGGTCTTCATCCTGACTGCCATTTACTGTGTGGCTTTGGGCAAGCCGCTAGGTCTCTCTGAGCCAAATGGATCTGATGATAACTGTACATACCACCCAGGGTAACTGTGAATACGACTGGGAACATACAGGCCAAGTGCTCAGCCCATTAAATGGCTGGAAACAATGGTTCTCATTATTATTACTTGAGTATTTTCCCATGGAATTCAGGATCCTGTCAGATTTCTGGCTTTAATGATGGAAACTTCCAGCACAGCCCAGCTTTAAAGAGCCTTGGCCTGGATGACAGGGGGCTTGGCATCCCACCCAGGCCTTGCCTGGGAAATCCACAATTTCAGACCTGTGGATACAGACAGAGACACCTAGAGGCAGGATGTGCCCACAGCCTCAGGCCCAACAACCAATATTTAAACCACATTACCCCAGGTTTCCACTTAACTGTCCATTCTCCTAACAGCATCAAAGCTACAGGGAAAAACCTCAAACTGGGGGGCATTCACTCCCTGAACAGCTTTTGTTGTTTTGTGAGTACCCACTGTATGCCAGGAGCTGTGCTGGGTGCTTTACAAAACTCAGTCCCACTTTTAGAGAAGAGGAAACCCCACCAGAACAGAACAACAAGCATCACACATGCTCAACTGACTTAATCCTTGAAGCAGAGTTGTTGGTGTCATCTGTTTTACATATGAGGAAACTGAGACAGAGTTCAGAAAATTGTCCAAGAAGGTAGTGGAGCTGGGATTCACACCCAGGGCTCTGGCTCTAAGCCTGGCACTTAGCACTAGGCTGTGCTGTGTCCCTGCACGGAGAGGGTAAATGACCGCTACTGTTGCAGAACTGCCATGCCAATCAGGTGTTACATGTATCCATACTGTTGATAAAACAAGGGGAAAACAATAAATAGCCTCAGACAGGGCAGATAAAATCCTGTGGGGAGGGTTCAGAGGAAGAGGAGACCCCGTGGAATATGAGGCAACCACAAATTGAAGGATGAGTGGAATTTGGACATACAAAGATAAGGAGATACAGGGAACAGTGTCTCTGATGGCAGGCATAGCATAAGTGAGGGCACAGATTTGTACAAAATCCAAACTGGGTTAGGCCACGTTAATGAGAGTTATACCTCTTGTTCATATGTTTGGGAACACGGGAATAAATAGGATCCATCATGGGATCCTACTACGGTGGAAATTCTCAGGGTCCTTTAGGTGCTGATGTACTTGAGTAGCTAGGACAGCCTTGGCCTGCGAGAAGGAAGCCTGATATTCTTGCAGCATCTCAACAGGTCAGCTGTTTGGAAATATGTGCCTGACAAATAAGGCCTGTGAAGGAGGAAGCCCATGGCCAGCTGCAATTTATACTTTGTTGTTTTTTTTTTTAAAGAAAACTTGGACCCACTCAACAGTTTTGCGCAGGGGAGTGACATGATCTGAGTTGTGTTGACAGGCCAGAAATCTGAGCACATTTAAAAAAAGGTGGGGGGGGGCAATGTTCTATCAGTCCAAGACTACAAATAAGAAAATAACCTGTCGCACAGAGCCATTGGAAGCAGTGAGCGAGTGTGTGTGGGCTCCCAACAGTTTTAGACTCCCTTCCTCTCACACACCCCCTCTCCATCTGTTGGAAAGGGCACCGGGAAGATGCAAGGAGGAATATTCCAGCTCTGGGGGCTCCAGAGTTTGGCAGCCCAGATGGGGGGCTCTGAGGGGAGCCACATTGCTCCCATCAGTTGCCATTTGTGAGGGCCAAGGGACTGTCATTTTCTCTATCCCTAGCATGTACCCAGAGAAACAACTGTGACTCAAGACTTCTGCCCCAGAAGGAAGCCTTCCACAAACTTCCATCTAACCCTAGAGGCGGAACCTCTCACTCCCTCCATTTTGGGCTGAGTAATCCTGATTAAGTCAGTGAAACTATTCCCTTAAAGGCTCCCAACCACTTACTCCTTGGACAAGTTACTTCTGCAGTGCTGGCCTCCACTTTCCTTATCTGCAAAATGGGGGTAATGGCCAACTCAGGCTTTGCTTTGCTGATTAATGAGATCATGCACACAGGCACTCAGCACACAGCCTGGAATACAGCTAACATTCAGAGGATGCTGATTCTCCACCCTTCCCTCAACATGGGGTTCACATCAGGACTTTATAGTGTTGAATATCTGCAAGTTATAGGAATGAATCACACCATGAATCTCCATGGAGTTGGTAAAGGAATGCCCAGAAAGGACCCTGACAACACCACAGCTTTGAAAGACCTTTAGACAGCCTGAGGCCATGGGGCCAAAGCCCCCCACCCCCGCCCCCTTTCTCTTCTTGTGAAAGAGGAAGTGAGATTAACTTCATCACTTAGGAAAGTACAGAGGAGCCACCAGTATGCCACCCTCTACCAAGGGTCAGAGGCTCACCAGAGGGCCCAGCTGTCCCCCAAAGCCTGACCCCCGACTTGAGCTGGCCTTCTTCAGGCCAGAGTGACGAGTGAATGGGAGCTGATCTGAGGTCTGCCCAACAGGTGACCCAGAGGTCCTGAGACCCAGGTGGGGCCAAGCCAGGAGCCTGCAGGTCCGGCATCAAGTGCGGCTGCTATGGTGGAATCACGAGGCCCCAGTGTCCCCAAGTCCCTTGCCCTTCTCCCAGTCTCTGAAATCTCCCTCAGTGCAGTTGTTTTAGGAAACAGGCCTCACGTTGGCTCCAAGAACACAGGTTGGTGACTTCACCAGCATCTTTTTAGAATTTCCCTTTGGCAGCATTTGTGCTGAGAGCAATCTTTAGAAACTTCTTCCCCTGCCTTCCCCAACCCAGAAATGCACATGACCAGCCCCCTTCAAACAGTGATCATGTGAAGCTCCAGCAATCACGTGACACCTCCCAGGCTGACAGTTCTGCCTGAGACACTAGTAGTCATTCAATCCAAAGCCGCCTTCCTAAGCCTGACATTTGAGTTTCTCACTCGAACAAATCCATTTTCTTAGAAAATTGGACAACTGCCTCCTTCTACCTTCCTGCCCTTCTGTCCTGCCTCTCTTCTGCTTTGTCATAAATTCCATGCTTGCAGCAACTGAGGGAGGGGCCTGCAGCCCCATGCTTCAGCCAAACCAGGTGACTTTCATGCCAGGGCCTGGAATTTGACTGGAATCCCATACAACACAGAGTGAAGGATGCTGGGAGGCTTCAGCTATGATGGTGACACCCCATCCCTTCCCCACCACCCTCAGCCAATAAATTTATTCTTATCTCCTAAGATTTATTTATTTCAAAGTTAATCTTGGCCCCTCTGTTGCTCCCACTTTTTCAGGCTATTGATGCTGAATGGATTGGAACAGAAGTTTTATGGCCTAATCTTTACCATTTTACAGATTGTTTTTATAGGCAAAAGGGGGAGATTTGCTCATAAGAAGGGTGTCGGTGTTCCCAGCCAGCACCCCAGGAAAGGCAGGCTGCCCATCTGAACACTTGTTAATCAACGCCATTGCTCATTTGCCAGAAACTGAACCACCGGGTCCTGGTTGGAGAAGGGTCTGGAATAGACATTTAGAAATTAACCTGGGCCCAGTTCCCTGTTTCAGGAAAATTAAGCACTTGTGAGAGCTGCTTGCTCCTGCATTTCTAGGCCAGGAAGGAGGGCAGGGAGGGAACTCGGACTTTTGCAGGGTGTAAATGGCCGGTTCAGGCAGGAAGGAGCAGATCCAGAGATGCCACTCACTAAAAAGACATGAAATATATCAGTGCTTCCTTCTGCCCAGCAGGGACCCAACTGTAACTGAAAGACTCTCGTGTGGGGTGGGGGGATGCCTTTGTGGGTTCCTGGGTTTCAGGGGAAACTGCAGGGCACAGAGAGGCTGCTGTCCACCCCCACTTCTCCCTCCACCCACTCTTTGCTAGTTCCCTCTTTCTCGCTGCTATCAGATGGTTACCAGTCTCTAGGCAAATGCAAAGGGGGGGGAGGTGTATACTGAGCTCATCTTTACTCCCTCCTTAAGGAGGGAAGTGCAGAGATCCCTCTGCCTATAGCCCAGCTACAAGGAGCCAAGAACAAGATCCCCATCTTCTCTCCCACCCCAACTCCTTTAAAGCTGGTTTTCCACCGGCCTCCCTCTTGCCCTCCCGGGAGACCCATGGTTTTGAAAAACCCCTTTAAGAAGCAAGACTCCTGAATGGTGACCTCACCCCTTGGCGAACACACACAGTAGCCTTCACAGCCAACCTGCTGGAGAGAGCCAGGTGTTTGATGTAGGCCAACAAAAGGACATGCTCAGAGCCACAGGTAATAGCACCACAGAGCACCTGAAATGCAGGGAGCTGCCTAGAAGCCTGAGGAAGGCAGGGGAGAGCAGGGGGGCTAGGAGAGCAGCAAGGAACAGACCATCTAGTGAGTGGCTTTGGCAAGAACTGGAACAATCCACCGTGTTTTCACATCAGGATCTGTTGATCGAGGCAGCTCACCCCAGGGTTACTGAAGCCTCCCTTCCTCTCTAACCCCCGCCCCCCACCCCATACATACACTGTTTTACTCTGCACGCCAGAGGGAGAGCTCACTCTTCCCTAATTGCAACCGCCTGTTTCTGTTCCATCCTAGGCAGTACCTAGAAGACCTCTGCCGTCACCCCTTTCTCTCAAGACCCTTAAGTCAAACATGTGGAAAGCTTAAGTCCAGGGAGAGAGCTTGTAGAGAGCCAGGGGTGTCCTACTCTGAAAGGCGCCGACAGCCTGCCTCCCTGGGCAGACTGGGTAGGAGCCAGGTGAACCAACTCATCTGGGTATGTCCCAGTGCCCAGCACAGTGCCACACACTCAGAGTCCAGACAGACTGGGTTCTATCCTTGGCTGTGTGACCTTGGGCAAGTCGCTGGCTCTCTCTGGGCCTCAGTTTCGCATCTGTAACCCTGCTTACAGGTATCTCTCCCACTGTTACTGCTGGACACTGGCCGAGTGGCTCCCAGGCGCGGTCTGAGGGGCCTGAGCCCGCAGTTTCTGGACAGCGGCGGTGGGGGCGGTGAGGGGTGCTTACCCGTCCAGGAGCAGGACGCGGCGAGCAGCAGGCAGACCAGCGGCCCGAGGCGGCCGGGGGCCGGGCGGGCGGGCTCCATGGGCCGCGGCTGCGGAGCGAGGAGGGAGAGCAGCCGTGAGTGCGCGCTCGGGCGGGCGCAGGCTGGAGCGGGGAAATGACTAAGGCTCCCCCTCCGCTCCCCCCGCCTCCCCTCCCGGCCGGGCTTCCCCCTCCCCGGAACGCGCGCCCGGAGCCGCTGTCACCGCCGCGATTTTCGGAGAACCCCCCCCCCCACCGCCCCCAGGGGAGATCGAGAGACGGAGAGGGGGACAGACCCCAAGCGCGCGAGAAAGCAAGCCCGGGATGGCCAGAGAGAGGCGGCAGGAGGGAGAAACAGACCCAGGGGAGCCAGGCAGAGAGCCAGAGACACCGAGAGGAGCGGGGGAGAGGGGGAGGTAGAGGGAGGGAGGGAGCGGGAGGAGGGAGGAGGGAGCGAGGCGGCGCGCAGACCGAGACCGGCAGCGCGGGAGAGAGCTGGACCGCGAGGGCAGGGCGAGGGGCAGCGCCGCCGAGCCCGCCGCGCCGAGCCGCCCCCGCCGCCGCCGCGCACCTGCCCCGCCCGGGCTCCTCGCGGCGCCGGCGGCTCGGCTCGCTCCCGACCCGCAGCCCCGGCCGCGCCCCCGCCCTGCCGGCAGCCCGGCCCCCTCCTCGCCCCCCTCTTCCCTCCGGCCCGCCCGGGAGGCTGCGGGATCGGTCCCGCCGGCACGGAGTCGGAGAGAGCACGCCAGCCGCGCGCCGCGGAGGGAGCGGGGCTGCCCGCCGGAACGGCCGGGCAGCCAGCGTCGCCCCTCGCTCGCCGCGGCCCCCGCACCCCCGCGCGGCCCCGGCTGCAGTCCCCCGCCGCCCGCGCTGCCCGCCCGGGCTCAGGACTGGACGTGCTCAGGCGCCGACCCGAGGCCAGCGGAGAACCCGCGCAGCGGCCCCCGGCCCGAGCGCCCCTCCCGCGGCCCGCCGGGCTCGGACCTGCGCTGCCGGCGAGGGCTGATAGGCTGTGGGAGCGCGGCCGGAGCTGCCCGCTGACCGGGCCCCCGCGCCACTTTGCGCAAACTTGTTTTTCTAAGGTCTGCGCGGCGAGCGGGCTACATCGTCCTCTTAAGGTGGACCGGGGAAGTTGCGGCCGGCCTCCCCGCGCCGCGGACTCGGGCTTCCCGAGGGCGGAGGCTGGGGGCGGCGGCGGAGTGGGCAGGGGACGGGCTCCCGGAGGGTGGCTCCTTCGCTCTCCCCACGTGGCCCTGCCCTCCCGTCCCAAAGCCGAAGCCCCTCTTGCGGGAGGGCGCGGGCCAAAGGGGCCCGCTTCTCTCAGAGCTGGGCCGAGGTGCAGGAAAAGCAGGAAGTAAGTGAATGTAGGGGGAAGGGGGAGAGGAAGGAGAGAGTGATGGTACAAAAATAGCGTGTGTGTAGGAAGGACTTCGGTACCACCGCCTGGAAAAGAGGCGCAGGGAGGAGAGGGGGCGAAGGAGGGCCGTGGCCAGGAGCTAGAGGGCAGGGTCCCGGCCTCCCTGGGGAGGTGGGCGCTCTGCCAGGTGCCTCTCCGGCAGATACTGCGATTTGAGGTCGGGGAGGGCCCAGGCAGGGGTGTGGGGGAATGGGGGGACTTGAGGCCTGGACCCCAGGAAAATGAGAAGCAGGGAGGAAGGTGAGGGGAAAGGGCCAAGGGTCCTGAAGACAGCCGACAGAGCCTCCTAGTGAAAAGGAAAGCCCTCGCTCTCTCCTTCAGGGAAAGCTGTGTTCCCAGTGGCAGCCAGGTCTGTGGGAGCCTCGGGGTATGCTTTGGTCATTGGGCCAAGGAAGGCTCGGGCTGTTGGGAAAGGGAAAGGCATCCTAGACCCTGTGCTAATTGGAGGGGTGCGGCTTGGAAAAAAGCAACAGTCAATTTTGCTTCACAAAGCCTTTATGAGAACATTGGTAAAGCGCGGTGGGAGAAGGGCCAGCCCTGTAAATAGACAGGGAGATGAGGCCCAGAGAGGGAGTGTACTTGTTTAAGGCCACACAGCAAGTCCTATAATAGAAACAAGATTTGAATTCCTGAATCCCAGATTAAAGACCTCTGCAAAGTGACATTCCCACCCCCACCCCAGCCTCCCTGTCAAATGTCTGGTTCTGGTGATGTTCTAAGACAGGGAGGCAGGCAAGGTGCAGCTGTTGAGAGCATGTACCAGACCCCCTGGGCTCAAATCCTACCAACCACCTCTTCTTTTGAGCTCTGTAGACCTGAGAAAATACCTCATCATCTCTGTGCCTCAGCCTCCTTATCTGAAATGAAGCTGACACAAATAGCAACCAAAAAAGGCTGGTGTGAGGATTCAATGAATTAATACTTGTATGACACTTTAAAAGTGCCTACCATGTACCAAGTGCTACAGAGCATTTGATAAATAAGTGAAGTGTTTTGATAACAGTCCTTCGGAACCCACAGAGTTCTAGACAAGGGGATTTTCTCTTCCTTGGGTGTGGGAGATACAGCAGTGACCCACACAAGATCCCTGTCCATGAGGAACTTACTTTCTAGTAGGGAGACAAATAAGTTGACAAGTAGAAATAATTCATAAACATCAGAAGGTTGAGCGTCAGGAGTGAGAAGGTGTGCTCACTTAGTTAAGGGTAAGGCTTCCCCTGGGGTGTTGGGAGCTGAATCTCAAGAAGGGGCAGCAAGGTGAGGATAGGGGGTTTGCTGTTACAGGAAGAGGGACTAGCATATATAAAGGCCCTGGGGCTTGTCTGGCTGGAGGGGAATGAGTGAAGGATGGGGGAGAGTGGTACAGCTGGGTGGCCTTGCAGACCTTGGTAAAGAGCCTGCCTTTATTCTGCAAGTAGGAAATCATTAGAGGGTGTTAAGCATGGAGCATTATGGTCTGCTTTGTGTTTAGAGGCCACTCTGGCTGAGAGTGGAGAGTGGGTTTGAAGGAGAGGAGCGTGTCAGGGCACCAGTAAGGAGGTGGTTCTGGGGTCCTCCTGCTCTCTGAGGTTGGGGTAGGGAGTGTCTGACTCTTCAGGCCTCATTTGGCTGAGACCATGAAGGTGACCAGCTGGGGCTCCTGGGAGAATCTACCTCCCTGATCCATCTGGGGTGGGAGTTAGGGTGGGGACTGCTGATGAAGGTCAGAGGTGAGGCAGCCTCCTGGGTTTCCAGAAGGCTCTGCCATTCACCTTTCCAGGACACACACACACACACACACATACACACACACACGCACACCCATGCACACACACGTGCGCGCCTGGGATTAGGCAGTGTGGATTAGGGGAAGGTAACAACTGAACCACCTGCTGTTTATATACAGCATCTTTGGCAAAGGCAAATGCCCCAACGCAGGGGCCCTTTTCATGCTCACCTCTGTCCCTGAAGGAGGCCGGGGCCTTGTTCTCCTGATCCAGCAGCCACATAACAATCACCCTTGGCTGGCTGACTGTCAGGCCTGGGAGGTCCCTGAGACCAACAGCCAGCTGGGTGTGCAGAGATGGGAGACTATTTGCCTGACATCATTCAGAGGGATTATGGCTTATAACTGGGGTAAACGAGCTACCTCCATAGGAAGTGTCCTGGGCTGGCCTGGATTAAAACCTGCTGCCTTCATAGGTATACGTGCCTCCATGCACTCAACAGTACTTATTAAGCATCTACTGTGTGCCAGGCACTGTGCTAGGCACTGGGGAAAAAAACAGACAAACACTTCTGCCTGAAAGGAGCTGTGGGGAGACAAGGAAATCAGTAGGTAATATGGGGGAAAGGTCATGGGGAAAACAAAACAGGGAAAGGATGGGGGAAGGCCTCTGAGGGGGTGATACTGAGTGAAGACCTGAAAGACATGAGGTGGCTTCATCCCACATCACTCCCAGGCTCTTCTCTTGTCACTCCCCTGTGCAGTCTACATGCAGAGCCCTCCATCTCCACCTTCAGAACCAAGCCATTTTCCATCTCACACCCAGGCACCCTCTTTCCACCCCTGTCCCATCTTCCCAACTATTCTCTGCTCTACAGCCAGAGGGATCCTTTTATAGAAGTCAGATCACGTCCCTCCCCTGTTGTCCAGGGTCTGCTGGAAAGAAGACTTGAATGAGCATGAGAAGGGGAGGATCAGGGGCTTTGAAGCCAAGACTGCCAATTTGACTTATGGGACTTGGGGAAAATTTTTGTATAAGCCTGAGTCTCATCTGTGAAATAGAAATAACCAGGTCCACCTACTATGAGGGGTCAGTAATGGCCTGGATTTGAAGGCAGTCATGGTGGGAGCATATCTGGAGTTTGCCTCTGCAGGGGGGTGATGCCCCGTGTGTGCATCATGACACGCATGATCTCACTGAAGCCTCGCAGCTCCACTGTGTTCCCACGGGTGCAGAAACAAGCCCAGAGGCAAAGAAGGACTCGACCAGGTTCATGCTGCCAGCGCATGCTGGGACCTGCAGGGACCCAGTTCTGCCTGGTGCCAGCCCTGCCTGGGCTCTGCTCCTCACTTCCCATAACCCTGGGCTGGCGTCAGCATGCTTGCCTGCCAGGCCACCTTTGTGTGGGGCCTTTCAGGAGACTGGAACTGCCAACTACCTATTTTTCTGGGCAAGAGGAGAGGCCTTAGCTACAGAACTGGAACAGTAAAAATAAAAACACCGGACTCCTGGGCACTCCGACCAGGGTACCAACTGCCCCCAAGAGCTTCTGCTGACAGGCTAAGTGAGAGTGGGCAAGGGGCAGGAGTGGGGGTGCCCTCGCTGTTCCCTGACTGGTATGCGAGTTATCTCCAAGGCTCACAGAGATGCAGAAACTGAAGTTAGAGGGGTGGAGCGACTTGCTCGGGACACACAGTTAGGCAGTGGCTGAGCCAGTTAGGATGGAATTCAGTTCATCAAGTTATAATAATGGTTCCCATTTATTCAGCATCTACTGTGCTTTAAAGGCATGTTCTTGTGACATTCATACCACACCTGTGAGGGGGTACTAATAATTCCTTTATTTTAGTGATGAGAAAGCTGTTTTAGAGAGGTCTCTGCTCAGGGGTTAGCTTGCCAGACCACCCTGTTAAAACAGTCATCTCCCCTTTGTACAATGTGCTCTGTCCCCTTTCCTACTTTATTTTGTCTTCCTAGTATGCATCATAACCTGCCTGCACTGTGCATCTTTATTGCACTGTGTCCATCTCGTTCACTAGCCACAGGTCAACTCAGCTCAGTAGCCCAGTGGCCCAGTGCCTTGCTCTGGAAGCACCTTGTATAGTTCCAACCCCAGAACTGCCTCAGACTAGCCATGGTGCAAACGACTTTGCCCGTCTGTACCTCAGTAGGTTTGGGGATCAATAGAACCACACCTGATAGGTTTCTGTAAGGATTAAATGCATCAACATAGGAAAAGATGTTGGCTATTGCCATAGTTTTCTTCCAGCACTGCAGCTCCAGAGCCTTCAACAGTAAACAGTAGGTTGTCAATACATATGTTTTTGATTTAAAAAGTGAGTTGCCCAAGATCACATGGTAAGAAATTAGCAGAGCCTGGATTTGAAGGCAAGTCTCTCTGAGCCTATGCTTCATCGTGCCCTGCTTTATAGTCACCTCTCCACAGCCCCCCACCTTTCCACCACAGCTGCACAGGAATCAGAGCTGTGGTCTCTAATGGAGCAGGCATCACCATCCCCTGGAGGGATTGTTAAAACACAGCTTCCAGGGCCTCAGCCCCAGAATGTCTGATGCAGTAGGTTTCAGGTAAGAGCTGAGAACCTGCATTTCTAACAGGGTCCTAGGTGATGCTGCTGGTCCAGAGACCACACTTTTGAGAGCCACTGAGTAAGACTAGTAGGAATGTTCCATGAGCCTAGTTCCAGCTTTCCCATTGATGGATCTGGGGGCATCCAGGTGTTTCCTGTCCTCCTCACCCAGGGAGAGCAGAGGGGACAGAGCACTGGCTCAGAGACTGCAGCCAGTGCCCTGAAGCTACGGGACTGTGACAGACCCTGGAGCCAGGGCCTGGGGGAACTGCGCTGTAATTAGTGCTTTGCAGGGGAAGTCAGCGACTAAGCAACTTGGCAGGCAGGCAGGCAGGCAGCTCGCCTGGGCTCATCAGGGGTGGAACTGCGCTGTCAGGCCCTAAACACTGTTCTCAGACTCTGGGGACCTGGCTGTGCTCAGAGCCGAGCCCAGCTGTGCCGAGCTGAGCCTCTGGTGGGGGTCCCCTGCAGGGTGGTGATGCAAGGGCTGGCATCAGGACACAGAGCTGACCACCTTTGTATGCACTTGGAGACCTGAGTTCAAGAGCTGACCCCTGCCTTATAACACCACCAGGGCTAGCTAAAATGTAGTAGTGCTTTCTAAGCTCCAGGCTTGAAGGATTTTGGTAGATTGTTTCATGTTTCTTACTCTCACTCTTATGTGGACACCAATCTTATCCCCATTTCACAAATGAGAAGACCAAGGCACAGAGAGGTTAGACAGCTTGTGCCAGAGCACAGAGCTTGTAACCTGCAGAGTTAGGCTTTGAATCCAGGAGTTCTCATTCCCCAGCTCTGCTCCCAACTTCTGCACATTCTGATTTCTACTCTGCTTTGAGCCTGGGAGGTCCCACAGTGCCCTCTCTGGGTCTCCCTCACCCCTAAGGTGCTGTCTTAATGATTCCCAGGTCCCTCTGCAGTGCCCAGCACCGGGCCTGTTGATGCACTGTAGGCATGCAAGTATTTGATGAATGAAATAATAAATGAGCATATGAGTGTAAGTCTTCCCAGTTGCGATAGGGCAATGTACTGAGGGGCTGAGGGATGTGTGTTCAGTTCCATGCTCTGCCCCTCACTACCTATGTGGGTGTCAGCCTCAGTTTCTTGATCTGAAAACAGGTTGAGGGCAGGATTAATAGATGAAAGGTGGGGGTGGGGTAGAGAGAGAGAGACAGGCGAATCAGCAAACAGCAGCTGAGAACTGTGTCTGGTGTCTGCTGCCTGCCTCTGCCCCATCTTCTCCGCCCCAGTCCCTGTCAGGCAGCTGCTCAGGTGAAACGCCTTGGGACTTGGGACCTCCTTGAGCCTGCCCCTCCTCCCGCTGCTGCCGGTCCTCCCAGCCAGTCCTCTTGGCTCTACCTTCAGTGGACTGAGAATCTGTACGTGCCTCACCACTGGTATCACCCTCCCATCACACCCACCTCCATCCCCCACCTGGCCTACTGCAGTCACCTCCTCCCTGGTTTCCTATTTGCCCATCTTGCCCGTCCTCCAATCAAAACCTCCCCAATAGCCTCCTCTCTCATCTCTGGGAGTTAAACTCAAAGGTCTCAATGTATCGCACAAGGCCCCTCTGATTTCACCTATCTCCTGCTCTCTGACCACAGTACCCCCTCTCTCCCCCAGCCTGCTCTACTCCAGCCTTACTCATCTCCACATTCCTTGAACATGTGCAGCAGGCATCCACCTCAGGGCCTTTGCACTTGCTGCTCCCTGGGCCTGGCTTGTTCTATTTCTTCCTTTGGGTCTTTGCTCAAACATCCCCTCCTTGGGGAAGCCTACCCCAGCCACTTTATCTAAAATTGTGCCGTCATTTCTTATCCCCAGGCCCCACTTTGTATTTCTTGATAGTATGTAAATATTATATGCTTCCTGGTTGCCGTGGCCTTCCCCCACTCAGATCTGAGCCCCATGCAGGGTCTTCGTGCTTGGTCTCCAGCATCCACAGCCCTGCCTTCACAGAGGAGGGCCTGGTGAGTGAGTGAAAGAAGGGCTGTGGCAGGCAGCCCTGTTCCCGCAGTGTGGAGACCTCAGCCAAGGAGAGCAGGCTGGGCCTGGGCTTCCTCAAGGAACAGATGTCCTCACTGAACCCGGATTTCCTAACCAGGCAGGGAGGCCAGGACTCCAGTTGGCCTCATTCCTGTTCCCCAGAGGAAGTATCTGTCCCTGGGCAGGAACTGGCCTGGCTCTCAGGAAAAGCTAGAGCAACAAACACCACTTTCTCCTCTACCAGCTTCTGATGAGCCAGCTCGGTGGCCTTGGGGTAGCAGGTGGCCACACCAGCCTCCATGCCCCTGCTGACGGTGGAATAAGGAGAAAGGTAGGATGCATTTCCAGAACTCTCTGGCTCCTCCTGGGAGCCTCACAACCGTGCTGTGCGAAACCTGAGCTCGGATGCTGGCCATGCCTGGCCGCATTTACCTCCACTCACTTCCCCGCATTGGTGCACATAAGCAAAGAAAGGCTCTATGAGTGGCAAAGGCGGCCTGGGCAATATGCTGGATCAGGGGCAAGCAAACCCCAGTCTTTTGATACCAGATTGTTTACTGGTGCCCTATAATTCCCAATCCACCCTCCTCCCTGGCCCACTCCCAAATGCCTGGGGCACTGGGCTGGTGATGCCTGAACTCCCACCACCACAGTTTGCTCTCTCACTGTCTCATTCCCTGTCCAGACAAGTATTATCTGTCCCTATGGAACAGATAAGAAGCCTGAGGCCCAGGGAGGGACATGGGGGGCCCACAGTCTCACAGCCTGGAAATGTGGCAGGCCAAATTAGAAAATACTAGCGTGGGTTTGCCTTCCTGGCACTTCTCCCTGTGTCAAGCAGTGATAGGGCTTGGTCAATAGGTGCCTCAGGGATTTGGGCAGAAGGGTGCCCCATAGTTAAGGCCCTCTTGGTTGGGGGTAAAGTCTCAAAAACTGAAGAAATTGCCAGAGAGAATTAAGAGAGGCTTGGGGAGAAAGAGAAGCTGATGGAGAAGCTGGAGGGTCCCAGGCAGGTGGGAAATGCTGCCTTCCCCTATGCAGGCCAGGGGCAGGGGTGTAGCCTCGGGGCATGCCTCAGGGCACTCCCAGCAAGCAGACCTGTGCCCAAGGCATCTGGCCTCATGCAGCTCCCAGCCCCCAGGGCTGCTGAGCCAGTGGGCCCCTTGGGGTGGGACAGTGGGCACAGCCTTCATTCACTGGACAGAGTGAGCACCTCCTGTGGGCCAGGGCTGTGCAGGGTGCTAGAGGCACTCATATTCTAGGGGGACAGATGCAAAAATAAACACTTGAGTTACGGAATACACTGTACGCTATGTAGGCAGGTAGTTGCTGCTGAGAAAAGGTGGCAGTGAGGGTCTTGTTCAGGGCATGAGTTTTCTGAAGGACGTGAGAGAACCACGCAGGAATATGGGTGAAGGGAACAACCAGGGCAAAGCCTCCCCACCTCACCCCACCCTGCCCCGGGTGGCCTGTTAAAGAAGCTGGGAGACTAGAGCAGGGTGAGTGGGGGCCGGTGGGTGGGGAGAAGAGGAAGGAGAGGAAGCAGGGCCCAGGCCTCACAGACTGACAGGCCCTGGCAAGTTCTTTGACTTTTTCCTTAGAGCAAGACAGTGCCCAGGAGCTACAGGGAAAACAGCATAGACAGATTCCTGGAAGCCACCTCAGATTTTCCGAGACTCTGAGACTGTGGAACTGAGCAAACTGGGGAGGAGGGAGCTCCCAGAATGACCAAGGCTGGGCTTGCTTCCCGTTATCCCAGTGGGATAAGATCACAGACCACACGAATTTAACTAATCCAGGGCTTCTCAGACTTTAACCTTGTGAAATGTAGATTTAACATTTACATGTAGGTGCAGGTTAGAGCCTGAGATTCTGCATTTCTAACAAACTTCCACCTGTTCCAGGTGAGGCCAAAGCTGTTGGTCCATGGACCACACTTGGAGTAGCAAGGTTTCATGTCTTACTGAACTATGCCTGTGGTCGGAGAATCCCACCACGTGCTCAGTTTCCGGCTTAAATCCTTCAGGCGTCATTTGAGGCTCTTGAGAAATTTCGCAGTCCCTCCCACTCAGGCTGAGGGCCCCAGCTTTGCAACTATTGGCTGCAAGAACCCAAGAACAATGGGTCTTTCCCCCACCCCCTACAAGCCCCACACTCCCCCCCACCGCCCATGCCCTGGGAGCATTAGGGTGGAGCAATGGGCTCCAAGCCAGCTTGCTTGGGTCCAAATTTCAGGCCTGCCACTACAGGCGGCGTGACTTTGGTAAGACACAGCCTTTCTGTACTCCAGTTTCTCATCTGTACAAAGGAAGAAAATCATGATAAGCCTCCTTAAAGGGCTATTTTGAAGTTTCAAAGAACTAACATATATCAAAAGTCTGGTACACAGGAGGTACTCAATAAATGTTCCATCACTCTTCTTCCAGTTCCACCTGTCCTTTAAGGTAGTGATCTGTATGTTTTTATCTTGTTATTTCAAGATTTTCTGTTTTTGTGTCTGTTCTATGAAGTACATAACATATGAGCCAAAAAGTATATGACACCTTTATAAATAAACATATGTTGGAGGTGCATTACTAAGATGTTTTTACTGATAGGGAATATTGTAGAAAAATTTTGAAGACCACTCTTTTGGAGCCCAGTGGAATTGATACAAATAGAGAATATTAGAGCTGGAAAGGATTTTAAAGGCCTTCAGTTTCCTTAACACTCCCTCTCTCTCATCTGATGTGCCAACCTCTCTGTTATACTAGATTGTGTCTAGTGATTGAGAGCTCACTACCTTTCTGGGCAATCTATTTTGTGCAACTTTGGGATGGTTTCCTGAACTCAATGCCTACATGTGTTCCAGAGGCTTCTAAGCTACAGTCTGCTAAGTCACAGCTCTGGAATTTCCCAAGGGCGCAGCCAGGCTGTGTGCATACCAGGCCTGATCAATAATGTCCTGTGAATGAGAAGGGGTGGCCGAGGGATTAGAGGAGGATGGAAAGGGTGACTTTCCCACTAATTCTCATTTGGAGGGTGCACTAACAACTCAGTGCTGTCCCCCTGTGAGTGTCTCAGTCTATGTAATATGCTTCTGTTGGTTTGGGTTTGTGTGTATTTGTACATATGTGTACATGCTCCTGTGTGCATGTTCTGTGGCTTTTGTCTCTATGTCTGTGTGTGTGTTGCACTGAAAATATATATGTGTGCTGTGCATGTCTTTCTCTGGGTCATTGCATGCCTGTGTGTTTGAGGTACATCACTGTGGGTTTATGTGTCTGCCTCTGTTTGGTTTGTTTGCATGTGTGTGAGTGCATACTGCCTGCAGATGTCCACATGGGGTGTGCATGTCTCTCTATCTTTGTGTGCCTCTGTGCCTGGGGCCTTTCTGTGTATGTGCATGCATGTCTGCATAAGTGTGTCTCCCTCCCCCTTTTCAGCCCTACTGGGGAGCTGGGAGTGACTCCCTACAACCTGGTCGACTAAAGGCTGTCTGACTGGCAGGCAACAAGGGCTCCATCCCTCCTGTCCTGCTCGGCTGTGCTAATCACTGGGTTCCGTGCAGATGGCAAATGTGTGGCTGCCAGGCTTGGAGGAGGAACTGTGGAGGGGGTGTGCAGATGAGCAGACACAGAGGAGCCAGAAGACAATTTAAAGGCAGAAAGGGGAAAACAAGCCTATGTGGATTTGGAGTTGGGGGTGTAGGGTTCTCTCTAGAGGCATGCATTTTATTAAGAGGATATGATGGCTCTGATGTTTTCCTTCATTAGAAGCTAGAGTCTTAGAATCCTAGAATTTTAGAATTATAGAATCTCAGCCTCATGTAACTCTAGACTCTGATTCAAAGTCAAGAACTCTAATCCTCCCATGATCTTAGGATCTTCAAATACAGTACTTCTCTTTCTCCCCTTTCTTTGTATAGAATCATGCCCAGGGATTGACCTTGCAAGTCCATCCCATTAACCTCCTGGCTCTGGGAAGGGCAGTGGACAGAGGGAGAGGCCCGGGCAGCTGGGACATTCCTGGGGGTGTTGAGCTGGAATCTTCCTTTGGCAAGGACTTGTCTCATGGATAGTCCGGGCTCCCGTGCTGCCCTGCCGCCTTCTGCCAGGACTGCATTCCCCTCAGAGACGAAGGCACCTTGTTCCCAGGATATGTTTTCAGTTTGCAGGAGCTGGTGTAACAGGCTGCAGGTGTGAGGAGAGCCAGGCCAGTGGGCGGGTGGGGGTCCTGAGTGGGTGAGGGGTACTGTAACCTCAGTAACCAGCCCGGGGTGGGGTAGGTGACTATCCAAGCGCCACGTTCCCCAGGATTTCCACTGGAGTGTCTCCTTCTTCTCAGGGCTTCTCAGGCAACAGCTTACAAGGCCAGTCTCGTCCTGTCCCAGGGGTTCTGAGAGCCATGGACTGTCCCTGGGGGAAGTCACTCCATTGTACTTTGACCTCCTCCAGAACTCACCCAAAACTCTTCAGCATGACAGCTTTTCAGGTCCCAGCCACTAACCATCCCATCTCTGCCTCCCACACATGTCCAGCCACACTGAACTCCCTACTTACCTTGAATCGGTTTTATTTCTTCCTGCCTCCACATCTTTGCATGGGCCTGCTCCTCTCTTCCTCTTCTTCATGGCGCAATTTCTTATTCATGCATAGAACGTAAGTTCCTACTCAACTCTAAGTGCCATGAGAGAAAGACTTTGACTTATTCAATACTTTATTTCCCAGAATCTACAACAATGTTTAGCACACAGTAGCTATTCCAAAGATGTTTGTTGAATGACTAACTGATTAGATCTATACTTCAAAATTTCCCCTCTGAAGCCTCTGTTCCTTACCCTCTTGCAGGGGTTTCCCCGAGGATCACCTAGAACCTACCACCCTAAGCCACAAGTCTTTGTTTACTTTGTCTCCTTTACCAGCCCAGGAACCCATTGAATCTGGGGACCATGTCTGATCAATCTTTCTACCTGCAGTGTCCAGTTCAGACCCTGGCACCCAGCAGGTGTCCAGTAAATACAGGGTAGTTGCCAGCAGGCCAGCTTGGTGACTTGAAACCCCCTGTTGGTCCCAACTGAGAGCTCTGGTCCAAGCTGTTGGAAACATCTGCTTCAAAGTCTCATTTGCAATTATACATTCCCGAGCTCTTGGCACTTAATATTTAATAACCAGGCGGCTGGCCTTCTCTGGCATCCACTTAAGTCCCTGATTGCCTCTTGTCTGAACTTGGCCCTGAGTGAGGCAGAGACACACTGGGGTTAAACATAAAGCCAGTATCCTGAGTCTGGGCACAGCACAAGGTCAGCACCTCAGGGACAGGGGGAAGGAATGCCCGCAGCTTGAGTCTGCTGGATGACCTTACAGGCAAGGCAGCAAGGGCATGGGCTCCAGCTGGCTCCACCTCTCCTCCTGCCCCGAAGGCTGTGCCTAGTCAAGCTTTTTTGTGGGTCAGGGAGGGGGAAGGAGGAAAAATGTCAATGGAACCTTCCCTGACTCACATCCGAGTTGGGCTAGGGGAAGAAAGGGGGATTCCGCCTGGGCTGTGTCCCAGCAGGAAAGGTGGGTCTATCCTGAATCGCTTGGCCCCCAGGAGCCAGGGCAAGTCCATGTGGGAGCTGGTGGTGCCATGCCAGGGGTGCTGGCAGCCATGCTAGCCTCCCCTGGCATAGGGCTGGCAGGTCCTTCCAACTTAGCTGTGGATGGAGATGAGGCAATGGTAATGACCTGACCCTTGGGGTTGCCCGAGCTGCTGCCCAGCACCGGGAAATCCTGCAGGCTGACCTCTGAAGGACTGTGGGGATGAGAGGGTTGGGAGCGGTCGTGGGAAGGTGCAGGAAGAGAACAGCAGGTGCAAAGACCCAGAGGATAGACACTTGGCACCACTGAAGCCTCAGGGTCCAGAGAAGAGTCAGGAAATAGCCGTCAGAGCCAGTTTCCCAGCGGATACTGGAGGAAGGTCCTGTTAGAATTCACTCCTGGGAAAGTGTGGACTTTTCAGATCCCAGAGGGGATTTCATAGCATTAGGACACTTGGTTTCTGGGTTTTGCTCTGCTCCTAACAAGCCCAGTGGCCCGGGGCAAGTCTCTGTCTGGTGCTCCTGCTGTCCTGCACACACTGGACAGCATGCCTGCCCGACCCCTGGCAGTGTAGAGTCCTCTGTTCTCCCCTTGCAGGTGTTCTGGCCCAACCCAGGAAACTAAGGGCTGGTCCCAGTAGAAGGCTGGGCTCGGGGTGGCACACTCTGCCCTTAGGATGGGCAGTATTTATTGAGCACTTACTATATGCAAGGTGCTGGGCTAAATATACCGCTTACTGGTGTGCGTAATCTCTTCTAGTCCCTGCCACCCTCAACCCTCCTTCTCTCACCCCCATCCATTCTCAGGCCTGGAGACAGCACCTTTGGAACCCAGTTCCAGTCTGCATACCTCTTTCCTCTCCCCCAGTGCTACCCTTCCCACCCACCTGCTCTCACCTGATCACCATGGCAGCCTCCTCTGGGCTCTCCTGCTCCTCTCTGGCCCCTGCAGTCCATCCCCAACCAGCAGACCTGGCCATCCAAAAAGTCAAGAGGCCTTTGAACTGTCTAAATTGGATCATGTCCCTCCTTTGCTTTTGCACCTCCAGGGCTGCGGTAGTGCTCAAAATCAAATCCAAATCCTACAGCAGACACTGCTCTAAGCACCCAGGACCTTTGTCCTCTCCATGCTACAGTTGTACCATCTTTGCTGTCCACTCTCTTTCAGCCACACTGGCCTACTTCCTGTCCTCAGCATGCTGGTCAAGTCCAACCCAGGGCTCAGTTTCCCGCTTCCTCTTCCTGAGACCTTCCCATGACCACTGGCAATGGTGAGGCTGGGTTTTGACTTTGCCCCCAGCTGAATCTCTGCCTTGAGAGGGTCTAGGATGAAGCCCAGCTTCAACCACACCCCTCTACTCAAAGACCACCCCCTGCAGCTTCTGTAGCTCCTGTGGAGGCCACAAGCCTCTAGGAAGCCCCCGTCTGGTTGCTGGTCTGTGATCTCAGCCACTGCCCACCCTCTGGGTTTCTGACACTCCCTTCCCTCTGCAGCTCTTGTTGCTGCACAAGTTAATGGAATAATGAGACACTTCACCCATTATCTGATGCAAATACCTTTTGTTTTTGGTACCAGTTCTGCCCGCACCAGCTCTGTGGCTCTGATCTCCCTGCGACCTGGCCCATGGGCTTCCAGCTTGGCTCCAGTCAAAGCCAGGCCTCCCAGTAATCCCTGTAGAGCTCTACCCAGGAAGACACCAGTCCTCGTTCCTGCCACCTAACAGTGAGGCCCATAGTGTGCAGGCATTTTGCATATTTAAGCTTCGCATGACCACATACAATTCTGACCCCCATTGTGTAGGCTTGGAGATGAATGTCTGCGTAACCTCAAATGGGGGTCCAGTGGGGTCTGGACATGCACTCCAGAGCTTGACCCCAGCCCTCATCCATTCTGTGTGATCACTCTAGACACTATTTCTCTGTTAGATGCTAGCATCTCTATTTACAGGTGAAGAGGAGGAAGGTGGCAACTTGCTCACAGCCACACTGTTGGTACGTGGGACTCTATGCCCTTGCCAGGGAGCCCAGGAAGATGGACGGGAGTGTAGGAGAGCTCCTGAAGCCTGTCTCCTTGGGCGCTTCCACCCTGTGATCCCACACCACCACCACACCTTGGCCTAGTTCACATACAGTGCTGAAAGCACGTACAGGGCACCTGGAAGGTGCTGGGAGTCACCTAGACAGAAGGCAGACCTCCAAATAATGCTTGAATCTCAGAGGACAGCAGGACAAGTGACCTCTCCCCCGGCACTCCACCCTCCCCCCGCCCCAACCCCACCAGTTCAGCACGTGGGGAGGAAAGAATGGGCGTGTCAGTACATGAGAAAGAGGCCTGGTCAAAGTGAGGGTGTGTCCCAAAGGAGCCTCCACACCTCGCTTCCCCTCAGTGGTGGCCTCGCCTGTCCTCACCGGGACATCTGCCTTGCCACGTGACTCTCCCTGACCCCCTGCCGCAGGTATTTCTGACACCTGCCTTCTTGGACACCCTTCCTGGATGCCGCATGGGTCTCAGACTCTAAGTCCCTGTAGAGGAAGCTGCCCCATCTGCTTTCCTGGAGGGCTTTGGTCTCCCAGGTTCCAGAACTTTCACATACCCTTTGGCTGCCTCCCTCTCCGTAGCCACCGGGCCCTGTTCTGTCTGCTCTTTCAGAAGCATTTCTCCTTCAGCCCTGCTGCCCACAAACCACTAATCTTCCTGCTTCTAGTCTCTCTGCTTGCAACCTAGCCTTCCCGTGCCACAGGTCAGACTTTCCCAAGGAAAAGCTGTGTCCTCTACCCTTCAGTGGTACCTATGCCATCCTCAGGGTGCAGCCCTGCTCCTGAGCCAGGACTTCAAGCCCTTTCCAAGTCACTAAGTGTGCCCACAGCCCCATGCGGCTGTCACATGCATTTCTCTGAATGTGCCTCCAGGTGCTTGTACAAAAGCACCCTTCTTGTTGCATCTGCCTGGCAAACTCCTGCTCATCTTTCAGAGCCCAACTCTCAAGTGTCTCTTCTAAGGAGGCTTTTCTAACAAGCCCCGCTTCCAGGGTCGGGGTCCCCTTCCTGTGCTTCCATGCCTGCTGCTCCCTTAGTGAACGTCCCCCGGAAGTACACCACCTGTGTCTGCATGCTTCTTCCTTGTCTCTAGACTGTGGGCTCCAGGATGGGGGCGGGAGGGAGGGGTGCGCAGCTGGAAGGAAGACAGCAGGCTCTGAAGGCTCCACCTGAGTGGATCTGGTTTCCGATCCTGACTCTGCCACTTTATAGCTCTGCAGTGTTGTACAAGGGAACTTAAGCCCCCTGTGCCTCAGCTTTCTCATATGTAAAATGGGCAAAATAATCATATTTCCTCCTCTACATGGCTGTTTTGAGGAAGAAATGAGCATGAAGCACTTAGAAGAGGACCTAGTACATAGTAAATGCTCAATAAACGTAGTTCTTATTATCACCTCCAGATCCCACATAGGCTGCTCTTCTTACTCATTTAATAAATAAAGCTAATTCTGTCTAGGCCAGTGTTTCTCAAACTCAGATGAGCATCAGAATCAATCAGGATCATGTGAAAAAGGCAGATTAGCTACCCCCAGCGGATCCAGGGTGGACTTGGGAATGAGCTTTCTAGCAAGTTCTCTGCATCCTCTTCTGATGCAGGTACTCTAGGCCAGGCTCAGACCCACTGCTCTGTAGGGCAATGAAGGAGGCTTTGCCATGGGAACATGCCTCCAGCAACCAGCCCCTCCTCACCCCCATCTGCTGCCTTAGCAGGGAAGGTTTGAGATGTGGTAGCGCAGTGAAGGCCCTGCCTCAGGAGCCAGAAGGCCTGGGTTCTAATCCTGGCTTCCCTCTTCTGGGCAAGCGGCTTCCCCTCTCCGTGCCACATGCCCTTGTCTGAGAAATGGAGATCCTCTAAGTTCCAACCATTGTGAGGGTTGGATGAGACTCCATTCAGAGACCCTGCCACTGAGAGTGAGCCACAGTGAGTGCTCAGCAAGCAAGGGTGGCTGTTACCTTAGCTGTGTAGCTGTTTGTCTTCTGAGGCCTGCTTTCCCTGAGTGTTTTATTTTCTGTTGATGGATTCCAGCTCATGTTTGGAGCTTGCACCTGCATACAAATGCCAAGGGGATAGGCAGCTTCTGGGATCTGTCCTCACTTGCTCTCCGCCAAGCACTAGGCTGTGAGTTCTCAGCAGGCCCGGAAGTCCCAGGGCCGCCTGCAAGGCTGGGACCACCATGCCCTGCCATGGCCGGAAGCAGCCAGGCTGGCGGCCCCTTTGAGAATGAGTGTCCCTGTAAAAGAGTGGCTGCTGGGAGGTCTTTAGGGGACTTGGTTGCTGCTGGGACAATCGGTTGCTGTTTGGGGGAGTGAGGTTGGCAGGGCCTTGCCCCTCGGCACAGAGCCCCTTCCAAGCCTTTGCCAATCCTGAGCCTGCTTTCCCACTGCCTGACAGTTCCAGGGTGCTCAGGGAGGGGTTCAGGGGGATTCACTGCCCAGTCACCAGAATCATAGCTGTGGCTGGGGAGGTCTGTGCAGGTTTGCAGAGCAGCAGACATGCTCTGCCTGGGCCCTGCAGGCTCAGGGCAGAATGCTTAGAACCAGCGCCCACTGGATACCTGCACCAGGCTGCCAGGGGTTGGCACAGGCTATGCAATGCAGAAGACTTGCATGCTTGGGTGGCCCTAGTCAAGTGCCTTGACTGGGGAAAAAACAGTGAACAAAACAAAGTCTCTGTCCTTGTGCAGGGAGATGGACTAAAAGCAAGAGAGGGAAAAAAAGCAGCACGGTGGGATACAGTAGCGATTTTTGCCAGAATGATGAGCAAGGTGTCTCTGAGAAGGTGACATTTGAGCAGAGACCCAAAGGGTATGGAGCAGTGAGAGAGACACGTGTACATTTGAGGAAGAGGGTCCAGGCAGAGGGAACAGCATGTGCAAAGCTGCTGAGCAAGGAGAGGACCTGGCAGGAGGAGACCATGGAGGCCAGAGCAGCTGGAAGGGAGGGATGGAGAAAGAGGAAAATCAGTGAGGCCAGATGGGTGACGCTTCTCACAACCACCCATGTGGCAGTCCCACAATTATCCCCATCTTACAGATGGGGAAACTGAGCTCAAATAGGTTGGACAACTTGTCTGAGGTCACACAGATGGTAAACAGAGGCACTTGGCCAGACACCCACTCATTCTGATGCCAGAGCCTCTTGTCCTCTTGTAATCTGTGGCCTCGGGCTCACTGGGTGCTGGTTATTTGTTTTCCCATTCACACTCAGTGGGGCTGCATGCTGGGCACCCAGGAGCTGAGCCATCTCAGAGGACCTCCCTGAAGGCCTGCAGTCTCATAGACCTGGGCTCTCTCCCTGCTCTGTGCTCACTAGTCACTGGGCTTTCTCAAGCCTTAGATTGCATATCTGTAAATGGAGGCTAATTCTTGCTACCTCAGAGGCCTGGCAAGAGGCAGATGAGCTCAGGATCTGGTGGGTGATTAGTGAACATTTACTCCCCACCTCCTCGAGGCCTCTCAAGCTGTGGCCTCATGCCTCGCCGGCAGCCTTCCCCTAACATATATTCAGGAGGATGTATCCCCCCACACCCCGCTCCCACCCAGGGATGCTAGTCTGCAGGCTTGGGAGGCTTACGCAGGCTTCCCAGGGATTCTGATGCAGAGAGCTAGAGGACCACCCCTGGGGCACAGCTGCTATAAAACCCTGTACAAATGGGAGACATCAGTGGTCCCCTCCTTTCCCCTGCCAGGACTCTCTCTGCTTTTCCTTTGTGGCATCCATCATCCTTGTAATTACTTGTTTAGCATCTGTCTGCTTCTCTGGGCTGCTCGCTCTCATTCTCGGCTGGCCTTGTTCATGGCTGGGTCCCCAGCACCGAGCAGCCTGCCTGGGGTGTAATAAATATTTGTTGGGAAAACAAACAAACAGATGCCTGGCTGCCTGAATGAGTGCACGATGATCTTCATAGGAGCTGGACTCTGTGTCTCCCTGAGGTCTGTGTTCTAACACGGGCTCTGCAGCCATACACTTCTTGTGTGATCTTGGGCAAGTCACAGCACAGTGTTCTCTAGAAAATTCGATTGGTTAGTGAGGAGGGTGGGGCACAGAGGATTCCTGGAGAGTTCTGGAGAAATATGTGGACATGACTATAGGGAGAGGGAACTGCATGAGCAAAGGCGAGATAGCACAAAAATGCAAGGCTTGTTGAGGGGCCAGCCAGATGTTCCCTGAATGTCTCATCCCGACAGCATGCTAAGTGTGGGAGCATGCTGTGCACCTCGGTGTATGTGTGTGAGTGTGTTTGGGAGTGCACATGAGTGCAGTGTGTGAGGAAGACCGGCTCAAAGAGGCTAAAGCCCTTGCCTGATGGCCCTCATCGGGTAGACAGCAGGCAGTTTGCACTGCCTCGTGGGGACCAAGTCGAGGGGCAATGCTGTGGGATCATGGGACAGGGCAAACCTCTTTGGGGAGACTCTCAGGCAGTGCTGGGCAAAGGTCAAGCTGAGCCCAGAGAGGCATTGAGGAGGGGAAATGCAACCTCAGAGAGGTTCCCTGTTTGTTGGCACACCGGCAGCAGCTGCAGGTCCCTGGGTGCTGCAGATGGAGTCATCACCCAGACCTCACGCTCCCTTCCCCTTCACTTCCTCACACAGCAACTGCAGCGCCAGTGTTTCTCAACTGGGTTCGGGGGTGTTTTACCAGCTTGGCTCAGTGGCTGGTTTGTGTGTGTGTTTGTGTGTGTGTGTACGGTGACTCAGAGTGGACCCCGTGCCTCTGCAAGAGGGGATTCTATCATGGAAATCGTTTGGTGGCCCTCGGGTGGCACAGGGTCGCACAGCAAGCTGGCACTAGAATATTTTGAGCTTGCAGTAATGAAAGCAAACGGCAATTTGGCGTGTCTTCAGGCTTGAAAGCCGCAGCGCAGCGTTCAGTCATTGGCGGCTGTTATTACCCGCTGCTAATGGGGGCTACTGCTCCCGGGCCGGTGAGGGAGAGAGGGATCAGAGAGGTTAAGTGACTTGCCCAGCGTCACACGGCAGTAATGGGAGGGCAAAGTCCAAGGTGCAGAGTTTGGCCTCTCCCCCTCCCCCAAGGCCAGGCTGCTCCCCGGAATGGATCATCTCTGAGCGGTTCCTAAGCGCTAGTTTCCATGGCAGCAGGGCCATTCCTGCACAATGGATCCCCATCTTTCCTGGTGCTGCTGTGGGGGCTGCAGGGACGGGAGAAGCTCTGTCTTGGGGGACAGCTGAGGTGCAAGGTGCGAGGAGCTGACAAGCTATTTGGGTGGTCTTGGAGCCCCCAGACCTTACAGAAGGGCCACTCTTTTCAATTTTTCCAATTCAGCTCTGGAGTTGGGTTCACTTCCAGGTAGAGGGTGGGGAGAGGGGAGAGAAAGAAATATGAAAACACCAGAAACAGAGATTGGGAAAGATAGAGAAAATAGACAAAAGCCAAGACAGAAATGAGGAGGCATGCTGTTTTCCCCTCAGATCATTTCTTCTTATCTATACCGCCTTGGGAAGTGTGTTCTGTACACTTTATAGATGAGGAAACTGAGGGCAAATGCAGTGTTTCTCACAGTCCAAGAGCCAGCCTCCCACCTGGGCGTGGGGGAAGAGCGCTGGTTAAAATGCAGGCTCCCTTACCCCACCTTGTACCTATGGAATCAGATCTCTGGAGTGGGGCCAGGAATCTGCAGTTAGTGAATTCCCAGGGAGAATTTTCTAGAGAATAAAGTCTGAGAGTCTCTACTGTTAGGATGGCTGCTCTGCACTCTTAAGTTTATGCAGCACGTAAATGCAGAGCCAGGATTTAGGACCCAGAAGGGAGTGAGAAAGTGAGGAAAGTGATAAAGAGAAGCTTTTCAAAGCAAGACTGATAGGTCTCAAAAGAGGAAGCAGAGAAGAGAGAAAAATAAGGCAGAAAGAGACACAATGGGGAGAAGTCTGCAGAACTAAGAGAAGGCGCCATCCGGCGGGACAGAGCAAGCTTTCCTGACTGTGAACTGCCTGTCACTTTAAATGTGGCTCCTCACATCCTCACAACAGCACAATGAGATAGATCCCATTGATCCCATTTTCTGGACAAGGAAACTGAGGCATGGGGAGCAAAGGAGCAGAGCCAGGCTTTGAACTCCAATGCCTGGCTTTGGAAGTCATTCTAACCACCAGGCTCGGCAGCCTCTTAAATGGAAAACTGCTATGGAGAGAGGAGAAACCCTCATTCAAACGTCAGCTCCAGGGGCAGCAGAGCTCCATCCTGTCCCCAGAGTGGACCCCAACAGCCCTGGGCTGGAGTCTGGAATCCACCTGGATCCCTGGAGGCCCAGGCCACAGGGAGCTGCAGGCTGGTGGCCTGTCTTCTTTCCTTCGGGACCAGGCAGACAGAGCAGGGGCTCAGACCTGTGTGACTCTGTACAAGCTACTTGCCTCAGTTTCCTCAGCTGCAAATTGGGGATCCTAAGACCTATCTCAGAGGCTTATGGTGAGGCCTCATCTGAGATGGAGCACGATATGCACATAGGTGCAGCAAGTGCACAGCAACGGCCAGCTGTCAGGAAGTACCTAGAAGCCTCCAGTCATATAGAAAATCCTTACTAATGGTGGAAATCTTGGGACCCTGTCCTGAACTGGGCCATGGGAGGGTGAGAGGCTCCCATTGAATCCTGCTCTTCTCTGGACCCACGGCAAAATTCCTAAACATAGAATCATTGATGGAGCTAAAACAATGACTCCACTCACACCCCCACCTGAGGTCCCCAGGCCCTGCTAGCCTCACCAGGTCTTTTCCTGTGACTCAGGAGAGCTCACACCCAAGGCTGCTCTGCCTGGATGCTGCCGTGGCTTCAAGGGGCACCGCCATCTCCACAGCATCCCTGCCAGGTATCCTTTGGGTACCATGGTGAAGTACCTGGCTGAGGCATGGAAGCCTGGGGATGCCCATTCACCCCGCTGGGAGCAGTGCGTCTCCCCATTTTACAGATGAGGAAGCAGAGGCTCAGAGAAGTGGAATGACTCACCCCAGGCAACACACCTGGGAACAGCACAAACAGGCCACACACCCACCTCTAGCTGTGCTTTGGTGGCCTCCAACGAGTGTTTATTGAGCCCTTGCTGTATACCAGGCACTGCTGACCCATGTGAGCCTGGTCCTTACCTGGACCTCTCACAGGCAGGAGGCATGTAAGGGAGGAAGGAGGGCCTTCCTATGCAGTGTGACGGGTGTGGCAGTGGCAGCTGACATTTGTGGAGCACACCAGGCACACTCCCGAGGGTGTGTCATGTGTATGCTCATGACCCTGTCCACAGGTGGGTGGTAATGAGTAGCCAGCCTTGGCCCAGCACCTGTTCCGAAATGCGGATGGTCTTGGGTTGAGGAGGAAGCTGGGTGGGGAGGCTGGGGAATGAGCCTCAGGGGCACAGGGCCTTTCAGTGGTGGTGGGCAACACCTCCATGTCTTTGCTCTTGTAACAGCATAGACCCACTCAAGATGCTGACGCCTGTTAGCTCTGTGGTTGCACTTGGCTGCTTTTTATGGGATTGGCTCTTTGGGACTGTGCATGCTCTGTGAGGGTGTCTATTCTCATTATTCCTGTTCTATAGATGATGGGCCCTGAGGCACTGGGATGCTAAGTGGAGAGGATCTGAACCAGGTACCTGGGTGCCAAGACCTGTTCTGATCCTGCTTCTTGATTCACCATGAAAGGAGGGATGATAGCAGGCTAGGGCTCCGGGCTCGCTTCCCAGGGGCTGGGGGCAGGGAATGGGTCTGAGAGCCCCAGGCCTTGGGGTGGAGTGCCGACACAAGGCTTGCATGTAGGGGTGAGTAGGGCTGGAGGGCAGAGTGAGCTATGAGCATCTGCCAGGGCAGGCAGGGCCTGTGAGCGCCCCCCCACCAGGTGTCTCCTGCAGGGTAGAGGAGCCCCTGCCATCTCATCCTGTCACTGGGGTTACGCTCTGTTAGTAAGATGAAAGTGAGGTCGCGCCCTCCTCTGCTGAGAACACTCTTGTGGCTCCCTCTGGGCATGAGGAGAAAAACCCAAGTCATGATAGTAGCCTGCAAGGCCCTGCCCTGCTGACCCTCCTGCCCCTCCAGCCTCGCCTCCAGCCAGTCCTCCCTTGCTCCTGGGATCCAGCCATGCACTCCAGGACATGCCAGGCACGCTCATGGCCTTTCTGCCTGCAAAGTTCTTGAGATATCCATGTGGTTCCCTCACCTTGCCAAATTCTTTTTTAGAGAGGCCTCTCTGACCATTCTATTTAAAACTGCACCCCCTCTCCACACCTCACTCATTCCCTTCTTAATTTATTACTTTTTCACAGCACTTATCACTATCCCATATGCTATGTATTTTACTTCTTTGTTTAGCGTCTGGCAGCCCCTGTGATGTCAGGCCCATCAGGACTAGGATCTTACCTATTTTGTTCACTGTTAGGAGCATAGAACAATGCCTGGAACACAGTAGGTGCTCAAAGAGCAATTGCTGAATGAATACAGATAGCAACAAGGATCTCATTTCATCATCATTCTCATCTGCCTGCAAGCCATTTTCTCTATTTTGCTGAAGAGGAAATTGAGAGTCAGAAAAGTCAGGGGCTTACCCAAGGTCACACAGTAAGTGAGGGGATGCAATGGGTGTCCAGGTCCCCCACAGGAAGGAAGGATCTTCTGCTCAACTGCTGGAACATAGTAAGTGGAATCCCAAATATCCAATCATGTAAAATGCAGATAGCGCAGTCACAGAGTTAATGAATACTGGAGGCTTTAATCGTTTCATGCTGTCCCAGGAGTAAAGACATGAAATTCACAGTGCCCACCACCGTGGGAGGAAGGCCAGATGGTCACAAGGGTGTCATGTACCTGACTTGTATTAACCCCTTTAATCTTCCCAACAACTTCTAGTGTGGTTTCTATCATCCCACTTTATAGATGAGAAAGCTGAAGCTCAGATAAGCTAAGTAGTCCAAAGTCTCATAGCTAAGTAGCCAGAGTCAGGATTTGAACTCAGACATTTTGACTCCAGAGCTCCGGATATTAACCTTTACATTATACTACTTGGACACAACCCCATCCCCAGGCAAGGAGTGCAGTTTGGACATTATCCTAGGGCTTTTGGGCTACATCCTTGGGACCTGTCTCCAACAAATAGGACTGGATGCAAGAGTTAACCTTTCCTGAGATGCAAACTGCAAAAGGAAAGCTTTACCCTAGAAGTGCACCAGGCATGCCACTGAGGCGAGGCTGAGAAGTCTGCACAGCAAAGCCTTGGGAATGTTGTTTCCTGAAGTGTCTCCTCACCCCTACCGCAGCCCAAACCCTCTGTGACTGGGGCCCCCTGAGAGAGTGATTGGTCCCTCCCCTGCCCTGTGGTGCTGCTGCTCTGCCTCCCCCAGAGCCTGAGGCCAGTCAGGGACCAGAGACAAGTGACTCCAGAGGATTTGGGGCAGGACAAGTCCTGCCTAGAATACGCCCTCCCTCTGAAAGCCTTCCCAGTCTGCAGGTGTCTTTACTCAGCATCTTCTTGCTCTGTGGGCATTTGCTGAGACCTACCGTGTGCCAGGTGGTGTAACAAGCAGGAACCCCCTTAAGCCTCACAACAACTTTGTGCATCTGGTAATTTTGCAAAGCTGGTCAATCAGTATTTACTGAACACTCACTGTGTGCCTGGCACTAACTAGACACTGGAGTTGCAGCATAGAGGAGGAAGACAGATAAGAATCCAGCTCTCAGAGAAGACAGACGGATGAGGAAGGAGGCAATTGTGGGCAGAGTCGGATAAAGAGAAACACAGCAAGGCCAAGCATGCACAAACTAGATGTGCAATATTTGTGGTGGAATGAAAAGCTCTGAGACTGGCAGAATGATAGCTCTCAGAGATGATCTCCGAACTGCCTGCCTATTGTATATTGATAAGGGCAAGGCAGCTGTAACAAACAACCCCCAGATCTCAGGGGTTCAGCACAATACTGTTTATTTCTCACTCATATTATCATCCTACATGGTCAACTCCTCACAGTCATTCAGAGATCCAGGCCCTTCCACCCAGTGGCTCTGACATCCTTTGCTGTCTGGGGTTCTTTTCTGGATCTTCTGCATCCCCCAGCAGAGGAGAGGAAAGGGTCGGTCATGGGGCTGTGATGGGAAGCCTGGGAAGGGACTCATGGACACCTATCCTGGTCTTTCTGGGGACACAGGAGTGACCTAGGAGTGAAGGAAGGAGTGGTCTCAGCACCCAGGAATTCCTGCAGATATTTTCAATGAGGGAGAGGTAATTTTCCTAAATAATGAGGATGCTTAGGAAGGGAGCATGGATTTGGGTGGCCACAGTCTTCTAACCAATAGATGTCCACTCTGCTTTAGGATTCTTTTTGTTTCAGTGGACAAAACTCAAACTCAAACTCATGTAAGATAAAAAGGGAATGTATTGGTTCAGGTCTAGGAAGGCAGTTTCTGGATTCGTTGGACAGAGGGACTCAACAAAGTCATCTTTTCTGCTTGGCTTTATCCTATGAGCAGGCTCTCCATGTGCAATAGGGAAGATGCCCACTAGCAATAACCCCAGACTCACGTGCTCCAAGAATAGCAACCTGGAGGGAGAGAGGGCTTCTTTCTGCTAATGCCATATATCTGTGTATATGAGCATGTATCAGTGCCCCCAAATCACTTTGGTCTTGCATAGGGCCCATGACTATCCTTCTTGGAGTGGTCTTGTGAAGCCCTGTGAAGCCCATATGATGTAGAGGAGAGGCCATTTTCCCAAAAAGGGGCTCAGACAGATAATACTATCAAGTCCACTACAGGACTTACTAGAACTTTCCAAGCGTGTTGGGCCTATCACACAGTTCTAAATGTCAAAGGGGATAGGAAACGAGAAAAATCAGCAGTTAGTATCTCTATCAATAGCCAGTTTTAAGATCCAGGTGATTTTATGTGTCAACATAACCTTTCTTTCTCCCCGACTTAAGTTCAGAAGCAGTAGAAAGAAACTCAGGAGTCAAGAGATGAAGAGCAAATGGCAGCTCATAGATAAAGCCATTTGGAGAATGTGGCTTGGGCAGGCAGGCTACACTGATCCTCAGAACTGGACAGCCTGGCCTCTCTAGTCACCGGTCAAAGGGTGAGTGCAGGTCGCTATCCTCGGACCCCAAGGGCAGAGCACGTAGTCGCAGGCAGACCGACACAGAGCTCAACACTTCCTCTCAACTCACAGATCAGGGCAGGATTATTGCTCTAGTGGATGCCCTTCACCCCCTTTCTCAGCAGTGCATTGCAGTTGGGGGAGAGGTAAGGCCCTGGGAGCTGGAGGGGTACCAGTGAGTGACCCCTCATGGGGAGGCTCCTGCTTCCCAAGAAAGCAGATGGAATCTGTGAGGGACAGGGAGTCAGAGAAAGAAGAATGTTTGTCTTCTCTTCTTTTTGGAAAATGGAGCAATACAATCCATGGTGAAATTAAAAAAAAAAATTGTAAAAATGCAAGCCACCTCCAATTCTACCATCTAGTATTAACTATTACTACATGTTGCTGTATCTCCCTTGGGCCTTTGTGAGTGTATGCGTTTAAACAAAATTAGAATCATGCTTTATGCATAATTTCCTATCCTGCTCTCTTTAACATTCTATATAAAGCACTTTGGCATGGCCACGAGGCTGTAGCAGCATGAAGGCAGGGGCAGGCACCATGCCAATTTGATGACCGCTCTATCTCCGGGGCCTCACACATGTGCCATGCTCGAAAATATTGTCAATGATAATAATAACAGGTAATATTTATTAGGTGCTTCTAGGTATCACAATGTATTCATCTAATTATGTCCTCACAATAAGTCTATGCAGCAGGCGTATCTATGATCCACATCTCATTACAGATGAGGAAACTGGGGCGGGAGTGGTGAAGTCACTCACCCAAGATCACACATCTGTGCTATGTCTCTGCGTAAACACTTCCCTGCACCTGCACTTTCCCACCTGAAATGTTTTCTAGCACATTCCACCTCTCATGAGGGACTGAGGGGCAGCTCTGCTTCCTGAGACAGGACATTCCATCAGGAAAGAAGGTCTGGTTTCCCTGGGAGGGGCCCTGAGGGCTGTGCTGGGCCTGTTGCTCAGCGTTTGGTCAGTCCCCACCTCGCCATTCTCAGCCAGCCTGGGTCCAGGATGGCCTTGGGTCCATCCTGACTCTGGACATGTTGCCCTGACGCCTCCCCACTCCCACAGCACGCAGCACACCTGCCCTTCCCCTTCTGTTACGCTTGTTTAGGGCCTTTTAGAACTTCACTGTGGCTGACGCTATTGGTGCCCCACCCAGATCCCTGTGGTCTTTCTTTCCCATTTCAGGACACACTGTCCCTGCATCCAGCTGCCAGCACAGAAGTCTGTGTGGGGACTTTCTCTGACCCCTGGGGCCTGTTCACTCCCAAGATTGCCCGGCAGGTCAGAAGCGCCAGGGAACAGCCCTTAGCCAACTGCTATAGGAACTGGCATTTAAATTCTCCAGCTCCCTGCCCTCAGGGGGCACAACTCTGAGCACTCTGGGCCCTGGCTCCCACAATTCCCAGCAAGGCTCAACCCCAGTTGCTAGATTATAAACCCTCACTGCTTCCTTCCCTTCCCCAGCTCCCTTCCCCACCCCCCATCAGTGTTCCTGGGATCACCTCCCACATAATCTTGAATCTTTGGCTCAGAGTCTGCTTCTTAGAGGATCCAGTCTAGGGCTCCCACCCTCCTCTTCTTCCCTGAAGTCACCACCCACCCCAGGCCTCACCTACCTGCATTCTCCATGGGCTCTGTCTCCACTCTCTTCCCTCCAATCTGTTCCTACACTTGTCCCCAAAATCACCTTTTTAAAACATATTTTTGTGCACCCCCACTACCTTGCTGTTTCCCCTGGCCTCCAAACGTAAGTCCTGGGCATAGTGTCCCAGGCACTGTGTCTGCATTCCATCGACCTCTCCACCATCTCACTGAGGCACAGCTCTTGCCCTGCGCTTGGGCCCTACTAACCTGTCTCTTGTGTCTCTGCCTTTGCACTTGCTGTTCCACCAACCTGGCATGCCCTTTCCCATCTTGGTCACTCAGAAAACTTCTACTACTCCAGCAAGACCCATCTCAGAAGTCACCTCCTCTCTGAAGCCTTCCCAGACCGTTCTAGATATTGATACCCCCTCACTTCTTTGTGGCCCATTTGGACATTATTCACCCCTTTTATCCAAGAATTGTTTTATCTTATTGCAAGAATCTGTTTCCATGTCTGTCTCCCCCATAGGACTTTGGACTCATTGAACGCAGGCTCAGTCCTCCTTGGCTCCCTCACCCCAAAGCCCAGCACTGGCCCAGAGACAAACAGGCTTCTGATGAATACAGGTGTCCCTTGCTAGCCAAACTCTTGTTCCTTTACTCGAAACTTTGGAACCAAATAGATTAGGATAACATGGTGTCCTTCATGATTCTGAACCCATTGTCCAACATTCTTCCATATGAACTTAAGAGTCATGTGGATTTGGGGGGCAAGAGATACTTGTTAATGACTGAATGAATTATTTAATGAATGAGGGAGTTCAAAGCTGAGGACATTCACCAAACTCTGGGCATGGACCTGTGTGAAGTTGGTAGAGGGGAGGGAAGGAGGGAACATGGAGATGCCAAGCCAGAGCCAAGAAAGTTGTTTTGCTTTGGAATATATTATTTTTGCAGGTTGCTATAGTTACCGCTGTGAAATTAAAAATTAAAACCTTGTGAAAGAGAGAGGGTTGACTGAGATGAGGCAGTTCCTTGACAGGCTGAGTTATTTATCTTTTCCCCATGTAACATCTGGTTATGTGCTTGCAAATTTATTTTTAATTCCGAGCTCTAAAAAGGATTTCGCGGTGGTGCGATATGCCCGGATGATGGGCTCGGGAGGGGAAGGTGAAGCGGGTGGTATCCCCGGGGAACTGGCGACCTCCAGCTTGTCCCTGGACCTTCGGACCTTCGCTCCCGCCTCTGACACAACCTCCTGGAATGAGGGGGTGGCTGGAAGGCGTTCCGGACCCCTGCCAATCAAAAAGCAGCGGTAACCATGGTTCCCCAATACAGAGCCAGGCTGGGGGCAGCTCTCTCTGGGTTCCTGTGGTTCTCTGAGCAGGAGGACAAGCATGGCTGGGGTAGAGGGAGACTTTGAATTTTTCTCTCTCCAGTCTGTCTCTGAACCTTTGTGACCCTCTGCGTCTCCCGGGATCTTCCTGGACCCCTTAACACTCAGAAAGACAATGAATGTTTTCATGGCAACAGCACTGGCAAGTTAGGAGATGTGGGGTCTGGGTCCACCCAACCATTGCTGCCTGTGTGACTTTGCAACACCTCCTTCCCCCTGTGGTCTGTGTTCTCCCACTTCTTTAGGGAGGGGTTGGAGTGGGAGAGTCCTCAGGCCCCTATCCTAGGAGTCTTAGGGAGCACATGGGGGTCACCAGGCATGGCTGGCGCCTGCATTTGTGCTTCTGCCTGATGCCCGGGCATGTCGGGAACCCAGGGGCAGACTCCCCCGGGGGGCTTCCTTTCCTTGCCCACCTGCTGTGTGCCTCAGATCTTTGCACCTACTCTTCCCTCTGCCTGGAGCCCTCTTTTCCCAGAAGTTCACAGGGCTTCCCTTCCCCACCTCTCCCAGGTCTTTGCTCAGATGTTACCTCCTTAGCAAAGCCTTCCTTCACCACCATCCAGATGGCCTTCGCGCCACACTCTCTTCTACTCGCCACATCTGGAGGTACATTGAACCCTTTGTCTGCCTGTGCTCTGTCTTCCTTTTGAGGATATAAACTCCACTGAGGGCAGGGACTTTAGCTGCCTCGGTCACAGCAGGCCCTGGCACACTGTAGGACTTAATAAATATGTGTTGAGCAAGTGAATGAAGAAAACCTGTATTGGTCTCTGCTAAATGCCAGATTAGGTCAGGGCAAGTCAGGTTGGGCCTGGGGCAAATGAATGAGCAAAACACTTGTAGGCTACAGTAAAGAAACGTCAAAGGCAACTTTGATGGAGGAAGTAAATTTCCTTCAAAATGGCTGGCATGGGTGTGTGTGTGTGTGTGTGTGTGTGTGTGTGTGTGAAGGGGGAGTTCTTTTCTGCTGTGGTTAAAATGATCACACTAGGTGGGTGATGAAAGTTAGTTGTATACACAAAGTCTAAATTCTCTTATAATAACGAAAGTAATAATGACCGCTATGTGTTGAGTCCTTATTAAGAGGAGACTTTAGGTGTGTGAGCTCCAGTCTTCACACTGTGGGAGCAGGGACTTATCTACTACTTTCACTGGTGCCTGGCACATCTTAGGGACCCAATACCTATTTATGGGATAAATGAATCTCCATTTGATATTCAAGGGACCTGATCGGAAAGGGTGAGTGACTCGTCCGAGGACACACTGCTAGCAAGTGACAGAGCCAAGATGTAAGGCAGGTTCATTTGGCTCTCTCTGTGTTAGGGGAGTTCCTTCCTTTCAGGTGACTTCTTTGAATCACTGCTTCCCACCCATTCCCTGAAATGACTCCCCCACCTTCCTGCCTCATGACCCTCCCAACTCACCTAACACTCCGCTTAGCTTAAAGTCTGAAAGACCTTGGGCTGTATGGAATGGAAATCTGGCTAAGAGGTTTTAGCCATCAAAATTGCAAACCTAGAGGGCCGGGCTGTCATTGAAGCATCTGAGCTCATTGTTATACTCCGCCGTGCCTGATGGGGCTGGTGTGGGAGGACCAGGGAACATTTTGTGGGCAGACAGATTCCAAACTTCTTGACAGGTCTGGACTTGTCACCCAGGCTCCCCCCATGGGTGAGCGCCACAAAGCACGGCTGAAGCCCTGGTGTTCAGCAGGGATGAATAATTAAAGAACCATCAGGCACGAACAGCTTGACGAGGTGGGGACTGTTGTGTAGCTGGAAACATGGAGTCCCAGCCCGACTCTGGTTTGGGGTTGACAGCTGTTTCAGTGGTGCCCAGAGCAAGGGGTCCTGAGGGCAGAGGGGCCCAATCTGATTGCTCCAATGGACAGAGGACATACCCTGGGGAGGGCAATGGCGAGCAGACCGACCTAGGTTCCCACCCTGTTGCCTCCTGGACATGGCTGGGTGGCCTTAGGAGAGTCCCTTCTTAGGTCCCATTTGGTGGCCTTCGTTTCTTCTGTAAAACAGAAAATGGTTCCTCCTTTGCAGGGTGGTTGAGGGGATGAAGTCAGGTAATGGACACCATAGAGTGCCTATGAAGGCGAGGAATGGTGTCAAGAGGAACACGTCTGCTCGTCTGCTCATTGCCCCGCTCCTGCCCCAAGATGTGCCCGCCTCCTCCCGTAGGATGTGGGCACTGATGCCGGGGACCTTGCTGGCTTTGTTCACCTGTGAGAACCGGGAACCTGGAAGGCCCTCAGTAAATATTTGTTTAGTAGTCAAATAAAGGACGGGTGCATTTGGTGGTTGTGTCCAAAGCAAATGTGAAGCCTGGAGGTCCAGTTGGCTGGATACTTTGAACCCTGGAATTGTCACTGCAGGTGGGTTGAGGCCAAGACTCCCATTCTGTTCCTCACAATTCCCAAGTGGGCTTGTGCCAGTTCATCTGGTGGCTGGTGACAATGTGGCCTGAAGGGCAATTGCTCAGAAATTCAGGTAGAGGCCTAAAGCTAGTGCATTTGGGGAGAGATAGGAGGGGAGAAAGTGTGACCCCTGGGAGGCAGCACGACTCCACAGAGGGAGCATGGGCTTGGGGTCAGGCAGTCCTTGGGTCCCATTTCATTTCCACCTTTAAGAAAGTAAAGAATGCACTCAGCTACAAGCAACAGAGCCCCTGCTGTGGAGGCATACCCTGCTTGTTGCTTAAGGGCCTATATGCAGAAAGTGTAGGGGGGGCCACTGGGACCAGTGTGGCTCCCATCCATGCCAGCAGGGACCCAGGCTCTGCTTGCCAGGGCCTTTGCCATCTTTAGCTTGTAGCACTGTCCACACTCTGATGCTTCCTGGTTCCAGCATGACTGCCAGCTCTCAGCTGTTGCACCTTTGTTCCGGGTAGGAAGAAGGGGAAGGAGTATGTACAAAGGAAAAAGCTTTCTGATTGTGGAGAAATGCTGTCTCTGGGACATACCTAAGTCTCCTTGGCCAGATCGGCTTTCACATGCTACTCCTAGCCAAAAAGGAAGCTGGGAAAATTAGTTTGCCGGGGTTTTTTGTGTGTAGCTAGTGTGGGAGGAACTATTGCCCGTGTGGCAGGCAGCTGCCCACACATGATTTCAACAGTGCTAAATGGTTCCCCAAACCCTGAAGTCCCCTTCACGCATGCGCATTAATGCTTGAAGTTCTGGAAAGGCTCTCTCCCCGTGGAGAATGGTGATCAAGACGTGGGCTGTGTGATCACCTCTCTACCAGGGACCAACTGTGTGGTCTCTGGCAGGTTCTGTGACCTTGAGGTGCCTCAGTTTCCTCATCTGTAAAATGGGGATCACAGTCCTTTCCAGTGGAGTTGTTTATGAGAACTGAGAATTGTGCTTGCCTTATAGTATGCATTCAAAGAGAATGTAGCTCTGAAGTTGTTGTTGTGATTATTATGACTATGGTTACTAGGATAAGGCTTTGATGAAAACAGTAAGGCCCCAGAATGTCTGAGGGGTGGTCCCAGCTCTGTCCCTTCCTGCTGTGTGACTTTGGATAAGCTGCTATCCCCTTCTGGGCTGGTGTCCCCCCTGTGTAATAATGGTCTCTACAAGCCTCCCTAGGTGGGACTCAGACAGAATCCTATTAGATGTGAGGCCTCAGGCAGCCAGTGATGATACCTTCCCTGAGAAGGGAGCCTTATTATCGAAGGCAGCAAGGTCCTGGGAAGGGAAACAGGGCAAATTTGGGTGCTCCTCTAGGTCTGCTGAGTCCAGGTCTCTCCCTCCCAGGCTTGGTGAGTGGGGCTGGGGGCACAGCTCTCTGCCTCCAGGCTGCCCCACCCCCGCCTCCAGCCTTAGTCATATCTCCTCTTGCCACACTTGCTCTTGGGTCCTGCCACCCTTCTTTACTTCTCTAAATATCATTACTTCTTGCTGACTTCCCAACAGGCAGCCAACTTCCTGCAGTGGGGGGCCCTGCATCGGTGGGGCGGGGGGCATTGAGGAGGCTCTGTGGGCCCCTCTCTGACATGGTATTTGTTTTTTTCTGGAAGAGAGCTAAGAAGCCCCTCTGCTCGCCTAGGGGAACTTGTCCCTCAACTGGCTGGTGACCCCTGCAAGCTCCCATTCCTCTCCTGGCCTCAGTTTTCCCATCTGTGAAATGTAGAAACCGAATGCCATAGTTTGAAAGGCCCACGCAGACAGGATTTTGATGGTAGGGAGCATTTCTGAGCCTCTGAGGTGGAGGGACTGTGGTAGCATAGGCTGTGGTTGGCATATTGACCCCACAGATCTCTGATGTGGTGTTGAGACTTTTGTGGGAAGGGGCAGATTTGACAGGGCTCCTGTGCCCCCAGCTCCCACCAACTCAGGTGGCAGCTTCTCTTTGATTTATTTCTTGTATTGGCATCCACTGAAGTTGCAACTGGAAGATAAGACTCCAAAGTTAAAATAAAAAGTTTGAAAGTAATTGTTGATGCTTCACAGACTTACCATGTGCCAGGCACTGTGCTAAATGTTTCACATATTAATTTGTGTAATCTTACACAATACAATGAGATAGGTCCTATTACCAGCTGTGTTGTAAAGGCAAGGACACTGAGCAAAGAGAAGTTTGGTAGCTTGCCCAAGGTCACATAACAAAGTAAGTAGGATTTGGACCCAGGCAGTGTGCCTCTTCGCCACGTTCTCCCAGAAAGCCACTGATTTAGCTCACTCCCTCTGCTTCCCTATCTGATGTTGGAATCCCTGCTACAAATTCCCCAGATCCATTGCCTGGCCTCAGCTTGCACACCTGCAGGGTGGGAAGCTTACTGCCTCTCTGGAGATCTGCAGTCACCTGTGCCAGTTTAAAAATTCTTTCCCAAGTTTGTAGACTCCTTAATCAGTCCTCAGGGCTCAAAACAGTTTCCTGGGAAACAGAGCAGCTTGTTCAGCCCTCAGGGACTTGGTGTGGTCTGGATTACAGATGGAGAAATTTAGAAGAAGCCAGCAAGCTTCATGTTTTAGGACCATGGGAGAGGATGTGGGGTGGACCTGAGAGCATGTGCTCTAGAATACTTTACCTCCTTCAGCCTTGATCTCATCTCGGTGAAGGGCATTTAACAATACCACCTTCTTAGTAGGGTTGGTGTGAGAGCTAAACAAAAATAATCTGCATAAGTGCCTGGTGCATAGATAGCAGTAAAACAATGTTGGCTAGTATTTTGATGTCATCACCTATGAAGTCTATCTTCTCTCTCTGGAGTTTAGGAATGACTTGGTCAGTAGTTTGATCATAGAACTAATGAGGTTAAGAATGTGATTCTTCAATCCAAATAGTCCTCTTTGGCATATAGAAGAAATTGAGTCCCAGAGGAGGATAGGGTCTTGCTTAAAGCTTGAGACTAGTCAGTGGCAGGAAAAATAGAGTCCGTGGTGCTCTCATGGTTCCAGGGTGAGGGTGGTTGGTCAGTCCTGCTTGACACTCTTGGAAATGTGAGGTCAAAGATCAGGAGCAGACGCAGTGGTAAGGTGAGGCTGGCTCCTGGTCACATAATTCTGGGAGGAGCAGGGAGTCACCTCTAGGAACACAGTATAGATGGAATGGGCAGATGTTCAAATCCAAGCACATGGATGTGCTGTCTGACTGAGGGGTTTCCATGCTACACCTGGTGTGAGACAATTTGGAGGGGTGTAGCCTGACCTGGGTAATAGTTGTAGACTTTCTGGAATGCATTCAGGTGGTTTGGGGACACAAGGGGCAGCACACCTGAGTGGTCCAGTAGAGAAAGCAAGGACTCAGGAAACATGTGGGCTTGAATCCCCCACCAATTTGCTATGTGAGTGACCACTCTGAGCCTCAGTTTCTTCATCTAGAAGATAGAGATGGAGTTGCTGAAAGAATTAAATGTGACAATGTCAGCTGAGTAGCTAGAAAAGTTATCAACTCAGAATTTATCTTAACTGTATTTAAACATTAGGAGATTTGACATCTAAGTCTAGTTTGCCTCCATCTCTCAAAAAATCAGAAAAATCCAGCCACCTTGAACTGCTTTCTCAAGAGACCAGGCTGAGCAATCCAACTCCCTAGAAATGGGCAAAGAGCATGTACTTTCAGTCTGTCAATCATGGAGTGATCTGTCAATCCACCCCAAGCCCTCAGGTGGGTCATAGGTCAGCAGGTCCACCCTCCCATAACATAAACCTGCCCCAGACTGAGAAAGTGGCTGCCCTGCTCCAGGAGGAGAGATACCTGGGAGAGGAAAATTTCCCACCCCTGGACATTTTTGCTCAGGACTGCTATAGGATGAGTATTTCCTTTCATAATGTTGCTAAGCATTTTCCCTTCCAGGCAGGAGTGGAGGCTGTCCCCAGCTCCTTGCTGCTATAGTGCCCTGTGGGCTCTTAATCGATGTTACATGGTAATTAATAATAGATCCTCCTGCTCCAACTCCATCACTCCCAGCTCCCCACCCCATCTGACAAGGTGGTATCTTCCAGCCAGGAGAGGCTGAAATCAAAGGCCTGACAATAGAGCTGAAAACTTTTCCTCCAGTCATTTGTGGGAGGAATCTGCAAAACTTGAAAACCCTGCCAGGTCCAGTACTGGGTGAGTGTCTCATTTCACTCTTGCTGTGACCTTCCCGGATGATTGGCAAACAACCAGTTGGGGACATCCATTCATTCATCCCTGTAGTTCTCATACTCCAGGGGCACACTAGTGTGATTCCATAAGTCGGCAGCCAGCCCGGAGAATCAACATTTCTAGCAAGTTTCCAGGCTGCTTCTGCTGCAGCTGGTGGTCCATAAACTACACTTTGAGAACCACTGATTAATGTAACTAATACTTATCCAGGCAAATTACTCAGTGCCAGGCACAGGGAATACAGATATGATGGATGCAGATGTAGCCCCTGCCCTGTCATTGGGTGGAATCACGTGGTAGGCAGAGAACTATGTTCCAGAATCAGAAACGCTTGGTTCAAGACCTGGCTCTGTGGGCTGTGCCCTTTCATTCTGGGCTGCTTACCCGACTTTTTGGAGCCTCTGTCTCGGCAGCTGTCTAATGGGAGCAATTATGTTTCCTGCCTCAGGTGGTCGATGTGAGGATTAAATGAGGAAAGGAATATAAAAGTATGTGCTCAGAAATGTTAGTTATAATAATAATAATGTACCACTAATAATTACTGTTATTATTATTGCTGTTGGGTCATTGTCCAAGGTTGTGTAACTAGGTCCTGAGGGAGTTGAGATTCACTTATTTATTCATTAATTCATTTGACATTTGGGTCTTAAAAACCAAGTATGTACCAGGGGTTGGAAACACAGAGGCCAATTCAAAAGCTAAACTCCCTACTCCCACAGCACTTACTTGCCATAAGCAAATACATATATAAAGGAGGTCATAAGTGCAATAGAGAAACCAAGCAGGGCAGGGTGTGGGTGCTAGGGCTGGGAGACACAGACAGGTGATGGTCTTTTAGGTAGAGTAGTCAGCTAAGACCATGTGATAAGGCGACCCTGGGGCAGAAGGCTGACTGAGGAGCTGTGACAAGCCAGTAGATGTCTGCAGAGTGTTCTAGGCAGAGGACACAGCAAGTGCAAAGGCCAGGTGAGGACTAATGTCTGTGCATGTATCCCACCTGGCTATCTAATGTCCTTGCACCCAGGAGTTCTGGACCTTTCATGGAAACCAAAAGCCTGTACCTCTCTCCTCTCCACACCAAGGACTGACCAGCCAGAAGCACCACGCCCTTGTGCCCCAGAGTTGCCTGCCTTGGTCAAAGCACCCCTGGCTTGGGAATTGGCTGGTTGCTCTGATCTTGCACAGGTTACTTCCTTCTTTGAGTATCACTTAGCTCACTAGGCATCTTACCTATACCTCAGGTTGTGCTGACGGACAGAGGAACTCGAGGCTATGAAACTGCTTTGCAAGCTGGACACTTAGTAGGCGTTCAATGAATGGTGGCCATCACTATTGCCTCCCTTCCCTCTTCTCTTCCCAGCTCAGCTCAGTGAGACCCAGAATTCTAGCTTAGCCAGAGTGTGGCTCATTTGCATAGATTTGCATAAGGCCTGGAATGGTGTGTACCTCTTCAGTTCCTGTGAGCTCACGTCACCATTTAAAAATAGGGTGTTGATCTTCCCCTTTTCCCACCCCTCCCTTTGCCTGTAAAAGAATTCCAAGATATTAATCAAATACACCAGGTTTGGAAACTTGTTTTTATTTTAGCCCAAGGCCTAAAGGGGTCACCTACTCTAGGAAGCCCTTGATTATCCGCTTTACTGGCGGGGAGATGACAGCAATGATCTCACACAGTGGAGGGTCCTGGATACTTTAAAAAGAGAAGTCAACTTTGTTCTTTCTGCTTACAAAAGTAGAACACATAGGCAAAATGGGAAAATATAAAACAGCAGGAACACCCCCTGACACACACACACAAAAGTACCATAACCCCAACCAGGCACAATCACTTTCAACATATCAGTGTATTTTTTTCTTCCCCTGTGTAATTTTTGTATAATTGAGATCATGCCAGATATATAAAATGCTGTAGCTGGCTTTCTTATTAACAAATATCATGAATATTTCCCTTTGCTATTACAAGCTTTGTAAACATCATTTTTCAAGACGATGTAATATTCCATCGCTTTCTTAATCTTTTCCCTGTTGTAGGACATTTAGATTTGCCAAGTTTTGGGGCTATTATAAATGTGCTGTGATAAAAATATTCATCTTCTTAGCATTTTTATCCTCTTATTTTGGGTTATTTTCTCAGAAGGGAACCCAGAAGTGAGATGACTGGGCTAGGGGTGAGGGGATAGAAATGTAAGGCTCTGGATCTGTTTTGCTGAACCTCAACTGATATCTGGATTCAAGAATGTGCTTCTGTGTTGGCATCATTAAAGGTCTCTGAAATCAGCCCCAAAGCATCCCTGTGATGGGAGTTGTTGTGACTCCAGGTATGGATCCTGTTACCTCACTCAGCAAAGGGAACATTCAACCCTCTGCTAGAGTGGAGCCAAAGGCTTGGGTGATCTGTTTTTTCACAAATATTCCTGGGGCAGACTGTGTTTAAGAAAGTCTCTGGGATTCAATGAAACTTGAACTTTGTCTCCAAGGCTGTGTCTCTCTGCTCTCTCATAAGTCCCAGTTTGCAAAATACAACTTGGCTTTATGTCAGTTGGGAATGTCTTTGGCTTAAACAAATATGAATTTCTAAATATTTACTTAAAATTGCAGTTCAAGGTATATGCAACTGTCCAAAGATGCTGTGTGGGCCTCTGAGTCTATCTTTCTGTACTGCCATCTTTGGTACAGTGGCATTTGTTTTCACAGTTCTTGCTTCATGGTTCCAAGATGGCTGCCAGACCTCCAGATATTAAATCCTCATTCTACGTTTGAGAATGAGTGGTAATGGAGCAAGGGTACACATCAGCCATGCTTGTTCTTTATGTCAGAATAATATACTATAAAGCTACAGTGATTAAAACAGTGTGGTACTGGCACATTAAAACAGTATGTTACAAGAATAGATACATGGATCAATGGAACAGAATAGAGAGCCCAGAAATAATCCCACATATGTATGGTCAATTAATATATGACAAAGGAGGCAAGAATATACAATGGGGAAAAGATAGTCTCTTCAATAAATGGTGTTGGGAAAACTGGAGAGCTACATGCAAGAGAATGAAACTAGATGACTGTCTTATTATATCGTTCACAAAGGTAAGCTCAAAATGGATTAAAGACTGGAAACCATAAAACTCTTAGGAGAAAACATAGGAAGGAATCTCCTGAACATCAGTATGAGTAATTCTTTTCTGGATATGTCTTCCCAGGGAAGGGAAACAAAACAAAAATAAACAAGTGGGACTACATCAAACTAAAAAGCTTCTGCACAACAAAGGAGACCATCAACAAAACCAAAAGGCAACCTACCCCTATGGGAGAATATATCTGTACATGAAATATCCGACAAGAGGCTAACAGCCAAAATATATAAAGAACTCATATGACTCAACACCAAAAAAACAAATAACCCAATTAAAAAATGGGCAGATGACCTGAATAGACATTTTTTTCCAAAGAAGACATACAGATGGCCAACAGGAATATGAAAAAACGTGCAACTTTTTTCACTGATCATCAGAGAAATGCGATTAAAACCACAATGAGATTACTTCACACCAGCCAGAATAGCCACTATCCAGAAGACAAGAAATAACAAGTGTTAGTGAGGATGTGGAGAAAAGGGAACCCTTCTCCACTGTTAGTGGGAATGTAAAGCAGCCACGGTGGAAAGTAGTATGGAGGTCCCTCAAAAAAACTAAAAATAGAAATATCATATGACCCAGCAATTCCACTTCTGGGAATTAACTGAAGAAAACAAGGTCACTGTTCAAAAAGATATATACACTCCTATGTTTATTGCTACATTATTTACAATAGACAAACTACAGAAGCAACCAAAATGCCATCAATAGATGAATAGATAAAGAAGAGGTGGACATATACGCAATGGAGTATTATTCAGCCATTAAAAATGAAGAGATCTTGCCATTTGCAACAACATAGATGGACTTAGAGGGTATTATGTTATGTGAAATAAAATAGGCAGAGAAAGACAAATCCCATATGATTTCACTTATATGTGGAATATAAAAACAAAGCAAAACAAAACAGAAATAGACTAATAGACACAAAGAAGAGACTGGTAGTTACCATGCATGAGAGATTAGGCTGAAATTAAGAAAAAAAAAAAAGAAAAGAAAGACAAAAGTTTTCCCAGAAGAGCCACCCAGCAGAGTTTTGTTTGCATCTCACTAGCCAGAACCACATCATGTGTGGTCATTCCTGAGCCAACTGTTCGTCAAGAAGAATAAGGTTACATGGCCTTTGAACAAATCAAGATTCATCCTCAGGGCTCAGGAAGGTGCCTACCCTCCTTGAGATCAATGGATCACCACTGCAGTGGGAACAAATCAGTTCTCTCAGCAGGAAAAAATGGGGTAGGGTAGGCAGGATGAGCATTACTAGGGAGAGGACATTGCCGTAAGCTTTGTAGAAATGTTATTTTATCCCTAGGGTGGGGTCTCATTGACTGATGACCATTCCTCTTGCCTGGAGATTGGCTCAGGCAATCCTAGCCTAGTAGAGCCAGGATATACAGTCCATAATGGAGAGATAAGAAGGCTTCTCTTCCTATGTTCAGTGGGTACTCAGATGTGACCCCCAGAACTGCTGCAGCCATTTTGCTGCGATGAGGGAAGCCAGACAGAGGATGAAACTGACAAATGCACAGAGGAGGGAGTAGAGATCCACAGGAAATTCCCAAGAAACCCAAGAAATAGATCAAGGCTTGATCTAACTGTACCCTCATGACTTCTAGACTTTACAGTCACAAAAGCTAACATATTCTTCTTGTTTTCTAAACTAGCTCTAGTGAGGTTTCTGATGCAAAAAAAAAAAAAAAAAAACCTCATAGAGATGCAAACAGGAACTTTGCAGAAAAGGGCTGTGTGGTTAAGTAAGTTTGAAGAACCAGATTAAGCAAAATTTGACCAAAATTTTCTGCTTGATTTAGATTCTCTTAGGTGCTAACATGTAATGTGAATCTTCATTCATGTAGAATTACCAGAACACCTTGGCCCCAGAATCCTTTTATCACAGGACGTGGGACATTTTTGGGAAATGCTGTAGAACCTAACTTCTACCCTATAAACCTTGTCTTTTAACCCAAGATAGAACATAGCAGTTAATGTAGACAGAGTTGGAAGGAGAGTCAAGAGAGGGGAAAGGTTTCAGTTCCCCCAAATTTTCCCCTAATGGTCTGTGAGTTTCCTCCTGAGAGGGCAAATGAGTCAGACACAAATGCTTATTGGAATTTGGTACCAGAGAAATTCTGGGAAGTTCAGTGTAGCCTAGAGAGCCCCAGCTGGGTAGGGGAGGTGGGGTGATCAGGAGTCTGGCCCTGGATGGTGCTGCTTGTCTTTTCTGGTAGCTTTGGGTGGATGCCTTCTCTCTAGACCTCAGCTGTCTTATCTGTGAAGTGGGATAGGGAAGCTGTCAGAGAGGTTCTTCTCGGCCATCTCCAGGCCACAGTGAGGCTGGGTATAAGATAAGGCTTCTTGAGTTTCCTTAGTGCTGGGTCCTCTGGGGCATTCAGGAGAGAGATGAGTAAGATCTTAACCCTGCCCTCCAGGAAGCCATGGTCTAAAGGCGTGTGTGTGTGTGTGTGTGTGTGTGTGTGTGGTGCAATCATCAATGGCAATTGGAGATGAAAATAGGTCTTAACCTACCTATTCACCTCTTTTCAATTACTGTACTCCTAGAATGGTGTGACCCTGAGGCTGTATCCAGGCTCAGTGGGGATGAGCGCACTGATGGTTTAGTGATGTCTGCCATGGCAGTGGGGAGGGGCATGTGTGCCAGACTTATCTCCTCCTTGTAATACAATGTGAGTGGAATAAGGGAAGAGGACACTGGGACTGTGGGAGGGAGGAGGAGAATCCAGCCTGGGGCTGGTTAAGAAGGCTTCTGGGAAGAGGGCATTGACCTTGGATGTGATGGACAAATGGGAGCTTGCCAGGTAGAGAAAGGTGGGAAGTTTAGAGTTGTTAGATTTTTTCAGAAAAGCCCTCTCCTGCTCTGAGTGGGTGGATGGAAGAAGGTCAGATGGATCCGGAGGATCAGCAAGGAGCCCATGACAGCCAGGCAGAGGCAGGGGCGAGACTGGGCAGTGCTGTGGAGAGGGAGAGGGCGGGCCGGGGAATCAGGCATCAGCTGGGTTGTCTTGGCGAGGTTGCCGCTTCCTTCCATGAAGGTTTGGGGGACAGGTGGGGGCACCTGGTGCTGCAGGGACCAATTTCTGCAGATGAATCTGCTGTTGACTGTTGCTGATTCTGAGTAAACAAACAACTTGGACTTGAAGCTGAGGAGCTGGGGCTGTGAGGAGCTGACCTGAGCATGCTGCCCACCCAGGGCTGCCTGGGGGCTAGAAGCCTGCCCCACCTTGTTCTAGGAGATGGGCCTTGGCAGCTGGCCACCCAACAAGAGCAATAAGCTTCTCCTGGTGGGAGTGGCCCGGTAGGTAAGCAGCTTTGCTCCTGCTTGTCTGGGGTGGACTCCCTAAAGGAGTTTTGGGGGGCTGGTTAGCCCTAAAGACAGCAGCAATAACAGCAATGATGCTCCCAACATCAGCCCAACCTTTGAAATGCACCCTGAATCTAAAACCTGCCACTGTCCCCACTGCCTTCACCTTCAATCCAGGTGCCATAATCTCACCTGGATAGTCAAAGGAGACTTACCACTGGCCTCTTTGCTTCCACTTGGCCCCCTCAGGTCTGCACTCCACACAGCAGCCAGAGGGATCCTATTGAAACAGAAGTAAGATTGTGTCATTTTTTATTGAAATCCTCCAATAGCTCCCATTCACTCACAAGTGAAGTCAAAATCCCTATGTGATCATCTGTTTTCCTCCTGGTGGACCCCCCAACCCCTGACATCCCATTTACCTCTGTGACCTTATTTCCCATCATTCTCAATCATTCAGCTCTGGCCACCCTGCCTTCTGGATTTTCACTAACTAATGGTAAGCACTCATGCCCCAGGACCTTTGCACCAGCTGTCCATTCTGCCTGAAGTGCTCTTCCAGATAATCACAATGGTTTCTTCCTTTACCTACTTAGGTCTTTGCCAAAATGCCACCATATTGAGACCTCCCTCACCACATTATCTAAAATTGCATCCCTCTCCACTGCTCTTGCTGACCCCCTCCTATTTTTTTCTCCATAGGATCAGCACCATTTAACATACTATGTTTTACTTACTTATTAATTGACTCACCCCTTAGGTGTATGCTCCATGGGAGCAGGACCTTTGTCTGTTTGATCACTGTTGAGATTCTAGTACCAAGAACACTGTCTGGTATCTCTTAGGAGTTCAGTACATATTTGTTAGATGAGAGAAGGAATGATACCATTGAGTATCATGTGTCTGCACTGGGCTGCAAGTATCTAACAAATCTAGGAAGGCTACATGATGAATTTTTATTCTTATTTTTCACTTTTCAGTTTGGAGATTTCTCTCCCAACACCAGGTTCACTTTCCTCTCCTGGGTCCAGCTGACAATATCATCAAAAGAATGCTTTCTCTCCGATATCATATTTTTCTTTCCTAGCACAGTTCTAGCATTTTCGGTCAGCTTTTGTTTATTTATAGCTTCCCTTTCTCTTCCTAAACTCCTCATATGTTTGTGCATGTTGCCTACCTTTTCCACTAGATCCTTTAATTGATTTTTATAGTTATTTTAAAGTCCTTGTTTGATAGTAGATGATTGTTTATTGAGTACTATGTGTCAAGCATTGGGCTAATGACAAGTTGATTCAGATGAGAAACTTGAGGCTCTCTAACAGGAGGTTGCCCCCAAGGTCCTCTGGCCAAGCAGCAAGGGCTCTGGGGTTCCCCCCCCCCAGACTGGCTGCAGAGATTGTGTTCTAACCAACTCTGTAAACCTGCCTTCAGCCATAAGCTCTCCCAGAGGCCTGGACTCAGCTCACCAGTTTATCCACAAAGAAGGATCCAGGTGGCCTGTCCCCACGGCACCTCAGTGTGGCCAGATCTCTGAAGAGTGGAGCCAGCTCAGATTCAAGACCCTCTGCTTGGCCTTGCAGACCCCCACCATCTGGCCCCGTCCCCCTCCCCTCCCCGCCCAGGGTTTCCCATTAGGGCGCCAAGCTGGTCCCCTCCTCTGCCAGAACCACTCCCCAACCTTTTCCTCAGCCTCCTTCCTCCATCACAGTCCTCTCTCTTCTCTCTCTCTCATTCATTGAGGCACTCATTTAATATATATTTAATCAGTACACTTAATTCAGTAAAAGAGATGTGGCAGAAGATTGCAACTTCTGGAGCTGACAACCAGGTTTAAATTCTGGACTTTCTGCTTACTGTCTCTATGATTTAAGCAACTCTCTCTGTGCCTCAGTTTCGCTACCTGCAAAGTGGGGCTAATGGAAGGACCTATCTCAGAAAATAGAGGTGACATTTAGGTGAGTTTGGCCAAGTACAGAACAGGGCCTAACAAGCAGCTCTCAGTGTCAGCTGTCCCTAAGACTGATGCTGTGACATGGGGGCACAGAGGTGGCTCAGACTTGCTCCTGCTGTCTGGTGTCCTCTGATCCTGGGAGCATCAGATGTGTGAGCTCAATACCTGTGGTCAGGGACAGGGATGGCCATAGCACAGGCCGAGGGCAGCGCAGAGGAATGGCCCTTCCTTTGCCTTCCTGCTTAGCCACTTGGTCACTCAGAGGGACAGAGTCGCTGGGCTGTGAAAAGTCCAGCTGGCCAGGCCGTGGTGGGAGCCCCCTCCTGCCAGCCCTTGCCCTGGCCCACACCCAAGCCAGTGTGTTTCCTCATCGGCCAGAGGGGACTGCAAATGCAGGGCCAGGACCGCGGCTGTGCCTGCAGACAGAGACATGGGCAGGGTGTGCACTCAGACATGCCAACCTGCACATGACTGGGCACGTCAACATGAACACAGGCGCTCAGACACACAGACAGACACAGACAGACAGACCTTAATGTAATAACAGTCCACACATTTCTCTTAACATGTGCCAGCACCGTTCCAACATTTCACATATATTATTTGATCCCCACCACAACCACATGAGGCACATTTTATTAATTTTCCCATTTTACTGATGGGGAAAGTGAGGCAGAGAGGGATTAGGTAATTCACCAAAATCATACCAAGTAGATGACAGAACCTAGGAGTCATGCTGCAGGGCAGAGATCTTAACCACTACACATTTGTGATGACGCACTCGCATTTTTATACATAAAGATGCACATACGTGCCCCCTAATGGACATGGGGACCTTCTGGGATGTACAAACACCCACAAGGCCAAGGCAAGGATGCCCACACTCACCCAGACATGGAGGGCTAAGGAGACCGCCGTTTACTTCGAGACCCCACACAGCCATGTAGGAGCATGTGTGCTCACATGGACACACATGGGGAGGCAGGAAGGTGTGCCTGGGTACCCCACCCCCACCCCCCAACACACACAGCAAGGGAGCGACCACCACGCAGTCTACCCAGGTTCCCAGCTGACTCCTCGCAGGCTCCTCCCCTCTCTCCTTTGGAGTGGCAACCCCAGGAGGGAGGTGGCTTCACCCCTGTCTCCCAGCACCCCGGGGCAGTGATGGGTACCCACTGCACTCTCAACCCCTATGGTCTCTCTCCTTAGGAATAGGTCAGGTCCTCTGTTGTCAGGAGCCCTGACTCTGCAGTCAACCAGGCCCAAGATATTGCTCTCGGCTGCCCTCCTCCTGGCATCATCTCTCTGAGCCTCCCTCTCCTAGAGCTGCCCCCTCGCCATAGTGGCCTCCTGGCTAGTGCTCCAGCAGGCCAGGGATGCTCCCACCTCAGGGCCTTTGCACTTGCTTTGCCTGCATGGATCCCCATGGCTCACTCCTCACTCCCCTCCTTTAGGTCTTTGCTTAAATGTCCCCTACCCAGCAAGGGTTTTCCTGGACTCCTTACCTCAGTTATATCCGTGCCCCCACTGGTCTCTCCTGCTCTCTCTGCTCCTCCTACCTGGCACTTTTTTGCATTAATCCTATCATTCTTCCCCCACAGAGGGAAGAATTTATTTACCTGTTTCTTGCTTGCCCTTCCTGCTAAAGTGTAAATGCCATGAGGACCAGATTGTCTCCTCATTCTGGTGTCTCAGCCCAGAAGAGTACCTGGCATGTGTCAGGAGCTCAGTGACCCTGGGGAATAGAGAATGAGATTCACCTTGAAACGGAGGTAGTAACAATACCCCCCAAGGGGCTTCTGAGAAGGTCAGGTGAGAAAAATCACACATGGACACTTCCTACTGGGACATGGCATCACTACCTTTGGAGCTCTTCTTAAAATACGACACAGATGCCACACAGCTGACTATGTTCTCCACTGCAGGTTCAGGCAATCCTTGGTGCACTGAGCAAACCGTGGAAGGTCCCTTGCCGGCCACTGCCTGCAGGCCCTTCTGCCCACATTCCTTCTTGGTTCACTACTGTATGCCTGAGGGGGGTTCGAGGGGGCAGCCTTCCAGGCCTTTCCTGTATATGCACATCTGCAGAGATATAACAGAATGTATAGGTCATAAATACTGTACATCAATGGGGTCATCCTCCAGTCATCAAAAACTGTTTAGCAAATGCCTACTATGTGCCAGGTGCTGTTCTATGGCATACAAAAGGATTCCTGTTGTCTGGAGTTGACATCCTAATAAAGTAGATGGCAGGTAGGTCCCAAGTAGTACTTCGGGTGGTGATAGATGCTATAAAGAGACAAAGCTTTGGGTAAAGGGTAAAGATGACAGGAGTGGGGATGGAGGCTCTTAGCCCAGGAGGTCAGAGAGCACCTCTGAGGAGGTAACATTTGGTCTGGGAGTTGGAGAGGATGAGGAAGAAACCCGATAGAAATCTGGGGCACAGCCTTTCCAGCAGAAGGGACAGCGGGCACCGAGGCCCTAAGGCTGGTATGAAATTAGTGAGTTGGAAACAAGTAAGGAGACCAGCGGGGCTGGGGAGGAGTGTGCGAGGGTAGGGGTGGGAGTCTGGCTGGAGATGTAGCAGGGAAGGTGGGGCGGTGGCTCTGCAGTGAGGGGCTGGGTGACCGGAACTGTGGGAAAAGCTGAGCAGAAGAGAGGCTTTATGGAGTGTGGGGCTTCCGGGTGTGCAACTTTTTTTATTGTGGTAAACTATACCTAGCATAAAATTTATCGTTTTAACCATTTGTCATTAAATGCATTCACATTGTTGTGCAACCACTACCACCATCCATTTTCAGAACTCCTTCATCCTGAAAACCTGACACTCTGAATCTTTTTAACAGTAATGGCCCATCCTCCCCTCCCCCAGCCCCTGGCAGCCACCGTTCTCCTTCTTGTCGCTATGGATTTGACCACTCCAGGCACCTCATATAAATGGGATCATACAGTATTTGTCTTTTTGTAACTGGCTTATTCACTTAGCACAATGTCCTCAAGGTTCAACCATGTTGTAGCATGTGTCAGAACTTCCTTTTTTTAAAGGTTGAATGATATTCCATTGCCTGTACAGACCACATTTCGTTTATTCATTCCTCTGTCCACGGACACTTCGGTTCCTTCCACCATTTGGCTGGTGTGAAAGTTGCTGCCGTGGATGTGGTGTACAAACACCAGTTCAAGTCCCTTCTTTCAGGTCTTTTGGATTTGCACCCAGAAGTGGGATTGCCGGATCCTATGTTCCATCTCTGATCTAGCATTTTGTGTAGGGGGACCAGGGGGTTGCTGGGAGGAAAGAACCCTGGGAAAGGCAGACAAAGGAGGACCAGCAGGCTGCAGGCTGCCACAGGGCACCTTGCCTCACATTGTCCTCCAGCCCCTCGGGGTGGCACACAGAGGCCCACCTGAATCTTTCATGCTTTAGGGCACTTTTTCTTCCATCCTTTAATCCACTGCAGCCCAGCTCGGGAGTAACTGGTTTATGATCCCCTTTGAACAACAAGAATGAGGTTCAGAGAACGAGGACTTCTCAGCCAGGTGCCCTGAACCTGGGGCCTGCCTTGGGGCTGACATGGGGGGTGAGTCGTCCTCCAGTTCTCTGCTCCTACCAGGCAGGGCTGGGCAGCTGGAGAGCTCATAGCCAGAGAGGCTCTGCCCATCTGTGCCAAGACACTAACGAGCCTGAAATCCACCCCTGGGCTTCCTGGGTCCTGGAGAGCGATGGGAGGCAGTGCCCTAATTAACCACTGCTGCCAGGAAATTCACTCTGTTGCCCACAGCCTGGGGACCACTGGCTGCCCTGCATCAACTCAGGGTGTCTTTGGGCAAAGTTAGGAGCCTCAATACCAGTCACTGATGCCAGGTACTGCTCTCTGTGCCTTCTGAGGCCCCAGCAGACCAGTCTGTGGGAGGGCACACCCCCAGCCACAGTCCACTTCAAGATAACCGCAAAGGAAAATGAAGGAGGGGCAACCAGCATTCATTGAGCTCGTGGGTCAGGTCCCTTATGTACATGCTTCTACTCCATCCAGATACCCCAGGGAGGAGGCTAGGGTCAGGCCACTAGCAAGTGCCCTGGGGTGACTTGCCCAAGTCACACTGGGAGAAATTGCTAGAGACAGGCCCCACACAGGCTGTCCTGACTCTGAAGCTCTGGCTGCCTCTACCTCCCGCCATGACCTCCCCTTTGCATCCTGAGGGCAGAGGGAGTTCTGACAGTCCCTGGAAGAAATCCCTTCTGACCCAGGCCAGAGTCTGTCCTGGATGAGGGCACAATCTCAGTGGTCTTCCTTCCCTGGGGACATTTTCTCCCTCCTTCCCCTATTTTTTCTTTATTTGATTTTTTGGCTGATGAAGATTTAGGGGATGAAAGGAGATTTTGCTTCCTTGGGCCAGGGACCCCTGGGAAAACAGAGACAGAAGCCAGGCCCTCCCCACTGGTTTGCCTCCTTCCTGTAGGCATCCAGTCCCACCATTTCTCCTAACCAGTGGGGCCTGCCCTCCTTTCCTCCCTCTCTTCCCTGCTGATCTACCCCCACTCCCTCACAGCTTTCTTCACCACAGTCACATGGACTTCCTTGCTTTCCCAAACTCACAGGGCCTTTGCATTTGCTATTCCCTCTGCCTGGAACTCTCTGCCCTGATTTCACTCCTGCACCTCCTTAAGATCCTTGCTCAAATGTCACCTTTTCAGTGAAGCCTTTCCTGATAACCAGCTCCCTCCCTCCCTCCCATGTTTTGTTGTTCTCCACTCAGTGCCACTCCACCTGCTGACTGCTCTGGTATAATGTATTTACCCATTTACCTTTCTCTTCCCTCTAGATCCTACACCTCATGAGGGCAGGGATTTCTGTCTGTATTGTTTACTGCTGTGTCTGCCGTGCCCAGCACAGTACAGCAGCTCAACAAAAATGCTCCAGGGTGTGAATTCATGGACCATCTCTCTGTGGCTGCTGCCACCACACGGGCCCATCCTGCAGCCATCGCTTTGCTGGGTGTTGCTATAGCCCCTGCTCTGGTCTCCCCATGCCCAGTGTTACCTCATCCAGGCAGTTTCCTCCCAGCAGCCAAAGTGAACTTATTAAAATGCAACTCTGGCCAGGTCATCTCTGATGGGAACTCATCCGTGGGTCCCATCTCATGTGCAACGAAACCCTCTGTCCATGTCTTGGCCTGCAAGGCCCTGCCTAATCTGGCTCCCCATTACCCTTGGACTCATCACCTGTCCCTCTCCCTCTGCTGCAACACTTCTTCCTCCTTGGTGCTCCTTGGAGAACTAGAGCCCTTTTCCAAACTCAGGGCCTTTGTACCTGCTGTTCCTGCTTACTGGAATGCTCTTTTCTACACTCTTCCATGGCTGGCTCCATCACATCCATCTCTTGCTGATACTGCTTCCTCAGAGAAGCCTACCCTGACTTCCCTAACCTATTTTGCTACCAAGTCACTTACTTTGTTTTATTGTTTCCATGACAAACCTCACAATGCAAAATTATTTTGTTTGTGTGTTTATTGTCTCCCAACTAGACCGTGAGCTTCCTGGGAGCAGGTCCCTATTAGCTCACTTCTTGCAGCTAGGAAGAGATACTTGGCACACAGTAGGTACCCAACACATATCAGTTAAGCGATGAGTGAAGGAATCTAAGCACTTGTAGGCATTTTACCCTTAGCCCTTCCCTATCCTCATAAGCTGGGTGTTGTGATGCCCATTTCACAGATGACAAGACTGAGTCAGGTCAGGCACGATGCCTGCACCACACATCTGGTGAGGGGTCCATGTCTGTATGTCCCTTTGAGTGTTTGTGTGTCTGCATGTGTCTCTGTGTCCCAGTGTCATGGTTCTGGTTGTCTGTGTGTCTGTGTCTGTCTTTCCCCTCAGCTGCTCTGTGCATATGTCTGTTCCCGTGTGTGTGGAAGTGTACAGACCACGGTGAGGAGCTTCATGCCAGCTGTCCTTGTGTCTCTGTGTCCCTGAGTGTGTGGGTCCACCCCTCCAGCTCTGTCGGCTCTCCGTGCCTCCACTTATTGGCCCGTCTCATTTCCTAGTCAGCCCCAGGACCCTCTAGGGCTCCCACAGCCCCATGATCTCCTAGCGCCCTGGGAGGTCCCTGAGCTCCTTGGCATCTGGAGCTGGAGCAGGGCGGAGGAGCAGGCAGGCACTGTACACCCTGGGCTGGTAGACCCCAACCCTTGGACTATCCCCACCCCAGGATTGGCTCCTGACTTAAAATTGCCAATCCCAGATGGAGCTGCCAGGAGTCCACACCAGCTGGTTCCCATGGCAACGTGGAAGCCGCTAGGCCATGCTCATAAAACAGGTCATAAAGCAGAGGGATGGGAGGAGGAGTGGAGTCTGAGGGGCCCACTGCCTGGGTGGGTGCTGGGGGCTTTTCCCTTGGACACCTTGCCATCCACCTCGTAGGCAACCAGGCCGGGGTCCTGTCTCTGCCTTGGGTCTTTAGTCTCCTGAGCCTCAGTCCCCTTCTCTATGAATGGAAGAAATAACGGCCCTGTAGTACTGCCTCCAGCTACCTTGCCTGAATTCAGGGGGGCCCTGGGAGAGACTCAGCAGGACCTGAGCCCAGAATGGAGCTCTCTGAGCCTCAGTTTCCCCATCAGTAAGACAGAGAGCTAAGAGGAAACAGCACAGCAAGTAGAAAGAACCAGCTTTGAGAGAGCACTGGGTTCTCTCATCTTCAACTTGCGTGACCTTAGGCAAGAGGCTTGCATCTCTAAGCCAAACTTGTTCACCTCTAAAATTGAGACAAAACAGTCATAGGGCTTTTGTGAGAACTGAATCAAAGTTAGTAAAACAGTCAACATGCTGCATGGTCCACAGATTGGCTGTGGCTATTAGTAATTACAACAGCTGATGATAACAATAGCGGTTATTCCATGCCAAGTGCTTGTTTAAATGCTTTGCACATAGCAATTTATTTCATCCTCACAGGCTGTAACTGTTTCCGTTTTGCAGATTAGGAGCCTAAGGCACGAGAAGCTGAGCCACTTACGTCAAGCCACACAGCTCCTGGAGGGAGGGCTCCAGGTTAGATCTGGAGTCCAGGTGCTGGCAGCCTCAATCCAGTACTGCCTCTTGCCAGGTCGGGGCTCCTCTCAGCCCTCCTGTGAAGGTGATAGGTAAGAGCCCACCCGTTCAGCCCAGGGACCTCCGTGGTGTGGGCCACACAGGGTCAATGGGTGGGGGGCTTATCCTCCAGAAGAACTAGGGGAAGTAAGCTGCAAGGATCTTGGAGACTGTCTCCTTCAACACCCCTATTCCCACTGCTCAGATGGAGAAATGGAGGCTCAGAGGGGGCTAATGACTTGTACAAAGTCACATAGCAAGATGGTGGTTGCTAGGATTCACACCCAGACCACCTGCCCTCTGAAGCCAGTTAAACTCTTAATAAACCCTCCTGCTGCCCAAATACCATAGGGCCACTGGCAAAATTAAGAAAACAAAACCATAGCAATAGTTGTGATAGTAATTCTTATGTACTGAGGGCTTAGCAGGTCCCAGGTGTGGGGCTGTGCCCTTCACATGCATGTGTTATTTAGTCCTGGCAGTGGCCCTATAAAGTGTAAGGCCATCATCCCCATTTTAGAGATGAGAACACTGAGGACCAGAGCTATGACATCATTGCTCCAGGCCACAGGGCTAGACAGAAGGAGAGAGATGTAAACCCAGACCTGCCCGTCCAGGATGGTACACCAGAGTCCATGTCCTTATCCTGGGATCTTCCTGTAGTGTAACTCCTGGGAGTGCCCATGGGCGTGGCCTTGTGCTGGCTTCAGCCAGGGCCCTGGGCAAAGTCACTGATAGTAAGAGCATGGAGGGCAACCAGCATTTACCTGTTGGTTGCTTTTTAAAAATTCATTTATTTATCCATTCATTCAACTGACAAATATTTACTAAGAGCCTTTTATTTGCAGGCAATATGCCAGGCATTGGGGATACAGTAGTGAACCAAACAGGCAGCCTGCCCTCAAGGACCTCATGTCCAAGTAGGGAGAGGCAGACAATAAACAGAGAAACAATAAAGATGTGCGTCAGGTGGTGGTAAGTGCTGCAGAGAAAAACGAAGCAGAAGGAGGGGACAGTGCACAATGGCAGTGTCAGAGGAGGCTTCCCTGAGGTGGTGACATCTGAGCAGTGGTCCGAAGAAGGTGAGGGCAGGCACCTTGTGGGGAGACCCAGAGAAAGGTTTGTGACAGAGGAAACGCCGGAGCCAAGGCCCCGAGGTGGGAGCGTGCCTGGCTTGTTGGAGGAGAGAGGGCAGCTTGGTGGGGCCGGAGCCAAGCAAGCCAGGGGAAGCTGTTGGCGGGAGGGCAGTGGAGGGGGGAGTCAGTGGGAATGGGACTCGGGAGGGTCCTGCAGGATTTTCTTTGGACGAAGATGGGAACCACTGGAGATGATGGGAATCACTCCATTCTGAGTGGTGGAGTGGAATGATCTGATTTAGTTTTTTAAGAAGATCCTCTGGCTGCTGGGGTGAGGAGGTACTGTAGGGACCAAGGGAAGGAAGATGGCCTGGAAAGTTCTTGAAGTTTGTAGGTGTCAGACAATGGAGGTTAGGGAGCAGGCCTGGAGGTGGTGATGAAGGGACCCCTTTGGATAGATTTTAAAGGCTCAGCCCCATGCCTGGGTAGGCGAACTCTCACCAACATGATGCCAGGCTTTTTGGCTTGAGCAGGAATGGAGGTGTCATTTATGGAGGTGGGAAGGACTGCAGGAAAAGCATCTGTGCCCAGACTTTGCACATCTCAATCAGTTTAAGCCTCACTTTATACTACCGGTTCTCACACTGGAGCGTGCATCGCAGTCACATGGCAGACTTGTTAAAACCCAGAATGCTGGGCCCCAAGGCCAGAGCTTCCATTTAGTGGAAGTGGGGCAGGGTCCAACAATTTGCATTTCTAATCAGTCCCCTGGCAGTGCCCATGCTGCTGGTCCCAGGGCTTCACCTTGACAACTGCATGATGAAGTGATTGTTGAAGCCGAGAAATGGAGGCTCAGCGAGGGGCAGTGAGCTGTCCAGTCCACACTGGTAGCAGATCAGTGGTCATAAGCCAGCAATTGAGCAGTTTTCCTGGATCCTTGGCCAGCTTCTAGCCCCTGATGGGGAGAAAAGTGAGCTCCTGGGAGTCTATGCCTGAGACCCCATCCCCCCCACCAAACACACACACACACTCAAGCCTGAGTCCTAAGGAAAGGACCCAGGGACCCTCCTTGGAACCTTTCTGCCTCTGTTTCCATAGACACCATAATAAAGGGGGAGAAGAAGGCTGGGGTGCCATGTCTGTTTTCTCCAGCTTCTCTACCCCCTGGGCTGGATCCTGTGTGGCTTAGCTGAGCGCTGTGCCCAGGAGGAAGTCTGGTGAGGTTTACTGCAAAACAGGCATCTTCATGACTTTGTTTCACCACCGTTTGCTGTGTTCACATGGGGTGGTGGTCAGGGGTGCTGCCCACCATCTATTTCTGGTTCTCCATGAAGGGCACATGCAGGGATGGTACTTTCCTGCCCCTTGAAGTCAGGCTTGGCTGCAGGACTTGATTCAGCCAAAGATCTGTGCTCAGAGGTGAGGTGTACCTCTTCCTAGTGGAAGACTGAAGAGCTGCTGAGCATCTACTATCTCCAGCCCCTACCGGGGAGACTAGTGGGCTCTTCATGGGGGACTCACCAGCCTGAGTGCCTGATGGGGGATGATGTGGGAGAGGCCCTGCCAACCAGAGATGGACAGGTAATGGGAGTAGGAAACAAAACCTTGTGTTTGTAAGCCAGGGGTTGGCAAACTTTCTTGGCCAGATGACAAATATTGTAGGCTTGTCACAGCTATTGAGCTCTGCCATTGTAGCAAGGCAGCACCCATGGGCGACAGTGTGTGCATGAGTGCTTGTGACTAGGCACCAATGAAACTTTATTAACCAAAACAAGTGGCCAACTCTTCCACCCCCTTTGAAGCCTTGAGATTGGGGGTTGCTTCTTTCTGCACCATGACCTAGCCATTCTGACTGTTACACATTCATTGGTGGCTTTGCTGGCATAGGTGACAGCACCTGCTGTCCCTACACAAGTGCAGGGGGGTAAATAGGGAACATACATTTGACTTTAGCTGGAGATCTTGTCGTTTTCTTCCTGGATCCTCTTCTTGCCCTTCTCCTGGCTCTCTGTCCTGGCAGGCGGGCCTTCCTGGATCATGTCAGTGGCCTCCCTTGCCCTCCTTTCCAGCTGGATCTGGCCCATGGGGAGCACTGGCAGGACCTGGCAAGGAAGAGAGTAAGGTTGGCGTATTTATTCCCCAGCTCCTTCCCTCTAGGGTTGCCTCAGACTGGCTGTGTCCCCCAGCTGAGGACCACAGCTGCTGTCAGGGGGCTCTTTCTGTCTCCTGAGGACGGTGGCTTCTCTCCTCTACCCGACTGGCTAATGACAGCTCCACTTGCACCAGCCCTGGGTGCTGCCTTATCCTTTGTGGGTTCCTCTACCCTGCCCATCCTCTTGGAGGGGGCCATCTGCTCCTGCTGGGACTCTGACTGGGACCACTTTGAAGGCACACATGTCTGGAATCAAATTCTGATCAGGTCACTGCTTTGGGTAAATCATTTCATCTCTCTGAGCCCCCTGGATTTTCTCTTCTGTACAATGGAGCAAAAATAACCTCCAGAAGAGGAGGAGGGCTTTCATAAACTATGAAATCTGTTCAATGTCAGGAATCATAATTAGTGTTAGGGAGAAAGGGAGGAAGGGAGGGAAGGAGGAATCCTCACAACAGCTCAAGGAGAGCAGGGCCGTTAGCCTGTTGGACAACTGGGACCCAAGGCTAAGGCCGGGTGGGATGGTGCGTTCAGGACACCAAGGCTCTGAGCCCTGGACAGATGCCACTACAGCCGTCACTGTGTCAGTCCTTTCTAGGGATATTGCAGATAAAGGTTCCCTAAAAGCAGAAGATGAGCCCTCAGCCAAGCCCAGAATCAAACGTGGGCTTTTCCACTCCTTGTGTTCCATGGGCAGGTGGCACCCCTTCTCCGTGCTTCATCTAAACACGGGGATGAAAATACCTGCTCCATGTGAGGGTTGGAACACAAGCTCCAGGCAGGCAGGCATCCCGACTCTCTTTTTGAAGGCTGTATGCCTAGTGTCTGATACATAACAGTTGCACAATGTTTATCGGATGAATGAATGAGGGAATTAATGCATTCATGTAAAGCACTTAGGATCACACCTGCCATTAGAGGCGCCAGTGAATGGTAGCCCCAGGGGCACAATCACTGGTATCTGAGTTTTGTCTTTGCCTGCTTAACAAGAGGCAGGGTGCCTGGGGTTTAACTGCCTGGGCCCTGCAGTTGGCCTGCCTGGGTTCAAATCTTGATTCTACCAATTTTCAGCCCTGTGACCTCTGGCACCTCATTTAAACTTCCGCGTGTAGAAGACGGTGTTTAAAGGAACACTCAGCTTGTCAAATTGCTGAGGATTGCATGAGCGTTAACGGAGCCTGGCACAGTCACCCTAGTGAGTGTTGACCGTCACCCTTCACTCCTGCTGGGGCCAGGCCAAGCACCAGGGGGCTTGCCGAAATTACTGCTGCCCCGGGGACAGGAGGCCTGGGCAACTTGCTGTGCGACATTGGACTGTCACTGCCCTCAAAGGCCTCAGCTCTCCTATCTGTGCAGTGGGAGGTGAGGGCTGAAGTGGCAGCCTCTGAGGTCCCTTGTGGCTGCATATAAGCCCACACTTGCTATGTCATCTGCATGGCCCAGGAGATGGGGCATCTGGATGTGACTAGCCCCTGGGCAGGATGGGGAGCAGAGTCTTCTTCGCATATGGGGACCAGTGGCAAGAAAAATAATTTCACAAACAATAGTACTACTGTATCCTTGTCCTGATCAGTACCATGTTAAAGCTTCGAGGCAGGAGGAAGGCTACCTGGGAGTGAGGGTCCCTGCCCTTTACAGGCCCCTCCTCTTCTATGATTCCTCCATCCCTACCCAGCGGTAGGGCCCAATGGCTGGGTGCGGCCGGAAGTGACGGCCCTTTGGCATCCAGAGCTGGGAGATGCGTTTCTCAGAAGTGCCACTGAGCCTTCTTTTTTTAACCACCCCGAGCTGACTAATGCCCGTGAGTGTCAGTCCCTCCTGCTCTGGGTGGCAGTGCAGGTGCCCCAGAGAATGGGAGTGAGGTGGAGGACCACAGCAAGGACAGGAGGCTGCCACCTCCGGAAGCTGCCAGGATGCTCGAGTCACACATGTCCAAGCCTCTGTCCCTCTGCCAGGGTTCCTGTCCTCTGCGTCTACCCCTGAGAGGAAGCTCCATACCTCTCTCTGAACCTCAGCTTCCTTGCAGAGGTGCCACCTCCTTTTCTGGATGTCATCTTGTCCCCTTCTGAGCCCCATCCATCTCCCTCTCTGGACATCTGCCTTCTCACTGCCCGCCTCCCACTTTCCCAGAGAGACCCTTGGTAAATGCTGGCAGGATGGGCTGCAGGGAACTCAGCCCTGCCCTGGGAGTTCGGAATCCTGGCTGAGGACCCACTTCAGCAGCTTTTAACTCCAAGGTGACTTTGTGCAACTCTCGTCCCTGTCTGAGTCTCAGTTCCCACATCTGTGTAGTGAGAGGGTCGGATCAGGTGAGTGAAAAGGTCCCTTCCCAGCTTGAGCAGGGAAGGTTCCCTGGAAAGCCCAGGCCCTTCTGGTTGGGTGGGTCTGAGCCTCAGAACCTTTCAGCCATGGCGATGGTCCCCCTCACCAGAGAGCATGTCCTCTGAGCAGCCGGGGTTCTCAGCAGCTGTCTCCTCAGAGTATTTTTGGATTGCCTTGTTGTTGCAAAAGTAGTTCCAACTTCCCCTTCCCTGAGTCAGCAGTGCTGGTGCACAGGGGCCTGCCTTTGGTCTAGCTCTCACCATACTTTCCACCTTGCACAGTCTAAAACTCGTCCAGTCCATATCTCTTGACATTGGCCAAGCACACTCCCAGGGTTCCCCTAGCCTGTTAACATACAACACCGAGGGCCCAGAATCCTACACAGAACTCATTTTGATGAGCTGGTGTAGGATTTGGGAACTCTGGCTCCAGGGTCAAGTCTGATCTTTGTGGCAGCCATGAAAATGTACCACTCGGATGCCCTGCTGCAGGGAGCATGTTTGTCTGACAGCCCCAGCTGCTGCCCCTGGGGACGGGCCACCTTGCTCAGGCAGAGCCCCTACTTCCTGAGGGCTGCTCTTGACCAGTGACTGTGCATGATGGCGATACTGCAGCAGGCCCGTTCCAGAGAGAGGCAGAGCTCCTCACATAATGACTTTGGCTCAAGGACTCCCCATTGGCTTGGCTGAACCTTTCTGCAATTTCAGACTCTCCCTACTGCATCTGCCTTCTCTCCCCTTCTCCATCCCCAGGTTTCAGGCCTGCAGCATTACAGTCTGAAGACTGTCTTTTCCTGATCCCTCTCTCAAAAACTTTTGCCGGTCTAATCCAATCCTGACATCTGCTTCTTGGGGGACCACACTAATACAGTTATCAGCTGGTAGGCTGTTAAAGTTATGTTACAGCAAATGGTAACAGCAACAACTAATATTTAATGAGCACATATTGTGGGCCAACCAAAATCTTCTCTCATCCTCCCTCTAATTCTGAGGGAGGAGTTCTCGCCATCCTTTTATACAATGAGGAAACAGACGTTCAGAGGAGGAGATAACTTACGCAAAGCCACCATTGGAGTGTCCAAAGTGCTTTGTTATGATCTGTGTCACCCTGTGTACTATATAAGCCGGGCAATACAGGTAGCAAGTCACTTTTTGTTAATCACTATATCCCCCTCCCCAGAGACTCACTTAGGCCTTGGCATGTAGAAGCTTGTCAATAAGTATTTGCGGAAAATGCAAGTGAATAAATGAGCAATGAAAGAGCTGTGAACAGTGGCTAAGTGGCTTATCCACACTGCAAAAAAGCTCTACTTAGGTTGCAAAAAGAAGCAGCTTTTGTTTGAAAGTCCTCAGCCCTGGTTAAACATGAAGGTGTGAGCCTAAGTTTCTATATTTATTAAAACATATTTAGCTTTTCTTCCTTTCTCTTTCACTCCTGTTGTCTCCATGCTTAGGAGGTAGAGCAGAGCAATGCAAGGAATTAGTCAAATCTGGAAGGACACTTGGCTCTGCCATTCACAATCTTCTGTGCCTCAGTTTCCTTATCACTAAAATGGGGGTAGTAATGTCTACTTCATCAAGTGCCTGGCAGAGGGAGGATTGAGCAGGCATACAGTGGGTCATGTTATTCTGCCATTATCTCCTGTTAGCCCACAGAGGCTGGGCACAGCCCTGGTGCCAAGCTTGGGCTGAGGGGAAAGGTCTGAGGGCTGCAGTGTTTGGAACATCAGTCTCCAGAGGGGCTCAGGGAGCCCAGTGCTGGCAGCATGCTCCCTTCCCCCAGCCACATGGTGGCATCCTGCCAGCCTTTCTAAGCCTACGGGTGAGTCTCGGGCCCCTGGATGTCCCAGTTTCTGCCAATAGCAGAGGGACCAAGCATGAGTCACTGCATGAACACCAGGTTTCTGCAGCTGCCTTTGGGCCAGCCGGGCCTGACTGGATTAGTAACTGGATCACAGTCCCCGCCTCTGAGAGTGCCAGGGGCTGAGGCCCTCGAGGCTGGCTGTCCTTGCAGCAGGGAGCTTGTCTCTGCTGTTCCAGCCTCCTGGGCCCTTCCTTCATAGACAGGGAAGGGAAGGGTTTCCTCAGGGCCACTCTGATACTTAGGGGCAGAGTACAGACTAGAAACTACATTTCCTAACCAAGGGTTCATTCATCCATTCATTCATTCACTCATATTTTGTGTCCTAGCTCTAAAAAATATACCTCAGTTCCATCCACTCTACCCCTCCCAGTGATAGTTCTCACCTGGATGGATGCAGCAGCCGCTGTCCAGTCCTTTCTCACACAGCAGCAGGGAGCTTTATGAAATTAGATCATGTTACCCCCTGGTCCCCTCCTATGGTCTCCCATCTCTCTCTAAATAAAGACCCAAGGCCTCTTCCCCTCTCCATCCTTCCTGTAACCACTACCCCCACCACTCACTTGCTTCCAGTCATGTTAGGCTCCACAGTGCGTCTGGAAGATCCCAAGCCGGTCCCACCTCAGAACCTTCCTGTGTGCTGTTCCCTCTGTCTGGAGCATTTGTCCCCCAGCATCTCCATGACTGGTTCGCTCTGTCTGTCCCATGTCAGGGCAAACATCCCTCCTTCAGGCAGCCTGGCCAGAGCAGCTTTCCTGCCCCACCCCTGGCCAAGCCCTGCCTTGTTTCCTCGCAGCATGGAGCTCCATCACAATTATCTTGCTGGTTCATTTTCTTATTTGTGTATCAACTGTAGCCCCCTCAAGAATAGATGCTTCCTGCAGGCAAGGGTCTAATTCTCCTTTGTGACCGCAGTACCTAAAAGAATCTGGTATGGAGTAGGTGCTCAAAAATTATTTCTTGTGTGGATGAATGAATGAATGAACAAATGAATGAAAGAAAAGCCTGAGCAATAGGGTTGGTGGATGTGGCTGGAGGACTGATCTTGTGGAAAACTTACCAAAGAAAAAAGTCTGCTTGTACTTCCTTACTTACTAAATCCCACTTTATCTGTGAGCAGTGCCTTCTTCCCTTCTCCTAGGCCTCCTCCTAAGCTCCCAGTGGCCCCCCTCCTGCTGCTTGCTCTCTTGCTACTGACTCAGGAGTCTTCTCAAGAAAACTAATTCACTCAGGTGCAATAACCAAGCACTCCCATTCAAAGGAAGGTTTTTTTTTTCCCCAGCAGTCTTCAAAGGTTGAAGCCAAAGAAATGAATAGCTAATGGTGGAATCTCTGCTACTAGTGAGGTTAGGGGGCTGTCCTGACTCCCTGAGATCACATTCAGTATGCGGCTATCCCTTTGTCTCAGGTAACAGCTGGGTGCCCACCCCCAAGTCAGGCTAGATGACACGGACTTCTGGATTTTGTTGGTCTCTGTCACCTCACTCCCCTCCCTCACTTACCACTCTTCCCTAGATAAATCAACCAGGTCAGTCAACACGTTTTGATGAAAAAGAAACAAGTTAGTCTTTTGACTCGACAAAGTGGGCCTTTCTCGACGCAGAGGGGCTGGGGCAGTCAGGAGCATGTGGAATAAGCTCTGCCAGGCCAAGACAAGGCCCCTTTTGTGTCCAGAGACAAAGATAGAGTGTCCCGGCAAGATGGGGCCAGGGCCTTTCCAACACCAGCTCCGGCAGCCCGGATTGGCTGGCATTCAGACAAGTCCATCCCGTGACTGGGCGGCCCAGGCTCCTAGCCACCAGCCATCCCCACCCCTCCCTTTGGCAAACAGTTGGGGGGGAGTGAAATAAATCATGAAACTAGACGATCTGCCCTGTCCTGGCCACCTGGTACTCATGGAGTTGAGATTTCTCAGATCCTACAGACCTGGTACTTGTGGGGTCAAGAGGCCCTGAGGCTTCCACACCCTTTGGCGATGAACAGACTTCTTGGGTTTGGTTCCAGGTTGGATGACCTTGGACAAGTCATCCCACCTCTCTGAGCCTCTGTTTCCCCATTTGTAAAATGGCACAATAATAGTTCACCTCCAGCTATTGTGTAGAGTCAGTGAGATGGCATCTCTAAAGAACAAGGCACAAAGAGGGCACACACTCATGATGCACAGCACTTTACAGTTTATATGTCACTTTATTGACTGAAAAAGAAACTGAGGCTTGGAGGACATCTGGAGAATCTGAATTCCTGGGGAGCTGAGGTATTTCAGAAGAGCAGCAGCAATGTCACGAGTGATACAGGCTGACGGATCCTGAGGTGGTAAAAGGGTCTCCAAGGCAGAAATACTGAGCGAGTCCAAGTCTAATGCTGGGTGGGACCTCCAGGCCCATGCGTATATTGTCTCCTCTGCAAGGAAGGCTCTTTCCTTTCTTTTTTTTGTTTTTAGCCTATGGAAGAAGGAAATTCACTTTTCATTAGGAAACCTTTTGCACTGTTTAAAATGTTTGCTATGTGGCAAAAGAAATGTTAATGGAAACATTTTGTTCATTTATTTAACAGATATTTATTAAGCATTTACTATTATTCATCAGCATTGTTGAATGAGATGAGGGAGATCCCGGTCCCTGGGGGCTGACACTCTATTTCAGGGACCCTCAGGCTGGGATGCACATCAGAATCACTTGGGGAGCTTTAAAAAAAAACCCAGACCTCTGGGCCCCACTCCAGTGATCCTGATTCAGCTGGTCTGCAGGGGGCAATCAGGATTTTAAACAGCTCAGGTATGACTCCAGTATGGAGGGGTGGCTGGAGAGCCTCGGGTTTGGGGCAGGAGATGAGCAAATCAAATCACCAACAGGCCTGGCAATGGTGCACACTGTGCAGCACAAGGCCCAGCCGGACCGGATTGCTATTCAAGACAGCTTGGTAGGAGAGGGCTGCTTGGGAAGGTGACACTGGAGGAGAAGGGACCCAAGAAAAGTGAAGGAATGAATCATGGGAAACCTGGGGGTGGGGTGCGGAGGGTGGCTGGAGGGGAGCGGCCAGAGTAAGATTCTAGATGAACAGATGGATTCTTAGTCAAGAGAAGATGCAAAACGCTTGTTAGTGATCAGTAAATTGCAGCAGTCGGTTTCCCCAGGCCTGAAGGAGTTAATGTGGCTCGGAGGTCCTGACTTTCTTCCTCTTCCTGGCAGATCCTCTTACCCTTGGCCCTAGTAACCCACATAGAAGGTGGCAAGAAAAACCTGGATTTTCCTCACCTGTCTCATTATGCTCAAAATGGGATGAGGTAACCACTTCGTCTCCCCTCACCAGCCCCAAACCCCACCCAGCACATAGAAACATGGGGCTTGGAGGACTGCAAGGGAGAGGCAGCTACCAGAAGTCAAGGAGCCGCACCCAGTGCCTTGGAGAAGGTGTATCTTCTAGGAGGCCGGGGAGCTGCCCTGGGTCCTGGGGGCCCCAGAGCTGGGGAGGAGTCTGGCCTCATAGACCAGAAGCAGGCTGGGCATGGCCAGATGTGGGGACAGTGGCCTGATGGGTAACTAGACCATGAGCACTGCTCAGCATGACTGGGGCTCTCGGTGTCACCTCCCCTGGAATTCAGAGGCGTAGCTTCTCATAGTCTTCAATATTAGAGTAATAACTTAGAAAGTTATTTTACAGTGTTACGTTAAAATTGTGTTCAAATAATACAGAAATGCCATATCCTCTTAGCAGCTTAGATTAGAATGTTGTGTTACAATGTCTTATAATATTGCAGCAGGATGTTATATAATGTTATGTGTTAGGGTAGTGTGTAGCTTTAGAGTGTTAGATGAGAATGTGGGTTAGAACTGTGCTAAGATGTTGAATTAGAATATTAAGCTGTGTCAGAATGTTATATTTGTATGTTATAATAGTATATTAGAGTTTTACATTATGGAATTGTGTCAGAACACTTTTTGCATGTTTTTTTGGATGGCATGTTGGATCTTAAAATCCGAAGCCCACTCATGGAATCGTGGCATGATTGGTTGGGGTGCAGTATGCCACCTGGCCTGGAAATCTCAGGAGCGCTGGATTGCAGTTCAGTTTGACACAGACTTTTTCCCCAACTCTTCCTCTCTTGGGGCCTCAGTTTCCCCATTTTTAAGATGAACTGTTGGGCAGTGTTCTCTACAGCCTCTCTCACACTGACTGCTTATGGAGCTTTGAGCGCTGGAATCTGGCCCTTTGGGGGCAGGAAGTGAGAATTCTCCTTAACAATGAGTTTGATCTTATCGGGAATGAATGACTTTCTGGAAGTAAACAGCTTCCTCACTGACAGGAAAAGTAGGAGGATCAAGTGACCAGGGTGAGAGAAACTCCAAGCAGCCAGAACGTGGGGCTTCCTGCCAACTGCTTATTGCCTTGCTGAAGGCATAACGGCCCCTCCTCCAGGCTGCAGGTGAGCCAGGGTCCCGTGCCTCCCCCCAGGAGCACTCTTCACTCCTCCACATCCTCCTCCAGCCTCTCCAGACCCCAAGGCTGAGCACAGTGCTGGGATTCCCCACCACTGACCAAAGCGAGAATTCTGACTTCTGAACCCCACCCCTCACCCCCACTCCCAACCTTGGCCAGACCCTCATCAACTCACAGTTCCAGCCCTTCCCCATGTGGGTTAGACCCCTTCAGAAGTAGGCCTTGAACGGGTGGTTTGAGCAGAAAGGCCCTCGGCCTCCTGAACCCCAACCCTCACTGCTCCTTCCTCCCAGGAAAACCCACATGCTCACGCATACTCTGATCCATACAGTTTCAGGGTTTTCACACACCGCCACCCACAGGGCCCAGCGGGCTCTGATCTAAGACAGTGAAGGGTTAAGAACATGTCCAGCAGACCAGCTGATGACCAGAGTGCTTTGGTGCAAGCCCCTTCCCCTTCTGAACCTGTGTCCTCAACTGCAAAATGGGGTGAGGGTTTTGACCTTATTAGGCATGGTGGGCATGAGCTTGAGATGCTGTCTGCAAAGCATTTAGCTCAGTACCAATCAAGTGTCAAGTGCGCTGAGCTTGTTGAGGTTGAGGTTGTCCAGACCTGGGCACCTGCCATGTTCTTGCCCTTGCTTCCAGCCTGGCGTATGGAACCCAGCTTCCCTGCATGCTCAGGCTGGGAGAGTAACATCCAGTCCATACTCTATGGTCATGTTGAGATGAAAGGGGGAATCCATGGGAAAAAGAGATCCAGGAGTCTGTGAGCTTGGAAGAAGGCTTCCCTAGGAAGCTGGAAGCAAGCATGATGATTTTTGCTGAAACAAGTCACTTGATAACTTGTAAGGGCATCTGGTAAGGCAGACAAGGGCTTGAAACCTGGAGTCAAGCGGCGAGACAAGGTTCTAGCCCCACATTACTTCACTGGCTTGCCTCTTCCTCTCTCAGTGGGTCAGTTATCTCGTCTAGAAAGAGAATTAAAAAGGTACTTCTCACAGGGCCTTTTGGGGGTTAATTAAGGTAGTACAACACTTAAATCCAAAAAGGGCTGTAAGACGCCTTGTGTGGCACAGGGATGTAGAGCAAAGAGGATCATGCATAAACAGAGAAGTGAAAGGGAATGTGGAGAGGGTATGACTAAGAGGATTGCATCCCCGAAGCAACTTACAGAAATAATATGTCGTAGGCAGTGAGCAGACTTGAGTCTAAATACCAGCTTTGTCATTAGCTTGCTGTGTGACCTTCAGCTGGTCACATCGATCTTCACCCTGCCCTCCCTGGGCCTCAGTATCTTCATAAGTAACATGAGCCAGCCAGACTGGATGACCTCCAATGGTGCATCCTGGTTCCTGCAAGGGCTTGTAGCTGCACAAGAGCTACAGGCTTGGGCAACTCCAGTTGACCACAATTCCTAAACACCTTCATTCTCAAGATTTACCCAAGGATAGCAAAGAAAGGATCTCAAACTCCTGGAATGGAAAGTTGGGATTGCTGTTTACAGTCAGTGGCCAGAACCCCTGACTTGGCATTGATTAGTGAGGCTTGGGGGTGATTCCCAGATCCTACTTGTCTGTTTTCCTGTGGTCACCTGCTAGGAACAGTAGAAACTGAGCAAATGTATGCTAGGCATGGCGTCTGGCACTGGAGCAAAGCAATGAACAATACAGTGCAAGGTTTTGCTCTCATGAAACTAATATTCGGGGAATGAAATGGACACTACATTAGAGCTGTGCTGTTTGGTACAAATACGTTTCTTATTTTCTTATTTTCTTACTGAATTGACAATTTAATCAACATGTAATGTCCTTCCTTGTTTCTTGTAACAGTGTTGACTTAAAGTCTATTTTGTCTGATGTTAGTAAAGCCACCATAGCTCTCTCTTGATTCCTATTTACATGGAATATCCTTCTCCACCCTTTCACTTCAACCTATTTGTGTCTTTGGATCCAAAGTGAGTCTATTGTAAGCAGCATATAGTTGGATATGGTATTTTTAAATCCATTCAGCCAATTTATGCTTTTTGATTGGAGAGTTTAATCAATTTTTATTTAAATCACTGTTAAAGAAAAACTTAATTTTGCTAATTTGCTATTTTCTGTATGTCTTATAGCTATTTTTGTCCCTCATTTCCTCTGGTATTACCTTCTTTTGTATTTAGTCAGTTTTTATAGTGACATGTTTTGATTCCATTCTCATTTCCTTTTGTGTATATTCTATAGATACTTATGACATCTATAGAAAAATCTATTAAAATATAGATTTTAATGATTATCATGGGGATTACATATAACATCCCACAGTTATAACAGTCTAATTTGAATTGATACCAACTTAATTTCAATTGTATACAAAAATTCTATTCCTGTCCAGCTCTGCCCCTTCTCCCACTTTGTTACTGATGTCACAGATTACACCTTTGCACATTGTGTACCTATTAACATAGATTTATAATTACTTTTATTCAGTTGTCTTTTAAATTAAATAAATGAAAACTGGAGTTACAAACCCAAATTCAGTAATATTTGCTTTTATATTTGCCCAGTGTTAACTTTTATCAGAGATCTTTATTTCTTCATATGAGTTTGAGTTACTGTCTAGTAGTATCTTTTCATTTCATCCTGAGAACCTCATTTTAGCAGTATTTTACAGGGCAGGTCTAGTGGTAATGAACTCCCTCAGTTTTTGTTTATCTTGAAGTGTCTTAATTTCTCCCCCATTTTTAAAGGACAGTTTTGCTGACTGTGGAGTTCTTGGTTGAATTTTTTTTTCTTTCAATACTTTAGATATATCTTCTGACTGCCTTCTAGCCTTGAAGGTTTCTGCTGAGAAATAGGCTGATAATCATACTGAGAATCCTTTGTTGTGACGAGTCATTTCTTGCTGCCTTCAGGATTTTCTCTTTGGCTTTGGTTTTTATAGTTTGATCATAGTATGACTCAGTGTATGTCAATTAGAGTATATCCTACTTAGACTTGGTTCAGCTTCTTGGATTTGTAGATACATGTATTTCACCAAATTTGGGCAGTTTTAGTCATTATTTCTTCAAATAATCTCTCTGCTCCTTTCTCTCCTCTTCTGGGATTCCCATAATACATATATTGTTCCTTTGATGCTGTCCAAGAAGTCCCATTGAGCTCTGTTTATCTCTCTTTATTCCTTTTTCTTCTCTTCAGACTCAGTAACTTCAATTTTCCTTTCTTCAAGTTCACTGATTCTTTCTTCAGCCTGCTCAAATGTACTGGCATGAAAAGCAGCAAAGTGGAAGTCTAGGAAGCTCCAAGGCTTTCATCTTTCCCACAGAAGCGTCAAAAGCAAAACAAAAACAAAAACCAGAAACTGCATGGAACCAATATATAGGAGCTCTGGAAAACAGTCAAAGGTTTAGAGCAACCAAGTGAACATCCAATAAAGATGACTGTGGCAAGAGGTTATGGGTGGGAACATACAACAGGCCATTTATGGACCTGGGCATCTGTGGATCCTGTGGCACCTGCAGCTTTCATGAGTAGTGCCTTCTGCTTCTCCCACCTGAGATCCATGTTAGACAAAAGAGGGGCCAGGCCTCCAAGCAGCCCTCAATGTTGGAATGTTGCAGATAAAGTGTGCTTTGCAACCTCTGATTTGCAAAAGGATCTGGGATCTGGGCTGCTGCCTCTTCTAGACCAAGAGCACCATTGTACCAGGGAAAGGAGGGAACAAGGACTAGTAAGACTGACACAAAAGTTTTCCTGCTATTTTGAGGGCAGTCTTTTCTTGATTGGGGGTTCATTTTGTTGTTGTAAATCTTTGATTATTTTCTGAAGCTTTCATATTAATTCAGCCCAGTTTCTGGGGGTTGTTTTTATTTTTTATTTTGATGCTTCTGTGGGAGGGGCAAGAGCTTGGAGCTTCCTAATCTGCCATTTTGCTGTTTCTGATGGACAATACATTAGAAACACTTGAATACCCATGTGCACAATACCGGGCAATGAACAGCATCACTGGTGTGGTATGTGCAGGATAGAAGCTACTATGTATAATTGGGATTATGAAAGACTTGGGGAAGGGGAAGGAAGAAGCCAGGAACGGAGTTGGGAAAACTGCAAAAACGAAGACCTCAAGAAAGGAAAATACTTGGTTTGTCTGAGCCTGGTTATAAGGCTGATATATCTGAAGCCCAAGGGGGCCTGGGGGCTAAAGCAAACATGGCCTGGGAGCAGGAAGAACATCTGGGGCTTTATTCTAATTATAACAAAAACTCATAGGGGTTTTTAAGAACTAAGGAGACCTTGTGATTTTTGTTTAAAATGGCAAGGCTGCTGTGTAGACAAGGTCTCAGTGTAGGGTGGAAGCAGGGAGACCAGTGAGGAGGTGCGTATGGGTGCCCTGATGAGAGATGAATCAAGGATCTGGGAATTAGGAGCTAGCTCTTGGCAGGAGTCACAGTGAGGCTGAGAGTTCTGTGGGGACAGCCTAGCAACATCCCTGAGGACTTGCAGAGGTGGGCCAGGGAAAAGCACTAGCCAGGTCAAGCCACGCTGAGGTCTGGGGCCGGCGGGGTGGGGGAATTTTTTTGCCCATGGACTTTTTTTTGAAGTTCTGTGCCCACCCCTCCCAGCTGTGCCTTTCTCCAGGGAGAAGAAGACAAGCCATGCCCCTGGGGTCTGCAGAACTGGCATCTGAAAGGTCCATGGTTTTCAAATGAGAACTGGACCATTGAGAAAATGGGGAAGCTAGAGCCCTGAGGAGGGAACGTGGCTGTGGCCTCCCAGCAAGTGGGCCCTCTTCAGTGGGGATGAGTCAGGGACCATGTCATTCAGTTCCTGCTAATACTGAGCATCAGATCGGGGTTCTCAGTGTGTCAGACGTTAAACGCAGGGATTCCAGAGTTTGGCTGGCCTGGCCAGAGTCCTGACCCTCTAACTCAGGGTGTCATGTTGTGCCAGCTACTGCCCCTCTCTGAGCCTCACTTTCCTCATCTGTACAATGGGGTGATGAAAGTCCCCACAACATTGGGTCGTTATAGACTCTGTGGAATAATATGTCAAAGCACTTAGAAGATGGCCAGCTCATGGCAAATAATCAATAATTGATCTTTGCAATGGCACTGCTAATTCCTGTGAAACTTGGTTATCACAGTAATTAGCATTTGAGATGGATCTTGAGGTTGGTTGGAGCTGTGCATGCCGATGCAGGGTGGCCTTCCAGGAGAAGAGAACAGCCTTGGCGAAGGTTTGGAGGAAGAAAAATGTTTCTTATTCCTTCCAAGGTAGTCAGAAAAGAGTGGCTCATTTGGGCCATGTAAAGAACTTGGGATGGTAGGGTGAGTACAAGGGAATCAAGTCGTTAGATTGTAGCTAGATTGCAGATAGGGGAGCTGGGAAGTGATGCGGAGCTGCGGGCGTTTCTCAGGAAGGGAGGACCCTTCGTAGAGCTGGGCTCCAGGGAGATCACTGCGGGCCTGTACCCATACCAGAGGCCTTGATCCCTGCCGGGAGCCCTGTCAGTGGTCTAGTTCAGGGATGCTGAGGCCCAGCCTGGGGCAACAGGAATGTGAACAGAGGGAAATTCCAGAGGTATGAGGGGGTAGAATCAACAAGCCCGGTACCCAGCTGGAAGTGGCAAGGTTGGGGGAGGCCCCAAAGCTGACTCCCTGATTGCCAGCTTGGGCAACTGGATGCTTGAGATGAAGGTCAAGGACAGAAGAGATTTGGGAAGGAGATGGTGGTGGCAACTCTGGACACGCCTTGCCTGAGGAGCCTTTGAGCCCCCTGCACAGGCAGTTGGCTCTGTAGGTCTGGACTGAGGGAGAGGTCTCAGGACGGGCAGGAGTACCCGACAAGGTTATACCCTGAGGTTGGCTGGTCGGTGGAGGGGCACGGGCAGAGGAGGGAGGGTGGGGAAGGGGCACGGGCTGCTGCTGACTCCTCAGCCCATCTGGGGCCCCAGTCTGGCCCTGGGATGGGCTTGTCTCTCTCCTTGCTGCCATTCCCACTTCTTCTCATCTTACACTTCCTTTCTGGCCCTTGCTGATCTGCGTCATTTTAGGGAACTTGGAAACCAGGCCTCGTGTCTTTAACTTACAAAATTATACACTCCAATGAGCCGGAAAGGGGCTTTTGGAATAATTCTATTGAAAATATGTGGGTTTTCGCCTTGAAATGATCTTCCTGAAATTATCCCCTTTCTCTCTTTATAAATATTAAAAAGAAGGAACCAGAGGAGCTTAGTGCTTTAAATCCCTATTCAGGGACTCTCTCATCTGCCTCCCAGGAAAGCAACCAGTCATTTCTGAGGAAAAAGAGGATGAGGCTGACCCGGTTGCCTTTAACATGAGTCCCCAAGACCCCAAATCCCCCCCCCTTGGAGTATCCCTCACCCATCCCTCCTTGTTGCCTTACAGCCATGCTGCGATTGGCTGGAATATTATGTGGCAGTGGGTGGGGGGCGCGGGTGTGAGGGAGTCAGGAAGGTGGGGAGGGGAGGGGGAATGTCTGCAGAGGCAGAGGCCGAGACACTGAGGAGTAGATGGAGGGAGATGAGGGCAGGGACAGGACAGGACAGGGACAGAATGAGAGAGACAAACATCTCTGGGGAGAGAGAAAGACACACTTAGCTAGAGCCGAGGAGTAGACACACAGAATATGGAGAGAGAATGTAGCACACAGGTACCGAGAGAGAGAGAAAGGGAAGGCATAGGAATGGAGAAACTGGGAGGGTTGGAGGAGGCCAGAGGTGAAACACAAGCAGAGAGAGGCCCACAGGATGGAGCTGGCACAGACTGACAGGTGGGGCTGAAAGGGGCCATGGGGAGAGACACAGCAAGGCAGGGACACACAGGTGTGGGTACCGAGGTGGCCAGGAGACTGGATGGGCTTGTGCCACGCTCAGGCTGAAGGCTGGCTTGTGCTGGCAGTGAATGTGTGACTCATGTGCCGGATGGCATCTGATGGGGGAAGCTCCTCATTCTCAGCCGGGTCCCTGTGGCACCCACCTGAGTCCCATGAGTTATGTTAAGCATTGTCAACCTTTGACACACACAGGAGGGGAGGGGGCAGAAGGGAGAGGCTAACAGAACCTAGCTTAGGAGACAGGTGGACCTGAGTTCAAACATCAGCTCTGCCGATCACCACCATGTCACGTTAGGCATGGTGCTCCATCCTTGGAGCCTCAGTTTTGTCATCTGAGTAATGGGAAGAGTGATACCTAATCCTAATCGTTGGGTTGCTCTGTCACCTAGATGAGGCACCTCCTGCCTGTAAGGTGCTTGGCACTGTGCCTGGCAATAGTATTTGCTCCATTTCATGTGAATCAGTTGACATCCACCCTGGAGTCTGGGGATCAGCTACAATCCTCCTGTGGTCTCAAAACTGACCAGCATTGGTCCTGGAGACCTGGGGTAAGACCCATATCCCACAGGCACCTTGAAAGGGGAAATCCATAGGAGGAAGGGAATGGGAAGGTTTTGTGTTTGGGAGAGCTCCTGAGGCAGCTTTCCTAGGCAGCCATAGTGGGTGCAAGAGATAGGAGGGCTGGGTGCACTTAAGTGGTCTCCTCCTCCCTGAAAAGGGACCTGGGAAGGAAGGAAGCACACTGACCTGTGGCTCCCTGTATGACCTTGAGCCCCTTCTGGACTTCTGCCTGCCCATCTGACCGAAAGTGTAGCAAGCTTCTGGCAATGAAAGGGCCTTTAAGGCCTTAACACTAAGGGGTTCTCAAAGACTATAATTACAACCAGCTCGGCCTGGGGTGGGAGTGGGGGTGGGGGTGGGGTGGGCGTCCCCTGTCCCCACCACCCACCAAACTGTAGCAGGAACAGCAGCCTGCCGCCTTCTGAAGGCTCTGTCACAAAGCACAGTGGTCGGTTACTGGCTACCACGTAAGCCAAGCCCTTGATCTGCCGTGTTTGAGGAAACCCTTTGTTCCTTTCAAGTCTCTATTCTTTCAGCTGGGGCTGATACAGAAACCGAAGCAGTGAGTTTTCTCTTTCTTCCTTTTCTTTTTGGATTTTTAAAAATAACTGGCTTGTGCATTCAGACAGTGTTCCAGAACTGGGTTCCCAGGCTGAGGTTCAGAGCCAGGGATTCCAGCAGCCCCTTACTCTGGGGAAGGCCCAGGAGGAGGAAAAGCCAAAAGTGGGGGGTGGGGGGGGCATTAAGCCTGTGCCCAAGAGAGACAGTGGCTCAGGAGCCAGCGCTGGGCAGCACGGGGCAAAAGGGCGGGGGTTCTAATCCTGGCTGCAGAACCACCATGCTGGCTGATCCTGAGGTACTCCAATCCCCTTCTTGACCTGGGTTTTATTAAGAGTAAGAGTAGAGCCAGAGCAGAGATGGCTACCTCTCTGTTGCTGGGTCCAAACCAGACATTGCTAATCAATCGCCCTTCCCCAGCTTGGATGAGCCCTGAGATCCATTCCCAGACAGTGCTCTGCGGGTCTACTACGAATCGGCTTTGGCTTGCCAAGTGACACCTCCCTCACATCCTGGGAGATCACCTCCAAGGTGCCGCCATGAAGTGGGTACTCAATAAATAATTGCTGGCAGGATGGACATTTTTTTCTTTAAGTCCTTACTGCATGTCAGGCATTGTTCTAAATACTTTCTAAGCAGTGAACAAAACAGAGTTCCTGACCTCAATCCAATGTGTGGGGGAGACAGGCCATACGCAGATAAGCAGAGAGCTATATCAGATGTCAGGTGGTGATCAGTGCTATGAAGAAAGATGAACCAGAATAAAACAATAGAGAGTGACAGAGTGTGGGGGGGGGCACGTTGTAGGCAAGGTCATCAGAGAAGGACTTCTGAGGAGATGATACTGGGGCAGAGAACCCAGCAAAGTGAGAGAATCTCTTAAGATTCCCATCACTCTGAGACTTCGAGTCTAAACTGGTTTGACAACTAAAATTCTAATTTCTGTTGCGTAAGATGAATCCATGAATCTAGGAACCTATAACTAAAATTACAGGTTTTTACTGCCCTCACATTCCATGACAATGATTCTAGAATTTTGTGACTCTGAAATTTTAGGATTCACTGAAGCATTTTTTGCTTGAATAGACCAGGATTCATTGCCTACCCTCTCCCTGCTACCCCTAGGAAACAGAGCTGAAAATAGAAACCGTCAAAACAACAAGCCATTCCAGCTCTAAGTGCCATAGTAAACAAATGGTCCAATGTTGCTCTGATGGTTTAATTGCAGCAGTTCCAGACAAGCCCATTCATGAAGGATCTTCTGTTGATGTAGAGGAGGAGAGAGCCCCAAGGGAAGGGGTGGCTTGTGGCTAGCCCTGGGGGGAGTCTCTGCACCACCCTGGTGAGGCTGGTGCTCTGCGGAATCAGTTGGAGATCAGCAACCAAGCTCTGGTGGGCTGGATCAGGCCCCCTTTGCCTTTGGGGATCAAGATAGTGGATATTTTAATTAAGAGGATAAAGAGAGGTCTCTCTGAGGAGGTGGCATTAGAGCTGGCCTAAGAGAATGCCAGTTCCCAGACAACCAGGGGAAGCAAGTCCCAGGGGGTGGGAAGAGCAAAGTTAAAGATCCTGAGCTAAGAGAGAGTTTGGCTGGTTCCCAAAACAGCTGGAATGTAGGAAAATGAGGAGATGGGATCAGGAGGGCAGGATGGGCAGCTGGATCCCTTATAGGGGTTTATAGACTTGCGTTAGGAAGCTACTGGCAGGTTTTAAAAGAGTAGTAACAATGTAATTCCAAAAGATACCCAAGAGCTTGGAGTCCAGTGGATTATGGGGGGCAAAAGTGGAGGGTGGGAGACCAGGGAGAGACTGGTATTCATCCCCGTGGGAGGCGATGCTGGCCTGGGTTTAGATGGTAGCGGGGATCCATCTGTTGATCCCTTCCCTCCCTCCCTCCATCCATCCATTCATACATTTATTAACCAAACATGTAGTAAGTGTCTATGGGGAGTCATGCACAATGCTGGGACTACAAGGATGAATTAAACACAGTCCCCAACCACAAGGAGTTCACAAAATGCAGAGTACACGGCAGTGCAGTGCAATGGTAGGGTAGGAATGCTCCAGTCAAGAAAGGCACGAGGTATTGTGTGAGCTCAGGGGGGTGATTCACTGAGCCTGGGAAGCTGGAAAAGGCCTCCTGGAGGAGATGCTGATGTCTGAGTCGGGCCTTCTGAAGGACACAGAGGATTTGGATAGGCAGGAGGAGAGCGTTCCTGGCAGGGAGGGGTGCAGCCTAAGTAAAGACAAGCAGGTAGCACAAGCGAGCATGGTGCGCCCTGGAAGTGTGTATCTGCCCAGCTTGGTGGGATCAACAGGTGTGTGGAGGGACACCGTGGGCGTGGACTCCAAGTCAGCTTGGGGAGAGGTGGGAAGCTTGTGGCTGGGCCTGCCCCTTACTGCTCAGCTCCGCCAGCCCCTACCAGAGCGGAGTAACTGAATTAAGCACCAGCCCTTAAACAAGATGCAGCTGTTCAGCAGATGTTGCCTTCCACCCCAGATGGAGGTGCATTTTGGCAACAGGCACAGCGTTTCCAGGGCATCTAATTTGTAAGGCTGCGGGAGAGTAAAGAAATTCAAGATGCTGCCATTATTATTTAATGACCATCATTCTTTACACACCCACCTCCCTCCAGCACCACCACCACATGTCAAACATTCCTGGTGGTTTCTGACTGGAGATAGAGGCTGCAGGGGCGTTCGACTCGCTGGTTCTCATTCAGAAAACAAGACAAGAAAAGAGAAAAAGTCACCAAACCATAGAGCCCCCAGGAATGTTCAGTATAGTGGAAAGTGACTTATTCCCATTATTCATGAAAGGGGCAGAAATAATAAATGTTGTCTATTGAGACCCAACTCAGAGTCAGCTGCTGTGCCAGGCACTTCACATGCCTTGTCTCTGATTCTCTCATTCCCCCAACAGCCCGGTCCTACCTCAGGGCCTTTGCTCTTGCATCCTCCTCTGGCTGGAAGTGCTCTTCTCCAGATGCCCACAGGGCTAATTCCCCCGTCTCTCACCTCCTCACGCAGTCCTTCCCTGACCACCCCACCTGAAAAAGCCCCTTCTCCATCATTCTCTACCCCCTTGCTTTGCTTTGGTTTCCTCCATCACCCACCATGTGTACATGTATTTGGTGTCTGTTTCTCTCCTCCCAAGGGCAAGGATTTTGTCTGCTTTCTCATTGTGGCCTCACCAGCATGCAAAAGAAAGCTTGATTCAGGATAGAACTCTATAAATGTTTGTTCAACGGGTGAATGAATGATCAGTAGATCTTACTGAACAGACGAGAAGAATGTCAGGAAGGTAAAATCACCTTCCCAAGCCGTACACAGTGGTGAGGGGCAAGCTGGGGTTTGCAACTGGGTCTGCTCTTCTAAAGCGCTGCCTCTTTCATTTCCTTAAGTCCTTCTCCATAGCACTTACCAACGTGTATCGAACTCTTACTTACCGGTCCCTGTTTGGTGTCTGTCTTCCCCAGTGAACTGGCAGCTCCACAGAGAGCAGAGTTCATCTGTTTTGCTCGCAGCTGACCCTCCAGAACCCAAACACTGCCCAGTACCCCAGAATCACTTCATAAATATATGCTGAGGGAAGGAGGGAAGGGAGGAAGGGAGGAGGGGAGTAAGAGGGGAAGGGAGAAAGGGAGGGAGGGCTGGGAGATAGAAGGTGGGGCTCTTTCCACCCTGCTGTGCATTCCACTGGGTGGGAGGGTGGGAGCTTCAAGATGTGGTCCACTTTCCTGACTCCTCCCACACACATATTTAATCTTGGAAGCCACTCTGCAAGGTGAGTTTCATCTATGCCATTTTACAGATAGGGCATTGAGGTTCAATCAGAGAAACAATTTGCATTGCCCAAGGTCATCTGGTTAGTGAGTAGAGATATGGGATTTGAAGCCAGGCCTCCAGAGCTCCTGTGCCATGTAAGAGGGACCCGCATTTAACACTTGTTGGCTCAGCCCACCCTAAGGCAGCTGCCTAGCCGAAGCTCCACTCACAGCCTACCCGGGCCTGTGTTTGTCCTTCAAAGTCAGTTGTGTCAGGGCCAATGTGAAATGCCCTTAATTCACAGTTCCCAGGTTTTGTCCATTTGAGTAAAAACTTTGATGTTATTTCAACCCAAATCCCCCGTTGACTTCAATGGAAGTTTTGAATCCATGAGGAAGGTCAGACAGGCGGCGTTTTTGGAGGTAACACAGGCGCCCAGTGGAAATCATATTAGCATACTCATTATCATCAGGGGCCTTTGAATATGTTCTCTAGCTGTTCCCTTAAAGTGACTCAGTGACAGCGGATCCTTTCTGTTCACGAATTCCTGGGCCCAAAGTGGAGCTGTTGTCGACTCCTGTATGCTTCTCTGCACTTCTCAGACGGCAACAGTGAACCTATGCTGCATGAGGCAATGGAAAGAGCTTCATCATCCAGTTACCTGGAGGTGAATCAAGTACATTGTCTGCGTTTGGGAGAAATATCTCTTCAAGTTACTAGGCAGTTAGAGTGGGCCCCCAGGGATGGGCTCAGGTACCAAAAGGTGCCGCTAAACTGCCTTCCAAGGAGGCTGGGCCCTGTTAATAGGAGGCCCCTGGGTGCAGCAAAGAATCAGGAATTGATCTTGATGGACAAGATGGTTTCTCAACTCTGGAAAGTGCCAGAATAGCCTGGGGAGAATTCACTACACTCAGTGCGCACAACCCCTCACCAGACCATTTGGCTCCAAATCTTGGGGAGTGGGGGAATGACTGGCTATCAAAGATTTTTAAGTGTCTCCAGATGACTCCAGCATGCCAACAGGTGGTTGGCAAGTGGAGCCAACTGGTCTCTTGTCAAACCAGACGAGAGGGGAGAAGAGAAGTTGTGGTTGGGTGATTGGGAGGGGAGGGCAACAGGAAGTCCTCTAGGGGTGTGTCAGGGAGAAGGAGCTTCAGAGAAAACACTCTCTTTTTAAAAAAGAAAATTTCAAACTTCAGAAAAGTAGAGAGAATACTATAATGACCCCATGACCTGTTACCAGCCTCATCAGCTACCAACACTGAGTCCTTCCTGTTGGGGGGAGTTTAAGTCCTGGGCCACAGGGAAGTGGTGCACTCCAGCTTCCCTGGGAACCTCCTGCAGGGCCCACACTTCTCACCAGCGGCTCCTCCTCCACTTGAATCTGGGCTGGCCTGTGACTTCTTGGACCAACTGGCAGCTTCTGCCATGGCCTCTTGGATCCATGAGCTGTCATGGTAAAGGTCAAACCACTCTGCTGGAGAGACCACCTGGAGAGGCCCCAAACTACATGGAAAGGGAAAAGGACCCAGCTGAGCTCAGCATTACCGTCATCTGATCCTCCAGATAAGCACCCCCATCAGCTCTACATAAAAACACATAACTAGTTGATGGCCACAGACCAGAAGGACCACCCAGCTGAGTCCTGCCCAAATTTATGACCCACAAAACTGTAGAAAATAATAAAATGGTTGTTTGGAGCTGTTTGCTATATAGCAATGAACAACCAGAACAGATCATGGCATAGAAGCTATTCGCTTAGCAAGGTGCAACAATGATTCCAGTCCTGGTCTGGTCATCTCCAGATTTCTTATTATGCAAGAAAAATAAACCCTATTTGTTTACGGCCTGATAATACCTTGGGTTATTGCTCAAGGCCTCAGTTTTCCCACAATTGTTAAATGGAGCATTCATTCCTATCCTATTACTTTTCAAAGTGCCTGGGACGGTAGAGTAAGAATCAAGAGGAAAAGGCCTTTTTCATGTAAAATGAACTGTGCCGTGTCCAAAAAGACCAACAAATGACATGCTTAAACTGTTATAATGTACTCAATGTGCTCATGATGGGTGTGAACTTGTCACTAACTAATTGCAATGGATTTTGGAATCTAGATATGTTAGGCCTGGAGGCTCAGCTCTGCTACTTTCTAATGTGACAAACTGAGCCAGTCACTAAATCTCTCCAAGTCTTAGTTTCCTCATCAATAAAACACAGATGATGTTATTTTCTTGTAGAGTCTTATGAGGATTAAATTAAATTAGATTAATCCATCTATTTGATAAACATTGAGTATCTCCTATGTGCTAGGCCAGACCCACTCCTGATATTAGTGGGGCCTGGAGCCCCCTCACCCTGAAAATCTAAATATTTAAGCATTATATATCAAGCTAACACAATGCTTTTTAAAATGGGCTATCCTTCTCCTCCATGGATATAACTTCATAACATCCTGGAAGGCCAAGTTCAGGATACCTCAGCCTCCTCAGATACCTGCACTAGAATGTTTAGGAGTGGAAGCAGACTAGCTGGCTCTATTGCCCAGCCCCCAACCTGCCCCCTTCCCCTCTCATCCCCAGCTCCATGCTGTACTATGCATGCCCTGCATGCCCTACATGCATATGTGTAGGCACTCCAGGCTCGCTTCACCCACATGCTCCACGCTGCCCTTTGGCTATGCACTGGGCCTAGTGTTCTGCCTCCACAGAACAAACCAGGAGGCCTGCGTGTCCCTGGAAGCAGGCTTGGGACCTTTGGAACTCAGGGATCCTGGGAACTAGTAGCATGTCTAGAAAGGGGATAAGGGTTTGGGTGGGTATGTCCCCTTGGCCCTGAGGAGCCAAGACACCATGCCTGAACATTCCTCTGTCTGGGCCCCAGACTCATCCCTATCTGCAAGATGAGGGCTTAGCTGACCCGACAGCTCCCAAGTTGTGTTGGAGACCGTGGACTGGGGACTTGGTGAATGTCAACATGAATCCCCTAGAGATCAGAAGATGAGACTGGAAAGGGGCGTGTTTAAGACCTCAGTGATCAGCTGCCTCCTCCAAGCCAAGTCTGACAGAGCAGCAAGAGCCTCTGCCATCTAGTCCAACCTGTTCATTTGCACCACACCTTCAACAGCCCTACCAACAGTGTGACTTCCCATCACACCTGGTATTAAATCCCAGCTCCTTGCTAAGACCTGCAAAGCCCTCGCCACCTGGCCTCTGGCTGTCTGCAATCTCCTTGCTCACCACTTTTGCCATTGCTCACTGAGCTCCAGGCCCCCTGACTTTCTTTGTGTTTATGAAATACACAAGTCCATCCCTCCTACTTCAAGGCCTATGCTCTTGCTGTTTCCTCTGCCTGGAACGCCAGATCTTTGCATAGCTGGATTCTCGCATCATCAGTCGGCCTGAGACGGCTCCGGCACAGACAGACATTTGCTGACACCCTTTTGGGAATAGCTCTCCTTTAGCCTCTGAGCTCTTTTTATAATGTCACCATTTTTTGTCCTTCTTTGCACAGCCGGAGTGGTAGAATGGAGGGATTAAGAAGCCACAACTTGGAGCCCAGCGGTCTGAGTCCAAATCTGGTCTCCACCAACTACTGGGCACGTGAGGAAATTATTCCACCAACTTCCGATGAACATATTATTCAACTTCTCATTTCCCTTGAATACATGATTCAACCTCCATTTTCCCGTCTGTGAATGGGGGTGATATTCCATCTCACAGTGGAATATCACCCCCTGTTGTGAGATTAGATGAGCTAACACACCTATTATAGCATTCAGAACAGGGCCTGGCACAAGCAGTACATTTGTGCTCGCTATTAGATTAACGCTTGCTGTTTATTCGAAATTATCTTGTCTGTGCTTTAGTTTATTGTCTTCTCTCCCTGAAACGCAAACTCCCCCCAGCAGCCTCCTGCTCCCCGCCGCCTCCCACAGTGCCTGAATAAACGGTTTCCAGCAAGGAGCTGGTTCTGGGCTGAGCCCTTATGTACACCATCTCGATGTGCAGCTGGGGAAACTAAGGCAGGGATGCTGAAGGCCCTGGGGCCAAGGCCTGCCGCGCCTCAGGTGGGGACAGGCTCGCTCCGAGCGCGGGTTTCCGTGGCGCCGGCGTTTTTGTTCTAGGCATGTTTATCTGTCAAAGCCCGAAAGAGACGGCCACGGCAAAGCGGTGCATATCCCGCGTCAGCTGCCGGCCCGTCCTCTCGGTCCCCGGTGCGCGAACAAAGGCATTTGCATGAAAACAGGACCTCCATTTGCTGAACACACCGCTTTGCGGTGGTACAGCGCGCGTTCCAGCGCCTCGGAGCTGCGCGCCCCCCTTGGGGAGCGGCGGGGCCGGCGGCACGGAGGGGTCGCTGCGCACAGAGCTGTACCCGCGGAGCCCTCCCGGGGTCGGCGGAAACGGTCGTTCGCGCGGAGCGCGTCTGCCGACTCATCCAGACTATTTACGGAGGTCGGGCAGCCGCCGAGCGGATGGAGCCCGGCCGTGGCGGCGCCAGGTCCCGGGTCGCAGCCCGCTCCTCCACCGCCGCGGGGCCTCGGGGCTCGCGCTGCGCCGCTCCGGGCCGCGGGGTCCCCGCCAGTCCCACGAGAGCGCGAGAATGTCCCAAGGCCTATGTCCCGCGGAAAGCAGCTTTCTTGAGGGGCGGGGGCCTGGCACGCAGAAGGGGCCCCGTGAATACGGGCTCTTTGCCCCCTCCCAACGCTTTTTCTCTGCCACCTCTCTTGGAATCCCTCTCAGCAGCCCTTGGAGGCAGGAGAAGCCAAGCGGTAAGGGCATGGAATCAGGAGCACTTGCCCGCTGCAGAGACAGGAGCAAGTTACTCCGCTTCTCGAGGCTTCGGCTTACTCATCTGAAAAATGGGGATAAAACAGTCCATAAGGTGTTTAGTTTAGTCAAAGGCACAAATCAATTACTTAATTCATTCTTAGAGTCACCACTTGCAGTTTACAGATGTGGAAAAGGTTCATGGTAGGAAGGGCCTTTTTCAAGGACTCACAGGGTCTCAATGGCAAACTCTCCAGGTCTCCTGAGTATAAGGATTTAATGGTTTTCAGCAGCCTGAAGGGCAAGTTCCCCAAATGATTTCATAGAGCCAGTAGAGGGGAGGGGCAAGGAGGCCTTCCATCTCTCCATCCCCAAGCTTCTCCCCCATGCCTCTCCTTCCACCCCGGCCCTACCCCAAACCTCCCAAAATGCACAGGCTTCCCCTGAGGCTGGGAGGGGTCATGGCTAGCTGGCTGATCCAGTGCCTGGAATAGGGTTCTGGGATGAGGTTTTCTCCCAAATCGAAACCATGTATTATTTTATTTATTTATTTTTGATACGGAAAACCCCGAACCCTTTCTGTCGTAGCCTGCCTGCTGTTCCGGACCGACCGCGTTCCCTCCGCAGTTCCTCACCCGGAATGAAGCCTCGCGCTGCCCTCCAGTGGCGGGCGAGCATGTGTCGGCCTGGCGAAGCTCTCAAACGAGGGGAACCAGGGAGACGAGCTGCACTCAGCACGTGGTGGAGGCTGCCTGCAAGAGGCAGAAAACACAGTTTGGTCCCATCACCGCTATTTGTAGTCTGGTGGATCTGGGGGATCTTGGAAATAGAGAATAATAGACTGCATTTAATGGCACAGGGGTTTTTCCATTCTCCTTTTATTTATTTTTGAATAGATAACACATATGCATGATTCAAAAGAGGAAAAAGATGCAAGAGTGAAAAGGAAGTCTTCCTTCCACTCTTGGTCCCCAGACACCCGGTTCCCCTTCCCAAAGGCAGCCATTGTTGTATGTTTCTTGTGTATCCTCTAGCAGGACGTCTGCACAAGTACAAATATTTTACAGGAAGGGTAGCTTCGCCTGTAGGCTCTTCTGCATCTTGCTGCTTTACTTAAAACTGTATTTGGGGATTTGTTACATATTGATTCATATAGAGCTGCCTTCTTCTTTTGAACAGCTGCATAATATTCCATTGTACCGCTCTTATAATTATTTGATCAGCCTTCTACTGATGAGCCTTTGGGTGGCTCCTAACTTTTATAATCATAATATTAAAACAAATAATCTTGTACATGCACTGTTATGCCTAGGTACAGTGAACCACTTTGGCTGTAGAACAAACAAAAAGCTTTAAGTAAAAAGCTTTTGGTATTGCTCATACAGATCACTGGTGGCTCTACTGAGCTGGGCCAGGTTGGGCTAATTTTGCCTTGGCTCCTGTGTTTAGATCAGAGGGCAGGTCTGCTGGGGGCTGGCTTGCTAGGAAGATGGGGTCAGTCACATATCTGCCAGTTGCTGGCTATTGGCTAGGGTAAGAAGGGTGCCCTGGACTATGTCTGTCAGCATCTTGCAGCATGTAAGTTCTCTTGAAACTCCATGACTGGCATCACATTCCATCACTCTTTACTGTCCCAAGCAAGTCATGAGGTGGGGAATGGAATTCCAGATTCAAGAGGTGGGGAAATGGAAACCACTTCTCCAAAGGAGGAGCGGCAGAATCACATTGCAATGGGTCTGACGCAAGAGCCGTGAACTGTTGTCATAATTAAAAATGTATTTAAGTAAGTTTTTATTTTACAATAGATTTACAGAAAAGTTACAAAGAGTACAGAGAGTCCCTATATACCCCTGCACCCAGTTTCCCCTTGGTTAATATCTTACATTACTGTGGTCCTATTTGTCATAAATAAAGAACTAGTACATTGCTATTAGCTAAACTCCATACTTCATTCAGATTTGATTAGTTTCTCCTTAATGTCTGTTTTCTGTGCCAGGATCCCATTCAGGATACTGTATCACATTTAATCATCATAACTCCTTAAGCTCTTCTTGGCTGTGACAGTTTCTCAGACTTTCCTTGATTTCGATGATTTTGACACTTTTGAGGAGTGCTGGTCAGTTTCTGTAGAATGTCCCTCAATTTGGATTTGTCTGATTCTTTTCTCTTTCATGATTAGACTGGAGTTACAGGTTTTGATAAAGTGTCATTCTCAACATGTTATATCAAAAGAACATGTTATCCACATCACTTATCATTAATGATGTCAGCCTGAATCACTCAGCTAAGGTAGTGTTTGCCAGGTTTCTCCACTGCAATCTTGTTCTTACCCCCACTTTCCACATAGTTCTCTGGGAAAGGAAGTCACTGGGCATAGCCACACTTAATAGATGGAGAGGCATCTCCACCTCCTTGAGGAGCAGCGGCTTACATTAGTTACTTGGAATTCTATGATTTGCTCATTCAGTCATTTACTATGTCATTGTGGACTTGTAGGTATTTGTTTTATACCTTGCATTATCATCTAATTATTGGTTATGTATTTTTTTGTTCAAATTGCCCCAGTTTTTGCTATTGGGATAAATGTGGCTCCTGTGTCCCTTTGACATACCTTAGTTACTTTCTTTTGTTTTCTTCTCAGTGCTGCCTTGGTGCTTCATCTAGTCAGCTATCTCCCTCTCTCCAAATCTCTGGCAGCCACTGATCTCTTTTTCTTTCTATAGTTTTATCTTTTTCTTAACTATAAAAGTGGACTCAAACAGTATGTAACCTTTTGAGGCTAGCTTCTTTCACTTAGCAATATGCATTTAATATTCATCCAGAGTTATGTGGATTAACAGTGGGTTCTTTTGAATGTTGAATAGTATTCTGTAGTATGGATGTATCACTCTTTATCCATTCACTTAATAAAAGACATCTTAGTCACTTCCAGCTTTCTTAGGAATATAAAGCTGCTGTACATATTTGTGTGCAGGCTTTTGTGTGGGCCTAATATTTCTAATCAGTTGGCTAAACACCTAAGAGCACAATTGCTGGGTCATATGGTAAACCTATGATTAGCTTTATAAGAAACTGCCAAACTGTCTTCTAAAGTAATTGTGCCATTTTTCATTCCCACCAGCAATGAATTAAGAGTTCCTGTTCCTCTGCATCTTCATCAGCATTTGGTATTGCCAGTTTGGGGAATTTTTCCATTTTAATAAGTGAGTAGTAGTTGTTTTAATTTGCATTTTATGTTGATTTGTGTTTCTGTTATAACAAATGATGCTGGGATCATTTCATATACTTATTTGCCACCTGCCACTCTTCTTTGGGGAAGTGTCTGTTCCTATCTTTGGCCCATTTTCAAATTGGCTTGTTTTCTTAATGTTGAATATCCAGAATAAGTTCTGGATATGATCTTTTATCAGATATGAGATTTGCAAATATATACTCCCATTCTGTGGCCTGTCTTTTCATATTTTTAACAATGTCTTTTACAGAACAAAAGTTCAATGAAGTCTACCATTTTTTTTCTTTCATGGAGTGCATTTTTGGTGTTGTATCTAAAAACTCATCACCAAACCCAAAGTCAGACAGATTTTCTCCTATACTTTCTTCTAGAGTTTTATTGTTTTGTGCTCTACATTTAAGTCTCTGATCTATTTTGAGTTCATTTAGTTACTTTTATGTAAGATGTAGTCTGTTGAGAACCTTTTGCTTTTTGTAGATGGACATCTAATTGTTCCATTATTTGCTGAATGATCCCATTTTCTCTATATAATTTAATCTTTTAAAATTGATTAAGACTTGTTTTGTGGCCTTACAGGGTATCCTGGAGAATGTGTTTTCCATTAGAATCTGTAACATATTAGTTACAGTTATTTTCAATTCCCTGCTTGATATTGCCAACATCAGTTTTATATCTGAGCCTGCTCTAATGACTGTTTTGTCTCTTTGGTCTACATTTTTAAATTTCCTTTTGGCATGCATGGAAGGCTTAAAAATGGATCTTGAGATGGGAAGATTATCCTGGGCTATCCTTTTGTACCCTTATAAGAAGGAGGCAGAGGGATATTTGACACCCAGAATAGAAAGTAATGTGACCATGGAGAGAGCAGCTAGAGTAATTTGGCTACAAGACAAGAAGTGCCAGCAGCCACGGAAGCTGGAAGAGGTGGGAAAGGATTCTCCCCTACAGCCTTCAGAGGGAGCGGGACCCTGCTGACATCTGGTTTAAGCCCAGTGATACTGATTTTGGATTTCTGGTCTCCGGAACAGTAAGAGAATAAATTTCTCTTGTTTCAAGGCAGTAAATTTGTGGTAACTTGTTACAGCAGCCTCAGGAAACTAATAAAGCATGCCTTATAAACTTTTGAAGTTGGACATATTGTGTGGGATAATAAATAGGTACAGAGATAGACCTTTGGTGTGAAGATTGATATTAATCTTGTGAGAATTGATGTTAATCTTGCTGGGACTTGAGTTCCTTTGCGTCCTTGTTTCCTCTTCCCTCTTTGGCTCTGAAACTTCTCTTTGTACTGTTCCTCAGAGAGAGTCTGTGTCTTCCGGCTCTTTCAGCTGTAACCCACTGTTGTTCTACTGGACCTTACTGGTGTGGTGGTAGAGTGAGGTGGAAGGAAGGCATTCTCCAATCTTCTAATTCAGTTTCAGGCTTTTAGTGGACTTGCAGCTCAGTTTAGAGGTGTGGCCTTTTGCAAGTGTTTCTGTTCCTCTCCCAGGGGTGGAGAGGCACTCTCCCCCACCTCGCTGCTTCGGGTCCCCTCCCTGACTACCTCACCCCAGTCTGTTTCCTCTATTGTCTATGTCTGGCTTATATATATATATACTTTTTTTTCCCCCTTGGGTGAAACAGGAAGTCTGGAGAAGGCTGGAGTGGTGCAGAGTTCCCTTTGCATAAGCTGGGATAGAGTCTCTGAATTGTTCTCTGGCAAAGTCTGTCCACTAGAGCTTAGTGGGGAGGCTCTGGGTGGCTTCCCCCTGGCTACTCTGCTTCTCCCTGCCAGAGCCACATGGGGAGCTCTGTCAGATCCCTCCCCAGGGGAACCTGCTCAGGGTCCTGGAGGAAAAGTCTGCCCAAGTATGAGGACTTCCCCATGCCCCATGCCTGGGGTGGGGGCCCAGGAGCTTCTCAATCTTCTGCTAGTTCCCACACAGCCATCAGCCATTCATCAGAATTACTGCTTGAGTGTTCCCACCGACTTTAGGCCCTGCCACAGGTCAGCCAACTGTGGGTGATGGATCTTTGCATACATCTGACTCCCCAGATTTTTGGGTAGCAGTTTGCCTTGCAACCTCCGTTCTCTGATGGATTCAAGAGAAGTCATTTATTTTTCAGCTTGTCTAACTTTTTCTTGTTGTTAGGACAGGAGTAATAGCTTTCAAGCTCTTTACATGTCAGAGCTGAAACCAGAAGTCCCTATTGTGGCCAGTTTTCATATCAATCTACCACAGCAAGTAAGAAATATTAAGGCTCACAGAAACACAGGACTATAATCTTAAAATCATAAAGAAGTTGGCATATAGGCTCAGAGTTTTACAACTGGCGAATCTTAAATTCTAAGAATAAAAATTCCCAGAATAAAAATCTCCATGGGCTCTCCACTGCTTACAGGAGGACATGACGTAAAATGGTTGTCATTATCCAGGCCGTTCCACCTCTCCAGACTCATTTCTCACCACACATCTCACCTCCCACCCAAATCCTGTCCCCAGTCCACTTCTACAAACTTGATATCACATGCAAGGCTCCAGCCTTGTACTAAACTAATTGAAATTCCCTGATGCACTTTGAGCATTGCCTAGAACATGCCAAATCCTCAACAATCATTTGTTAAGCTAATTAATGAATAAAATTATAAAGCTCTTATCATGGCATGTAGTGCATAGAGGTATTAACGGTGGCCAGTCTCTATCGTGCAGCTGATTTAGGTCTGCCACTCTTCTATGTACTTCATTGTATTGATTTATTTTATTTTCATAAATGAAAATAAACCTTATCTGGCAGGTACTATTATTGTTTGCATTTTAAAGATGAGGAAACTGAGGCACAGAGATCAGCAACTTGCTCAAGGTTGCCCAGGTGGTAAGTGTCAGAACAGGGATTCAAACTCAGGGAAACCTCAGCAGTGGGTTTTAATCAGTATGAAGCTCCTATTTTTGCTAAGCACCATGCTAATGCTAGATGCATTATGTGTGTGATCTCTAATCTCATGATAACTCCCAATATAATACAAGAAGAAATGGAGGCCCAGAGAGGTTAGGCAACTTGCCCAGGGTCACACAGCTAGTAAAAGCCAGAGCTAAAGTGCAAACCAGGTCTGCCTGCTCTAAATCCCACACTCTTTCCTATTTTCAGCATGGCTTCTGGGCTCTCTCTTGAAGAAAGGAATGCCTTTGCCACTTGACAAGTCATCAGACCCCTATTCTTCCTTCAAGACATAGACCAAGAATCCCTCCTGCTAGGACACTTTCCCTGGCCTCTCCTTCACACCACCCCAGCTGCTCCAGTCAGTCCCTTCTTCTTGAGCCTCCACAACCCCCACCCCTGCCTTCAGCTGGTCTTGGGCTCACATCATGGCTCTGCTGGGCATCTTTGAGTTGACTAGTCCTTTGTGTGAACTTTTGAGCCTTAATTTTTTTCTCATCTGCAAAATGGTGCTAAGAGAAGTACCTCCCGCATAGAGTTGGGTAAAATACGCCCAAATCTAAACCATGTGCTTACTGAAGCACTTACTATATATATTATAATTGTCAGTCTAAATGTCTCTCTCCATCACTTGACTCAAGGGCAGGAATTGATTCTGATCTCTCTCTTTGCCCCTAGCTCCCAGCATGACTCAGAAGAGATCATTAAATAAATGTGAAGTAAATGAATGAAAAAGAAATAAATGAATCTTAGAATTCTGACCTCATAATTTCACACATACAATCTAAGAACCTTGCCTCATATAACTGCAAAGTTGGAAGGATCTTAGAGATCACCTTCCCAAGGCTGTCAGTCTGGTTGACTACTACACACAGTACACTTTATATTACTTTAGTAATACACTTTATACTGCCAGCCAGTTCACACACACACACATGCACACACACACACTGAAATATGGTATGTAAGGATATTTACTGTGTGGGTTAAACCCAGATATTTCTTTTTTTTGTCTCTCCTCTTCTATCTTTCCATTTAAAAAAAATGCTTGTTTAGGCCTATTCAGTTGATTTCATGAAACATGATTGATTTGTGGCCTATGGATTGAAAAACCCTTGTTTAGTCGACCTGCTCAGGTGGAATCTTTCTCCAGCATCCCTGACATGAGTCATATACTTGCACACCCCTGGTGAAGGGAAGTTCCCTCCCAGGAAGGCAAGAGGTTTCATTACTGGACAGCATTGTTAGAAGGTCGTTTCTCTGAAGCTGAAATGAGCCTCCCTGTAACTTCCCCGTGGGTTCCTGGCTAGCCTGCTGGTCTCTCTGGCTGCATGCTTATCAAGCAAGTCACTTCCTCTGCCTGGGCTTCCCTTTCTTCCTCCTGTTCCTACACATGCGCCCCAGCTAAGTGCAGAGACCCTGAAAGCCCATCATCAAAACCATTCTTTGGACCTTGATCTTTACTTATCATCTCCTATTTCTTTCTTTCTTCTTTCCTCTCTCTCTCTTTTTTTTTTTTTGGCTTTCATGGGGTTGAGGGTCACTGGAGCCACTCCATCCATAGCGGCTGGAGTCTCCAGCTCCTGGAACAGGGAAGGTTGTTGGGACTGTGTGGGCTCTCAGAATCTGGAGGGGTGGTGGGAAGTGACACTAGTGACCTCAGGGACCCAGATGTCACAGAGGGTCCAGTAGGGGTCCTAGGTCCTGGCACGCAGCAACCCAAGGGAACTCCTACCATCCTCTCCACCACAACCCTGCCATACCATGCCTGTTAGCCACTGTAGTTTGCCTGCCCTCACTACAGATGGCCAAGGGCCCATGGCAGCACAGGCCACGTGTTTAGCCAGGCCTGTTGCAAGCTGAGAATGCTGGGCCCCTTGTTCAAAAATTATTAAGTGTTTCAAAACAGGGACAGCAGAACAGTAGAGGAAGTAAGCATCTAAGTGTGAGCCCTGCACAACTGCAGGTCTCAGACACCCAGGATGCCAGCCCTCACACTTTGCCCAGGAAGTAGTTACAGTAGACGTTGTATGCGTGAGGCTGGGCTAGGCTGGGGCCCTACAGTGCAGGAAATGAGCCAGGTCCATGAATATTCAGGTGCATGATCCGGAAGGGTCCTTAGGATCACCTACCCAAAACCCCTCCACGTCCGTGTCTGCTTGTAGAATCTGCTCTCAGCCCACTGATGGGTTGCACAGAGTTCGCCCCAACCTCTTTACCATTTGCCCACAAGCTCAGTCCCACCTCCCGTCATTCACATCTTCCCTGAGAGATCTTCCTATGCAGGAGCCAAGGCCCAGAGAGATGGCCCAAAGTCACCCTTCAGACAGGTGGCAGAGCCACATCACAGTCCCAGCCCCAGGAACCCCCTCTCTTTCCTCTCCATTATTCTCCCCACCGCACACCCCTCTCCATTGGTCTCCTGTGGTGCAGTGTCTTTAGAAACCCTGCATACGCTGATAACTTGCAAATATCTATCTTCCCCTCCTAATACGCTATCCCTCCCCCAGGCTCCAGACTCCAGTGTCCAGCTGTCTGTCCATAGCTGCAGGGGCTCTTGCTTCCTCTGTCCTCTGCTTCTTCCCTGACCCTCCTCCAACCCATGCCCTCAACAGCCACCAGAGCGTGAGTTTTTAGTTTACAGATTGGATCTGGCTGTGCCTGTGCTCTCAGCCCACTGATGGGTTACACAGAGTTCACCCCAACCTCTTTACCATTGCCCGCAAGCTCAGGCCCGGTGGTTTCTCCCAGGACCAGCTGCCCACCTCCCTCTGCTCCCACACAGTGACGGTGCTGTTGCTCAGGCAAACCCAGATCTCACCTACCTGCCATACTGCCCTCCCTCCGGAGCACTCTCCCCCAGACCTCCTGTGACTCCCGCCTCCCGTCATTCACATCTTTCCTGAGGGATCTTCCTATGCAACAGCCGAGCCCCAAATATGCCCCATCACTCTTTGCCTTCTTTATTTTCCTTCATTCCAGTCAACACTCCCTGAAATTATAATGCATATTCGTTCATTTATTTCCAGCCTCCCCTCCAGAATGCAGCTTCCTCGAGAGGGGGCACCTGTCTGGCTTACTGCTCAGGTGCTCAGTGCCTTGACTGGTACGTAACTGGCGCTATCTATAAACTGAAAATGAAACAGATTCGTGTAGCGACATGTGTTCGGAGGCTGTTCTATGTCAGGCACTGACATGGAGCCAGGGAAAGAAAGGGTCCCTGCCCTCAAAGAGTGGGGTCGCTGTGCTGGGGGGAGATGGATCTTCGGAGGAGCAGCAGGGTGACAGGAGCAGCGTGTCCGAGCTGAGTCTAAGCTCTGTCGAAGAAGATGGTGTGAGAGTGAAAGAGTGGGTTCTTGAAGCTTGGGTTAGGTTTCGGGACCACTGATGTGCCCTTTCTGAGGATCTAGGAGCTCTTTGTCTCTCTTGGGTCCCCTTACTATTCAGCCAGGGCTGAGGCCCATACTTAAGATGGGGGCTTTTGGGGCCACAGACCCCAAGGGAGGTTGTGTTTGTAGACTCGTGGAGAACCACTTGCCACTGGAACTGGACTCAGGAAGAAGACTGGCGTGGCTCCATTCAGAGTAAACCCAGCCTTGCCCAGGGGTCACGTGGCTCAGCAAGGGTGAGCCTTGTGGGTACCCTGGCACTTCTCAGACCGCTATTCAGAGGGTTCTCATCTCTCCACTTGTTGAGCCTTCCAGCCTCACAAGGCAGGCTGCCCATGGCTACCCACCCCCTGCATCCTCTGGTGTCACCAGTCTCTTCCTTTTGTGAAAATGATGTGACTGAAGTGGAAGGGCAGATGCAGGTCCCTTGAAGGCAAAGTCCCTTCCTCCAGGAAGTCTTCTCTGCTTTCTCCCTGTGCATGTGCATGTGCGCACATGTGTGTGTATGTGTGTGTGTTGTAGGGAGTGCCTGTCACATGATCTGATCCCACCCCCAGAGTCCGAGCTGCCATCTCTTGCTTCTGGGGCCTTCTTGAATGGGGCTGCCGACAGGATGCTCTAAACTTGGCCACCCTCCTTTCTGGGGGGCTCTTCTTGGACCTCACCCCCACCCCCACACACAACATGGAGGAAGTTCAGGCTGCTCTCCTGTCAGCTGCTCCATCCCTTTTCAGTTCCTTTTTCTCCCACTCAGGGCAGCAGGTGCACTGTCTGCCTCAGAAGATACTTGGAGGATGAGAAGCCACCTCCTCTTCCTGCTGACATCCCTCTCTCTGGAAGTTATCTTCTTGGGGTGCCTCACTTGGCTGAAGTGGTGGTGAGGGCAGTGGGGGGATGGATGCCATAGCAGTCTCCCCAAGGCTGGCAACTCCCCCTGGCAGCTGAGTGCATGGTGTACAGGAGATGGGAGGGCTGGGGACACAGCCAGACTTCACTGCCTTTTATCAGCCCTGAGAACAAATCTGGCCCCAAAGGTCAGTCCCTAAGATTGAGTACCTACTCTGTGCCCAGTGTGGTGCTGAATACAGCAATCATCAGGGGCAATTGTTTCTCATGGGGAAACGGATTAAAAACAAACACGTAAATGTGTCGAGGCTAGTAGCCATTGGGAAGCCAATAGAATCGAGTAAAGGGGTAGAGACTGGGGGAGAGGCCAGGGTAGCTGAGTTTAACATTCATCTTCGCCCCACTTGGAGCCCAGCGGACGATTCTGGGCAACAGAAGAAGTACTGGCCAGCACCGTGCCAGCCTGGGGAACTGGGGGGCAGGGGCTGGGTGTCCAAGCCTCTGCTCTCTCTGTTTTATTTGGCCATCTATGTCCAGTCTCACTTCTGCAGCCCTTACCCGGGCCACGTGCCATCCAATCCGTAGTCTCTGAGGCCGCCCCTGGGCCTGGGCTGTTCAGCGAGCAGGGGGCTCGCCTCACCAGAAGAGCTCTCTGGCTCACAGCTGGGTGGAGCCCAGCCCCTTCCCACTCTGGCCTTTTGGTGCATCAGAGATAGTCAGCACCCAGGCCAAAGGCAGCAGGTGCCTGTGTGGCTGGAGACCTCAGGCCTGAGGGTTTGGGTTTTGGAAGGAGTCCTGAGCCACGGGGACAACTTCCCTTGCTGTGGCGCAAACCACCGCCCCAGGCCTGGGGTGGGAGGTGGGGGTAGCCAGGAGGCACTGACCCGCCCCAGACTGTCAGGAGACCAGGCATCGACCCCCAGGCTTGTGCAGAGTCCCATCCAGGGTTGGTGCCCGAGGCAGAGCAGGGACACTGTCAGCCTCTTTGTCATGATTGCCACAGCTGTGCCAGTCCTGGGCTCCCTCCTGCCCACCCTTCTGCTGGGACTCGCAGGTGGGTGCTGGGTGCTGCCCACAGAGGCCTTCAGAGCAGGAAGGGAGGCCCTCACGGCCGTCCAAACCCAGCCACCTTGGGGCACAGGACTGACTGGAGCCCTGAAGACCTAGCTGAGCCCTTTGCCTGCCTGCCAGGGTGCTATTTGGGGTCTTTCCTCAATGTGGGTCTTGGGGAAACAGAGGTGACGAGAGCTTGAGGGTCAGAAAGCCAACGTGACAGGAGGCTGAGGGACTGGGAGTAGGTTGGTGGGGAGGGAGAGGAGCCCGCCTTCCACCCAGTTTCCCTGATATCAGCTCCGGGCTGGGTGGCTACCAGATCAAGGTCAGAGAGGACACGAGGAGGGGAGAGTGGAGGGAGAGAGAACCCCCTGAGTGGCACAGTCCCTGGCATTGCTGGAGGAGTGCTGGCCCCACTGCCAGACAGACCTGCTTAACATCCCCCCTTAGCCGCTGACAGACTGTGTGATCTTGTATAAGTCACTCAGCTTCTCTGAGTCTCTGACTCTTCTCCTGGAAAGTGGGGACAATGATACCATGTCATAATACAGTTGGGATGTGGATGAAAATGAGTACACACACCTAAACATGTGTAAGAACCACAGGTGCTGTATGTGGGTGGGGTGGTGATTGTCTACTCAGAGAGCACGATGCAGAAGGTGCCAGAGCTGTGTCCTGAGGGGACATGCTCCATGGCCTCCTCAGCTGCCCTCCGTCACCTATCACCCTGTGATGCCAATGCTGGCCTATCTGTCCTCTCCACACACACTCACGCCTGATCAGATGCTACCTCCAGAGCAGGGGTCCTCTCTGACACAGCTCTGTGTTCCCAGCACCCAACTCACACACTGGCTCAGAACAGGTCCCTGCTGTCAGATCTCTGCAGACTGTCCTGAGTGGGAGGGAGTAGCCGAGCCCTGCGGATGTCCCAGGATGACTCTAGGAAACAGATCCTAGGCTAGAAGCAGAAGTGCTTTGTCTCAGTCCCAGCTTTCTGAAGACAGGTGAAGCTGACTTGGTGGAGAGAGCGCCCCATCATCAGAGGTGAGCAAGCAGAGGATGGATGCCCAGTGGGGTGTTGATGGGAAGGGCCCAATGAGGAGGGCCCACCATCCCTGCCTGCAGCGATTCTTGAGTTCACACTTCCATCCGAAATGGAAATGTCTCACCACACCTCTCCCCTCCCAACATGCTCCAGTTTTCTCCATCTCAAAAACTAGGTCCACTATCTATCCAGGTGCTCAAGAGAACCCCCCGGAAATTATCCATAATTCATTCTCCTCACCCCCATCAGTCCATCACCAAGACCTGGACTGGTTTGGCTTGTTTTCTACATGTATGTCAGTCTCTCCATTTCTCACCATCTGATCATGGCTCCATGACCTTGTGTGTGAAGGTCTGCGCCACCTCCTCCCTGGCCTCCCTGCTCCCATCCTACCATCCTCCATTCCATTTTTCACACAGCAACCCCGCTGTCTTCTAAAGCATGTTGACAAGACCACTTGCCCCTCTGTTTAAAACCTCCGATGGTGTCTCATCACACTTAGAATAGGATCAAGAGTGTCACCACGTCCCACAAGACTCTTCCCAGTCTGGACTTCTTTGCCCACATGCTGGAGTTCTACAGACCTCTCAGTTTCTCACCTGCTGTTCCCACTTTCCAGAATGTTCTTCCCCTGTCCCTTCCCATGACCCACTCCTGTCCTTCCTCAGTTTCAGCTCAAAATGTCAGCTCCTCCAGGGATCCTTCTCTTACCACTTGCTAGAATAGGTCCTCCAGTAGTTTCTGTCTTGGCACCCTGCACTGATGGTCCCATCTCGAAGGACAATCCCTGGAAATTCAGTGCCTTTCAACTGCACTGCTGGCCCCTTCAGCTCCTGGAACTTCAGTGTCACCTGGATGAAGGACAGAGATGAGCATCCAGCCTCAGCTCAGTGCCTGGTGCCTGACAACAGAAGCAATTGCTCCAGCACCAGTAAGGTGTGGGTGACATTGGCCCGCCAGGATGCCTCATCGGGGATCGCCTGTGAGGTCACACACAGGGCTCTGGCAGAGCCCTTGTGAAAGAACAGGAACCTCTCCCAGGTGCTCCAAGGCGAGGGGGCAGTAGGCTTGCTTGAGGATGAGGACACTGATTTCCCCGGCAGCGTTGGCTTTCAGAGTCTTTTGCCTGAAGCCTCATTTCACAAATGGGAAACTCGTTGCTATGGCTGATCACAGAGTGCAGCCATTAATGGCACAGGTTCCACCTGGGTTTAGTCCTAGACGTACCATTTTACAAGTTGTGTGTTGTTGGGTGACTTAGCTTCTTTGTGCCTCAGTTCCCTCTTAGAATGGGAATAATATTAAGACATACCTCATAGATTTCATGTGAGGATTAAATGGGATGTTCCTTATAAAGCACTTAGAACATTGCCTGGCACACAGGAAGGTGCTTATGAATGTTTGATGTTTATTATTATTATTATCCAGCGCCAACTTTCCATTCCAAACTTCTTTGCTCTGTTAATATCGTTGTTATTTTTAAGTGTGTAATATTTATTATTCATTCAACAGATAATGAATATCTACCGTGTGCCAGACACTGTTCTAGGTGCTGAGGACACAACAATGAATAAAATTAGGTCTCTGTCCTCATGGGTATTGTTTTTTAGTAATTCTTAAAATCTTATTTCATGATATGAAATATTTCAAACATACAAAAAATAATATATCAGACACCCATGTACCTCTACCAATATTTAATGAATATTAACATGTAGCTCTATTTGCCCTACATTGAAACAATTATTTTTTAAATAAAGGATGAGAGACTGAGAGATTCTGCAGCTGGTTCCTGGGAGAGAGAAATAAGGGACAGGCGGACAGGGGAAATTTCAGCAGATGTTTCTTTCTGTTCCTCTATCCAGTTGTTCCCACCCTGAAGAGTACCACTGAGCCCTCTGGGATTCATGTCTATGCGCATCGGAGAGAGAACCTCACTTTCCAGGTGAGCGATTTCTATCCCTCCCACCTGCATCTCACCTGAATGGAAAACAGGCCCAAGATCCAGACCGTGGAGGCCCCCCAGGTCACTAGGAACCCAGACGGGACCTGCTCTGTGCTCCACAGAGCAGAGGCAGGCAGAGGTCAAACTGGAGGGGAGTGAATTTGCCTGTTGGGTGGTCCAGGATCAGCAGCCCCAGGTCCAGACCAACATCGCCTGCGGGCTCATGTCTGGGGAAACGTGAGTGTGGTCTTTCGCCAGCTCCTCTGGGCGGCAGGCTAGGAGGGTTAGGCACAAAAACACCTGCCATCTGCCTGGGGTGCAAACAGTAGTGTCACAGACTCAGGGCACCACTGGATGAAGGTGAGGGAAGCGAAGACACCCTGGGCTGGTGATAAAACTCTCACGAATTCCCCCTAAATCCTATCCCTCCCTCCCCAACACCCTCACCAAGAAGAAAGAGCCAGACTTCCCCTTGCCAATTCCATGCACTTCAGGTTGAAAGTTCGCCTCAGCACTTGACTGCGGAAACACCACAGATTAAAAACTGTTGGGAGCCAAAGTCCCTTCTAGAAAGGCTTTTAATCAAGACTGTTTCAGCTGGAAGTTTCTGGAAGTGAATTTTAAAGAGACCAGAATTCTTGATTTAGCTGGAAAACAGGGAATGTGCAGGTGCAAGATTCTCCTCTCTGCTGGGTTCGCGCTTTCTCTCTCCTCTCTTCCCCAACCTCCTTTTTCTCCCCCTTCCCACTTTGCTCCCCTTCCTTAACCCTTTCTCTCCCCAACCTCTCTCACCTTTTCCGCCTCAGATAACTTTTTCCACTAGAGGGAGCTGTCCGCTAGCAATTCAGACCCTCTGCAGCTCCCGGGTTTTCTTGGTCCCAGTTGAGACAGCTTGAGAAAATGAATGACGATCGGTTGGTAGGAAGGAGTGTTGTGATTGGCCAGGCCTGGCTGAGCCGCCTACGGGTGACAGCATCTGCGCCTGCGTGCCCATGCCCCTGCCCGAAAAGGTGGACGCGACACGGGCTGCTGAGCAGTACTGGTCCTCAGCTGGGCCTTTGACCCTGCCTTCTCTTTCTCCCTGACAGAATTGGCCTTCATCTGCCAGCTGTAGGAATCCTCGGGGGGAATGGTCCCATTTGCCTTTCAATTTCTCCGTGTCCTTCTTTTGTGGTCCAGCAGAACTAAGAAAAACATTCGGGGAATATACAGATCTGGGTGAAAAACTCCAAACTGATCCTTTCTGATCGGAGTAAGTCACATTATTTCTTTATTGACACTCTGAGTGTTTTCCTCCGTGTCTTATTTTTCTCCTTCGGCTGCATACGGTATATCTGGCCCACTGCTGTAAGGTTAATAACCCTGGGGACATCACTGTGGTCCTACCACTCAGCTGCGGTCTGCAGCAGGGAAGGACAGTCCCTTGTCTGGCCTTCAGACCCCCTTCTCTGTGCTGCTGGCATAGCTCTGCAGCTGCAGGTCCTCCGAACTGCAGCACCCCGCCCCTTAGGCCCACGCGTCTCTGTGCCTCTGTCCACGTTTGTCTGACTCTGTAGAGCACTTACTGTGCGCCCGACGTCCTCGCTCACCTTATCTGACATATGCCAGTCGGTAAAAGCAGCAGGAGGACCAAGGTCTCATCTCCGCCCTTTTGTATTTTTCTCTCCCATGCTGCCTGAGAATACAGACCTTAGTGCTATCTCAAGTCTGTTCTCAAACTGCAATCTTAAATGTTCTATTTCTGATATTTATTCTCCTCTCTGTCCACATCGATCAGTTCTCACTGTTGGCACTTAAACTTTGGGCTCTCCTTCATGCCCCCAACAAGGGATTCACACATCTCCTCCACAATGAGACCCTCGCACCCTTGAAGCAGATGCTGTCTCTTGTGTTTGGAGGTGGCCAGCTGGATTCAGATGGATCAGCGTCATGTTGCAGGGCTGTCACCAGCCATCTGTGACTTCAGGCCAAGCCCTGCCCTTCCAGAGCTCAGTTTCCTCATCTCCCCACTGACAACGGTCATACCCACCTCTCTGGGGCCTGCTGGGGATTCCTTTCCTTGACCCCTGCTTGGCATCAGGACAATGGGGCTCGCAGTGGGGGTTCTCCCATGACTCTGGTCTTCGTGGTGCCCAGCCCAGAGCTGGGTTGAAAACAGGAAAATATTAAAGTTGACTGATTATTATGGGATTGTTATGTGGCGAAGGAAAAGCAGCTGTGATATAACAGAAAGAGCCCTTGATGTGGAGTAACACCTCTTGGGTTGGAACATGGGTTCTATTTACCGTGAGGCCCTTGGGCAAGTCACTAACCCTCTCTGAGCTTTTTCTTTTTCTAATGTTGGAAATACAATTAATAACAATTTCTCAAACAGTTATTGTGAGCATTAAGATGATAGACCACTTATAAAGTGATCCCCACGTGCCACATAATCTATACTAGTTACCTTACTTAGTTTATTAATTAACTCTGAAAAGTAAGAATCATCCCTGTTTTGCAGATGAGGGAACTGAGGATTAGATAGTTAAGTTGCTCAGGCTTACCCAGTAGAGGGGCTGGAAATGCAGACTTGGGCTGCATGTGACCCCAGAGCCTGTGCTCCTAACCTCTGCTCTGTGTCACCTGATTTCATATGGCCTGGGCTGTGAGCAGTGAGGTGTGCTTCCCCTCCAGGGACTGAGTGCAGAGCAGAGAGGTGGTCTAAGGCACAGACCCTGAGGCCAGACTGCCTGGCTAGGAACCCCCGCTCTGCCATTGACTAGCTGTGGACCCTGGACACGTTACCTAGCCTGTCTGGGCCTCAGTTTCCTTGTCCATGAAATGCAGGTGGTAACAGTTCCCACCTTTTAGGGTTGGGGTAAGAACTTGGCGGGTTGGCAGAGCCCATAAGCAGATTGTGGAATGTGGGTGTTTCCTATGAGTTGTGGGTGAGAGTCAGCCTCCCTCTATATTGTTGTGGATATTAATGTCTCAAATAAACATAACACACAATCAGAAGGCACATTTGTGTGGGCTTATTTAATGTGTACAACTGCCCTATTCTGTTTGCCCTATTCACAGTTTACAGACGGCAACTATGAGCATTGAGAGAACACTTGAATAATTCCAAGTAAATATCCAAAATTTCCTTTTATTGATGGTGCTGTGAATGTGAAATTGGAAATGAAAGCTTTGTTGATACTATAAGTCTCTGGGGAAAAAAAAATATACCAACTTCCTTACACTCCCAGGGCTTACTCCTTCTAAGAGCTGTGCACATTTGTGATTATATTCTATAATGAATTAAAATATAAATTAAATAAAATTAGTTTAATACGTAAACTGTTTTCCAAGATGTAGTTTCAACCCATTCCTTTTTGACAACTGCTGTGAAATCGGAGCCTGATTTTGGATAGGTTTCTTCTAAGTGGCTTTTTGTTGTCTGATACCAAGCAGGTTTCCATCTTTACGTCATTTAGTTTTACGGGGGTTAAATGAGACAACCTGTGCGTGCTGCCTCAAACACTGCCTTTCAGCACATGGATATGGTTATCATCATTGCATCTGGTCTCTGTCCTCCTGACACTGCTCTGGACACTGTTCAGCCAGGACAACATACTGGTGGCTAGAATGAGCCATCGCAGCCTTTTCATCCTTTTATTGGTCCTTGCTGCCCTCTAGAGCCTGTGACACTTGCTCGGGGGCACCTTACCCTGGCTTGTTATCCCTGGGTGCCACCCCAGTTACCAGGCCTTTGCTATCTTGAGTCCCCCCTTCTCAGGGTCCTGCTCTTGGCTTGCTACGAATCCTGCCTGTGTGCTGAAGGGGGAAGATGTGAGGACGGACAGTGACCTTCTGGGGATGGTCTCTTCCCTTGGCTGTCCCACCCAGAAGTGGCGTCACTGATAGAATTGTACAGGCCTGGGTGGTTGAGTATGGAGAAAGGACATTTTGGGATCAGATGCCCTTTGCTCCAAATTGTACTCCATAACGAGTTACTCTCAATCCTAGACCAAGGGCTGACCTCTGTCTTAACTAGACCCATGAGAGATTATCTGGCCTTACACAATTTCGTAAGTTAAGAGTCTTGGAAACTGACTTGCACAAGGTCTTGCATTTGGCTATGGTGTCAGTGCAGAGACTGGAATCTGGATCTTCCAGGGCTTGATTTAGTGTTAGAACTTGTGGATCCCACTCATCCAACAGTGAATGCAGTGGTGTCCTTTTTCCCTACATATATGTATAACAACAACAATATTATACACAGCAGTAACAGTAGTATGACTCCATTCGGCTACCCAGACCCGATTCCAATGTGTGTAAGTATGTGGCAGGGGGTCTTCCTATGCATACTAACACCAAGGAATTCTCGAACACCAGCAGGGTGTCCAATAACTCAACTCAATTCTGATGGTCTCTGCCAGGAGACAGCACCAGATTCCCAGGTTAAGGGCTCTGTCCTACAAGACTGCCCTCCACCCCCGACTCCAGACACTGGTTGTGAACCCCAGGCAGTTCCCTGTGCTTCTGACCTACTGGGTATAGATTGGAGGTTCCCACACCTCCCCCTCAGGTTTGATTAATATGCTAGAGCAGCTCATAGAACCCAGGAACACTTATGTTTACCAGTTTAATAAAGGGTACAAGTTAATAGCCAGATGAAGAGAGACATAGGGCAAGGTTCCAAATAAAGGAACTTCTGTCCTGGTGGAGCTTGGGGCCTGGCTCGGGGTCATGGGGAGGCGTCCTGGTTCCCCCCACACAGAAGCAGGATCCAACCTAGCAGAGCAGGGAGGGCAGAGCAGAGAGAGAGAGAGCAAGCAAAAAGCTCTTCTCAGGGGGTTTGTGAGGGCTTCACTGTGTAGTCAAGACTGACTGAATTATTCACCATTGGCTGATTTAGCCTTCAGCCCCTGCCCTTGGTTGGGGTCCAAAAATATCTCATTACCATGACAAAACAGTTTCACCTTTAAGACTGCAGTGTTTTCAGGAACTGTGGATGAAGGCCACATATACTTTGGTCATATGAATGACCAAATATATATTCCTTTTCTTTTTTTTCTTTTTTTTATTATTATTATTATTATTTTTTTAGATAATTATTTTTTATTGAAGGGTAGTTGATGCACAGTATTACATTACATTAGTTTCAAGTGTACAACACAGTGATAAAACATTTATATACATAATTCTAGGTTCCAGCTATCACCCTACCAAGCTGTTACAATATCTTGACTATATTCCTTATGCTATACATTACATCCCGGTTACTTATTTATTTTACCATTGGAAGTCTGTCCTTTTTTTTTTTTTTTTTTTTGTGAGGGCATCTCTCATATTTATTGATCAAATGGTTGTTAAAGACAATAAAATTCTGTATAGGGGAGTCAATGCTCAATGCACAATCATTAATCCACCCCAAGCCTAATTTTCGTCAGTCTCTAATCTTCTGAGGCATAACAAACAAGTTCTTACATGGAGAACAAATTCTTACATAATGAATACCTTTTCTTTTTTTTTATTAAGGTATTATTGATATACACTCCTAGGAAGGTTTCACATGAAAAAACAATGTGGTTACTACATTCATCCATATTATCATGTCCCCCCCATACCCCATGCAGTCACTGTCCATCAGTGTAGTAAGATGCCACAGTCGCTACTTGTCTTCTCTGTGCTACACTGTCTTCCCCCTGATCCCCCCACACCATGTGTGCCAATCATAATGCCCCTCAGTCCCCTTCCCCCTCCCTCCCCACCCTCCCTCCCATACCTCTCCCCTTTGGTAACCACTAGTCCCTTCTTGGAGTCTGTTGCTGTTTTGTTCCTTCAGTTTTGCTTTGTTGTTATACTCCACAAATGAGGGAAATCATTTGGTACTTGTCTTTCTCCGCCTGGCTTATTTCACTGAGCATAATATATCCTTGAGTTCCATCCATGTTGTTGCAAATGGTAGGATTTGTTTCTTTCTTATGGCCGAATAGTATTCCATTGTGTATATGTACCACATCTTCTTCATCCATTCATCTACTGATGGACACTTAGGTTGCTTCCATTTCTTGGCTATTGTAAATAATGCTGCGATAAACATAGGGGTGCATATGTCTTTTTGAATCTAAGAAATTATATTCTTTGGGTAAATTCCTAGAAGTGGAATTCCCGGGTCAAATGGTATTTCTATTTTTAGTTTTTTAAGGAACCTCTATATTGCTTTCCACAATGGTTGAACGAATTTACATTCCCACCAGCAGTGTAGGAGGGTTCCCCTTTCTCCACATCCTCACCAGCATTTGTTGTTCTTATTCTTTTCTATACTGGCCATCCTAACTGGTGTGAGGTGATATCTCATTGTGGTTATTATTTGCATTTCCCTGATAATTAGTGATGTGGAGCATCTTTTGATGTATCTGTTGGCCATCCGAATTTCTACTTTGGAGAGTTGTCTGTTCATATCCTCCACCCATTTTTTAATCGAGTTATTTGCTTTTTGGGTGTTGAGGTGCATGAGTTCTTTGTATATTTTGTATGTTAACCCTTTGTTGGATCTGTCATTTACAAATATATTCTCCCATACTGTAGGATGCCTTTTTGTTCTGCTGATGGTGTCCTTTGCTGTACAGAAACGTTTTAGTTTGATGTAGTCCCATGTGTTCATTTTTGCTTTTGTTTCCCTTGCTCGAGGAGATGCTTTCAGAAAAAAATGGTCATGTTTATATTCAGGAGATTTTTACCTATGTTGTCTTCTAAGAGTTTTATGGTTTCATGACTTACATTCAGGTCTTTGATCCATTCTGAGTTTACTTTGTGTATGGGGATAGACAATAATTCAGTTTCATTCACTTACATGTAGCTGTCCAGTTTTGCCAACACCAGTTGTTGAAGAGGCTGTCATTTCCCCATTGTATATCCACGGCTCCTTTATCATATATTAATTGACCATATATGCTTGGGTTTATATCTGGGCTCTCTAGTCTGTTCCATTGTCTGGATTACTGTGGCTTTGTAGTAGAGCTTGAAGTCGGGGAGCATAATTCCCCCAAATACATATTTCTTATAACTCATTATATCACAAAATTTTGCCATGTTTGTTCAAATTCTGCTTTATGTTTAATGTTTATTTAATGTTTTATAGTATTTAAAAATCCCCCAAATTTCCTCATTATAAATGCATTGTATTGCATAGCTGAAAATCTATTGCACAGCTGAAAATCTGGTTGAAAAATACTAGAAGTCGTTAGATAATAATTTCAGAAGCCAGGAATCATAAATGCTTATAGCTTTTAAGTAGGGGAGTCAGAAGAACATAATGGTGAAATGTACTGCCTGTACCATAACCCCAGCTTTGCCACTGTGACCTTGGGTAAGTTACTTAAACTTTCCAAAACCTAGTTCCTCCAATGTAAAAATTAGTAACTTGGAGTCATAAAATTTTAGAGTCTGTGAACCTTCAATTTTAGAATTATCAAGTCATAGATTTGTAGGTTCTTAAATGGAATCCAGAGCTCATCCTTTTATCTTTAATGGCCAAAGTGGAGAAGGAAGGAAAGACTAGGGCTTCATCACCCCCATTCATTCTGCCATTTGTGCATCCTTCCATGCAAGCCAGAGTTCACTCCTGCATTTACACTTTCATCAGCCATGCATTTACTTATACACACATCCTCCCTACATCCTACATCCTCCCCTGCGGCAGGCCCCCCATCCTTGGGGAGTTCCCAGGCTCCCAGACTGGATTTCCTGCAGTAATTTCTTTTTCTGGGCTGTGTCAGTTCCCCCTGCAGTGACAGTATCTCAGTCTTCAGGTTCCTCAGACTTGGTGGCCATTACCTGCCACGTGCAGAGATTCTACCCATAGTGTGCATCTCACCTGGCTGGAAAACTGCCCTATGTTCAAGGTTACTGAGCCACCCACACCCAAGAAGAATCTCGATGGGACCTATGCCCAGGAAAGCTCACAGGGGTCCAAGTCAGTGCTCACCCGTAAGGTGCAGCAGGAGGCACAGCCTCCCATCCAGGCCAACCTCATACTGTCCCCATCATCCCACAGCACGTACAAGCCCATTGGGAGCACAGGTAAGCTCAGCTCTTCTGTGAGCAACAGAGTTACCTCTGTTGCCTGAGTGGGGTGAGGTATTTAAGCTCAGAGAGCTCCATGAGATGTCTTTTTCTGCCCATTGGTATTGGGGTCCAGAGATACCTGCTCTTATCTTTGAGGCATTCCTCCTGGGATTTAAGGTGCTGCTGGTGATGAGTTTCATAGTCACCTACATTCACAGGTGGCAGAACCTATAAGAGGTGAGGTGGGGGCTGGCCATAGTCATGAAGGGAGGGCATGGTCACCATCATTGTTGGCAAGAGGAGTGCAGGGGGAGCCCCCAAAGCAGTACAGTGCCCACAAAGTTTATCCAGCCTAAGGAGAAGGTTGTGAGCACTCTTATTTTCCCCAAATGTCTATTGGAATTCTCTGAGGCTTCCAACTCTCATGCAATATGTAGTGCCCTGGAATTTGAATCTTCAAATTAACTTCTTGGAACCCTGGCTGGGAGTCTAACATGTAGGGGTGGGAAGAAATTCAAAGCTTTGAGACCCAAACTCTTTGAGACCATGAATTATTATATAATTCAACTTTCATATTATATATCTTTGGAATGAATAAGAAAGGCATGCCTAAACTTAGTAGAGTCTGAGGAACTTGGAGACATTGACTAGTGGCAAAGATGAATGTGGGCATGGCAGAAAGCTCAGCACCCAGAGGAGGTGTTGGGCTATGGTGAGTGGAGCTTCATTGCTGATCTGCACAATGAACCCAGGCCAAGTATGGTGCCTGCCACATAGTAAATGCTCAATAAATATTTCTGGGATTAATATGAGTGGATGTTTTTCCCTTCTGCTCCTGCATGCCCCATAATTCATTGCCTCCTGCCCTGTCAAGGGTCTCAAGTGGGGAGTGGAAGCTGCAAGGTCCTGTAGGTCAGCCAAGACCCTGCCCTTCCCTCTGCAGCCCCACCTCCACCAGGGACATGCTCCCTTCGACACACCATCCTAACATTCCTTCTCTCTCAGCTTTGGAGCTGAGTCAAGGAAGGCCTTGGGTCATGGGGACTCAGGGATGTCTGCACCCTGATGCACTGAGCTTCAAACTGGCCCTTCCTCTGTCCAAAAGAGAATCAAAATCAAGAAAACAGATTTCCATCCTGACCCTGATCATGAACAAGCCTTAATTTTCAGAGTACATTTTACTTTAATCCACAGCTTTTCCAAATGTGATTCCATTTTAACACATGTATATTTTGAAATCATTAAGTTGAATGAACATTTTTCCATTCTGGAATAAATAAAAATTTTAAAATCCATGGAACTACCATCCTATCTTTGCAAAATAGTAACATTTTACCAGTATGGTCTTCTGTCCCTTTGGAAAACCTAGTTGTGAATTTGGTGTTTATCCTTCTCAAGCATGATTGTATACTTTCACAACATATGTGTAATTCCTTAAGAAATGTTTAATATTACTTTGCATGTTTTAAATCTTATAAAAATGCTATTATACTGTATGCAGCATTCTAGGGAATTTTACGCTTGACACAGTTTGTGGGATTTATTCATGTTGATATATATATATATATAGCTCCATTTATTAATTTTCCAATGCTGTATAGTTTTCTATTGTAAGAATATGCTACAGTTTATCAATTCTTCTCAAGATGGGTTGAAAGCTCCCTCTAATGTTTTACTAGTATAGCTTTGCAAAAAACCATCTTATCTTTGTTTCCTTTCGCACGTATGGGAGAGTCCCTCCTGTTCTGTTATGGTCCACAAAGCAGCTTCTTACTATCATTTGAGAACTTGCTAGATTAAAAAAAGTTTTAATTTTTGATCAGGTTTTGCTCTTCCATTTATGCCTTTGATCTAGCTATATTTCTTTTGTGTGTGTGTGTGGTGTGGGGTAGGGATCTTATTTTTTCCTTCCACAAGAAGGAAGTATCTGGCACTCACCTATCTGCACTGCCCCTTGTGCCTGTGCCATATATCAAAGTTCCATAAATCTGTGGTTCTTTTATGAGCTCTTTGTTCTAAGAGCTACTTGTCTGCCTCTCTCAAAACTACTCTGTCTTGGTTAGAATAGCTATAAGTTTTTATACCTCCTTTGGGTAAATATTTCCTCCTTTTCTTATTCAAAACTGTCCTGGCTATCTTGAGCCAAATGCATTTTAGAATCACTTTGTGAAGTTTCAGGAAAACCCATTTTAGAATTATTACTTGATTGCTTTACACTTACTTACCAATTCAGGCAAATTGACCTTTCTAATATTGATATTTTCCATTCAGGGACATCAGATACTTCTATTTATTTAGGTTTTCACTTATGAATTTCAATTCACAAATTCACATTTTTTTAAGTGTTATGCATCGCTAGTAAGTGCTATCTTTAATACTCTCTGGTTTATGGAATCTTCAAAAATTATTAGGACTGTTTTCAGTGGCTTTGACTACTAGATAGCATTTTAATTGAATTTTGAACATCAGTCTTGTATTCAGTGTGCTTATAAAATTCTTAATAGTGTTAAATGTATGAACATCCTTTTTTTTTTTGGTCATCTTTATTTCATTTTTCTTTTTTGGAGAGGGCATCTCTCATATTTATTGATCAAATGGTTGTTAACAACAATAAAATTCTGTATAGGGGACTCAATGCTCAATGCACAATCATTAATCCACCCCAAGCCTAATTCTCATCAGTCTCCAATCTTCTGAAGCATAACGAACAAGTTCTTACATGGTGAACAGATTCTTACATAGTGAATAAGTTCTTACATGGTGAACAGTACAAGGGCAGTCATCACAGAAACTTTCAGTTTTGATCACGCATTATGAACTATAAACAATCAGGTCAAATATGAATATTCGTTTGATTTTTATACTTGATTTATATGTGAATCCCACATTTCTCCCTTATTATTATTTTTTTAAGTAAAATGCTGAAGTCGTAGGTAGATGCAAGACAAAGGTAGAAAACATAATTTAGTGCTGTAAGAGGGAAAATGTAGATGATCAGGTCTGGGCCTATAGACTAAGTATTAATCCAAGCTAGACAAGGGCAACAAAACATCCACAGATGCAGAAAATTTCTCTCAAAACAGGGGAGGTGAGGTTCTAAGCCTCACCTCTGTTGATCCCCAATTTCTCACCTGATGGCCCCCCTGCGACTGTGCCTGTCTTCGGTTGTTCCTCCCTTGAGGAATCTTACCCATCTTTGGCTAACCAGTCATCTTCCGGGGCCATACAGGGAAATGTAAAGTTGGTAAGTGAGAGAGAATCAATATTCTTTGAAAAGGTTAGCTTTTTACTTCTTTGCAGATTTATGCCCTGTGGCTTCTATGCCCAGCTTTTGTCTTGAGTATCTTTAGCACTTGGAAGAATTATGATACTCGGTAAATTCTATTTGAGGCACGAATTCTATTTAAGGGTTGTAATTAGGAAGGAAGAAGAAAAGCTATAGAAGTAGCAGGCGGAAGAAAACATGGGAAGATTGATTATTTCTTTGACGTATCTTCTTGTAGAGTAACTTAAGCATGTATAGGTTTTAAACTACTAATTAAATTGCGTACACACATTAACATAATAGGAATACAGTTACATAACCAAAGCAGACCTATAATTACCAGCCATCTCCAGTGAAACCAAGAAAACCAGTTAGGCACCCTAGGCATTTGTGAAAACTTATCTATGATATGGTGGATATTGTCCAACTGAACTTGAACAGTCTGAGAGAAATCAGACAAATTTAAACAACCCATTCCTGGGGACTGTTCACATCCCATATGTTCTTTTAATAGTAGATAGTCTGTAGTTGTAAGATTTTGGAGCGCTACAACTTGCACTTCTCCTAATTCTTGGTTGAGCTCCAACAGTATAGATCCAGTCAAATTTGTTGTTTTACTGTATGCACAGGCCAGCTTAGATATCTCCTTCTTCATTCCAATGGCAAGTCCAGGAACCGGTGGGATGAATGCAGCTACAACTTGAACATTCTTTTTATGTGTAACTTTTATACCATTAATCTAATTACTTAAGTTAATTTTTACCTTTATCAAGTTTACATATCCAAATGGTATAAGATTCAAATGGTTCTAAAGTTCTACATATAAAAACTGGAGTCTCCATTGCCTCCTGCCATTTTCCACCCCCCAGGGACAGCCATTTTCAACTCTCTTAGCTGACCAGTTTAGATTTTACTGCCAAATCTCACACAGCATTCTCAGGTGGCTACTACGTGTTTTCTCACTTTTGGGCATTATTTATTGACTTCCCACTATGGAAAGTGGGATAGAATGTACTCTTCCTTCCGATTTGGTGATACACATGCACACTTCCTATCCCCATCACCCTAATATTACTATATTATCATTTTGGACAACTTACTAGTCAGCGTCTACATTATAATGCCTATGACATTGTCTTTATAGCTGAATCTTGTTAACATTCCCAGCTTTTGCTTATGTTCATCCACTCTTCTGAATGCTTGTGTAACCACCACCATAATCAGGACACAGGACAATTCGTGACCACAAAGGTCTCCCTTGTGTCAGCCCTGCATAGTGACACCCATCCCCACCACACCAAACTTCTGGCAAAGGCCAATCTGTTCTCCATCTCTGTAATCTGAAGAATATTATATAAATGAAATCAGAAAGTATGTGACATTTTGAGATTGACTTTTCCAGTCAACATAATGCCTTCCAGAAGTTCCATGTTGTTGCATATAACTGGTGTGTCCAGCTTTTTGCTGTGACAAAGAATGCTGCTGTACACATTTGTGCACAGGTTTTTGTGAACATGTTTTCCTTTCTCTGAGATAAATGACTGGGAGTGTGATTGCTGGGCCATAGAACCCACTTCCTCTCCTGCAAGAGGTCAGGAAATGATCCTTTCACTGGAGGCAGGCACATACAAGTTGTAAGGTCACTGAGCACCATGCATCTGGGCTGTGTGTTACCAGCTCCATCAATCAAAGGCTGGAATAGGGAGTCATTCAGAGCAGACCTGATTCCATCCCAAAGGTGAGCAGCCCTGGTGACCCTCTTCCTTCTCCAGCTGGGAGCTCTGGGTTGGGGCAGGAGCAGAATGAGGCCACCAGCCAGCCACATCCTGGGGTCCTGGTTTGGGAACTGGGGAAACAGTCCACAGCCACAGATCCTTTTGGCCTGGGGCTCCCACATGGGGATTCACCACAAAGACCTCTAGATGGGGAGAGGGGCCCAGAGGAGAGAGCTGAGACCCCAGGCAGGGAGAAAGTGTTATTTCTGCTGGGTTGTTCAGGGCCCCCTGAAAACCTAAAATGAATAACTCCTCACATTGTAGCCACCTTTCCTTCCTGACTTCCATTTCACAATCTAGAAGCAGGAACTCTCTAGAATCTAGAAGCAGGGCTGTCTCACAGCTTCTCCACCCCATCAGAGGCACTTCCTCTTCTATCACAGGAGGCGGGGCTCCTCTGCTGTCCACAGAGCACAGCCTGGTTCTCCCAGCCCGAGTCTGGACACAGCAGCCTCCTCAGGTGTCCACAATGCCCATTCCTGCCTCCTGGCCCCACCCTCCTCCTTGCCTGCTGCTGACTCTACTGTTGAGACTCACAGGTGAGTGTAGCCTTGGGTAGAATCCCCTCCTCCTGCCCCCAGGCTTAGGGCTCCAGGTTAAACCAGGTGCACCACCAGCACTGCCACAGGCCGAGGACAGGGCATTACTGAGAGCATGAAGTCAGGGCCTGAGCATTTTCTCTAGGATCCATCACCTGCAGCTGGTGACCCGAGTGTGGAAACATTTTCTTCAAACACCACAGCTGCAGCTTTGTGTGCATTAACTGGTCTGTTCCTCACCACATCCCTGTGTGATAGCTCCATTACCCCTGATTGGCAGATGGGAAACTGAGGCAGCGAGAGTAACTAGCCCAATGTCACCTACATAGAGCAGTTGAGCTGCTGGGGTTCAAGTCCAGGCTGAGCAGCTCCACAGTTCATTCTATTAACCATGTTATGCTGTTCAGCTTCTTAGTGGAGCCTCATTGCCAAAAAAACTAGAAAATAGAGAAGCAAACTGTCAAAGTCTTGGCCCATCACACCACTCAGAGGTCACCAGAGTTCAAACTCTACTGTGTGTAATCACAAACTGTTGTTGATGACTGCTCGATAGTTCCTGTGTGCCAATTTTTTAACTGAGTTTTTAAATATACATTATAATTTTATTGCATCTTCCAAGGAATCTGTATACTAGCATGTCGGCCACACTTTTACATATATTTATGAATGCATGTACTTATGTGTGTATGTATGGGTATGAGTGGTTGTGAGGAAGTGTAAACACACAAAGGATTTTTGAAAAGCCTATGTGAGATGCACACTGAACAGGTGTTTCAGTTTCTACCTTACTCCCAGTCTTCCTCCCTCCTTCTGGCCTCTCTAAATTTACCCCTTATTCTCCCCCAAACTCAAGACAAGTAAACCTCTCCCTTGGTAAAATGAGTACAACTTTGTGCATTACTGTCTTGGAGTCCCCCTTCCATGCTGGATAGGGGTGAGGAGGAATGACAGGCATGAAAGATACAGAAACTCCTGCCTATATGATCTGTATACTTATATCAATATGCATATCCAGATCATCTAAAGTCAGTTGAAGCCTCCATGCCTCAGGAAATCCAAATGATAATAACTTCCCAATTTTTTGAGCATTCACGGTGTGTCAGACATGGTTAGAAATGCCTACCGGTGTTATCTCCTGTGCTCAGCATATCCAACGCTGATAGTCTTGTCACTTGGACCTTACAGAAAAGAAAACAGAGCACAGAAAGGTTCAAGGTCAATCAATGGTAAACAGTAGAGCTATGATTTTAACTCAGGCAGTGGGATTCTAGAGCTCACAGGTTTAATCATCACTCTTCTAAAATACCTGTGGGGATTGGATTAAAGATGGTGACGTGAGAGGTGAGACAGAGACTTCCTCCTAAAACCACATATAATACAAAAATAAAATTAACACAATGAATCCTGAAAGAGCAATAGGAAAGAAGGCTGCACCAGACTGCATACACCTGGAGAAAAGAGCAGACCTTACAGAACAGGGTAACATACAAAAGCTGTGACGCAGCAGGGCCCAAGCCCTTCCCCCATCCCAACTCACAGGCAGGAGGAAGAGAAACAGAGTGGGGAGGGAGTGGAGGCCTGGGACTGCTGAACACCCAGCCCTGGAGATCTGCCCTGGGAGCGTGAACCTACATTGCATGGTGCTCTGAAGATTTAGTGGGAGGGAAAGCTAAGACAGGTGGAATGCCTGGAGAGACGGAGATTCCAAATGCTTGTGGAAAATGGGGATTCATATCCAGCTGAACTGGGTGGGCAGTCTGAGAGACTTCCTAAAAGTGAGAGGGCTGCTAAAGCGGCAAGGATTGCACAGACCTTACTGGTCAGGAGAAAGGACAGGTAGACAAAATTGTCCAGGTGCACTCTGCCCAGCAGGTTGGGAGCTTAAATGAACTTAAGGTGCTCCATCCCCCTGGCTGGCTATTCAGCTCCAAGGCCCCCTACCATGATATGCAGCCTGCTGTGTCTTCCTCCTTGCTAGTCTGCACCTGGCTTAGGCTTCCAAATTGGCAAACCCTGCCCTGGCATCAGGCCAGCCAGAGGGAAGCCCCACTGACAGCAGCTACAAACACAAACCATAGAGGCTTAGACCTGTGTGTTTGACCCACGGGTTCTGGCAGTGGAGAAAGGCATAGCAGCCAGGAATCAGGAAACAGCTATTTCCTCTCCCCAGGCACCAACACCGCTCCCTGGCAACCCCCAATATTGCTCTAGGGGCTAAGCAGCTCCAGAGTGTAGAGCTTCTGGGCACTAGAGGGCACCACAGACAAATTATGAAACATCAAAGGAACCTGGTTGAAAGTAAAATTATAAATACACCTGAGAAAGATTCAAATGAAATTGACTTCATGACCTGAAAGAGATTTCAAAATAAAAATCATTAACATGCTCATGGAGGTACAGAAAAATATTCAAGAACTCAGGAATGAATTTAGGATGGAGATCCAATCATTGAAGAATACAATTGAGGGTATTAAAAGCAGATTAGGTACAGTGGAGGAGATGATAAATGAAATAGAAACTAGAGAAGAGGAATACAAAGAAGCTGAGGCACAGAGAGAAAAAGGGATCTCTAAGAATGAAAGAATACTGAGAGAACTGTATGACCAATCCAAACGTAACAATATTCATATTAAAGGGGTACCAGAAGAAGAAGAGAGAGAAGAAGAGAAAGTGTCTTTGAGGAGGTAACTGCTGACAACTTCCCCAATCTGGGGAAGGAGTTAGTCTCTCAGGCAATGGAGGTGCACAGATCTCCCAACACACGGGAACCAAGGAGGACAACACTAAGACACATAATAATTAAAATGCAAAGATCAAGGATAAGGACAGACTATTAAAAGCAGTCAGAGAGAAATAATATCACATACAAAGGAAAACTCACCAGGCTATCATCAGACTTTTCAGCAGAAACCTTACAGGCAAGAAGGGAGTGGCATGATGTATTTAATGCAATGAAGCAGAAGGGCCTCAAACCAAGAATATTTTATCCAGCAAGATTATCATTTAAATTTGAAGGAGGAATTCAACAATTTCCAGATAAGCAACAGCTGAGAGAACTTAGCTCCTGTAAACTATCTCTACAATGTATTTTGGAGGGACTGCTATAGATGGAAGTGTTCCTAAGGTTAAATAGCTGTTACCAGAGGCAATAAAAAGGGGTAGACAAAGAGTACAGAATATGATACCTAATATATAAAGAATGGAGAAGGAAGAAAAGGAGGGAAAAAGGACCTTTATATTGTGTTTGTAATAGCATACTAAGTGAGTTAAGTTAGACTCTTAGATAGTAAGGAAGTTACCCTTGAACCTTTGGTAATGACAAATCTAAAGCCTGCAATGGCAATAAATACATACCTATCGATAATCACCCTAAATTTAAATGGTCTGAGTATACCAATCAAAAGACATAAGAGTCAAAAGATGGCAGCGTGAGAGGAGAGACAGAGGCTTCCTCCTAAAACTGGATACAATTAGAAAATTTAATTGATGCAACTAATCCTGAGAGGGCAACAGGAAAGGGGACAGTGCCAGACAGCACACACCTGGAGAAAAGAGCAGACCTCAGCGAAGGGGGTAACATACCAGAGCTGTGGCTCCACAGGACCCGAGCCCCTCCCCCACCCCAGCTCACCGGAGGGAGGAAGAGAAACGGAGCAGAGAGGGAATGGGAAGGCTTGGGACTGCTGAATACCTAGCTCCGGAGATCTGCTCTGGGAGCACAAACCTACATTTCATGGTGCTTTCATGAGACTCGCATGACTACCAGGTTGGAAAGTTAATACAGGCAGAGTTCCTGGGGAGACTGGGATTCTGGCTTCTTGCGGAAAGCAGGGATCCATATCCGGCTGCTCTGGGACAAAAACATACCTGTGTGCTCGGCCCACTGGCTCAGGCAGTGGAGACAGGCACAGCAGCCAGGATGTGGGGAATAGCCCCAGGCACCAGTACTGCTCCCCTGGGATGCCCAGCATTGCTTCAGGGGCTGAGCATCTCCAGAATAGAGCTTCTGGACACTAGAGGGTGCCATATACAAACATGAAATGCCAATGGAACCTTATCCAGAGTAAAATTATTAATACAGATCCTGAGAAAGATTTAAATGATATGGACCTCGTGACTCTTCCTGAAAGGGAGTTCAAAATAAAAATCATCAACATTCTAATGGAGGTATGGAAAGACATCCAAGAACTCAGGAATGAATTCAGGTCAGAGATCCAATTGTTGAAGAGTGTGATGGAGGGTATTAAAAGCAGGTTGGATATGGTGGAGGAGACAATAAATGAAATAGAAACTAGAGAAGAGGAATACAAAGAAGCTGAGGCACAGAGAGAAGAAAGGATCTCTAAAAATGAAAGAATATTGAGAGAACTGTGTGACCAATCCAAGCAGAACAATATTCTCATTATAGGTATACCAGAAGAAGAAGAGAGAGACAAAGGGATAGAAAGTGTCTTTGAGGAGGTAGTTGCTGAAAACTTCCCCAATCTGGGGAAGGACATAGTCTCTCAGGCCATGGAGATTCACAGATCTCCCAACACAAGGCACCCAAGAAAGACAATACCAAGACACCTAGTAATTAAAATGGGAAAGATCAAGGATAAGGACAGACTGTTAAAAGCAGCCAGAGGCAGAAATAAGATCACATACAAAGGAAAGCCCAATAGGCTAACATCAAACTTCTCAGCAGAAACCTTACAGGCGAAAAGGGAGTGGCACAATGTATTTAATGCCATGAAGCAGAAGGGCCTGTAACCAAGATTACTTTATCTGGCAAGATTATCATTTAAACTTGAAGGAGGAATTTAACAATTTCCAGATAAGCAAAAGCTGAGAGCGTTTACCTCCCACAAACCATCTCTGCAGTCTATTTTGGAGGGACTGCTATAGATGGAAGTGTTCCTAGGGTTGGATAGCTGTCACCAGTGGTAGTAAAACCATGGTAGGGAGGGTGGAACAGCTGATTGTGAGGCAAATACAAAATTAAATTAACTATCCCCAGAGATAATCAAGGGATAGACAAAAAGTACAGAACTTGATACCTAATATATAAAGAGTGAAGGAGGAAGAAAAAGGAGGAGAAATAGAAAAGAACCTTTAGATTGTGCTTGTAACAGCATACGAAGTGAGTTAAGTTCCACTCTTAGATAGTAAGGAAAGTAACCTGGAACCTTTGGTAACCATGAATCTAGAGCCTGAAATGGCAATAAGTACATATCTTTCAATAATCACCCTAAATGTAAATGGATTGAATGCACCAATCAAAAGACATAGAGTCATTGAATGGATAAAAAAAACAAGACCCATCTATATGCTGCTTACAAGAGACTCACCTCAAACGCAAAGACATGCACAGACTAAAGTCAAGGGATGGAAAAAGATCTTTCATGCAAACTGAAAGGAAAGGAGCGACATACAGCAGAAATTCACCGGAGAATTCCGCTTTATTAGGGAAAGGTGCTGGGTTATATAGGAAGGGGCATGAGCTGATTGAGGTGTCACTTCTACGGGGCTGGTGGCTATTGGCTAGGTGCTGGGATTAGGGGGCGAGGGGTGATTGGGCTTCAGGTGGTGCCAGCGGGAACCGAGGACCCGGAAGAGAAGCAGGATGTTTGCCATCTTATGGGTGGGGGCCCATCATTACCCCCTTTCTCCTCTATGGGGTTGTGGACGTTGCTTTCTCTCTGACTGCTTCCTGCTGAACGGGGGCGGAGAAGGGAGTGAGGGCTTGAGGACCGGGAGGAAAGGGTTGATAGGACTCCCCACAGTAAGGACGAGTAGATGTGGACTTCCTCAGGTTGGAAATCAATGAAGGTTCCCTGTAACCATAGGTTGAGGACTTGTTGATTCTAATGGTGCCAAGAGGATACGGGTGCCAGAAGCCAGGCATCTGCGGCCATTGTTTCCAGGAACAGTTTCCAGCGGAGAGAGGGGTCCATCTCAGCGTGTGGTGAGGAGGTTACGTGAGGGTGAGGGATCTTCTGTGGCTAAAAGCTGGTAGTTCCTGAGTAAAAGCTGGTTGAAAGTTTGATTAGAGATTTTACCAACTTGGGATTTGATAAACTTTACAAGGCAAGAAGAGACAGGCGAGGAGAATGATTATTATAGGGCCTGCAATGGGCCAAAGCCAGATAAGGAAGGGGTTTGTTAGTATTGAAGAGAATGGGTTGGAGGAGTAATACTGTGGGTACCGGCAGTTACCCATGTAGTGAATGGCACAAGACCAGTAGGGACATCACCCATAGGTGTCTGGCCATCACCTGCAACAGGCTTGTCTTTGGTCATAGAGGAAGCAGAGGTAGGGAGAATAAAGGTAGCTGCTAGTGAACGCTTTGGTGGAGGGAGGAAAGTGGAGGTATAAAGGCTCGGAGCAGCCTTTCAGAGGGCAGTCTGATGTGGCAATGAGGGCAGTAACTTTAGTTTGATGCTGTGTGTAAGTCTGTCTTACTTTGAATTGCCATACAAAGGAGGCTGGGGTGGCGGGGAAGACAATAGGAATGACGAAAAAAGCGAGAGAGAGCGAGGGACCAGTAAAGGAGGAAAAGTCATGATTCATATATGGATGGCAAAGGGGGTGAACGGGATTTTGGAGGAAAGAGGACAGTAAGGTCAGGAGTCTGGAGGGAGGGAGAGTCTGTAAACTTTTGTAGGTTAAGAGATCCTTTAGGTGATGTGGGGACAGAATGATAAGGGGTGCCCCGAATGTCAGTTTATGAGCTTCCTTCTGCAAGAGCTGTCCAGTGGCTAATGCCCGTAGGCAGGGGGCCCATCCCCGAACTGTGGGGTCTAATTGCTTGGAAAGATAAGCTACTGGGGCAAAGGATGGGCCATAATGTTGGCCTAGGACTCCTAGAGCTTGACTGGACCTCTCATGAATGTATAATGAGAAGGGCTTCGACAAATCAGGAAGATGGAGAGCTGGGGCTTCCACAAGGGCTTGACGGAGCTTAATGAAGGAGTGTTGGGGTGAGGAGGATAATGGTTCTTCAGGGTTCTCCTTGCTGAGGTCATATAGGGGTCTTGCCAACAGGGATAATTTAGGGATCCACGCTCTAAAATACCCAGCCAGGCCTAGAAAGGAGAGGATTTCTGTCTTGGTTTTGGGAATAGGCAGGTCAGAGAGGAGCTGTTTTCTGTCTAAGGTAATGGACTTTCTTTGTTGAGATAGAAGGAATCTGTGGTAAGTGACAGAAGGAGAAGAGATTTGAGCTTTGACGGGGGATACCCAGTAACCTCTGGAAGCTAGAAGGTTAAGTAGGGAGGCAGTATCAAGTTGAGACTGTTCCCACGAGGGACTGCAGAGTAGAAGATCGTCCACGTATTGTAATAAGGTGGACTCGGAGTGATCATGATGAAACTGTTTGAGGTTCTGAGCTAGGACCTGTCCAAAAATATGGGGACTATCTCGGAAACCTTGTGGCAAAACTGTCCAAGTGAGTTGTTCAGAATGTCTTGTGTATGGGTCCGTCCAGGTGAAGGCGAAAAAATCTTGGGAGGAGGGGTCCAGAGGGATAGAAAAAAATGTGTCCTTGAGATCTAGGACTGAGAAGTGGGAGGCCGAGGCAGGGATCTGCGATAAAAGGGTGTATGGATTTGGGACTAAGGGATGGATAGGGACAATGGCCATGTTGATGAGGCGAAGGTCTTGGACGAGGCTGAAAGATCCATTGGTTTTTTTTAACAGCTAATATGGGGGTATTAAATGGGGAGTGAGTGGGTCTGAGGTAATTTTGGTTTAAAATATATTGAATGATGGGTTGGAGGCCTATGAGGGCTGAAGTGGTTAGGGGGTATTGGGCCTGACAGATATACTGAGAGGGGTCACGTAATTTGATAGAGGCAAGAGGACATAGAGCCACGGAGGGGCTTGTAATGTCCCAAACTTTGGGATTTACAGGGTGTATGAGGGCAGAACTGGAGCTTTCATTGGGTAGAGGGGGGTCGTCGGCTATGAGGGCCATCAGAAAGGGAGTACTGTGGGAGTGGATATAGTTATGGAAATATGGATGAGAGAAAGGATGTCCCGTCCTAGTAAAGGGATGGGACACTGGGGCATAACCAGGAAGGAGTGGGAGAAAGCTATGGGATTGTCTTGGATTGTGCACAAAAGGGGGGGGTTAATGGGAAAATCTGTTTACCTCCTACCCCGACTATAGGAGTAATGGCAGGCATGGTAGGGCCCCGGTATTCTCGCAAGACTGAGAAGGTGGCTCCTGTATCTAGGAGGAAGGAGATGGGGCGACCGTCTACTATTAGAGTAACCCTGGGCTCCTGTTTGGTGATGGAAATGGTCGGGTGAGAAGCCCCCGGGCCCTGTCAATCTTCTTCTGCCAGCCCCACTACGGCGGGCTTAGGATGGGGGTTGTTTGTCCAGCCTCCCCTTTGGGTGGTTGGGCAATCAGACCCCCAGTGGCCCTTTTTGTGGCATCTGGGGCATGGGGTGGTAGGAGATCTGGGGGAGGGGCACGCCCTTGACCAATGTCCTTGTCCACACTTGAAACAAGCTCCTGGGGGGGGGGGCTTGTTTGTAGAGGGGCGCCCAGGTTGTGGTTTTATCAGCTGGGCCAACATTTGGAAATTGGCCTGATCAGCCTTTTGTTTACGGTGTTCTTTCTCCTCCTCCTGGTTATGGAAGACTTTAAAGGCCACTGTTAGGATCTCAGTCTGTGGGGTAGCGGAGCCCTGTTCTAACTTTTTGAGTTTAGCTTTAATGTCGGGGTAGCTTTGAGCTAGGAAGTATGTCATAAGGACATGTCTCCCGTCAGGTGTTTCTGGGTCCAGGCTGGTATACTGTAATAGGGCTTGAGTGAGTCTGTCTAAGAACTCGGAGGGAGCTTCCTCCCTCCTTTGAATTATGTCTTGAAGCTTTTGAAAATTGACTACTTTACGAGCTGCCTTTTTCAGACCTGCTATTAAGCAGCAGGCAAAGATATCTCGAGAGTGGAGACCCACGGTGGTGGGGGACTGAAGGGTTCTGGCTCAGTCTGTGGGGGAGAAACAGGTGATGGGGGCAAAGACAGAGGAGGCCCTGGGACTTAGTTAGAGGGGGGCTGAAAGGCTCAGGCTTGATCTGCAGGGGAGTGAGGTGGGGGAGGAGATGGTGGTGGAGGAAGGGGGAGGGGCTGTTGTAGGAGAGGAGGGGGAAGGGAGTGAACAGGAGGCTTCTGCGGGGGAGACAGCTTGCAGGCTAGGAGAACTCGGGGGGAGGCTGGGGGAGGAGGAGGCGGTGGCGGCGAGGGAGGCGGGAGGAGGAGGCAGAAAGCTTTGATATAGGGAATTTCCTTCCATTTTTTCAGGTGCTGGCAGTAGTTAAAGGGATCGTGAGTATTGTTAGGATCAAGAGTTCCCCTGCGGGCCATTGGTTGTGATTGTCTAGGGGGCATGTCGGCCAATCTTGGGAGCAGTATTTACGGAGAAGTTTTGGTTTTATATCAGGCATCAGGGAGAGGGTGGCTAGATACTTGAGCAGGCATTCAAGAGGTGAACTTCCAGGGAGGGATGAGGAGGCTCCCATGGCTAAAGGACAGAGAAGGAGACAAACAGGGGAAGACGAACGGAGATCCTCGGGCTGGGAGCAGAGCGCAAGGAGACAAAGGGCATCCCCGATGACCCTTGGTGGTCTGCGGAAACTCGTATACGAGTTGGAATTTCTTAGGAAGTGTGGGTCGTCACCCAGACTTCTCTAAGAAGGCAGAGTGCCGGAGTCACGAGGAACCTAGTACTAGGAATTTTCAGCGGAAGGAACAGAAGGAGGGAGGGGGGGAAAGGGAGCGTTCTCATCCGCAAAGGAGTCACCTCATTTATGGCTGTTGGAGGAGGGGCCTGAGGGTCCGCCACAGCCGTGAAGGCCTAAGGCGGGGAGAGTTCCCTCCTCATCCCCGAGCGTCAGGGCCTTGCCGGACGATCACGGTCAATGGCACTGCGATAGCTCAGGGAAGAGCGGCCCGCTCCGGGGGAAAACTTATCCAAAGGCCAAAGAGGAGTGGTGAGTGTGAGGAGCCAGCGCCGGAAAAAGAGGACGAGGGCAAGCTGCTGTTGGTGCTGGGGGGAAGAAGACGGGGCCCAGTTGGGGTGTCCCGTCTCCCGGGTTTCGGCACCAATGAAAGGAAAGGAGCGACACACAGCAGCAATTCACTGGAGAATTCCGCTTTATTAGGGAAAGGTGCTGGGTTATATAGGAAGGGGCATGAGCTGATTGAGGTGTCACTTCTACGGGGCTGGTGGCTATTGGCTAGGTGCTGGGATTAGGGGGGTGAGGGGTGATTGGGCTTCAGGTGGTGCCGGCGGGAACCGAGGACCCGGAAGAGAAGCAGGAAGTTTGCCATCTTATGGGTGGGGGCCCTTCACAAACAATAGGGAGAAAAAAGCAGGTGTTGTAGTACTACTATCAGAGAAAATAGACTTCAAAACAAAGATAGTAACAAGAGGTAAAGAAGGACATTACATGATGATAAAGGACTCAGTCCAACAAGAGGATATAACCATTATAAATATATATGCACCCAACACAGGAGAACCAGCATATGTGAAACAAATACTAACAGAACTAAAGGAGGAAATAGAATGCAATGCAATCATTTTAGGAGACTTCAACACCCATTCATCCAAAGGACAGATCCACCAGACAGAAAATAAGTAAGGACACAGAGGCACTGAACAACACACTACAACAGATGGACCTAACAAACATCTATAGAACTCTACATCCAAAAGCAACAGGATACACATTCTTCTCAAGTGCACATGGAACATTCTCCAGAACAGACCACATACTAGGCCACAAAAAGAGCCTCAGTAAATTCCAAAAGACTGAAATCCTACCAGCCAACTTTTCAGACCACAAAGGTATAAAACTAGAAATAAATTGTACAAAGAAAGCAAAAAGACTCACAAACACATGGAGGCTTAACAACATGCTTCTAAATAGTCAGTGGATCAATGACCAAATTAAAATGGAGATCCAGCAATATATGGAAATAAATGACAACAACAACACAAAGCCCCAACTTCTGTGGGATGCAGCAAAAGCAGTCTTAAGAGGAAAGTATATAGCAATCCAAGCACACTTAAAGAAGGAAGAACAATCCCAAATGAATATTCTAACATCACAATTATTGGAACTGGAAAAAGAAGAACAAATGAGGGCTAAAGGCAGCAGAAGGAGGGACATCATAAAGATCAGAGAAGAAATAAATAAAATTGAGAAGAATAAAACAATAGCAAAAATCAATGAAACCAAGAGCTGGTTCTTCGAGAAAATAAACAAAGTAGATAAGCCTCTAGCCAGACTTATTAAGAGAAAAAGAGAATCAACACACATCAACAGAATCAGAAATGAAAAAGGAATCATCATGATGGACCCACCAGAAATACAAAGAATTATTAGAGACTACTATGAAAACCTATATGCTAAGAAGCTGGAAAACCTAGAAGAAATGGACAACTTCCTAGAAAAATACAACCTTCCAAGACTGACCAAGGAAGAAACACAAAATCTAAACAAACCAATTACCAGCAAAGAAATTGAAGCGGTAATCAAAAAACTACCCAAGAAAAAAAACCCCGGGCCAGATGGATTTACCTTGGAATTTTACCAGACATACAGAGAATATATAATACCCATTCTCCTTAAAGTTTCCCAAAAAATAGAAGAGGAGGGAATACTCCCAAACTCATTCTATGAAGCCAACATCACCCTAATACCAAAACCAGGCAAAGACCCCACCAAAAAAGAAAATTATAGACCAATATCCCTGATGAACGTAGATACAAAAATACTCAATAAAATATTAGCAAACCGAATTTAAAAATATATGAAAAGGATCATACACCACGACCAAGTGGGATTCATCCCAGGGATGCAAGGATGGTACAACATTCGAAAGTCCATCAACATCATCCACCACATCAACAAAAAGAAAGACAAATACCGCATGATCATCTCCATAGATGCTGAAAAAGCATTCGACAAAATTCAACATCCATTTATGATAAAAACTCTCAGTAAAATGGGTATAGAGGACAAGTACCTCAACATAATAAAGGCCATATATGTTAAACCCACAGCCAACATCATACTGAACAGCGAGACGCTAAAAGCTTTTCTTCTGAGATCGGGAACAAGACAGGGATGCCCACTCTCCCCACTGTTATTTAACATAGTACTGGAGGTCCTAGCCATGGCAATTAGACAAAACAAAGAAATACAAGGAATCCAGACTGGTAAAGAAGAAGTTAAACTGTCACTATTTGCAGATGAAATAACATTGTACATAAAAGCCCTATAGACTCCGCTCCAAAACTACTAGAACTGATATCGGAATACAGCGAAGTTGCAGGATACAAAATTAACACACAGAAATCTGTGGCTTTCTTATACACTAACAATGAACCAATAGAAAGAGAAATCAGGAATACAATTCCATTCACAATTGCATCAAAAAGAATAAAATACCCATGAATAAACCTAACCAAGGAAGTGAAAGACCTATACCCTGAAAACTGTAAGACACTATTAAGAGAAATTAAAGAGGAAACTAACAAATGGAAACTCATTCCATGCTCTTGTATAGGAAGAAGTAATATTGTCAAAATGGCCATCCTGCCCAAAGCAATATACAGATTTGATGCAATCCCTATCAAATTACCAACAACATTCTTCAATGAACTGGAACATATAGTTCAAAAATTCATATGGAAACACCAAAGACCCCGAATGGCCAAAGCAATCCTGAGAAAGAAGAATAAAGTGTGGGGGGGGATCTCACTCCCCAACTTCAAGCTCTACTATAAAGCCATAGTAAGCAAGACAATTTGGTACTGGCACAAGAACAGAGCCACAGACCAGTGGAACGAATTAGAGACTCCAGACATTAACCCAAACATATATGGTCAATTAATATTCAATAAAGGAGCCAAGGACATACAATGGGGAAATGACAGTCACTTCAACAGATGGTTCTGCAAAACTGGACAGCTACATGTAAGAGAATGAAACTGGATCACTGTCTAACCTCCTACACAAAAGTAAATTCAAAATGGATCAAAGACCTGAATGTAAGTCATGAAACCATAAAACTCTTAGAAAAAAACATAGGCAAAAATCTCTTGGACATAAACATGAGCGACTTCTTCATGAACATATCTCCCCGGGAAAGGAAAACAAAAGCAAAAATGAACAAGTGGGACTATGTCAAGCTGAAAAGCTTCTGTACAGCAAAGGACACCATCAATGGAACAAAAAGGTACCCTACAGTATGGGAGAATATATTCGTAAATGACAGATCCGATAAAGGGTTGACATCCAAAATATATAAAGAGCTCATGCACCTCAACAAACAAAAAGCAAATAGTCCAATCAAAAAATGGGCAGAAGAGCTGAACAGACAGTTCTCCAAAGAAGAAATTCAGATGGCCAACAGACACATGAAAAGATGCTCCACATCACTAGTCATCAGAGAAATGCAAATTAAAACCACAATGAGATATCACCTCACACCAGTAAGGATGGCTACCATCCAAAATATAAACAACAACAAATGTTGGTGAGGTTGTGGAGAAAGGGGTACCCTCCTACACTGCTGGTGGGAATGTAAATTAGTTCAACCATTGTGGGAAGCAGTATGGAGGTTCCTCAAAAACTAAAAGTAGAAACAGCATTTGACCCAGGAATTCCACTCCTAGGAATTTACCCTAAGAATGCAGCACTCCAGTTTGAAAAAGACAGATGCACCCCTATGTTTATCACAGCACTATTTACAATAGTCAAGAAATGGAAGCAACCTAAGTGTCCATCAGTAGATGAATGGATAAAGAAGATGTGGTACATATACACAATGGAATATTATTCAGCCATAAGGAGAAAAGAAATCCTACAAATTGCAACAACATGGATGGAGCTAGAGGGTATTATTCTCAGTGAAATAAGCCAAGTGGAGAAAGAGAAATACCAAATGATTTCACTCATCTGTGGAGTATAAGAACAAAGGAAAAACTGAAGGAACAAAGCAGCAGCAGAATCACAGAACCCAAGAATGGACTAACAGTTACCAAAGGGAAAGGGACTGGGGAGAATGGGAGGGTAGGGAGGGATAAGGGTGGGGAAGAAGAAAGGGGATATTATGATTAGGATGTATAATGTGGGGTGTGGGGGAAAGGGGAGGGTTGTGTAACACAGAGAAGACAAGTAGTGATTCTACAACATCTTACTATGCTGATGGACAGTGACTGTAATGGGGTTTGTGGGGGGGACTTGGGGTAGGTGAGAGCCTAGTAAACATAATGTTCTTCATGTAATTGTAGATTAATGATAACAACAACAACAAAAAAGACATAGAGTCTCTGAATGGATTAAAAAACAAGACCCAACTATATTCTGCCTACAAGAGACTCACTTCAAACCCAAAGACATACACAGACTAAAAGTGAAGGCATGGAAAAAGATTTCATACAAATAATAGGGAGAAAAAAGCAGGTGTCACAGTACTTATATCAGACTAAATAGACTTCAGAACAAAAAAAGTCACAGGAGGCAAAGAAGGACATTACATAATGCTAAAGGGGTCAATCCAACAAGAGGATATAACCATTATAAATATCTATGCACCCAACACAGGAGCACCTACATATGTGAAACAAATACTAACAGAATTGAAAGGGGAAATACAATGTAATGCATTCATTCTAGGAGATTTCAACACTCCACTCACACCAAAGGACAGATCAACCAGACAGAAAATAAATAAGGAGACAGAGGCATTGAACAACACATTAGAACAGATGGACCAAACAGACATCTACAAAACTCTCCACCCAAAAGCAGCAGGATACACATTCTTTTCAAGTGAACATGGAACATTTTCCAGAACAGACCACATACTAGGCCACAAAAACAGCCTCAGTATATTCAGAAAGATTGAAATTGTACCAACGAACTTCTCAGATCACCAGGGTATAAAACTAGAAATAAATTGTACAAAGAAAACAAAAAGTCTCACAAACATATGGAGGATTAACAACATGCTCCTAAAAAAGTCAATGGATCATTGATCAAATTAAAACAGAGATCAAACAATGCAGACAAATGCAAACAACAGCACAATGCCCCAACTTCTCTGGGATTCAGCGAAGGCAGTTCTAAGAAGGAAGTTTATAGCAATCCAGGCCTATTTAAAGAAGGAAGAACAATCCCAAATGAATACTCTAAATTCACAATTATTGAAACTGGAAAAAGAACAAATGAAGCCCAAAGTCAACAGGAGGGACATAATAAAGATCACAGAAGAAATAAATAAAATAAAGAAGAATAAAACAGTAGAAAAAATTAATGAAATCAAGAGCTGGTTCTTTGAGAAAATAACCAAAATAGATAAATCCCTAGCCAGAGTTATTAAGAAAAAAAGAGAGTCTACACACAGAAACAGAATCAGAAATGAGAACAGAAAAATCATGACGGACATCACAGAAATACAAACAATTATTAGAGAATACTATCAAAATCTATATGCTAACAAACTGGATAACCTAGAAGACATGGACTTTCTAGAAAAATACAACCTTCCAAGACTGACCCAGGAAGAAATAGAAAATCTAGAAACAGAACTTTCTAGAAAAATACAAGCTTCAAAGCTGCCCCAAGAAGAAACAGAAAATCTAAACAGACCAATTACCAGCAGTGAAATTGAACTGGTAATGAAAAACTACCCAAGAACAAAACCCTGTACAAGATGGATTCACTGCTGAATTTTATCAGACATTTAGAGAAGACATAATACCCATTCTCCTTAAAGTTTTCCAAAAAATAGAAGAGGAAGGAATACTTCCAAACTCATTGTATGAAGCCAGCATCACTCTAAACCAGACAAAGACCCCACAAAAAAAGAAAACTACAGACCAATATCCCTGATGAACATAAATGCAAAAATACTCAACAAAATATTAGCAAACTGAATTCAAAAATACATCAAGAGGATCATACACCATGATCAAGTGGGATTCATCCCAGGGAAGCAAGAATGGTATATTAGAAAATCCGGTTGGGGGCGGAAGATGGCGGCGTGAGTAGAGCAGCGGAAATCTCCTCCCAAAACAACATATATCTATGAAAATATAACAAAGACAACCCTTCCTAGAATAAAGACCAGAGGACACAGGACAATATCCAGACCACATCCACACCTGAGAGAACCCAGCGCCTCGCGAAGGGGGTAAGATACAAGCCCCGGCCCCGCGGGAGCCGAGCGCCCCTCCCCCCAGCTCCCAGCGGGAGAAGAGCAGGCAGAGCGGGAGGGAGACGGAGCCCAGGGCTGCCGAACACCCAGCCCCAGCCATCCGGGCCAGAGTGCAGGGCCCTCGATACTGGGAAAACAGGGCAGCAAGAACAGTGAGCAGGCACTGGAGGCTGGGCGACAGAGGACATAAGAAAAGCGCGCGACCATTTTTTTTTTTTTGCTTTTTTGCTGCTTTGTTTTGGCGAGCGCTTTTTGGAAGTCTTAAAGGGACAGGGACCCCAATATTAGGGAAACAGGGCAGAAAGACCGGTGAGCAGAGGCCTGAGGCTGGCACCGGAGAATAAAGAAAAACGAACGACCACCTTTTTTTTTTTTAATTAAAAAAATTTTTTTTTTTTTTTAATTAAAAAAAATTTTTCTTGTTTTTTTTTTTTGTGGTCGTTGTTTTGTTTTGGCGGGTGCTTTTTGGAAGTCTTAAAGGGGCAGGGCGGGTCACTTAATCCAGAGGTAGGGAATCCGGGATCTCTGGGCACCCTAACCCCTGGGCTGCAAGGAGCAGGGAGGCCCCTTACGGAGATAAATAGCCTCCCAGCAGCTCCTGCTCCAACGCGACTCCACCATTTTGGAGTAGCTGCCCGAGCCAGGCCACGCCCACAGCAACAGCGGAGATTAACTCCATAGCAGCCGGGCAGGAAGCAGAAACCCTGTCTGCGCGCAGCTGCGCAGTACAAGCCACTAGAGGCCGCTGTTCTCCCAGGAGAGGAGGGCCACAAACCAACAAGAAAGGAAGTCCTTCCAGCCGTCACTCGTCCCAGTTCTGCAGACTATTCCTATCACCATGAAAAGGCAAAGCTACAGGCAGACAAAGATCACAGAGACAACACCAGAGAGGAGACAGACCTAACCAGTCTTCCTGACAAAGAATTCAAAATAAGAATCATAAACATGCTGACAGAGATGCAGAGAAATACGCAAGAAAAATGGGATGAAGTCCGGAAAGAGATCACAGATGCCAGAAAGGAGATCGCAGAAATGAAACAAACTCTGGAAGGGTTTATAAGCAGAATGGATAGAATGCAAGAGGCCATTGATGGAATTGAAATCAGAGAACAGGAACGCATAGAAGCTGACATAGAGAGAGACAAAAGGATCTCCAGGAATGAAACAATATTAAGAGAACTGTGTGACCAATCTAAAAGGAGCAATATCCGTATTATAGGGTTCCCAGAAGAAGAAGGGAGAGGCAAAGAGATGGAAAGTATCTTAGAAGAAATAATTGCTGAAAACTTCCCCACACTGGGGGAGGAAGTAATCAAACAGACCACGGAAATACACAGAACCCCCAACAGAAAGGATCCAAGAAGGGCAACACCAAGACACATAATAATTAAAATGGCAAAGATCAAGGACAAGGAAAGAGTGTTAAAGGCAGCTAGAGAGAAAAAGGTCACCTATAAAGGGAAACCCATCAGGCTAACGTCAGATTTCTCAACAGAAACCCTACAGGCCAGAAGAGAATGGCATGATATATTTAATACAATGAAACAGAAGGGCCTTGAACCAAGGATACTGTATCCAGCACGACTATCATTCAAATATGACGGTGGGATTAAACAATTCCCAGACAAACAAAAGCTGAGGGAATTTGCTTTCCACAAACCACCTCTACAGAACATCTTACAGGGACTGCTCTAGATGGGAGCACTCCTAGAAAGAGCACAGCACAAAACACCCAACATATGAAGAATCGAGGAGGAGGAACAAGAAGGGAGAGAAGAAAAGAATCTCCAGACAGTGTATATAACAGCTCAATAAGCGAGCTAAGTTAGGCAGTAAGATACTAAAGAGGCTAACCTTGAACCTTTGGTAACCACGAATTTAAAGCCTGCAATGGCAATAAGTACATATCTTTCAATAGTCACCCTAAATGTTAATGGGTTGAATGCACCAATCAAAAGACACAGAGTAACAGAATGGATAAAAAAGCAAGACCCATCTATATGCTGCTTACAAGAAACTCACCTCAAACCCAAAGACATGTACAGACTAAAAGTCAAGGGATGGAAAAACATATTTCAAGCAAACAACAGAGAGAAGAAAGCAGGGGTTGCAGTACTAATATCAGACAAAATAGACTTCAAAACAAAGAAAGTAACAAGAGATAAAGAAGGACACTACATAATGATAAAGGGCTCAGTCAAACAAGAGGATATAACTATTCTAAATATATATGCACCCAACACAGGAGCACCAGCATATGTGAAACAAATACTAACAGAACTAAAGGGGGATATAGACTGCAATGCATTCATTCTAGGAGACTTCAACACACCACTCACCCCAAAGGATAGAGCCACTGGGCAGAAAATAAGTAAGGACACGGAAGCACTGAACAACACAGTAGAGCAGATGGACCTAATAGACATCTATAGAACTCTACATCCAAAAGCAGCGGGATATACATTCTTCTCAAGTGCACATGGAACATTCTCCAGAATAGACCACATACTAGGCCACAAAAAGAGCCTCAGAAAATTCCAAAAGATTGAAATCCTACCAACCAACTTTTCAGACCACAAAGGCATAAAACTAGAAATAAACTGTACAAAGAAAGCAAAGAGGCTCACAAACACATGGAGGCTTAACAACACGCTCCTAAATAATCAATGGATCAATGACCAAATCAAAATGGAGATCCAGCAATATATGGAAACAAATGACAACAACAACACTAAGCCCCAACTTCTGTGGGACACAGCAAAAGCAGTCTTAAGAGGAAAGTATATAGCAATCCAAGCATATTTAAAAAAGGAAGAGCAATCCCAAATGAAGGGTCTAATGTCACAATTATCGAAATTGGAAAAAGAAGAACAGATGAGGCCTAAGGTCAGCAGAAGGAGGGACATAATAAAGATCAGAGAAGAAATAAATAAAATTGAGAAGAATAAAACAATAGCAAAAATCAATGAAACCAAGAGCTGGTTCTTCGAGAAAATAAACAAAATAGATAAGCCTCTAGCCAGACTTATTAAGAAGAAAAGAGAATCAACACAAATCAACAGTATCAGAAACGAGAAAGGAAAAATCATGACGGACCCCACGGAAATGCAAAGAATTATTAGAGAATACTATGAAAACCTATATGCTAACAAGCTGGGAAACCTAGGAGAAATGGACAACTTCCTAGAAAAATATAACCTTCCAAGATTGACCCAGGAAGAAACAGAAAATCTAAACAGACCAATTACCAGCAATGAAATTGAAGAGGTAATCAAAAAACTACCAAAGAACAAAACCCCCGGGCCAGATGGATTTACCTCGGAATTTTATCAGACATACAGGGAAGACATAATACCCATTCTCCTTAAAGTTTTCCAAAAAATAGAGGAGGAGGGGATTCTCCCAAACTCATTCTATGAAGCTAACATCACCCTAATACCAAAACCAGGCAAAGACCCCACCAAAAAAGAAAACTACAGACCAATATCCCTGATGAACGTAGATGCAAAAATACTCAACAAAATATTAGCAAACCGAATTCAAAAATACATCAAAAGGATCATACACCATGACCAAGTGGGATTCATTCCAGGGATGCAAGGATGGTACAACATTCGAAAGTCCATCAACATCATCCACCACATCAACAAAAAGAAAGACAAAAACCACATGATCATCTCCATAGATGCTGAAAAAGCATTTGACAAAGTTCAACATCCATTCATGTTAAAAACTCTCAGCAAAATGGGAATAGAGGGCAAGTACCTCAACATAATAAAGGCCATCTATGATAAACCCACAGCCAACATTATATTGAACAGCGAGAAGCTGAAAGCATTTCCTCTGAGATCGGGAACTAGACAGGGATGCCCACTCTCTCCACTGTTATTTAACATAGTACTGGAGGTCCTAGCCACAGCAATCAGACAAAATAAAGAAATACAAGGAATCCAGATTGGTAAAGAAGAAGTTAAACTGTCACTATTTGCAGATGACATGATACTGTACATAAAAAACCCTAAAGACTCCACCCCAAAACTACTAGAACTGATATCGGAATACAGCAAAGTTGCAGGATACAAAATCAACACACAGAAATCTGTGGCTTTCCTATATACTAACAATGAACCAACAGAGAGAGAAATCAGGAAAACACCTCCATTCACAATTGCATCAAAAAAAATAAAATACCTAGGAATAAACCTAACCAAAGAAGTGAAAGACTTATACTCTGAAAACTACAAGTCACTCTTAAGAGAAATTAAAGGGGACACTAACAGATGGAAACTCATCCCATGCTCGTGGCTAGGAAGAATTAATATCGTTAAAATGGCCATCCTGCCCAAAGCAATATACAGATTTGATGCAATCCCTATGAAACTACCAGCAACATTCTTCAATGAACTGGAACAAATAATTCAAAAATTCATATGGAAACACCAAAGACCCCGAATAGCCAAAGCAATCCTGAGAAAGAAGAATAAAGTAGGGGGGATCTCACTCCCCAACTTCAAGCTCTACTATAAAGCCATAGTAATCAAGACAATTTGGTACTGGCACAAGAGCAGAGCCACAGACCAATGGAACAGACTAGAGAATCCAGACATTAACCCAGACATATATGGTCAATTAATATTTGATAAAGGAGCCATGGACATACAATGGCGAAATGACAGTCTCTTCAACAGGTGGTGCTGGCAAAACTGGACAGCTACATGTAGGAGAATGAAACTGGACCATTGTCTAACCCCATATACAAAAGTAAACTCAAAATGGATCAAAGACCTGAATGTAAGCCATGAAACCATTAAACTCTTGGAAGAAAACATAGGCGAAAACCTCTTAGACATAAACATGAGTGACCTCTTCTTGAACATATCTCCCCGGGCAAGGAAAACAACAGCAAAAATGAGTAAGTGGGACTATATTAAGCTGAAAAGCTTCTGTACAGCAAAAGACACCATCAATAGAACAAGAAGGATCCCCTACAGTATGGGAGAATATATTTGAAAATGACATATCCGATAAAGGCTTGACGTCCAGAATATATAAGGAGCTCTCACGCCTCAACAAACAAAAAACAAATAACCCAATTAAAAAATGGGCAGAGGAACTGAACAGACAGTTCTCCAAAAAAGAAATACAGATGGCCAACAGACACATGAAAAGATGCTCCACATCGCTAATTATCAGAGAAATGCAAATTAAAACTACAATGAGGTATCACCTCACACCAGTAAGGATGGCTGCCATCCAAAAGACAAACAACAACAAATGTTGGCGAGGCTGTGGAGAAAGGGGAACCCTCCTACACTGCTGGTGGGAATGTAAGTTAGTTCAACCATTGTGGAAATCAGTATGGAGGTACATCAAAATGCTCAAAACAGACTTACCATTTGACCCAGGAATTCCACTCCTAGGAATTTACCCTAAGAATGCAGCAATCAAGTTTGAGAAAGACAGATGCACCCCTATGTTTATTGCAGCACTATTTACAATAGCCAAGAATTGGAAGCAACCTAAATGTCCATCAGTAGATGAATGGATAAAGAAGATGTGGTACATATACACAATGGAATACTACTCAGCCATAAGAAAAGGGCAAATCCAATCATTTGCAGCAACATGGATGGAGCTGGAGGGTATTATGCTCAGTGAAACAAGCCAAGCGGAGAAAGAGAAATACCAAATGATTTCACTTATCTGTGGAATATAAGAACAAAGGAAAAACTGAAGGAACAAAACAGCAGCAGAATCACAGAACTCAAGAATGGACTAACAGGTACCAAAGGGAAAGGGACTGGGGAGGATGGGTGGGTAGGGAGGGATAAGGGGGGGAGAAGTAGGGGGGTATTAAGATTAACATGCATGGGGGGGTAGGAGAAAAGGGAGGGCTGTACAACACAGAGAAGGCAAGTAGTGATTCTACAACATTTTGCTATGCTGATGGACAGTGACTGTAAACGGGTTTATAGGGGAGACCTGGTATAGGGGAGAGCCTAGTAAACATAATATTCGTCATGTAAGTGTAGATTAGTGATAGCAAAAAAAAAAAAAAAAAAGGCAGTTCCTGTGTGGTAACCTCCAACGAGTTCTACACAAGGGTATAAAGGGCATATAAAAGTGTAGGCAAAGGGTCTGTTTGTGTTTATACAGAGGATCAAAGCCTAATTGGGCTACCCCGAAAATGAACTAAGATACGATATGAAAAAGAACTTCCAACATCTGCACCCTCTGGAAGACTCATGCCAGAAGATGATCATCAAAAAACCCCAACAAAGATCCACGCACTGCTACAGCAGTAGATGCACTCATCCCACCAGTTCCTGGACTTGCCATGGGAATGAGGAAGGAGATATCTAAGCTGGCCTGTACATACAGTAAAACAACAAAATTGGACTGGATCTATACTGTTGGAACTCAACCAAGAATTTGGAGAAGTGCAAATTGTAGCGCTCCAAAGTCTTACAACTACAAACTATTTATTGTTAAAAGAACATATGGCATGTGAACAGTCCCCAGGAATGGGTTGTTTTAATTTGTCTGATTTCTCTCAGACTGTTCAAGTTCATTTGGACAATATCCACCATATCATAGATAAGTTTTCACAAATGCCTAAGGTGCCTAACTGGTTTTCTTGGTTTCACGGCAGATGGCTGGTAATTACAGATATGCTTTGGTTATGTAACTATACTCCTATTATGTTAATGTGTGTGTGCAATTTAAGTAGTAGCTTAAAACCTATATATGCTGAAGTTACTCTACAAGAAGATATATCAAAGAAATAATCAATCTTCCCATGTTTTCTTCCGCCTGCTACTTCTATAGCTTTTCTTCTTCCTTCCTAATTACAACCCTTAAATAGAATTCGTGCCTCATATCAAATTTACCGAGTATCATAATTCTTCCAAGTGGTAAAGATACCTCAAGACAAATGCTGGGCATAGAAGCCACAGGGCATAAATATGCAAAGAAGTAAAAAGCTAACTTTTTCAAACAATAAGGCTTCTCTCTCACTTACCAACTTCACATTTCCCTGTATGGCCCCGGAAGATGACTGGTTAGCCAGAGACGGGTAAGATTCCTCAAGGGAGGAACAACCTAAGACAGGCACAGTCGCAGGGGGGCCATCAGGTGAGAAATTGGGGATCAACAGAGGTGAGGCTTAGAACCTCATCCCCCCGTTCTGAGAGAAATCTTCTGCATATGTGGATGTTTTATTGCCCTGGTCTAGCTTGGATTAACACATAGTCTACAGGCACACACCTGATCATCTACATGTGCTCTCTTACAACACTAAACTATGTTTTCTACCTTTATCTTGTATCTACCTACCACTTCAGCATTTTATTAAAAATAATAATAATAAAGAGAGAAATGTGGTATCCACATATAAATCAAGTATAAAAACCAAATGAGTATTCATATTTGAACTGACTGTTTATAGTTCATAATGCATGAGCAAAACCGAAAGTTTCTGTGATGACTGCCCTAGTACTGTTCACTATGTAACTTATTCATTATGTAAGAATTTGTTCTACATGTAAAAATTTGTTGGTTATGCCTCAGAAGTTTGGAGACTGACAAAAATTAGGCTTGGGGTGGAATAATGATTGTGCATTGAGCATTGACTCCCCTATACAGAATTTTATTGTCGTTAACAACCATTTGATCAATAAATATGAGAGATGCCCTCACCAAAAAAAAAAAAAAAAAAAAAAAAAAAAAAAAAGGACAGACTTCCAATGGTAAAATAAATTAGTAACCGGGATGTAAGGTATAGCATAAGGAATATAGTCAAGATATTGTAACAGCCTGGTAGGGTGATAGCTGGAACCTAGAATTATGTATATAAATGTTCTACCACTGTGTTGTACACTTGAAACTCATGTAATGTAATACTGTGTGTCAACTACCCTTCAATAAAAAATAATTATTAAAAAAAAAAAAAAAAAAAAAAAAAAAAGAAAATCCATCAACATCATCCACCAATCAACAAAAAGGACAAAAATCACACGATCATTTCCATAGATTCTGTAAAAGCATTTGACAAAATTCAACATCTGTTCATGATAAAAACTCTCAACAAAATGGGTATAGAGTGCACATACCTCAACATAATAAAGGCCATATATGACAAACCCACAGCCAACATCATACTTAACAGTGAGAAGCTGAAAGCTTTTCCTCTAAGATTGGGAACAAGACAAGGATACCCACTCTCTCTGCTTTTATTCAATATAGTACTGGAGGTCCTAGCAACAGCAATCAGACAACACAAAGAAATAAAAGGCATCCAGATTGGTAAGGAAAAAGTCAAAGTGTCACTGTTTGCAGATGACATGATATTGTACATAAAAAAACACTAAAGAATCCACTCCAAAACTACTAGAACTAATACCTGAATTCAGCAAAGTTGCAGGATACAAAATTAATACATAGAAATCTGTGGCATTCCTATACACTCTCAATGAACTAGCAGAGAGAGAAATCAGGAAAATAATTCCATTCACAATTTTATCAAAAAGGATAAAATACCTAGGAATAAACCTAACCAAGAAAGTGAAAGACCTATACCATGAAAACTACAAGACACTCATGAGAGAAATTAAAGAGGATACTAATAAATGGAAATTCATCCCATGCTCGTTGGTACAAAGAATTAATATTGTTAAAATGGCCATCCTGCCTAAAGCAATCTACAGATTCAATGCAATCCCTATGAAAATACCAACAGCATTCTACAACAAACTGGAACAAATAGTTCTAAAATTCATATGGAACCACAAAAGACCCTGAATAACCAAAGCAATCCTGAGAAATGAGGAATAAAGCAGGGAGAATCTCACTTCCCAACTTCAAGCTCTACTACAAAGCCACAGTAATCAAGACAATTTGGTACTGGCACAAGAACAGACCCATAGACCAGTGGAGCAGAATAGAGAGTCCAGATATTAACCCAAGCATATATGGTCAATTAATATACAATAAAGGAGCCATGGATATACAATGGGGAAATGACAGCTACTTCAACAGCTGGTGTTGGCAAAACTGGACAGCTACATGTAAAAGAATGAAACTGGATTACTGTCTAACGCCATACACATAAGTAAACTCGAAATGGATCAAAGACCTGGATGTAAGTAATGAAACCATAAAACTCTTAGAAGAAAATATAGGCAAAACTCTCTTGAAAATAAACATGAGCAACTTCTTCATGAACATATTTCCACGGACAAGGGAAACAAAAGCAAAAATGAACAAGTGGGACTATATCAAACTAAAAAGCTCCTGTATAGCAAAGGACACATCAGTAGAACAAAAAGGCATCATACAGTATGGAAGAATATATTCATAAAGGACAGATCCCATAAGGGGTTGACATCCAAAATATACAAAGAGCTCATGCACCTCAACAAACAAAAAGCAAATAACCCAATTAAAAAATGGGCAGAGGATCTGAATAGACACTTCTCCAAAGAAGAAAATCAGATGGCCAACAGGCACATGAAAAGATGCTCCACATCACTAATCATCAGAGAAATGCAAATTAAAACTACAATGAGATATCACCTCACACCAGTTAGGATTGCCACCATCCAAAAGACAAACAACAACAAATGTTGGCGAGGCTGTGGAGAAAGGGGAACCCTCCTACACTGCTGGTGGGAATGTAAATTTGTTCAACCTTTGTGGAAAGCAGTACGAAGGTTCCTCAAAAACTAAAAGTAGAAACAGCATTTGACCCAGGAATTCCACTCCTAGGAATTTATCCTAAGAATGCAGGAGCCCAGTTTGAAAAAGATATATGCACTGCTATGTTTATCGCAGCACTATTTACAATAGCCAAGAGATGGAAGCAACCTAAGTGTCCATCAGTAGATGAATGGATAAAGAAGATGTGTACATATACCCAATGGAATATTATTCAGCTATAAGAAGAAAACAAAATCCTACCATTTGCAACAGCTTGGATGGAGCTAGAGGGTATTACGCTCAGTGAAATAAGCCAGGCAGAGAAAGACAAGTATCAAATAATTTCACTCATCTGTGGAGTATAACAACCAAGCAAAAGCTGAAGGAACAAAACAGCAGCAGACTCACAGAACCCAAGAATGGACTAACAGTTACCAAAGGGAAAGGGACTGGGGAGGATGGGTGGGAAGGGAGAGATAAGGGGGAAAAAGGGGCATTACAATTAGCTCACATAATGTGGGGGGGGGCACAGGAAAGGCAGTATAACATAGAGAAGACAAGTAGTGATTCTGTAGCATCTTACTACACTGATGGACAGTGACTGTAATGGGGTCTGTGGTGGGGACTTGATAATGGGGGGAATCTAGTAGCCACAGTGTTGTTCATGTTAGTGTATATTAATGATAACCAACAAAAAAGAAAAAGAAAAAATACCTGAGGACCCACTTCCATCCCATGAGATTTCTGTGGCTTCTGCCAATGACTTGTGGATGGGCTGTCTTCATGGACAAGGGAAACAAAGGCAAAAATGAACAAGTGGGAACAATCTGGGATCTTGTTTTCTTTGGGTAAATTCCTAGGAGTGTTAGTTTTTTGAGGAGTCTCCATATTGCTTTCCACACTGGTTGAACTAATTTACATTCCAACCAGCAGTGTAGGAGGGTTCCCCTTTCTCTACATCCTCTCCAGCATTTGTTGGTCTTAGTCTTTTGGATGGGGGCCATCTTAACTGGTGCGAGGTGATATCTCATTGTGGTTTTAGTTTGCATTTCCCTGATAATTAGTGATGTGGAGCATCTTTTCATGTGCCTGTTGGCCATCTGAATTTCTTCTTTGGAGAAGTGTCTGTTCATATCCTCTGCCCATTTTTTCATCGGGTTATTTGCTTTTCGGGTGTTGAGGCATGTGAGTTCTTTATATATTTTGGATGTTAACCCTTGTCAGAAATGTTGTTTACAAATATATTCTCCCATACTGTAGGATGCCTTTTTGTTCTACTGATGGTCCCTTTTGCTGTACAGAAGCTTTTTAGTTTGATGTAGTCCCATTTGTTCATTTTTGCTTTTGTTTTCCTTGCCTGAGGAGATGTGTTCAGAAAAAAGTTGTTTATGTTTATATTCAAGAGATTTTGCCTATGTTTTCTTCGAAGAGTTTTATGGTTTTGTGACTTACATTCAGGTTTTTGGTCCATTTCAAGTTTACTTTTGTGTATGGAGTTAGACAATGATCCAGTTTCATTCTCTTACATGTAGGTGTCCAGTCTTGCCAACACCAGTTGTTGAAAAGGCTGTCATTTCCCCATTGTTTATCCATATATTAATTGACCAAATATGCTTGGGTTTATATTTGGGCTCTCTATTCTGTTCCATTGATCTATGGGTCTGTTCTTGTGTCAGTACCAAATTGTCTTGATTACTGTGGCTTTGTGGTAGAGCTTGAAGTCAGGGAGTATAATCCCCCAAGCATTATTCTTCCTTCTTAGGATTGCTTTGGCTATTCGGGGTCTTTTGTGGTTCCATATGAATTTTAGAACTATTTGTTCTAGTTCATTGAAGAATGCTGTTGGTATTTTGATAGGGATTGCTTTGAATCTGTAGATTGCTTTAGGCAGGATGGCCATTTTAACAACATTAATTCTTCCTATACATGAGCATGGGATGAGTTTCCATTTATTGGTGTCTTCTTTAATTTCTCTCATGAGTGTCTTGTAGTTTTCAGACTATAGGTCTTTTACTTCCTTGGTTAGGCTTATTCCTAGGTATTTTATTCTTTTTGATGTAATTGTGAATGGAATTGTTTTCCTGATTTCTCTCTCTACTAGTTCATTGTGAGTGTATAGGAATGACACAGATTTCTGCATATTAATTTTGTATCCTGCAACTTTGCTGAATTCAGGTATTAGTTCTAGTATTTTTGGAGTGGATTCTTCAGGGTTTTTTATGAACAATATCATGTCATCTGCAAACAGGGACAGTTTAACTTCTTTCTTGCCAATCTGGATGTCTTTTATTTCTTTGTTTTGTCTGATTGCTGTGGCTAGGACTTCCAGTACTATGTTGTGTGGAAGTGGAGAAAGTGGGCATCCTTGTCTTGTTCCTGATCTTAGAGGAAAAGCTTTCATTTTCTCACTGTTAAGTATGATGTTGGCTGTGGGTTTGTCGTATATGGCCTTTATTATGTTGAGGTACATGCCCTCTATACCCATTTTGTTGAGAGTTTTTATCATGAATGGATGTTGAATTTTGTCAAATGTTTTTTTAGCATCTATGGAGATGATCATGTGGTTTTTGTTCTTCTTTTTGTTGGTTTTTGGATGGTGTTGATGGATTTTCGAATGTTGTACTATCCTTGCATCCCTGGAATAAATCCTACTTGATCATGATGGATGATCTTTTTGGTGTATTTTTAAATTCAGTTTGCTAATATTTTGTTGAGTATTTTACCATCTATGTTCATCAGGGATATTGGTCTGTAATTTTCTTTTTTTGTGGTGTCTTTGCCTGGTTTTGGTATTAGAGTGATGTTGGCCTCATAGCATGAGTTTGGAAGTATTCCCTCTTTGTCTGCTCTTTGGAAAACTTTAAGGAGGATGGGTATTAGGTCTTCACTAAATGTCTCATAAAATTCAGTGGTGAAGCCATCTGGTACAGGAGTTTTGTTCTTAGGTAGTTTTTTGATTACCAGTTCAATTTCATTGCTGGTAATTGATCTGTTTAGATTTTCTGTTTCTTCCTTGGTCAGCCTTGGAAGTTTGTATTTTTCTAGAAAGTTGTCCATTTATTCTAGGTTACCCAGTTTGTTAGCATATAATTTTTCATAGTATTCTCTAATAATTCTTTGTATTTCTTTGGTGTCCATAGTGATTTTCCATTTCTCATCTCTAATTCTGTTTATGTGTGTAGACTCTCTTTTTATCTTGATAAGTCTGGCCAGGGGTTTATCTATTTTGTTTATTTTTCACAGAACCAGCTCTTGCTTTCATTGATTCTTTCTATTGTTTTATTCTTCTTGATTTTATTTATTTCTGCTCTTATCTTTATTATGTCCCTCCTTCTACTGACTTTGGGCCTCATTTGTTCTTCTTTTTCTAGTTTTATTAATTGTGAATTTAGACTGCTTATATGGGATTGTTCTTCTTTCCTGAGGTAGGTCTGTATTGCAATATACTTTCCTCTTAGCAGAGCCTTGACTGCATCCCACAGATTTTACGGTGTTGAATTATTGTTGTCATTTGTCACCATATATTGCTTGATCTCTGTTTTTATTTGGTCATTGATCCATTGGTTATTTAGGAGCATGTTGTGAAGCCTCCATGTGTTTGTGGGATTTTTCATTTTCTTTGTGTAATTTATTTCTAGTTCCATACCTTTGTGGTCTGAGAAACTGGTTGGTACAATTTCAATCTTTTGAATTTACTGAGGATCTTTTTGTGGCTTATATATGATATATTCTTGAAAGTGTTCCACGTGCACCTGAGAAGAATGTGTATCCTGCTGCTTTTGGGTGTAGAGTTCTGTAGATGTCTGTTAGGTCCATCTGTTCTAATGTGTTGTTCAGTGCCTCTGTGTCCTTATTTTCTGTCTGATTGATCTGTCCTTCAGAGTGAGTGAAGTGTTGAAATCTCCTAGAATGAATGCATTACATTCTACTTCCCCTTTTAATTCTGTTAGTATTTGTTTCACATATGTAGGTGCTCCTGTGCTGGGAGCATAGATCTTTATAATGGTTATATCCTCTTATTGTACTGACCCCTTTATCATTATGTGATGTCCTTCTTTGTCTCTTGTGACTTTCTTTGTTTTGACGTCTATTTTGTCTGATACAAGTACTGCAACTCCTGTTTTTTGATCCCTATTAGTTGAATGAAATATCTTTTTCCATCCCTACACTTTTAGTCTGTTTATGTCTTTGATTTAAAGTGAGTCTCTTATAGGCAGCATATAGATGGGTCTTGATTTTTTATTCATTCAGTGACTGTATGTCTTTTGATTGGTGCATTCAGTCCATTTACATTTAGGGTGAATATTGATAGGTATGTACTTACTGCCATTGCAGACTTTAGATTCGTGGTTACCAAAGGTTCAAGGTTAACTTCCTTACTATCTAAGAGTCTAACTTAAGTTACTTGACATGTTATTACAAACACAATCTAAAGGTTCTTTTCTTTTTCTCCTCCTTTTTCTTCCTCCTCCATTCTTTATATATTAGGTATCATATTCTGTACTCTTTGTCTATCCCTTGATTGACTTTGGGGATAGTTAATTTAATTTTGCATTTGCTTAGTAATTAGCTGTTCTACTTTCTTTACTGTGGTTTTATTGCCTGTTGTGAGAGCTCTTAAATGTTAGGAACACTTCCATGTATAGCAGTCCCTCCAAAATAGACTGTAGGGATGGTTTGTGGGAGGTAAATTCTCTCAGCTTTTGCTTATCTGGAAATTGTTTGATCCCTCCTTCAAATTTAAATGATAATCTTGCTGGATAAAGTTATCTGGGTTCTAGGCCCTTCTGCTTCATGGCATTAAATACATCATGCCACTCCCTTCTGGCCTGTAAGGTTTCTGCTGAGAAGTCTGATGTTAGCCTGATGGGCTTTCCTTTGTATGTGATCTTATTTCACTCTCTGGCTGCTTTTAACAGTCTGTCCTTATCCTTGATCTTTGCCATTTTAATTACTATATGTCTTGGTGTTGTCTTCCTTGGGTCCCTTGTGTTGGGAGATCTGTGGATCTCTAGGCCCTGAGAGACTGTGTCCTTCCCCATATTGGGGAAGTTCTCAGCAATTACCTTCTCTAAGACACTTTCTATCCCTTTCTCTCTCTCTTCTTCTGGTGCCCCTATAATGTGAATATTGTTCCATTTAGATTAGTCACACAGTTCTCTCAATATTCCCTCATTCTTAGAGATCCTTTTTTTCTCTCTGTGCCTCAGCTTCTTTGTATTCCTCTTCTCTAATTTCTATTTCATTTACTGTCTCCTCCACCTCATATAATCTGCTTTTAAATCCCTCCATTGTATGTTTCATTTTGTATATTGTATTTTTCATAGTTTCTGTCTCTTTCTTGAATTTCTCCCTGAAGTCTTGAAATTTTTCTGTAGCTCTGTGAGGATGTTTATGTTTTTTATTTTGAAATCTTTCTCAGAAAGATTGGTGGTTTCAGTTTCACTTGGCCCTCTTTGTGGTGTTTGTGGGGTTTTGGTTTGTAGCAAGTTCTTTTGACATTTCAAATTTGTAATGAATAATATGTAATAATATCTTTGTGTGGTGCCCTCTAGTGCCCAGAAGCTCTACTCTCTGGAGCTGTTCAGCATCTGGAGCAATGGTGGGGGTTGCAGGTGAGCAATGCTGGTGCCTGCCAGGAGGAAAGAGCTCTTTCCTGTTTCCTGGCTGCAGTGTCTACCGCCACTGCCAGAGCCAGTGGGCTGAGCACACAGGGAGCAGCCTCTATGCTATGCCCCTGTAGCTGCCATAAGCAGGGCCACCCTCTGGTTGGCCTGACAGAATGGTGGGGGCAGTAGTTTTGCAAGCCAGTGCTGGCTGGGAGCAAGGAGCAGCAGGCTGTGTATCGCAGTGAGGGGGCCTCGGAGCTGTGTTGCCATCCATAGTGATGGAGCACCTGAAGCTTCCCAACCTGCTGGGCTGAATGCACCGGGACAGTTTTGTCCACCTGTTCTTTCTCCAGTGCCACAAGCTCTGTGCAATCCTTGCCCTTTTACAGCCCTCTTGCTGTTGGGAAGTCTCTCAGATTGCCCATTTTTCTTTAGTCCCAGAGAAGCCAGTTGTGGGTACCTGTTTTCCACAAGGTGTTAGAATCTCAGTCTCTCAGAGTATTCTGCCTGTCTTAGCTTTCCAACCTCACTAATCTCCAGAACACCATGTAATGTATGTTTGTGCTTCTAGAGCAGATCTCCAGGGCTAGGTGCTCAGAAGTCTTAGGCCTCCACCCCCTCCCTGCTCCATTTTTCTTCCTCCTGAAGGTGAGCTGGGGTGGGGGAAGGGCTTGGGTCCTGCTGGATCATGGATTTGCTACTTTACCCTTTTCTACGAGATCTTCTCTTTCCCCCAGATGTAGGAAGTCTGTTGTAGTCTTTTTTCCTGTTGCTCTTTCAGGATTAGTTATATTTGCTATATTTTCATAATATATGTGATTTTGGGGAGGAGGTTTCTGTCTCACTTCTCACACCACCATCTTTAATCCAAATTCAACCCCATTATTTTTTTCAAAACTCAAATTTGAAGTCTGAGTTTCTTGCTTGCCTCATGGCTCTATTTCCCCATCTAAAATGTGCAGGTTTCTCAAATCATCAGCCTTTGGAGCCACCCATTTTACTTTTTACCTTGAGCCGTTTGGTCCAATTCAAAGGCTCTGCATGGGGTGATTGCCTTGTCTAGTGCATGCTTTTTTTTTTACTCTGGTAAATATATATGGTATACCATTGCCATTTTAACCATCTTTAAGAATATAATTCAGTGTCATTAAGTACATTCACAATGTTATCAAGCCATCACCATTACAGATTTCCAGAACCTTTTCAGCATCCTAAGCAGAAACTCTGTACCCATTAAACATAAGTCCGCACCTATCCTTCCGCTGTCCCAGCCCCTAGTAACATTGGTTCTACATTTTGCCTCTGTGAATTTGCCTGTTGTAGGTACTCATGTAAGTGGAATCATATATTTGTGCTTTTGTATCCAGCTTATTTCACTTAACATATTTTCAAGGTTTATCCATGTTATAGGACATATCTGAATGTCATGAATAATATTCCATCATAGATAGGTATAGATATGGATATAAATATAGATGATAGATATATAGGTATATCACATCATATATGATAGATATGTTCATATATCACATCACATATGTGTGCATATATATATTTGTGTGTATATATGTATATATCACATTTTGTTCATCTGTCTTTTGAAGGAAATTTGGGTTGGGTTGTTTCTACTGCATTTTACTATTGTGAATAATGCTGCTACAAACATTGATGTTGAAGCATATGTTTGAGTTCCTGCTTTTAATTTTGGGAGTATACACTGAAGAGTACAATTGTTGCATCACATGGTAAATTCTGTGTTTAACTTTTTAACAACCACTGTTTTCTGCAGTGGCTGCAGCATTTTATATTCCTACCAGCAACACACAAGGGTTTCAGTGTCTCCACATCTTTGCTAATACTTCTTTTCTGTTTTTTATTTTATTCAGTTTTGTCTTACTTTGTTTTGTTTTTGGGAATTGCCATCTGAAGGGATCTCATAGTGGTATTGATTTGCTTTTTTCTAATGACATACTGAGCATGTTTTCATGTCCTTACTGACCCTTTGTGTATCCTCTTGAAGAAATGTCTATTCAAATCCTTGGCCCACTTTTTAATTGAGCTGTTTGTTCTTTTGTTGTTGAATTGTAGATGTTCTTATGTCTTCTAGACATTAACCCCTTCTGAGACAAATCTTTGAAAATATTCTCTCCCATTCAGTGAGCTGTCTTTTCACTCTCATGATAATGTCCTCTGATGCATGAAAGTCTCTAATTTTGGTGAACTCCAATTCATAAATGTTTTTTTTGTTGTTGCCTGTACTTTGGTGCCATATGAGAAACTGATTTCCAAATCCAATGTCATGAAGAACTTCACTTATGGTTTTTTCACAGAATTGTGTAGTTTTAGCTCTTGCATTTATACCTTTGATCATTTTGAGTTCATTTTTGTATATGGTGTAAGGATGGGTGGGTCCCACAGTCATGGTGTGTAGTTCTTTTAAGTAGCTGTTACATTTGGTTTAATTGTATTTTGTTGAGGATTGTTGCATCATTTTTCATAGAGATATTGGTCTATAGTTTTCCTGAGGTACCTTCATCTGGCTTTGGTATCAGGATAATGTTGCCCTGAGAATGAATAACAGAATGACTCTGAATAAGTTAGGAAGTCTTCCTTCCTCTTCAATTTTTGGGAAGAGTTGAAAGAGGATTAGTGTTAGTTCTTCTTTAAATGTTTAATAGAATTCACCTGTGAAGCCACGTGACCCTGGGATTATTTTTTGGTGGGAGAGTTGTGATTATTGAATCAACCTTCTTACTAGTTATAGGTCTATTTCAGATTTTCTATTTCTTCATGATTCAGTGTTGGTATGTTATGTTTCTAGGAATCTGTCCACTTTTTCTAGGTTGTCCAATTTATTAGTGTACCATTGTTCATAATACTTTTTAACAATTCTTTTTATTTTTGTAAAATTGTTAGTAATTTCTTTCATTTCTGATTTTCATTATTTGGGTCTTCCCTCTTTTTTTCTTAGTCAATTTAACTAAAGGTGGGTTAATAATTGTGTTGACTTTTATAAGAAACACTCTTGTTTTTTATTTTCTCTACTGCTTTTCTGTTCATATTTTCTTTATCTCTGCACTAATTTTTATTTCCTTCCTTTTGCTAGGTTTCACTTTAGGGGTTATTTTTCTCTTATTCTCTTTCCAATTTCTTAAAGTATACAGTTAAGTTACTGACTTCTGCTCTTTCCTCTTACAAATGTATGCACTGACAACTATAAATGTACCTCTAGCGGTGCTTTCACTGCATCTCATAGGTTTGGTATGTTGTCTTTTCATTTTCATTTCTTCCAAGGTATTCTCTAACTTCCCTTCTGATTTCCTATTCATCTACTGATTTTTTTCAGAGTTTGCTGTTTGATTTCTATACATTTGTGAATACTCCATTTCTCCTGTTACTGATTTCAAGTTTTATTTCACAAATCATTTTACCAGGGCACTGCTGGAATATTCTTTCTTCCAGATTCCAGTAAGTTGCCCTGTCATTCAACCTGCATGGCAATGCCACATACTTAGGTTTTCATTATGGCAAGTGGTTTCTGCAACACCCAGGAGAGATGTGAGTAGTAAGCAGAGCAAAGTTCCCCTCTAAGAGCCCCCTATCCTATTACCCAGAAACTGTGAATATTTTACTTCGTACGGCAAAAAAGATTTTCAGTAGTGACTACATTAAGATCCCTGATAATGGGGAGATGACCTAGATTATCAAACTGGGTCAAATATAATCCCAGGGTCCTTATAAGGAGACAGGAAACTCATAGAGGAGAGGTGACAACAGCAAGAAAGGTTTGAGGGAGAGGAAGGGAGAAACTTAAGAAGAGGAAGTGGGCAGCCCCTAGAATTGGAAAGGCAGGGAAAGAGCCTCCAGAAGAAATGGGGCTCAGCAGACACCTTGACATAGCCCCCATAACACCAGTCTTCTCATCTCTGGGACAATAGTAAATTTCTGTTCCTTTAAGCCGCTACATTTTGTGTGATTTGTTACAGCAGCATTCAGCAACTCCTATAACATGATTATATTAGAAGAAAATCCCAGGGACTTAAACAATGTTTTTCTTCCTATTGAAATGCCATGTTCACTGTGTGCCAGGAACGCTGCACACCACTCATGTCACTCAGGCCCCCAGGTGACATAGCAGAGCCCATCCCGAGCTGTGGATTTCCAAAGAGGAAAGTAGGTCCACAGAGGTTCTTGCAGTCACATTCATGTCCCACAAAAATGCATCCTTCACTCCTGCTCACAACTCAGTAGTCTTAGAGAAGTCTCCAGGTCCCACCCAATGCAAAATCCAGAAAGTGCCCACAACTTGAAGCCAGAAAGTGGCCAACCAGAAATATTTAGGAAGTATAACAGTTCCAGAAAGGGTTCAGGCACTCAAACCTACTCTCTGCCACATCACTTAACCACTCTGTGCCTCAGTTTCCTCATTTGTAACAGGGTCTCACGATGCAGGCTCCTTTGAGAGTTCCATGTGATGGACAGCTGAACCCAAGGCCCACTTATGGCATGAGCTCAGTCATGAGTGTTGTTGTTGAGAAACATTTGAGAAAATATTCAGGATCATGTAAAAATGAGCCAATAATGGTTTCCCTCCAGGAGCAGCAGGTGAAGAGGAACTGAAGGTGTTTCAGCCTGACAGGTCAGTGTCGGTTGCAGCCGGACAGATGGCCACTCTGAACTGCACCCTGACCTCCATGCTCCCCGTGGGGCCCATCAAGTGGTTCAGGGGGACTGGACCAGGCCGCCAATTAATCTATAGTTTCATGGGAGGAGGAGGCTCCTTCCCCTGAGTAACAAATGTCACAGATGCTACAAAGAGAAACAACACGGACTTCTCCATCCGCATCAGTAACATCACCCCTGAGGACACCGGCGTCTACTACTGTGTGAAGTTCCAGAAAGGGACCCCTGATGTGGAGATTAAGTCGGGCCCAGGCACTCGGGTCACCGTGAGTGGTGAGTCCAGTGTGGGCCTCCTCTGGGCCCTGGGGTAGGGCAGCACGTCAGTAGAAATGCCCTCCATTCTTTGAGCAACAATGAGGATCAGGTGGGCAGTGGGAGTTCATACTCATGAGCTGATTTCCTGCCTTGCACAGCTCAGGGAGGCTGGGGCCTGGAGAGGCCCTTGTTTGCTAAGGCCCCCTGCTGGTGCATGGAGGGGAGTCTGTCCCCCATCTGCTGGCTCCACAGCCCCTGCCTTTTCCAGTCCCGTCCAGCCCTTTGGTCCAGGGCTGAGGGAGCAGAAGCCTCAGTGACTTGCCTAGTCACAGGCCAGGCCTCCCCCCTGCCTCCAGGGAGCCCTCCCTCCACGGGGCCCAGGCTCCTCTTTCCTGAGCACTTCCTGAGCTCCTGCTGTGTGCCAGGCCCTGCTCTGGGCGCTGTGGGGCAGCAGTGAGCAGAGCAGGCCAGGCTCTTCCCCGTGAAGCCTCCCTTCTCCTCCCTCCGAGGAGGAGTCCCGCCGGGCAGGGAGGGGGACACTGTGTGTTTATTTCATCTTCACAAATGTCACACTGAGAAGAAATTCCTAAGAGGCACAGACTCCCTGTTTAGGCTGATGCCCTGGGTGGGGAGGTGCCAGAGTTGGGCATTTGCTTATAGCCCTGCTCAGTGCACAGATGTGGTGCGTCATAAGTCAGAGTGGAGAAAGCACCAACCCTGTCCTGTGAAATCTTGTATTGTCCTGTTCTTCTGCCAAAGGCATTTCCTTAAAAGTACTGGGTTGGGGGTGTGGAGGGTGGAACTGGCTTTACCCCCGGGGCACACAGCTCTGTAAAGGTCGAGGACGTGCTGACCCTGCTCCTGAAGGAGTGGCTCAGTACCCTGAGGATGGTCAGGAATCTTCCCCCAGCAGCCTGGGCCAGCTCTGGGCGGGGAGCGTGGATGGAGCACATGGGCCCCATCCAGCCGCGCAGCCCTGTGGCTCCGCTGGTTGAGGGTGAGGAAAGGAGACATGTCCTGGGGCGATCTGGGCCCCCTGAGCAGAACTCGTGTTCCAGACTCGGGGTCGGGGGCCCACATCCCCCTTATTGCTACAGGGTTACCCGGCCTGGGCACTGGCAGGTGACTGCTCCCTGTAATGGCTGAAGTCAGGATCAGAGGGAAAGGGGAGGGAGGTGTCGGCCCTGAGGGTGGGGCGCTTTCTCAGCTGTGGACATGAGGCTTGGGGGCCCAGGACACCCACTGGGACGTAGTGGGGTGAGGAGGCAGCCCCTCCCTTCTCGCAGCCTCGGTTTTCTCACCTGTGAAACGGGGATATCACGGCCTCCTGTTAAGAGAGTTGGGTGGAGTTGGGGTGCTCTGTCTGAATCACCCAGCACAGAGTAGGAGTCCCCAGATCGAGGTGTTACTTCAAGGTCGTGACCCAGCTGCCTTTGCTGAGCCTCCGTTTCCTCAACTGGAGGAAGTGGGCAGTCACACCAGCCCTTTGTGCGAACGTATGAGTTGTAGGGCCTGGGAGCAGACCCCCTGGGAGCGATGGTGCTCTCACCCAGAGCTGTGCCCCTGGGCAGGTCTGATCCCCTCGAGACCTCAGTTTCCCCATCTGTGAAGTGGTGATAGTCACAGCTGCTTTTCAGGGGGCCGGTGGTGGGGGATGGGGAGGGACTGGATAGCATGTCCAGAAGCCCTGGAAGTGGTGGTAGTTGGGTCTTTCTGGGCATCAGTGCCCTTGGTTGGGAGCCTGGGCCAAGCCCCACTGCCTGGACTCCCATCCCAGCGCTGTCACTTCTGACTCTGTGACGTCTGACCAGTCTCCACACTGGGCCTCAGGGTCCTCACCTGTCCATGACTGTCCTGACCTCACAGAGCAGCTGCCAGGATGAATGAGGGGATACATGTAATCCCCTAATATGATCTTTAATGGAGTATATATATATCAATGTTTCCCTAATTTCTTTTATAGCTGTTATTGTACACCAAAACTGGTTTTAATTCATTTGTAAATGCTTGCTGGAATTTTCCTGTGATACCATCTGGGCCTCAGAATTCCTTTAGGGATTTGAAAAAAGAATCTGAATAGTTTAATGGTATTCAAATTATTCATTTTATATCAACTGAATAGCCATAGAACGTGCATTTTGAGAAATTTGGTCCATTTTCTCTAACTTGCCAAATTTCTTCCCTAGAATTATTCATAATATTCCTTTTTATCCTTTTGCCATCTGCAGGGTCTGTAGTGATATCCCCCTTCTCATTTTTGAGATTGTATATGTGTCATTTCTCCTTTTTTCTTCTTGTCTTGCTAGACATTCTTCAATTTTTCCGATCTTTTGAAAGAGCCCTCTTTTTGTTTTCAGTGAATTTCACTGTTGTTCTCTGTTTCAATTTCGATGATTTTTCTCTCTTTTCTTTAGTATTTCCTCCCTTCTGCTTGCTTTGGCTTTCTTTTTGCTCCTCTTTTCTTTGTGTCTTTAGGTGGGAACTGAGATGACTGATTGAGATGGTTACTTTTTCTAATGTGGCACCCAGGTCTCCGTCTGTCCCTGGGGAGGCTGGGAAGGGGAACCTAGGCCCTCCTGGTGCTGAGCTGCCTCCAGGCCTCAGGGGCCCAGCCCTGGGCCTCCTGTCCCTCCTCTCTGAGCCCTCCTATGCCTGTGGCTGGAGCCCCTCCTGGGGTCAGAGTGGCACTGAAGCAAAAGAACCAGCTGACCCTGTCTCTGCTCCGTCCCCACCAGGCTGGGGTCCTGATGGCCAGCCAGCAGATGAGAGATCCCAACTTTGCATTTTGGAGTTTGCCTTCCAGAACACTCCCAGACAAACTAGTTAGGTCAGTTTCTCTGGAAATAGACTCTGAAATGGGTATAGAATGTGGGGATTTGATTGTGCCTGCTGCCAGGTTCAACATGCCAGAGGAGTGAAGGAAGCAGGACTGAATACAGTGCAGCGCCACCAGTTTGTCCCCAGCGAGCTGCCGAGCCAGGAGGTAGCAGAGTTCCTTAAATGGGCAGGAGGCGCTGAGCCTGTGTACTCCCAGCTCAGCCAGCGCTCTGATGTGGGCCAGGGAGCCACTTGGCTGAGAACTGCTTCCTCCGGTGCCCCCAGGAGCAAAAAATGGTGAGGTCTCCACTCCTTCCTAAGGAATATTTTTTTCACAGAAAATTATTTCATTATGTTTAGTTACTTAATTTTAAGAGCAAAAACTGCTCATTGTAAAAATGCAAAGTATCTGAAAGTGTGCTTCGCCAGGTCTGACTTTGTGTGTTCAACAGAAAGGTTTCAGCTGATGCCTGCCTTGGAGAGGTGGACTGGATGGTGTATCAAACCTCTCCGAAGCAGGAGACCCCATTTCCTTGATTCACTAGGGTGTTCTCCAGCCACATGAGAGTCAGGCCACCCTGAGATGAGCTACCCTCAGCTCCTGAGCACTTGGGTCATGCAGCCCTGCCCCTGGTGCATGTGTACCAGGGTGGCCTTGCACCTCTACAGCCGTGAAACCTGCCCTTATTCCACTCAAGTGTCTCATGATCCTGAGAGGCTGGATTTGTCTTGCTCCAAAAGACAAGACTGTGGACTCTACGTAGGGAGCAGCAGTGATGGAGTTCCTTGGTTTAAATCCCACGAATATTGCAACCCTCCCTAAACTCTTTGGAACTCAATTTCCTTGTCAAATGAGACTATAGCACTACTGTCCCTATAGGGGTGGAGGACAAAGGCAGTAAGCAGGCACCACACTTCCAGGTCACTGGGCGCACTTTCTCTTCCTCATCCTTCAGGAGGACAAGCCTGGAAGCCTGCGAAAGGGTGAGTGGAAGGGATGTCTTACCCTGATTTCTGCCTCTAGCCTGGGCCCATAATAGGGTACAAGAGCTTGAAAGCATTGATGGGCCCAGGCACCTTCAGATGGAGTAAGTGGAAGCCCCTAGAATAGACATCTTGAGCCCTTCTAATGCCTCCTCCTGTCCCTTGATTTCCAGGCCCAGAGCCACCTCCTCAGCTCCTGGTAGCTCTCCTCCTCGGCCACAAGGTGCTGCTGGCGATCGGGGTCTTTGCCATCTATGTGCACAAGATGAGGAGGGCCTGACTGTAAGTTGTGGGACAGGGAGGTCAGGCCAAGGTCTGTCCCAGAAGGGCCAGGGTCACGGGAGGGCCAACCCAAGGTCACACAGGGTCAGGGACCCCGTGGGGTTAAGGGAAGGTGACCTACCACCCTCAGCACCTCAGGGGCCTCAGGGATCCCTCTCAGAGGTTCCCAGCTCCCAGGAGGGGAGGCCTGTAGGGGGGCAGAATCAAGGATTTCATAGGGGGTCCACAGAGTCCCAGGGCTTCTGGTCAGAGGGGGCTGCATGACGGGTGGCCAGGGGTGTGGTCCCCTTGGAGACCATCTCTACATTTTGTGAACAGTGGGGCTCCATGGGGAAAAGGCGTCCACATTTGAGAGAAATGTTGAGAGTCCCGTCTCAGCTGCTCTGAGGGCTGTGCCCACTGTGAGCCTCCTTGTGACACAGTGATGGATGGAAGGGTGAGGGGCACCGTGGGAGGAAGGCTGAGGGGCAGAGTCCCATCTCAGGGCCTCCTGTCCTCTCAGGACATGCTCCCAGGAGGGGGACAGCCCAGAGGACATAGGACACATGCAGAGGCAGTTCTTTTTTTTTTTTTTTTTAATTATTATTTTTTATTGAAGGGTAGTTGACGCACAGTATTACATTACATTAGTTTCAAGTGTACAACACAGTGGTAGAACATTTATATACATAATTCGAGGTTCCAGCTATCACCCTACCAAGCTGTTACATTATCTTGACTATATTCCTTATGCTATACATTACATCCCGGTTACTTATTTATTTTACCATTGGAAGTCTGTCCTTTTTTTTTTTTTTTTTTTTCTGTGAGGGCATCTCTCATATTTATTGATCAAATGATTGTTAACGACAATAAAATTCTGTATAGGGGAGTCAATGCTCAATGCACAATCATTATTCCACCCCAAGCCTAATTTTCGTCAGTCTCCAATCTTCTGAAGCATAACGAACAAGTTCTTACATGGAGAACAAATTCTTACATAGTGAAGAAGTTACATGGTGAACAGTACAAGGGCAGTCATCACAGAAACTTTTGGTTTTGCTCATGCATTATGAACTATAAACAGTCAGTTCAAATATGAATACACATTTGATTTTTATACTTGATTTATATGTGGATACCACATTTCTCTCTTTATTGTTTTTAATAAGATGCTGAAGTGGTAGGTAGATACAAGATAAAGGTAGAAAACATAGTTTAGTGTTGTAAGAGAGCAAATGTAGATGATCAGGTGTGTGCCTGTAGACTATGTGTTAATCCAAGCTAGACCAGGGCAATAAAACATCCACGTATGCAGAAGATTTCTCTCAGAACAGGGGGGGTGAGGTTCTAAGCCTCACCTCTGTTGATCCCCAATTTCTCACCTGCTGGCCCCCCTGCGACTGTGCCTGTCTTAGGTTGTTCCTCCCTTGAGGAATCTTACCCGTCTCTGGCTAACCAGTCATCTTCCGGGGCCATACAGGGAAATGTGAAGTTGAAGAGGCAGTTCTTGAATGGTGAGCACAAAGCTAAATCAGATCATGTTTCCCACAGCTCCTTCCTTCCCCACCTGCTGCCTGCTGCCCTCCATGCCTGCTGCCCCCTTCCTGCCCTGAGGGGCCCAGCCAAAGACAAGGAGCAGACAGAGGCCTCCACAGATTCTCCTCCCAGTGCCACCCACCTGGAACCCTGCCTGCCCGCAGCTCGTGCTCCTTCTCAGAGACCCCAGTGTTCCCAGGGCTGGGGCCCCATTCCCGCTCCTCTCAGAAACACACGCACACAGAATCCGAAGTTACCAGCTCCTCATTACCCCACCCTCAGGACTTCAGTGTGATGGGCGGGGACAGTGAGGACAAGGAAGGGGCAGTGTTGCTACGCGTTCAGGCCCTTCACCCATTGTCGTGGGCGTGGGAGCTGGGGGAGGGGAAAGCCATGCTGTGCCCACAGCAGTAGCATTGGGTACAGCAAGCTTGCCTCAAAATTGCGGCTTTGATTCAATAATAAATATGACTTTTTCCCTTCGCTTTGGTTGTCCTTTAGAGATATTATGTAGCTGAGGTGCAGTAACATCGGTGAGGTGAGAACTCCTGAGGGATATTTGAGCTGGGAGCTGGGAAACGGAGTCCTGTGTCCCTGGCGGCACCGTCTGGAGCAGAGTTCATCCTGCTGAGCTGGCGTGGGGGTCAGGATGCGTGTCGTCACCCAAATGCCACACACACTCAGTTTTCTGTCCTACCTTTAGTAAATTGTCTCCCATCAATGTTTTTTCAGTTACTATATACCTTGAGGACCATTTCTAGAGATTTTACAGAATTTTTAAAATAGACATTCAATAAATATGTGTTGAATGAATTATTTCCTTTCCATTTGCCTGATATTAAAATATTTTTCTTCTGTAAAATGATACTTACAGAAAATGTCAGGCTTTCTGACAATATGTTCCCTGGAGAAAATTAACTATGTAATTATGTTTGAAAAATGGTGTTGATCACAATGTGTAAGTTCAGGAATCTCTTGACCAAATGATCCATGGGAGAGAATAACACTCCTGTGACCCATCAGATCCTGAGGCGGGATGTGCTCCCCATCCCTCAGGTGACACACAGCTTACAGGTTTCCCCTCTGAGATCTTGCAGACAGAGTCCTGGATGAGTGATTAGAAAACACATTCTGGCTCTATGACCTTGAGCGACTCACTCAAAGTCTATGAGCCTGTTCTCTGCTCTGTGAAATGGGAATAATGCTGCCTCAAAGGATGGTGGTGACACTAAATGAGGGAGCCTTAAGTGAAAGGACACAGGGTCTGGAACAAAGTCGGAGGAGTAGATACATACTTCGCTTTTTAAATTTATTGAGGAGTTTGTAGCATTTATGCTCTGCAGCCCTGTGATGGTGATAGTTTTCCCCTGGGCCTTGTTTCCTGACAATGTTACCAACCATTTTAAGAAATAACTTTCCCCCTTGGAGACTGGCACCTTTGTTCAAGAATCTCTTTACAGAGAGCAAAAGTGACCTTTGCTTCAAAATTTGGCACACTCTGCCGACCATAAGTAGGGCAACTATAATGTCATGAGTTGAGGAAAATAAGCTTTTTAGCAGCATTAGTCAGGTCTGGTTCACAATGGCGAACTGGGAGCCTCCTGAACTCACCTCCCCAGCTGGGAACATACAGCTACAAATGGAACAGTTCCCTTGGAAGAAACCCAAAAGCTAGTTGAGCGACTCCTACATATTGGATGAACAAGAGGAAACCCACACTGAGAGAGAATCTGGCAGTGAACCCTGCCCCCAGCACAGCAACATTCAACCAGGACGGGCCTCACCCCTCACCGCTTCTCTTTGAGGCACAAAGCGTTTGGAACTGGCATCCAATGCCCCAACTTTTAGGACTCCCTGCTGAGGGTTGCGCCTCCAAACCAGGCAGCTGTGAGAGCGGGTGGGACTGTGTCCCTGAGGCCCACAGACCAGAACCAAAAAGCAGTTCTTAGCAGCACGTCAGGTCATCCCTTAGCTACCCTCCAGGGCTCAGCTTGGAGGCAGCAGAGACAAGGCCCACCTCCCAGGCTTTGCCTGAAAGAGGCCTGTTTACACATGCCATGCAAGGCAGCCAGAGGGTCAGCCTCCTGATTTAATACAACCTCGGGGCAACCGTCCTCTCTGGACACCAGGGAGGACAGCAGGGCCTGTACACACATACCCCATGTCCCCCTCCAGGCCCTGGCAGCCCCCTGCAAGGAGCTCCTGCACATGTCTGGCACCCCGGCTTTTGTTGCTGTCCTGGGACGCACACTTTGATTGCCTTGCTCTGGTGGCCAGCAAGCCCCCTCCCACCAACTTGTTCTAAATTCTGCAATTTGTAGAAATCCACAAAGGACCCTAAACTGCAAAACAATCTTAAGAAAAACAAAACTGGAGGCATCACAGTGCCTGATTTCACACGATACTACAAACCTACAGTAAACAGATACATTGATCAGTGGAATAGAGGAGAACCTGACCCACACATGCACTTAATACACTGACAGCAAAGGAGGCAGGAATATACATGAGAAAGGACAGTCTCTTCCAAAAATGGTCTTGGGAAAACGGGACTTGGACCAGTACTTTACGTTATACACACAAATCAGCACAAGATGGATTATATATTTGAATGTAAGACCTGAAACCATAAAACTCCTAGAAGAAAACATAGCGGTAAGCTCTTTGACACTGGTATTAACAGAGGCAAGGGAAACAAAAGCAAAAATAAGTAAATGGGTCTTATCAAACTAAAACCCTGCACAGTGAAGGAAATAATCAACAAGAGAGGAAGGCAACCTAATGAATGGGAGAAGTGATTTGCCAAGCAACTGATAAGGAGTTAATATCCAAATATATAAAGAACTCCCAAAGCTCAATAACAACAACAAGAAAAAAAATCCTATTTTGAAAATGGACAGAGCAAATGAATACATATTCTTTCCAAAGAAGACTTGTGGATGGCCAACAGATACATGAAAATTTGCTTAAGTTCACTCATCATTAGGGAAATGCAAATGAAAACCACAGTGGGATACCACCTCACATCTGCTGCAATGGCTGTCATCAAAAAGACAAGAACTGACAGGAATACAGAGAAAAGGGAACATTTGTACACTGTTGGTGGGAATGTAAATTGGTGCACACCCTGTGGAAACAACATGGAGATACCTCAAGAAATTAAAATAGAACTACCATGTGACCCAGCAATTCGACTTCTGAGTCTATCACCAAAGGGAACAAAATCACTTCCTGAGGAAATCTGTGCCTCCGTGATCACTGCAGCATTATTTACAATAGCCAGGACATGGGAGCAGCCTAAGTGTCCACTGGTAGACCAATGTAAAAAGAAAATGTGGTTACACACACACACACAAGCACACACACACACACACACACACACACACACACACACACACAAAATGAGATACTATTCAACATAAAAAAAGGAAATCATGCCATTTGCAACAAGGATGGGCCATGACAGCATTACGCTAGGGGAGGTAAGTCAGAGACAAGTACATATGATCTAAATTATATGTGGAAACTAAAAATCCAATCTCATGGATACAGAGACTATCTGAGTGGTTGCCAGAGACAGCGGATGGAGGGTGGGGAAAATAAATGAAGGTGGTCAAAGGATACAGACTTCCAGTTATACGATAGTAAGTTCTAGGGTATAATGCACAGCATAGTGACTATAGTTAACAACACTGTGTGTACATTTGAGAGCTCCTGAGAACACATCTCACTAATACTAATAGAAAACTCTCATCACAAGAAAAACTGACTGTGTGAGGTGATGGATGTTAACTAAACTTATTGATCATGTGTAATATTTATATACATCAATTCATTACATTGTACATGCGTTATAAATTAATCCAGTGTTATATGTCAATAATATCTCAGCAAAACTGGACAAAGAAAGCTAAACCCATGGCATTTAAAAGGTTGTACTTTGTTGTGCATCTTTGGTATTATACCTTAATATTCTTCTATGAAATGATGGTGTAAATAAGAGTTGCTTCTTTTTCCTGTAATTAATAAAACATGCAGTTACTAAACTACAAACTGAGAACATATCCTACTGTTTCCAACTGACCGAGGCCAGTTCGGTCATGCCCAGCTAGGAGGTTCTTTTACATAGATACAGTTTGGCTCACAGAGTTGAGATAGGAAAAGGCTCCAGGGTTCTTCTGCAGAACTTGGCCACCAAGTCATATGTTCCAGTGACAGAGAGTTACAGTCCAAATGCTGTCACACATGCGAACATTTGCAGTGAGATATGCACCGGTCATAGGGCCAGTTCAGTGAGTTCAATGAAGGTGAACCTCTCTCCCTTTCCAGTGCTCCTTTTGTTTTTTAACCAGAAGAACTGTCTTTAAGTGTGCAGTTCAGGACTGTTAATTACATTCACATCATTCTGAAATAGATCCCAGAACATTCTAATCTTGTACAACTGAAAGTGGATACCCTTTGAGGAGCTCCCATTCCTCTGCCTCCAGCATCTGCTAACCACGGTTCTGCTGTCCGTCTCTGCGAGGGTGACTGCCCCTGATAGCTCATGTAAGTGGAGCCATACAATATTTGTGTTTTTGTGTCTGGCTTATTTCACTTAGCTCAATGTCCTCAGGCTTCCTCCATGTTGCATTCTGGGACAAGATGGCCAACATGGAAAAGGAAGGAAAGACTAGGACGGGTTTCATCAACCCCTTCACTCGACCACCCATCATCCTTCCATCCCAGCCGGAGAGCCCTCCACATTCACACTCAGCAGCCGTGCACTTACTTATGCACACATCTGCTAACCAACACCTATATCCTCCCTGGGGAGGCCTTGGGCAGATGGACCCCATCCTTTATACTCTCGGGCTCCCAGAGTGGATTTCCTACAAACAGCTCTCTGTTTCCTCTGGGCTGGGCCAGCTGCCTCTGCAGTGACTGTGTCTCAGTTTTTCCACTCCTTGGACTTGGTGGCTGTTACCTGCCATGTGCAGATTCTACCCACACACTGTGCATCTTACTTGGCTGGGAAACTGCCATATGTTCGAGGTTGCTGAGCCACCCATGCCCAGGCAGAATATCGATGGCACCTTCAGCCTGGGAACCTGCATTTGATGAATGGGTCTGTGCGGAGTTCCGAGCAGGTGCTCAACTGTAAGGTGCAGCAGGAGGCCCAGCCTCCCACCTGAACCAACCTCATACTGTCGCTCGCAGCCCACAGCACAGGCCAGCCCATCTGGAGCCCAGGAAGCTCACATCTCTCCCTGTGTCACCTGGTCACCTCTGATGCCTGAGAGGATTTCAGCCGGCATGGGGAGCAGTGGAGACTTGCTTATCATTGAAGTCCTGCCCAGCTTAAGAGTCTGTGACTCCTTAAATAAGCAATGCTGTCTGGACACAGCCTCATTTACATGTGGTCATCCTGAAAGAGCTTTTAGTTCAGAGGAAACAGCAGTCTTGTAGTTCTACCCTCCTGAAAATTCCCAAGAGGGGGTTCAGCTTATATCCTTGCTTACTGGTGATGCTGAGATGGTCATCCGCAATGCTCTTGTTATAATGTAAATTCAGAAAAAGCTATCTTCAAACTTAGTTACATTAATATACCTTTGTAAACTTAGGCAACTGAGCCTCTCAGAGCCTGAGTTTATTCATCCATAAAATAGTGTGTTGATACCAGCCTCCTAAGATTTTATTAAAGTTTAAGTTAGATGACCACAAAACCTTAACACATAAGGCTGATTGTCTGGGTTGGTTCATTTATGGCAGATGTTCAAATCGGTATTTACTGGGTCAAATTCAAGGTGAGGTTAATAGCCAAGGTCATGTCTTATTTTCAATAGAGAGCTATATGTAGAGAAAAGAACATGGGCTTGGAGTAAGAAATTGGGTGCAATGTCCTGGCTCTGGAACTTCCTGGCAAAATGACCTCAGAGAAGGTGCTTCACTCGCGGAGCCCAGTTGATGTTTCCCATACCCGCTGGTGCTTAGGTTAGAGATGCCTGCCCTTATCTTTGTGGCTGTCCTCCTGAGATTCAAGGTGCTTCTGGTGATGAGTTTCCAAGCCCCCTCTATCTTCAGGCCGTGGAACCTGTAACAGGTGAGTTGGGGGCAGGCCTTAAGTCCTCAGTGGGAAGTCAGGGTCACCATCAGGGCTGGTAACAGGATCCAGGACAAAGGCACAGGGCGCACAGTGCCCTCAAGGGTGACCCAGCCTCAAGATAAGATTGTGAATCTTGTGTTTTCTCCAAATATCTCTTAGAATTCTCTGTCTGCCCACTCTCACGCATTGCATAGTGCTGTGGAGTTTGAAGGGTTTCAACTTAGGTTCCTTGGTGTCCTGGAGGTGGCAGTCCCAGGTGTGGAGGTGGGATGAAGGTCAAAGCTTTGAGACCTGAACTTCAAAGAGTCCCCATGAACTGTTATATCTTCCAGTTTTCATATTATATATCTTTGGAATGAATAAGAAAAGTATAACTAAATCAACTAGGAGGGCCTATCTGAGAGACTCAGAGTGCAAAGTAGTGGCAAAGATGAACGTGGGTGTGGGAGAGAGTGCAGGACCCAGAGGGAGGTGTTAGGGTGTGAAGAGTAGTGAGTCAGTTTCTGATCTGCACAACGAACCCAGGCTAAGCATGGTGCCTGCCACACAGTAGGTGTTCATGAAATATTGCTGGAAATAAACACAAATGAATGATTTCACTTCAGCCTCCCCATGCCCTGCCATGCACTGGGCCCTGTCAAGGGGCTCAAGCAGGGAGAAGAAGCTGAAGGTCCCGCAGGCTACCCAGGACCCTGCCCCTCCCTCTGCAGCCCCACCTCCTCCAAGGACACGCTCCCTTCCACGCACCCTCCTGATGTTCCTTCCCTCTGAGCTTTGGAGCTGAGTCTAGGGTGGACTTTGGTTATGGTGAGTCTGACCCTGAGCACTGAGCTTCCAACTGGCCCATCCTCCACCCACAAGAGAATCAAGCAGATCCAGGAAACAGACTTCCAACCTGCTCTGATTAAGAACAACCCTTAATTATCAGAGCACATTTTACCTTAATCCACAGGTTTTGCAAGTATGATTTCATTTTAACACACATGTATTTTGAAATCACTAAGTTGAACAAGCATTTTTCTATTCTGAAATATATAATCATCTAAAAAATATCAGTGGACCTACCATCCTATCTGTGTAAAGTATTAATATTTTGCAATTATGGTTTTCCATTCCTTTTCAAAACACTGTCCTGAATTTGGTGTTTATCATTCTCCTGCATGATTTTACACTTTTATAACATAGGTATAAATCCTTAAGCAATATTTAACATTACATTGCATGGTTTCAATTTTATGTAAATTGTACACAGATTCGTGAATTTTTATTATTTATGCATAACACAGTTTATGGGATTTATTTATGTCAATATATGTAGCTATTTTATTAATTTTCCACAGCTCTATAGGTTTCTATAAGAATATGCTACCATTTATAGATTTTTCTCCAGATGGCATTAAAGCTCTATGTAATGTTTGCTAGTACAACTTTTCAAGAAGCATTCATCTTTGTTTCCCTTGGGCTCATACAGGAGAGGCCCTCCTGTCCTTCAACTCCAGTCCAGCAGGCAGCTGTGTTGGTTACTGTGTGAGAGCTTTTGCAACAAAAAAGGTTTTTGAATCTTTAGCAAAAGAAAAAGTTTTGCTCTTTCCATTTACACCTTTGATCTAGGTATATTTCAGTTTGTGTGTGTGTGTGTGTGTGTGTGTGTGATGTGCGGTAAGGAACTTGTTTTTTCTCCCACAAGGATAAAGTATCTAGCACTCACTGATCTGCACTGCCCCATCTGCCATTAATTGAGTTTCTATAAATCTGTGGGTTTTTCAACGAATTCTTTGTTCCAGGAGCTGTTTGTCTACCTTTCTGTCAAAAGCACCCTGTCTCAATTACAATAGCGTCTAATAAGTTTTGATACTTCCTTTAGTCATATCGTCCCACCTTTTCTGATTGTTAAAAAGTGTCCTGCCTATTCTTTGACTAAATGGATTTTAGAATCACTTTGTAAAGTTCCATGAAAAAACCTTTTAGAATTATTGTTTGATTGCTTTACATTTATCTATTAATTCCAGCAAATTGACATCTTCCTAATAGTGAGATTTCCCATTCATGGACATGAGATGCCTCTATTTATTTAGGTTTTCAGTTGTGAGTTTCAATTCAAAATTTACATTTATTTTCCCCAAAGTGGTGCTACACATCCCTACTCTGGCAGTCTTTAATACTCTCTAGTTTATGGAGTTGGCTTTGAATACTACATAACATTCTAATTAAGTTTTGAAATTCAACCTTATATCCAACGAGCTTATAAACTGTTACTAATGATAATAGTATGGGCATTCTTTCATTGGTAACTGGTATAACATTAATGATCTAAAATTCATTTTGCCTCTATCAAATTTACATATGCACACATTGAAGAGTCAAATGGATCTAAATTTCTACATACGCAGGATGAGTCTCCGTAACCTTCTGCCAATATCCATTTCCCAGGGGCAGCCACTTTCAGCTCTCCTAGCTTGACCAGTCTAGATTTTACTTTGAAATCTCACATAGCATTCTCACGTGGCTACTTCTTTTCTCAAGGACATTATTTATTGCCTTTCCACTATGGAAGGAGGAGGAAGGTTCTCTTCCTTCTGAACTGGTGACACACATGCACACTTTCTGTACCCATCACCCTAATATCACTATGTTATAATTTTATGTAACTTAACAGTTGGTGTCTACCTTACCAGATGTGATTGATATTTAGCTGTGTCTAGTAACATTCCTAATTTTAGCATATGTTTATCCGCTCATGTGTGTGTTTGTGTAACCACCATAATCAGCACACAAAGCATTTGCATAACCACAAAGGTCTCCCCTGTGCCAGCCCTGAGTAGTGACACCCATCCCCACCACTCCAAACTTCAGGCAGAGGCCAATCTGTTCTCCATCTCTGTAATTTGAAGAATATTATATAAATGAAATCATAAAGTAAGTGATATTTTGAGATTGAGTTTTCCAGTCAACATAATGCCTTCCAGAAGTTCCATGTTGTTGCATATAACTGGTGTGTCCAGCTTTTTGCTGTGACAAAGAATGCTGCTGTACACATTTGTGCACAGGTTTTTGTGAACATAAGTTTTCTTTTCTCTGAGATAAATGACTGGGAGTATGATTGCTGGGCCATAGAACCCACTTCCTCTCCTGCAAGAGGTCAGGAAATGATCCTTTCACCCGAAGTAGGCACATACAAGTTGTGAGGTCACCAAGCACCATGCATCTGGCCTATGTGTTACCAGCTCCATCAATCAAAGGCTGGAATAGGGAGTCATTCAGAGCAGACCTGATTCCATCCCAAAGGTGAGCAGCCCTGGTGACCCTCTTCCTTCTCCAGCTGGGAGCTCTGGGTTGGGGCAGGAGCAGAATGAGGCCACCAGCCAGCCACATCCTGGGGTCCTGGTTTGGGAGTTGGGGCCACAGTCCGCAATCACAGATCCTTCTTGGCCTGGGGCTCCCACATGGAGATTCACCACAAAGACCTCAAGATGGGGAGAGGGGCCCAGAGGAGAGAGCAGAGACCCCAGGCAGGGAGGAAGCATTATTTCTGCTGGGCTGTCCAGGGCCCCCTGAAAACTGAAGATGACCAACTCCTCACATTGTAGCCACCTTTCCTTCCTGGCTTCCATTTCACAATCTAGAAGCAGGACTTCTCTAGAATCTAGAAGCAGGGCTGTCTCACAGCTTCTCCACCCCATCGGAGGCACTTCCTCTTCTATCACAGGAGGCGGGGCTCCTCTGCTGTCCACAGAGCAGAGCCTGGTTCTCTCAGCCGGGTCTGGACACAGCAGCCTCCTCGGGTGTCCACAATGCCCATTCCTGCCTCCTGGCCCCACCCTCCTCCTTGCCTGCTGCTGACTATATTTCTGGGACTCAAAGGTAAGTGTGGCCTTGGGTAGAATCCCCTCCTCCTGCCCCTGAGCTTAGGGCTCGAGGTTAGAACGGGTGCACCACCAGCACTGCCACAGGGCAAGAACAGGGCGTCACTGAGAGCATGAAGTCAGGGCCTGAGCATTTTCGCTGGGAACCCATCACCTGCAGCTGGTGACCTGAGGTTGGAACAGATGATCCTTCAAACACCACAGCAACAACTTTTTGTACATTAACTGGTCTGTTCCTCACCACATTCCTGTGTGATAGCTCCATTACCCCTGATTGACAGATGGGGAAACTGAGAGAGTAACTAGCCCAATGGCACCTACATGAGGCAGTAGAGCAACCAGGGTTCAAATTCAGGCTAAACAGCTCTGCAGTTCATTCTATGAACCCTGCTTTCACATGTGGTCTATTGAATTTGCAGATTGTTTTAAGCATTATTGACCTCTTAACAATATGAAGTCTTCCAATCCATGAACATAGAGTATTCTCCTATTTGTCTTCTTTAATTTCTTTCAGCAATATTTTATGCTTTTTCATCAACAACTCTTTCATCTCCATGAGTAAATTTACTCCTAAGTATTTTATATGTGTTAATCTAGTGTAAATGAAATTGTTTGCTTAATTTCCTTTTGGGATTGTTTGACACTAGTCTTATAGAAATGCAGCTGATTTTGTGTGCTGATTCATAGCCTGTAAATTGGCTGAATTTGTTTATTAGCTCTGAAAGGTTTTTAACATTTTATTTAGAAAGTATATTTTTAGTGACATATAGTTAACATACAATATTATATTGGTATCAGGTGTACAACACAGTGATTTAACAAATATGTACGTTACAAAATGTTCACCATGGAAAGTGTAGTTATCTTCTGTCACTATACAAACTTATTAGAATATTATCAACTGTATTTCCCTTGCTGTACTTTTCACCCAATGACTTATATACCTTCTATTTGGAGTTTGTATCTCTTTATTCCCTTCACCTATCTCACCCACTTCCCCATTCCCCTCCCTCTGTTATCCAACAATTTGTCTCTGTAATTATGAGTCTATTTATATTTTTTGGCTTGTTTTCTAGATTTCACATGTTAGTGAAATCATATGGTATTTACCTTTTTCTGACTTTTTCTAACAGTTATGTTTATGTATAGATTCTAGATTTGCGACAGATAAAATCATGTCATCTGCAAACAGAGATAGTTGTACTGCTCAATTTGAATGCCTTTACATTATATTTTAGCCTAGTTACTCTTACTAGAATTCACTATTGTGTTGAGTGGAGGAAGTGAAGGTGGGCATCCTTGTCCCATTCCTGACCTAGGGGAAAGCTTTCAGATTTTCACCACTGAGAATGAGGTTATTGTGATGAATGACTTCATCATTTTGAGGAATTCTCCATGTATTTTTGATTTATTGTTTATATCTTGAAAAATGTTGACTTTTGTTTCTTTGCATCAAATTCTTTGTTTTTTTCTCTTATTCTATTAATGTGGTTTGTCCCATTGTTTAATTTTCATATGTTGAACCATCTTTGCAGTCCAGGAATAAATCCCACCTGACCTTGGTTTATACTTTTTTTAATAAGCTGTTGAGCTTGGTTTGATAGTATTTTGTGGTAGATTGCTGCATCAGATTTCCTTAGAAATATGGTCTGTAGTTTTCTTGAGGTACCTTCATGTGACTTTGGTATCAGCTTAATGCTACCCTGAGAATGAGTCCCCAAATGTCTCTGAATATGTTAGGAGTCTTCCTTCCTCTTCGATTTCTGGGAAGAGTTGGAAGAGGATTAGTGTTAGTCCTTCTTTTAATGTTTGATAGAATTCACTGGTGAAGCCACATAGCCCTGGCCTTTTCATTCTTCAGAGATGTTTGATTATTGGTTAAATCTCCTTACTAAGTTATATATCTATTCAGATCTTCTATTTCTTCATGATTCAGTTTTGTTAAGTTCTATGTTTCTAAGTTAACCAATATATTGGTGTAGAGTTGATTTACTTACTTTTTAATAAAAAACCTTTTATTTCTGTAAAATTGCTAGTAATGTCTTTCTTTTATTTCTGATTTTAGTTATTTGTGTCTTCTCTCTTTTTTTAATTGTCAAACTTGCCAAAGTTTTGTCAATTGTGTTGATCTTGGTTTTGTTAATTTACTCAACTGTTTTTCTATTCATATTTTATTTAACTGAGCACTGATCTTTGTAACTTCTTTCACTCACCTATCTTTTGATTGGGTTTACTTTTTTTCTTCTTTTTCTAATTTCCTAGAGTGTATAATTGCTATTTGTTTATGATCTTCTCTTTTTAAATGTATGCAATTACACTGTGAATTTCCCTCTAGCACTGCTTCTGCAGTCTCTCACAGTTTTGGTATGTTGTGTTTCCATTTTCATTTTTCCCAAGGTATTCTCTAACTTCTTTTGTGATCCTTCTTTGACCTTTTGAACATTAATAGTGTGCTTCTTCTTTTCTATGTGTCTGAATATTCCATTTCTCCTTCCCTTATTGATTTCTAGTTTTATTTTATAAACCATTTCACCAGGGCACTGAAGAAATAGCCCTTCTCCCAGATTCCAAAATCTGCTCTGCCATTCACCCTGTATGACAATGTTGCATACATGTATTTGTTATGGCAACTGGTTTCTGTAACACTCAGGAGAGATGAGTGTGATAGGCGCAACAAAGGCCCCCAAAGAGATCTATGTCCTAACCCAGAAACTGTGAATATTTAACTTGATATGGCAAAAGAGATTTTGCAGAAGTGACTAAGTTAAGACTCTTGATAGGGGGAGACGGTCCTAGATTAGCAACCTGGGCCCAATATAACCACAGGGTCCTTATAAGAAGGAAGCAAGAAAGTCACAGTTAGAGAAGGAGAGGTGACAACAGGAGGAAAGGTTGGATGGAAAAGAAGAGGGAACCTTGAGAAGAGGCAGTGGGCAGCCTCTAGAATTGGAAAGGCAGGGAAAGAGCCTCCAGAGGAAACGGGGCTCAGCAGACTCCTTGACGTAGCCCAGTAATACCAGTCTTCTCATCTCCAGGACAATAGTAAATTTCTGTTCTTTTAAGCCGCCACATTTTGGGTGATTTGTTACAGCAGCTTTCAGAAACTCATATAACTTCATTATAAAAATCAGACAGACTTGAAACAATGCTTTTCTTCCTATTGAAACCCCATGTTCACTGTGTGCTGGGAACGCTGCACACCATGTCACTCAGGTCCCTCAGGCCCCCAGGTGACAGAGCAGAGCCCATCCAGAGCTGTGGATTTAAGGGGGAGAGCATAGTGGGTCCACAGAGGTTCTTGCAGTCAAATGCATATCCCACAAAATGCATCCATCACTTCTGCTCACAACTCAGTGGGCTTGGAAAATTGCCGGGTGTCACCCAATGCAAAATCCAGAAAGTGCCACCCAACTTGAAGCCATAACGTGGCCAGCCAGAAATATTTGGGAAGCATGACCTTTCTAGAGAAGGCTCAGGCACTCAGACCTGATCTCTGCCACACCAATTAACTGTGCCTCAGTTTCCACATTTTAATAGAGTCACACAAAGCAGGCTCCTTTGAAGGTTCCATGTGATGGACAGCAGTGTGCTGAACTCAAGGCCTGCTCATGGTGTGAGCTCAGTCATGAGTGTTGTTATTGACAAACATCTGAGAAAATATGCAGGATTATGTAAAAATGAGCCAATACTGGTATGTTTCCCTCTAGGAGTGGCAGGTGAGGAGGAGCTACAGGTGATTCAGCCTGAGAAGTCAGTATCATTCACAGCTGGACAGAAGGCCACTCTGAACTGCACCCTAACCTCTGTGCTCCCCGTGGGGCCCAGCAAGTGGTTCAGGGGGGCTGGACCATGTCGCCAGTTAATCTACAGTTTCAAGGGAGGAGAAGGCCCCTTCCCCCGAGTAACAAAAGCTTCAGATGCTACAAAGAGGAATAACATGGACTTCTCCATCCGCATCAGTAACATCAGCCCTGAGGACACCGGCATCTACTACTGTGTGAAGTTCCAGAAAGGGACCCCTGATGTGGAGATTAAGTCAGGCCCAGGCACTCGGGTCACCGTGAGTGGTGAGTCCAGGGTGGGCCTCCTCCAGGCCCTGTGGTGGGGCAGCCTGTCAGTAGGAACGCCCTCCATTCTTTGAGCAACACTGAGGATCAGGTGGGCAGTGGGAGTTCATATTCATGATCTGATTTCCCCGCCTTGCACAGCTCAGGGAGGCTGGGGCCTGAAGAGGCCCTTGTTTGCTCCAGGTCCCCTGCTGTTGCATGGAGGGGAGTCTGTCCCCAGTCTGCTGGCTCCACAGCCCCTGCCTTTTCCAGTCCTGTCCAGCCCTTTGGTCCAGGGCTGAGGGAGCAAAAGCCTCAGTGACTTGCCCAGTCACAGGCCAGGCCTCCCCACTGCCTCCAGGGAGCCCTCCCTCCACGGGGCCCAGGCTCCTCTTTCCTGAGCACTTACTGAGCTCCTGCTGGGTGCCAGGCCCTGCTCTGGACGTTGTGCGGCAGCAGTGAGCAGAGCACGGCAGGGAGAGGGGACTCTGTGCATTTCTTTATTTCTTCTTCACAAACGTCACACTGAGAAGAAATTCATAAGACGCACAGACTCCCTGTTTAGGCTGATGCCCTGGGTAGGAGATACCATTGTTGGGCATCTATTGCAGGTCTGTCTACAACCCATCTTGTGAATCAGGGACCAAATCACACAGTCACTGAAGGTTCTGAGCAGAGCTGGGATGTCTTCGAATGTCCTTCATACTGTGAGAAGTTTTCGATGTGGGTGGTGCCAGAGGCCCAGATCCTGAATCCTGGATTGTCAGTAGAGGAATGACCCATCCAACCAATGCCCCCATGTGCAGAATGGGAGCCTGAGGCCAAGGGATGACAGGGCACATTGCTCATGGTCACATGGCCAGTAGTGAGGGGATTGGACTAGAGTCCACATCTGATTCTGGGCTAGTTCCTTCCTGTCCTGACATTGGACACTCTCTCCATGGAAGGGTCTGGTATATAGTAGATGCTGAATAAAAGCTTGTTACACTAAACCAATGAGCAGGGAGCAGTCTTTCTACTTTTCATTGGTTTCCCCAAGCCCAGAAACCCCTCCCATTTAGACCCTGAAGCCTGAGGTGATTGGAAACCTCAGCCCCTCCTCCCCAGTCCAGCATACTTACCACCACCTAGAGCTGCCCGTGGTTTTACAGCGGTTCAGCCCCCCAGAGGGTGGAGAGAGCTCCATCATTGTACAGTGTGCTGTTATGGAAAAGTTGTTCCCCACCTTGGGCCATAAACAGCATGTGGTGGATACGATGTCCTGCATGACTCTACTCCGGTGGGAGTGCCACCTGGAAGTGGCCTTGCTAGGTGGTGGCGGGGGCTGGGGGAATGCATTTTAACTGTGTGGATGCTGTTAAATTTCCCTGCTGGACAGAATCTCAAGTAGATTCTCCCCACAACCCCTGCATGTTGGCAGGGTACATGGTTTCATCCTGATTTCACAGGTATTACAGATGTTCTCAGGGGTGCCCTCCAAGAAAATAAGCCAGAATGGAATCACCAGGACACCTTCCCATGGAGTGCTCCTGCTCCCAGGGGCTTCTTGCTCCCCCTGCCCCTGAGGAGGCACAGAGCCAGACACACTGTGCTGATCCCAGCTTCACTGCTGATGACACCTTCCCATTTTACACGTGTGTGTATCTGAACAGACTGGAATCCCCTCCAGCACATACTGCTCAGCCGCAGTGCCTCCCTGCCTCAACACACCAGCTGTCCCTCCTGAAATCTGTCCTTCTGCTTCTCAACCTGCCTCTGGCATTCTGTAAAGAAAATGCAGGAAAATGTGATCTGGTTTGCATTTTGAAAGTGAGTTCTGCAGGCTTGTTATTTAAACAAGACAAAGAGAATCATAATTTGGGGGTTTCTACTGCTTTTCTGGTTGTTGCTCGGAGGCTGTGGGAGGCAGGCACTGGGACTTTTCTTGGTGTTTCCTCCAGGCATTTGTTTTCCCTTCTAAAAGCCTAAGAGGAAATAGGTAGCTTCAGAGCCAGTAATAACCAGATCTCATAATATTATAGGAGTTACTTACTAATCGTCCACTGTATGCCAGGCTCTGTGTTGTACACACACCCTCACTCATCTTACCAGGTTTGTGTTTTGATTCACTTTGTACAGAAACACACACAGCTTCAAGGATTAGGAACAGAGGCACTAAAATCAATCAGTTGTGCACACAGTGAGATGTGCTCTGTCCTGTACTCGCTATGACTGGCACAGATTAGGCCCTGCTGGGACATTTGTGGAAAGAATGAAAACTAAGGAGAAATTCATAAATACCTGAAGGGACAGTTCTGGACATAAACTAAGTCTGGTCAAAAACAGTTCTATTTGTTCAGGTTTCTGCATCATCTTCTGTTTTATTAAGAGAAAGCATGTTTCAATTGACCGTAACGGCATCTCCAGGAAGGAGACACAACTGCTGCCTCTCGTCCCCTCGCCAGCCTGGTTCCAGCTTCCTTGGCTGTCCCGCTGAGCCACTGCTTCCCCTGATTCACTTCTCTAAACCCTTACCTGAAGTTGGTATGTTTCCAGGGGACGCCACTTAGGAACAGTCAGTACAGAGTGACAACAGTCAGTAATTTTGTGCCTGTGCCCAGATGGGCGGGAACTCGTGTGGCAGAGGAAAGACGGTGAACGCAAACCAGGGCTGGACCTGCAGGTGGCTCTGCCCCACTGAGCGCCCCTGGGAACCTTGGTCCTCCTGTGTAAGGGGAGGACGGCGACCCCGCCTCCCAGTGCGATGACAAGGATTAGACGATAGTGTGATTCACACATACTCTTAACAGGGTCACATGCTTATCGTGGTGATAATCACAGTCATGCGATTTGTTTATAAATGTCCTTTTGTAGCCAAACCCTCTCCCCCCGTGGTCTTGGGCCCCACGGATAGGGCCACACCTGAGCAGACAGTGAGCTTCACCTGCCAGTCCCACGGCTTCTCCCCCAGAAGCATCACCCTGAAATGGTTCAAAAATGGGAACGAGCTGTCGGCCTCCCAGACCAACGTGGACCCCGAGGGAGACAGCGCCTCCTACCGCATCTCCAGCACAGCCGAGGTGGTGCTGGCCCCGGGGGATGTTCGCTCCCAGGTCATCTGTGAGGTGGCCCACGTCACCCTGCAGGGGGGCCCCCCTCTTCGTGGGACCGCCAACTTGTCAGAGACCCTCCGAGGTAGATGCCCCCACACCCAGAGCGAGCCCACTCCTGCGCCCAGGCCTCCCCCTGCTCCTCCCCTTGCTTTTGGCTCCAGGCCTTGAGTTGCCTGGAGTCCAATGCCTGCCAGTCCTCCCCAGTCACCGGCGCCTGGATGTGCCGGTCACTTACTGATACTTGAATGGCAGCTGCCAGGCCAGCCCCTACCAGTGCCCAGCACTGAGCTGGGTAGTTGCATTTACTTTACCAACAGCAACTCACAATTACTGAGCACCTTCTGGGAGCCAAGCCCCTTGTGGTTAGCGATTTCGTTTATTTTGCTACAGTTACGATGTCCCTACTGCCTGCCACGGGCTGAGCTTGTGATTTCACTCATTTTTACCCTAAAGGAGCTGCCAGTCTTTGAGCACCTACTGTGTGCCAGGCACTGTGCTTAGTCATTTCATTCATATGCAAAGAGCCCTCAGTGTCTGAGCACCAGCTGCATGCCTAGCACCATCCTGGGTGATTCCCTGCCCTGTGGGAGCTAAGCTGGGGGAGCTGAGCTATGCAGCCCATCCTCTGTGATCTGTCTGTTCCTAAGGTCAGAGCTTCTGCCCTGTGCTGTTTCAGTTCTGCCCCGTTTGGAGGTTTCCCAAAGCCCCGTGGCAGGGAACCAGGTGAACGTCACCTGCCAAGTGAAGAACTTCTACCCCCGGCGCCTGCAGCTGAGCTGGTTGGAGAACGGAAACGTGTCCCGAACAGAAACGGCCTCAAACCCCACAGAGAACAAGGATGGGACCTTTAACTGGACAAGCTGGCTGCTGGTGAACGTCACTGCCCACAGGGAGGACGTGGTGCTCACCTGCCAGGTGGAGCATGACGGGCAGCCGGCAGTCCCCAGAACCCACACCGTGCACGTCTCTGCCCACAGGCAGGACAAGGATACAGGCCAGATCCCTGGTGAGGCCTCCACTCCCACTGCTCTTTTTAAACCTCATCTCTTTTCTTGATGTTGAAAGTAGTAATTCGTTCTTATTATAGAATAATCGAGAAGTCCATAAATATAAAGCAGAATTTTAAAGTCAGGTACTCCTTCCCCAAATCCCTTATGCCAAGAGACACCACTGTAAGAGTTTGCACATATCTTTGTGGGTGGTTCGACATAAACACATATTTAGGAGAGAAAGAAGGGAGGGAGGGGTCATCCTGTCACAGCGCCCTGCCTCTTGCTTTCCTCTCCTACCGATCCTGTGTCCATGTCAGCCCCCTGCTGTCCTTGTTCTTTCCAACCTCTGCTGGTCTCTGGTCTGTCCTAGACTTCTCCACCCGCATCACTAATGCCACCCAGCAGGCATCTGCACCCACTGCACTGTGACATACCCAAAGCTGAGCCCTGAGGACATGGAGTTTGAGGCTGGACCTGGCACTCAGGGGACCCTGAGTGGTCACAGCATGGGCCTCCTTTGTTCCCTGATCTGTGACAATGGGCCAGCCATGATCAGAATTACTCACTGAACATTTACTATCAGCAAATTCAGTTCACCTGAGCTCCTCTTTCCTGCTTCCACCCCCCTGGGTGCTTGGAACTCGGAGTTTCACAGACGGGACTCGGGGCACAGTGGGAGGCATGTCGTGAAGATTTCTTGACATTAAGCCAGACTATTGGGCTGAACTAGTCAACGTCAATCTCAGGCCCTGAGGATGTGGACCACCAGCCTATACACAACTGTGAGCTGGTTAGAGACCTGTTTCCCCCACAAACACAGCTGGACACTGTCCAAGGACCTACAGAATCCTCCTTGCTGCCAACAAAATATGCCTTGTTTCTGTCTCATGTAACTCCCAGAGGGGTAAAGTCGGTTTTCCAGGAGTCTTTACTCCAGACCTTCAAATCACATGTTCCCTCCAATTTACCCCCTTGTGTTGTCCTTATCTTCTGGGTCAATCGTGGGTCACTGAGTGTCCACGTCCCTGCCTTCAGGAAGAGTAAAGAGAGGGAAGTGAAGGCCACTTCCCTCAAAGCAAGAGACATACAGACAGTTCATAATTAAGTCCACTGATAATTTAGTCGTGTGTGCACACCCAGTTACAAATGGAATCCGTAATTGTGAGGTCACATAATTAAGGACATTGGTTTTTCTGCAAAATCAGTACCTTTACATTTCGAGAAATTAACAGTAATTTGCTAATGTCATATGAAAAAGAGTGTATGTTCAGATTTTTCCTAATTTCTCTCATAGGTGCTCTTTGTGCACCAAAATTAGTTTTAATCAGTCTGTAAATACTTGGTGGAATTCTCCTGTGAACACACCTGAGCATCAAGAATTCTTGGGATTTGAAAAAGTATCTCAGCAATTTAGTGGTATTCTAACTATTCAGTTCATATCAAGTGAATTGCAGTAGGCTGTACTTTTTGAAGAATTTGATCCATTTTCTCAAAGTTGTCAAATTTCTGCCCATAGATTCTTCACAATATTCCCTTTTTATCCTCTGATGTCTGCAGGGTCTGTAGTGCTATCCCCTGGTGCATCCCTGATATTGGAAAAGGGTCATTTCTCCTCTTGTCTTTGCCTGTCTTGCTAGACATTTTTAAATTCATTGATGTTTTCAAAGAAACTACTTTTTGTTTTCTCTGGATTTCTGCATTGTTTCTCTATTTCAATTTCATTGATTTTCTGTTTTCTTTAATATTTTTCCTTCACTTGATTTTGACTTCTTTTCACTTCTCCTTTTATCATTTCTTGAGGTGGGAGCTCAGATTATTGATTGAGATGCTTAGTTTTTCGAACACATTTACCCTTCTCACACTGCTTTTTACACCCAGGTCTCCCTCTGTGCCTGGGGAGGTGAAGGAGGGGAACCTAGACTCCCAGGCTCAGTTCTGCTTCCAGGTCTCAGGGGCTGAGCCATGGGCTTCCCCTCCCACCTCTCAGAGTACCTCCTGTGTCTGGGGTCCCTCCTGGGGTTCAGAGTTGCACTGAACCAGGATGTGTGGGGGTGGCAGGTGGGGGGGATGAGTACATCATCTGGTCTGCAGCAGCCTGGGTTTGCTTTTCAGTATTCATTTCCCATTGGGCTCAAAGAGAGGGCTCCCTTTGGGTGCTCTAAGTGTGCCTGTCTTCACATTCTGCCTAGGGCACTAGCATTGTAAGTGATTTGGGGTGTCTACGTGATGGGCTGGAGCAAAGTGCCAAATGGCTATGTGACCCTGCTGCACTGGGGTGCCACAGCCCACCCCAGGCATCTGAGGACCCCGGCCCCTGCAGTCCCAGTTCTGAAGGCTCTGATGTGTGGAGGCACCACTTTTTGTTCATTTGTATGGTATTGGAGTGTTTTACAGTATTTATCGGTTAATGGACCTCTTTTATTTTAGTGTAGAAAAACCTAGTTGTGTTAATGGGGTTTGGGGGCCTGCACGGTTTTGATAGTGGGAGAAGGGTTCTGAGCTCTCTAATGTTGTGCGTCTCTCCTGTCTTTCAAAACCCTTCCTTTCACTCCCCCACTTTTTTCTTATCCCTTCATCACTCAATTGCCAAACTGTTTCTTCATTTTCCTCCAGAGGATATGCCCTTTGAGTTGAGCCCGTCCTTTTAATCACATCTGTCCATTTAAATGCCCCTGCCTCCTTGCATTAGGCTCCGATTGCCACTGTAACAAATTACCCCATGTTCAGTGGCTTGAAAATACACACATTCATTACCTTATAGCTCTGGAGGTCAGAAGGCTGTCCACACTGCGTCTGAGGGCTCTGCTCCTTCTGGAAGCTGTGGGGGGAATGTGCATCCTTGCCTGGTCCAGAGCCTAGAGGACCCCCATACTGTGTCCAAGGAGCCATCACTCTGTGCTTCTGCCATCACGTCTCCTTCCCTGAGTGTCCTGCCCACCTTGTTCCCTTGCGAGGATATTGTGATTGCATCAGTTCCACTCTAATAAACAAGATAATGCCCGACTCAGTTCTTAATCACTATTTCTAGTCCCTTTTGCAATATAAGGTAACATATTCACAGATTCTGGGGATCTTGCCAACCCTTGCAAATGAAGCAGATTTTATGCCCCTTGCCTATGGTCTGTGTTCTAATCTGCAGGACACTATTCCAATATTATCAAATTTAGGGTGGATTTAATGTTGACGGGGAAACTTCCAAATAACTCTCAGAGTCTCTTGCCAGCCTCACTGGCCTGTTTCTCCGGCACTTTTCCTCTGGCTGCTGAGGGAGGGACGGTGGCAGCCCAGTGAGCCTGTGCCCAGCATGGGCTGCGTTCCCTCTTTTCACTCTCAGTTATTTTGTAGCTCAGACACTCTTTCCCAAGAGATAGTGACAGACATTTGCACAGAACGCCTTTCCCTTTGCCACTTCCTCCCAGTTTGCAGAGGACATCATTGGAGGCAAGGAGCTGTGCTGCTGCCCTTGTCCTCGGCAGCCCAGAAGCCAACTTCCAGGCCACTCAGCGGTCCCCACCCCACATCTCAGGGTCCCCTACTTCCCCATCAGGGCCTGATGCTGGCAGAGAAGACCCCTGAGGTTGAGAACTTACCCCCTTCTGTAGTTCCCTGGCTCCTGTCATCGTGTCCTGGGTCCCTCCTCAGCCCTGCCTGCCATGTGGCTCTAGGAGATAAGAATCTTCAGTGCTGCCAGGAAGTCCTCTGGCTTCACACTTACCCTTCACCTTGTGACTGACCAAAGGCCATGCTGACATTCCTTCCTATGTCCCTGAAGGTCGGCCTTGTCTTGGCCCAGAAGAAGAGTTTGGAGACTCACCTAAGGGGACAGCAGGGATGGAGTTCCTAGGTTTGAATCCCACTAATAGTGTGACCCTCCCTAAACTCTCTGGGACTCAGTTTCCTCATCAGAATGAGAATATAATACCTGCTCGACATGGTGGAGGACTAGTCAGTAAGGAGGCACCACACTTATGGGTCCCTGAGCCCCCCCCTCTCTCTCGTCCCTCAAGAGGACATCCTGGCAGCCTGAGGAATGAGTGAGTGATAAGGAGGAATTTCGAACCCTGATTTCTGCCTTGAACTTGAGCCCAGGGCAGATTCCAGAGCTTGAAAGCATTGATGGGCCCAGGTATCCTCAGATGGAGTAAGTGGAGGCCCTTGGGAATGGACAACTTGGGCCCTTGTAATGCCTCCTCCTGTCCCTTGATTTCCAGGCCCAGAGCCACCTCCTCAGCTCCTGGTGGCTCTCCTCTTCGGTTACAAGGTGCTGCTGACGGTCAGTGTCTCTGCCATCTATGTGCACAAGATGAGGAGGGCCTGACTGTAAGTTGTGGAACAGGGTGGTCAGGCCAAGGTCTGTCCCAGAAGGGCCAGGGTCACGGGAGGGCCAACCCAAGGTCACACAGGGTCAGGGACCCCGTGGGGTTAAGGGAAGGTGACCTACCTCTCTCAGTACATCAGGGACCTTGGGTTTCCCTCTCAGTGGTTCCCAGCTCCCAGGAGGTGTGGGGGGACTGTACGGGGGCAGAATCAAAGATTTCAAAGGGGTCCACAGAGTCCCAGGGCTTCTGGGCAGAGGGGGCTGCATGACAGGTGGCCAGGGGTGTGGTCCCCTTGGAGACCATCTCTACATTTTGTGAATAGTGGGGCTCCATGGGGAAAAGACGTCCACATTTGGGAGAAATGTTGAGAGACCCGTATCAGCTGCTCTGAGGGCTGTGCCCACTGTGAGCCTCCTTGTAACACAGTGATGGATGGGAAGGGTGAGGGGCACCGTGTGAGGAAGGCTGAGGGGCAGAGTCCCATCTCAGGGCCTCCTGTCCGCTCAGGACATGCTCCCAGGAGGGGGACAGCCCAGAGGACATAAGACACATGCAGGGACATTTCTTGAATGGTGAGCACAGAACTAAATGGAATCTTGTTTCCCACAGCTCCTCCTTCCCCACCTGCTGCCTGCTGCCCTCCATGCCTGCTGCCCCCTTCCTGCCCTTAGGGGCCCAGCCAAAGACAAGGAGCAGACAGAGGCCTCCACAGATTCTCCTCCCAGTGCCACCCACCTGGAAGCCCTGCCTGCCCGCAGCTCCTGCTCCTTCTCAGAGACCCCAGTGTTCCCAGGGCTGGGGCCCCATTCCCGCTCCTCTCAGAAACACACGCACACAGAATCCAAAGATACCACCTCCTCATTACCCCACCCTCAGGACTTCAGTGTGATGGGCGGGGACAGTGAGGACCAGGAAGGGGCAGTGCTGCTACGCGTTCAGGCCCTTCACCCATTGTCGTGGGCGTGGGAGCCAGGGGAGGGGATAGCCATGCTGTGCCCACAGCAGTAGCATTGGGTACAGCAAGCTGGCCTCGAAATTGTGGCTTTGATTCAATAGTAAATATTTCTTTTTCCCATAGCTTTTCTTGTCCTTTACAGATATTATGTAGCTGAGGTGCAGAAACATCGTGAGGTGAGAAATCCTGAAGGACATTTGAGCTGGGAGCTGGGAAACGGAGTCCTGTGTCCCCGGCAGCACTGTCTGGAGCAGAGTTAGTCCTGCTGTGCTTGCGTGGGGGTCAGGGTGCATGTCGTCACCCAAATGCCACACATGCTCACTGCCGCCAGTGTTTTTTCAGTTACTATATACCTTGAGGACCAGTTCTAGAGATTTTAGGGAATTTTAAAAACAGACATTCAATAAATATGTGTTGTATAAATTATTTCCTTTCTATTTGCCTATTATTAAAATACATTTCTTCTCTAAACTATTTATAGAAAGGGTCAGGCTTTTTGAAAATATGCTCTCTGGAGAAAATTAACTATGTAATTATGTTTGAAAAATTGTGTTGACCACAATGTGTAACTTTAGGAATCTCTGGACCAAATGATCCACGGGAGAGGATAACACTCCTGTGACCCATCAGATCCTGAGGGGGGACGTGCTCCCCTTCCCTCAGGTGACACACAGCTTACAGGTTTCCCCTCTGAGATCTTGCAGACAGAGTCCTGGATGAGTGATTAGAAAACACATTCTGGCTCTATGACCTTGAGCGACTCACTCAAAGTCTATGAGCCTGTTCTCTGCTCTGTGAAATGGGAATAATGCTGCCTCAAAGGATGGTGGTGACACTAAATGAGGGAGCCTTAAGTGAAAGCACACAGGGTCTGGAGCAAAGTCAGAGGAGTAGATACTTACTTTTCTTTTTTAATTTACTGAGGAGTTTGTAGCATTTATGCTCTGCAGTCCTGTGATGGTGATAGTTTTCCCCTGGGCCTTGTTTCCTGACAATGTTACCAACCATTTTAAGAAATAACTTTCCCCCTTGGAGACTGGCACCTTTGTTCAAGAATCTCTTTACAGAGAGCAAAAGTGACCTTTGCTTCAAAATTTGGCACACTCTGCCGACCATAAGTAGGGCAACTATAATGTCATGAGTTGAGGAAAATAAGCTTTTTAGAAGCATTAGTCAGGTCTGGCTCACACTGGGAGCCTCCTGAACTCACCTCCCCAGCTGGGAACATACAGCTACAAATGGAACAGTTCCCTTGTAAGAAACCCAAAAGCTAGTTGAGCGACTCCTACATATTGGATGAACAAGAGGAAACCCACACTGAGAGAGAATCTGGCAGCGAACCCTGCCCCCGGCACAGCAACATTCAACCAGGAGGGGCCTCACCCCTCCCTGCTTTTCCTTGAGGCGCAAAGGGTTTGGACCCAGCATCTAATGCCCCAACTTTTAGGACTCCCTGCTGAGGGTTGCTCCTCCAAACCAGGCAGCAGTGAGAGCCAGTGGGGCTGTGTCCCTGAGGCCCACAGACCAGAACCAAAGAGCAGTTCTTAGCAGCACGTCAGGTCATCCCTTAGCTCCCCCCCAGGGCTCAGCTTGGAGGCAGCAGAGACAAGGCCCACCTCCCAGGCTTTGCCTGAAAGAGGCCTGTTTACACATGCCATGCAAGGCAGCCAGAGGGTCAGCCTCCTGATTTAATACAACCTAGGGGGCAACAGTCCTCTCCGGAGACCAGGGAGGCCAGCAGGGCCTGTACACACACACCGTGGGCCCCCCTCCAGGCCCCAGCAGCCCCCTACGAGGAGCTCCTGCACATGTCTGGCACCCCGGCTTTTGTTGCCATCCTGGGACGTGCACCTTGATGGCCCGGCTCTGGTGGCCAGCAAGCCCCCTCCCACCAACTTGTTCTAAATTCTGCAATTTGTAGGAATCCACAAAGGACCCTAAACTGCAAAACTATCTTGAGAAAGAAAAACAAAGCTGGAGGCATCACAGTGCCTGATCTCACATGATACTACAAACCTACAGGAAACAGATACATTGATCAGTGGACAGAGGAGAACCTGACCCACACACATGCGCTCAATACACTGACAGCAAAGGAGGCAGGAATATACATGGGAAAGGACAGTCTCTTCCATAAATGGTCTTGGGAAAACGGGACTTGGACCAGTACTTTACATCATGCACACAAATCAGCACAAAATGGATTAAGTATTTGAATGTTAGACCTGAAACCATAAAACTCCTAGAAGAAAACATAGCGGTAAGCTCTTTGACACTGGTATTAACAGAGGCAAGGGAAACAAAAGCAAAAATAAGTAAATGGGTCTATATCAAACTAAAACCCTGCACAGTGAAGGAAATAATCAACAAGAGAGGAAGGCAACCTAATGAATGGGAGAAGTGATTTGCCAAGCAACTGATAAGGAGTTAATATCCAAATATATAAAGAACTCCCAAAGCTCAATAACAACAACAAGAAAAAAAATCCTATTTAAAAATGGACAGAGCAAATGAATACATATTCTTTCCAAAGAAGAAGACTTGTGGATGGACAACTGGTACATCAAAATTTGCTTAAATTCACTCATCATCAGGGAAATGCAAATGAAAACCAGTGAGATACCACTTCACATCTCCTGCAATGGATTCATCAAAAAGACAAGAACTGACAAGAATACAGAGAAAAGGGAACATTTGTACACCGTTGGTAGGAATGTAAATTGGTGCACACCCTGTGGAAACAACATGGAGATACCTCCGGAAATTAAAATAGAACTGCCATGTGACCCAACAATTCCACTTCTGAGTCTATCACCAAAGGAAACAAAATCACTTCCTGAGGAAATCTCTGCTTCTGGGATCACTGCAGCATTATTTACAATAACCAAGACATGGGAGAAGACTAAGTGTCTACAGGTAGACCAATGTTAAAAGAAAATGCGGTTACACACACACATACACAATCAGATGCTATTCAACGTAAGAAAAGGAAATCCTGCCATTTGCAACAAGGATGGGCCGTGACAGCATTACACTAGGTGAGGCAATTTAGAGACAAGTACTTATGATCTAAATTATATGTGGAAACTAAATATCCAATCTCACGGATACAGAGACTATCTGAGTGGTTGCCAGAGACAGGGAATGGAGGGTGGGGAAAATAAGTGAAGGTGGTCAAAGGATACAGACTTCCAGTTATAAGGTAGTAAGTTCTAGGGTGTAATGCACAGCATAGTGACTATAGTTAACAACACTGTGTGTGCATTTGAAAGCTCCTGAGAACACATCTTACTAATACTAATAGAAAGCTCTCATCACAAGAAAAACTGTGTGGCTGTGTGAGGTGATGGATGTTAACTAAACTTATTGTAATGATCATGTGTAATATTTACATACATCAAATCATTACATTGAACATGTGTTATAAATTTATTCAGTGTTGTATGTCAATAATATCTAAGTAAAACGGGACAAAGAAAGCTAAACCCATGGCCACCAAGTCATATGTTCCAGTGACAGAGAGTTACAGTCCAAATGCTGTCACACATGCGAACATTTGCAATGAGATATACACCAGTCATAGGGCCAGTTCAGTGAGTTCAGTGAAGGTGAACCTCTCTCTCCCTTTCCAGTGCTTCTTTTGTTTTTTAACCAGAAGAACTGTCTTTAAGTGTGCAGTTCAGGACTGTTAATTACATTCACATCATTCTGAAATAGATCCCAGAACATTCTAATCTTGTACAACTGAAAGTGGATACCCTTTGAGGAGCTCCCATTCCTCTGCCTCCAGCATCTGCTAACCACGGTTCTGCTGTCCGTCTCTGCGAGGGTGACTGCCCCTGATAGCTCATGTAAGTGGAGCCATACAATATTTGTGTTTTTGTGTCTGGCTTATTTCACTTAGCTCAATGTCCTCAGGCTTCCTCCATGTTGCATTCTGGGACAAGATGGCCAACATGGAAAAGGAAGGAAAGACTAGGACGGGTTTCATCAACCCCTTCACTCGACCACCCATCATCCTTCCATCCCAGCTGGAGAGCCCTCCACATTCACACTCAGCAGCCGTGCACTTACTTGTTATGCACACATCTGCTAACCAACACCTACATCCTCCCTGGGGAGGCCCTGAGCAGATGGACCCCATCCTTTATACTCTCGGGCTACCAGAGTGGATTTCCTATATACAGCTGTCTCTTTCCTCTGGGCTGGGTCAGCTGCCCCTGCAGAGACTGTGTCTCTGATTTCCCACTCCTCAGACTTGGTGGCCGTTACCTGCCATGTGCAGTGATTCCACCCACACAGTGTGCATCTCACCTGGCTGGGAAACTGCCATATGTTCGCGGTTGCTGAGCCACCCATGCCCAGGCAGAATATCGATGGCACCTTCAGTCTGGGAACCTGCATTTGATGAATGGGTCTGTGCGGAGTTCCGAGCAGGTGCTCAACTGTAAGGTGCAGCAGGAGGCCCAGCCTCCCACCTGAACCAACCTCATACTGTCGCCCTCAGCGCACAGCACAGGCCAGCCCATCTGGAGCCCAGGAAGCTCACATCTCTCCCTGTGTCACCTGGTCACCTCTGATGTCTGAGAGGATTTCAGCCGGCATGGGGAGCAGTGGAGACTTGCTTATCATTGAAGTCCTGCCCAGCTTAAGAGTCCGTGACTCCTTAAATAATCAATGCTGTCTGGACACAGCCTCATTTACATGTGGTCATCCTGAAAGAGCTTTTAGTTCAGAGGAAATAGCAGTCTTGTAGTTCTACCCTCCTGAAAATTCCCGAGAGGGGGTTCAGCTTATATCCTTGCTTACTGGTGATTCTGCGATGGTCATCCGCAATGCTCTTGTTATAATGTAAATTCAGAAAAAGCTATCTTCAAACTTAGTTACATTAATATACCTTTGTAAACTTAGGCAACTGAGTCAGTTATCCCCTCAGGGCCTGAGTTTATTCATCTATAAATTAGTATAGTGATATCAGCCTCCTAAGATTTTATTAAAGTTAGATTACCACAAAACTTTAACACACAAGGCTGATTGTCTGGGTTTGTTCATCTAGAACATGGCCTTTTGACTTCTGTGTGGAAGATGTTCAAATCAGTACTTATTTGGTCAAATTCAAGGTGAGGTTAGTAGTCAAAGTCATGTCTTATTTTCAAGAGAGAAAAGAACATGGGCTTGGAGTAAGAAATCGGGTGCAACGTCCTGGGTCTGGAACTTCCTGGCAAAATGACCTCAGAGAAGGTGCTTCACTCATGGAGCCCAGTTGATGTTTCCCCTACCTGCTGGTACCGAGGTTAGAGATGCCTGCCCTTATCTGTGAGGCTGTCCTCCTGGGATTCAAGGTGCTTCTGGTGATGAGTTTCACAGCCACCTCCATCCTCAGGCCATGGAACCTGTAACAGGTGAGCTGGGGGCAGGCCTTAAGTCCTCAGTGGGAAGTCAGGGTCACCATCAGGGCTGGTGACAGGATCCAGGACAAACACACAAGGCTCACAGTGCCCTCAAGGGTGGCCCAGCCTCAAGATAAGATCGTGAACCTCATGTTTTCTCCAAATATCTCTTAGAATTCTCTGTCTGCCCACTCTCACGCATTGCAGAGTACTCTGGAGTTTGAAGGGTTTCAACTTAGGTTCCTTGGTGTCCTGGAGGTGGCAGTCCCAGGTGTGGAGGTGGGATGAAGGTCAAAGCTTTGAGACCTGAACTTCAAAGAGTCCCCATGAACTGTTATATCTTCCAGTTTTCATATTATATATCTTTGGAATGAATAAGAAAAGTATAACTAAATCAACTAGGAGGGCCTATCTGAGAGACTCAGAGTGCAAAGTAGTGGCAAAGATGAACGTGGGTGTGGGAGAGAGTGCAGGACCCAGAGGGAGGTGTTAGGGTGTGAAGAGTAGTGAGTCAGTTTCTGATCTGCACAACGAACCCAGGCTAAGCATGGTGCCTGCCACACAGTAGGTGTTCATGAAATATTGCTGGAAATAAACACAAATGAATGATTTCACTTCAGCCTCCCCATGCCCTGCCATGCACTGGGCCCTGTCAAGGGGCTCAAGCAGGGAGAAGAAGCTGAAGGTCCCGCAGGCTACCCAGGACCCTGCCCCTCCCTCTGCAGCCCCACCTCCTCCAAGGACACGCTCCCTTCCACGCACCCTCCTGATGTTCCTTCCCTCTGAGCTTTGGAGCTGAGTCTAGGGTGGACTTTGGTCATGGTGAGTCAGAGATATGTGACCCTGAGCACTGAGCTTCAAAGTGTCCTGTCCTCCACCCACAGGAGAATCAAGCAGATCCAGGAAACAGACTTCCAACCTGCTCTGATTAAGAACAACCCTTAATTATCAGAGCACATTTTACCTTAATCCACAGGTTTTGCAAGTGTGACTTCATTTTAACACACATGTATTTTGAAATCACAAAGTTTAACAAGCATTTTTCTATTCTGAAATATATAATCATCTAAAAAATATCAGTGGACCTACCATCCTATCTGTGTAAAGTATTAATATTTTGCAATTATGGTTTTCCATTCCTTTTCAAAACACTGTCCTGAATTTGGTGTTTATCATTCTCCTGCATGATTTTACACTTTTATAACATAGGTATAAATCCTTAAGCAATATTTAACATTACATTGCATGGTTTCAATTTTATGTAAATTGTACACAGATTCATGAACTTTTATTATTTATGCATAACACAGTTTATGGGATTTATTTATGTCAATATATGTAGCTATTTTATTAATTTTCCACAGCTCTATAGGTTTCTATAAGAATATGCTCCCATTTATGGATTTTTCTCCAGGTGGCATTAAAGCTCTATGTAATGTTTGCTAGTACAACTTTTCAAGAAGCATTCATCTTTGTTTCCCTTGGGCTCATACAGGAGAGGCCCTCCTGTCCTTCTACTCCGGTCCAGCAGGCAGCTGTGTTGGTTATTACATGACAGCTTTTACAACAAAAAAGGTTTTTGATTCTTTAGCAAAATTAAAAGTTTTGCTCTTTCCATTTACACCTTTGATCTAGGTATATTTTAGTTTGTGTGTGTGTATGTGTGTGATGTGCGGTAAGGAACTTGTTTTTTTCTCCCACAAGGATAAAGTATCTAGCACTCACTGATCTGCACTGCCCCATCTGCCATTAATTGAGTTTCTATAAATCTGTGGGGTTTTTTTATGAACTCTTTGTTCCAGGAGCTATTTGTCTAGCTTTCTGTCAAAAGTACCCTGTCTTAATTACAATAGCATCTAATAAGTTTTGATACTTTCTTTAGTCATATTGTCCCACCTCTTCTGGTTGTTCAAAACTGTCCTGCCTATTCTTTGACTAAATGGATTTTAGAATCACTTTGTAAAGTTTCATGATAAAACTCTTTTAGAATTATTATTTCATTGCTTTATATTTATCTTTAATTCCATCAAATTGACGTCTTCCTAATACTGATCTCCCATTCATGGACATGAGATGCCTCTATTTATTTAGGTTTTCATTTGTGAACTTCAATTCAAAATTTACATTTATTTTCCCCAAAATGTTGTTACACATCCCTTCTAGAGCTGTCTTTAATACTCTAGTTTATGGAGTTGGCTTTGAATACTACATAGCATTCTAATTAAGTTTTGAAATTCAACCTTAAATCCAACGAGCTCATAAACTCTTACTAGTGATAATAGTATGGACATTCTTTCATTGGTAATTGGTATAACATTAATGATCTAAAATTCATTTTGTCTTTATCAAATTTACATATGCACACATTGAAGAGTCAAACAGATCTAAACTTCTACATATGCAACATAAGTTTCCCTAACCTTCCACCAATATCCATTTCCCAGGGGCAGCCATTTTCAGCTCTCTTAGCTTGATCAGTCAAGATTTTACTTTGAAATCTCACAAAGCATGCTTACGTGGCTACTTGTTTTCTCAAAGGCATTATTTATTGGCTTTCCAGTATGGAAGGAGGTGGGGATAGAATGTTCTCTTCCTGGTGACACACATGCACACTTTGTATACCCATCACTCTAATATCACTATGTTATAATTTTATGTAACTTAACAGTCGGTATCTACCTTACAAGAAGTGATTGATATTTAGCTGTGTCTCGTAACATTCCTAATTTTAGCTTATGTTGCTCCACTCATGTTTGTGTTTGTGTAACTACCATAATCAGCACACAAAGCATTTGCATAACCACAAAGGTCTGCCCTGTTCCAGCCCTGCATAGTGACACCCATCCCCACCATACCAAACTTCAGGCAGAGGCCAATCTATTGTCCATCTCTGTAATCTGAAGAATATTTTATAAATGGAGTCATTAAGTATGTGACATTTTGAGATTGACTTTTCCACTCAACATAATGTCTTCCAGAACTTCTATGTTGTTGCACGTGTAAATTATTCATCCTTTTTACTGCTGTGTAGGATTTCTTTCTGTAGATGAACTACAATTTCTTAACCATTCAATTATTATAGCACATTTTGGGTGTTTGCAGCATTTTGCTAACACAAAGAATGCTGCTGTACACATTTGTGCACAGGTTTTGTGGACATAAGTTTTCCTTTCTCTGAGATAAATGACTGGGAGTGTGATTGCTGGGCCATAGAACCCACTTTCTCTCCTGCAAGAGGTCAGGAAATGATCCTTTCACCGGAGGCAGGCGCATACAAGTTGTGAGATCACCAAGCACCACGCATCTGGGCTGTGTGTTACCAGCTCCATCAATCAAAGGCTGGAATAGGGAGTCATTCAGAGCAGACCTGATTCCATCCCAAAGGTGAACAGCCCTGGTGACCCTCTACCTTCTCCAGCTGGGAGCTCTGGGTTGGGGCAGGAGCAGAATGAGGCCACCAGCCAGCCACATCTTGGGGTCCTGGTTTGGAAGTTGCAGACATAGTCCAGAACCTCAGATCCCTCTTGGCCTGGGGCTCCCACATGCAGAGTCACCATGAAAACCTCAAGATGGAGAGAGGGGCCCAGAGGAGAGAGCAGAGACCCCAGGCAGGGAGAAAGCATTATTTCTGCTGGGCTGTCCAGGGCCCCCTGAAAACCTAAGATGAGTAAGTCCTCACATTGTAGCCACCTTTCCTTCCTGACTTCCATTTCACAATCTAGAAGCAGGAACTCTCTAGAATCTAGAAGCAGGGCTGTCTCACGGCTTCTCCACCCCATCGGTGGCACTTCCTCTTCTATCACAGGAGGCGGGGCTCCTCTGCTGTCCACAGAGCGGAGCCTGGTTCTCTCAGCCCGGGTCTGGACACAGCAGCCTCCTCGGGTGTCCACAATGCCTATCCCTGCCTCCCGGCCCCACCCTTCTCCTTGCCTGCTGCTGACTCTACTGCTGGGACTCACAGGTGAGTGGCCTTGAGGTAGAATCCCCTCCTCCTGCCCCTGGTCCTGCCCCTGCCCCTGGGTTAGAGCTCGAGGTTAAACTGGATGCACCACCAGCACTGCCACAGGGCAAGGACAGGGCGTCACTGAGAGCATGAAGTCAGGGCCTGAGCATTTTCTCTGGGAATCCATCACCTGCAGCTGGTGACCCGAGGGTGGAAACAGATGATCCTTCAAACACCACAGCCACAACTTTGTGTACATTAACTGGTCTGTTCCTCACCACATCCCTGTGTGATAGCTCCATTACCCCTGATTGACAGATGGGGAAACTGAGAGAGTAACTAGCCCAATGGCACCTACATGAGGCAGTGGAGTAACCAGCGCTCAAATTCAGGCCAAACAGCTCCACAGTTAATTCTATGAACCCTGCTTTCACATGTACTCTATTGAATCTGCAGATTGTTTTAGGCATTATTGACCTCTTAACAATATGAAGTCTTCCAATCCATGAACATAGGATATTCTCCCATTTATTTGTCTTCTTTAATTTCTTTCAGCAATATTTTATGCTTTTTCATCGACAACTCTTTCATCTCAATGGCTCAATTTACTCCTAAGTATTGTGTGTGTGTTAATCAAATGTAAATGAAATTGTTTGCTTAATTTCCTTTTGGGATTGTTTGACACTAGTGTTACAGAAATGCAGCTGATTTTGTGTGCTGATTCATAGCCTGTAAGTTGGCTGAATTTGTTTATTAGCTCTGAAAGGTTTTTTAAGATTTCATTTAGAAAGTAAATTTTTAGTGAAGTATAGTTAACATACTATATTATATTGGTATCAGGTGTACAACACAGTGATTTTACAATTATCTACATTATGACATGTTCACCATGGAAAGTGTAGTTATCTTCTGTCACTATACAAACTTATTAGAATATTATCAACTGTATTTCCCTTGCTGTACTTTTCACCCAGTGACTTACTTATATTGTAATTGGAGTTTGTATCTCTTTATCCCCTTCACCTATCTCACCAACTTCCCCACTCCCCTACCATCTCATAACCAACAATTTGTCTCTGTAATTATGAGTCTATTTATATTTTTTGGCTTGTTTTCTAGATTTCACATGTCAGTGAAATCATATGGTATTTACTTTTTTCTGACTTTTTCTAACAGTTATGTTCATGTATAGATTCTAGATTTGTGACATATAAAATCATGTCATCTGCAAACAGAGACAGTTTTACTGCTCAATTTGAATGCCATTACATTATTTCTTAGCTTAGTCACTTTTATTAGAATCCACTATTGTGTTGAGTGGAGGAAGTGAAGGTGGGCATCCTTGTCCCATTCCTGACCTAGGGGAAAGCTTTCAGACTTTCACCACTGAGAATGAGGTTATTTGTGGGTTTTTCACACATGACTTCATCATTTTGAGGAATTCTCCATGATTTTTACTTTGCTGTTTTTATCATGGAAAATGTTGACTTTTGTTTCTCTGTATCAAATTCTTTGTTTTATTCCTCTTATTCTATTAATGTGGTTTGTTCCATTGTTTAATTTTCATATGTTCTACCATCCTTGCACCCCAGGAATAAATCCCACCTGACCTTGGTTTATAATCCTTTTAATAAGATGTTGAGTTTGGTTCGATAGTATTTTGTTGTAGATTGCTACATCAGATTTCCTTAGAAATACGGTCTGTAGTTTTCTTGAGGTACCTTCATGTGACTTTGGTATCAGTTTAATGCTACCCTGAGAATGAGTCACAGAATGTCTCTGAATAAGTTAGGAGTCTTCCTTCCTCTTCGATTTTTGGGAAGAGTTGAAAGAGGATCAGAGTTAGTTCTTTTAATGTTTGATAGAATTCACTGATGAAGCCACATAGCCCTGGCCTTTTCATTCTTCAGAGATTTTTGATTATTGGTTAAATCTTCTTACTAAGTTATATATCTATTCAGATCTTCTATTTCTTCATGATTCAGTTTTGTTAAGTTCTATGTTTCTAAGTTAACCAATATATTGGTGTAGAGTTGATTTACTTACTTTTTAATAAAAAACCTTTTATTTCTGTAAAATTGCTAGTAATGTCTTTCTTTTATTTCTGATTTTAGTTATTTGTGTCTTCTCTCTTTTTTTAATTGTCAAACTTGCCAAAGTTTTGTCAATTGTGTTGATCTTGGTTTTGTTAATTTACTCAACTGTTTTTCTATTCATATTTTATTTAACTGAGCACTGATCTTTGTAACTTCTTTCACTCACCTATCTTTTGATTGGGTTTACTTTTTTCTTCTTTTTCTAATTTCCTAGAGTGTATAATTGCTATTTGTTTATGATCTTCTCTTTTTAAATGTATGCAATTACACTGTGAATTTCCCTCTAGCACTGCTTCTGCAGTCTCTCACAGTTTTGGTATGTTGTGTTTCCATTTTCATTTTTCCCAAGGTATTCTCTAACTTCTTTTGTGATCCTTCTTTGACCTTTTGAACATTAATAGTGTGCTTCTTCTTTTCTATGTGTCTGAATATTCCATTTCTCCTTCCCTTATTGATTTCTAGTTTTATTTTATAAACCATTTCACCAGGGCACTGAAGAAATAGCCCTTCTCCCAGATTCCAAAATCTGCTCTGCCATTCACCCTGTATGACAATGTTGCATACATGTATTTGTTATGGCAACTGGTTTCTGTAACACTCAGGAGAGATGAGTGTGATAGGCGCAACAAAGGTCCCCAAAGAGATCTATGTCCTAACCCAGAAACTGTGAATATTTAACTTGATATGGCAAAAGAGATTTTGCAGAAGTGACTAAGTTAAGACTCTTGATAGGGGGAGACAGTCCTAGATTAGCAACCTGGGCCCAATATAACCACAGGGTCCTTATAAGAAGGAAGCAAGAAAGTCACAGTTAGAGAAGGAGAGGTGACAACAGGAGGAAAGGTTGGATGGAAAAGAAAAGGGAACCTTGAGAAGAGGCAGTGGGCAGCCTCTAGAATTGGAAAGGCAGGGAAAGAGCCTCCAGAGGAAACGGGGCTCAGCAGACTCCTTGACGTAGCCCAGTAATACCAGTCTTCTCGTCTCCAGGATAATAGTAAATTTCTGTTCTTTTAAGCCGCCACATTTTGGGTGATTTGTTACAGCAGCTTTCAGAAACTCATATAACTTCATTATAAAAATCAGACAGACTTGAAACAATGCTTTTCTTCCTATTGAAACCCCACGTTCACTGTGTGCTGGGAACGCTGCACACCACGTCACTCAGGTCCCTCAGGCCCCCAGGTGACAGAGCAGAGCCCATCCAGAGCTGTGGATTTAAGGGGGAGAGAATAGTGGGTCCACAGAGGTTCTTGCAGTCAAATGCATATCCCACAAAATGCACCCATCACCTCTGCTCACAACTCAGTGGTCTTAGAAAATCTCCAGGTGTCACTCAATGCAAAATCCAGAAAGTGCCACACACCTTGAAGCCATAAAGTGACCAGCAAGAAATATTTGGGAAGCATGACCTTTCCAGAGAGGGCTCAGGCACTCAGACCTGATCGCTGCCACACCACTTAACTGTGCCTCAATTTCCACATTTGTAACAGGGTCACACAAAGCAGGCTCCTTTGAGGGTTCCATGTGATGGACAGCAGTGTGCTGAGCTCAAGGCCCGCTCATGGTGTGAGCTCAGTCATGAGTGTTGTTATTGACAAACATCTGAGAAAATATGCAGGATTATGTAAAAATGAGCCAATAGTGGTATGTTTCCCTCCAGGAGCAGCAGGTGAAGAGGAGCTGCAGGTGTTTCAGCCTGACAGTTCAGTGTCAGTGGCAGCAGGACAGACGGCCACTCTGAACTGCACCCTAACCTCTGTGCTCCCCGTGGGGCCCAGCAAGTGGTTCCGGGGGGCTGGACCAGGCCGCCAGTTAATCTACAGTTTCAAGGGCGGAGAAGGCCCCTTCCCCCGAGTAACAAAAGCTTCAGATGCTACAAAGAGGATCAACACGGACTTCTCCATCCGCATCAGTAACATCAGCCCTGAGGACACCGGCGTCTACTACTGTGTGAAGTTCCAGAAAGGGACCCCTGATGTGGAGATTAAGTCAGGCCCAGGCACTCGGGTCACCGTGAGCGGTGAGTCCAGGGTGGGCCTCCTCCAGGCCCTGTGGTGGGGCAGCCTGTCAGTAGGAACGCCCTCCATTCTTTGAGCAGCACTGAGGATCGGGTGGGCAGTGGGGGTTCATATTCATGAGCTGATTTCCCCGCCTTGCACAGCTCAGGGAGGCTGGGGCCTGGAGAGGCCCTTGTTTGCTCCAGGCCCCCTGCTGGTGCATGGAGGGGAGTCTGTCCCCAGTGGGCTGGCTCCACAGCCCCTGCCTTTTCCAGTCCTGTCCAGCCCTTTGGTCCAGGGCTGAGGGAGCAAAAGCCTCAGTGACTTGCCCAGTCACAGGCCAGGCCTCCCCACTGCCTCCAGGGAGCCCTCCCTCCACGGGGCCCAGGCTCCTCTTTCCTGAGCACTTACTGAGCTCCTGCTGTGTGCCAGGTTCTGCTCTGGGCACTGTGGGAGTAGCAGTGAGCAGAGCAGGGCAGGGAGAGGGGACTCTGTGCATTTCTTTATTTCTTCACAAACGTCACACTGAGAAGAAATTCATAAGACGCACAGGCTTCCTGTTTAGACTGATGCCCTGAGTGGGGAGATACCATTGTTTGGCGTCTATTGAAGGTCTGTCTACAACCCATCTTGTGAATCAGGGACCAAATCACACAGTCACTGAAGGCTCTGAGCAGAGCTGGAGTGTTTTCGAATGTCCTTCACACAGTGATGTTTGGATGTGGGTGTTGCCAGAGGTCCAGACCCTGAATCCTGGATTGTCAGTAGAGGAATGACCCATCCAACCAATGCCCCCATGTGCAGAATGGGAGCCTGAGGCCAAGGGATGACAGGGCACATTGCTCATGGTCACATGGCCAGTAGTGAGGAGATTGGACTAGAGTCCACATCTGATTCTGGGCTAGTTCCTTCCTGTCCTGACATTGGACACTCTCTCCATGGAAGGGTCTGGTACATAGTAGATGCTGAATAAAAGCTTGTTACACTAAACCAATGAGCAGGGAGCAGTCTTTCTACTTTTCATTGGTTTCCCCAAGCCCAAAAACCCCTCCCATTTAGACCCTGAAGCCTGAGGTGATTGGAAACCTCAGCCCCTCCTCCCCAGTCCAGCATCCTTACCACCACCTAGAGCTGCCCGTGGTTTTACAGCGGTTCAGCACCCCAGAGGGTGGAGAGAGCTCCGTCATTGTACAGTGTGCTGTTATGGAAAAGTTGTTCCCCACCTTGGGCCATAAACAGCATGTGGTGGATACGATGTCCTGCATGACTCTACTCCGGTGGGAGTGCCACCTGGAAGTGGTCTTGCTAGGTGGTGGCGGGGGCTGGGGGAATGCATTTTAACTTGTGTGGATGCTGTTAAATTTCCCTGCTGGACAGAATCTCAAGTAGATTCTCCCCACAACCCCTGCATGTTGGCAGGGTACATGGTTTCATCCTGATCTCACAGGTATTACAGATGTTCTCAGGGGTGCCCTCCAAGAAAATAAGCCAGAATGGAATCACCAGGACACCTTCCCATGGAGTGCTCCTGCTCCCAGGGGCTTCTTGCTCCCCCTGCCCCTGAGGAGGCACAGAGCCAGACACACTGTGCCGATCCCAGCTTCACTGCTGGGGAAACCTTCCCATTTTACACGTGTGTGTATCTGAACAGACTGGAATCCCCTCCAGCACATACTGCCCAGCCGCAGTGCCTCCCTGCCTCAACACACCAGCTGTCCCTCCTGAAATCTGTCCTTCCACTTCTCAACCTGCCTCTGGCATTCTGTAAAAAAAATGCAGGAAAATGTGATCAGGTTTGCATTTTGAAAGCCAGCTCTCCAGACTTGTTATTAAAACAACACAGAGAGAATCATAATTTGCGGGTTTCTACTACTTTTCTGGTTGTTGCTCGGAGGCTGCGAGAGGCAGGCACTGGGACTTTTCTTGGTGTTTCCTCCAGGCATTTGTTTTCCCTTCTAAAAGCCTAAGAGGAAATAGGTAGCTTCAGAACCAGTAATAACCAGATCTCATAACATTATAGGAGTTACTTACTGATCATCCACTGTATGCCAGGCTCTGTGTTGTACACATACCCTCACTCAAGTTAACAGGTTGGTGTTTTGATTCACTTTGTACAGAAACACACACAGCTTCAAGGATAAGGAACAGAGGCACTAAAATCAATCAGTTGTGCACACAGTGAGATGTGCTCTGTCCTGTACTCGCTATGACTGGCACAGATTAGGCCCTGCTGGGACATTTGTGGAAAGAATGAAAACTAAGGAGAAATTCATAAATACCTGAAGGGACAGTTCTGGACATAAACTAAGTCTGGTCAAAAACAGTTCTATTTGTTCAGGTTTCTGCATCATCTTCTGTTTTATTAAGAGAAAGCATGTTTCAATTGACCGTAACGCCATCCCCAGGAAGGAGACACAACTGCTGCCTCTCGTCCCCTCGCCAGCCTGGTTCCAGCTTCCTTGGCTGTCCCGCTGAGCCACTGCTTCCCCTGATTCACTTCTCTAAACCCTTACCTGAAGTTGGTATGTTTCCAGGGGACGCCAGTTAGGAACAGTCAGTACAGAGTGACAACAGTCAGTAATTTTGTGCCTGTGCCCAGATGGGCGGGAACTCGTGTGGCAGAGGAAAGACGGTGAACGCAAACCAGGGCTGGACCTGCAGGTGGCTCTGCCCCACTGAGCGCCCCTGGGAACCTTGGTCCTCCTGTGTAAGGGGAGGACGGCGACCCTGCCTCCCAGTGCGATGACAAGGATTAGACGATAGTGTGATTCACACATACTCTTAACAGGGTCACATGCTTATCGTGGTGATAATCACAGTCATGCGATTTGTTTATAAATGTCCTTTTGTAGCCAAACCCTCTCCCCCCGTGGTCTTGGGCCCCACGGATAGGGCCACACCTGAGCAGACAGTGAGCTTCACCTGCCAGTCCCACGGCTTCTCCCCCAGAAGCATCACCCTGAAATGGTTCAAAAATGGGAAGGAGCTGTCAGCCTCCCAGACCAACGTGGACCCCGAGAGAAACAGCGCCTCCTACCGCATCTCCAGCACAGCTGAGGTGGTGCTGGCCCCGGGGGATGTTCGCTCCCAGGTCATCTGTGAGGTGGCCCACGTCACCCTGCAGGGGGGCCCCCCTCTTCGTGGGACCACCAACTTGTCAGAGACCCTCCGAGGTAGATGCCCCCACACCCAGAGCGAGCCCACTATTGCGCCCAGGCCTCCCCCTGCTCCTCCCCTTGCTTTTGGCTCCAGGCCTTGAGTTGCCTGGAGTCCAATGCCTGCCAGTCCTCCCCAGTCACCGGCGCCTGGATGTGCCGGTCACTTACTGATACTTGAATGGCAGCTGCCAGGCCAGGCCCTACCCGGGCCAAGCACTGAGCTGGGTAGTTGCATTTGCTTTACCAACAGCAACTCACAATTACTGAGCACCTTCTGGGAGCCAAGCCCCTTGTGGTTGGTGATTTAGTTTATTTTGCTACAGTTACGATGTCCCTACTGCCTGCCACGGGCTGGGCTTGCGATTTCTCTGATTTTTACCCTAAAGGAGCTGCCAGTCTTTGAGCACCTACTGTGTGCCAGGCACTGTGCTTAGTCATTTCATTCATATGCAAAGAGCCCTCAGTGTCTGAGCACCAGCTGCATGCCTAGCACCATCCTGGGTGATTCCCTGCCCTGTGGGAGCTAAGCTGGGGGAGCTGAGCTATGCAGCCCATCCTCTGTGATCTGTCTGTTCCTAAGGTCAGAGCTTCTGCCCTGTGCTGTTTCAGTTCCGCCCCGTTTGGAGGTTTCCCAAAGCCCCGTGGCAGGGAACCAGGTGAACGTCACCTGCCAAGTGAAGAACTTCTACCCCCGGCGCCTGCAGCTGAGCTGGTTGGAGAACGGAAACGTGTCCCGAACAGAAACGACCTCAAACCCCACAGAGAACAAGGATGGGACCTTTAACTGGACAAGCTGGCTGCTGGTGAACGTCACTGCCCACAGGGAGGACGTGGTGCTCACCTGCCAGGTGGAGCATGACGGGCAGCCGGCGGTCCCCAGAACCCACACCGTGCACGTCTCTGCCCACAGGCAGGACAAGGATACAGGCCAGATCCCTGGTGAGGCCTCCACTCCCACTGCTCTTTTTAAACTTCATCTCTTTTCTTGATGTTGAAAGTAGTAATTCGTCCTTATTATAGAATAATCGAGAAGTCCATAAATATAAAGCAGAATTTTGAAGTCAGCTCTCCTTCCCCAAATCCCTTATGCCAAGAGACACCACTGTAAGAGTTTGCACATATCTTTGTGGGTGTTTTGACATAAACACACATTTAGGAAAGAAAGAAGGGAGGGACGGGTCATCCTGTCACAGCACCATGCCTCTTGCTTTCCTCTCCTGCCTGTCCTGTGTCCTGTCAGCGCCCCCGCCGTCCTTGTTCTTTCCAGCCTCTGCTGGTCTCTGGTCTGTCCTAGACTTCTCCACCCGCATCACTAACGCCACCCAGCAGGCATCTGCACCCACTGCACTGTGACATGCCAGAAGGGGAGCCCTGAGGGCATGGAGTTTGAGGCTGGACCTGGCACTCAGGGGACCCTGAGTGGTCACAGCATGGGCCTCCTTTGTTCCCTGATCTGTGACAATGGGCCAGCCATGATCAGAATTACTCACTGAACATTTACTATCAGCAAATTCAGTTCACCTGAGCTCCCCTTTCCTGCTTCCACCCCTCTGGGTGCTTGGAACTTGGAGTTTCACAGACGGGACTCGGGGCACAGTGGGAGGCATGTCGTTGAGGATTTCTTGCCATTAAGCCAGGCTATTGGGATGGACTAGTCCAAGTTAATCTCGGGCCCCAAGGATGTGGACCACCAGCCTATACACAACTGTGAGCTGGTTAGAGACCCGTTTCCCCCACAAACACAGCTGGGCACTGTCCCAAGCACCTACAGAGTCCTCCTTGCTGTCAATAAAATATGCCTTGTTTCTCTCTCATGTAACTCCCAGAGGGGTCAAGTCAGCTTTCCAGGAGTCTTTACTCCAGACCTTTCAAATCACACGTACCCTCCAATTTACCCCCTTGTGTTGTCCTTATCTTCTGGGTCAATCCTGGGTCACTGAGTGTCCATGTCCCTGCCTGCAGGAAGAGTAAAGAGAGGGAAGTGAAGATCACTTACCTCAAAGCAAGAGACATACAGACATTTCATAATAAACTCCACCAATAATTCAGTCATGTGTGCACACCCAGTTACGAATGGAATCCGTAATTGTGAGGTCACATAATTAAGGACATTGGTTTTTCTGCAAAATCAGTACCTTTACATTTCGAGAAATTAACAGTAATTTGCTAATGTCATATGAAAAAGAGTGTATGTTCAGATTTTTCCTATTTTCTCTCATAGGTGCTCTTTGTGCACCAAAATTAGTTTTAATCCATCTGTAAATGCTTGGTAGAATTTTCCTGTGAATCCACCTGAGCATCAAGAATTCTTGGGACTTGAAAAAGTATCTGAGTAATTTAGTGGTATTCTAATTATTCACTTCATATCCAGTGAATTGCAGTAGGTTGTACTACTTGAAGAATTTGGTCCATTTTCTTAAAGTTGTCAAATTTTTGCCCACAGATTCTTCACAATATTCCCTTTTTATCCTCTGATGTCTGCAGGGTCTGTAGTGCTATCCCCTGGTGCATCCCTGATATTGGAAAAGGGTCATTTCTCCTCTTGTCTTTGTCTGTCTTGCTAGACATTTTTAATTTCATTGATGTTTTCAAAGAAACTACTTTTTGTTTTCAGTGGATTTTTGCATTGTTTCTCTATTTCAATTTCATTAATTTTCTGTTTTCTTTAATATTTTTCCTTCGCTTGGTTTTGGCTTCTTTTCACTTCTCCTTTTATCATTTATTGAGGTGGGAGCTCAGATTATTGATTGAGAAGCTTAGTTTTTTGAACATATTACCCTTCTCGCACAGCTTTTTACTCCCAAGTCTTCTTCTGTGCCTGGGGAGGTGGGGGAGGGGAACCTAGACTCCGGGGCTCAGTTCTGCCTCTAGGTCTTAGGGGCTGAGCCATGGGCCTCCTCTCCGACCTCTCAGAGTCCTCCTGTGCCTGGGGTCCTTCCTGGGGTTCGGAGTTGTACTGAACCAGGAGGTATGGCAGTGGCAGGTGGGGGTGATGACGTCATCATCTTGTCTGGACAAGCCTGGGTTTGCTTTTCAGTATTCATTTCCTGTTGGGCTCAGAGAGGGCTCCCTTTGGGGGCTCTCAGTGTGCCTGACTTCACATTCAGGCTAGGGCGCTAGGGTTGGAAGTGGTTTGGGGTGTCTAGGTGATGGGCTGGAGCCAAGTGTAAAATGCCTATGTGACCCTGCTGCACTGGGGTGCACCACCTGCCCCAGGTGTCCTAGGGTCCCGGATCCTGCATTCGCGGTTCCAAAGGCTGTGATGTGTGGATGCACCACTTTTTGTTCATTTATTCGGTATTGGAGTGTTTTACACTATTTACAGGTTAATGGACCTCTTTTCTTTTAGTGTAGAAAAACCTAGTTGTGTTAATGGGGACTGGGGGCCTGGACAGTTTTGAGAGTGGGAGAAAGGTTCTGAGACCTCAAATGTTGTACGTCTCTCCTGTCTTTCAAGACCCTACCTTTTGCTCCCCCACTTTTTTCTTGTCCCTTCATCACTCAGTTGTCAAAGTTTCTCCCTTTTCCTCCAGAGGATATGCCCTTTAAGTTGAGCCTGTCTCTTTAATCACATCTGTCCTTTTTTTTCCCTGAGAGGGCATCTCTCATATTTATTGATCAAATGGTTGTTAACAACAATAAAATTCTGTATAGGGGACTCAATGCACAATCATTAATCAACCCCAAGCCTAATTCTCAACAGTCTCCAATCTTCTGAAGCATAACGAACAAGTTCTTACATGGTGAAAAAGTTCTTACATAGTGAATAAGTTCTTACATGGTGAACAGTGCAAGGGCAGTCATATCACAGAAACTTTCAGTTTTGATCATGCATCATGAACTATAAACAATCAAGTCAGATATGATTATTCATTTGATTTTTATACTTGATTTATATGTGAATCCCATATTTCTCCCTTATTTTTTTTTAATAAAATGCTGAAGTGGTAGGTAGATGCAAGATAAAGGTAGAAAACATAATTTAGTGCTGTAAGAGGGCAAATGTAGATGATCAGGTCTGTGCCTATAGACTAAGTATTAATCCAAGCTAGACAAGGGCAACAAAATATCCACGGATGCAGAAGATTTCTCTCAAAACAGGGGTGTTGAGGTTCTAAGCCTCACCTCTGTTGATCCCCATTTTCTCACCTGATGGCCCCCTGCGACTGTGCCTGTCTTAAGTTGTTCCTCCCTTGAGGAATCTTACCCATCTCTGGCTAACCAGCCATCTTCCGGGGCCATCCAGGGAAATGTAAAGTTGGTAAGTGAGAGAGAATCAATATTGTTTGAAAAGGTTAGCTTTTTACTTCTTTGCAGATTTATGCCCTGTGGCTTCTATGCCCAGCATTTGTCTTGAGGTAGGTATCTTTACCACTTGGAAGAATTATGATACTTGGTAATTTTCGATATGAGGAACGAATTCTACGGAAGGGTTGTAATTAGGAAGGAAGAAGAAGAGCTATAGAAGTAGCAGATGGAAGAAAACATGGGAAGATTGATTATTTCTTTGACATAACTTCTTGTAGAGTAACATAAGCATGTATAGGTTCTAACAAACTACTAATTAAATTGCATACACACATTAACAGAATAGGAATATAAATACATAACAAAAGCAGACCTACAATTACCAGCCATATCCAGTGAAACCAAGAAAACCAGTTAGGTACCCTAGGCATCTGTGAAAACTTATCAATAATATGATGGATAATGTCTAACTGAATTTGAATAGTTTGAGAAAAATCAGACAAAACAACACATTCCTGGGAACTGTTCACATCCCATATGTTCTTTTAACAGTAGATAGTCTATAGTCTCACGATTTTGGAGCACTGCAACTTGCACTTCTCCTAATTCTTGGTTGAGTTCCAACAATATAGATCCAGTCAAATTTGTTGTTTTACTGTATGCACAGGCCAGCTTAGATATCTCCCTCTGCATTCCAACGGCAAGTCCAGGAACCAGCGGGATGAATGCTGCTGCAACTGCAACAGGCCAGGATCTTTGTTGAAGTTTTTTGATGATCATCTTCTGGAATGACTCTTCCAGAGGGTGTTGATGTTGGAAGTTCTTCTTCATATCGTATCTTAATTCGTTTTCTGGGTAGCCAAATTAGACTTTGATCCTCTGTATAAACACAAACAAAACCTTTGCCCACACTTTGATATGACCTTTATACCATTGTGAAGAACCTATTGGACATCACCACACAGGAACTGCTTTTCTTTTTAAGAGAAAGAAATATTATCAGAAAAATGTACTTCCATAGCTGATCATCCGACACCATTTAAAAGATCAAAATTAAGGATATGTAAAGCATGCATTAATCATGGATTTGCAGTTAATTTTATCCTATAAGGGAGTAATCCCCTCCTTTTTTTTGTTATCATTAATCTGCAATTACATGAAGAATATTATGTTTACTAGGCTCTCCCCTCCACCAAGTACCCCCCACAAACCCCATTAGAGTCACTGTCCATCAGCGTAGTAAGATATTGTAGAATCACTACTTATCTTCTCTGTGTTGCACAGCCCTCCCCTTTCACCCACTCCCCACATTATACATGCTAATCATAATACCCCCTTTCTTCTTCCCCACCCTTATCCCTCCCTACCCTCCCATTCTCACCAGTCTCTTTCCTTTTGGTAACTGTTAGTCCATTCTTGTGTTCTGTGAGTCTGCTGCTGTTTTGTTCCTTCAGTTTTTCCTTTGTTCTTATACTCCACAGATGAGTGAAATCATTTGGTATTTGTCTTTCTCCACTTGGCTTATTTCACTGGGCATAATACCCTCTAGCTCCATCCATGTTGCTGCAAATGGTAGGATTTGTTTTCTTCTTATGGCTGAATAATATTCCATTGTGTATATGTACCACATCTTCTTTATCCATTCATCTACTGACGGACACTTAGGTTGCTTCCATTTCTTGGCTATTGTAAATAGTGCTGCGGTAAACATAGGGGTGCATCTGTCTTTTTCAAACTGGAGTGCTGCATTCTTAGGGTAAATTCCTAGAAGTGGAATTCCTGTGTCAAATGGTAAGTCATTTTGAGCACTTTGAGGAACCTCCATACTGCTTTCCACAATGGTTGAACTAATTTACAATCCCACCAGCAGTGTAGGAGGGTTCCACTTTCTCCACAACCTCGCCAACATTTGTTGTTGTTTGTCTTTTGGATGGTAGCCATCCTTACTGGTGTGAGGTGATATCTCATTTTGCTTTTAATTTGCATTTCTCTGATAACTAGCAATGTGGAACATCTTTTCATGTGTCTGTTGGCCATCTGAAATTCTTTTTTGGAGAACTTTCTGTTCAGTTCCTCTGCCCATTTTTTAATTGGATTATTTGCTTTTTGTTTTTTGAGGTGCATGAGCTCTTTATATATTTTGGATGTCAAGCCTTTATCAGATCTGTCATTTACAAATATATTCTCCCATATTGTAGGGTACCTTTTTGTTCTATTGATGGTGTCTTTTGCTGTACAGAAGCTTTTCAGCTTGATATAGTCTCACTTGTTCATTTTTGCTTTTGTTTTCCATGCCTGGGGAGATATGTTCATGAAGAAGTTGCTAATGTTTATGTCCAAGAGATTTTTACCTATGTTTTTTTCTAAGAGTTTTATGGTTTCATGACTTACATTCAGGTATTTGACCCATTTCGAATTTACTTTTGTGTATGGGGTTAGACATTGGTCCAGTTTCATTCTCTTACATGTAGCTGTCCGGTTTTGCCAGCACCATCTGTTGAAGAGGCTATCATTTCCCCATTGTATGTCCATGGCTCCTTTATCGAATATTATTGACCATATATGTTTGGGCTAATGTCTGGAGTCTCTATTCTGTTCCACTGGTCTGTGGCTCTGCTCTTGTGCCAGTACCAAATTGTCTTGCTTACTATGGCTTTGTAGTAGAGCTTGAAGTTGGGGAGTGAGATCCCCCCCACTTTATTCTTCCTTCTCAGGATTGAATGGCTATTTGGGGTCTTTGGTGTTTCCATATGAATTTTTGAACTATTTGTTCCAGTTCGTTGAAGAATGTTGCTGGTAATTTGATAGGGATTGCATCAAATCTGTGTATTGCTTTGGGCACGATGACCATTTTGACTATATTAATTGTTCCTAGCCAAGAATATGGGATGAGTTTCCATTTGTTAGTGTCCTCTTTAATTTCTCTTAAGGGTGTCTTGTAGTTTTCAGGGTATAGGTCTTTCACTTCTTTGGTTAGGCTTATTCCTAGGTATTTTATTCTTTTTGATGCAGTTGTGAATGTTATTGTTTTCCTGATTTCTCTTTCTATTGGTTCATTGTTAGTGTATAGGAAAGCCACAGATTTCTGTGTGTTAATTTTGTATCCTGCAACTTTACTGTATTCCGATATCAGTTCTAGTAGTTTTGGAGTGGAGTCCTTAGGGTTTTTTATGTACAATATCATGTCATCTGCAAATAGTGACAGTTTAACTTCTTCTTTACCAATCTGGATTCCTTGTATTTCTTTGTTTTGTCTAATTGCTGTGGCTAGGACATCCAGTACTATGTTGAATAACAGTGGGGAGAGTGGGCATCCCTGTCTTATTACTGATATCAGAGGAAAAGCTTTCAGCTTCTCGCTATTCAGTGTGATGTTGGCTGTGGGTATATCATATATGGCCTCTATTATGTTGAGGTACTTGCCCTGTATACCCATTTTGCTGAGAGTTTTTATCATGAATGGATGTTGAATTTTGTCAAATGCTTTTTCAGCATCTATGAAGATGATCATGTAGTTTTTGTTCTTCTTTTCATTTAAGTGGTGAATGATGTTGATGGATTTTCAAATGTTGTACCATCCTTGCATCCCTGGGATGAATCCCACTTGGTCATGGTGTATGATCCTTTTGATATATTTTTGAATTCGGTTTGCTAATATTTTATTGAGTATTTTTGCATCTACATTCATCAGGGATATTGGTCTGTAATTTTCTTTTTGGTGGGGTTTTTGCCTGGTTTTGGTATTAGGGTGATGTTGGCTTCATAAAATGAGTTTGGGAGTATTCACTCCTCTTCTGTTTTTCGGAAAACTTTAAGGATAATGGGTATTATGTCTTCTCTGTATGTCTGATAAATTCCAAGGTAAATCTGTCTGGCCTGGGGGTTTTGTTCTTAGGTAATTTTTTGATTACCACTTCAATTTCTTTGCTCGTAATTGGTTTGTTTAACTTTTGTGTTTCTTCCTTGGTCAGTCTTGGAAGGTTGTATTTTTCTAGGAAGTTGTCCATTTCTTCTAGGTTTTCCAGCTTCTTAGCATATAGGTTTTCATAGTAGTCTTTAATAATTCTTTGTATTTCTGTGGGGTCGTCATGATTTTTCCATTCTCGTTTCTGATTCTGTTGATGTGTGTTGGTTTTCTTTTTCTCTTAATAAGTTTGGCTAGAGGCTTATCTATTTTGTTTATTTTCTCAAAGAACCAGCTCTTGGTTTCATTGATTTTTTTCTATTGTTTTATTCTTCTCAATTTTGTTTATTTCTTCTCTGATCTTTATGATGTCCCTCCTTCTGCTGGCTTTAGGCCTCATTTGTTCTTCTTTTTCCAGTTCCGATAATTGTGATGTTAGACTACTCATTTGGGATTGTTCTTCCTTCTTTAAGTGTGCCTGGATTGGTACACACTTTCCTCTTAAGACTGCTTTTGCTGAGTCCCACAGAAGTTGGGGCTTTGTGTTGTTGTCATTTCTTTCCATATATTCCTTCATCTCTATTTTAATTTGTTCATTGATCCATTGATTATGTAGGAGCATGTTGTTAAGCCTCCATGTGTTTGTGAGCCTTTTTGTTTTCTTTGGAGAATTTATTTCTAGTTTTATACCTTTGTGGTCTGAAATGTTGGTTGGTAGAATTTCAATCTTTTGGAATTTACTGAGGCTCTTTTTGTGACCTAGTATGTGGTCTATTCTGGAGAGTGTTCCATGTGCACTTGAGAAGAATGTGCATCCTGTTGCTTTTGGATGTAGAGTTCTATAGATGTCTATTAGGTCCATCTGTTCTATTGTGCTGTTCAGTGCCTCCGTGTCCTTATGCATTTTCTGTCCAGTCAATCTATCCTTTGGGATGAGTGGCATGTTGAAGTCTCCTAAAATGAATGCATTGCATTCTATTTCCCCCTTTAGTTCTGTTAGTATTTGTTTCACATATGCTGGTGCTCCTGTGTTGTGTTCATATATATTTAGAATGGTTATATTCTCTTGCTGGACTGAGCCCTTTATCATTATGTAGTGTCCTTCTTTATCTCTTGTTACTTTCTTTGTTTTGAAGTCTATTTTGTCTGATACTAGTACTGCAACCCCTGCTTTCTTCTCGCTGTTGTTTGCATGAAATATCTGTTTCCATCCCATGACTTTTAGTCTGTGCATGTCTTTGGGTTTGAGGTGAGTTTCTTCTAAGCAGCATATAGATGGGTCTTACTTTTTTATCCATTCTATTATGCTGTGTCTTTTGATTGGTGCATTCAGTCCATTTACATTTAGGGTGACTATTGAATGATATGTACTTATTGCCATTGCAGGCTTTAAATTCGTGGTTACCAAAGGTTCAAGGTTAGCCTCTTTAGTATCTTACTGTCTAACTTAGCTCGCTTATTGAGCTGCTATATACACTGTCTGGAGATTGTTTTCTTCTCTCCCTTGTTATTCCTCCTCCTCCATTCTTTATATTTTGGTTGTTTTATTCTGTGCTCTTTCGTGTTTCCTTTAACTGCGTTTAGTGGGTAGTTGATTTTATTTTTTGTCTTTAGTATTTGTTTGGTCTGTTTTCTTTGCTGTGATTTTATTTTCTCTGGTGACATCTGTTAAGTCCTAGGAGTGCTCCCATCTAGAATAGTCCCTCTAGAATAGAGGTGGTTTGTGGGAGGCAAATTCCCTCAACTTTTGCTTGTCTGGGAATTGTTTAATCCCTCCTTCATATTTAAATGATAATCGTGCTGGATACAGTATTCTTGGTTCAAGGCCCTTCTGTTTCATTGCATTAAATATATCATGCCATTCTCTTCTGGCCTGTAAGGTTTCTGTTGAGAAGTCTGATGATAGCCTGATGGGTTTTCCTTTATAGGTGACCTTTTTCTTCTCTCCAGCTGCCTTTAAAAGTCTGTCCTTGTCCTTGATCTTTGCCATTTTAATCATATGTGTCTTGGTGTTGTCATCCTTGGGTCCTTTCTGTTGGGAGTTCTGTGTACTTCCGTGGTCTGATCGATTATTTCCTTCCCCAGTTTGGGGAAGTTTTCAGCAATTATTTCTTCAAAGACACTTCCTATCCCTTTTTCTCTCTCTTCTTCCTCTGGTCCTCCTATAATGAGGATATTGTTCCTTTTGGATTGGTCACACAGTTCTCTTAATATTGTTTCATTCCTGGAGATCCTTTTGTCTCTCTCTATGTCAGCTTCTATGCGTTCCTGTTCTCTGGTTTCTATTCCATCAATGGCCTCCTGCATCTTATCCATTCTGCTTATAAATCCTTCCAGAGTTTGTTTCATTTCTGTAATCTCCCTCTGGGCATCTGTAATCTCCCTCCAGACTTCATCCCTTAGCTCTTGTATATTTCTCTGCATCTCCATCAGCATTTTTATGATTTTTATTTTGAATTCTTTTTCAGGAAGACTGGTTAGATCTGTCTCCTTCTCAGGTGTTGTCTCTGTGATCTTTGTCTGCCTCAAATTCTGCCTTTTCATGGTGATAGAGATAGTTTGTGGAGCTGGTACAAGTGATGGCTGGGAGAACATCCCTTCTTGTTGGTTTGTGGCCTTCCTCTCCTGGGAGAACAGTGACCTCTAGTGGTGTGTGCTGATCAGCTGTGGGCAGGCAGGACTTCTGATTCTTGCCCAGCCGCTATGGAGTTTATCTCCACTGTTGCTGTGGGCGTGGCCTGCCTCAGGCTTCTGCTCCGATATGGCGGAGCTGCGTCTGAGGGGAAACGCCGGGATGCTGTTTATCTCCTTGAGGGGCTTCTGAGCTGCACTGCTATCCAGGGGTTTAGGGTTCCCGGAGTTCCCTACTGGTCAGCTAAGTGTCCAGGGATGCTTCCTTCTGGCTGTGAGGTCCCTGTCCCTTTAAGCCTTCCAAAAAACACTTGCTTTTCTTTGTCCCTGGGGCACCAGCTGCGGGGACCTGCTCACAGGTCTTACTGTCCTGTTTCCTTAGTTTTCAGCACCCCATGCATGCACTGGGTCTGCGCTCTGGTGCGGATGGCTAGGGCAGGGTGTTCAGCAGTCCTGGGCTCCCTCGCCCTCCCTGCTCCGATTCCTCTCCTCATGCCAGGAGCTGGGGTGTGGGATGCTCGGGTCCCGCCAGGCCTCAGTTTGTATCTTACCCCCTTCGCGAGGTGCTGGGTTCTCACAGGTGTGAATTTAGTCTGGCTGTTTTCCTGTGTCCTCTGGTCTCTCTATTAGGAAGAGTTGTCTTTGTTGTATTTTCAAAAATATATGTGGTTTTGGGAGGAGATTTCCGCTGCTCTACCTAGGCTGCCATCTTGACATCTGTCCTTTTACATGCCCCTGCCTCCTTGTACTGGGTTCCTATTGCTGCTGGAACAAATCACCCCATGTTCAGTGGCTTGAAAATACACACATTCATTACCTTTTAGTTCTGGAGGTCAGAAGGCTGCCCACACTGCATCCGAGGGCTCTGCTCCTTCTGGAAGCTATAGGGGGGAATGTGCATCCTTGCCTGGTCCAGAGACTATAGGACACCCATACTCAGTGCCTAAGAAGCCATCACTCTGACTGTGCTTCTGCCGTCACATCTCCTTCCCTGAGTGTCTTGCCCACCTTGTTTCCTTGTAAGGATGTTGTGATTGCATCGATTCCACTCTGATAAACAAGATAATGCCCAACTCAGTTCTTAATCACTGTTTCTAGTCCCTTTTGCAATATATGGTAACATATTCACAGATTCTGGGATCTGTGCCAACCCTGGGAAATGAAGCAGATTTTATACCCCCTGCCTATGGTCTGTGCTCTAATCTGCAGAATACTATTCCAATATTTTCAAATCTAGTGTGGATTTAATGTTGATGGGGAAACTTCCAATTAACTCTCAGAGTCTCTTGCCAGCCTCGCTGGCCCATTTCTCCTGCACCTTCCCTCTGGCTGCTGAGGGAGGGACGGTGGCAGCCCAGTGAGCCTGTGCCCAGCATGGGCTGCGTTCCCTCTTTTCACTCTCAGTTATCTTGTAGCTTGGACACTCTTTCCCAAGAGATAGTGACAGACATTTGCACGCAATGCCTTTCCCTTTTCCACTTCCTCCCAGTTTGCAGAGGACGCCGTTGGATGCAAGGAGCTGTGCAGCTGCCCTTGTCCTCAGCAGCCCAGAAGCCGATTTCCAGGCCACTCAGTGGTCCCCACCCCATGTCTCAGGGTCCCCTACTTCCCCATCCAGGCCTGATGCAGGCAGACAAGACCCCTGAGGTTGAGAACTCACCCCCTTCTGTAGCTCCCTGGCTCCTGTCATCATGTCCTGGATCCATCCTAAGCCCTGCCTACCATGTGGCTCTAGGAGATAAGAATCTGCAGTGCTGCCAGGAAGTCCTCTGGTTTCACACTTAACCTTCACCTTGGGACTGACCACAGGCCATGCTAAATTCCTTCCTATGTCCCTGAAGGTTGGCCTTGTCTTGGCCCAGAAGAAGAGGTTGCAGACTCACCTTAGGCGACAACAGGGCAGGGATGGAGTTCCTAGGTTTGAATCCCACTAATAGTGTGACCTTCCCTAATCTCTCTGGGACTCCGTTTCCTCATCAGAATGTGAATATAATACCTTCTCCACATGGGTGGAGGACTAATCAGTAAGCAGGCACCACATTTATGGGTCCCTGAGCCCCCATCTTTCCCTAGATCCTCAGGAGGACATCCTAGCAACCTGAGGAATGGGTGAGTGGGAAGGAGGAATTTGGTACCCTGATTTCTGCCTTGAACCTGAGCCCAGGGTAGGATCCAGAGCTTGAAAGCATTGATGGGCCCAGGCAGCCTCAGATGGAGTAAGTGGAGGCCCTTGGGAATGGACATCTTGGGCCCTTGTAATGCCTCCTCCTATCCCTTGATTTCCAGGCCCAGAGCCACCTCCTCGGCTCCTGGTGGCTCTCCTCCTCGGCCACAAGGTGCTGATGATGGTTGGGGTCTCTGCCATCTATGTGCACAAGATGAGGAGGGCCTGACTGTAAGTTGGGGGCAGGGAGGTCAGGGAAGGTCTGTCCCAGAAGGGCCAGGGTCACAGGAGGGCCAACCCAAGGTCACACATGGTCAGGGAGCCAGTGGGGTTAAGGGAAGGTGACCTACCTCCCTCAGTACCTCAGGGGCTGTGGTGATCCCTCTCAGAGGTTCCCAGCTCACAGAAGGTATGGGGGGCCTTTAGGGGGGAAGAATCAAGGATTTCATAGGGGGTCCACAGAATCCCTCTGGGCAGAGGGGGCTGCATGACAGGTTGCTAGGGGTGTGGTCCCCTTGGAGACCATCTCTACATTTTGTGAACAGTGGGGCTCCACGGGGAAAAGACGTCCACATTTTAGAGAAATGTTGAGAGTCCCGTCTCAGCTGCTCTGAGGGCTGTGCCCACTGTGAGCCTCCTTGTGACACAGTGATGGATGGAAGGGTGAGGGGCACCGTGGGAGGAAGGCTGAGGGGCAGAGTCCTATCTCAGGGCCTCCTGTCCACTCAGGACAGGCTCCCAGGAGGGGAACAGCCCAGAGGACATAGGACACATGCAGGGACATTTCTTGAATGGTGAGAACAGAACTAAATGGAATCTTGTTTCCCACAGCTCCTTCCTTCCCCACCTGCTGCCTGCTGCCCTCCATGCCTGCTGCCCCCTTCCTGCCCTGAGGGGCCCAGCCAAAGACAAGGAGCAGACAGAAGCCTCCACAGATTCTCCTCCCAGTGCCACCCACCTGGAAGCCCTGCCTGCCCGCAGCTCCTGCTCCTTCTCAGAGACCCCAGTGTTCCCAGGGCTGGGGCCCCATTCCCGCTCCTCTCAGAAACACATACACACAGAATCCGAAGATACCAGCTCCTCATCATCCCACACTCAGGACTTCAGTGTGATGGGTGGGGACAGTGAGGACCAGGAAGGGGCAGTGCTGCTACGCGTTCAGGCCCTTCACCCGTTGTCGTGGGCGTGGGAGCTGGGGGAGGGGAAAGCTATGCTGTGCCCACAGCTGTAGCATTGGGTACAGCAAGCTCGCCCTGAATTGTGGTTTTGATTCAATAATAAATATGACTTTTTCACATCGCTTTGGTTGTCCTTTAGAGATATTATGTAGCTGAGGTGCAGTAACATTGGTGAGGTGAGAACTCCTGAGGGATATTTGAGCTGGGAGCTGGGAAACGGAGTCCTGTGTCCCCGGCGGCACCGTCTGGAGCAGAGTTAGTCCTGCTGAGCTGGCGTGGGGGTCAGGGTGCGTGTCGTCACCCAAATGCCACACACACTCACTTTTCTGTCCTACCTTTAGTAAATTGTCTCCCATCAATGTTTTTTCAGTTACTATGTATCTTGAGAACCATTTCTGGAGACTTTAGGGAATTTTAAAAATAAACATTCAATAAATATGTGTTGAATGGATTATTTCCATTCTATTTGCCTAATACTAAAATATATTTCTTCTGTAAAATATTTATAGAAAGTGTCAAGCTTTTTGAAAATATGTTCCCTGGAGAAAATAAACTATGTAATTATGTTTGAAAGATTGTGTTGACCACGATGTGTAAGATTAGGGTTCTCTGGACCATACAATCCACGGGAGAGGATAGCACTCCTGTGACCCATCAGATCCTGAGGGGGGACGTGCTCCCCATCCCTCAGGTGACACAGATCTTACAGGTTTCCCCTCTGAGATCTTGTAGACAGAGTCCTGGATGAGTGATTAGAAAACACATTCTGGCTCTATAACCTTGAGCGACTCACTCAGTCAATGAGGCTGTTTTCTGCTCTGTAAAATGGGAATAATGCTGCCTCAAAGGATGGTGTTGACACTTCATGAGGGAGCCTTAAGTGAAAGCACACAGGGTCTGGAACAAAGTGGGAGGAGTGGATACTTACTTTGCTTTTTTAATTTATTGAGGAGTTTGTAGCATTTATGCTCTGCAGCCCTGCGATGGTGATAGTTTTCCCCTGGGCCTTGTTTCCTGACAATGTTACCAACCATTTTAAGAAACAACTTTCCCCCTTGGAGACTGGCACCTTTGTTCAAGAATCCCTTTACAGACAGCAAACGTGACGTTTGCTTCAAAATTTGGCACACTCCTCCTACCATAAGTAGGGCAACTATAATGTCATGAGTTGAGGAAAATAAGCCTTTTAGATGCGTTAGTCAGGTCTGGCTCACAATGGCGAACTGGGAGCCTCCTGAACTCACCTCCCCAGCTGGGAACATACAGCTACAAATGGAACAGTTCCCTTGGAAGAAACCCAAAAGCTAGTTGAGTGACTCCTACATATTGGATGAACAAGAGGAAACCCACACTGAGAGAGAATCTGGCAGCGAACCCTGCCCCCGGCACAGCAACATTCAACCAGGAGGGGCCTCACCCCTCCCTGCTTCTCTTTGAGGCTCAAAGGGTTTGGACCCAGCATCTAGTGTCCCACCTTTTTGAACGCCCTGCTGAGGGACGCGCCTCCAAACCAGGCAGCTGTGAGAGCCGGTGGGGCTGTGTCCCTGAGACCCACAGACCAGAACCAAAAAGCAGTTCTTAGCAGCACGTCAGGTCATCCCTTAGCTACCCTCCAGGGCTCAGCTTGGAGGCAGCAGAGACAAGGCCCACTTCCCAGGCTTTGCCTGAAAGAGGCCTGTTTACACATCCCATACGAGGCAACCTAGGGGGCAACAGTCCTCTCTGGACACCAGGGAGGCCAGCAGGGCCTGTACACACACACCGTGGGCCCCCCTCCAGGCCCCAGCAGCCCCCTGCAAGGAGCTCCAGCACATGTCTGACACCCCGGCTTTTGTTGCCGTCCTGGGACGCGCACCTTGATGGCCCGGCTCTAGTGGCCAGCAAGCCCCCTCCCACCATCTTGTTCTAAATTCTGCAATTTGTAGGAATCCAGAAAGGACCCTAAACTGCAAAACAATCTTGAGAAAGAAGAACAAAACTGGAGGCATCACAGTGCCTGATCTCACACGATACTACAAACCTACAGTAAACATATACATTGATCAGTGGAACAGAGGAGAACCTGACCCACACATATGCGCTCAATACACTGACAGCAAAGGAGGCAGGAATATACATGGGAAAGGACAGTCTCTTCCATAAATGGTCTTGGGAAAACGGGACTTGGACCAGTACTTTACATCATGCACACAAATCAGCACAAAATGGATTAAGTATTTGAATGTTAGACCTGAATCCATAAAACTCCTAGAAGAAAACATAGCGGTAAGCTCTTTGACACTGGTATTAATGGAAGCAAGGGAAACAAAAGCAAAAATAAGTAAATGGGTCTATATCAAACTAAAACCCTGCACAATGAAGAAATAATCAACAAGAGAGGAAGAGCAACCTAATGAATGGTAGAAGTGATTTGCCAATCAAATAACTGATAAAGAGTTGCTATCCAAACATATAAAGAACTTCCAAAGCTCAATAACAACAATAAGAAAAAAAATCCAATTTAAAAAAGGACAGAGCAAATGAATACATATTCTTTCCAAAGAAGACATGTGGATGGCCAACAGGTACATGAACATTTGCTTAACTTCACTCATCATCAGGAAAATGCAAATGAAAACCAGTGAGATACCACTTCACATCTGCTACAATGGATTCATCAAAAAGACAAGAACTGACAAGAATACAGAGAAAAGGGAACATTTGTACACTGTTGATGGGAATGTAAATTTGTGCACACCCTGTGGAAACAACATGGAGATACCTCCGGAAATTAAAATAGAACTGCCATGTGATCCACCAAATACACTTCTGAGTCTATCACCAAAGGGGACAAAATCACTTCCTGAAGAAATTTGGTCTTCCGGGATCACTGCAGCATTATTCACAATAGCCAAGACATGGGAGCAGCCTAAGTGTCCACTGGTAGATGAATGTAAAAAGAAAATGTGGTCACACACACACACACACACACACACACACACACACACAATCAGATACTATTCAACATAAAAAAAGGAAATCCTGCCATTTGCAACAAGGATTGGCCGTGACAGCATTATGCTAGGTGAAGTAAGTCAGAGACAAGTACATATGATCTAAATTATACGTGGAAACTAAAAATCCAATCTCACAGATACAGAGACTATATGAGTGGTTGCCAGAGACAGGGAATGGAGGGTGGGGAAAATAAGTGAAGGTGGTCAAAGGATACAGACTTCCAGTTATAAGATAGTAAGTTCTAGGGTGTAATGCACAGTATAGTGACTATAGTTAACAACACCCTGTGTGCATTTGAAAGCTCCCGAGAACACATCTTACTAATACTAATAGAAAGCTCGCATCACAAGAAAACTGGGACTGTGTGAGGTGATGGATGTTAACTGAACTTATTGTAGTGATCATATGTAATTCATGTGTAATATTTACATACATCAAATTATTACATTGTACATGTGTTATAAATAAATCCAGTGTTATATGTCAGTAATATCTCAGTAAAACTGGACAAAGAAATCTAAACTAATGGCATTTAAGAGGTTGTACTTTATAGTGTATCTTTGGTATTATACCTCAATATTCTGCCACGAAATGATAGTGAGAGTAAATAAGAACTGCTTCTTTTTCCTGGAATTAATAAAACATTGAGTAACTAAACTACAAACTGGGAACATATCCTACTGTTTCCAACTGACCGAGGCCAGTACGGCCATGCCTAGCTAGGAGGTTCTTTTTACGTAGATACAGTTTGGCTCACATAGCTGAGACAGGAAAAGGCTCCAGGGTTCTTCTGCAGAACTTGGCCACTATGTTCCAGTGACAGAGAGTTACAGTCCAAATGCTGTCACACATGCGAACATTTGCAGTGAGATATGCACCGGTCATAGGGCTAGTTCAGTGAGTTCAGTGAAGGTGAACCTCTCTCCCTTTCCAGTGCTCCTTTTGTTTTTTAACCAGAAGAACTGTATTTAAGTGTGCAGTTCAGGACTGTTAATTACATTCACATCATTCTGAAATAGACCCCAGAACATTCTAATCTTGTACAACTGAAAGTGGATACCCTTTGAGGAGTATCTCTCCTCTGCCTCCAGCATCTGCTAACCACGGTTCTGCTGTCCGTCTCTGCGAGGGTGACTGCCCCTGATAGCTCATGTAAGTGGAGCCATACAATATTTGTGTTTTTGTGTCTGGCTTATTTCACTTAGCTCAATGTCCTCAGGCTTCCTCCATGTTGCATTCTGGGACAAGATGGCCAACATGGAAAAGGAAGGAAAGACTAGGACGGGTTTCATCAACCCCTTCACTCGACCACCCATCATCCTTCCATCCCAGCCGGAGAGCCCTCCACATTCACACTCACCAGCCATGCACTTACTTATGCACACATCTGCTAACCAACACCTACATCCTCCCTCGGGAGGCCCTGGGCAGATGGACCCCATCCTTTATACTCTCGGGCTCCCAGAGTGGATTTCCTATATACAGCTGTCTCTTTCCTCTGGGCTGGGCCAGCTGCCCCTGCAGTGACTGTGTCTCGGTTTTCCCACTCCTCAGGCTTGGTGGCCATTACCTGCCATGTGCAGTGATTATACTCACAGAGTGTGCATCTCAGCTGGCTGGAAAACTGCCATACGTTCACGGTTGCTGAGCCACCCATGCCCAGGCAGAATATCAATGGGACCTTCAGCCTGGGAACCTGCAGTTGGTGAATGGGTCTGTGCGGAGGTCCGAGCAGGTGCTCAACTGTAAGGTGCAGCAGGAGGCCCAGCCTCCCACCTGAACCAACCTCATACTGTCGCCCTCAGCCCACAGCACAGGCCAGCCCATCTGGAGCCCAGGAAGCTCACATCTCTCCCTGTGTCACCTGGTCACCTCTGATGCCTGCCTGAGAGGATTTCAGCCGGCACGGGGAGCAGTGCATACTTGCTTATCATTGAATTCCTGCCCATCTTAAGACTCCGTGACTCCTTAAATAATCAGTGCTGTCTGGACACAGCCTCATTTAGATGTGGTCATCCTGAAAGAGCTTTTAATTCAGAGGAAACAGCAGTCTTGTAGTTCTACCCTCCTGAAAATTCCCAAGAGGGAATTCAGCTTATATCCTTGCTTACTGGTGATGCAGAGATGGTCATCCGCAATGCTCTTGTTATAATGTAAATTCAGAAAAAGCTATCTTAAAACTTAGTTACATTAATATACCTTTGTAAACTTAGGCAACTGAGCCTCTCGGAGCCTGAGTTTATTAATCCATAAAATAGTGTAGTGATACCAGTCTCCTAAGATTTTATTAAGGTTTAAGTTAGATGAACACAAAACTTTAACACACATGGCTGATTGTCATGGTTTGTTCATCTAGAACATCGCATGTTGGCTTCTGTATGCTAGATGTTCAAACTGGAATTTATTGGGTCAAATACAAAGTGAGGTTAATAGCCAAGGTCATCTCTTATTTTTAAGAGAGAGCCTTGTGTAGACAAAAGAACATGGGCTTGGAATAAGAAATTGGGTGCAAATTCCTGGCTCTGAAAGTTCCTGGCAAAATGACCTCAGAGAAGGTGCTTCACTCATGGAGCCCAGTTGATGTTTCCCCTACCTGATGGTACTGAGGTTAGAGATGCCTGCCTTTATCTTTGAGGCTGTCCTCCTGGGATTCAAGGTGCTTCTGGTGATGAGTTTCCAAGCCCCCTCTATCCTCAAGCAGCGGAACCTGTAACAGGTGAGTTGGGGGCAGGCCTTAAGTCCTCAGTGGGAGGTCAGGGTCACCATCAGGGCTGGTAACAGGATCCAGGACAAAGGCACAAGGTGCACGGTGCCCTCAAGGGTGACCCAGCCTCGAGATAAGATTGTGAACCTCGTGTTTTCTCCAAATATCTATCAGAATTCTCCGTCTGCCAACTCTCACATGTTGTGTAGTGCTTTGGAGTTTGAAGCGTTTCAAATTAGGTTCCTTGGTGTCCTGAACGTGGCAGTTCCAGGTGTGGAGGTGGGATGAAGGTCAATCTTTGAGACCTGAACTTCAAAGAGCTCCCATAGACTGTTATATATTTCCGTTTTCATATTACATATCTTTGGAATGAATAAGAAAAGTATGACTGAATCAACTAGGGGAGACTATCTGAGAGACTCAGAGTGCAAAGTAGTGGCAAAGATGAACGTGGGTGTGGGAGAGAGTGCAGGACCCAGAAGGAGGTGTTAGGGTGTGAAGAGTAGTGGCTTAGTTTTTATCAGCACAACAAACCACGCCAAGCATGGTGCCTGCCACAAAGTAGGTTTTTATGAAATATTTCTGGAAATAAAACACAAATGAATGATTTCACTTCAGCCTCCCCATGCCCTGCCATGCACTGGGCCCTGTCAAGGGGCTCAAGCAGGGAGAAGAAGCTGAAGGTCCCGCAGGCTACCCAGGACCCTGCCCCTCCCTCTGCAGCCCCACCTCCTCCAAGGACACGCTCCCTTCCACGCACCCTCCTGATGTTCCTTCCCTCTGAGCTTTGGAGCTGAGTCTAGGGTGGACTTCGATCCTGATGAGTCAGAGATACGTGGTCCTCGGCACTGAGCTTCCAACTGGCCCGTCCTCCACCCACAAGAGAATCAAGCAGATCTAGAGAATGAAACAGACTTCCAACCTGCTCTGATCAAGAACAACCCTTAATTCTCAGAGCACATTTGACTTTAATCCACAGCTTTTGCAAGTATGATTTCATTTTAACCACATATATTTTGAAATCACTAAGATGAATAAGCATTTTTCTAGTCTGAAATATATAAAAAATCATCTAAAAAATATCCGCAGACCTACCATCCTATCTGTGTAAAATATTGATGTTTTGCAATTATGGTGTTCTGTTCCCTTTCAAAACACTGTCCTGAATTTGGTGTTCATTATTCTCCGACAACATTTTACACTTTTATAACATAGGTATAAACCCTCAAACAATATTTAACATTACTTTGCAATTTTATATAAATGCTATTACACTGTACACAGCATTCATGAACTTTTATTGAACAATAAAATCCCACAGTTTGTGGGATTCATTCATGTCAACATATGTATCTATTTTATTAATTTTCCACACTCTACAGGGTTCTATAAGAATATGCTACCATTTATGGGTTTTTCTCAAGGTGGCATTAAAGCTCTATGAAATGTTTGCTAGTACAACTTTTCAAGAAGCATTCATCTTTGTTTACCTTGGGCTCATACGGAAGAGACCCTCCTGTCCTTCTACTCTGGTCCAGCAGGCAGCTGTGTTGGGTATCACATGAGGACTTTTGCAACAAAAAAGGTTTTCTGTTGCTTAACAAAAAGAGATTTTATCTTTCCATTTACACCTTTGATCCAAGGATATTTTTGTAAGAGGGAGTAGGGATCTTGTTTTTTTCTTCCACTAGGATAAAGTATCCAGCACTCACTGATCTGCACTCCCCCATCTGCCCTTACTCGAGTTTACATAAATCTGTGTATGTGTGTGTGTTTTATGAGTTCTTTGTTCCAGGAGCTATTTGTCTACCTCTCTGTCAAAACTACCCTGTCTTGATTTTAATAGCATCCAGTAAGTTTTGATACCTCCTTTAGACATGTTCCCACCTTTTCTGGTTGTTCAAAGCTGTCCTGCCTATTCTTGGACTAAATGGATTTTAGTACCTCTTTGTAAAGTTTCATGAAAAGCCCTTTTAGAATTACTATTTGCTTGCTTTAAATTTATCTATTAATTTGGGCAATTTCATGTATTTCCAATACTGAGATTTCCCACTCATGGACATGAGATACCTCTATTTAGGTTTCGCTTGTGAATTTCAATTCACAAATTTATGTGTTCTTTTCCCCAAAATGGTGTTACACATCCCTACTAGAGCTATCTTTAATACTCTCTAGTTTATGAATCTTTAAAAATTATCGGGACTGTTGTTAGCGGCTTTGATTACTACATAGAATTCTAATTAAGTCTAGAAATTCAATCTTATATCCAATGAGCTTATAACTCTCACTAATGATAGTAGTATGGACATTCTTTCATTGGTAACTGGTATAACATTAATCTAATAATCTAAAATTCATTTTTGCCTCTATCAATGTTACATATGCACACATTGAAGAGTCAAATGGATCTAAACTTCTACATATGCGGACTGAGTTTCCCTAACCTTCCACCAGTATCAATCTCCCAGGCACAGCCACTTTCAGCTGGCTTAGCTGACCAGCCTAGATTTTACTGCCAAATCTCACACAGCATTCTCATGTGGCTACTTCTTGTTTTCTCACTCTCAGGCATTATTTATTGACTTCCCACTATGGAAGGGGGAGAAAGAATTTTCTCTTCCTTCTGACCTGTGGTGACGCACATGCACACTTTCTATCCCCATCCCCCTAATATCACTATGTTATAATGCTATGTAACCTAACAGTCAGTGTCTACCTTACAAGGACTATGTGATTGATATGTAGCTGCATCTTGTAACTTTCCCAGTTTTAGCTTATGTTGATCCACTCATATGTGTGTTTGTGTAACCACCATAATCAGCACACAAAGCATTTACATAAACACAAAAGTCTCCCTTGTGCAAGTCCCTCAGAGTGGCACCCATCCCCACCATACCAGACTTCTGGCAGAGGCCAATCTGTTCTCCATCTCTGTAATCTGAAGAATATTACATAAATGGAATCAGAAAGTATGTGACATTTTGAGATTAACTTTTCCACTCAACATAATGTCTTCTAGAAGTCTCAGGTTGTTGCCCACAAATTATTCACCCTTTTTATTGTTGAGTAGTATTTCTTTCTAGGGATGACCACAGTTGCTTAACCATTCAGTGATTATTGCATATTTTGGGTATTTCCAGTCTTTTGATGATACAAAGAATGCTGCTATATACATTTGTGCCCAGGTTTTGTGGACATAAGTTTTTGTTTCTCTGAGATAAATGACTGGGAGCGTGATTGCTGGGACATAGAACCCACTTCCTCTCCTGCAAGAGGTCAGGAAATGGTCCTTTCACTGGAGGCAGGCACATACAAGTTCTGAGGTCACCAAGTGCCATGCATCTGGCCTATGTGTTACCAGCTCCATCAATCAAAGGCTGGAATAGGGAGTCATTCAGAGCAGACCTGATTCCATCCCAAAGGTGAGCAGCCGTGGTGATCCTCTTCCTTCTCCAGCTGGGAGCTCTGGGTTGGGGCAGGAGCAGAATGAGGCCACCAGACAGCCACATCCTGGGGACCTGGTTTGGGAGTTGGCGACATAGTCCACAACCACAGATCCCTTTTAGGCCTGGGGCTCCCACATGGGGATTCACCACAAAGACCTCAAGATGGGGAGAGGGGCCCAGAGGAGAGAGCAGAGACCCCAGGCAGGGAGGAAGCATTATTTCTGCTGGGTTGTCCAGGGCCCCCTGAAAACCTAAGATAGCTAACACCTCACATTGTAGCCGCCTTTCCTTCCTGACTTCCATTTCACAATGTAGAAGCAGGAACTCTCTAGAATCTAGAAGCAGGGCTGTCTCACAGCTACTCCACCCCATTGGAGGCACTTCCTCTTCTATCACAGGAGGCGGGGCTCCTCTGCTGTCCACAGAGCGGAGCCTGGTTCCCAGCCCAGGTCTGGACACAGCAGCCTCCTCGGGTGTCCACAATGCCCAACCCTGCCTCCTGGCCCCACCCTCCTCCTTGCCTGCTGCTGACTCTACTGCTGGGACTCACAGGTGAGTGTAGCCTTGGGTAGAATCCCCTCCTCCTGCCCCTGGTCCTGCCCTTGCCCTTGGGCTTAGGTTAAACTGGGTGCACTACCAGCACTGCCACAGGCCAAGGACAGGGCGTTACTGAGAGCATGAAGTCAGGGCCTGAGCATTTTCTCTGGGAATCCATCATCTGCAACTGGTGACATGAGGTTGAAAACAGATGTACCACAGCCACAACTTTGTGTGCATTAACTGGCCTGTTCCTCACCGCATACCTGTGTGATAGCTCCATTACCCCTGATTGGCAGATGCGGAACCTGAGAGAGTAACTGGTCCAATGGCACCTACATGAGGCACTGGAGCAACCAGGGTTCAAATTCAGCTCCGCAGTTCATTCTATGAACCCTGCTTTCACATGTACTCTACTGAATCTGTAGATTGCTTTAGGCATTATTGACCTCTTAACAATAGGAAGTCTTCCAATGCATGAACATAGAATATTTTCCCATTTGTCTTCTTTAATTTTTTTCAGTCATATTTTCTGCTTTTTTATGGACAAGTCTTTCATCTCCATGGCTAAATTTATTCCTAAGTATTTTATATGTGTTAATCTAGTATAAATGAAATTGTTTGCTTAATTTCATTTTTTGATTGTTTCACACTACTGTTATAGAAATGCAGCTGATTTTGTGTGCTGATTTGTAGCCCATAAATTGGCTGAATTTATTTATTAGCTCTGAAAGTGTTTTTTAAATTTCTTCTAGAAAGGAAATCTTTCATGAAGTACAGTTGACATACAATATTATATTGGTATCAGGTGTACAACACAGTGATTTAACAATTATGTACATTATGACATGCTCACCATGAAAGTGTAGTTATCTTCTGTTGCTATACAGATTAGAATATTATCAACTGTATTTCCCATGCTGTACTTTTCACCCAATGACTTATCTTATAATTGGAGTTTGTATCTCTTTATCCCCTTCACCTATCTCACCCACTTCCCCATTCCCTCCCATCTGGTAATCAACAATTTGTCTCTGTAATTATGAGTCTATTTCTATTTGTTTGGTTTACTTTCTAGATTTCACATGTCAGTGATATCATATGTATTCAATTTTTTCTGTCTGACTTTTTCTAACAGTTTTTTCTGGATAGACTCTAGATTTGCGACATATAAAATCATGTCGTCTGCAGAGACAGTTTTACTGCTCAATTTAAATGCCTTTAAATTATTTTCTAGCCTAGTTCTCTTACTAGAATCCACTATTGTGTTGAATGAAGGAAGTCAAAGTGGGCATCCTTGTCCCATTCCTGACCTAGGGGAAAGCTTTCAGACTTTCATCACTGAGAATGAGGTTATTTGTTAATTTTTCACATACGACTTCATCATTTTGAGGAATTTTCCATATGTTTTCACTTTATTGATTGTTTTTATCATGAAAAATGTTGACTTTTGTGAAATGGTTTTTCTGCATCAAATCCCATTTTCTCTCTTACTCTGTTAATGTGTTTTATCCCTTTGTTTAATTTTCATATGTTAAACTATCCTTGCACTCCAGGAATAAATCCCACCTGACCTAGGTATATAATTCTTTTAATAAGCTGTTGAGTTTGGTTTGATTAGTATTTTGCTGTAGATTGCTGCATCAGATTTCCTAAGAAACATGGGTCAGTAGTTTTCTTGAGGTACCTTCATGTGACTTTGGTATCAGTTTAATGATGCCCTGAGAATGAGTCACAGAATGTCTCTGAATGTTAGGAAGTCTTCCTTCCTCTTCAATTTTTGGGAAGAGTTGGAAGAGTATTAGTGTTAGTTCTTCTTTTAATGTTTGGTAGAATTTACTGGTGAAGCCACATAGCCCTGGGTTCTTCTTTGTTTGGAGATTTTTGATTATTGATTCAATCTCCTTACTAGTTATATGTCTATTCAGATTTTCTATTTCTTCATGATTCAGTTTTGGTAAGTTCTGTGTTTCTAGGGATTTGCCCATTTATTCTGGTTATCCAATTTATTGGTGTACAGTTGTTTTATTACTCTTTTATAATAAATATTTTATTTCTATAAAATTGCTAGCAATGTCTTTCTTTCATTTCTGAGTTTAGATTTTTAGGTCTTCTTTCTTTCATTGTCAAATGTAGCCAAAGTTTTGTCAGTTGCATTGATCTTGGTTTTGTTAATTTACTCAATTGTTTTCTTAGTCATGTTTTATTTAACTGAGTTTTATTCTCTGTCTTTGCTAGCTTTGGATTGGAGTATATTTTTCAATTCTTATTCTAATTTCTTAAAGTGTAGAATTGTTATTAGTTTATGATCTTCTCTTTTTAGATGCATGTGTTTACCACTGAGATTTCCCTCTAGCACTGCTTCTGCTGTTTCTCACAGTTTTAGTATGTTGTGTTTCATTAGAATATTTCCCAAGGTATTCTCTAATTTCTTTTGTGATCCTTCTTTGACCTTTTGTATATGAATAGTGTGCTCTTTCTTTCTCATGTGTCTGTGAATATTCCATTTCTCCTTCTTTTATTGATTTCTAATTTTATTTTATAAACCATTTCACCAGGGCACTGATGAAACCCTTCTACCAGATTCCAATATCTGCTCTGTCATTCAACCTGTGTGACAATGTCTCATACATGTTTTTGCTATGGCAACTGATTTCTCTAACGCTCAGGACAAATGAGTGCAGTAGGCAGGACGAAGGCCACCAAGGAGGTCTATGTCCTCACCCACAACCTGTGAATATTTAACTTGATATGGGAAAAGAGATTTTCAGTAGTGACTAAATTAAGACCCCTGACAATGGAGAGATTATCCTAGATTATCAAGCTCGACCCAGTATAACCACAGGGTCCTTACAAGAAGGAAGCAAGAAAGTCTAGGTTAGAGAAGGAGACCGTGACAACAGCAGGAAAGGAAAAGGAAGAGGGAACAGCAGGAGGGAAAGGAAGAGGGAACCTTGAGAAGAGGCAGTGGGCAGCCTCTAGAAATTGGAAAAGCAGGCAAAGAGCCTCCAGAGGAAACGGGGTTTGGCAGACACTTTGACATAGCCCAGTAACACCAGTCTTCTTGTCTCCCACATGATAGTAAATTTCTGTTCTTTAAAGCTGCTAGGTTTTGGGTGATGCTTATAGCAGTATTGAGAAATTCATATAACATGATTATATGGGAAGAAAATCCCAGGACTTGAACAATGCTTTTCTTCCTATTGAAACGCCATGTGCACTGTATGCCAGGAATGCTGCACACCACGTCACTTGGTTCCCTCAGGCCCCCAGGTGACACAGCAGAGCCCATCCTGAGCTGTGGATTTCCGGGGTAAAGGGAAGTAGGTCCACAGAGGTTCTTGCAGTCACACGCACATCCCACAAAATGCATCCATCACTCCTGCTCACAACTCAGTGGTCTAGAAAAGTCTAGGGTGTCACCTAATGCCAAATACAAGAAGTGCCACACACCTTGAAGCCAGAAAGTGGCCAGCCAGAAATATTTGGGAAGCATGACCTTTCCAGAGAGGGCTCAGTCGCTCAAACCTGCTCTCTGCCACACTGCTTAACTACTCTGTGCCTCAGTTTCCTCAACTGTAACAGGGTCTCACCATGCGGGCTCCTTTGAGGGTTGCATGTGATGGACAGCAGTGTGCTGACCTCAAGGCCCACTCATGGCGTGAGCTCAGTCATGAGTGTCTTTTTTGACAAACATTTGAGAAAATATGCAGGATCATGTAAAAATGAGCCAATAATGTTTTTTTTTTCCCTCCAGGAGCAGCAGGTGAGGAGGAGCTGCAGGTGTTTCAACCTGTCAGATCAGTGTCGTTCGCAGCCGGACAGACGGCCACTCTGCACTGCACCCTAACCTCTGTGCTCCCCGTGGGGCCCATCAAGTGGTTCAGGGGGGCTGGACCAGGCCGCCAGTTAATCTACAGTTTCAAGGGCGGAGAAGGCCCCTTTCCCAGAGTAACAAAAGCTTCAGATGCTACAAAGAGAAACAACACGGACTTCTCCATCCGCATCGGTAGCATCACCCCTGAGGACACCGGCGTCTACTACTGTGTGAAGTTCCAGAAAGGGACCCCTAATGTGGAGATTAAGTCGGGCCCAGGCACTCGGGTCACCATGAGTGGTGAGTCCAGTGTGGGCCTCCTCTGGGCCCTGGGGTGGGGCAGCACGTCAGTAGGAACGCCCTGCATTCTTTGAGCAACAGTGAGGAGCAGGTGGGCAGTGGGAATTCATATTCATGAGCTGATTTCCCCGCCTTGCACAGCTCAGGGAGGCTGGGGCCTGGAGAGGCCCTTGTTTGCTAAGGCCCCCTGCTGGTGCATGGAGGGGAGTCTGTCCCCAGTGTGCTGGCTCCACAGCCCCTGCCTTTTCCAGGCCTGTCCAGCCCTTTGGTCCAGGGCTGAGGGAGCAGAAGCCTCAGTGACTTGCCCAGTCACAGGCCAGGCCTCCCCCCTGCCTCCAGGGAGCCCTCCATCCACAGGACCCAGGCTCCTCTTTCCTGAACACTTACTGAGCTCCTGCTGTGTGCCAGGCCCTGCTCTGGGCGCTGTGGGGCAGCAGTGAGCAGAGCAGGGCAGGCTCTTCCCAGTGAAACCCCCCCTTCTCTTCTCCAGGGAGGGAGGGGGACACTGTGCATTTCTTGATTTCATCTTCACAAACGTCACACTAAAAAGAAATTCCCAAGAGGCACAGACTTCGTGTTAAGGCTGATGTCCTGGGTGGGAAGATGCCAGAGTTGGGCATTTGTTGTAGGTCTGTCCAAAACCCATCCTGTGAATCAGGGACCAAATCACACAGTCACTGAAGGCTCTGTGCAGAGCTGTGGTGTCTTTGAATGTCCTTCACCAGAGGAAAAGGTTTCCATGTGGGTGTTAGGGGTTGTCCCACTGAGGCAGTAGAGCTTATTTAAGACTTTCTGCCAGAGGCCCAGATCCTGAATCCTGGATTCTCAGTAGAGGAATGACCCATCCAACCAATGCCCCCATGCGCACAATGGGAGCCTGAGGCCAAGGGATGACAGGGTACATTGCTCATGGTCACATGGCCAGTAGTGAGGGGATCAGACTAGACCAGTCTGCGCTAGTTCCTTCCTGTCCTGACATTGGACACTCTCTCCATGGAAGGGCCTAGCACATAGTAGATGCTGAATAAAAGCTTGTTACACTAAACCAATGAGCAGGGAGCAGCCTTTTTCCTTTTCATTGGTTTCCCCAAGCCCAGAAACCCCTCCCATTTAGACCCTGAAGCCTGAGGTGATTGGAAACCTCAGCCCCTCCTCCCCAGTCCAGCATCCTTACCACCACCTAGAGCTACCATTGATTCACAGCGAAGCAGCCCCCCAGAGGGTGGAGAGAGCTCCATCATTGCACAATGTGCTGTTATGGAAAAATGTTTCCCCACTTTGGGCCATGAACAGCATGTTGTCCTGCATCACTCTACTCCAGTGGGAGTGCCACCTGGAAGTGTGCTTGTTAGGTCATATGGTGGTGGATGCATTTTTTTTTTCCAGGTAGGAATCATTTATTTATTTAGTTAGTTAGTTAGTTATTTTTATTTATTTTTTTTTTGAGAGGGCATCTCTCATATTTATTGATCAAATGGTTGTTAACAACAATAAAATTCTGTATAGGGGACTCAATGCACAATCATTAATCAACCCCAAGCCTATTTCTCAACAGTCTCCAATCTTCTGAAGGATAATGAACAAGTTCTTACATGGTGAACAAGTTGTTACATAGTGAGTAAGTTCTTACATGGTGAACAGTGCAAGAGCAGTCATCACAGAAACTTTCAGTTTTGATCATGCATTATGAACTATAAACAATCAAGTCAGATATGATTATTCACTTGATTTATATGTGAATCCCACATTTCTCCCTTATTTTTTTTAAATAAAATGCTGAAGTGGTAGGTAGATGCAAGATAAAGGTAGAAAACATAATTTAGTGCTGTAAGAGGGCAAATGTAGATGATCAGGTCTGTGCCTATAGACTAAGTATTAATCCAAGCTAGACAAGAGCAACAAAACATCCACGGATGCAGAAGATTTCTCTCAAAACATGGTGGGTGAGGTTCTAAGCCTCACCTCTGTTGATCCCCAATTTCTCACCTGATGGCCCCCCTGTGACTGTGCCTGTCTTAAGTTGTTCCTCCCTTGAGGAATCCTACCCATCTCTGGCTAACCAGCCGTCTTCCAGGGCCATACAGGGAAATATAGAGTTGGTAAGTGAGAGAGAAGCAATATTCTTTGAAAAGGTTAGCTTTTTACTTCTTTGCAGATTTATGCCCTGTGGCTTCTATGCCCAGCATTTGTCTTGAGGTATCTTTACCACTTGGAAGAATTATGATACTCAGTAATTTTCAATATGAGGCACAAATTCTACTAAAGGGTTGTAATTAGGAAGGAAGAAGAAAAGCTATAGAAGTAGCAGGTGGAAGAAAACATGGGAAGATTGATTATTTCTTTGACAAAACTTCTTGTAGAGTAACATAAGCATGTATAGGTTGTAACAAACTACTAATTAAATTGCGTACACACATTAACAGAATAGGAATACAGATACATAACAAAAGCAGACCTACAATTACCAGCCATATCCAGTGAAACCAAGAAAACCAGTTAGGTACCCTAGGCATTTGTGAAAACTTATCAATAATATGATGGATAATGTCTAACTGAATTTGAATAGTTTGAGAAAAATCAGACAAATTAAAACAACACATTCCTGGGAACTGTTCACATCCCATATGTTCTTTTAACAGTAGATAGTCTATAGTCGCACGATTTTGGAGCACTGCAACTTGCACTTCTCCTAATTCTTGGTTGAGTTCCAACAATATAGATCCAGTCAAATTTGTTGTTTTACTGTATGCACAGGCCAGCTTAGATATCTCCCTCTGCATTCTAACGGCACATCCAGGAACCAGAGGGATGAATGCTGCTACAACTGCAACAGTGCCAGGATCTTTGTTGAAGTTTTTTGATGATCATCTTCTGGAATGACTCTTCCAGAGGGTGTTGATGTGGAAGTTCTTCTTCATATCGTATCTTAATTCCTTTTCTGGGTAGCCAAATTAGGCTTTGATCCTCTGTATAAACACAAACAAACCCTTTGCCCACACTTTGATATGCCCTTTATACCATTGTGAAGAACCTATTGGACATCACCACACAGGAACTGCTTTTTTTCTTTTAAGAGAAAGAAATATTATCAGAAAAATGTACTTCCATAGCTGATCATCTGACACCCTTTAAAAGATGAAAATTAAGGATATGTAAAGCGTGCATTAATCATTGATTTCAGTTAATTTTATCCTATCAGGGAGTAATCCCCCCCTTTTTTGTTATCATTAATCTACAATTACATGAAGAATATTATGTTTACTAGGCTCTCCCCTACACCAAGTCCCCCCCACAAACCCCATTACAGTCACTGTCCATCAGCATAGCAAAATGTTGTAGAATCACTACTTGTCTTCTCTGTGTTGCACAGCCCTCCCCTTTCCCCCACTCCCCCACATTATACATGCTAATCATAATACCCCCTTTCTTCTTCCCTGCCCTTATCCCTCCCTACCCTCCCATTCTCCCCAGTCTCTTTCCCTTTGGTAACTGTTAGTCCCTTCTTGGGTTCTGTGATTCTGCTGCTGTTTTGTTCCTTCAGTTTTTCCTTTGTTCTTATACTCCACAGATGAGTGAAATCATTTGGTATTTGTCTTTCTCCACTTGGCTTATTTCACTGAGCATAATACCCTCTAGCTCTATCCATGTTGTTGCAAATGGTAGGATTTGTTTTCTTCTTATGGCTGAATAATATTCCACTGTGTATATGGACCACATCTTCTTTATCCATTCATCTACTGATGGACACTTAGGTTGCTTCCATTTCTTGGCTATTGTAAATAGTGCTACAATAAACATAGGGGTGCATCTGTCTTTTTCAAACTGGAGTGCTGCATTCTTAGGGTAAATTCCTAGGAGTGAAATTCCTGGGTCAAATGCTGTTTCTACTTTTAGTTTTAGAGGAACCTCCATACTGCTTTCCACAATGGTTGAACTAATTTATATTCCCACCAGCAGTGTAGGAGGGTTCCCTTTTTTCAACAACCTCACCAACATTTGTTGTCGTTTGTCTTTTGGATGGTAGCCATCCTTACTGGTGTGAGGTGATAACTCATTGTGGTTTTAATTTGCATTTCTCTGATAACTAGCGATGTGGAACATCTTTTCATGTGTCTGTTGGCCATCTGAATTTCTTCTTTGGAGAACTATCTGTTCAGTTCCTCTGCCCATTTTTTAATTGGGTTATTTGCTTTTTGTTTGTTGAGGTATGTGAGCTCATTATATATTTTGGATGTCAAGCCTTTATTGGATCTGTCATTTACGAATATATTCTCCCAAACTATAGGGTACCTTTTTGTTCTATTGATGGTGTCCTTTGCTGTACAGAAGCTTTTCAGCTTGATGTATTCCCACTTTTTAATTTTTGCTTTTGTTTTCCTTTCCCGGGGAGATATGTTCATGAAGAAGTCGCTCATGTTTATATCCAAGAGATTTTTGCCTATGTTTTTTTCTAAGAGTTTTATGGTTTCATGACTTACATTCAGGTCTTTGATCCATTTTGAATTTACTTTTGTGTATGAGGTTAGACAGTGATCCAGTTTCATTCTCTTACATGTAGCTGTCCAGTTTTGCAGAACCATCTGTTGAAGTGACTGTCATCTCCCCATTGTATGTCCTTGGCTCCTTTATTGAATATTAATTGACCATATATGTTTGGGTTAATGTCTGGAGTCTCTAATCCGTTCCACTGGTCTCTGGGTCTGTTCTTGTGCCAGTAGCAAATTGTCTTGATTACTATGGCTTTGTAGTAGAGCTTGAAGTTGGGGAGTGAGATCCCCCCTTACTTTATTCTTCTTTTGCAGGATTGCTTTGGCTATTCAGGGTCTTTGGTGTTTCCTTATGAATTTTTGAACTATTTGTTCCAGTTCATTGAAGAATGTTGCTGGTAACTTGATAGGGATTGCATCAAATCTGTATATTGCTTTGAGCAGGATGGCCATTTTGATGATATTAATTCTTCCTAGCCAAGAGCATGGGATGAGTTTCCATTTGTTAGTGTCCTCTTTAATTTCCCTTAAGAGTGTCTTGTAGTTTTCAGGGTATAGGTCTTTCACTTCTTTGGTTAGGTTTATTCCTAGGTATTTTATTCTTTTTGATGCAATTGTGAATGGAATTGTTTTCCTGAATTCTCTGTCTATTGGTTCACTGTTAGTGTACAGTAAAACCACAGATTTCTGTATGTTAATTTTGCATCCTGCAACTTTGCTGTATTCCGATATCAGTTCTAGTCGTTTTGGAGTGGAGTCTTTAGGGTTTTTTATGTACAATATCATGTCATCTGCAAATAGTGACAGTTTAACTTCTTCCTTACCAATCTGGATTCCTTGTATTCTTTGTTTTGTCTGTTTGCCATGGCTAGGACCTCCATTACTATGTTGAATAACAGTGGGGAGAGTGGGCATCCCTGTCTTTTTCCCAATCTCAGAGGAAAAGCTTTCAGCTTCTCGCTGTTCAGTATAATGTTGGCTGTGGGTTTATCATATACGGCCTTTATTATGTTGAGGTACTTGCCCTCTATACCCATTTTTCTGAGAGTTTTTATCATGAATGGATGTTGAATTTTGTTTAATGCTTTTTCAGCATCTATGGAGATGATCATGTGGTTTTTGTCCTCCTTTTTGTTTATGTGGTGGATGATGTTGATGGATTTTCAAATGCTGTACCATCCTTGAGTCCCTGGAATGAATCCCACTTGGTCATGGTGTATGATCCTCTTGAAGTATTTTTGAATTCGTTTGCTAATATTTTATTGAGTATTTTTGCATGTACATTCATCAGGGATATTGGTCTGTAATTTTCTTTTTTGGTGGGGTCTTTGCCTGGTTTTGGTATTAGGGTGATGTTGGCTTCATAGAATGAGTTTGGGAGTATTCCCTCCTCTTCTATTTTTAGGAAAACGTTAAGGAGAATGTATATTATGTCTTCTCTGTATGTCTGATAAAATTCTGAGGTAAATCCATCTGGCCCGGGGTTTTGTTCTTGGGTAGTTTTTTGATTACCACTTCAATTTCTTTGCTCGTAATTGGTTTGTTTAACTTTTGTGTTTCTTCCTTGGTCAGTCTTGGAAGGTTGTATTTTTCTAGGAAGTTGTCCATTTCTTCTAGGTTTTTCAGCTTCTTAGCATATAGGTTTTCATAGTAGTCTTTAATAATTCTTTGTGTTTCTGTGGAGTCTGTCATGATTTTTCCATTCTCATTTCTGGTTCTGTTGATGTGTGTTGATTCTCTTTTTCTTTTAATAAGTTTGGCTAGATGCTTATCTATTTTGTTTATTTTCTCAAAGAACCAGCTCTTGGTTTCATTGATTTTTTTCTATTGTTTTATTCTTCTCAATTTTGTTTATTTCTTCTCTGATCTTTATGATGTCCCTCCTTCTGCTGGCTTTAGGCCTCATTTGTTCTTCTTTTTCCAGTTCCGATAATTGTGATGTTAGACTACTCATTTGGGATTGTTCTTCCTTCTTTAAGTGTGCTTGGATTGCTATATACTTTCCTCTTAAGACTACTTTTGCTGTGTCCCACAGAAGTTGGGGCTTTGTGTTGTTGTTGTCATTTGTTTCCATATATTGCTTGATCTCTATTTTAATTTGTTCGTTGATCCATTGATTATGTAGGAGCATGTTGTTAAGCCTCCATGTGTTTGTGAGCCTTTTTGTTTTCTTTGGAGAATTTATTTCTAGTTTTATACCTTTGTGGTCTGAAAAGTTGGTTGGTAGAATTTCAATCTTTTGGAATTTACTGAGGCTCTTTTTGTGACCTAGTATGTGGTCTATTCTGGAGAGTGTTCCATGTGCACTTGAGAAGAATGTGTATCCTGTTGCTTTTGGATGTAGAGTTCTATAGATGTCTATAAGGTCCATCTGTTCTAATGTGTTGTTCAGTGCTTCCGTGTCCTTACTTATTTTCTGTCCAGTCGATCTATCCTTTGGGGTGAGTGGCGTGTTGCAGTCTCCTAAAATGAATGCTTTGCATTCTGTTTCCCCCTTTAGTTCTGTTAGTATTTGTTTCACATATGCTGGTGCTCCTGTGTTGGGTGCATATATATTTATAATGGTTATATCCTCTTGTTGGACTGATCCCTTTATCATTATGTAATGTCCTTCTATATCTCTTGTTACTTTCTTTGTTTTGAAGTCTATTTTGTCTGATACTAGTACTGCGACCCCTGCTTTCTTCTCGCTGTTGTTTGCATGAAATATCTTTTTCCATCCATGACTTTTAGTCTGTGCATGTCTTTGGGTTTGAGGTGAGTTTCTTGTAAGCAGCATATAGGTGGGTCTTGCTTTTTATCCATTCTATTACTCTGTGTCTTTTGATTGGTGCATTCAGTCCATTTACATTTAGGGTGACTATTGAAACATATGTACTTATTGCCATTGCAGGCTTTAGATTTGTGGTTACCAAAGTTTCAAGGTTTGCTTCTTTAGTATCTTACTGCCTAACTTAGCTCGCTTACTGAGCTACTATGTACACTGTCTGGAGATTGTTTTCTTCTCTCCCTTCTTATTCCTCCTCCTCCATTCTTTATATTTTGGTTGTTTTATTCTGTGCTCTTTCGTGTTTCCTTTAACTGCGTTTAGTGGGTAGTTGATTTTATTTTTTGTCTTTAGTATTTGTTTGGTCTGCTTTCTTTGCTGTGATTTTATTTTCTCTGGTGACATCTGTTAAGTCCTAGGAGTGCTCCCGTCTAGAATAGTCCCTCTAGAATAGAGGTGGTTTGTGGGAGGCAAATTCCCTCAACTTTTGCTTGTCTGGGAATTGTTTAATCCCTCCTTCATATTTAAATGATAATCGTGCTGGATATAGTATTCTTGGTTCAAGGCCCTTCTGTTTCATTGCATTAAATATATCATGCCATTCTCTTCTGGCCTGTAAGGTTTCTGTTGAGAAGTCTGATGATAGCCTGATGGGTTTTCCTTTATAGGTGACCTTTTTCTTCTCTCCAGCTGCCTTTAAAAGTCTGTCCTTGTCCTTGATCTTTGCCATTTTAATCATATGTGTCTTGGTGTTGTCATCCTTGGGTCCTTTCTGTTGGGAGTTCTGTGTACTTCCGTGGTCTGATCGATTATTTCCTTCCCCAGTTTGGGGAAGTTTTCAGCAATTATTTCTTCAAAGACACTTCCTATCCCTTTTTCTCTCTCTTCTTCCTCTGGTCCTCCTATAATGAGGATATTGTTCATTTTGGATTGGTCACACAGTTCTCTTAATATTGTTTCATTCCTGGAGATTCTTTTATCTCTCTCTGTGTCAGCTTCTATGCGTTCCTGTTCTCTGGTTTCTATTCCATCAATGGCCTCCTGCATCTTATCCATTCTGCTTATAAATCCTTCCAGAGTTTGTTTCACTTCTGTCATCTCCCTCCAGACCTCATCCCTTAGCTCTTGTATATTTCTCTGCATCTCCGTCAGCATGTTTATGATTTTTATTTTGAATTCTTTTCAGGAAGACTGGTTAGGTCTATCTCCTTCTCAGGGGCTGTGATTTTGGTCTGCATCAAATTATTTTGCCTTTTCATGGCGATAGAGATAGTTTGCAGAGCTGGCATGAGTGATGGCTGGGAAAACGTCCCTTCTTGTTGGTTTGTGACCTTCCTCTCCTGGGAGAACAGCGACCTCTAGTGGCTTGTGCTGGGCAGCTGCGCGCAGACGGGGCTTCTGATTCTTGCCCGGCCGCTATGGAGATTATCTCCGCTGTTGCTGTGGGCGTGGCCTGCCTCGGGCTGCTGCTCTGATATGGCAGAGCCACCTCGGAGGGGAAATGGCTGGGAGGCTGTTTATCTCTGTGAGGGGCCTCTGAGCTGCACTGCTATCCAGGGGTTTGGGGTGCCCGGAGTTCCCTGCTGCTGGGCTAAGTGTCCCAGGACACTTCCGTCCAGCTGTGGGGTCCCTGCCCCTTTAAGACTTCCAAAAAGCCCTCGTTTTTCTTTGTCCCCAGGGCGCCGGCTGCGGGGACCCACTCACAGGTCTTACTGTCCTGTTTCCCTAGTTTTCAGCACCCCACACACGCACTGTGTCTGCGCTCAGGTCCGGATGGCTGGGGCTGGGTGTTTAGCACTCCTGGGCTCCCTCTCCCTCCCCACTCTGACTCCTCTCCTCCCACCGGGAGCTGGGGTGAGGGACGCTTGGGTCCCGCCGGGCCACGGCTTGTCTCTTAGCCCCTTCGCGAGGTAGTGGGTTCTCGGAGGTGTGCTCTGGCTCTTGTCCTGTGTCTTCTGGTCTCTCTTTCTGGAAGAGTTGTCTTTGTTGTATTTTCAAAAATATATGTGGTTTTGGGAGGAGATTGCTGCTGCTCTACTCACGCCGCCATCTTGGCCTCAGCCTGGATGCATTTTAAGTTGTGTGGATGGTGCCAAAATTCTCCCATGGACAGGATATCAAGTCAGTTCTCCCCGCAACCCCTGCACGTTGGCAGGGAACATGACTTCATCCTGATTTCACTGTTATTACAGTCATTCCCAGGGTGCCTCCAAGAAAATAAGCCAGAATGGAATCGCCAGGACACCTTCCCATGGAGCACTCCTGCTTCCAGTGGCTTCTTGCTCCCCCTGGGCCTGAGGATGCACAGAGCCAGACACCCTGTGCCGATGCCAGCTTCACTGCTGGGGAAACCTTCCCATTTTACACGTGTGTGTATCTGAACAGTCTGGAATCCCCTCCAACAGGTACTGCTCAGCTGCAGAGCCTCCCTGCCTCCACACACCAGCTGTCCCTGGTGAAATCTGTCCTTCCGCTTTTCAACCTGCCTCTGGCATTCTGTAAAGAAAATGAAGGAAAATGTGATCTAGTTTGCATTTTGAAAGTCAGTTCTCCAGACTTGTTATATTAAAAGAACACAAAGAGAATCATAATTTGGTGGTTTCTACTGCATTTCTACTGCTTTTCTGGTTATTGCTCAGAGGTTGCAGGGCTCTGGGGCTTTACTTTGTGTTTCCTCCATCCTTTTGTTTTGCCTTCTTAAAGCCAAAGAGCAATTAGGTAGCTTCAGAACCAGTAACAACCAGATCTTACAACAATATAAGTGCTATTTATTAATCACCTAGTATATGCCAGGCTCTGTGTTGCACATACACCCCCACTCATCTTCCCAGGTTTGTTTTGATTCACTTTGAACAGAAACACACACAGGTTCAAGAATAAAGAACAAAGGAACTAATGTCAATCAGTTGGGCATGCGGTAAGATGAGCTCTGCCCTGTACTCTCTGTGTCCCTGGGCCAACCCATTTCTCCCTGATCGTCATCCCATAAATGGGACCACACTCGGGTCCCCTGCCCAAGGCTGGTGGCAGGATTAAGAGCAGAGGGGTGCACAGGGATCAGGCCAGGGTCAGGAACACGACTTTCTAGAAATGGTCACTGATCACAGCATCCAGGAGCATCCAGGCTGCTGGTGAACTTATGACATGATTTATTCTAGTGACACCTCCTTACTATGTCCTCAAAATGTTTGATGAGTTTTAGGAAGCAAGTAAAGTATTTTCCAAGTGCAAATAGTTGCCCTATTTGCTGTCTGTTCACTGTTACAGAAGGTGCTGGGTAATAATGAACAATTTGGAGAAATGCTGTGGGACCCTCTGCTGGGTGAAATGCTCTTGCTGTTGGTCACTGATGGTGTTTGCTTTCAGGACACAGGGAGGTGTTTCTGGGGATTCATAGGCCTGTGTCTGTGTCCTTGAAATTCATTAGCAATTAACAAATTGACCTCCTTTGCTTTCTCACCACTCAGGGATCTTTGTTTTCAACCCCAAATCTGACCCAAGAGAAGAACCCAGGTTCAGAGAAACTTCCCTTCTGTTTCAAAATCGTGTACTAGCACAGATTAGGCCCTGCTGGGACATTTGTGGAAAGAATGAAAACTAATTCACAAATATCTGATGGGAAAGTTCTGGACATAAATTAAGTCTGGGTCAAAGGTAGTTCTATTTGTTTGGGCTTGTGAATCATCTTCTGCTTTATTAAAAGAAAACATGTTTCCATTGACCATAAAAGCATCCCCAGGAAGGAGACACAACTGCTGCCTCTTGTCCCCTCGCCAGCCTGGTTCCAGATTTCTTGGCCGTACCGCTGAGCCACTGCTTCCCCTGCATTTATGTCTCTAAACCCTTACCCTGAAGTTGGTACGGTTTCCAGGGGAGGCCAGTTAGGAACAGTCAGTACAGCATGAGAACGGTCAGTAATTTTGTTCCTGTGCCTGGATGGGCAGGAAGTCACCTGGCAGAGGAAAGAAGGTGGACGCAAACCAGGGCCAGACCTGCATGTGGCTCTGCCCTACTGAGTCCCCCGGGAACCTTGGTCCTTCTGTGTCAGGGGAGGAAAGTGACCGTGCGTCCGAGCGCGATGACAACGATTAGAGGATAGTGTGTTTAACACATTCTCTTAACAGTGTCACACGCTTATCGTTAGTGATGATAATCACAGTCATGCTATTTGTTTATAAATCTCCTTTTGTAGCCAAACCCTCTCCCCCCGTGGTCTTGGGCCCCACGGAGAGGGCCACGCCTGAGCAGACAGTGAGCTTCACCTGCCAGTCCCATGGCTTCTCCCCCAGAAACATCACCCTGAAATGGTTCAAAAATGGGAATGAGCTGTCGGCCTCCCAGACCAACGTGGACCCCGAGGGAGACAGCGCCTCCTACCGCATCTCCAGCACAGCCGAGGTGGTGCTGGCCCCGGGGGATGTTTGCTCCCAGGTCATCTGTGAGGTGGCCCACGTCACCCTGCAGGGGGGCCCCCCTCTTCGTGGGACCACCAACTTGTCAGAGACCCTCCGAGGTAGATGCCCCCACACCCAGAGCGAGCCCACTCCTGAGCCCAGGCCTCTCCCTGCTCCTCCCCTTGCTTTTGGCTCCAGGCCTTGAGTTGCCTGGAGTCCAATGCCTGCCAGTCCTCCCCAATCACCAGGCGCCTGGATATGCCTGTCATTTACTGATACTTGAATGACAGCTGACAGGCGAGCCCCTAACAGTGCCCAGCACTGAGCCAGGTAGTTGCATTTACTTTACCAATAGCAACTCACAATTACTGAGCACCTTCTGGGAGCCAAGCCCCTTGTGGTTGGTGATTTCGTTTATTTTGCTACAGTTACGATGTTCCAACTGCCTACCAGGGGCTGGGCTTGTGATTTCACTCACTTTTACCCTAAAGGAGCTGCCAGTCTTTGAACACCTACTGTGTGCCAGGCACTGTGCTTAGTCATTTCATTCATATGCAAAGAGCCCTCAGTGTCTGAGCACCAGCTGCATGCCTAGCACCATCCTGGGTGATTCCCTGCCCTGTGGGAGCTAAGCTGGGGGAGCTGAGCTACGCAGCCCATCCTCTGTGATCTGTCTGTTCCTAAGGTCAGAGCTTCTGCCCTGTGCTGTTTCAGTCCCGCCCCGTTTGGAGGTTTCCCAAAGCCCCGTGGCAGGGAACCAGGTGAACGTCACCTGCCAAGTGAAGAACTTCTACCCCCGGCGCCTGCAGCTGAGCTGGTTGGAGAACGGAAACGTGTCCCGAACAGAAACGGCCTCGAACCTCACAGAGAACAAGGATGGGACCTTCAACTGGACAAGCTGGCTGCTGGTGAACGTCACTGCCCACAGGGAGGACGTGGTGCTCACCTGCCAGGTGGAGCATGACGGGCAGCCGGCGGTCCCCAGAACCCACACCGTGCACATCTCTGCCCACAGGCAGGACAAGGATACAGGCCAGATCCCTGGTGAGGCCTCCACTCCCACTGCTCTTTTTAAGCTTCATCTCTTTCCTTGATGTTGAAAGTAGTAATTCGTCCTTATTATAGAATAATCAAGAAGTCCATTAATATAAAGTAGAATTTTGAAGTCAGCTCTCCTTCCCCAAATCCCTTATGCCAAGAGACACCACTGTAAGAGTTTGCACATATCTTTGTGGGTGTTTTGACATAAACACCCATTTAGGAAAGAAAGAAGGGAGGGAGGGGTCATCCTGTCACAACACCCTGCCTCTTGCTTTCCTCTCCTGCCAGTCCTGCATCCTGTCAGCCCCACGCTGTCCTTGTTCTTTCCAACCTCTGCTGGTCTCTAGTCTGTCCTAGACTTCTCCACCCACATCACTAACGCCACCCAGCAGGCATCTGCACCCACTGCACTGTGACATGCCAGAAGGGGAGCCCTGAGGACATGGAGTTTGAGGCTGGATCTGGCACCCAGAGGACACTGAGTGGTCACAGCATGGGCCTCCTTTGTTCCCTGATCTGTGACAATGGGCCAGCCATGATCAGAATTACTCACTGAACATTTACTATCAGCAAATTCAGTTCTCCTGAGCTCTGCTTTCCTGCTTCAACACACCTGGGAGCTTGGAGTTTCACAGATGGTACTCAGGGTGCAGTGGAGGGCATGTCATTGAAGATTTCTTGCCATTAAGACAGGCTGTTAGGCTGAACTAGTCAAGGTCAATCTCAGGCCCTGAGGATGCGGACCACCAGCCTATGCACAACTGTGAGCTGGTTAGAGACCTGTTCCCCCCACAAACACAGCTGGGCACTGTCCCAAGGACCTACAGAGTCCTCCTTGCTGTCAACAAAATATGCCTTGTTTCTCTCTCATGTAACTCCCAGAGGGGTCAGGTCGGCTTTCCAGGAGGCTTTACTCTAGACCTTCAAATCACACGATCCCTCCAATTTACCCCCTTGTGTTGTCCTTATCTTCTGGGCCAATCCTGGGTCACTGAGTTTCCATGTCCCTGCCTGCAGGAAGAGTGAAGAGAGGGAAGTGAAGACCACTTCCCTCAAAGCAAGACATACAGACAGTTCATAATAAACTCCACCGATAACTCAGTCATGTGTGCACACCCAGTTACAAATGGAATCCATAATTGTGTGGTCACATAATTAAGGACATAGGTTTCTCTACAAAATCAATACCTTTACATTTTGAGAAATTAACAGTAATTTGCTAATGTCATATGAAAAAGAGTATATGTTCAGATTTTCCCTAATTTCGCTCATAGGTGCTCTTTGTGCACTAAAATTAGTTTTAATCCGTTTGTAAATACTAGGTAGAATTCTCCTGTGAATCTACCTGAGCATCAAGAATTCTTGGATTTGAAAAAGCATCTGAGTAATTTAGTGGTATTCTAATTATTCATTTCATATCAAGTGAATTGCAGTACATTGTACTTTTTGAAGAATTTGGTCCGTTTTCTCAAAGTCATTAAATTTCTGCCCACAGATTGTTCACAATATTCCCTTTTTATCCTCTCATGTCTGCAGGGTCTGTAGTGCTATTCCCTGGTGCATCCCTGATATTGGAAAAGGGTCATTTCTCCTCTTTTCTTTGTCTGTCTTGCTAGACATTTTTAATTTCATTGATGTTTTCAAAGAAACTACTTTTTGTTTTCAGTGGATTTCTGCATTGTTTCTCTATTTCAATTTCATTGATTTTCTCTTTCCTTTAATATTTTTCCTTCACTTTGTTTTGACTTGTTTTCACTTCACCTTTTATCATTTCTTGAGGTGGGAGCTCAGATTATTGATTGAGATGCTTAGTTTTTGGAACATGTTTACCCTTCTCACACTGCTGTTTACACCCAAGTCTCCTTCTGTGCTTGGGGAGGTGGGGGAGGGGAACCTAGACTCCAGGGCTCAGATCTGCCTCCAGGTCTCAGGGGCCAAGCCATGGGCCTCCTCTCCCACCTTTCAGAGTACCTCCTGTGCCTGGGGTCTTTCCTGGGGTTCAGAGTTGTACTGAACCAGGAGGTGTGGGGGGTGGTAGGTAGGGGGATGAGTCGGTCATCTTGTCTGGACAAGCCTGGGTTTGCTTTTCAGTCTTCTGTTTCCTGTTGGGCTCAGACAGGGCTCTCTTTGGGGCTCTCAGTGTGCCTGACTTCACATTCAGGCTAGGGCACTAGCGTTGGACGTGGTTTTGGAGTGTCTAGGTGACAGGCTGGAGGAAAGTGCAAAATGCCTATGTGACCCTGCTGCCCTGGGGTGCCACAGCCCACCCCAGGCATCCGAGGGCCCCCACCCCTGCAGCCCTGGTTCTGAAGGCACTGATGTGTGGATGCACCACTTTTTGTTCATTTGTATGTTACTGAAGTGTTTTACAGTCTTTATAGGTTAATGGACCTCTTTTCTTTTAGTGTAGAAAAACCTAGTTGTGTTAATGGGGTTTGGGGTGCTGGATACTTTTGATAGTGAGAGAAAGGTTCTGAGCCCTCTAATGTTGTGTGTCTCTCCTGTCTTTCAACACCCTTCCTTTTGCTCCCCCATTTTTTTTTGTCCCATCATCACTCAATTGCTAAACAGTTTCTCCCTTTTCCTTCAGAGGATATGCCCTTTAAGTTGAGCCTGTCCCTTTAATCACATCTGTCCTTTTAAATGCCCCTGCCTCCCTGTATTGGGTTCCTATTGCCGCTGTAACAAATTACCCCATGTTCAGTGGCTTGAAAATACACACATTCATTACATTATAGCTCTGGAGATCAGAAGGCTGTCCACACTGCATCTGAGGGCTCTGCTCCTTCTGGAAGCTGTAGGGCGGAATGTGCATCCTTGCCTGGTCCAGAGATTAGAGGACACCCGTACTCAGTGGCCAAGTAACCGTCACTCTGTGCTTCTGCCATCACGTCTCCTTCCCTGAGTGTCCTGCCCACCTTGTTCCCTTGCGAGGATATTGTGATTGCATCGATTCCACTCTGATAAACAAGATAATGCCCGACTCAGTTCTTAATCACTATTTCTAGTCCCTTTTGCAATATAAGGTAACATATTCACATATTCTGGGGATCTGTGCCAACCCTTGCAAATGAAGCCGATTTTATACCCCCTGCCTATGGTCTGTGCTCTAATCTGCAGGACACTATTCCAATAGTTTCAAATCTAGGGTGGATTTAATGTTGACGGGGAAACTTCCAAATAACTCTCAGACTCTCTCGGCAGCCTCGCTGGCCCGTTTCTCCTGCACTTTCCCTCTGGCTGCTGAGGGAGGGACGGTGGCAGCCCAGTGAGCCTGTGCCCAGCATGGGCTGTGTTCCCTCTTTTCACTCTCAGTTATTTTGTAGCTCAGACACTCTTTCCCAAGAGATAGTGACAGACATTTGCACAGAACACCTTACCCTCTTCCACTTCCTCCCAGTTTGCAGAGGACGTCTTTGGAAGCGAGGAGCTGTGCTGCTGCCCATGTCCTCAGCAGCCCAGAAGCCAACTTCCAGGCCACTCAGCAGTCCCCACCCCACATGTCAGTGTCCCCTACTTCCCCATCAGGGCCTGATGCTGGCAGAGAAGACCTTGAGGTTGAGAACTCACCCCCTTCTGTAACTCTCTGGCTCCTGTCACCATGTCCCGGGTCCATCCTCAGCCCTACCTGCCATGTGGCTCTAGGAGATAAGAATCTGCAGTGCTGCCAGGAAGTCCTCTGGCTTCACACTTACCCTTCACCTTGTGACTGACCACAGGCCATGCTGACATTCCTTCCTATGTCCCTGAAGTTCAGCCTTGTCTTGGCCCAGAAGAAGAGGTTGCAGACTCACCTTAGGGGACAGCAGGGATGGAGTTCCTAGGTTTGAATCCCACTAATAGTGTGACCCTCCCTAAACTCTCTGGGACTCAGTTTCCTCACCAGAATGAGAATATAATACCTGCTCCACATGGTGGAGGACTAGTCAGTAAGCATGTACCACACTTATGGGTCCCCGAGCCCCCGTTTCTCCCTCGTCCCTCAGGAGGACACCCTAGCAGCCTGAGGAATGAGTGAATGAGAAGGAGGAACTTCGTACCCTGATTTCTACCTTGAACCTGAGCCCAGGGCAGGATCCAGAGCTTGAAAGAAGTGATGGGCCCAGGCAGCCTCAGATGGAGTAAGTAGAGGCCCTTGGGAATGGACATCTTGGGCTCTTCTAATGCCTCCTCCTGTCCCTTGATTTCCAGGCCCAGAGCCACCTCCTCGGCTCCTGGTGGCTCTCCTCCTCGGCCACAAGGTGCTGCTGACTGTTGGGGTCTCTGCCATCTGCGTGCACAAGATGAGGAGAGCCTGACTGTAAGTTGGGGACGGGAGGTCAGGCCAAGGTCTGTCCCAGAAGGGCCAGGGTCACAGGAGGGCCAACCCAAGGTCACACATGGTCAGGGACCCCGTGGGGTTAAGGGAAGGTAACCTACCTCCCTCAGTACCTCAGGGGCCTTGGGTTTCCCTCTCAGTAGTTCCCAGCTCCCAGGAGGTGTGGGGGGGACTGTACGGGGACAGAATCAAAGATTTCATAGGGGTCCACAGAGTCCCAGGGCTTCTGGGCAGAGGGGGCTGCATGACGGGTGGCCAGGGGTGTGGTCCCCTTGGAGACCATCTCTACATTTTGTGAACAGTGGGGCTCCATCTGGAAAAGGCGTCCACATTTTAGAGAAATGTTAAGAGATGCGTTTCAGCTGCTCTGAGGGCTGTGCCCACTGTGAGCCTCCTTGTGACACAGTGATTGATGGAAAGGTGAAGGGCACCATGGGAGGAAGGCTGAGGGGCAGAGTCCCATCTCAGGGCCTCCTGTCCTCTCAGGACAGGCTCCCAGGAGGGGACAGCTGAGAGGACACAGGACACATGCAGGGACATTTCTTGAATGTTGAGGAGAAATCTCAATGGGATCATGTTTCCCACAGCTCCTTCCTTCCCCACCTGCTGCCTGCTGTCCTCCATGCCTGCTGCCCCCTTGCTGCCCTGAGGGTCCCAGTCAAAGACAATGAGCAGCCAGAAGCTCCAAATGCCAGCCAACCTGGAGAACTGCCTGCCCTCAGCTCCTGCTCCTTCTCAGATTCCTTGATGCCCCCAGAGCTGTGTCTTCATATACGGGCCTGCGTAGGTGCCATGAGAACTAGCTCTGGAGACTGACTCAAACATCTCCCTAGAATGTGAGAAACAAATCAAATCTGCGTATCAGGATATGTCTCTCGCCTCACCTTTGGGACTCGGCCATGAGCTGCACACTATGCCCATGCTCTGTGGCGTCATCCTGTCTCCTGACTCCTGCCTGCCGTTCCCTAGCCTTGTTGAGGCTCTCGAATGCTTCCGAGTACACATGAATTCCAGTCCTGTTTTTAAGAAGAAAAATTATTGTCCTTCCTCTTTGCCTAAGTGTCCTACTCCTCAAACCCAGAATATTTTCCGCCTTTTCTCTGTGATAGGAACACTAGTTCTTCTATCATCCTGTCCCCTTCCCAACTCTGTTGCTCATGGACCATATGCTGTCAGCCCAGAAGCCTTTCACTCCTCCTTCATTTCTCTTTCTTTTATATCCCGTTTTCAATTCTGCCCTTAAAGTGCTCATGGCCAGTGGTAAGATGGTAAATACTTAACAATCAACTGTCCAAAATTAAAAAAGAAACCTGATTTATAAACTTGCCGGTTTCTGTGGTGTAGATACTCCCGATGTGGCCAACTTCAAGCTACCATCAGCTTAACAACCAGCTTGTAAAAATTCCTGAAAATGTAACAATCAGCTCTCAAGAGGCAGTCCAAGGTTTCTCCAGCACACCACTGAGTTATATCCACACCTGTACACTTCTCACCATCACTACTCACTGGTCCCAGTCGCCACCGTCTCTTCCCGGACCATTGCTATTGTCTCTAACTGGCTTTCCTGCTTCAGCCTCAATGATTCTTTGGAAAGCCGTCAAATCGTATCACTCCTTTGCTTCTTCCCGGCCCCCCCACCTCCGTATCTGCGCTGCTCACTCTCTCCGTTCTTTGAAGCCTCTGCCCAAGTGTCCCTTCATTAAAGACACCTTCTGCAAACCACCCTACAGAAAACATCGATTCCTCTCTCACCCTGGCATTCCAGTTCCTCTCAACCTAATTTTGTTTTCTTAGCAGGTATTAGCATCTGACGTACTAACAATCATCAGTCCTCCCTTTGCATGGTAGTGCAGGGACGTAAAAATGATGGTGGAAACTGGAACCATCAAAAGCAATCTCAGTAATCAATGGGAAAAGTAAGGATTGTTCTGTGACCTTTAAAAATTTTTTTCAAAGTATTAGAAATACTCTTACTGTCAGTTATAAATGTATAGGGAAATAAAAAATAGTAAAACTAATATTTCTGGTAACTGTAATTTAAAACTTTAAAAACACTGAGAATTAGTGTTTTATTTCTTGTAAAAAAAACTTACCAAGAATAGCTTAAAGAGCACTTGCCTTTTTCTTCTTGTATAATTTATGATATAGAACAAGCATCTTTTTTATGCTTTGGTGAATTCTCCTTCTTTCTAAGTTTAGGTCAGCTTCCAACATTTCATCTCTTGCATTTTCAGTCTTGCAAAATATTTACAAAAGTTCCTTTATTTTGAATATTTTCTGGTGTCGTCACTTCCTCTGGGGCACTTTCATCCTTCTCCTCACTAACACTTTCCTCACTTATGTACAAAGTTTGCCTTCCCTGAGTTCCTCTGGCTGCATATCTAAAGTCTTTCTAACAGTGTATGTCCACATCCAGATGGTGCGCTTTTTATTCTGTAACTCCTTATATTCAATTTGAATTTCACATCCAGCGCTATCACTTTTCATTTCTCCATTGCACTTTCATCTTTATTGTCAATTCCATTTTGCAATTATTTATTTTTGTACAATGTCATATGAGTTCATCACTGGGAGACAAGGAGACAATGCAACTACATGCTTTGCTGTCTGTGGGTAAACTGAGTAACAGAGTCATAGCGATCCATCACTACAGACTTTGAAAGAAGTGATTCGTTACTGATTATGATGAGCATCTGTTAGTTCCATGGTGTTCTGTGGACTAAAGAAGAGCCAGCAGCAAGGTTTGTATGCAATTGCTCACAGAAAATTTCCTATGGTGAATGAAATTTGAACTGTGTTTTGAGGGAGTGATGTAATTGAGCTAAACTGTGGTAACTGAAACTCATGCAGATCAGCAGCATGCAAGGCGAGAACTGCCTGTCTATTTGTCTCTTCTTCAGATAGAATGTCAACACTAACGGAGGCCTATCTGTGTCCTCAGTTGCCAGAACAGTGACATCCATATGCCAGACCATCATATTTTTTATAAATAAGCAAGTAAATACTTCACTGAGGACATTAGTTTCTGCAATATGTTGAATTTCAAAATAAAATTTTCCTCATTCAAACACCAGGCTCCTGTATTCTAAAACCCTTTCTGTAGAGACTGCTTTCTCTTCTTATGTTTAAAAAAATCTCATCAAAAACTGAACATCATCTATAAAGTAAGGTAATAAAAAACACCTTAAAAAAAACAACTGATCAGAGAGTATATCAAAGGGGCACAGGAACTAACTGAAAGAGCTCTCACCGGACAAAGCTGGAGCCATTTGAGCAACAGAAGAAATAAAGTAATATTGGGTTCTGCTATGGTCTGAATGTTTGTGTCCTCCTTAAATTCACGTTAGAATCCTGACGCCCAATGTAATGGTGTTAGAAGGTGGGGCCTTTAGAAGGTGAGTAGGTCCTAAGGGCTCCACCTTCATGAATGGGATTAGGGTCTTATAAAAGAGACCCCACAGAGCTCCCAAGCCCCTCCCACCGTATGATGATACAATGAGAAATCTTCAGCCCAGAAGAGGACACTCACCTGACCATGTTGGCACCCCGATCTCGGACTTCCAGCCTCCAGAACTGTGAGCAATAAATTTGTTGTTTAAAGCCACCCAAACCGAACAGACGAGTATGGATGATAACCCAAAATATGAAATAAATATCTAAGATCCATACTGATAAAAATAATTTAATAATTACTTAATGGAAGAGAAGAAAAGAAATCCCCTATGCAGAAAAGTCCCAAATAATGTATGTAAATACTTCACCCTAGAGAAGGGGAAGCATAACTCCCTACCCCTGAAATGTGGGCTACATGTGGTGACTCCCTTCCAACATGGGAGGAAGTTGAGACCCAGAGACTGGGCTTTCCTAAACTTACACAGGCTAGGATACCAGAACCCAGATCGCCTACTCCCAGAATCCTTTGGGTTTATGGCTTTCCTCCTTCCTAACATTCTAGTTAGAGAAAAGATATGGAAGTGCATGAAACTGTTAAGAGGGGGAGACTGAGTGAATTCTATATTCCTCTTAAATCACCATTAAAATACTCAGAGTCAGAAATTTACAAAATTTATGCCATTTCTACATAACAAATAAAAACATATACATACATTTTTTAAGATGCTGAGCTATATATTAGTATCCTGTGCTTGGTGTAACTAGCAGACACATACCTGATGGCTTAAAACAACAGGAATGGATTCATGTAGGTGTCACAGCATGATGAGGGCCATGGATGCATTCCATGGAAACTGCTGAATATTATTTTTTTAAAAAACAAGTAAAGTCTCTGGAATTGGTAGTAATGGCATGACATGACTGAAGAACCATTTATTTAAAAAATCTATTAAACCTGGGTAAGAAAAGTGAGCATCTGTAGTGTGATCAAGAAACCCTCCCTTCTCCATCCCCGAGATGCCCCCTGGAAAAGCAATATCAGAGGCTTTGCATCACAGAGAAGAGGAATAGACTTTCATTAAATAATCCGTTCAGTCACCAAACCAGTCAACAAGCAAATAATAATAATAATAGCATACATGGTAACATACATTACATAATAATAATCTAAAAAACAAAACAAATGAATGAACAAAAAGCCCCAGAAACAGACTCATAAATGCAGAGAACAAACTGGTGGTTGCACAGTGGAGGGAGGTGGAAGGATGGTGAACTACGTGAAGAGGATTAAGAGGTACAGACTTCCAGCTATAAAACTAGTAAGTCACAGGAATAAAAAGTACAGCATAGGGAATATAGGCAATGATATTTTACTGACTTTGTATGGTGACAGATGGTAACCACACTTATTGTGGTGAGCATTTTATAACCTACATAAATGCCAAATCACTATGTTGTACACCTGAAAGGAATATATCAATTATACTTCAATACAAATTTAAAAAATGAACTAAAGAAAAGAATAGAAAGTTACAACAATCCTAAATGAGTATCCATTAATAATATAACCTCAAAATATACAAAATGACAGGAATAAAAGAATACAGAAATTCATAATTACAGTAGCAGAGTTTTAACAAATATCTTTCAGTTATCTATGCTGCATAACAAATTATCCCAAAACTTACTGGTTTAAAACAACAAACATTTATTACCTTATACTATCTGGGGGCCAGGAATCCAGGTATGACTTAATTAGGTGACTTCAGCTTAGGGTTTCTCATAGGAGGCAGTCAAGGTGTCAGCCACGAACACAGTCATACAAAGGCTCAGTGGAGAAGAACTCACTTCCAAGTTCACACCCATGGCTGTTGTCCGGTCTCAGGTCCTTGCTGGATACTGGCTTATCCTCCCATCAGTTGCCTCCCATGCAGGCTGTAGGGCAGCTTGCGGAATGGAATAGGAGAGCAGGGGTAAGAAACAAGTCTCAACAAATTTTAAAATATTTAAATTATATAGATATGTTTTCTGCTCACAGTGGAATTAAATTACAAATCAATTACAGAAAGATAATTTTTAAAAGTCCATGTACTCAGAATTTAAGAAATAAACTAAGCCATGTAAAGAAATTACAATGGAAATTAGAAATATTTTGAACTGAATAATGATGAAATATCAAACTGGAAGCATGCAGCTATCGCTGTACTTAGAAGAAATTTATAGTCATAAATGCCTATCTGAGAAAATGAAAAAGACTGAAGACTAGTAATCAAAGCATCCATCTCAAGAATTTAGCAAAACAAAGAAGTTTCATTTTCATGTGGTTAAATTTGTCAGTCTTCTCTGTTATGGTTATAGCTGTTAGTGCTTGTTTAAGAAATATTTTCTACCCCCAAAGTCCTGAGGACATAGTATTATATAACTTAATTAAAGCCTTATAATTGTGCCTTTCACATTTAGTCTGTAACAGACATGTTTGTGATATGACATAGAAGTCCAAGTTTTCTTTTTTCCATATTGACATCTAATTGTCTCATCCTCATTTATTGATAAAAATTGCCCTTTTCCCCACTGCTCTGTGGTACAAACTTGTCAAATATCAAGCATCCATATATGAGTGGGTCTGATTTGGGACTTTGTAATTTGTTCCATGTTTTATTTTCTTTGTTCATCCCTCCACTGATAACCACTTTCTTGATAACCGCACCACCACAGTAAGTTTTCATACATGGTAAAACATCATTCCACCTTGTTCTTCTTAGCTATGCTTGTTCCTTTTAATTTAAGTGAAAATCTTAGAATATCTTTATTAAGTTCAGCACACACACACACATCTTTCATAATTCTAACTGGGATTGCATTGACTCTTTACCAATTGGGAACAATTGAAATATTTATAACTTTGCATGCAATATCATACAAGCATACATAACTTTACAATATCATCTTTCTAACCATGGACATGATACAGCTTTTCATGCAGTTAGGTCCTCTATTATGTCATGCAATAGCATTTTGTTGTTTTCTCTGTAAACACAGCACACTTCTTGTTAGAATGATTCCTACATGATATTTTTTATGCTATTATAAATGACATCATTTTTAAATTTTTCTTCATTTTCTAGTGTTTGTTAAAATTGATTTGTGTGTATTAATTTTGTATCTAGCAACCTTGCTAAATTCTTATATTATTTCTAAAAATATTTGTATAGATTCTTTTAGACTTTCTTAATGTACAGTGATATAATACAATAATAATAACAGTTTAGTGTATGCTCTCCTAATCTTTATATCTTTTATATCCCCTTCATGACTTAATAAGCGATCGATCATCTCTGATAAAACATTGAGTTGTAGTTGTGATGCAAGCAAGACTGTATTGTCCTGATTCAAAGCTTTCAGTATTTCACCATTGAGTATGGTATTTGCTATAGTTTTAAAATTAGGATGAACCATTTGAAATTGCTAATATTCTTCCATTTTGAATAGAACAAAAATAGTAATTGCATATAGCTCAATCTAATAGATTATCTTTATCAGATTAAGTAATTCATTTCCATTTTCAGATTGCAAAGAATTTTTAGAGGTGAATATAGATGTTTTTATTTTTTCCTACATCTATTGAGATAGTCAGATGGTTTATGTTGTCTTTCAGTTTTCAAATGTGATGAATTATATGATTTGATTTCCCAATATTAATTTAATTTTCCATTCTTGGAATAAAACCAACTTGGTGATGGTGCATTATTTGGTTTCTAAAGTTTTGCTTGGGATTTTTACATCTATATTCATAAATGAGAATGATCAATGATTTTTCATTCTTTGTATTATCCTTGTTGGAGTTTTGTTTTTGAGGTTATGCTAGCTTCAAAAAATGAATTGGAAGGTGTACTCTCTTTTTCTATTTTCTGGAAAAGAAAATAGAATATTAGAATTAAAATAAAGAAAATAGAATAATAGAATATTGTGTGAGAATATTATATTACTTGAATGTTTGGCAGATCTTGCCTGTGACATCATCAAGACCTGAAGTTTTCATTGTAGGAGGATTTTTAAAAACTTACTTCAGTTTGTTAATCATTTTGGGACTCCTCATATTTCTTATTTCTTCTTATTCAATTTTGGTAACTTACATTTTTCTAGGTGGTTTCCATTTCTTCTAAATTTTGTATTTTACATTGGCAAAGCTATTCAGAATATTCCTTTTAATCATTTTATTATCTGCAAGATCTATAGTAATGCCCCTTTTATATGCCTGATGTTGACTGCATTTCCCTCTCTCAACCCCATTCCCTTTCTTAACATCCTCACCAGAGGACTATACATTTTCAAAGAATTAACTGTTGGTTTTGTTGAATCTCTGTCTTTTATGCTTGTTTCCTATAACATTAACTTCTACTCTTATATTTATTATTTCCTTTCTCTTCCCTATTTATTGTATGCTTTTCCTTTTTTTTATGGTGTTTCTCATCACATGTAATTTTTATCATTGTTGTGGTCACCTTTACAAATCTTTAAAGTCAACTTTAAAATCTCAATGAGTTGTGTTTGTAGGATCTTAATGTTTTTTCCCATCCTAAAGACATAAACATATTCTTTTATCTTTTTCCTTCTAATAGTTTCATCAGGCTTTAGATTTAAGAATTTAATGTTTTAATGAGAGATAAACAACCAAAATAAATGAGAATTCATAAAAAGATAATTGTCCCCAATACCACATGTTACCTGAATCACTTTTTTAGCTGATCCCCAAATTCCCATGTCTATGTGGCTTTCTAATCTCTTAGTCTTTTACTGAACCGATTTACTTGGATTTTCTGTGTAAGCTTACATTACATTTTTCTTCCTTCCCAATTATTTTTGTCATTATTGTTTCTTGTCTCATTGCATTAGCCAGGACCTCCAGTACATGGTTAAATAGATGCAGTGAGAGTGGTTGTCCTGCTGTCACTGATTCTAAAGGACATTTTTGTGAAGTTGTACATTAAGGATGATATGCTGTCAGGATTTCAGTACTTAAACATCAGGTTAAGAAAGTCCCCTTCTAGTTGTCTAAATTTTATTAAATGAGAATGAATAGTAGGAGTAATCAATACCAAAAGTGAGAAAGATTCAGGAATGTGGCTCCTGAACATAGAAACAGTTTGGCCTGAGGGAGGAGTGCAGGCTAGCTGTGTGGACCAGAGAAACCTTTATTCCAGTTCTGGCTCTGCCAATTGGTAGTATGTTCCTTGCCTCTATCAGCTTCTATTTCCTTATTTATAAAATATAACTAATCACAGAGTTGTCAGAATTAAAATTATGTAAAGCACACAATACTGTCTGGCTTACCAACATTGTTTATTATTCTTCCTTCTTGTAGCCCCACCTTCTCTGCCTGCAATATTGGCCCCTTGGAGAGGGCTCGCCTTGGGCAAGCTGTGAATTTCAGCTGCATGTCCTGTGGCTTCTTTCGCAAAGACATTACCCTGAAATGGTTCAAAAATGGGAAGGAAATCTCATCCCTCCAGACTCATGTGGTCCAGTTGAAGAACAGCAACATGTACAAAATCTTCAGTACCACTGAGGTGGTCCTAACTATACAGGACTTCTACTCTTCTCTCACCTGATGTTAACCACCTAAGCTTACATTATCCTCTTCAATGAATGCTGATTTGCCTAAAACAATACTAGGTAGGTGACAATACATGTGGCCAGATTTTCACTTGGCTTTGGAGAAGAGCTCTCCCCAAATTTACTTCAGGGAATAGGGCTACATAAAACAGGGTCTTCCAGATATTGAGCACCTACTATGTGCTAGGGACTGCCACATGCCAGGTAGATGCTAAGTAAATGGACACCAGGTAATAAGCAAGATGGATCTGATTGTTTCATGGAGTCTGAGCTTTTGTTCTATGCCATTTCAGTTCCACCCAACATGTCTTATTTTTGAACACCCCATCTCAAAGAACAAGATAAATGTCACCTGCATGGCACAGAAGTTCTATCCCCAGGGTATACAGCTGACTTGGATAAAGAATGTAAATGTCCCACAGATACATAATACTCTGACCCCCCATAAGCAGAGATGGACTAAACACCATACAGAGTTTGACCCTGGTGAACAGAACTGACCTCACAGAGGTGCTGTGCTCACCTGCCTGGTACAACAAGATGGATGACAGACAATCACTGCAAAAATGACATTTTTGGTCCCTACTCCTCTGGCTAAGTCTCTGAAATAGCCAATGGCAAGGCCTCCATGACTTACTCAAGGAGGCACACCAACATTCACCTAGGAGAGGCTCCAGTACTAAGAGTAGAGCCAGTCCCAACCAGGTGGGGTCAAGAATAAGGTAACTGTGAAGCCACCACTATGGTTTAATTAATGAGTGTCAGGTTCCCACAGATTCCAGGGATGGAGAAGCCCAAAGAAGGAAGAATGGGGAGGTCAACTGTGAAATGTCAAAAAGGGTAGGAATCCTGTGGTTCTACTGCACACATACTCACCATGAGCCCACTAGCTATTTCCTCCTGAGTTTAAAAATACCTGTTGAGCATTCTCAGTGGGAAACAGAGCACCCAACCTCTTTTCTCACTGAGGCATATTCTCTAGTGGACAAGGAAAACATTGAATATAAATGTAGGATTATAAATTCTGATAGGTAATTAAGGATGCTGCATGTTTATCTACAACAAGATATGGGCAGACATCCCCAGTACAAAGAAGAAAAGGAGGAGCGCGGGGAGTTTGAGTCACTGCAGAAGGGACAGTGTAGCTGAGCCCAAACATAAGCAAAAGGGCTAAGAGTTAAGGCTGGCAAAGCACGGGGGTCAGGTCAGTCAGGCACTTGAAAAGAACTGTTTCACCTTAAAAGCACTGAAAAGCCATTAAAAAAGAATGACAGTGAAATTTCTCTTTTAAAAGTACTATTCTGGATACAATGTAGGGAAAAGATTGAAATAGATAAGAGAGTAAGGCAAGCCAGAGATGACAGTGGAGAGAGATTTCACGGACACAGGGGATTTAAGATGCATTTAGTTGAAAGAATGTGGGGAATAAAAGGAGTTATCAAAAATGACGCCAAGGCCTTCCAGCTTGACTAACTAGGTGGATGGAGGTGTCAGACACTGAAATGGGGATACAGGACAGAGAGCCAGATGGGGGAGGTAAGTAGTGAGAACAGTCTGCAAATGCTAAGTAGACAGTACGATACAGGCATGTAGATGAGTTGCCCACTGTCATGCAGGTACCAGGTGGGTCCAGGACTCCACCCAAGGTCCTTTTGTCCCCCAAAGCCTATCTTCTAACACATGTCCAATGGTCCCTTCTAGCAAGAAGCACCAAGCCCAGTGAAGGAGATAGACTCTAATGAGTGGGGATGAGAAACAAGGTTGCCAAGGGTGGTGTTCTAGTTACTCTTGCTGCATAACAAAACACCCCAAAACTTAGGGCAAGAAACAACCATTTCATTATGATCAGTGATACTGTGGGTCAGAAATTCAGACAGGGCACAAGAATGGCTTGTCTCTGTGGTATGTTGTTTGGGGCTGCAGCTGGGAAGCCTCAACTGAGGGGATAGCTTTGAGGGGCTGGCACCATCTGGAAGCTTCTTCATTTACACGTCTCAGGGTTGATGCTGGCTATTGCCCAGCACCTTAGCTGGGCTTTCAGCTAGAAGCCCTACATGTATCTTTGCCACATGGCTTCAGTATGTGGGCTAGTTTGGGCTTCTGCCTAGCCTAGTGGCAAGATTCCAAAAAAGGAACACCCCGAAAGGGCAAGGCAGAAGTACAGGGAAATTATATGGTCTGGCCTCAGAAGTTACATCACGTCACTTGTGGTATTGTCACAGACTGCCCAGATTCAGGGGGAGGGAACATTTACCCATTTCTCAGTGGGAGGAGTGTCAAAGGGCATGAGGGAAGGGTGATAATACCTACAGTCAGCTCTGCAAAATCTAGCCTGCCTCACTGAAAAGGGGGTGGGTTGGAATGATGGATGTTGAAAGAAACACTGGTCAGTTCCTTGTCAAAGACCCCACAGGGACCCCCTCTAAGGAAAAATCAAACAAACTAGAATTACAAGCTCTCACCGAAAGAAGAAACTTGCCATGTGTCAGAACAATCTAATTCTATCTCTGACTTCCTCTTTGATTCTGCCATTTCTCATCACCATCTCATATGCAGCCATCCGCTGGGACAGAGGCAAAGGTGGAGAGCAGCAGGAAAACTGACCCATGAAACGTTGGTTGGTTTCTGACCCTTGGAAGTGAGAGTTCACAGCTGAGAGGCCCTGGAACCAATCTTGCATGCTGGCTGTTGCTGCTCAGAAAGAAAGAGAAGGCACATTTTTGATGCTGCAGACCAGGACACACAGAAGAGGCACCCCTGTTCCTCCCTGTTGTGGTTCTGTGTGTGTAGCTCTCCCTGCAGGATGAACATGCTAAAACCCTCCTCCCCCACAGGCCTCCTCCATCCTCTGAAACAGAAGCCATCTTCCCCATCCAAGACCTACCTCATTGCTCATGCAAAGCCACTCCTCCTGAAAGTGTGCCCTCAAAGCCAGGGGGGTCCATCAGACATGCCTCATTTTTACACTGACACTGCTGGAGTCCAGGAAACTGGGCCTCACCCCCGAGGCCTCATTCCCAGGAGCCCTCCTCCTGAATGTCTGGGCAGTGCAGCTGAGCCCAGTTTGTTGGACTGTTACAGAAGCCTGAACCCACCCTCCACTCCAGCAAACTGTCCCTGGGGCTTCTGGATGAGAAAGGGCACCAGGGCCTCTACAAGCATCTCAAGAGACTTAATCAGTAATCCCTTAGCTGTTGTCCGATTCCTATTTCACAATCTAGAAGCAGAAACTCTCAAAACCCCACAGCCCTTCCCTCCCACCTTAGTCACTTCCCCTTATATTAGGAAGTCAAAGCTTCCCCTCGCTGCAGAGCAGAGTCCCAGGTTTCTCCAGGACAACATTCAGACACAGCAGGCTCCCAGGGCCACCGCAATGCCCATCCCTGCCTCCCCACCCCGCCTGCCTCCACCATCCCTGCTGCTGCCTCTGCTGCTTGGACTCACAGGTGAGCACCGCCACGCATCTCCATGTAGAAGTGCTCCCTGGAGGTGGGCAGTGGTACCCTTTCTCCACTGGCAGTGGATCGGGTGGGTCTCTGCTCCTTTCTTCACTGCCTTTTCCTTCTTATGATAGTGCTCTAAATGTTTTCGTTAACAAGGATCTCCCAGACAAATCTCAGAATTCTTATTCCTTGGAGGGGTCCTTTCCCCTCCCACCTACGTCCAGGCAGGATTTACCACACTCAGGCATTTCTCAGTGACAGGAGTTCCCAGATTCTCCTCATGTCTCACACTCCTGACACTCTGTGGTGGCCCTGTGATCCCTGTGGCTTGACCCACAGAATCTGGTGCCAGCCTGAGGGAGGAGGTGGAGGTGCAGCATCTGACTCCTGCCTCCTCCTGAAGACCATGGACCCTAGGAGTCAGAGCTGCCTTGATTAAGGTGTAGATGCATACATAGAATATGATAGATGAATACATAGATAGATAGATAGATAGATAGATGATAAATAGATGGATGTAGGTCACATATACTCCACACACAGCATAGAACTATTAGAGAAATTGGTAAGCAGTGCCTTCTACACTTTTCTTTTTGGTATCATTAATCTACAATTACATGAGGAACATTATGTTTACTAGGATCCCACCTTCACCAAGTCCCCCCAACAAACCCCATTACAATCACTGTCCATAAGCCGAGTAAGATGCTGTAGAGTCATTACTTGTCTTCTCCGTGTTGCACAGCCCACCCCATTCCACCCCCACCCACATTATGCATGCTAATCGTAATACCCACTTTATTCTTCCCCGCCCTCATCCCTCCCTTCCCACCCATCCTCTCCAGTCCCTTTCCCTTTGGTAACTGTTAGTCCATTCTTGGGTTCTGTGATTCTGCTGCTGTTTTGTTCCTTCAGTTTTTCCTTTGTTCTTATACTCCACATATGAGTGAAATCATTTGGTACTTGTATTGCTCCAACTGGCTTATTTCACTGAGCATAATACCCTCTAGCTCCATCTATGTTGTTGCAAATGGTAGGATTTGTTTTCTTCTTATGGCTGAATAATATTCCATTGTGTATATGTACCACATCTTCTTTATCCATTCATCTACTGATGGACACTTAGGTTGCTTCCATTTCTTGGCTATTGTAAATAATGCTGTGATAAACATAGGGGTGCATCTGTCTTTTTCAAACTGGGCTGCTGCATTCTTAGGGTAAATTCCTAGAAGTGGAATTCCTGGGTCAAATAGTATTTCTATTTTGAGCATTTTGAGAAACCTCCATACTGCTTTCCACAATGGTTGAACTAATCTATATTCCCACCAGCAGTGTAGGAGGGTTCCCCTTTCTCCACAACCTCACCAGCATTTGTTATTGTTTGTCTTTTGGATGGTAGCCATCCTTACTGGTGTGAGGTGATATCTCATTGTGGTTTTAATTTGCATTTCTCTGATGACTAGTGATGTGGACCATCTTTTCATGTGTCTGTTGGCCATCTGAATTTCTTCTTTAGAGAACTGTCTCTTCAGCGCCTCTGCCCATTTTTTAATTGGATTATTTGCTTTTTGTTTGTTGAGGTGCGTGAGCTCTTTATATATCAAACCTTTATTGGATCTGTCATTTATGAATATATTCTCCCATACTGTAGGATGCCTTTTTGTTCTATTGATGGTGTCCTTTGCTGTACAGCTTTTCAGCTTTATATAGTCCCACTTGCTCATTTTTACTTTTGTTTCTCTTACCTGGGGAGATAGGTTCATGAAGAAGTTACTCATGTTTATGTCCAAGAGATTTTTGCCTATGTTTTTTCTAAGATTTTTATAGTTTCACTACTTATATTTAGGTCTTTGATCCATTTCGAATTAACTTTTGTGTATGGGGTTAGACAATGATCCAGTTTCATTCTCTTACATGTAGCTGTCCAGTTTTGCCAACACCAACTGTTGAAGAAGCTATCATTTCCCCCTTGTATGTCCATGGCTCCTTTATTGTATATTAATTGACCATATATATTTGGGTTAATGTCTCTATTCTGTTCCACTGGTCTCTGGGTCTGTTCTTGTGCCAGTACCAAATTATCTTGATTACTATGGCTTTGTAGTACAGCTTGAAGTTGGGGAGTGAGATCCCCCCCTGCTTTATTCTTCCTTCTTGGAAGAATACTTTCTAGGAAGTTGTCCATTTCTTCTAGGTTTTCCAGCTTGTTAGCATATAGGTTTTCATAGTATTCTCTAATAATTCTTTGTATTTCTGAGGGGTCCATCATGATTTTTCCTTTCTCGTTTATGATTCTGTTGATGTGTGTTGATTCTCTTTTTCTCTTAATAAGTCTGGCAAGGGGCTTATCTATTTTGTTTATTTTCTCAAGGGACCAGCTCTTGGTTTCATTGATTTTTTTCTATTGTTTTATTCTTCTCAATTTTATTTATTTCTTCTCTGATCTTTATTATGTACCTCCTTCTGCTGACTTTAGGCCTCATTTGTTCTTCTTTTTCCAATTTTGATATTTATGACGTTAGACTATTCATTTGGGATTGTTCTTCCTTCTTTAAATATGCTTGGATTGCTATATACTTTCCTCTTAAAACTGCTTTTGCTGCGTCCCACAGAAGTTGGGGCTTAGTGTTGTTGTTGTCATTTGTCTCCATATATTGCTTGATCTCTATTTTAATTTGGTCGTTGATCCATTAATTATTTAGGAGTGTGTTGTTAAGTCTCCATGTGTTTGTGAGACTTTTTGCTGTCTTTGTACAATTTATTTCTAGTTTTATACCTCTGTGGTCTGAAAAGTTGGTTGGTAGAATTTCAATCTTTTGGAATTTACTGAGGCCCTTTTTGTGGCCTAGTATGTGGTCTATTCTGGAAAATGTTCCATGTGCACTTGAGAAGAATGTGTATCCTGCTGCTTTTGGGTGTAGAGATCTGTACATGTCTATTAGGTCCATCTGTTCTAGTGTGTTGTTCAGTGCCTCTGTGTCCTTACTTATTTTCTGTCTGGTGGATCTGTCTTTTCAAGTGAGTTGTGTGTTGAAGTCTCCTAAAATGAATGCATTGCATTCTATTTCCTCCTTTAGTTCTGTTAGTATTTGTTTCACATATGTTGGTGCTCCTGTACTGGGTGGACTAACCCCATTTATCATTATGTAATGTCCTTCTTTATATTTTGTTACTTTCTTTGTTTTGAAGTCTATTTTGTCTGATACTAGTACTGCAACATCTGCTTTTTTCTCCCTGTTGTTTGCATGGAATATATTTTTCCATCCCTTGACTTTTAGTCAGTGTATGTCTTTGGGTTTGAGGTGCATCTCTTGTAAGCAGCATATAGATGGGTCTTGCTTTTTTATCCATTCTATTACTCTGTGTCTTTTGATTGGTGCATTCAGTCCATTTACATTTAGGGTGATTATTGAAAGATATGTACTTATTGCCATTGCAGGCTTTAGATCCGTGGTTACCAAAGGTTCAAGGTTAGCTTCTTTACTATCTAACTGTCTAACTTACTCAGTTATTGAGATTTTATAAACACAGTCTGATGATTCTTTGTTTCTCTCCCTTCTTATTCCTCCTCCTCCATTCTTTGTATTTAGGTGTTTTATTCTGTGCTCTTTTGTGCTTCCTTTGACTGCTTTTGTGATTAGTTGATTTTATTTTTTGCCTTTAGTTAGTATTTGTTTGGTCTCCTTTCTTTGCTGTGATTTTATTTTCTCTGGTGACATCTATTTAGCCTTAGGAGTGCTCCCATCTAGAGCAGTCCCTCTAAAATGCCCTGTATAGGTGGTTTGTGGGAGGCAAATTCCCTCAACTTTTGCTTGTCTGGGAATTGTTTAATCCCTCCTTCATATTTAAATGATAATTGTGCTGGATATAGTATCCTTGGTTCAAGGCCCTTCTATTTCAATGCTTTAAATATATCATGCCATTCTCCTCTGGCCTGTAAGGTTTCTTTTGAGAAGTCTGATGATAGCCTGATGGGTTTTCCTTTGTAGGTGACTTTTTTTCTCTCTCTGGCTGCCTTTAATACTCTGTCCTTGTCCTTGATCTTTGCCATTCTAATTATTTTGTGGCTTGGTGTTGTCCTCCTTGGGTCCCTTCTGTTGGGAGTTCTGTGTGCTTCTGTGGTCTAAGCAACTATTTCCTCCCTCAGTTTGGAGACGTTTTCAGCAACTATTTCTTCAAAGACACTTTCTATCCCTTTTTCTCTCTCTTCTTCTTCTGGTACTCCTATAATGAGGAGATTGTTCCTTTTGGCTTGGTCACACAGTTCTCTTAATATTCTTTCATTCCTGGAGGAAATGAAAGGATCCTGGAGATCTTTTTATCATTCTCTGTCTTTCATTCCTGGAGGAAATGAAAGGATCCTGGAGATCCTTTTATCTCTCTCTGTCTCAGCTTCTCTGCATTCCTGTTCTCTGATTTCTATTACATTAATGGCCTTTTGCACCTCATCCAGTCTGCTCTTAAGTCCTTCCTGAAATTGTTTTATTTCTGTATTCTCCCTCCCAACTTCATCCATTAGCTCTTGCATATTTCACTGCAACTCTATCAGCATGGTTATGACCTTTATTTTGAATTCTTTTTCATGAAGATTGGTTAAATCTATCTCCCCAGGCTCCTTTTTGGGGGTTGTCTGTGTGATTCGGGTCTTGATCAAATTCTTCTGCCTTTTCATGGCTATAGAGATAGTCGTGGGCAGTTGGCACGTGTGTCAGCTGGGAGAATACAGTCCCTTCTTGCTTGGTGGTCTCCTTCCTCTCCTGAAAGAGGGCAGCTGCGCAGTGACAGGGCCTCTGAGTCTCTCCGGGTGGCTGTGGAGGAGGCTCTGGGTGGTTGCTCTGGGTGTGGCCGCTCTCAGGCTCCTCCCCTGCTATGGCGGGGCCGGCGCCAGAGGGAGAATGGACGGGAGGTTGTTTATCACTGTGAGGGGCCTCAGACCTGCACTGCCTCCCAGAAGGTTAGGGCGCCTGGAGTTCCCTGGGATTCCCAGCTGCTGAGCTGAGTGTGCCGAGACACTTCCGTCCAGCTGTGGGGTCCCTGTCCCTTTAAGACTTTCAAAAAGCACTTGCTTTCCTTTTGTCCCAGGGGCGCCGGCTGCAGGGACCCACGTGCAGGTTTTACTGTCCCGTTTCCCTAGTATCCAGCACCCCCGCGCTGTGTGTCTGCACTCCGGTGCTAAGTATTTAGCAGTCCTGGGCTTCCACTCCCTCCCCACTCTGACTCCTTTCCTCCCTTCGGGGTGCTGGTGTAGGGGGAGTGCTCGGGTCCTGCTGGGCCGTGGCTTGTAGCTTACCCGCTTTGTGAGGTGCTGAGTTCTCACAGATGTAGATGTAGCCTGGCTGTTGTACTGTATCTTCTGGTCTCCCTTTTAGTAATAATTGTATTTGTTGTATTTTCAGAAATATATATGGTTTTGGGAGGAGATTTCCGCTGCCCTACTCACGCCACCATCTTGGCTTCTCCTTGCCTTCTAGACTTTTAAGTCTCCAAGAACCTCTGCCTACTAGCATTATATCCTTGAAGTGGGGGTTAATCCTCCCTGAACACTCCCCTCCCCAGAGCTAGTCCCAGCCCCAGGCACACAAGTGAAGCACCCCTCCTCCTCCCAGGGGTGTTAACAGCTCAATGGAGAGGCCATCCAGTGAAGTGGTTAAAAGCACAGCTGTTTTTTAAGCCAACCTGCCAGCGTTCAGATCCAAGTTGCAGCACTTGACCCCTATTGGACTTTGGACAAGTTATTAACTTCTCTGTGCCTCTATTATCTTGTTTAGAAAAGGAATAAATAATAATACCTTTCTAATAGAATGTGGTTAGAAAATGAAATGAGTCGGTTTATATACATAAGTGTTTAAAGTGATGTGTGTCCCAGAAGTTTCTGTGGAAATTCTGGCTGTGAAGTCCTTCCAGCATCTAGTAAATGCAAATATGAGCACAGAAAAGTTGTCCTGCTGATCCTAGCCAGGACAGCACTCACTCTGTGTCCTTAACAAGCCCATGTCTTCATGTACAACCCAACAGCAGTCCTGGGAAAAGAAAATGACCCTTCATGCTTGACAGATGCGGCCTTTCCAAAAACATCAGGCTTGGTAGTGGAGCCAGGGCTTGACCGCATCAACCTGACACCCAGTCCAGGACCCTCCCACTGGACTCCAGGATGAAAGAGGGAGGCCCTTTAAGCACAGTCCTGAGTATTTTTTCAAAAGTTTCCGGTTTTAGTCTCACAAAGAAACTGCAAGAGAAGTCCTCTGGGCCAGGCTCAGACTTGGAGCTGATTTGTGTTTCCCTCCAGGAGCAGCAGGTGAAGAGGAGTTGCAGGTGGTTCAGCCTGACAGGTCAGTGTCAGTCGCAGCCGGACAGACGGCCACTCTGAACTGCACCCTGACCTCTGTGCTCCCTGTGGGACCCATCAAATGGTTCAGGGGGGCTGGACCAGGCCGCGAGTTAATCTACAGTTTTAAGGGAGGAGAAGGCTCCTTCCCCCAAGTAACACATATTTCAGATGCCACGAAAAGGAACAACATGGACTTCTCCATCCACATAAGTAGAGTCACCACAGCAAATGCCGGTGTCTACTACTGCGTTAAGTTCCAGAAAGGGACCCCTGATGTAGAGATTAAGTCTGGACCGGGAACCAGGATGTTTGTGCGGGGTAAGTCCAGGTCCCTCGAACTCCCGCCTGTTGTTCCATGTCACGTCCTTCAGGCTTTCAGCACAAGGCTCCCTATCTGTTAGCCCTTATGTCAAGATTGAGGGTAGAAGATGGGGCTAGTGAGAAACCGTAGTGAAGGAGCTGAGTAAAGTATAATACCAGGATCCATATCATTAGAATCCTACCCTTTAGAATCTTAACAGTTTTTGAAGGCTATAAATTAGGCTGGAAAGCAGAATGAGTAAAAGTACACACACCAGGGCCAAATGGCCTGAGTGCATCTTCTAACTGTACTATTTACAAACTGTATGACCTTAATAAGTTTATTAAATGATCTGTTCCTCAGTTTCCTCATTTATCAGACAGAGATAATACTACTACTCACCTCGTAGATTTGTTGTGAGGATTATATATTATGTAAATGAGTTTATAAATGTGAAACACTTAGAAGTGCCTATAATAGAATAATTATATTAGGGCATTTTGTCAGTATTCAGGATATTAAAACCAATCAGACTTAAAAACATTATCTTAAAGTCATGGACCCATAGAATCATAGAAATAAAGAATAAATAATTGAGGCAGAAAATTAGAAAAATCATGTTTTTGATTGAAATATTAATCCTCATATACCTTAAATTTTGTCCTTGATTTATATAAGTCCTGCATATTCTTGGATTTGGTATTGAATGATAAAGTCATGGCTGAAGACAAAGCTTGCAAGGCTCTAAGTAGCATCCATAAAGGAAAGCCTGGGAAGCAGAGCAGCCCATTCAGGCCTGTTTGTGTTGATGAATTATTAATTATTATAATGTTTCCTCTGTAAAGAAAAAATGGGAATTATTATTTAATCTAAAAGAACAAGAGAAACATACATCAACAGAAATTTTGAATCTTTAAAATTTTAGCACCTAGGGCCATGGAGAAACAAAGGGAATAGAAGACAGTCTTTTGTAACAAAGAGAAGGTTCACAGGTTTTTCAGCAATTGAAAATAAAAAGCAAGTTGTATGTATTTGAATGAGATCAATGTGAGTTGTATATGGGCAACATTAGACACTAGAAGGTAAGGAGTAGTGCCATCAGAATTCTTAGGGGAAATAATGTCCAACCTAAAATGTTATACCCAATCCACCAAGATTGCAAGATCACCAAGAAGTACCGTTTTTGCAAGATCACCTTTCATGTACCCTTTTTGCTTTACCAAAATAGAGGTTAAATAAAGGAAAAGTATGAATGGGAACCAGAAATAGAGGATTGGAAACCCCAGATAAGAGCTTGCATGAGCATTAGAATGGACACTGGCCATTCCAGAACAGGACGACTGAGGGCTTTAAGAGGGATATCTCAAGAAGATAGAATTGCTTGCCTATTAAATGGTCTTCAATCTCATGCCCACCATTTCTAATATTATTTAAGACTGTGTTGAAGTATTAGCCAATGCTTTAGAAAGGAGAAAGTAGCTCAAAACACAAGAATGATAAAGGAAATGGGAAAACTCTCTCTGTGTAGATGACATGGTATCTGGAAAACATAATAGAATCAATGTTAAACTATTAAAAACACAATAAGAAAATTTAGTAATGTAGCAAGTCATAAAATCAACAAACAGAAATAAATAACTTTCATATATACAAACAAAAGCCAGTTATAAGATACAATGGGACTGATGAGCACACATACAATAGCAAATTTAAATAAAATTAAATACTTAGGGCATCTTCTACCAAAACAGTGATAGAGACTGAACTTACACATTAAAAATTAGGCAAACTATCTTAAAAAAGGGTTGACAAGACATTGGACCCTAAGAGATGAAAAACAAATGAGGTGAGACTCAAGACTGCTCCAAGTTCATTCTCTCAGAAAGCTTCCATGCTACCATGCAGTAAGAAAGAACTCAAATGGAGCCTGGAGGTTTCCCTGAGTTTGATAAGGAGGATCTAGAAGTCCAAGGAGGGCGAGGTGGCTGGCATTTTTGGAGTAGAGCACCAAAGATGAGAGAGCTATGCAGAGAGAGAACTCCAGAGATCTTGAGTATTCGGCTGAGTACTGAAAAGTGCATGTATATGAGGATTCCCAGAGCTCACACGAGGCCAAAATTAGTGCTTATTCCCACCAACATGAGTAAAAAACCTCATAATTCATGAAGCATTTGATAGAGTATGCAGAAGGGTTCTGCTTCAGTAGACGTAAAATAATAATCCCTAGACCAAATGATGCTGTGGTCCTGCATCACAAAGCTTAATACAACACATGAAAAGATCAAAATGTTTTGCAGGTAATTTAACCATATCAAAAAACAAGCACTAACATATTTATAGGATTATGGACTATCCAGCAGAAATTCACAACATCTGGCATGCAATAAGAAATTACCAAGCATAAAAAAAGCAGGAAATACAATTTATAATGAGCAGGAAATACAATTTATAATGAGAAAAATCAATCATTTGAAAGTTAACCAGAAAAGACAGATGACAGAATTAGTACACAACAACACTGAAGTTATAACTACATTATATTTGCTTAAGTAGCCAGAGGAAAGATTGAATATGTGAAGTTGAGGAATGAAAAATATTTTTAAAGATCCATATTGAACTAATATGTATTAGAAATCTTCAAGTGGCCTAATAAATATGTATTAGACATGCCAAAGGAAGAAGGGGACTGAAAGAATATTTGAAGAAGAATATTTGCACATGTTCTAGGTATGATGAAAACTATGAACACATGAATCCGGAAAACTCATTGAACCTCAAGCACAAGAAACATGAAGAAAACTACACCAAGGTGCATCATAATCAAATTGTGGAAGATGAGTAATAAAAATAACTATTAAGAGTGTCTAGAGAAAAAAAGGAAATATTAGAAACAAAGGAATAAAGATAAATATGACAGCAGATTTCCCATCAAAAATGATAAAAGACAAAATGATATATCTGATAAGGGGCTAATATCCAAAATACATAAAGAGCTCATATAACTAAACACTGGAAAAACTAATAATCCAATTAAAAAATGGGCAGGGGATCTGAATAGATATTTTTCTAAAGAAGATACACAGATAGCCAACAGATATATGAAAAGATGGTCAACAACACTAATATCAGGAAAATGCAAATCAAAACTGCCATGAGCTATCACCTCACACCAGTCAGAGCAGCAAATATCAACAACACGAAATAACAAGTGTTACCAAGGGTGTGGAGAAAAGGAAATGTTTGTACACTGCTGGTGGGAATGTAAATTGGTGTAGCCACTATGGAAAGCAGTATGAAGGTCTCTCAAAAAACTAAGGATAGAAATACAATATGACCCAGCAATTCCACTTCTGGGAATTTATCTGAAGAAAACAAAATCACTAATTCAAAACAATATATGCACTCCTATGTTTATTGTGTCATTATTTACTATAGCCAAAATACAGAAGCAACTTATGTTCATTGATAGATGAATGGATAAAGAAAATGTGGTACATATATACAATGAAATATTACTCAGCATAAAAAAATGCAATCTTACCATTTGTAATGACATGGGTGGACCAAGAGGGTATTATGCTAAGTGAAATAAGTCAGCCAAAGAAAGATAAGTACCATATGATTTCACTTAAATATGGAGTATAAAAAACAAACCAAATAAACAAACAAAACAAAATAGACTCGTAGGTATATAAAATAGACTGGTGGTTGCCATGGGGCAGGGGGAATAGGTAAATAGATGAAGGGGAAAAAACTAGTGAGAATGTTTGCTATCTTGATCTGGGTGATGATTACATGAATATATACACATGTCAATTCATTGGTCTGTACACTAAGATTTGTGCATTTCATTGTATGTGCATCCACCTTTTAAATAAATAAATAAAATCTTAAAAAAGAAAGTGATGCAAGCCAGAAGATAGTGGAGAAACACCTTTGAAGCACTAAAAAAAAAGAAAATATGGCAATTCTAAATATTTATGCACCTAATAAAAGTGCTTCAAAGTACATGGCATAACACCACACAAAAAAAAGAAAATTACAGACCAATATCCCTGATGAAAATAGATGCAAAAATACTCAACAAAATATTAGCAAACCAAATTCAAAAATACATCAAAAAGATCATCCATCATGACCAAGTGGGATTTATTCCAGGGATGCAAGAATGGTACAATATTAGAAAATCTATCAACATCATACACCACATCAACAAAAAGGACAAAAATCACATGATCATCTCAATAGATGCTAAAAAAGCATTTAGCAAAATTCAACATCCATTAATGATAAAAACTATTAACAAAATGGGTATAGAGGGCAAGTACCTCAACATAATAAAGGCCATATACAACAAACCCACAGCCAAATATTACTTAACATCAAAAATTTGAAAGCTTTTCTTCTAAGATCAGGAACAAGACAAGGATACCCACCCTCACCACTTTTATTCAAATAGTTCTGGAGGTTCTAGCCACAGCAATCAGACAACACAAAGAAATAAAAGACATCCAGACTGGTAAGGAAGAGGCTAAACTGTCACTGTTTGCAGATGAAATGATATTGTACACAAAAAGCTCTAAAGAACCCACCCCAAAACTACTAGAACTAATAACAGCAAAGTTGCAGGATATAAAATTAATACACAGAAATCTGTTGCACTCCTATATACTGATAATGAACTATCAGAAAGAGATATCAGGAAAATAATTCCATTTAAATTGCATCAAAAAGAATAAAATACCTAGGAATAAACCTCACCAAGGAGGTGAAAGACCTATACTCTGAAACCTACAAGACACTCTTGAGAGAACTTAAAGAAGACACCAATAAATGGAAATACATCCTGTGCTCATGGTTAGGAAGAATTAATATTGTCAAAATGGCCCCTAAAGCAATCTATAGATTCAATGCAATCCCTATCAAAATACTGACAGCATTCTTCAACAAACTAGAACAAATAGTTCTAAAATTCATATGGAACCACAAAAGACCCTGAATAACCAAAGACATCCTGAGAAGGAAGAATAAAGCTGGGGGATATGCTCCCCAACTTCAAGTTCTTCTACAAAGCCACAGTAATCAAGATAATTTGGTACTGGCACAAGAACAGAGCCATAAATCAATAGAACAGAACAGAGAGCCCAGATATAAATGCACACACATATGGCCAATTAATATATGATAAAGGAGCCATGGTTATACAATGGGGAAATGATAGCCTCTTCAACAACTGGTTGAATGAACAAATGTGACTACGTCAAACTAGAAAGCTTCTGTACAGCAAAGGACATCATCAGTAGAACAAAAAGGTGCCCTACAGTATGGGAGAATATATTCATAAATAACATATCTGATAAGGGGTTAATATCCAAAATATATAAAGAGCTCACTTGCCTCAAAACTCAAAAATCACATAATCAGATTTAAAAATGGGTGGTGGATCTAAACAGACACTTCTCCAAAGAAGAAATTCAAATGGCCAATAGGCATGTGAAAAGATGCTCCACATTGCTAATTATCAGGGAAATGCAAATTAAAAACACAATGAGATATCACCTCACACCAGTTAGGATGGCCAGTATAGAAAAGACTAAGAACAACAAATGCTGGTGAGGATGTGGAGAAAGGGGAACCCTCCTACACTGCTGGTGGGAATGTAAACTAGTTTATGGAGGTTTCTCAAAAAACTAAAAATAGAAATACCATTTGATCTGGGAATCCCACTCCTTGGAATTTACCCAAAGAATACAAGTTCTCAAATTCAAAAAGACATATGCACCCCTATGTTTATTGCAGCACTATTTACAATAGCCAGGATATGGAAGCTGCCTAAGTGTTCATCAGTAGATGAATGGAAAAAGAAGATGTGGTACATATACACAATGGAATAGTATTCAGCCATAAGAAAGAAACACATCCTACCATTTGCAACAACATGGATGGAGCTAGAGGGTATTATGCTCAGTGAAATAAGCCAGGTGGAGAAAGACAAGTGCCAAATGATTTCCCTTGTTTGTGGAGTATAACAAGGAAGCAAAACTAAAGGAACAAAACAGCAGTGGACTCAGAGACTCCAAGAAGAGATTAATGGTTACCAAAGGGGGGGGTGTGGGAGGGTGGATGGGGAGGGAGGGACAAGAGGATTGAGGGGTATTATATTTAGTATACATGTTGTGGGGGGTCACAAGGAAGGCAGTGTGGCTCAGAGAAGGCAAATAGTGACTCTGTGGCATCTTACTATACTGATGGGCAGTGACTGCAATGGGGTATAGGTTGGACTTGATAATATGGGTGAATGTAGTAACCACATTGTTTTTCATGTGAAACATTCATAAAACTGTATATCAATAATACCTTAATAAAAAAAAGAAAATAGAGAACTATGGAGAAAATCAATTAAACCAAAACCTGGTTCTTTGAGAAAATCAATAAACCACATAGTCAATTATTTGAAAGACACAGACTCCAGAGTTTACTCAAGAACAAATAAATAGTCTGGTTATCTCTTTTTTTGTTAAAGAAATCAAACTTGTAGTTTTAAAAGCCTCCCACAAACAACAATCTAGACCCAAATGACTTCACTGAGGAATTCTACCAAACATTTGAGGAAGAAATAGTAACAATTCTATGCAAATTCTTCCAGAAAATTGAAGAGGAAGTAATGCTTCCCAATCAGCCTTTAAGGCCAGCATTAGTGTAATACTAAAACCAAATGAAGAAAACTATAGACCAACATCACTCAAAAATAATAGAATTATTATAAAGCCACCATAACCATTCAGTGTAGTATTAGCATCAAGGTAGACAAGTAAATCAATGGAACAGAATAAAAATTCCAGAAAGAAACCCATACCTATGGTAAATTGTTTCCAGAAACAAAGTAAAGGCTATTTGGTAGAGAAAGGCAAGTCTTTCCACAATGGTCTTGGATCAATTGGAGCATCAGAAAGCAGACCAATGGGACAGAATAAAAAATCCAGAAATGTGAAGTGTACAGTTCCTCACACCACATACCAAAATAAATTCTATATGGATCAGATATTTAAATGTAAAAAAAAAATGAAACTATACAAGTATTAGAAGAAACCATGTCTGAATTCTTTTATGATTTGGAAGTGGGAAAAACCTTCACAACTGTAATTCAAAATGCATAAGCAGAAAGAGAAAAAAAATAATCATTTGAACATATTCTACAAAAAAAAACTTGTATATAGATATGTGTGTGCATAATATTTTGCAGCTTATAACATAGACAAAGAATTGGCCCTAATGTGTATATAGAGCTTCTAAATTTTTAAGAGAAAAAGATAAACAACTTCATAGAAATATGAGCAAAAAATATGAATATTTATAGAAAAAACTTACAGAAAATGAAGTAGGAATACCTATTAAATGTATAAAAATATGTCCAATCACTGTCATATAAAAGGAAATGACAATTTAAAACTATAGTGGGACACAATTTCTCACCTATCCGCTTGGCCAAAAATCCAAAAGTTTGACCACAGACTCTGTTGGGGGAGCAATGAGGAAACTGCTCCTTCCCTATTTTGCAGATAGAAATGCAAAATCATATAACTCAGAAGGAGGTGAATTTGGCAAAATCCAGCAAAATTACATATTACATATACATATTACATAATTGCACATTTCCTGCCAACAATCCCACTTTTAGACATTTTTCCCAGAGATACATAATATAAGTGCAAGATGACTTATGCTTAGGCTTTTGATTATAACGCTATTTGTAAGAATGAAAAAGGAGCTGCTAAATAAAAAGTTATGATATAGTCACACAATGGGGTTCTATCAGAGTAACCCACAGGATATCATTAAACAAGAAAAGCAAAATGTAGAACAGTGTGTGGTACACATTACCTTCTGTGTTAAGAAAAGTAGAAAATACAAGCATATAGATATTTGCTTATAATTTGTTAAAAAGAGAAATAAATCAAAGTATACTTTTACAAATTTACTGATAGGGAAGGAGAGGACAGAGAGAAGAGACAGGGATTACAGCTAACTTCTCTGAGTAGACTTTGACGTTCTGGCTTTGTAAACACATGACCATTTTTAATAATTAATAAACAATTCAAAGTGAAAGAATTCCCAAATATCTAAATTACTGAATCTAAAATGAAACTAATTTAACTTAACTACATATTGATGGTTTAACCAAAGACAAATTATTTCAAGGAACTTTCAAACATAGATTTTTAGCTTGGGTTCACCAAGAAGCAGATCCCGACCCAAGGATGTTAGTGCATGGAGCTCCAATGGGGGACCCGCGAAGTCAGACAGTCAATAAAGAGTATGTCATCAAGCTACTATCACTGTGGGCAACAGAGCTTAATCAGATGGGAGACTATCGGAAATAATGCAGAACATAAGCCTCATGTTTATTATTCTTAAAAGATAAGGAGTTTGGGATAATTATATGCCAACTCCCTCAGTCATTGATTAAGAGCTGCTCCCAGACTGTGTTAGATGCCCAGTAGTTCCAGTGTCCAGGCAATCTTACATAAAAGCAACCTTCTGAAAGAACTTTCAGGAAAAAGCATGCATCTACTAGCATTTGGAAGTACTCCTGAGGGCATTTGGAAGTACCTCTGAGGGCAGTGGAGTGGGTGAGCTCAAGGAGTCTGGGTGGGCCTTGGAGAGCATATGCTACACACAGTAATTTTTAAAAATCAAGCCTGTATACCCCCTGAAAAGTTTTTTGTGCACTCCCAATATACATGTACTCTAAACTGAAGTCCACAGCAATACTTAGCAATATCAGACATATTGGGAGGAGTTATACCTATGTGGAGGGAGATTTAGGGACAAATTTCTCATAGGTTCATAGAAAATGAAGCAAATACAAAGAATGAGCTCATGAAAAACTCCTGGGAAACCAAACCACTGTATAAGAAAGGAAATATAATCATCATACATTATATGGTCCAATATCGAACAGTGCTCCTTTGGTTATAATAATATAAATGCTGAATACTGATAAAATAAAAGATTTTGACATGTCGATGCTGGGAGGATACAATGAGGGGAAGTGCAAATGGCAGGTAGAGGAGATTTAAGAGAGCTAACTCATCATCTTCCGTACTAGTAGGTCTACCCATCATACATGAAATTGAAAAGCAGAGAAACATTAGTACAGACGTGTTATTTAGAAACACAGAGAGACCTGTCCAAACAATCAGCTAAAATAGTTAAAACTTGGTCTGTAATTTTTGCAAGGAGAGGAAGCTAGGGGCCATACCTTATATGACTTTTTAAACACTGTACTTTGGGAAGAAGAGGAGGGAAGGAGGGAGGGCAAGTGACAAGGTCAGATCTGAATTTTGGCACGATCACCATGGTCTGGTTTCTGAGTGTGGGTTGGAAGGGTTCAAGCAGCAAAGTCAGTGAGGACAGTTGGCAAGCTGTTATGATAAAGAGAGTCATGAGAAAAATTACGAAAAGGGAAAAACTGGAGGTGAGACCTTGTGGTGATAAGTCTAACTGGGTAAACCATCAGGGCAGGTATTTGTACTAGAGAGTAACCTGCCATCTTCATTTCTCTCTCTTCTCTCTCCACTCTCTCCACCTTCCCTTGATCAAGCTAAGCCCTCTCTTCCAGAGGTTTCTGGCCCCTCCAACAGGTTCAGCCCAGGTGAAGTAGTGAATTTCACCTGCACATCAACTGGCTTTTTTCCCAAAGTTGTAGATTTGAAATGGTTTGAAAATGGCATGGAGCTTCCAGCCCTTCAGACCTTTGTCTTACCACCTGGAGACGCGTCCTCTTACACCATCATCAGCACTACCTCCGTGACCCTTGCCTTATCATCACTCAGTGCCCAGATCACCTGCCATGTGGATCACAGTGAATTGCCAAGCCCTCTCAGTGGGCATGTGAACATCTCCAAATTCCTCCAAGGTAAGGAACTGGCCACGTGGCCAACCCTTGGTGATCACCACAGGTTCCCAGTTTGGACCATTTCCCAGCATCCTCCTGCTGATTCTTCATCCACCCCCATGTGAGGTGGGTATGAAGTTCCCTGTCTCATATGCCCACCTTTCCTACATCATGCCAGGGTTTGGTCCTTCTCTTTCAGAGCTCCCTTCCCTCTAGTATATTTGGGAGGTGGAAGTTCATTCATTCATTCATTCAACAAGTGCTTATTGAGCATCCACTATGTGGTGGTATTATTCTAAGTGCTGCGGATTCCACAGTAAGCAGAAAAGACCTGGTCCTGCCTTCCTGAGTTCAGTCATGTGAACCAAGATGCAAACAGCTGTATTGTTGTGACTTGTAACATTTCATATGAGGTAAACGAACAGAGTGCAGAAAGGGATGAAAACAGGAAGAATCCAGTTTACTCAGGAAATACTTTTATGAAGAAGTGATGTTTGAGCCAAAGCACAAAAGATGCAAAAAGTCAGTGTTCCAGACAGAGGAAGCAGGGTGTGCAAAGGCCCCGTGATTAGGGGGTGGGTGGGGAGCAGAGACATATTTAAACAGCAGAAATGAGGCTCTGTTTTGTGCAGTGAGGAAATCAAGGCCCAGAGAAGTGGAATGACTTGTCCATGGTCACATGGCTCTTAAGCACGTGAGCCAGAATTTGAATCCAGCAATACATCTCTTCAGATGACCATGTCTGACCTCCCTCCTGTAAGAACTCCCCATGCAGAAATACAAGAGAAAGGCATAGGTCACCCTCCCCAAGAGAAGTGGTTCAATTATGATCGGCCTGAAGATGGTATTGTGCTGCTCTCCCCACTTTCTCCAAACACTGGGTTCCACTTCCTTCCTTACATCGGTGAAGAGCCTCTCCATCAACCTACTCATCTAAGCTGTAGACTTGATCTTACCCAGTCATTACCAAGTTCTGTCAAATTCATTTCCCAAATCTCTTCTGTACCCATAGGTTTCTTTCTACTGTCACCACCCAAGTTAATACCAAGTTCAAGCCCACATCATCTCTTACTTGGATGCAACAGCCACCTCTCTTATATCCACCATTACCCTCAACTGTCCATCCCCTAAATCCCCAGCAGCCAAAGGCAGTTTATAAAGGAAGCCAGCTCCACGTGCTTCCTTTGCTTAAAGTCCTTTAGTGGCTTATCACTGCTCTTACAAAAAAAGAAACAAAATCCTTTCTGGGATGTTCAACAGTGATCTTTGAGCAGTTTTATTCATATACCCTAAAATAATTATGATGAACTACATGGTTCATCATAGATTTTATGGTTAACATCTAAAATTGTTCATCCTACACTTAAATAGCTGCACAGAACATAACTTCTGGGATATTATAAATTCCTGACTCTGAAATGTCTAATGGAAAAATAACATCATAACTTTTTCTTCCTAAACTAGTTATTTCCATTCTATTTCCCAAGGACAATTTCATTCTAGAGTAGCATATTTTATATTTGAAAGTCTTTTACTGGCCACATCGTACATATAGGGAACAGAGAGCTACCACAAATATATATGTATAATTTTTCATATTTTTCTCATGACCGTAAGGCTCTAAGTGCTTAAAAAGTTTTGGATTGAATTACATGGTTGAGCAAAACAATCTAAATATATAACAAGTTTTGATAAATAATTATTAAAATAACCATAAAATGTTATCAGAAATGCAGCTCAATGAGATAGATGGGGGCGCTTATGATATTTTGATTAAAGCAGGCTTTCTGGCCAGCAATATTTTGAACTATCCTTTTATTTTGTGTTCCAAAGTCTCCGTACCAAAGGCACTACACCATAGCTAGATTCGGGATGTGAGAGAGGAAGGCCTTCCTTTTTTAACACAGGAGGAGAATTAACGACCAGGAGGCAAGAGAGGGATCCCACCTTAGTGCACATCCTCGGACAGATCAATTTCGGGCAAGAGCCATATGAGGGTTCAGGATCTGGAAATTAATTCTATTAAACTATCAGTGCATCCACTCCTTAGGATGTTGTTATGTGCCCCAAGGGGTACATAACAAGTGCAGCACCACTAAGTGTAAATAGTCTCCAAACTGGCTATGCATTTGGCTTCATCTCACCCACGCTTCCCCTCACTCACTTGGGTCATCTTTCTGTCCTTGAAACCTGCTAGCTCCACATCAGGACCTCTGCCCATACCCTTCCCTCTGCTGAAGAGGCACTTCCCCATGCCTGGCCCCTCCCAGTGCCTGCCTTCCTCTCGCCCTTCCCCGACCCCTCTGCTTAATGTTCCAGTTGCCAGGACTGCATACCAAATTATCCCAAACTTATTCCAATATTCAAGACTTACTCCAAGTCCCCAAAATTATTATGCTCACATAGCTATAGGTCAGGAATTTGGACAGGGCCCCACAGGGATGGCTTGTCTCTTCTCCATGACTTCTGGGACCTCGGCTGGATGATCCAAGAGGCTAGCATCATCAAAAGGTTCCTCACCCACATGTCTGCCACTGCTGCTGACTGTTGGCGGGGCCTTGGTTCTTCCTGACACGGGCCTTTCTTTATTGTCTTTCCACATGAGCTAGTTCAGGCATTCTCATAGATTGGTGGCTGTGTTCCAAAAGTGAGTGTCCCAGGGGTCCCTCATTGATGCCACTTTTATGACCCAGCCTTGGAAGTCACACAGTGTCACCTCTGCTACACTCTGTGCATCCGGCTGTCGCAAAGTCCTGCCTCAGTTTCAGAGGAGCAGAAGTAGTCTCTCCTGAAGGGGAGTGGCAAGATTCTGGAACACTCTGGGGCTTGCCGTGGCCGTTTTTGGAAAAATGCAATCAGCCACATGTCACTAACTCTTACTCATCTTTCATATTTCTGCTTAAAGGTCACCTCTTCCAACAACTCTTCCCTAACTTGTCCCACCTCCAGACAGGTCAAGTGGCCCTGCGTGGCTCTCAGAACCCCTACAGGGCTCATGGGACAACTGCTTTCATCACTGTCCCCCCACTAAAGCAGGAGCTCCATGAGTCAGAGACTCTGTCTTGCTCACTGCTGTTTCCCGAGAACCAAGCGCAATGCCTAAAAGGCATGGATGCTCTTCATGCATCTTTTGCAAGAAGGAAGGAAGGAACCAAGAAAGGGCTATTGTTTCAGTTGTACCCACAGTGACTATATCATCACACGGGGTCCCAAGCCTCCAGGCGGCCATCCTCACCTGCCACGTGCACAGGTTTTACCCTGAAGTACAGATCACCTGGCTGGAGAAGAAGGAATGTTCCAAGACTTGTGAGGCCCTCACCCCCACCAAGAACCCAGATGGCACGTTCAGCCAAGACAGTCACATCCTGGTCAACACCTCAGAGGACCAAAGGCTGTTCACCTGTCAAGTGTGGCGTGAGGCCCAGACACTGGTCCAGGCCAGCATGCAGCTGAGCAAGTTTAGAGAAGGGCATGCGCGTTTGGGTGAGTAAGGGTGGAATGAGCAAACAGCTAGGGACTCAAGCCTGGAGACAGACAGGCCAGGTTCCTGTGCTGTCTGCCATGTTCATCCTGGGTGACCTTGAGAAAGGCATTTTGTCTTTCTGAAACTCAGTTTTTTCATCTATGAAACAGGGCAGCAATCACAGCAGCCTCTTCAGGGTGTGATGCCTTAGGTACCAAATAGCAGTAAGCACTGCTTTCATCACACAGACACGCACCCATCTTACCAGGTACTCCTGTGAACAACAAAGCTAATATAAAACGCCTTTTCCCATATCCCACCCATCTTCCCAAAAGCCATTCAGACTCAACAATTGGCAGGCACCTATTAGATACTTTGCTTGGATGCTCCTGTTTGATACAAAAAAGCTCCCATTTTAACATTTAGGAATCCGAGACTCACAGATATGAGGTGACTCCCTCCAAGCCCAAAGTGTATCTTGGTACCTGAGTCTGGGGAGGGGCCAAGCCTGCCTGGGGGTTGAGTGATGCAAGCAGGAAGCCGGGTCATCCTGATAACTTTCTGTCACCAGGTGCCAGAGAATTCAGCTCCCTCTTCGGGCCCCTCATTCTGCTGGGCTGGAAGTTGTTTCCCCTGACTGCACTTCCCATCATCTACGTCTTCAGGAGGAGCGTCCCTTCCAAGTAAGAGGAGCCTCCCGAGAGGGGTTGGGCTCTCTGGGACTCCAGGCTGACAGGGAGCGCTGTGTGGAGGAGCCCAAAGGAGCTCCCATTTCATCTCTGCCTGGAAGGCATATTGAATCCAGAGGGTCCCTAAGAGCCTCACCCCAATCCCCTCAGCCTTTCTCTGCTCTCACAGCTCCTGTCTGGGGATGCATGAAGATGCAGACACTCCGCTCTGGACAGGGGCAGCACTCAGGGAGGGAAAGAAGGAGGGAACTCATACGGGGAGAACTGCTGACGTGCTCTCTGAGCAGAGGCCTGAGAGGAGCAAGGGCTCCGCCCCACCTCCCTGCTTCCCCTGCAGCTCATGAGCACACAAGACCCTCCTCAGTGACATAAGACCCTCAGTACCTTTCTTTCTTATTCAGGAGGATTGATCCAGGAGGGGCACCTGCCATGATGCCCGAAACCACTGCGAATGCTTCTCCTGCCTCATCAGCCTTTTGAGGCCTGTCCAGCACGGGCTGACCCCTCCCTCTCCTGCAGCCCCCAGAGGAGGTGAGAGCCTGGCCCAGGAAGGTCAGTGGTGAGAGGTGGGCTCTCACATCCTACGCAGGAGAGAAGCGTCTTGGGAGATTCTAGGCACCAAATCCGTGACCCTGAGCAAGAAAATCCATCACAGGCAGAACAGGCTCCCACCCTGGGGAATACGCATTCTGGCAATCCCGAGGGATGCTTCCTGGCTCCTGAAGGAAAGCCCACTGTGGGCACCCCAACTGCCATCAAACCACTATAGCCCATCATTAAAAAGGGATTAAAGGAAACACTATGGCCAATAAGCATATGAAGAGACATCCAATCTCATTTGTAATCAAGAAACATCAAAGCAAAACCACACTGAGCTGCCATTTTGTTCCTATCCAAATAGAAAAAATAAAGCATCAGCTGACTCTTTCATACATTGCTGATGGCATGGAAATTGGCACAGCCACTTTGGAAAACAGCATAGAAAATCTTAAGTTGAACATTCACACACCCCCATAACCTGGCATTTCCACTCGGGTTATACCCAAAAGAAACCCTTGCACATGCCCACCAGGAGATGTGTGCAAACATATACATGGTACATGGTTTAAAATTAGTAAAACCTGACAACAGTGCAAGCACTCATCTACAGGATGATGGGCAAATAATTTAGTGCAATCACAGAACGGAATGTTATACAACAGTAAAAATGAATGAACTGCAGCTACACACAATATATGGGTAAATCTTAGCAAAAAAAGTAGGGATAAGATCTCATACAGTATGCTATCCTTTTTGTAAAGTTAAAACAGTGAATAAATTGTTTTTAGGAATACATATAAATATGATAAGCCACTTCTTCAAAAAAGAACAATGCACCCAAGATTTTAAATAGTAGTTACCCGAGGGGGAGAAGGGGGGATGAGAAGGGGGTGTACTTACAGGTAGACGGAGGTTAA